>NC_087477.1:32484507-33734507 GCF_036417665.1 Passer domesticus | reverse complement strand
ATACACATTACATGTTCCTTGCCATCTAATTGCATTACAAGGCAGGGATGCAATAAACATTTAATGGTAGTCACAGTCATCTGTCACTTCCCTTTAGGTTGGTAATGTTCACTATGATTTACATGCTTAATGCTGAACATTTTTGGGGGGGAGAGGAAGGTATGAGTAACCTACATCAAAGAAGTTGTGGTTTTAGCTAAAGTATTTTCTTTAATTAGTTAAGAAACAAGAAGTGATTGAGTGCCCAGTCCTGAGGTACCTTAATTAATGCCTCGTGAAACCAGGATGGGACATTAAAGTCTTGGTCCTGCTTTATCCCCAGTGGTACTATAGTTTTGCACAGGTATAATGCCCCTGAAATTAAACAGGAGTCACACCAATGAGTCAAATGCAAATAATTGGAAGTGTTTAGGGAAAAATGTTTTATTCCCACTCCAGCTTGTTGTTTAGACACCTTCATCCATCAGTGCATTTCAGAGGGAGGTGCAGTGTGTGTATATGGGTCTGAAATATGTATATATTTCAGGATATAGTGAATTGATCTATATAGTGAATTTTCTATTAGCTGCCAGAGGAGCACAGTGGCTCCATCACAATAGTCTGTAAAAACATGGATGCCATGAAATATATTGTTCATGTTGAACACTATTATGGAAAAGCTACAAATCCCTGCGGACACATTTATATTAAATTATATTCCCCCCTCCCCTCCCTAGACAAGATGGGGGCAAGATGCTCAGCCACACTTCTCGTAAAATTGCTTTGCTTTTCCTGGGTAGAGTTTTACCACATGATGGATAACATGTTCCACATCCAGCGGCAAACCCCAGCTGTTTCTAAACAGGAATACAAAAGTTCTCATATACTTTTTTTTTTTTTTTTTTGTAGCAGCATTGAGATGTTTGCTTTTGAATATGCAGGCCATTGGCTTTTTGAGCAAAGTTAAATGACTGCATCAAAGTGTCCTCTTCACACATGGTTTTCGAATTTAGTTACTAGAGAAGCACAAAATGTTAAAATCCCAATGTAGGTTACTAGAAAGCATAAATCAGACACAATAGCAAAAGTAGCGTGAATTAGAAGAACAATTAAAAGATTAGGATGGCAATGTCATATTATAGACAGACCACCAGCAAGTCATCATCTGGTGGAAACTTTCATCCAGTGTGAATTTGAGCCAAACAGTAGCCTGCAGGTGACAGTCTCTGTAGCCCATTAAGAGTCTCTTGGGGCCTGTAATCCAGCAGCTGAGCCCATTTCTTACTCTTTCTGAAAGCTTGCTTCACATTTAGATTGGCTTTGCTTTGCTGTGCTTGTGGCTTGCAAGACAACTGGGGAGGAACTGTGCTCTGCTACAGCACTGTGGTTCCCCAGTAGTTAGCTTCCCTTTTCCTGTGGATTTCTAGAAGGATTGCACTAATGTTTTGTCTCTTAATTTTGCTTTTGTACTATGTAGAGGAAAAGTAGGGGAGTGGGTTTCAGTTTTCTGGTCTGTTAGAAAGTAAGAGTTGGGGTTCTTGGGATTTGTCACCAGAGGATGGGATGAGCTGAACAGAAATCCAGCTCTGAACTCCTCTGTACTAGCAAGAGCTCCTAGAAATTGTGCTCACCCAGGGTGGAACACTGTGTGTCTGCATGTGCAGAGATTCACATATTGATAACCTCAGTCTAGTTTGCCAGAGTTACCTGCTTACAGTGCTCCGGGCTTTTGCTAATTTGACAAGGTCACTTCACGTGGCACTATCTGCAATGCAAACAATTACCAAAGGTGGCAAGGCAGCTTTTCTTCTATGAATCACTAAATCATTAACTTCTGTGTCACTGAAAAGGTATCCTAGCTACTGTTTGTGTCCCTCTCAATCAATATCCCCAGACTGAGTATCCATGTCCTTTATCCCCCACAGGAATGACTAAACCTCTCCAGCAGCTCCGAATCACTCAGCTAATGGGCAGGGGAGCAGAGACCTTAATTGTCCCTGACACCAACACAGCCGCTGCTCTGCTCTGCATATCAATCTGTGCATCTCCGCCAGGCAGAGGCCAACTGCGTTGTGGGAACGCTCGGGCTGCTCTCCGAGCTCACCCAGCCAGGTCCATGGCACACTGTCTCGGTTTTGCTGACACACCCGGGGTGCTCACACGCTGCCGAAGGCAGGTCCTTGTTGCTCAGGCTGAGCGCATCCTGCCGCTGCGAGGCGGCGCGGTGCCGGCAGGGCGGTGTGCCGGGAGCTGGACCAGGGCTGTGCCGGGATGGGCAGGGAAGTGCCGGGAGCTGGGCCGGGAGCTGTGCCGGGCTGGGCCGGACAGGGCGGTGTGCCGGGGGCAGGGCCGGGAGCTGGGCCGGGAGCTGGGCCGGGCCGGGAAGCGGCTCGGCGGGAATGCTGCCCGCGCCCTCTGGCGGCCGCCCGGGGCCGGCGCGGGCGGGAGGGGAGCGCGGGGTTGTTTGGAAACTCCGCAGCGCTGTCCCCGACCTCCTAGTGCAGCTTTGCTGCTGAGAAAGGCTCTGAACCTCTAAAGCATTTTAGTGCTCCCCCTAAATCCCCGTGAAACTAACTTCCACTACTGTTAAAAATGAAGATTACAGCTATTGCTGTCCGTCTCTTGCATTTAGTGCATCAGAGGTTTTAAAAAGGGGAAAGATAATAATGACTGAAGTTTTGATTGCATTGTTTTTGCATGTATGCTTTGGACATGGGCTAATAGCACCTATGAGCGTGGCTGTGACTGCTTGATTGATGTACTGAATTCAGGGATGGCAGAGCAGCAATGAATTCTACACAATCCCTTGCTGTCCACTTAAACATAAGTACATGCTTTGATTTAATTTTCTGCTAATGAGATGAAATTTTACTTAACTGAAAAGGTTGCAAGAATTACTGCCTGTCTGTGCAATTGGGATTTTGTGGTCTGAGATGTTGGAAGGTTTGTTTTTACAAGTAGCAGGTCTTTGAGAAATCTTCCCATACAACTAATACCAGAAAAATATTTTGAGGGTGTATCTGTACAGACAGTATAAAAATTTGTCTTTTTCATCCTGATATTCAGCAGCGAGCAATGAATGATTTAACCCAAGGCAGTTGTCCCAGTGCCAACACTTCCTACCGCCACGCAGCCAGTGCTGGACCACAAGAAAACTTCTGCAGTGGGAGGGTGTGGAGCTCACAAAATGTACAGCGGTCTGTGTGGCCCCCCCCTCCCCAATCTGCCCTTTCTCCCCATCCCTCTGGCTTTGCTTTCCCTGGAAGCAATGTTGTATGTTCATGAGTGAGTGTGGGGGGGATCTCTGCTCTTGGACGTTGGCTTGAATATTCAGCCTGGTTCGTTATTGTTCTTCAAGCCCTGTTAGAAGTTTTGAGAGAAGTGTGTGCAAATAGATATAGTCATGGGCACATTTATTATTTGCAAATTTGCACTTAATTCAGATATTAAATATACAAATGGGAACAGCCTGTACCAGTACTACTGAACTGCCTGAAATATTCATTTCAGTCAGGTCTTGCAGTGATGTAAATTGCTGTAACCGCATTCAAATCAACGTTGCCGTGCAATTTAGAGCAATTTGAAAATCTGTCTGCAGTAGATATTATTTGTTAATAATTTGGAGAGCAAATTTTATTTATTCCTTTGAGGAAGAACTCTGAGAAGCGTAGACTTAAAAACAAAGTGAAAATATATATCATTGATTTAATGTATAATACATAGCTCGGGACCATATACCATAAACCAATCTAAAAACTCTAGGCCCTGGAAATCTTTGAAAAAAGAAACAACAAACCCAAGCACATTTCTGTGGCATACAAAGCGTGACTTCATCAAAAATAATAACGTTTCTATAAGTTGTTTTCATAGGCATAAAGAACTGTGTTAGGAAAAATATTGAGGAGCACTGTGTAGAGGTCACTCAGCATTCCTGTTGACTGGTTAGCCCAGGAGGGGAGACTCAAAAACAGAACAGTCCTTGGCATGGCTCCTGATGAAACTATTGCAGGATTGATGTGTCAGTCCCTCGTCAGAGAAAGGCACTCATTTCTTCTGCCTGTTCCAGATGTTCCTGGTGATATTATACATGTGTACATATATATATATATAATACATATACACACACATACAAAGGTTTCTTTTTATAGACAGATACACAATAAGGACACATGCACAAATTTAAAAAGTAATTTACATCCTACTGCAGTCAAAATAGAATTTTCCTATTGGCACCATATTGATACTATGCTTTGGATGCAATACTGCCAAGTGCTCAAGGCTTTGCACTCTTAAAGGAAGCAGTTGGTTCATTCCTGCCCACAAGGCAATGTCACTGTCTGTCCCTCTTCTATGGCAGGTGGCCCCAGCTTGGACTGATGTGAAAGTCACACAGAGCACTCACAGCAGAGCAAGACTCACAGTTCAGGAGCTTTAGGGACACATACAGGGAGAAAAACACAGGCCCATGGTTCAGCAAAGCAAGAGTAAAGTGCCTCAGCCTCCAAGGAAGCTGGTGTTCAAAATCCCAAATTTCCCTGTGAGTTTTGTGGCTGTTCCATGCAGGTTTACAGGTCTTACTGTAATGATTTTGGGGGTGGTGAGACTGTTGGCTTTTAATGCCTGCTCAGCCTGCAGCAAGTGTGCTTTTGCTGTGCTGCGCTGTCTGTCTCTGCCTATTCAGCAGCAGCCATGTGAGTCAGCTGCTTGGTCCTCCGAGTGTTCTGCTTTCCTTTAATGTACTCCTAAATTGCTTAAAAGTTTATTTGTAGCTGTAATAGCCTGGCCTATCCTAATTTCTGTCTGCATGTTTGTAAAATCATGTCAGCAGCCATCAATATTTGAAATCATTGCATCAATTACATCCCTTTGATGCTGATAAAGGCTGTTTAAGAATAAAATAACAACCCTGCATTTACTGCAGTGAAAGTTTCCCCAAACTGGTTTATACCATCATCACTCATTCAGTGCACTTGAAAACATTTTGTATAATGCTATTAGAGCAACTTGCCAGTGAACAATACAACTTAATATTGATTTTAACACACAAAAATGATTCCTTAAATCCCCAAATGCTTAATGAAAATTTTAGTGTAGTCTTATGAAAGAATTCATGGATGTGAGCTGGATAGCATGCAAAGAGCAGAATTTTCCATTGCAAAATACAACCTGATGCATGGTATGCTTGTTTCTCTTACCTACCCTTCAGGTAAACAGATTCATAGCTCCATAAATATTTGATATGGTTTCCTTTTCCCCTGCCCTTATTTTCTTTCTTCCCACCCAAAAAGATTACTGAAGTGTGTTTTTAAGGCTTTCTGTTCACTGGGAAAAGTCATAAAGAAATTCCCAAGTCTAGCAGTGATAGAAGTCTCAGTACTGGCACTGCTTTATACTCAGACCTATTTTTAGCACCACTTCTTAGTAATGAAATCTAGCAGCCTTGAGTAGCAATAGGGGTTTGTCCATGTCTTCATCCTCTAATTTTGTTTCAACTGTTTTAATTTCTACCTCTGTATGAACTGTGTTCCCAACGAGCTGAGGGATTATGTGGAGTAGGGAGAGCTGTAGTTCACCATGGGAGATACCAACAGAGTTGGTTGATTTTTTGGATCTTTTTAATGTTGGAGGTCTAAAAGTGTGCTTCCATTGTAAAAGTTGAAAGCCAGAGGTTTGAGTAAATAAAAAAATAAGGAAAGAAGGCTCAGAGGGAAATTGGAAGAAGAGGTGTGTGAGGGTCATGCCAGGAGGATGGAGATCCTACCTTCCACAGATTCACACAGATCAGCTGGACCAGCTGGGAAAGGAGACCTCCTTCACTACACTGACCCTTACTCTCCTGTCTGCAGCTGGAGGTTGTACAACATCTAGAGACTTGTTCATGCAAAGAACTCATATGAGGTTGAAAAACTGTTTTACTTGTAAGCCAGCAAGCAGCAGCAGCAGACACTAATACATCTGAACCCCTACTAAAGTAGGTTACCTTTGAATTAGTGACCTATGGAGCAAAATTCTGTCTGCAACTGCCGCTCCCTGGAGGAATGCATTGCCTTTCTCTCTGGGTGGTTATTAAGCAGAAGTTATGTGTTCATCTCTCCAGATTATGCATTAAGTGCTAAGGGAAGGACGATTCACAAGATCTGCAGGATACTTTACCCTAGCACTGCACAAAGTTGTTAATATTTGTGCAGCTTTATATTTTCTCAATTTTTGTCTAATTTATTTTTTTAAGTCAGAGTTTGCTGTGCTGGGCACTCAGGTTGCAGTGGGAAATCATGACCAAGAGTAGTTCTTGTTGCTGTCTATTTTCTTTTCCAGTCTGAGAGATACAAAAGCATCAAGGGCACACTGATGTTTGAATTACTGATGTCCAGCAAGCACTGCATCTTAGCTTTGAGCAGCAAAGCAAGCATGAGTGAAGGAACCAGTGGTGTCTCTCTGGTCTTCTTTTACCCTACTTTCCTTTCTGAAAACTCCGGTCTTGGTACTTGGTACAAGAGGTACTTGGTCTGTCACCTCTCTTTTTTGCACTGATTCATGCAGGGTGGGTTGTTTCCTCTGCCTAGAGAAAAGGGGGTTGCAGCCCCAGTGGCTTCATCCCATTGAATGCAGTAGTGTAGATAGTTTTGCAATCCCTGCCATGTTTAATTCACCCACTGCCACCGTTTCCCCTCCCTGTCCTGCCAAGGAGAGCATCAACTGATTCTGTTGGCATGGCACAGTTCTTCTGTGCACATAACTGGCACAGGAACAGTCAGGGACACTCCAGTGTCACTGCTCCATGTGCCTTGAAGCACAAACTATTCCACTCCGAAAATTGCTTGGAGATTCTAAATTGCTTTTTTCATCCTTTGGGATGAAAAGTTCTATATCAGTGTATTATTATTAATGACAATAAATTATTCTTGAGGCAGTGAGGCTGCCTCGCTTCCTCTGGAGTGAAATGAGTAAGCACTTTCCCAGGAGTACACCCAAAATATGAAATACTAGCAGCTGAGACTTGCAGGGCAGCCTGATGTTTCACTGCCATGCACGTGGTCTGCTTGCTGATGTGGCCACAGAAGAAGATGCCCTGAAGAGGAGGAGTGCAGGGCTCCCAGGTGGCAGGGCTAGTGCTAGCCCCGTGGCTCACTTTTCATCCTTGCTGGGAGCTGGCTCTTCCAACTCCCTCTTTGAGAGGCTTAGTGAAGTTCTGGCTTGGTGGTTGAAACATTTCCATCGTTTGTTTTTCTGGGATGCCTTCCAGTTGCTCTGAATTGGCCTCTTGTTTGCCCACCCCCCCTGCCTGTGCCTGGTCCTGCAGTGCTCCCCGGCCTCTGCTGATCACTTGCACCGCTTGGTTGGGGGTGGCGTGAGGCCAGCAAATGATTACAAGTCAAATTTCAGTAACTTCGTCACTGACTTTTGGCAACACCTTTGTCTCGTGTTACTTCTAAAACACTCGAGTTCATTACTGCAAGTTCAAGCAAAAAAGAAATAAACCCCAGTGCTTATCACTGCCTATGGAGAAGCTTGTTTTTTTTTATCCTGCCACTGATTATGTATCCAGGATTTATTGTTTTGAAAGATGCCCTGTGCAAAGACATATTTCAAGAGGCAAAGGGGCTGACAATGTTTCACATGTACTCTGGCATTTTGGGACCACTGCTAATAAAGTGAGCTTTGCAAAGTTGCATTTCAGCTTGGAGCAATAGAAACGTGGCCAGGCACAAGTGGGAAATGTTCTGCGCAGCCTTGAGAACAGGAGAGTGGAGGAATGACAAGTTGTGTGATGGCAGATTTGTGCAGCAGTTCTTTTCCTTCTGTTTTTACACTAAGTGAGAGGCTATGGCAAGCTATTTAGTGCCAGTGAGCCTATTTTCTGAAAGTAATCCAGGCACTGTGGAGAAAAAAACAGAAAAAACAGTTCTGAACTACCCTCCAGCCACTTCATACAAAGTTTTCAAGGCTGAACTAAACCTGGTATTGATGCCAAGGCCACTGTGCTCTGTTTGGTTACGTAGAGCCCATCATTGCTTACTCATAGTTTTTATTAATAGTGAAGTACTTCTTAGCCCTGTATGTTTCCCATTTTCACACCTGTGTGCATGCCTCTTCCAGGAGTGTGGAGGGGGCTAGGTTTTTTTTAATAGTAAGCTCACAGGATTGTCCTTCTGGTTATACTGTTCTACCACCCTGAAAGGAAAAAAAAATCACTCAGTTGTCTGAAGGAAATGTTATTTTTCTCCTTTTTTAAAAAAGTAGAAAGGATTAAAAAAAAGAAATACAGCAACTGTGGGCTTTGATTGTTGGGGGTCTCCTGGGGAAGAGTTGGTAGGAAATTCTTTTGGAGAAGAGAGTATCACAGAGAGAGTATTCTTTTGGTGGAGAGTACCACAGTTGAAAAGTGTAATTTGTCTGAAGTAGGGTAAAAGAATAATAAAAGGAAAATCCCTTTTACCCAAGTCATTGAGAGGCAGCACTGATGAGAAGAAGGTATAGGTCACACCTTGAGTTCCTTGAGTGCTGTGTCCAGTTCTGGGCCCCTCAGTTTGGGAAGGACATTGAGACGCTTGGCTGCATCCAGAGGAGGGCAATGAGGCTGGTGAGGGGCTTGGAACACAAGCCCTGTGAGGAACAACTGAGGAAGCTGGGGGTGTTTAGCCTGGAGAGAAGGAGACTCAGGGGTGACCTTACCATACTCTGCAACTCCCTGAAGGGTAGTTTTAGTCAGGTGGGGGTTGGTCTCTTTCTCCAAGCAGCAACTGACAGAACCAGAGGTCACAGTCTCAAGTTTCATCAAGGGAAAATTAGGTTGGATATTAGGAAAAGGTTTTTCATGGAAAGAGTGATAAAGCTCTGGAATGGCCTGCCAGGTGCAGTGGTGGAGCCACCATGCCTGGATGTGCTTAAAAAAAGACTGGATGTGACACTCGAGAGCCATGGTTTAGTTGAGGTGTTGGGGCATGGGCTAGACTCGATGATCTTGTAGGTCTCTTCCAACCTAGTGGTTCTGTGAATTCCATGAATTTTTCTTTTTGCATAAATGTTTCTATGAATTTTCAAACAGATAAACACAGGTTTTTGATCCAGAAAATGCTGGGCTAGTTACTGCTCGCTCTAGGATTATGTGTTGTCAAGGAACAGGAGGGAAATAACAAGAAGATAGAGAAGCATTTTCTTTTCCTTAAAGCTGTAAGCCCTTGTCTGAAGAGCTGAAGAGTGTTCTGTGAGTTCAGCATCTGATGAGGTTTCCCATCTCCTAGGAATAGGAGCATAGGTAAGATAACCACAGGAGCATTTATGGGCCCTCCTGGATCTGTTCTGAATTGCACAGATGGCAGACTGTGATCATGGGCTCACGTGTAGGACGGGGTGTGTGTGTGTGTGGCTAATTTGGAAAGGTAGCCTGGTTGGTTTTCAGAGATGTTCTTGTGAACAGTCTTGTAAATTATGGGGTTAAAGGGTTCACTCTAGCTGTGGTTGTTTAGGTCTACCACTGGAATCAAGTACAAACAGAATTGGTGACATTTTGGTCTTACAGGCCAAGTTCTTCATAGAGTTGTTCTGTTTTAACCACAGCTTTCATGTAAAAGTGGGAAATGCCAAAGAAATGCCATTTTCTGCAAGATGCAGTATCATAATGAAAAAGGTGATATAAAAAAGATACTAAACCACACTAACTAGAACACATCTTGACTGTGGTGTTCTTTATTCAGTGAGTCAGAATTTAATGTTCATTACAACAAAACAGCCTTAAAAATGTTATACTAGCATGCAGGTATTTACTGGCTTCATCATTAAGATGGAATAATATAAAGACATAAAATTAAAAACACCAAAGAACTGGTGTTATTAATGAAGGCTCTAAACTAGACCTCAGGGACAATGAAAGGGTCATATCTACATGGGGTTTTTTGGGTTTTTTTTTCTGGTTTTTTTTTTTTTTTTTTTGAGAATGGACAGCAGTTTTCCTCCACTCAAACTAGTAGATGGCCACAGACCTATTCTCTTCTTTTCTCTGCTATTCTCTGACAAGAATATCAACAGAACAGAGCCTGAAAATTATAATAATAAAGTAGACCACTAGTAATCTATACTCATGGTGCTTTGTGTGTGTGCTGCATTGCTTGTTGGTTTCAGTTTTGGTTTGTTTTTGTTTTTTTTTAAAGAGTGAGCTATGCAGTCAATCTCATTATTAGGAAATTAAAACTGAAAGAAAATTCAGGCAGGACTATTACTCAGAAGGAAGAAAACATATGGAATAAGTTGTCAAACAAGGCTATTAAAAGCAGTATGCGAGTTGCAGAGAGACAAAGAGAGTAACTTGTTTATTGTGAACAGGGAGGAGGTTCTGAAAACACAGAAACAGATGCAAGTAAGGGGGGAGAGTGAAATAAATTCAAAGGAGAGAGAGACTGGATTTTGTGGGTATAGTAGCCTTTTCTTGGGTGATGAGCTTGTACACATCTATAAGGCAAATGGAGAAGAATGTTTTTACAATTAAGTTCCAAGTTAACTGGGTGCTTTTGAAAAATAAAGGAGCACGGAAATGGAATTCCTAATTTTTCTTGCAGCTACTGTTTCATGGAGTTCCATTTCTCATCCACCGGACCATTGCTGGACTCTGGTGACGCTGGTGTCAGGGTCAGCTGTATTTTATAACAGCAAGCAGGTCTTGTGCAGGTCCTTCCCTTTGAAGTCAATGAGTGTCATCCCTGACCCAAGAGACCAGCTCTGCTGGCCTCAGTGAGACAGCCCAGGTGAGGGGTGGACAGCCTGCACCTGAAATTAAGCATCCCTGTGACATGGGGAATTCATTGGGAATGGACCCTGCCTTTCCAAGAGCTGGTCAGGGTGCTCGATTTTCTTCCTCCCAGTTTTGGGAAAAGTGTGAGGTTTCTTTAAATGGGAGCTATAATGATCTGAGCACTGCCAAGCAGTTCAGCTTCCAGTCCCTCCTCTCCCTGCAAACCAGACCTCTTGCATGAGCCAGCTCTGATCGCAAAGATAAGGCTGCTTTGTAAGAAACCATCCCCTGCCCCCTGGGGTCTCCTCTGTGAAGTGTGCAGAAATGAAGAGCAGAAGGAGGATCCTTTGGTCCAAAGTGATAGTGAGAAAGAAAGGAAGCATGACCTGAGTTCCCCTAATTATGGCTCTGAGCACAGAGATCCAAGGCCTGGGGCCTGGTCTTTGCCCTTACTCCTTTTCTTTTCCTTGATGTGAAACAATCCCCTAAGTGTGATAGCTGGTCTGTGGGTATCCTAACAATGATGTCTGCAGCCTGTCTGCTGCTCTGCATCAGAACTCTCCTTATTTTGTGATTAAATTTCACACATGATCTTTCCATCCTCTCTTAGGTCTCAGAAATTTCGGGCTTCTCAACCAAAAAGTCAAGCTAATATTTAAGGTCTATGATCAATTGTTTAATAATATAATTAAAAAGCAAATAATGGATAACATAGTGTAGAAAACAGTTACCTTTTAAAATTGTCCTCTTTAGAGGTTGATAGCAAATACCACATTTGAAAAGTTGTAGCAAGATTTAAGCTGGGAAAAGTCAGTCCTGGTTTTGAGCTGTGCCCAGACATGATAGAATTTAGTATCTCATCTCCTTTAAAAGAATTTGCCTGTTTCCTAGTGAAGAAAGATCATCAATTGTCTGTTTATTCCTGCATCTGCTCTAACTAAGATGATGTGCAAGCGATGATTAATGATTTGCATTTGTTTCAGTTTTAAGGTTTCTGCAAGTGACAGTGAGAAAGAGGGGAGTTTGTGAGCTGGTCTTCTGCCATGGGTTGTCATTCATGTGGTTGACAACTCCATCTCTCTAGAAGGCCATATAATAATGTATTTCCAAATAAAAAGTCAGCTAAGGGGACATGCATCACTTTGAGAGCTTGTTCAAAGTCAGTGTCAGGCGTGTAATTCAAAAGTGCTTCAAAGTAGGGCTCCTGAGAGAAGAATTACCAGGAGTGAAGCACAGAGTACTCCCTGTGTCCTTCCCAACCTAACTCTTCCTAGTGGGGGGAACATGGCTTTTTTTCTCCATCTCAGTCTCCAGGGTCAGTGTTACTGGGCACGCCTGAGCACCAGTGCCTGTTGGCATGGATGTGGGTTCAGCCAGTTGGTGATGCCCTTCCTTCTGCACCACCATTCTCTGGATAGAAAGGGACAGCACTGATATCACTCGTGGTATTTTCAGACTTGAAATGGCTCTGTTAGCATGACCTAAGTGTGAGGAAAGGACTGGGTCCAGAGTGTGCCTGTCACCTGGTATCCCACACTCCCATGGAAAGAAAAGGCAGCAGATGTGGTGGTGTGGCTCTGTGATGTGGTAGTGTTGATTCAACAGCAGCAGGTGTTGCATCCCTGAATCACTGGTGCACCTCTACTTTAAGGCCTCATCTCATTCTTGATGGTTGCCTCACTCTCTCGATGCCATCTCTACAGCCGCCATTCAAAGATGAAATTTTAGGATCCTGGTACAAACGGGTGTTTTCCTTCTGCCATGGGACCCCACTCACTAGCCCAGCACCTAGCCATAGCCATGGGAGTATTTTTAGGGCTTCACAAGGCCTTTGGCAAGCTGAGGGCTTTTACCTCTTCTGAATAATAAAACTGGATGAGAGTAGCCCAGGTTAGTTAATTGCTCCTAAGGTTGATTGAGGACGGGTTTATCAGTTCTTGTCTCAGTCTTTAAATTAGTCTTGCCCTTTTTCCCATGGCATTGCTTTGGACCAATGTAAAGACATTATTTCGGCTATCTTTCTGTTTCTGTGCAAACTGCCTGCTGGCCTGCATTTCAATCTGGGTGGACCCTTCCACTGTTCTGTGATTAATGTGTATTTTGGTTTTAGTATGATCATGTCTAGCATCTCCATTAATGTATAGGAAGCAGAGGGAGTTTTAAACCAAATTTGTCTTGATCATATTTGTAACAGGAATAAGTCTTAGACCCATTTGTGCCTTAAGTGGAATGCTGTGTTCTGAAATTCCTGTCACTTTGGGTCCAGACTCATACTGTGTGTCAGTGTTTTTGGGCAGGAAACACTACAGTTGCTGTATGCTATCCCCATACCAAAGATGTCTGACAACTGCAGACAGGAGGATCAAAGTGCTGCCAGTGGAACTTCAGGTTGTTTTCACCTTTAGATAGCTGATAAATGAAAATTGCTTTCCAATATCTCAGAGAGAAGTGTTAGAAACTATTAGCTAAAAGCTTTCTGCCTGGTAGCATTAATTTCCTATTCATTTCATTAAAGGAAGATTTTTGAAGAAACTTGCAAATTACAGCATGCTCCTAGCAGAATAATAGCTTCAGGAAAAGCATGTAATAGCTCTCCTTAATCAAAATAAGGGCAAGTTGTTGCTTATCCAGCTGAAGAGCTGAGGATCACTAAATCTTGATTTCACATTTCTCATTAAAGAACTGTACTTTTTTTTAAACTGTTTTAAGAGAAACATAGGTCTATTTCAGTAAAATATGTGCCTGTATGGTTATTTGTTTTTTTCTGAACATGTTTATCCTACTGTTTCCCGTTGTATTCCTATACCAGTCTCCCATGTTCTTCCTTGACTGTGACATGTTAGCCTAAAAGAAGCAACCCCAAACTGTTGGATAAAACATAATTCTGTCCCTGTGGGATAATGTGGCAGAAGTTATCATTAGGTAAAAGCTGATGATTAGATTTCCTGCTGGAGCTGAGTGATTCTTGTCTCAGTCAAGTAATAGATCAGGTGGGAGTTGCTGCCGGTGCTCGCGCTGTGATGCTCAAGATCAGCTCACACTGACTCTACACATAATTAACACAAGATGGAAGGAGATCCAGAATTGAACCACTGATTCTAGTGGGGCTTTTCAGAGAGACATGGATGCAAGCTGGCTGGACATAGCTAGGACTGCAATCTTCAAAGACATTTAGATACCAAGTCTAGATCCTCAGGGGTGTTTAGAAACCAGAGTCCCTTTAAATTAATATGCCAAAATTTGCTGGGTTATTTTTCTTTTTTTTTTCCCTGAAGTACCATTTTCCTGTTTAGTTTGCCCTATGTCTGCCTTTAATTGGGTGTGAGACAGTTTGTACTGTGGAGTTGAGAATCCTTTTACATTATTTCCTTTAACAGTTTTACTCTGTGTTCCTCCAGCCTGTAGGCTTAATTAAGCCTCAGAACCTGTTTACCACAAAAGGTTATATTTTCATTATGGCTAATCAAAGCAAAGGGAATTAAAATAAAATAGAATAAATATTTTTTTTTAATAGCACAAAAATTTAATAGCTGTAATCTTTTGCTTATTGCTTGTGTACTTGTGAGGAGTGGCAACATACCTTAGTTATACCATACATACATCTTAGTGCTTCCCAAAATCTAGGTCATTGTGCTCCTTCTTCAAAGACCAAGACAGTAAAGCTGGGGACTATTTTGAAAGCTAATGGAGTTCATTTTTCAGGACATGTACTACTTTGGATTTTTGGAAATGCAGGTGATTGGTAAATTAGTGGTGTGCCAGTTGGGTGGAGGCAGCAAGAGTTCTGTGGCATGGGGCAGGACCTGGTGCTGTGGCTTTTGGGCTATTGTGACTGCTGGCTTTTCCCTTAAAGAATCCATCAGCATTTCCAGCCTGCCTGCATAGACTCCCCTGGAAAAGGACAGGCTAACAGACCCCTCTGTTTGGACAAAATGAAAGCTGAGAATCCTGTTCTAACTGATGTGTACCTTTGAGTTGGCTTCCTGGCTCTGTGCAAGAAATGTATTTGCAGAGTGTGGTGTGGCAGGGAGTTAGAGGGGGGAGCTGAGGCTTCTCCATGCTGTGGAGAGGGCAGGAAATGTGTGATCAGTGGTGAAACAAAATTGTACTTTTCAGTGCAAATGGCTGACTCTACTAATAGTGGTGATGCACATGGGGAGGAGCAGAACGAAGAAATAATTGAGAAAGCCATGAGGAGCAATAATGTTTCCCAGAAATAGCTTGCTTTTTATTTTTTTCTTAGATATATGAAATGCAGCATGCAGTGTTCTTGCCTATATTGCATTCTCCATCTGGCTGGTTACTGAAAGCTCAGATTCTCCTGGGTTTTTCTGAGTTATTTACTTTAATATTCTGCCTTTTATAGGAAAGATTATCTTACAAACTGGATTCTCCATACTGGGCAGATTTTTATGGTTTAATCCTGTTTTTGATATCTAATTCTATTTTTTCCCTTGTATTTAATATCATTTCCCCTGACACACATACATAAACACACGCAGGATTTCATGTCATATTTTTTCTGTAGTAGAGACTCATGCAGAGATTCTTTTCTTACCACACTTGATTGAGAAACAGCTCTTATGGGATTCAGAGAATTGTTCTGTACCTCCAGCTTAAGAATGAAGAAATCCTTGTGTGCCTTGTTCCCTTTAAATGGAGACTACAGCCAAAGCCCAATTAATACAGAGAAAATCCTTCCACTGATTTCAGGTCTCTTGGTCAGGCTGTCTGTCTTTTATGCTTCATTATCCTTATCACTGAGCATATCATAATACATATATTTATCCTACTACATGCCCACAAGAGATAGTTCTTCCACTTTATTGATGGGGATTTGAAGTACAGCAAGATGAAGTGCTTGATCTGGTAAAAGATTGAATTCAGCTATTGAAGCCCTGGTTTAGATAAATTTCAGTGTATTGTCACTAAAAGGTCCATTCAAGTGGCTGTAGATGCTGGTGGAATACACGTGTCCTAAATGCAGATGATGTGGTTCATGTGAAGTGTTGTGGAAGGAGTTCTGAGAGCACAGCTTGGGATCCAGGGCTAGCTGTCCTTCTGCCATGATGGCCTTAAGTGAGAACAGCAAACCTGCTTTCTCTCTCTCCTGGGTAGACACTTACATTGTGCTCTGTAGCATCTGTGCAGGGAGAATTAAATTTACCCTGCACAGAATATTGTTTGGTGGCTGTGGGGTTCTACTGACAGAGTATGGACCAGAGTTATCTGGAACTGAGCCTGGACAGTGATTTGTCAGCTACGTATTGCTCTGTGTTGATCCTGTGAGATTTATTGCAAGATGTTGGCTCTTCACAAGAGGGTTCAGGGTTGGAAAGATCTAATCTGGCAATTGTGAGGTGGAGTTGTTTTTGTTTTTTTTTTTCCTTCCTTTTAGCTGGAAGGTAATTAATTGGTCTCCATAAGGGCTGGTGACGGTATGCCTTGGGTGGCACTGGAGGCTATGCTTAGGATGGGAGGAAGAACATCTTTCTAGCCAAAGCAAAGCAGCTGGAGTTTTGTTGGCCCCGAGACCATGCCAGGGGCACTCACTGTTATTCCTCTATCCCACCCATTACACTTACTGGAGCAGCACTGCATTATTCAGTGAAATGCGGATCTCTTCTGGTTTACCTATTTAATTTTATGCAGCAAATTTTTTTGCTTACTTTTTAAGACAACCATGTAAAGGTCCTGTAGTGCCTTAAGCAAATTGCTGTGAGATTTAAAGCAGAAAGCTTAGGACTGTGTTTAGGCTTCCTATTAGACTGAAAGTGGCTTAGATTTCCACTGATTGACCACTGAACTCTTCCTTCCCCCCTCCCCCCCACACCAACTCCACTTCTCTGGCCCAGATCAATGTCAGTAGTTAAATGGATCGGTTATTTGAAAGCTGTCTGTTGACCTTTCCTTCATGATTGATTGCATGAAAAGTGCACAGGAGTGTGGCTTCCAGCTAGGCGAGTAGTCACTGCTGACGGCTCTCTTTCACCACTCCCCATAGCCCACTAGGATTTCCCACAGAGGAATAAGCTGTCTGTGAAGATGCCAGACCAGAGAGTGCTCTCAAGTAACCATAATGAAGCTGAAAGCCAGCTCTAGTCTTCCTCAATGGCCGTGAGGAATTATTTATGAAGAGGAGTCCAGGGCTGAGTGGTTTACTGGTCTTCAAAACACTTCCTGACCGGAGGTCTGGAATTGGAGAACCACAAGAGCCCTGGGTGACAGTTAGCTATGGGTGTTGGCAGGTGTCCTACCCCAGCTGAGGGAAGAGGACAAAAGCAGGGCCATCTGACTTTCTCTGGTGCACACACCAGCATGTGCTTGCCATCTCACTTGCTCATCATCTCACGTGCTGTCCTAGCCCAGAGAAATAATTAACTTTTCTATCTTTCAATATGTGTTTGAAACACAAAAACAGCCTGCAGGAGCAGATGCATTGAATTAGTCTTTGTGCAACTCTTCTTTCTTATGCTTTCCCATTCTAAAACTAATGTTGTCAGAGCTTTAATTTGGTTTAAATCTCCTGTAACCAATTCCATGCTAACAGGTTTTCATTTCTGGCATATGGAACATTTTAGTTACTTCTGATTGTTAGCATTATGAATAATGAACCCACCTTTTAACTCTTAAAATAAAGTTTGGCAGTGCAGTAAGTGACATTCTGTTTGCACAGAAGCAGAGAATACAAATTACCCTAAATCAGGTAATGGGAAGCTGATGTATGATGATTATGTTGTTTCATCACCCACTTTTTAGTAGGTTGTGCAGGATTGGTAATTCACTGCATGATCTTCCTTTTAAATCACTTCCTTAATAAACATGTAACAACACTAGCCTGATGTAGGGCACAGCGTGGCTCTGTGCTTAATCTATATTTTACAAACCAGCAATACACTGCGAGTAATGAAAAGGTTCTCAGTGTCAGCGCTTGATTCCGATTACCAGGGAGTTGCTGTCTGTGGAGTGCAGGGAGATGTGGACAGCTGGGGAGGAGGATGGAGCAGGTTGACAATTGGTGTTTCTGCTGATATCGTGCACTGCTGCCCAGGCTGTGTGAAGGCTGTTGTAACCTAGGTTAATGGTGGATGCCAGGCAATTTGGCAGTTGGAACAATGGGTGGGGGTTTTTGATGGCAGCCATTTACCATCAGCTACCTTCTCTCTTGCCTGTCAGTGCTCTTTAGCTCTGGCACTGCAGGGTGGTCCTCCTAAAAGGCCAGCCTTAACCCTTCACAAACACTGAGAAAAGGGTTTGTGGAGGAGCTCTGAAAGGCGTGAACTGGGACTGAGGTCTGAGAGAGTCCATTGGAGACTAAAGAGGGCTTGGGAGCTTTTGAGATTTCTGGTTTTTTGGTGCAAGATATTTTAAAATTATTCCTTGTACTGGAAGGAAGAGGGCCAGAATGAGAAAAAAGACAAAAGAAAAATGAAATAATATTTTAAAAAACTGGCAGTCACATTGCTTGCAAACCCAGTTTGAATGTAGCGCATGCTCAGTCTGCACAGCTGCATGTTTCCTTGCCCTGCTGACTCATCTCGAGTAGCTTCATGAGCAGCATTTATTTTACTTAGGGTGGCTTGGTGGTGTGACAGGGATATTAGACCAAGCAAATCCATGATATTTAAGAAATATTTATATATTTAAAATTAGCAGGGGAGTTGGTGTGTGTTAGAGAGGAGAATGGCATTTACTGGATTCACTTATTCTGGTAAAGATGAAGTGACCCAGCGGAAAGCTGTTAGAATAAAGCCTTGAGGAAGTGGGCGATGTGCTGGATGCTATGAACACTGAAAGGCTGGATGCAGGTAACACACGTTGAGGAAAAGGCTCTGGGAGTCAATATCACTCTTCACATCAAGAGTGAAGAGTGGATCAGGTTTTGCTGTCTTTTCTTTATAGTTTTTGAAGGACTTTTCTCAAAGTAAAAACGAAACCAACAGAGACATTCTTCTGTTGTAAAGATGGGATGAGAACCTTTAATAGGTCTAGAAACTACAGACCTGTTAAAGATGACATTTACAATTACAAAGCTGTAATTAATGGAAAAATTAATTGCTCAGGAGTAGCCAACACCCATTAGTTTAGGTGCTTGGTCATAACAAGAGTTGAGTCTCCAGTCTGTCAGATTGGTGCTTGTTTTTCTCTTCCTCCCTTCTTTGAGGATCTTTTCCTTGCCAAAGCTGAGAACAACAATGACTCTTTGCAAGGAAGCCCGGTGTCCTTGCATGGTCCTTCAGACCCAGTGCTAAAGGAGTCCTTGTATCTCCTGCTGATCTTGCCAAGGACAATTTCTAAGTTCACATTTCTGGTTTGGGGAAGCAGTTACCCAGGGTCATTTCAGTGCTTTGTTGGTCGAGAGCTACTCCTGAGCAGAGAACGCAACTCCTGGGTCTCGCCATGTGCCTGAAAACAGCACCTTAGCTTGCAATAAAAGCAGGGGTAGTGAAGAATTGCGTTGATGGCTGAGCAGAAATGAAGGGGATGCAGTTTCCCCTTCTCATTCATTCTTTCCATGCAGCACAGGTTTTTTTAGCTCTCCTTCACGCTGGCCCTTTGGTGTCTGACAGTGTTCCCACTGTCATGATGTTCTGCACCCACATTTCCACAAGGGAGTCCATCCATCCTTTGCTGGCATCCCCACTCGTCTACCTGACTTCTGATAGACTGGGAAGTGAAATGCTTTCCCCGACAGTGCAAGGATGACAGCAGATTTTCCAAACAACCCTTTCATTGCTCATGGAAATCTGGGCTTCAGATTTCAGCAGTTTTATTTCCCAAAAGGGCCTTTCCCTGTAGGTAGGCAGAAATCAGTAAGTTGATGGAAGACACACAGGAGATATTTAACTCCCTGCCAGCTTACTCTAATGGTCTGCACCAATGTGCAATCTTGAGGGAAAAAAAGGGGGGAAAATATCAGGCAATAGGTCTGTTTTCATTTAGAGGGTTTCCGAAATGGAGACATTTTGAGAGATTAAGTGATATGCCTAAGGCTGGGCAGGGGGTCTGACCTGAGCTCAGACCTGAATTTACTGTTGCCAGGTCATGTAACTTGAGCTCAAGACTTTTTTCTAACATTTGAATAAAGCGTCTTTAAAGCCAAACAGTAACAGTTTTTCTGGCATGGCTTCTTTCAAATCATTCTAGTAAACTGAAGAATATTAGAAAGTGCAAGAATAAAGCTAGGTCACAATATCCTGCCTTTTCTTTAAGTCTCATAGTGATTTTTGGGAACATAATTTCTATTTTATCATGCTTAAAAAGCAGCACCTGCAGAGGGTTTATTTCTTTGCAAATGCCAAATCTAATGTTTCAAAGAAAGCTGAAGATGAAATGAAAAGGAGAGCAGAAGGGTAGGTAGCTGTCATTAGCCTTAAGATTGTTTATGAAAACCCGAGATGACCTACAGCTTTAAGTGACATTGATTGGCGTCCTTTAACTTTGTACTAATGGACTAATGACTTGCAAAGCTCTGAGCATTCAAAGGGAAAGAAAAAAATCCTGGCATCTGTGAAAGATTACAATCTGTAGTATTAAGCTGACTTTCCCAATAAGTGTTAAATATACAGGACACTGCAAAGAATTGTAGTTGTTGCTATTTAAAAGAAAAGAAATAATTCCTGAAATAGCAAAGTATTTTGTTTTTAGTGCCAAGAATGCCACACTGAAAGCAAATAGTTTCAACTGTAGCCTCTCACTAGAGGCAAACCTTGCTGCAATTCAGCAGCAAGCCGTGTCTGAGCAATCCCTCTAAATCTGGAGTCTTAAGGGAGGAGTACTGAGGCAATTAATAATAATAAAAAAAAAAATTATAATAAAAAATAAATAGTAGCAACCCCCTCTTGCTCCTGCTGCAGAATGCAAGTCAGCTAGCTTTGATTCTTGTTTTCCCCCCTTAACTCAGTTGGATGCTTGAGATAAAAGGGATTTGTCTTAAATTTCCAGTGTAGTGGTTATTGTTTCTTCTTCTGCTCCTTTTATTATCCTGAGTAAAATGTGCCACTACAACAATCCTTTTGAGACTTGAAATACTGCTGAAAGGTCACTGTTTAGAGCACAGCCAATATAGCAGGAGACACTGCTAATCTATCAATTCTATGATGAATATGTTGACAAGGAGCTGAATTTTAATAATTAATCATGATAAAACTAAGGCAAGTTAATAATTTAGAGTCTGATAATGGAGAGTGGTGTGACTCCTTGAGTAGGCAGTTTCTGTTAAGTTTCACCTCTGTTAATTTTAACCAAAATGAGCACTGTCACTTTTAATTATGAACAAGAAGCTCTTGGAGCTGTACAGACATCACAGAGGAGGTCAGCTCCAGAACACGTTAACAGCTCCAAGAGAAAATCTAGGGAGCACATACAAAGTCAGTCTAAAGCTACTCAGTGTGGTTAGTTCCTCAAGCTGTATATTTGCTTTACCATAACAGTGTGTTAATGAAGAACAAGTAAGCAAAATGGTAAAAATATGAATAGATAGAAAGTAGATATTTTTCATCCCAAATATGTCAACCCTAAATGATCAGTGTGAAATCCTGAGTTTACTAGTAGTGGTGGCAGAATTGTCATCAACTCTTATGGAACTATCTATATATATATTCTCACCAAAATAATCTCATAATCTGTCCATCATTGCAATTTCCTCCTCTGAAAACATTCTGGGTTCCAAAAGACCTGAGATGTAGGTATTTACACTTTTGTTTGCCTCTCCAAAACTCTAAAAGCTTTTTTTTTTAAATTTAAATAGCCCATGTCAATAGAAAGAGGATAGGGAACAGCATGAGTAATTTCTCCAAGCTCTGCAAAAATCAGTAACAGGATTTGAGAGGGCATAATGTGATTTTGGTGGAGGGAAGGATTCCTGTGGGAAGGGAAGGGTTCGTGCACCCTGACCTTGCACCCCTACTCCGTGCCACCCAGGCAGCCACAATGGGAAGACTGTGGTGCTGTTAGTGGGGGAAGCCCACTGGAGCCAGAGAAAAAAGGAGATCTAAGGTGCATAAGGCAGGAATTCAGGCCTTCAGCAGGCTTCAGGAATTCTGCTGTTGAGGGAATATCCCAACTGATAAGTACATCTTGTTTTCTTATGGCTGAATATGCTGCTTTGGGACACCACAGTGTGTACTCCGTGTCAGATTGCCAGCGTGGCATTAGATGCTGCAGTGCCCGAGCATTAACTTGTGTTTCCTGCTGCTTATGGTAGGAAATTCTTGGAATGCTGGGACTACTGAGGTACCTATTCAGTTATCAGAAGCATTTGGCAAGTTTCTAAGGGCAGCCACTGTAGCCAAAATGTTATTTTAAAAATTTTACAAAGCTCTTTGATAAACAGAGGTTGACATTTCTAAGGAGCCCTGTTCTCTTCACCCTTGTGGCAGTCAGAGTTGGCTAGTGGGGAGGAAACACCTCACATAGCGTGGCTCAGGTTACACAAATCAGATGATTTAACAGACTTTTCAATGTTCACTGTTTAAATAGCTGCTTTTGTTCCAGACTTGGCTGAATTTTCAGAGGGCTGCTGTTCTACTCTTTACTGTCTTGTTTGCAAAAGTTGGCAGTTCATGTTAAAGACACATTGGCATGGTTTTAAAAAGAAGAAATAATAAAGAAGGGCACTAAGTAGTTAAAGTATATGGTGTGTAATATTCAGAGTTACTTTACTTGGCCTCAGTGCTGTATCAATGGCAAAAAAATTAACACCAAAAAAATGCATGCAAAGAACGTTTGCTTCTGAGAAGAGCTCCGAGCAGTACCCACTTGCCACTCTTACATCTCTGAGTGTGTGATCTTGTCTCTGTTAGTTGTTTGTTTTGGCCTGACTCCAAGGCATTCGTATTACAGGCTGTTGTGTCACTACAGTTGACATAACTCACAGTTTTTCTTTTTGGTTTTTCACTAGAGAGAATCATATTTGTTGTAGTGCACAGAATAACTTCATCTCACTGTAGTTTCATGGCATGTTGTGTTGATGTGTGATGAAGGCACGTCCTGTCATGATTTTATGTCATCCTATGACAAGACACCTTCCCCATAAATTAACACATTTTGGATAAGTTGCAGCATTAGATCAACTTAGGCCATTGCAAAGTTTCAGGAGTCCAGGAGACACAAACTAGTTCAGAACAGTCACAAAACTTTAGACTAAATTTGTGGGATGTGATGTACTCTCATAAAAATCAATGCTGTCCCATGAACTTCTTTGTAGATGATCTTTGCATCATATCTCAGCCTAAGATTGTAATTAAAAATGTTCCTGAATTGTCTAGAAAACATGGGTGATGAAGCACTTGTGATTTAGGCCTCCATTCCTCTAAAAACAAAGTTGGCGTATATCTGCACATATATCTGTCTCATTTCCAGTTTACTTGAATGAAAGGTGTCCCCAAATGTCTGTACTTCTTGCTCCCTAAATCCATTACATGGCAGTGTGGTGTACCATAGCAGATGTTTGGATGTTTGAATGAATGGCAGCATCCAGTGCACTGTGGGAATCCCTGATCCATAAATTATTACATTTGTGTGTAGTAAGCTGCTGCATCAAGCATGGTACTTAAGGTATGGACAGGGGATGTTACCTGGCAGGAAGAACAGAGATATGCCTGTTTTATAGCAAATCAGAATTAATCGCCTATGTCCTCAATAAGATGTGCCAATATCTATGAACTCATATGTGGAGTGATTGCAATTACAGACAAATGTCTACATGAAAGGGCCAGATCTGCTTCAGAGGCCCTGAGAAGCCCAGTTCCTTAGCACCAGACATGAGAGCTATGTCTATATCTCAGGGGTCACCAAATTCGTTCCCTTATGTTAATGCTATCACCTACAGGCTTAAGGTAATTGCATATGTCATTACTTGATTACTATAGAATTTTTATTATAATTCACTCATCTCTAAATTCCATCTCAAATTAGACTGCATATCAGATAACCTTTGTATTTGTTATAGCTACAAAAAGAAATAGTGGCGTCACATTTTCATGTGTGATGATTTGTGTCAGCAGTCATCAGCTTTCCTGCTGTAGGCTGGAGAAAGGATAATATTGCTTTCTGTCTTAAAAACTCATGCTTTTGAGTTAGATCTCATGCACATACATACAAAAGGTTTTTGAGAATCTTACCTTTTTAAAATGTTCAGTATTTTTTTTGTAGATGACAGAAATAAGCTGAAAGTATAAAATTACCAGTTCTTCCCCCTCAAGTTTTCCTTCTTGTCAGTCATTTATCATTTGACAGCACATAAAACTCTGGGGCTTTTTTTTTTTTTTAATCTGGCTTTGTTCTTACTACATAACATCAATAGCTACTTACATCTTCAATGCAATCTATGGACAAGTAGGCATATCCAGTCTATCTTGTTCATGATTTATTGTAAAAGGATTAGCTATTAGATGTTGTTTTCAGGTCAGCAGAAAGTCCTTTCACCTTAACTCTTCATATCTAGTAAATAAATAATTTTCCTCAAGTCATTCAGCTAATAGATGTAAAATGTGAGCACTCTCCTACAAGCTGGTGTAATTGTTGAAGGTTAAAATTGCTGCTCACATTTTGGCTTCCATTACAATTTAAACAATGGACATCACATTTATTCCTTCCCTAAACAAATGGTGCAATGAAGTAACCTGTTCTACGTGACTTAAACAAAAGTAATGACAAGGGAGTTTAGTGTTTAGGAGCTGACAAGCTTGATTTAGGATTGAGATGAATCACAACCACTGGGTTTATAGGATAATATTACTTCTTCTCTGCCAGCTGCACTGATCTGCAGCTCAGAGGTGATGCTTGGGGTGACCTCATCCCTTGGGTGCCCTGTGACTTTTTCACGTCTTCCTCTACCCAAGGTGGAAGCCTTCCATTATCCACCTGTGAAATGAACACAGAGAGAAAACAAGAAAGGGCCCGATCTCGCAAAGTGCAAAGCAGACCCCAAAGCATTAAATTCCCATACCTCCCCAGTGATTAAGATGCTCAAGTTTGTTCATTCTGCATTAGGCATGACAGCAGTGGGTAAAACATGTAATATAAAATCACCTAAATAAAATATCAATAAATTCCTTAGGGAATTATATCAGTTTTAAATTACTTTCATATGACTGATGTTATGTGCTATGCTAAGAAGAAAATAAAGCAAGTTGACCATACTTCTGGCCATTTTAAGATATCTTGCAATCTTTGGGAGTCTTCACCTTCGGCTGATCATAAGACAACAGTGAAATAAGGACCCTGTAACCAGCAGTGTTCTTCCTGTGGGCTCAGAACTATTGTGGTGTTAGTGCCTTTATCTCACTGCTGGTAACAGGTTACTCCTGAAATAAAACACATTTTGTGTCAACTAAAGATTTGCTCCCAGCATTTTAGTTTTTAAGAGAGATAAATATTCTTGGGTTTTTGTTTGCCTGTATTTTACACAGGCTTTTTAGTTTGAATTTCTAAAGGAAATTCAGGGCAAAAAGTATTTCCATATGCTGCAGCATGGAGTTGAAAAGTAAAACTTGTTACTGGTGAATTATTATAATTTTCTGTTTATACTAGAACATTCAACATGCTGTGGCATCTCCTCAGAGATGACAGGAAGGCATGATTCCTTCAGAGCAGTGCCCCCCAGATCAGTATAGGCACAGAGAAGAAGACAGGCTAGAGCAGATAAAGAGTGTGAAAAGGAAAGTCGACTCTGCTCGCTATAATGTGGCACAATTGTTTCTTAAGGGTATTTCATGGGTAATGAAGCTAAACAGCTTAGTTTCATTATCCAAGCTGAGATAAATGCATGGGGAATACATTTCAATACATCATCCAAGTCTCCAGTCAAGTCACAGTCTGTTCAACACACCACCACATTTGTAGGAGTTGGACTTTTAGACACAATTAAAACTTCAGTTCCCTAAGGCATATGAAATCTAAATTTTTCCAAAGGATTTAGTGATTGCACAAATAAAGATGTTTCCCTGACTAATTAGTTTGGGATCACTGTGCGTCCCATCCCACATATACTGTACAGGGCTTGGGCAGTCTCACTGTGTTCAGAGCTCTGACTGGAAAGGAAGAAGCAAACTGGAGGGCTGCTGTATTTTCTGGGCTGGCAGCACTGGACAGCTGGCTTTTGGATCTTGATCTTACTCTTTTAAGGGTAAAACCAAGACTATTTTCTGTCCTATTGAATGGAGAAAGGCCCTGTCCCTCTGAGAATGTCCTTAATATGTGTCTCAGGGAATTTTGACTTAAATGTGTATCTTATCCAGTGTAAACTAGATTGCTTTAAAATTGCTTTTAGCTACAGTCATTCTAGAACAGGTTTAAAAAACAGATAAGAAATCTAGGATGACATGAAGATGGTAGAGCCTTTGGCTGGCTTCTGCCTGCCTCTTTCCAGCAGAGTTCCTGTCAAGGGTTTGCCCTGTGGTGTTTGTCTTGGTGACGTCCCTTTACACATCTTATTCTCTTCAACACCAATTACTCGCTCTGAAGCATCATTTCTGTCTCCTCCTGTGCAGTGCTTGTACTGAGGGAACAGGAAAGTTTCAGTAAATCAAACTAGAAGCCACTGAGGAAACACTCACAGATATCCATGACAGCAAGATTCAGCTTCACTTGCTTGATAAATTATGTGATCCAGAAGGTAAAACTTTCTGGTTTGAATTCTTTGGTGACCCCATACTAATTGCTACTCTTTGTTAAGCACTGTGCTGTTCTTCAAGCAGTGGGTGGAAAGCAGACATGTGTAAGAGGTACAGGAGCCACCAGAAGGCTGGCTCATCTGCCTGGCTCATTTGCTTACGTGCCCTCCTATGATCTCAAAAATCTGCTGCGACTCTGCACTCTGAGGAAAAACCCTCATATGCAAAACAAACATGATGCTGGTGATGCAACATTAAGCGACTGATGATGTTAAGAAATGTACTAATACTCGTGTTTGAGGCCGTCTGGTCTGGTTAAACCAGACTGGCTCTCCTGAGCCTCTTTAATAGATGAATACTGTGTATTACACAATTAAGTGCTTTAGGATAAAAGTCTTCCTCTTATTGTTGCTACATTCACTGAAATTAATACTCTCTGATTTACATTCCACCTGCCTCTCTTGTCTTCATATGTATGGATTTATGTGCTTCATGTATATAGATTTGAAAGATAATTTTTTATATCTTCTATCTTGGGAAAATTCTTTTCCCTGAAGACATCTGGCTTTCCCTAATGTGGGCTAGTGGCAGTGACTTAATGAATTTTCACTTCTTTCCATAAGAACTTTTACCAGAAATACTTCAGTAATAGGATAGAACTGAATATAAGTGGAATATAAATGTTGCACAGTTGAAATGCCTGCTTTGATGGAAGGGGACAGAATTACAAATGTCAGATATTCCAAACTGTTTTGAGATGACTGGATTCATTTGAAACAGAACTCCATTGCAGAAAAACAGCCTGGGGGTAGATTGATCTTGTTTACCTACTGCTATGTTTCTTCCATAGTTGTTTGTGCAGAAATTTACCCATGCAGGACTGTATGCATTTGGAAGGTTGGTTTGTTTTAAACCATTTGACTGATTTTCTTTAGAGTATCTGGTTTGTCAAAGAGAAGGAAGGGGAGGGGGCGAAGGAAGGAAGGAAGGAAATGTTGCACTGCTGCTTAAGCTTTAAGAAGGAAACTTGGTATTCTTTTATGCCTCAAAATGTTTCAATGCCTCAGCAGTGTCCCAGTGCAATTTGTTGCATCACCTGAAAGAAATACTTGGTATTTTTCATTCCTAAATTGTAGAGGTATTCAAAGGACCCAGTGTAAGAGGTAACATCCATACTGGCATGCTGTGGTTTGTTATTTCCCACATTCTGCTGAAACAATGTCAAAATGGTGCTGCCACACAGGTTCCAGCATCAAAGAGTGCTTCCCTCACCCACACACTCTGCTGGGGGCCATGGGGTAAAAGGGAAGAGAATAAGAGTTTCCCTGTGACAGCATTATTCATAATGATTTATTCTCTCCATTACTGTGGTTCTTAGAGGCCATATGTAAAGATTGAGGCTTAATTGCGCTTGTAGTCATGAGGTAGGAAAAAGCGAGCGTCACCCTGAAGACCCTTATAAATAAAACCGCTTTGCTGGTCGCAAGTCAGACGGGTGTTTGAGGAGGAAACAGGAGAGAAGGTACAAGAAAGAACAGAGGGGCAAGTTTGCTACATAGTAAAATGCGTACAGAAACAAAAGTACTTTTCTCGAGTGTCAGGCACTGAAATAAATCTCACCAGCCTCTGAAGAAGTGTCAAGACTGAGGCAGAGTGGCTGGACCTTGTGCTTGCTGAGAGAATTAACAAGCCTGGCAATAAACCCCTGGGTAATAATGGCTCTGAAGAGTTACATTGCTTTGGAATTTACTTTTATAAAAGCATGAAATTTTATGTGTAAACAAGATCTATAACCACCTATACACAAGTAAAGATTTTTAGTACCTCTGAGAATGAAGGACTGTGTTCTGTGTGCTCCAGCAGGACAGAACTTGCATTAGAGCTGTAGGATGAAAGCTCAGTGAGTAATTCAATATTAGTTATTTCATAAGCTTTGTCCTTGGTGAACATAAAATATTATTTTCTTGAATCAATTTATTATATGACCTTTTTTCCTTTTTTCCTTCCTTCCAATATACTTCTGCCAAAGTTACTCTTAGCATTTCCTCGGTCACTCAGATACCACACCAGAGGATGTAGCTGGGATGTGGGAGCATTCCCAGTCTGGATCAGGGAGGGACCAGCCCTCTGTGTTTCCTCAGGAGAGCTTGCCCTCACCACCTTGCTCTGCCCCTCTCCTGTGTCAGCACCCACAGAGTTGAGTCCCTCCTCTTCAGCTGGCAACAAAAGGAAGGGTGAATTAGGGAAGGCAAAAGATTTTTTTTCTGAAGTCCTTCTTATGTTTCTCTTCTGGGAACACTGGAGTCTGAGTTATGTTCAAGAGTAGCACAGATAAAGCTGTTGCCTTCAGCAAGAACACGCTGAAAAGCAAACTTGCTGGAATTACACTTTTGGTTATTGCTCCCATGAAGCAACAGCCTTGTGAACCTGGTGATAAATCAGGGCCCAAAGCCCACAGCGATTATGAGGTGAAGTACAGAAAAAAAACTGCAAAGGAAAAAGCCAAGACAAAGAAGAAGGCATTGATTTGATTTTGATAGCTGCTAAACAAAATGGACTGACAAAAAACATTAATGCCCTTTCAGACGCCTCTGTGGGAGGTCAGCTGCCAAACAAGAGAGGAAATGGTAGGGGTGTATTATGTGTTTGCTATAAGACTGATGACTCCTTATGCTTGATGGAGCCAGACTTGCTTGATAGGGGATGATCTGGCATATCAGAGAGAGAGCTGGACTCTTGCTTTCTGGTGAGGAACCCTGAAGGAGAGACAATGGAAGAGTGTTGCTTGCAGTGGACTGGCAGCAGTGGGGAGGGCCTGGGCTGTACAGCTCCCCCAGGAGGCTTGCTGGGATCACCTGAAGATGGGCTGTTCTTGTGCAAGGCACAGGAATCTTTCTCAGGGAGTGGTACTTATGGCAGGTTTACTTGTTAATCTTCCTCATTTTGGTTTTTCTTCACTCCTCCAGGATCATAATATTCCTTTTGGGGTATGTATCCATTTACAAGCTTGTCCAAGACCATAAACAAGTGCGTTCTTTCTCAAAATGGTTTCCACCTTGACCATGATTCGAGATGTCATTTGTGTCATGGTTAATCTGTATAAGTTTTTGCCAAATAAGTAAGATAATGTTTAGAGACAGTGGGACCTTTCTGCACAAACTTAAGTTATTTCAGTAGGGGAGAAAGAAAAAGCAGCTGGAAATCAAGCATTTTAGTATTGATAATGGCTAGTGAAGATGGCTAAAACAAGATACTGGCTACAGCACTGGTTCTTTCTTCTGTTCTAACATCTCTGTGGCTGGCAACTTGAAAAGCTCAACTAAATTCTGCTGTTGTCAACAGACAAGTTTAATTACAAAGCAATAAAGATAGTTTAGCTAATTTTCAAGTGGTACTTAGCTGATTGGATAGAGGAAGCCTGAAAGAGTATTTTTCCTATTCACTTTCTTCACATTTTTCCACTTTGTGTTCACGTTATGCACCATAGAAAATTGTTTGCAGTCTGTCTTGTGTGAGTGACAGAGTATCTTAAAACACTGTGGATTTTGATAGCAAGTCATTGGCTTGTTTACTCAAGTGTTGCCTTGTGGGCCAGAGACCCACATTTCACAGATCCAGTACCCCTAAAGGGAACTTTGCCTCTAAAACTGTCCTCTACTTTTAAATACCCAATTTGCTGCTATTTCATGTGAAAAAAGATAACCTACAGAAGGTTACTTGAAAAAAATTTTCTTTGACTGCAGATACCTGATATAGAAGTCTGCAAATTACTAACAGAAGCAACTTAAGTGAGATTGCTGAGTGTTTTTTCAAGCTATGTTACCAAATAACAAATTACTTCTGTCTAACCAATGGGCCCTTCCTTGGCAAGAAAGTTGACTTACAGGATTTCTTTGTGATCCCCATCCTCCTTTTGCTCCCTATTGCGCATTTCATCAGAATTTTCCATCTTGCCTGTGCCCACAGTAGTGTTTTGGGGTAGTGCTGTAACCTTCCTGACATGATCTGAGTTAAAAAGTTTTAGACGACATTAAGAGTTGATTATTTTTACCCATCACTTCCCCAATGCAGTTTGTAATAAAACATCAAAAATTATCAATGTATCCAAGCAAAGTGTGATCTGTTTTCCCCATCCCCAGGTAATGAAGACAACATTCTCTTAGGCTCTGAGTGCCACTGGTGGCTGCTCTAATCTCCCTCCTTCTGACTGATATCTTTATCCTTAACCCAGCTACTGCTTGCTGGGTTATTCCCTTTTCCGTTTTGATTGCCTTCCTTAAGCATCTGATAAGGAAGGAGCTTCTGCAAGTGTACACAACTGGTGGCTTACAGGACTTTTATTTCCAGTACTTCATCAGGACAGTGTTAATGAGGCATGAAATCATGCTGACCAGGAGATGTATTCTAAGCAAATTCTGCTCCAAAATAAGCAGGCATCTGTGCCTGATGGAGCAGTGGAAGTTGCATGGCACAAGGAGGACCTTGGAGAGCCATATGTTTAAAGGCTGGTGGTGACATTTCTGCTTTTCTTCCTTATATGGTTCATTACTACAGTTTGTTTGCTTTCTTAATTGCTCTCTCTGTTGTTGAGTCTCTGTGGACTGTTATGTATGTAAAACAATGTGCACGAGTCAAGGAAAATGAAGGGTTTGACTTGTTGTAGATACCAATACGTGAAATACCATGAATTACAAATTAAAGGAATCCACTGTATGTTGAGCTAAATCCTAAGCCAGTAGTAAGTGAAATCCTTTGTTCATGCTACAATTTAATATTTCATAGCAGCAGATTTGCTCCATAGTAGTGTAGTGCCTAAGGCACTCGCACAAGAGTGCATGCACCATAGCGGTTCCAGCAGAAAGGAGCTTGCTTTGTCTGAGCAGGCAAAAAGTCTGGGAAAAAGGCAATATTTTAATTCTTATTCTACAGAAGAGGTAGACTGCAAAATTAACAGGCTTGCCTGTAATCTCCCAGGGTCTTCATAAATGTGGTGGTGATTTAATCTCCCGATTGTGATTTTCATCACAAATTCTGAACTAATCGATAACATGTTTATTTGCCATCCCATAATTGCAGCAGTATTTTGTTGTTAAATACCCTGCAGTGCCATTAAAAACTAGGTTGTTTAAGAATTGTAACTAACATGGGCACTTGAGGCATTTCTAAAGGAAATAGTGTGTGAGCTGTTCGATATAAGTAACAATAAAGGAAAGTACTTGATTATCCAGCAATGCAAACCTGAAATCCTGCCTGAAGTACTTTGGAGAAAGCCTGACAGTGTCATACCACTATGGCACTTCCTCTTCACTCCTCTGCAGGGCACTGTAAAGTGGATGCAAAATGAAACAAAAGATTAAAAAGGAAAAATAGACTGGTGCTACCTTAATCTGAGGCCAGGAGCAAGAACATGCCCCCATGTCCTCTTGTGCCCTGAAATGCAGGCACAGCACAGAAGGGGAAATTCACAATGGCAGGTTGCAGCTTTGAAACTCCAAATTCAGCATTAAAGAAAATTGAAACGTGGCTGAGTAGGCTGGTGGCCCACTGGAGTAATCACCTGCAGCCGTGTTTTCAAACAAAAGCTCAGATGAAAGCCACAGGGTGACCAACAAAGGGACAGAAAGCTAATTTTCCACTTGCCTTTTGTTATAAATAGTGATAAACTGTGACTGCAGTCCTAGAGGCAGAACACTGCAAAGAAGTGAATTCTGTGGCTAGAAATGATACGTTAAGACACTTTGGGCAAAACAAAAATCATTGTTGTGCTCTCCCCTATGGCCCCCCCACCCCACCCCCAGCTCCTCCTGTCGCCAGTCAGATTAAACCACTGGTACTGCATCAAGATGCAAAGAACTGAAGCTAACCAGCTAGGCAAAGATTTAGCCGACATAGGAAATGTCTATGGATAGTTTTCCGAATCCCAGCTGTTAAAAAAAATTACAAACTGAGCTGACATATGGATATTGCAGCATTGTTTCTGCTTTCTGCATAGGAATGAGGCTTTTAATTGGGTTTTCAGTACATGTGCTTGCTGTTTGAATTGTGTTTGGATAAACCTGCTGGGAAGTTTGTTTTTAATGTATTGTTTTAGCAATGTTCTTGTTTTGTAACATTCTGGTAAGATCGATATTTAATGGCTTTGAAAGCACTCAAGTAATTTTATTTACAACTGTGAATGAACATTTTGGGGAACTGTTCTTTTTTAGTTGCCCTTTTTCCCATTTGGTTATCAATATGATGGAGATAAGAAGACTAATCCTGTTCATCTCCTATTGATTTTGGACTAAGTGAGCAATCAGCCCCTGTAACTCTACTCCTCCACATGCTCAAATAACATCTGTAAAAGCAGAGATGTAGTAACAGATGTGAAGGCCAGATACAGATACATCACTTTTGCAAAGGAAGCATTTAATAGAAAAAGGGGAAATGAAGTGAATATAGAGAGTAGTTTGGGAAGGTTAACTGAACTATTTGCACTCTTGAAAATGATAGTAACTGAAAACATAATTTCTCTCTTAACTGGTTTGGGAATTCCTCTCTGTCGAAAACTTGACTGGGGTATATGAAGCAATTAGTTCAAATATACTGCAACATTAGGGAGTGCAAGCATATTTTTTTTTAATTTTACAACAATAGAAGAAGCCAAACACTCTTATATATTACATTAATGAGATAGATTGCTACTTTTAATGGAGCCTCTGTGCTCTGCACTGCACTGTATGCAGATTTGCTAGTTAATAAGCCCGAACAGTGTTTCTGTTCATGGAAAATGAATCTGAAACATTTGTCAGATTATCTGTTTGGCATGCCTGACTGGTGTCTGGAGTGGCACTTTGCTAATGTGCTATTACTCAGTGTCATTAACCCACAGAAGTGATTGAAAGGTGAATTTATATTTGCATCATGCTGCTCAGAACAGGCGGTGCTCTGGATTAATCTGGTGTCCTGTGAAATGGTGCTGCACAGGATAAAACGAACCAAGCATCTCACAAAGTGCATATTCCTAACACTTGGTGGCTGTTTTCACTAGAGGAGTGTCCTGTTGTGATTACGGTAAAATGCAGGCACAAAGTTGCCCGTAGGAACATTTGCTTGTTAGCTGTCTGTGCAATATAGTTAGAAATCCAAAGTTTGTATAATTTTGTGAAAAGCTTCTGATTACTTTACCCATCAGCATTACAACCACATAAAATATTTTGGCAGCTGCATTATACATAAATAGCTTTGAAATATTGCATTTAAAAAGAGGGGATTGGTCTGGGAAATGCAGAGCTGATTATTTTTTCTTATTGATTAGGAAAGTGTATCTGTTTGCATGCAAGTAGATTACTTTTATCCTACAATATATTTCCTTCTCCACTGAAGAAAAGAAATTTATTTTCTTTTCTTTCTGTAAGCGAAACCATCATTATTAGTTCATATCGGGTTAAATAACTGCTTTTTTTTTCTTTTTTTTTGTGTGCCATGATGTTCTTACAACGAATATTCATTGCAAATGGTTTTTAATTAAGTGTGCAAGTAAAGCCACAGTCGTTTAATTTGTATGGATTTTGGAGCTGAAATGGTATTTGGTAGGAGTGCAAGGAGATCCAGACCTATAAAACAGAATAGGGTTTTCCTTACTGAAAATACAGAAAGATGAGTGAAGAGAAAGTAACTGCAATTGTTCTGTATCTCTCCTGATTTGATTTCTTTCTCTTTGGTTTTGCATCTAAGTTTGAGGCTTGAAATAATTTGTTTTCTGATTGTTTGGTGGTTTTTTTTTTCTTTTAATTTTATTTTTTATGTAGTCCTAAAATATTGGTATACTTTTCTATGTAAAAAGGCAAAAGAACTTTTAGAATTTTTACATGATCTTCACAAAAGAGAACTGTGACACACTGTGCTAATCAGCTTTTGACACACCACAGAGTAGGAAATGGTTTCAAAACCCCATTGAATAGGGGTTTTATTTCCTATTTTGACAGCTCAGGTCCCCCAGTCAGTCTGCAGACAAAATGCCCACTGCTCCAGCAAGTTTCGGCTGCGTAACGGTGCGCTGAGAGCCTGCACCCAAACACAACTGGGAAATAAAACAGAGAGAGGTGTAAGTGAAGACTGTGACATTAATGAGTCGCTGTGACAATGAGCACAGAGCTGATCCTAAATGAGAGGTGTCAGGGTAATAAATGACTTCTGGAAGCTGTGGTGACAGGCGCGTGTCCCGGATCGGGATGCGGAGGCGCACAGCAGCCTGGTGCCGTGCGTGTGCTGGGACACTGCTTGTCCCACATCCCTTTAGGAGGATGCACATTCTTACTCATTCCCCTTGTAGTAAGGATTAGTGCTGTCTCCATTTGTGAAGCTTAGCTCTTTTCCAGGGACTTGCAAAATAATGGACTCCCTGTTCTTCTCAATTAGTACTTTATTTTCTTTAATCAGATAGAGATCAGTTTTCTGTCGTCATTCCTTAATAATGAAAATGCACTGATGAGCCTAATTGTTATCGTAATTTGACCTCAAACCCAGGAGCAGTCACCCCTGAATTTTATTGTTCAAAAAATGATAAATTCAATGCAACCTTGAATGTCTTTCCAGTCGTTGATTAGCTGTGCAACCTAAGTACTGGGATTCTTCTGTGTTATTTTTGCTGTTATTGTATGATAAAACAAAGAAAAGAAATCCCGAGGAGTTCATCTACATTGACACATTAGATTACAAGACCTTCTCCAGGGCATTTGTTCGTCATGTATAGATAAATTCAATCTCTCACTCCTTTTCCTGTAATGGAAAGATTGCTGCAATGTGGGAGTTAATTAGCAGAGCTGTTTATGAAAAGGAAGGGGGGGGGAGTTAGGCATGGGTAGATGGATGGATGGATGGGTTGATGGATGAATAGATAGATGCTGGAATGATTTTAATTTGTTAAAAAAACACAAGTGTACAGGGGAATGCAAAATTTAAAGTTTGCCCATATTTATAAAAATAAAATACTATTCACTGACAACCCTGGAAAGGCATTATACAGTGGATATTTTTAATTATTCTGTGTACACATGTGTTTTTGTTAGCCAAAAACACTGTCTGAACATTGTGTAATTCTCCTCACTAACGAGCAATTCCCTTCATGTCACCCAACAGAAGCAGGATGGGCAGCACAGAAAAAAAACAGAAAAATAGCTATGGAGTTTAAGTAATAGTTAAGGAGAACCTGAACAGGTGTAGTCTGTTAGTTGAATTGTTATTTCAATGAAGAAAATATGTTTTATAACAGGTTTCATAAAGAGAAGGCAGTGTGACTAATTTTGCCTTTTTTTTAAGGCAAACCTGGGTCATATTTCAGCTCTATTTATTATTTTGTATATTACTCAATTTGGAAAACATTACAAACTTCAACAAATACATTTTCTGCATTTCACTAAAATGGGTAGAAGGCAGTATTTCTACTTTAATGATGAATTCTGATATAAATCTGAACAGATTCAGACTTTTCTGTTTCTGGAGGGTCTCCATTCCTGGTTTTCATCCATAAAGAAAACACCCTTATGAACCAGCACAGTACTTTGAAACTTGGATTTCCATTCCTCTGCTCTGACGTTTATTGCATTTTATCTGCTTTTGAAAAAAAACCACCATTGTTACAAAAATAAGTATAAAAATATTCAGTAGCTCCTGAAGTTAAGGAGAGATCTCATGAAATAATTTGTTCCCATTTTAACTTCATTTTTGTAAATGTATATTTTTAAGAGTTGGTTGATGCCTTTTCATGAGACTGCATACAAATATATAGGTTTAGCTTAATCTTAACTCAGAATCACTTTTCATTACAAATATAAATGTTTAAAAAATACGCAGAAGTCTTAGGAACACTACAATTATTTGTAAAATCCATTAGCAGGATCCATACAGGTAACATTCCTTTGAGCTTTAAGTTCAAAGTCAAAATGTAGCAAAATTTGTTGCCAGTGAGCCTGTATAGGTGATATATGTGAATGTGACAGACAAAAAACATTTTGAGGATGCATAGAAATACTTTCAAACTTGCTGTGAGATGAAATATGTTTCATAGTTGCCTTATTTTGTGTTGATCTGGAAGAGACTGCCCTAATGAATATGAAAACAGTGTGTCCATCAGCCTCACAATTATTTCATTCTGTGATGTAATGAAGAGAAGAGAATGTCTGTGGACATGAGAAAGTTGAAATACGGCTTAGGGAGGGTGTTCAAGAGGAAAGAGGACATTTTGCCAGAGTATGAATCTGCTTGTACTCTTTGCTCCTCCTAACTGTGGTCTTGGACTTTTGTAGTTCTTCATGCCCTAGGCTGACCACACCTCATTTAGAAGCACCATCTCCCCCCCAGGCAGGTCTTCCTTTGAAAGAAATACCTCCCTGTGGCTTGTCAACACTTCCCCTGTTCTTGCTGCTCACAGCCAAATCTTTCTTTAGGGAGGCTGTAAAATGTCCAGCTGCTCATGGCCTTCTCACAAAAATGTCTCTCCCGTTTATCCCATGAAGTTTTCTATTTCTTAAACCTGTCTGCAAGGTCACTATTTGGTCACAAACATACAGCATGGCTATACACTGACCATCATCAACAAATTGTGCCAAGTCCTCCACTTGCTTTCTATACACAGTTAGTAACAGAGAGTCCTTTTACTGGGATTTTGCCTCCAGTAGACTTTAGTCAGGTTCACAGTGACCATTTATATGTAGGCCATGTTTTCAAATATTATCTGTTGATGTCCTTATCACTAACAAAGGGAAGATCTTGAACCGGTTTTCAAGGCAATAAGCTGGTGAAACCCACTTAGGGGAAACATCTCGCTATCGCTTGGAAACCTAAAACTGAGATGGGGACTCGTTTCTTTGTCCACATGAGAAACCACCCATTGCTCCTTCTTGAGTGCTTGGGGGGCTCTGTGATTGTTAGATTTTAAATTTTTAATTGTTTTGTTAGCTTAACCTGCAGTTGACCCATACAGATTTCATTCAGAGTGGTGCCACTTAGTAGTAATGCATTTTCTGACACCCTGTAGAAATTACGGTGACGGCTTCGCAGTCTGGCCCATCAGCCCAGGCAGGGCTTCTGGCGGGCTCATCCCCTGCCACGGGGAGCCATGTACAAGGGCTGCTCTTTTATTATTTAGCACCTTGTTTATGGCATTGCACTTGAACCCTGGAACTTTTCAAGTCCACTTCCCAGGGGTTCAAGGGCAATTATTAACCCCTGCAATGACAATAATCTCCGAGAAGCCAAAACTCTCTAGTTTCATGTGTGACTGATGTGTACCAGGTATTTGCTTACTGCTTGACAACTTTAAATTAATTTAGCCCCCATTTTCTACAACTTGCTCAGACCCCATCTGTGGGAGTCCCAGTGGGAGCCAGACACATCCCTTTGAATGCTCCTAGGTGTGGGCATAGCCCCCTGGAGACAAAGCTTCCTTTAGCCTTGTCTCTGTCAGGATTTCACGCTTGGTGTTCTAATGCCATCATGTATTTTGGTTCATTGCCTGCAGAAAAAGATATTTAGTCTCATTATTTCCAGTACTTGCCAACATTTGGTACAAGTTTCTTCACATGAAGCTTTTAAAAACATGTAAGTAAAATATACGTGTTGTAACGTAAAGAAGGAGAACCAAACAGGGACATTACCATACTGGTTGCTTCTGACATTCATTGCTCCATGCCTTCTTGCCTTTCCCAATCCTCTGGGAAATTAATTTTAATTAAAGAACCCCAAAACATGATGAGTTACAATTAAAGGCCTCAGCCTTTTGAACAACAAAAAGGAAGGCAGAATTCAGGTTTTCTTCTAGAATGTGTGAGAAATTACAATATTTTACGTCATGAAATAGAAAACAAGATAGATTCATTAATGTTTTATTTTGAGCTTGAAGTTGCTACTCAGGAAAGCATCAGGCAAGAAAATAATAATGCCAAGATAATCTTGTTGATGAACAAGGAGAGTTCTTGTGGTGGCACATCCTTCCCTGTGGCTGTCTTCAGGAGTGTGCCAGTGGGAAGGGCAAGCCAGCACATGAGCTGCTTGTGTCAGTTGGGTTTCAGAAGGGCATCACCTTCATGAAGGCTCAAGGGCTCTCTTTGTAGGTTACTCCTGAAAGAAAAAGGCTTTAAAATGAAGCTTAGTGACTCGAAAACAAACATGTGGGAAAATGCTTGAATAAATAGGCAATCCTGCACCTGTTTCCCTTGTATATTTTGGCCCCATCTGTGCAATGGAGAAGGGTTTCTTTGTACTCAAATGAGCTGGATGCAGATGGCAGCCATCTATAGTCCTGATGCAGCTGTACATTGAGATCTTTGCATTTTGCTCATTTCTCACACAATGACTTAAACTCCCTCCTAGGGCAGAGGTGCTTAAACTCTCTTGTAGGTGCTACCTGCCAGGTGGCTGCAGCAAAAACAGTCTTCCAAGCACATGGGACTGATCCAGACTTCATCTTTGCAGCTGCTCAGTCTGCCCTTCCCAGCGCAATGGGAAGCTAAAAATGTAAATGGCATGGCACTGGCATGAATTTTGTCCTAAACGGAGCTGTACATCCCTTAGCTTTGAAACTGTGGACTGCACGTCAAAATAAAATGTGGCAAATGGTTATGCAAATGAAGAAGGGAAAATGTGTTATTTCTTAAGTGCGAGATCTCGCAAATGGATGTCTGCAGGCTGACAGAGCCCTGCCCTCATGCTGAGCTTTGAAAAGCTCTGCAAAAACAGGACAGGGCATCTCCCTTTACTGGCTTGCAAGATTAGGACTGGTATAACAAGGGGAGGAAAAAAATGTGGAACCATAATTTGCCTTACAGAAAGGCAGAAAGTTAGTTTGGGAAAGTCCTTCTGTAGACACATTATCATTGCTTCAGAACTAAGTACCCACAGGAAGACATGAAATTATTGTGGTTCCATTTTAAAAGGACTATTAGATGTGAATTCAGTCTAACCTATCTCTTTGCATTAGACAGATCGTGAATTATCACTGATGATTGCTGGAATTCTGCGTAAGCATTCGAAGTACAGATGGGATGATATGACAGTGAAATTAACTAGGAAATGACAACAGACAAGTGGGAAGCTGCCTCTCCTGCCTTCATCAAGAAGGAAAACAAACCCCAACACATTTTAAGCCTTTAAAAACAAGTTGGATGGTCAGAAAATCTTTCTCATTTGATAATCTTCACATGCTTTGCTGTTTATATGAATGCTTATATCCAGCATTTTTAACCTCGTAACTGTACTATTCCTCATTAATTTGTTAGCCAGCTTATTTCTCAGTTATGTAGTATACATCAAAATTTATTAAGTAATTGGTGGGGAACAAGCTGAGAAAACAAAAATGAATGAACCCCCATTCAGGCAGCTGTTCCCCCTATCCTGACAGAGCAATAAACAGGGGGAGAGAGAATCAGGAGTTACCCTCCTCTGAGTAATTTGTTGTTGGTGGTTTAAAAGGTAGCATTTTCACTTTGGTGGCTAAAATCTCTTCTGATCAGACTTGCTGTGGCATTTCACAGGGTCAGCCTGCATAAAAGCTGTGCACTTGTGATTTATGACATATGTGACTTGCACTGCAGTTTTGTTAATGCTGGAGACCCAGGTTAGGCCAAGTTGCAAAGAAAGAAGAATCTTGAGTAAGAGAAACACTTTTGAGATTAGATCTTTATATTGCTTTTTTTTTTGTTTGTGTGTTTTACGCTGCAAAATTTTGAGTTATTTTCCACTTTTCAAAATGGGAAAATAACACTGGAGCGTCTGTTTCAGTGCCCTAACATTGGATGGAGAGACACATGTCTTCAATTCTCACTCATGGCTTGCCATGAAAAACAAACCTCTCCTAATCAACTAGAATTTTATTGTGTTTATTCTTTGTGTAGAATGCCTAAATTTGAAATTTTTTATCTCGCAGGACTATTTTGGGAATATGATTATTAATATTTATTAATTTAATTTTCTTTCCTTTAAAACTAACAGCCAGTGTTTTCATTTTTAATACTACTTCTGGTATACCTGTTACTCGAGGGAACATAAGGGTGCTCCTGGGAATCTTGTTAAATTTATAGCTGACCTATCCACTATGACTCATCAGTCTTCAGAGAAATTAGAGGTCCATTTTGATACTCTTTTGTCTGGGTTTTTTTTATCTGCAAGCAGGAGAAAGAAAGGGAGGGAGGTATTTTAACAGCTCAGTAATTTCTATAGACCATAAGTGAAAAGCTCATTTCTAACTGATCGTCAGGCAGTGGTGAATTTGGTCCCACGTGCTGAAGGAGAGAAAGGGGAAAAGTATAGTCAAATCTGTAGTCAGAGTTGCTGGTAAATCACTGCAGAAAAAACAGCATATGGATGAAAAGCATCAGCAGGTGTTTTTTGCTCCAGACTGCCTTTTTGAAGATGAGCCCACTATAAACAAAATAACAGAACCATCAAAATAACTGATTTTATTTTGAAAACCAAACTCCTCTTCAGGCAACCAAGTTCATTAAGCACTTATTTGTCTGAACTGCTTTTGCTGAGGTTTCTTGTGACTTGCTGACACTTCCAGAAGTTCCCCAAAGTTCACAATGATCAGAGAAGTTTGTGCCATTGGGAATAATGGGGGAAGCAGAGACCAGATGCAGCCATGAGTCCTTCCTTCTGCAGCTGGGCACTGTTGCTTGTGCTTGCATCTCACAATGGCCAAGCTGCAAGGATGGGTGGTTAAAAAGGACCATGCCTTTGGAGCAGAGCTTTCCCAGCCATGCATCCCTTTGAAACCATGAGTCTTGCACATAGGTGAAGGTAGGATGGTATTTTTCTGTGCAGTATTTCCTGGCTGAAGGCAAGGAGGCACTTCAACCCATGCAGTCCATGAGAGAAGTTATATGGCCCGTGAATCTTTGGCATGTCTCTGCCAGTTTGTATGGGGGAAGTTAATTTTATTCACAGTAGCCAGTAACTAATGGGAAGTGGTGAAATTATTTATTTGTTCTGCTTTGCTTGCATGTGGGACTTTCACTTTACCTCTTAATTTGCCTTTATCTCAGCTCAGGAGTTTTCTCCTTTTACCCTTCCAGTTCTCTCCCCCATCCTACCAGGGAAGAGCTGACTGAACATCTGTGTGAAGGTTTATTGCCAGCTGGGGTTAAACCACAACACTGTGAAAATCACATTGCTGGGCTTGATTTTCTCTATTGATTGTGTCTTCACAATGTGTCAAAGGTGTCAGGAACCTGAGAGGCTCCTTTTAGGGTTATTTTTTCCTTAATTTTCACTTTCTAAGAAAAAAATAAGGTGATGCATTTTGCTTGGGTTTTTTCCTCCAACCTATATAAACAGCATTAGCATTTAAAAAAAGGGATCAAGTTTCACAGGTGAATCGACTTCTATGTGAAAATCTCCAGGAAATCTAAGGGTTTAAAACTTATCTCTCTTACAAAAAGGGAATGTGAATCTACAGTGTGTGTGTGTATATATATATCTCATGATCAGTTTCTATATACATTAGCATGTATGCTCTAGTTGTATGAATAAATATGTGTGGCTACAGCTTGGATGTTTGTTGACAGCTTTCTGCAGTGTGTCTGCTGGCATTCAGCAAAGGTGAACAGAAACAGACACTGAATTGTTTTTTCACCTTGGAATTTCTTGGCATGAATAAGGGTTCTGGTCCTGCACATGTCAGGGACAGATTGCAGGGTGAGGTGCAGGGCACGGTGACTTGAATAGTGATGTGTTATCTGAATGAATATTTACCTTTATCCAGGTTTCAGGATCAGGCCCATATTCAAACTGTTCCTGCAATGTTCTCCATGGAGTGTTGGCATGTTTTCAGATGTTCCCATAGATGGTCTGCAGATGCTCTTCCGTTCTAGCTTCTGCTCTTCATGTTATTCCTGTATTACACTGTCCCTGCCCCTCAGGAAATGTCCAGAACCTGCCATCTCCAGTGCTTCTCAGGATCAGTACCACACCAGAGATGTGGCCTTGCTGGTCTCAGGCCTACAGCAAGAATGCAGAGGTGGGGAGGCTCCTCTTAGGCAGTGGGTTTATGCACTGTGTACAGAGCATTTTATATGCTCACTCCCTGTGCTGCTGTGGATTTTGCTGGATAAGAGCAAATCCAGTGTTGCTGGTGGACCCTTTGTATTCCATGTTACCTTAAACCTTAGTCAGATAGCAAGGTCAAGTTCTGTACAAAGCTGTATTTAAATTACAGGCTTTGGAAATTTGAATTCTGACCTTTCGTAAACTTTTTTGCTACTTGCTTTTATTGTTTTTATTTTTCATTCATCAGTGTTCAAAAGCAAAAAAAACAAAAAAAGAATCCATCAGAAGGTTTGAGACTGACATTTCCGAGTGAAACAGAGAGTGCAAAATTTCAGTTTGACCCTGGCACTGCAGCTGCTGAAATATTAATGGCATTAAATGCAGGTGAATTGGAAATGTGTGCGCAGGCCAAAGATTCCTCCAGGCGGTTTTCCCGGAGCCCTCCCGCTGCCTGAGTCACTGCTGCCGGCGGGGCTCTCCTCTGCTCACCCGAATGAGGAGTGACAGGGGTGATGAGGACGGCGCTTATGGCAGCAGCCTCTCCTTGATAGGGAAAGCTGTCCGGCTGATCAGATTTAGCAGCAGCGCGGGCTCTTCAGCCGCTGCAGCAAAACACATCAGCCAGCTGGGGAAACAACATGCATTCTTGCACAGCGCCAGCTGCCACTCCAACCACAGAGGCTTGGAGACACAGGGGACTTTGTTGAGGTGAATCAGGACCTCAGGCCAGGCTGGGTTACCTCCCTCGTACCAAGCTCCACCTAGAGTGTTCCTACATTAATTTTGTACATTGATGCTGTAGTGTGGGCCACCCTAGCACACGCTGCGGCAGTGACGTAGGGGATGTACCCACTCTTCCTGGGAATTACTTGCTCTGTTAAAGGATTGCAACCTAAAGTCTGGAAAATGAAATAGTTGATGAATATTAAAAAAAAAAAAAAAAAAACACTCCAAGCTGTCTGTCCCAAACAGTTTAGAGGGTGGCAGTGCTACATAGCTGTCAGGCACTAAGCTCCTGTAAGATTTTGGTGATGTTAGGAGGTGAAATATTTGGAAGCAGGCACTCTCACGGCTGCCAGAACCATTTGAATTGTTAATTTCCATCAATGTCATGCCAGCTTTTTCACAGAACTGGGTAATAAGGTAAAGCAGCTATTTCGATACTGTCACATTTAGGTTAGTAGAAAATCTGCTGTGACATAAATGGACTTTTAAAAAAGTCAAAATAAAATGAAATGTCCAATGACTCCCCACTCTCCTTTATATTTGAACAAAATAAAATACTAAGAAGGGGATTTAAATGTTTACATATGTGCCCAAAGCACAAGTTTCACTCCTTTCCCCTTTTAGGACCAGAATAGACCCCATGAGTTTGTTTTCAAAGTTAGTTCTTTGTCAAGTTTGTTGCCTCATTTTCCTTTAAATTTCTTTCTGTTCTTTTACCCCATCATTTTTCCTCCCCCAACAGCCACCACACACCATCCTTGCTCGCTTTCTTGCAGAGCTGCCAAGAAACTGTGCGCAAATTTAATGTATGAATAACTGCTCGGTCTCTCAGTGACCTTGAAAAAATTGCTTTGCATCATTAAAAATTCATAGAAATGAAATTTTTGTGAGGAGACTGGCACATGGAAAATTAGTACTTGTTGAAATGCAGCTGGAGTAATCCAACCTCGTGAACTTTTAAAATTGTAATTCTTATGAGAGCTAATTGTGGCCAGCTTACAACTTGGATCAAGTGTTGCTGTTTGGCTTCCTAAAATAATATCATGCTGTGCATGATATACCTGTTAGCACGTGTAGTACAAGTACAGGTAAAGTCAATGCACAGCTTAGCAGACACAAAAATGTTTAAATATTAAGTGCTGATATGCTGATAAGTGTGTAAAAGGATGCAATGCCTGAGTGGGATAGTTTGGAAGCATGCAAATTATAATTCTATGCTGCTGTTAGTAGGCAGCTCTGGGTTGGGCTGCATATCCACTAAGTGACATTAGTGAGCTGTGGTGCCATGATATTCAAGTCCACGTAAGATGAGACTTCTTGAGCTCTCAGAATTTAGCAGTCCACATTTTTTTCCCTTATGTTGGTCATCTAAACTGTAATGTGTGGTTTTGCATCTGAGGGAGTGGGAAACTAAACGTTAGTGTGCTAGCTGTGTTTCAGGTGTCCTTGTTTTCCTGTTGTACATGAACAATGCTTTGCTGGAGAAAAAACATAATTAAATAGTAACTACTGAAGTACAGCATGTAGTAGCAAAGTGCAATTTGCCTTCTTCAGCTGTGTGGCAGGATTGAAGCTTTAACAGATATCACGGTTCAGGGAAATAAAATGCAACACTCATGGCGCTTGAGCAGCAGGAATGCTGTCCCCACAGCCTGAGCAGACCAGGTTGTTCAGCCCTGATGGAGGTAAAAACTCAGGGTTTCCCAGTACTGACCACTATCCTTACAGTCTGGCTTGCAATTTTTGCAGTTTATTCCTTGAAGGCTGCTTGTTAAAACTGGAGAGCCCTGCAGTGTTTTAGGCATGATCCCAATTTTGTTAATACCAACTGAACACTTTCCATCTGCTTGTTGGATTTGAGATTTGGGTTTGTTCCATCCATGGGAAATAAACTGATACCTTTTATGCTTATGATCCATGGAGACTCTTTTACACTTCTTTACTTAAAAATCACCAACTTGTTGGGTGATTTCCCATGCAGTTCAGTGTGTGTCAGCAGAAGTACAATGTCCCAGGATCTGAAGCAGAGCTGGGAATGTACAAAGGCTGCAGCTGGCAGCAGCAGTATTTTGTTGTAAGTGGCTTTTGTTTGCCTGGCTCGGAGACATGCCTGTGAGCTCAGTGGACGTGCTGAATACCAGTTGCAGCTCTGTCATCAACCATGCCACGGTCCATATTGTTGTCACAACGTAATTAAAAAATCATTGCTCTCAGTACCGTTTGGCACTGTGGCTGAGCCACAGCAGTGAGCAGCTCAGACAGGATGTGTCTGAATGAAAAGAAGTTTGACTGCCCAGGGTATTTGCAGCCAGTGTCTGCGAGGATAGCAATACATGCATAACTTTGGGGATCAAGCTCTCTCATTTTTTATTTTCCTTTGTTCTTGGGCATCTGTTTTCCTGCCTTTGTTGTAGGGTATCTTGTTTTGTTGAACACATCCTGTTGTCTTCCCTAGCGCCTTGCTGCTAGATGCCATTAGCATATATCTGGGCCACCCCTTGTGCAGACTTGTCCCCAGGTGAAAGCCCTTGTGGTCTGGGATGGAAAGAGGCTGCAATTTACTGAGTCCATTATCACCTCTGGACGTGTAGAATGATAATGGAAGTGACAGAGGTGCAGCTGAAAATTGGTTCTTAATATTTTATGTGTTAAAGCTGAGGATTGGAAATCTCACACTGCTCTTCAGGGAAAATGAAGTGTGTATGTCTCCTCTTCCCATCTCCCCCTTCCCTCCCATCACATTCAACCATTGGGCAAATCAGCTCTCTTTTTACACTTCCTCATGATGGAAACACTGCTTCATCAGTGATATTTTTAAAGACAATGGCATAAAGTAGTCTGGGGAAAGATGAGCTATCCTGGGTGGTAGTGTGGCCTCATCAGGATCACTGCTGCAATGAAACTTTGTAGGATGTACACGCAAGGCTACTTGTTCCTGCCTCTCTGCAAGCTAGGGCTGAAACAAAATGACTGCCATGTAGCAGCACCTTCAAATTGCTTTCCTTCACATCTTGCAGTCTGTAACCTGGGCAGTTTCATCCCCTTGCTCTAATGCTTGCAAATTATGCTCTTTTATCAAGGCAGATTCCTTCCCCCGCCTCTGCACATACACATCAAACTATTATTCAAGATTACTGTTCATCTATTCATGTGTAATGTGTCATGGATACATAATTTTAAATAGTTTCTTCTTCTAAATGACTTATGCAAATGACAAATTAACCTCCTGGCCTTTCACCAAACTCTGACTGCCGACTTTCTGCATCTTCTTGGTACTGATTACAAGCAATATTAGATGAAATTGGTTCTTGCAGCTTGGCTTTATTAATTTCTCGTGTTCTTACATCAGTTAAAACACTTAGGACTGGGCACTGCTGTGATTCTCATTGACCCAGAAATTTCTTGAGTGCTTTGGAGGACTCCTTTCTTTCTCCTTATCCTCTTCTGTGCAAGTACTAAGGCTGGGAGCTAGAGTGCACAGCGGAAAGGTATTTCCACACATAGAAAAGAGACTCTGGCTTTCCTTGTGCACTCTGCATGTTTCAATGAGATAATCAGCCAGGTGTTGCATCTCTTCCCTCACAGGTGAGTCTTGCAGCAAGCAGACTCATTGTAAGGCACTGATGCAGTTTTAATGCCTCCAGCTGGCCTGAATTTTATCAGCCCCTAAGTGCAGTCACAGTCAGCTTCATATCATAGGTACCTTACTCTGTACTGTGTGCATTGTTCCTACTCTCCTACTCACAACCAGAAATGTTGAAATATTAATGCAAACCACCATTTTGCCACTGTTGTTACTGTAATGGGCTGTGAGTTTTGTAGGTAATAGATTAACCTTGGACTGAGGGTGCCTATGTGCTAGCCATGGATCTGCAGATGACTTCTATTGTTGCAGATGTGCAATTTATCCATGACTTGGTTCTTCATTTTCTGATGGAAAGAAAACACACTTTCTCAGTAGTGTAGTTGTGACATAACTGTTACTAATTTGGAGACTGCTCAACTATGCTGCCATTATGAAAATGGAAATGCTTAGGAAAATTCAGTATTACTCACCAATTTACAAATTGGTAAAATAAAGCCTTGAAAGAACTTGGCTGTAAACAAGGCTGAGGCATCCTAGCTAATTATGTCTATAGTGTGCTGAACTAATTTAACACAATGGAAAAGTGCCACCCACCCCCACACTGATCCTGTGCTGGGATGCTGGGAACACCATTAGTGGTAGCTGGTTGAAACTGGGATGCAGGAGATGTGCCACTTCAAGGACTGGGGAAATTTCCAGGATAATTTCAGCAGTTTCCTTCAGCAGTTCCCATTTGACTGTTGTCAAAGTTATTGAGGTTTTTTAAATTCAAAATTGGTATTATTGAAATCAGCAGCCCTGCATGCCATATGGATACACATCAAATAAAATGTCCAGCCTTTTCACGCTATTTGTATTCCAACCTTTTTCTTGCTCGGTTTTAAATAAAGAACAAGAGAATCACCCTATTAAGATTTAATTGACTTAAAACACAGAAGAAATCTTGACTAATAACAAAGAGCAAACGTTCCCTCTAATCATAAAAAAAATTTATCTGAAAGAAGAAAACTGCACGTATTCAGATTTTATTTAATCACTGTGTTTGCTCCCAGTTTCTGTTTTGAGCCAGGCCTACTGCAAATAGGCCAGGGGAAGGAGGTAACTTTCTTTTTAAGCTTACATATGTTTTAGGGTTTTTTAAATGTAGAGAGTAATTTTTGACTACCATGATAAATATTTTTCAGTTTGGGGTAAAGAAAAAAATCTGATTATAAAGTATGCTAATGAACAATTGTGAAAAGTTAAGTTTGGATGTGATCTAGTGCACATGGATTCAATTAGCTCAAGGTGCAAAGGCTTGAAATAGTGAGGAGAAATATTCAACCATTTCAGCAGCCTTATGTTTTGGGGACACTGCTGGGTTGCTCATAGGTGAGGAGCTTGGCATACAGGCACATTTAATTCTGGCATCCCATTAAATACTGGGTCCTGTCTGCAAGCTGTTGCCCAATGCTGTATGAACAGGCAGGCTCTTATGGCACCGCCGTGTCTCTCCCTTGCTTCAGAAAGGTGGAAATGGCTTAGACTGAGCTCTTTGTGTTTCAAGATGTTCTGCTGGCTGATGCTGTTCTTGATGAACATCTGCCTGTACATGGCTTTCCTCGTCACCCACCTGCAGTGACCAAGGCAGGGAGAACAGAAGCAGTCAGTTTAATGGCAACCAGAACGCTGCAGCAGGAGGAAATAGACTCCAGGTCTTTGATTCAATAAAACTCTGCCTCCTTTCACAGACCACAGGAGACATCTTATTTCAATTCCATGTACTTATTACTCACATTAAGTATAAATAGGACTATTCATGCTTTGCTATCTGATTGGTATTTCCCCCTTTTTACAGTTGCTTTCAGAGCAAAGAATGAAAAGATCTTATTTTGGTTAGGTCTTTATTAAAGCTGCACAAAGCGTGGAAGGACCAACCTGGGCAAATACAAGTTAGAAAGTTCTGATTGATCATAAAGTTATTTAATTTATTTATTTCCTTTTTAATTTTGTTATTTGATGTTAGGTTAATTGCCTAATGTTTGAGAGAGAGACGTAAAAATAAAAGCACTGATCAAGGTAGTGAGTGGCTCTGTGCACTGCGAGACCCAGCATCAAAATCCCAAAGTTACTGAGTAATGACCTCAGGGGACCCATGAGTCCCCAAAATACCTACAGCTTATGAATTTTATGAATGGTGTGTTGTTTCTACCAGCTACATGCAATTTTATTGTTCATTTTTTATAAAAGTGCCTCAGTCAGTGAATTAGAAAGGAAAAACTCAACCCTGTGTGATTTAAATAACTGAGTCCTCCACGTTTCTGTGCAAAAAATTCTAAGTAATATATCCCCAAAATTCAAGGTTGACATACAGACTGCTTTCATTTGATAAAGGGAAGAAAGTAGTGTTACATATGAAATCAATTTACATAACAAATTATTTTGACAATGTTTTGATGTAATTTTGCACAAAGTAGACATATATTTTTAAAAGTGAATACTCCTTAATAAATATTAGTCTTTTTTTATAATTTGAAGGAAGATGCACCATTACCTGGTGGAAATTAACTAGCACTCCTGTTCTCCTCACAGTCCGCTGAGGGAAGAGATCCTTAGGATTTACAAGTGCAGAAGGAGCTGAAAAAGTAAAATGCCCAATATAAATACTTCGTGTAAAGAGACCTATTGATTTAAAGAGAAAATGAGAGAGAGATGTAATTCCATTGTAGCAGTTGGCTTTTCATACACTTCTAAAGCAGATGGTCTAATGGTCCAAGCATCTGGTTTGAAATATCTGCCTTCCCTAGGGCCATCAACTCAAATTTAGTCAAGCTGCATTTATACCTTTATTTTCAAGACAGATCAATTGGGCTGACTCTCTGTTTAGTTTACAGGAGGGCTTTTCTCAGGTAATACCACTGATACTGGCTTGAAGGGTCTCATGCCATTCATAGGGTTGATTTTTCAGGCTTGACCTTAAAAGCAGAAGATCACTTGGCTATATGTCATTCTTTAAGAGGATTCCTGTGCCACAGAGGGATTTGTCCTGGTGTCATTGTTCAGAATTTCCCTTGTGTCCCTACTGCTGTGCAACATTTCTGGGATGTATATTGTATCATTCTTGTGTCTCTTCTGTGCTTTGAGTATTTAAGCAAAAATCTTGGAAGTTACATCTGAATTGGGTAAGAGCAAGTAACTGTGTTTAGAGTGAATAAAAAATTTACTCTTATATAGCAATTAACACAAGAGTGTGGCTTCCTCGGTGCTCATTGCACGGGATTTTACAAGGTCTGTTTTGTGCTTTGAGTCACACTTAGGTCTTGCTTTGCTGTCTGCTATCTGTCACACAGAGCATTCCCTCAGACACTGGCTAATAAAACCAAGAGGCACATTTTCTTGTAATAAGGAGGCAAATCTGAAACAACTGTAGAAGAATAGGAGGGCAATGGAAGGGCAGGTTCATTTTGTGATCATTGTGTGAAATTGTTTATGCTATCATGTATTCCTCATTGCTGAAATTGTCTAACAGAATGTCTGCAGATTCTGTATTATGCTGCACTACAGCTGGTGACCTATATGCTGTCATCTGCATGGGTATTGTATTCTAAGAATTTGAGTATGAATTAGTTTTTTTCCTCTATTATTTATTGATAGCATGTTTTTAGAAAAGCCAGGGGAAAAAAAAAATAACAGGGAGATTTATAAGTCGAATGATGAGAACAGAATTTAGCCTGCTGTATAGTAATTGAGTGGCAAAACCAATTCCCCCTGTTGAAAAGAGATTAATCAAAAGATTAACCAAACCCACTTGCTAACAGCAGTTCTTAGGACAGTCCAGAATATGTAGTAGGCAAAATTAATCCTTCCAAATTGCTAAGAAACTCAGGGACTTTGAGATTTAAGCCAGAGTGCTGCAGTTAGTAAACCCTTACCAATCAGTGTGTCAGGTTTTGTAATAATTTTTTTTTTTTTTTTTTTTTTTTTTTTTTTTTTTTTTTCTTTGCTTTGGAAGTATAAATTCTGGACTGTGGCATCTTGTGTGCCTCAGTTCCTGGGCAGGTCTGTCCCTGCCAGGGCTCTGGAGACTGCTCCATGTTGTATCAGCTCCTTGTTCAAAGGGAAATTAGGTGGCCACAGTTTGACTCCAGGAGAAATCCTTTACCTTCTATCCCATTGACACCTTTGCTCGTCTCCAGAAGGGATCCCAGAGCAGCTGATGTAAGCCCCAGGCTGATGGCTTTTAGCAACTTCAGGGTCTGGCTACATAAGCAAAGGGATGCTTCATTAGTCAGCTGCATTGATTTTGTGTTGGCTTTGTACAATCACAGTCCTACTGCAAAAAAAGGTCTTACTCCACAGTATTGGATGTCACAAGCTTTGATGGTGCATTCTGTATCCCTAGGGATGATAATGAAGAGCGTGCCTTATTAAGGGGTGTCTGTGTGGGTTAATAGGTGACCTGAGCCATTCTATAGAAATATTTAGTATAAATAATTTCTGCTGTGATTAGAATTTAAAATAAACTCCTTCTCACATCTGGTTCCCAATGGGTTCATTGTGATCAAGGAAAAATTAAGAAATAAATGAAAATTAAACAATATTGAAAAGATAAATGGCATTCCTGCACATTTCATTTAGTAAACGCTTTTTTTTCCTTAAATGCCTTTTACAAGGCAAGGGAGAAAGCTGCAGCAGAAGGACAAAAGACTTCTGGAAAATTCACTGCAGTGCTCTGTTTTCTACAGGCTCTTTCTTCTGCCAAAGCACAGAAAAAAAAATCCCAGCAAACTGGGAATGAGATAGCGGCTTTGCCTTTTTTTGTTTGGATTTTTTCTCTTTGTCTTCATGACTGACAGACTTGGTGCTTCACTTTCCGAACTGTCACCTTCCCTCCACAAACTGTTTTCAAATCCCAAGAAGCTCCTGCAAGGGAGCAACCTGTCAGAAGTGCCCATCAGCTTCTGACACATCGATGTACTTGGGGATCTGGAGGAGGAGTTGATCCCTCCTGCTCTTGCCCCACTTTTCTTTCTCTCAATTTTACTCAGTCCAAATTTTATGGGAAGTTGTGTTTTTTTAAGCAGGCAGACACCTTCATAGAGAGAGTGCTCTGCTCAACACTGACCACAGCAGCCAGAGGGGCCAAAGAGAGTCTTGGGAACCTGTCCTGATCCAGAGCATGCAAGGGTCAGAGATACTGTGGCACATGGGACTACAAATAAGATTTCCTTTGCTATGAGAACCAGCACATTTCTTATGCATCTAGTGCTGTGGTTTAGAAAGATGTTGTTCTCCCTAGAGCTGTGAAATGCAATATAACTTTTTTTCCTTGACTTTATGAAGTTCTCTGGAGGGTTAGGCAAGCTGGCAGGTATCCTGAGTTTACAGTTCCCTCCCCTCTCACTGAATTTTTTGGTTCCACACTATCAAATTTCTTTGAGCACATAGAAAATTAGTGTAAGAGGATGAGGCAACTAAAACAAAGTAGGAGAACAGTAGGATCCTGTTGGTATAAGAATTTGATAATATGTCAGTATTTAGGTGCTGGTCACTCTTTTTGCCAGTTTAGAGACATTTAAAATATACTTCTTGCCTGCAAAAGTGGATTCATTCTTGTTGATCAGCTACTTTTCTTTTTAGGTGATAACCAAAGGTAAAATACTTAAGCAAAGCTCTAGTAGGTCATCACAACTACCACTGTTGATTCTTCATCAGATATTCTGTGGCTTGTTATCATACAATCTGTGGGGTTAAATGAGCTCCCATGTTATGTATTTTTGCTACAGAAAATGATCAACCCTTTTTTCAGTGCTGGTGCCTTCAGGATTTTGAGGGAGGCAAAAAAAAGGAAAACCAAACTAGTATCTCTTGAGTAGTTAAAGACTAAACTGCAACAGACATGGTCCCATTGCTCTGCCTGGCAGGGCACTGGAATGCTGCTGGAGTTTTGAGGTTGGTACTGTTGTAATTTCTGTGTGGTTTTCTTTTGACGTATTGCAGTTTTGAGCTCCTGAGGTCCCCTGAGGCTTTATGTGGATTGAGAGAGCCTTAGTTAAGCTTGATTTGATGCAGCACTCTTGGATCCAAGACAAAGCAAAGCTTTTGTATTTCCTAAATAGCACATTATCCTCAGAGCACTTAATTTGTACCCTCTACCTCTGCTAGTAAAAGAGACATTTCTGCTCTGCCCTCCATGATGTAGTAGCAGGGGTTTATTCTCTTTGCCTCGCATGAACATCTGCTTTAACCATAATTATTTACCTGTATTTACCTGCAGATCATGACAAGGAATCGTGTATAAATAAGGTGATAAAAAGGAGGCAGGAGGATATTTTGCTCTGAGCCTGATGCACATCTGGAAGCATTTTTGTCCCTTTTGTGCCTGTTCAAAATGGTGTCTGAGAAAGCAAGGGAAGAAAATGCATGTGAGTGAATACATAATAACACTTCACAAATAAGAGAAGTGGGAGAAAAGCAAGAAAAGCATTAGCCACTCATGCTGGGATACAGGTAGAAAGTCTTGCAGCTGAGCTGGCAATACACAGAAAACCTAATCCCCTGGATATTCTCCCAGGCCTAATCTGATGACTTCTTTTCACTGCTGAGTTCTGTAGCATTTATCCTCACCCTTGGCCACAACTCATGCAGCAGATACAAGTAGAGGATGGGATAGTATTCCTATGGTTCCTGCATCCTCCCTTGCTACATCTCTGTGCAATACCCAGAGCAAGGGGAGCTCCATTGTGCCTGTCTTATCTAGGCTCTGAGTAATGCAAGATACCAGTGCGAAAAATTGAAAACCATTCTGGGGTCTTTTTATGTAATCTCTGTGAGTGTATCTAGGTAGTCTGTGCTTGCTGTGCTTGCTACGCTCTCATACTTTCTGTACTGCATTTTTGTAACTTTACGTATCCAAGATACTCCTTTTAAAAAAAAAAAAAAAAACTAGAGGGAAAAGTCACACTGAATAGCAAGATAAATCTGATTTACGTGCAGTGCTAACAAAAATGTTGAAGAGATGTTCTCTGCGAAGAAGAGGGCAAATACATTAAATGCATTTTCCATAAAACAGAGCTCCTTTATTGTTTTGTTGTTTTTTATAATTTGGTTTGTTTTGGTTTCAGGGAGTGAAAAAGATCTGCACACATTATTAATAGTCAGGAGCAGGAGTGAGCTGGATTTTACCCACAGCCTTGCTGTTATCTCTAATGCACAAATAAACTACAGCTAAATTGAAGAATTAATCACGTTAACTTTTTGGTCCCTGATAAGGAAAATGCCAGTCTATTTGTATTTATTTTGAGCCTGGAAAACAATTTAGCTGAGTTCCTCTGGATGTGGAGTTTGCTTCTGCTTTGGCATCCTACAGCATTAATTAGATCTCATCACTGCTGCTGCATTAGTGTGTCTAAGCAGCATTCCACTGATTATATCCACCTTTTTAACTCCACTGCTAAATGAACAGGGGCAGAAAAGCTAATTGCACCTTTGTTATGGAGGAAGGCTTCCTATTATCAAGTCTTTATCCACTGAAAAAGAAATGCACTCCAAGAGCTACAAGCCTTGTGCAGTTTCTTCCCTGTTGAGTTCGGGAGATTTGTGAAATGTAGGTTTTGGCAGGGTTTGCCATTCAGATATGTCTGGGATCTGGACCAGAGCAGCAGCTCTGTTTTCCAAAAATGCTGATTGAGGATTGTTAGGCCATGGACTACCAATACCTGCACTTCAGAGTGGAGAGAAAGAATGGAGATTGTGGGGACAGAGGAAACTTACTGCTTTTAGTGGAAGAAGGTGAAGGAAACTGTGCTGGATCTGAGACAAGAAAATCTTGGAGGCAGGAAGGAATGCAGCCTAACAAATCATGAAAGTAGGGGTAGGCTCCAAACTTGAACCCATATGCTTTATGGGGCATTGGTAGGTTTGGTGTATGTGCAGCCCCACCTGGCACTGTAAATGTTATAAAACAGTCATAAAAAATAACAAGTATGTCTGAGAAATCCATGACCTGATTATAAAAAGGCATTGTAGTTTCACTGAATGAACTATTTCCTGAAAGTGATTAACTCAGATGGAGTAATAAATGAAGTAATAAATCTCTGCATTTGATCCTCTGGGCTTAATCCATGAGACAAGATTTATGACTGGAACCATTAACTCTTGTGTTGGGAAAATGCTCTTCGTATCTCATCTGCATGATATTAGTTTGGAAGGTTTGCATTCAGACAGGTGCATCTCAGCTCTCAGTTGAAATACTGAAAACTTTGAGAATATTTCATAGTAAAATTATGCAAGATGAAGTCCCAGAGCAATGTTTTTCTGATGTATGCAGCATTTTGCTGGTTTTTTTGAAGTGAAGCTATGGTCTGACTGAAACCTAAAGAGCTGAGGAAATCAATTTAAAGCTTCAGTCAGATCTGAATTCATGTTACTGTTGCTGAATAGAATCATAGAATTATAGACTATGCTGAGTTGGAAAGGACCACAAAGTTAATTGAGTCCAGCTCCTGGCCCTGCACAGGACAACCTCAAGAATCCCACCATGTGCCTCAGGGTGTTGTTCAAGTGCTTCTTGAACTCTGTCAGGGTGCTGCTGCGACCACTTCCCTGGGGAGCTGTGCCAGTGGCCAAACACCCTCTGGAGAAAAATTTTTTCATAATATCTAACCTTATATGTAACTAAATCTGCTCCTGGCACTGCTTCATGCCATTTCTTGAGTTCATTATAGGTCACCAGAGAAGAGATCAGTGTCTGCCTCTCCACTTCTTCTCATGAGGGAGGTGCAGACTGTGGTGAGGTCTCCTCAGTCTCCTCCAGGCTCAACAGGTCAAGTGACTTCAGCAGCTCCTCATTAGGCTTCCTCTCAAGGTCCTTCACGATCTTCTCTGACCTTCTTTGGATGCTGTCTGTGTATCATATAATCCAGGGGTCAAAGGAAAGGACAGGGTTCTCTGTGTGTATGCATGCATACACACACACATACACATATATATGCAGTAAAAAAAAAAAAGGTAAAAATCCTCACTGCTTCAAGTGAGTGTGTCTATGTTCAGACAACTACTTCTGACACTAATGAGGAAATAAGTTCCTTTACAATGTCCTTTCAGGCACTAATGTAATAAGTGTGTTACTACACCAGGTTCCCTAACATCAGTGGGAGCTTAATTATAAAATATGACCCCTTCACAGGGACCTGCAATGTTTTGTTAGTGTAAACATTAAGGCTGCTCCAGTTACAGGTTTCCCTGTAGCTGCCTTGGAAAGCACATGCAGCTCTGCCTCCTTTCAACAAGGAGGGAAAGGATTAGTCCAAGTTAAGGGCTGATCCAGCACATGCTCTGCTTTACTGGCTAAATAGTCCATTGACATTAAAGAAAATCTTTGGAAGATAAGATCTTGGCATCTTATGGCCAGCTAGGATTTCACCTAGGCTGCAAAAAATTAAAGCAGACATGTAATTTTTTTCTGGTTTTGGACTTTAAGACCAAACATTGCCCAGAGGTAGGGCCCTTTTAAAGTCATTAAGACAGCAAAATTGAGCTGTGCCACTAAACATCTGAAGAAAGAACATTTATTTTCTTTAAAGTTGGTGAGGTGGCAAACTGTGAAGAATTGGTTTGGGATGAGTATCGGTAAGGTGATTTTAATTAGTAAAGCTGCACAGAAATTTCCACACTTCTTCCTTGATCATTTCTGTTGTTCAGTTTTAAATTGAAATGTTCAAAGGATGTGTGCAGCCAGGCACTCTCTCGGTTAGCACCCACATCCTCATGGCTGGTGTGCAGTAGTGCTGCCTGCAACCTGAGAGCACCTGAATTGCAGCCATCCACAACCTGATGATGGAAGTAGCTGGAAGCTATGACCTCCTATTACCAGGAATGCTTTTGGAAATGAAACTACTGCTGTGGTGCTTGGAATGTACTTGTTGCAAAGTTTCTGATGCACTTTTAATGCTGCTCTGTGTTTTGTGATGCTGTCCTCTGCTTCTGTGTGTGGGTGAGCTGCCCTTGCACTTTGCATGTATCTCTGATGTCATGGATGTGTCACCTAGGGATCTGTCATCTCTTCTCTGATGTCAGGGATGTGTCACCCAAGGGGGCTGGAGGGACCACGGGTCCTGTTTTGTGCCCAGATGCTTTCATGGTTACCTTGACATGTTCTACCTTTGCTCTGGATCAGCTGACAATTCTACACAACAGTGAAACCACCCAAACACTCCTTCCTACATAGTAGATCTGGAAACAGTAAATTATTCAAGTAGCACCAAATGCAAAGATAAAGATAGATTCCTCTCCTCTTTGGAGGTACTTCTGGAGAGCCAGGTGTCTGTCATCTGCTGCAGTATTCAAATGCCTGTCTTCACAAACTGGAATGCTGGACAAACACGGGGTGTGTGGTGAATCTCACGGGTCAAGTGAGATGTCTGGGCTCTACCAGCAGTGGCAGAAACGCAAATACCTCATTCTGCATCAGTGCAGTTTGCTGGTGGTGTAACTCTGCAGAACTTAACCCCTGATCCTGCTTGTAGGAGCTCCTCTGATCATCCTGCTCCCTTGCCTATCCAGGAGCAGAGCAATGTGATCACCCACGCTCATGGACTGGGAAAGACTTACAGGAGTCTCCAGCTTAGGGTCCCTTGGCTGTGTGCTTGAGCGGCCCCTTTCTTCCCCTTTGGTTTGTTCTTCCAAGCCCCTGCACAGGAAAATGTTCTCTTTCCACTATATCCTTCCAGCTCAAGTCATGACTGTCCACATCAGCTGTGCTTACTAGATCAAGCTCCCTGGCTTGTAAAACTATATGTAGCTCATCTCTGTGGGGAAACTTCTTTTCTTACTTGCAGATCTGCCCAACAGAAAATTGTCAGAAAATGTATTACAGGCTGGGAGATTCAGTAGTCTACCATTTAATGATCGTTGAAAGGTTTTCTTTATTTTTATGTAGAGTGCAGACTGATAAACCTTTAATAAAGGTCCATTTTATTTAGATAATGCATTTTTTGAGCTACAAGATTGCTGAATTACCTACAAAGATGAGCTTCAGTACAGAAAAATAAAAAGGAAAGCTCACATGTAAAATTTTAGCCCTAGGAAGTTTTTGTTTTAATCAGTTTTCTTAGTAAAATACAATAAGGCTGTTGCAGTTATCAGCAAGATACTTCTCAGAGATATGATGCTTGCATCTGTCTCATTTATTAATGTGAATCAGAAAAATAAATGGCAAATACAAAGCATTCCGCTGAAGTTGTGTTAACTCCCAAGATGGCTTTCTTGTTCTGGTGCCTCACTAGCTTAAGTTTATAATGACAGCACTGCAGATCTGATGTCTTTGAACTGAATTTTTAAATAATCCTTAGAAGAAAGCAAAATCAGGTGTCTAACCAATTAAGACTAGGGATTTGGATTCAGAGTTACAGACACTTCAAAAGAAGCTAAGTTTGCCCAAAAAGACATTTTCCCATGTCACTTCTGGTTCAGATGTGAACTTTGAGACATAACTGGGGGAAAAAAGCCTTTTTTTTCATATTTAAGAGACATCTAAACAAGCCTGTGGCTGTAACAATGACCATCATGTTTAAAAAGTAGTTGTATATATTATAACATAATAAGATAATAAATAAAACATGTCTGTCTGTATATATCTAGCCACCCATCCAGCCATCTAGCCATCCATCCATGTAAATCCATTCCTCTTAACTGTGAAATTATGAATAGCAAAAATGCTCATCCTCTCTGATATGCTCTCTTTTTTCCTAAGAAAGATTCTAAACCTAAGCTTCAGATATAAAGAGCTCCTATTTCAATCATGCTTGCTTACATATCTAAATCTTTTGTGCGACACAGTGCATCTAAAATGTCCCCTTGTGCTCAGCAATGACACTCTGTCATGGCCTTTCTTTTCAGGGGGAAAGTGTAGCTACACAGTTTGTGGTAATTGGGGTGGGGCTGGCCCAGCCTCATCCCCAGTGGGTGCAGCTGTGAGCAGCAGGTGAGCAGCACTGACAGCAATGAGCCATGGGGTGCCCAGGGGCACTGACCCATCACCAAAGGGAGCAGAGGGCACACAGGTGCAGTGCATGGACACGAGGGGGATAAAAGGCTGGGCTGAAGAACAAGAAGGGCAGATGCTTTCAGCCTTCTGTGGTGGCAGGGTGTTGTTCTGTATGGATTGGAGTCTTCTGGAGTTGTATGGTGATCCTCTGTGTATTGTGGCCATCTCAACTGTGACGTGTGCTGTGGTGTATGCTGCGACAGCAAAGGTCTGGTGAGGAATCATTACTGGCATTTACAATTTGTTACACTTTGCTTGCCTTCACACTGCATCCTATGATGCTGGAGTACATCAGGCTTCATTAGTGGTCAGGAAGTATTTGGGGTTATCTAGAAGGAGGCCAGGACTGGTGTCTTGAGCAGAAACTTCATATGGAGACACAGCCCTGCTCAAGTGGCTGGTTTCTGTGAATCTGAGGACTGGAACCTCTTGAATCCAAATCCCCTCAGTGTCTCAGCTAAATGGTGTTTTCTGTTATCTGCTAGTGGCAGATAAAGTCCCTGCTGCCCTTGGAGAGGGTTCAGTGAGCAGTTTGGGGTTTGAAGGGAGGCCAGGAAGTGTGCCTCCCTCATGGGAAATGCTGCTTTGCACTGAGTTTGCTGCTACCTGCCACAGGCTCCAGGTATGCCAGTTTTTATAGCTGAAAACTTTGTTCCCCTACACAATTCAGAGCTTTGTACCCTTCCTTCTGTGAAAACTTCCTGATTTGTTTAGCTGATAATACAATGCCTGTGTCTGAGGGCAGGTGCTGGGGACAGCCTGGTGCTGGCAGCCCCCAGGCTGTGGGAATGGGCACCCCAACAAAGCTCCAGATTTTATGCTGCAAAGTGCCAGGATTTTATGTTGCAGGCTTTTCTCATCCCTGCAGGATGCAGATGAGTAAATACGCTTTCAAAGTTTCATTGTCACAGTGGGACACCCCTGAGGGAGAGCTGTGAGGATGCAGGGGGGCCACTCTCAGCATGTCTGCATTCTCCCACGCGGGGCTGGAAACTGTGGTGTCTGGCACATGGCAGGAGTGCTTCCCATAGAGGAGGGGATGGACGAGGCTGGGGCGAGGCTGTGGTGCTGTGGAGACAATGAGAGGAATACTTGGCATGGTAGGATGCCAGTGAGACCAGCGCTGCAGAGCAGTGGTGTTCACACAAGGAACCATAACTCCTATTGCTTGCCTTTGCGTCCTCATTCTGAATTATTTTAATTTCTTCTCTGGATTTATTAAGTGCCTCTTTTCCTGGTGGTTTAGCACTTATTTACCAAGTTAAACCAAGCAGTAAATTACCTATGCTTGCCTGGCTGCAATGGACAAAATGACAGAACTGCTGTTTGCTGTGTTATGAAATTAAAGTCAGGACAGAAATAAAGCAAATGGGAAGGGTTTTACTGTATTTCCTCCCTTTGCCTCCTGCTAGATTTCCCTGGAGAGAGGAATCCTCATGGGAAGTCCTCCTGCAGAAGACTTCTGCTGTCCCCAGGGCTTTAAAACTCCAGAGCCTCCCAGCGATGGATAAGCACTGATTTTCTTCCTGATGGAGCCTATGCCCACAATTGCTTTTTACCACAGCTCCCATTATTTCCATCAAAATGAACCTTCTCTCCAGCAAAGGCTGATCCAGCCTGAGGACTTGCTCCATCCATTTATTCTGGCTCCAGTTTTTCTTCTGAGGCAGAGTTGCATTTTCCTGGTGATTTGCAGATAGGTCAGGTATTAACTGGGCATGCTGGAGTTTGGTGTCTGATTCCACAGCTGGCCCTTCTCCATGAGCTCCATTAAGGCTTTTACACTACAATTTAGGCTAAGAAATTCTATTTTATCAATTTTATAGTCCTCAAGGTATCACACTGAATGGCAGATTGGATTATACAAAATGAAGACAGTTTTACTGAGAGCCTGTTAAAGCCTGCTAATTTTATAACTTAGTTTATAAAGTGTTTCTGCTAACATCAAATTGATTGTGAGCAAAGAGGCAGAGGCTGTTTGGTCTTTTGAAGCATTACTTCTCGGTAGAACCAACACAGTTGTAGTGTTCAGTTGAGAATAGCAGGTAATTGTAGTGGGTTCCCAGCATTTGGTCATTTACAATCTCGCACATTTTCTGTGCAAACATTTTCCCTTTTCTGACGCTTGTTTTTGCTGACCCTCTCTAGTCAGGAGACAGGGTTCCCTTATTAATCTGTAAATCAGCGACATTTAGTTGGCTTCTGCAATTTCAGTATGGGCTTGGTCATGTTCCAGTGGAAAAAATGTTGCTTTGACCAACCACTGTGATGTCTGTTTTTCCAAGCAGGAGACAGAAGAGAGGGTAGAGATAAGATACAGTCAAACAGTGAATGCCTTTTCTAATTACAAGTGGCCCATTCTGTTCCCCTGTGGGCAAAAGGCCAAAAGTAATATATTACATACTAAAACAACATAAACTGTATTAATACATGTGCTTAATATTGACAGGAAAAAAACATGTGAACTGAGAGTTTTGCAGCAGAAGGAATGTGCATGTTTCTTTGGGCTAAACCAGCAGTTTGTAAAAGGGAGAATTTTCTTTTATCTTTCTGACTAGCTGTGGACTCGGGGTGCAGTTACAATGCTGTTTATGTTCACAGTCATACCCAGATCAATTCATAATGAAGGCAGATGAAGACAGGCTCCTCTAATGACAGGAAAAATTCCAGAGTATGTTAGGAATTTCTGAGACTCTTTTTAGGGTGCACTGCAGCTAATTAAATCCAAGGGGGTAAAAAAACTAATAAAAATAGTAGAGGAAGTACAGATTGCAAAACTAACCTCGAGGGTCTTTGCCGTTTCTAAGCTGTCTTCATTTGAATCTAATTTTGGGGGGAATAACTGCATTTATTTACATTCCTTAAGTACATCTCATACTCCCAGTAGAATGGATACTGCCTTCCTCCATTCTCTTCCAGCTTTGTGCATCACGTTGGTCCATGAAACTGTTTCTTTTCCCTTCCACACATGCGTGTGTCTTATTTGCTCCCCTTCATTTGAAGATGTCTGGGAGCCTGATAACAAAGGACAACTGGAGATGTGCATAATAAGCTAGGTTTAAGACATAGAAAGACTTAATCTCTTCCTGAGGTTGGCAGCCTGTGCTGGAAATCATCAGGCTCTTGGCAGACTCCAAAAAAATGCAAGGAACAGCTCAGGGGGAGTTGAGCATCAGTGTGCAGGAATGCAGGGCAAGATAAGGCTGGGATACACCAAGGGGAGAGCGTTGTCCCTGGGGCACCTTGGAAGCAAGGCTGGAGGAGCAGACAGCATGCAGCACTCCATAAATCAGAGATGCCAGGGAATTACAGTCAGAGTCTCCATCACCTGGAAGAAGCTTGCTCATCCCCTCAGCTCCAGCCACTTTCAGTTGTGCTGCTTTAAATAAACAGAACAAGGAAGATCAGAGCTTTTAGCTGCTTTTTCAGAAGCAGCTAAAGGAATTGATAGGGTGGCTGGTGAAAGGGAGAGCTGGTTTGGAGACAAAGATCTGTGTGCAGCCTGAATCCTGGCTACCTAGGAGATGGCCTTGAAGGAGAAGAATTCTGGAGCAGATTTGTCACAGGGGGAAGAATTGCTGGGCTTTTTCATTTGACCTCTGGTGGGAGTATATGAGCTTCAGGGGCTCACAAAGAGCTTTGCAGAGAAACTGCCTGCTCTCCTGGTGCTCATAGGTCTGTGCTGAGACTCAGAGGCCAGTGGCTGCTGTCTCCTCTGGGCCCCTCTGTTTATTTGCCTTCAGAGAGTCTTTGAAATCCTGCTAAATGAAGTGTTGTGTAAATGTATTTTTTTAAACCCCTACAGTTTAATGTGAATAGAAAGAAAGTTCTGTGTTCCTGCATTTGCTGAGCTTGTTTCCCACTGAGGAATATGAAGTTGTTTCAAGTAACTAGTAAAGTGGCTTTAGGAACATGGATGTAGACCTAGAATTTGTAAATCTTTAGATGTGATCCTGTGGACTGGCTACAGAATCTGTTTTGGAATATTTGGGTTAACATACAGGCTGCAGGCAGGCCTAGGCTCTGCTGTGCTTAATAATGCCAAAGATTTCCTATATGAACAGATAAATGCAAATAAAAAACACTGTGACAGGAATGAAACTCCAGGAACCACAGTGCAAAGCTGCAGATTCCCATTTATGCTGGTGAGAGGCTTTGTTTTGGCATCAGGCTTTGGTTCTGCATCTGCCACTCTGTGTAGCTGAAAACCTAAGAGCAGTAAGAGCCATTGGATGAGTGACACGACAGAAAGGTGACTTAATTCCATATTCTCAGCTCAAGAATGGTCCTTTTTCCAAGTGAATGTTTTGGTGAGTTTTTTTTTGCTTTCTGCAAGTCAGTTACTATTAAGTTTCCAAATATTGTCTGCCCTTACATGTGTCTGTATATTTATATAGGCAAGCAATTAAGTAGACTTATTTAATGTTGTTTCTCTTTGAAGACAAATTTGGTTTATCTAGAAGGGGGCCATTTTGGGTTTATTTCTTGATTTCTTATTTCTTTATTTTTCTTGGTGAAAACATTGATGCTGGGAAGATACCAGGCTGTCATGTCTTGCTAAGAATTATAGCAGCTGCCCTCTAAAACTTTGCTTTCAAGCTGGAAAATAAGTTTCTGATTTTCCTTTGCTGGATAAAATGTTGAAGCACTCACAGATGTAGGGTATCTCTGAATGATAACAATTATGTCCTTTTTATGCTCCTATTTCCTAAATGTCTTGTAAATGGAGGGACTTTTCATGCTGCTACTACTGGGACAAAAGCATCCCTGAGCTACCTGAGGCAGTCAGCCCTTGCCTGCAATTAATTTGCTCTTGGATAGCCATGGGATGGGAGGGTAATTTCCATGGGAAAGAAATGGCATTTGTGGGGTAAAAGAGAGCCTAGATAGTGGCTGGCTTTCCCAGGAAAATTATAGGTTTTGCAGCAATTTGGAGTCCCCTTAGACCCGCAGCTGCTGGACTGCAGTTGGTATTTGTTATTTCTAACCTGCAATGCTCTAGGCAGCATCCTGAAACTGTGACTTAGACACATCAGGACCATCTCATAAAAACTACAGAGGATCTTGAGCAGAATTCCTTTTTTGATTTCCCATTTCTTTTTCCCTATTTCACTCTCCTAAGTGACCAAAGTGAGAAGGTTCAGTTGTTTTTTTTCTCTTGGCAGCGCAGTGTCTGGTACAGGTGGAAGGAAAGGAAGGAAGGAAAAGGTGATTAAGCAATAAGTCAGAATGACAGGGGGAGTGCACTCTGTATCCCCAGAGCTGTCCTTCTCCCTTGGGATGCTTGCCAGGATGACACTTTGAAGCAAAAGCACTCCAAAGGATCCTTTGGGGAGGCTGAGATTTTTGCACCTTCTTTTTGACATTTTCCTGTTCCATTCTGCTCCCACACATGTGCTGTTGACTTCATGAGCCTCTCACTCAGCAAGAGTGATGTACATTTAGCTCTTGAATCCTGCTAATACATGAGAGATTTTCCCTGAGTGCCTTCACTGGAAGGTGTCAAACAAACCATATTTCTTCCAGTGCTCCCTGTCTTTTAATGAAAACAAGGCCATTCCTCTAACATTGTGTGATGCTTTGTTTTATACAGATTACACTGAAATTCTCAGTTATTACAGGTTATTACAGTTTATAATCCCCTGAAACTCCACTATGAATCCTCTTGTAGTAACAAGTACCTGGCTGTCATGTATGCAAATGCCTTATCTCGTGAGAGCAGCTGGGCACAGAGGGTGCCCTTGGCTGAACACTTCAAGGTATGTGCTGAGGCTGCTTGTTTCTTTTTTTATGTGAGTTTATCCCAAAAGGAACCTGCCCTCCAATAAATCAATAATGCTTCTATATTTAGATACAGATACAGATACAAGGTTTCTTGGCTGTGCCAACACAAATTCTGACCAGAGAAGTTGTTGAAGCAGGAAGATGAATTTTGACTAAGTGCTATCAGAAATACCTAGTTATTCAAAATCTGTAGGGTGTTCGTGCTGTACACATGATCTGCCTCATCTGCCTGCTCAGCAGCAGCTGCTTTTGCATCTTAAAAACAAAGAATTACAATTCTTTGTAGTTTCCTGCAGTACTTCTAGGTTCTTGGAAATGTGCAGTGAGCAGATAGGGCTTTACTTTGCTGCCTCCCAGCTGAGGGGATCAGCTCCTTTTGCCTGCAGTAACTCAAAGAGATTAATTTCTTAAAAACTGTCCAGCCTAATCATGGGACTCTGGTCACTTGGATCATCTTTCTGCCTACGCTTCTCCTCATGATAGGAATTTTTCCTCTTTCTGTAACGCTGGGGGAAAACTGCAAATTCTGAAAACTGCCACTCGTCCTTGCTATAAAAGTAATTAAGGAATTTTCTGTATTAGCATGCAGAAAGTGAAGGCAGATTGCATTCTCTGCTGAGACCCTGGGGGCCAGAGAGATACTCGGGCTTTATTGTAGGAACACGGGGCCTTTGTGTGGGCTAATTGAAATGTCATAAGCCGTGCACCAGTTAACACGTTCAGCTACATCTCTATTGTGAGATCCACAGCTGATGAGGCTGCTTTCTTCGGACGAAATCCTGGCCTTGCTGCAAGGCCTCGCACTTTGGAAGTGAGAGACAATGTTAAAAAACAGGGAAAGCAGTGGGAGAAAATAAAGGTGAGGGTCTAATTGAAGTTAGAAGTGATTTTATTTTAGAGAATGTTTTCTTAACTGAGTGCTGCAACCCTCCCCTTCACCATTTTGGATTGAATTACTCTTGGTAGAGATAAGCTCCATTAGTGCTGTCATTTCCAAAGGAGGCTTTTTCCTGTCTGTTACTCTCTGTTCCTCCCCCAGACCTCAGGAACAGTGATACAAACATTAACAGGGGCCAGAGCAGGCCATGAGGATTAACTTTTTTTACCCTGCTAGTGCAGACATTGTAGAAAATTAGTATTTCATGTGTGCCTCTCTTGACAAGGCATGTTTCAATCACAGGCTCCTGGTGCCTCAGCTTGGCGCCTGACAGCGAGATCTGTTGTCTTAAGCAGGGTCATGAACTTATTTTTGTTATTTGCTGGCTGTTTTCTGGGAACAAGTCAGGGGCCCTGGCCATGCTGTGTTGGGCAGGCTGCCCCAGGGGCTGTCTTGGCGCTGCCATGAGAGGAGCTGAGCATGTGGGTGTGCACAGCACTGAGTGTGGCTTCCCAAGCCCATAAAGCTGCGTTACACATCCTTACCAGGCAGTCAGCTTGGGAAGTAACAAATGCAGAAGTGGCTGAAATAGTTTACTCTGTGCTTCCCTGGCAGATAGGTAGGCAGTGCTACAGACAAATGTACAGCCAGGATGTGAGTAGGACAAGCTGTGTGATAACCCCAGTGAGTGTTTGCACAGCACTGACTGACACAGGAAGGGATGAGGTGCTGGGATGTTCCTGGGAGTGGTTTGAGCAAAGAGCCTGTCTGCTTGGCACAGGTGAAGCTGCAGGTCTCTTCAGACTCCCCCAAGGGCACTGGCAATCTTTGGACCTGCCTTTGAGAGAAACAGCCCGTGGTTCCCAGCACCTGCCAGTGAGCAAAACTGCATCTGCAGCGCGGTGTGCTGCCGTCCCTTAGGCTGAGGCTGGCCTACTGCCATGCATGCTGCCCCAAAATCCTCATGTGCTTGGGAATACCAGTTCATATCTGGCTCTTGGCCCTTCTCTCTCTTCCTCAGCCACATTGCCAGGAGCAGCTGCAGTTTCACCTTCCCTCAGCCTGGCAGCAAGGTGGGCAAGTGCTGCTGTGCAGTTTGCTCAGCAGGCAGGCAGCTTGGGAGTGGCTCAGGCAAACTGCTGAGGACCCCTAGTCAGGTTTAGGGTGGGTCTCAGGAGCAAGTGCTTACTTGTTCATTGTGATTTTAATGCACAATATACATGCAAAACAAAAAGCATGAGTCAATATGCCACAACCTGAGACCATGCAGGCAGCGTTCTGCTTCAGATGTACTCACCCAGAAATAAAAGCCTCTTAATGTCTTCAGAGTATTAATATGCTTAAAGTGGATTTAAAGAAAAGGTAAGAGAGTTGTGAATTAAATATTGATCCTGGTATTTCATCGTTGGATTGCAGGCATTCAATTGCCTGTGGATTATTCTGCCATCAAATCATAACAGCTAGAGATGGAAAAGCTGTACAGTTATCCCATTCATCTCCTTGGCAATGGAAGAGTGTTCTCCACAGTACATTTTTGTAGCGGCTGAAGTTGATTGCTTAATTCCAATTACTGACAGTCTACTAATTGCTTAGGCTGTATTCCAATTTTTTGTCAGTCCTCCCATTAAGTTAACTTTTTATATAGAGGTCTGCCCTGCCTTCTGGATGGGGATCATATGAGTGGCTTTGTAAAAGGAACTTGTAAAATACTTTTTTTTCTTTTCAGTTTCATTTTTGACTGCATGTGTTCTTGAGACACCTGCATTTTGTAACATAAACAAGCAAATTAAAATGACACCAAGTGATTAACTTAGGAAGATCAGACATGTCAGTATTCCTCTAACCCTTATTTTCCTTTCAATGTATCCATATCACTAACCTCCAGTGGATGGCTTTCCGATTTTTTAGTACTTCAGAATAAATTAAGGTGAAATATCTCTGCCAAAGTCTCTAGCATTCACATAATTTCTATCCCTGCCATTAAAGAATTATTCTTCAGTAATCCTTAGTTACAGAAATTAGTACTTATGAGAAGGAAATATTAGCTTTATGTTACTGGTAAACTCACACCTTGGCCCTTCAGCATCTTCTCTGCTCTTAAAACTGCACTGTTTTACCCCAGGCTATTTTACTGAACGGAAAAGTTAAGTGTATGCTGGCAAACATCAGAGGGCAGGGGACAGTTTTCTGACTGCCCAATTTCTTTAAATCATTTATTTATTCACTGCTTCATTTTTTGGCCGGTGAATGTGTATGAGCAAGGGTTTCTTGATGGGACTGGACAGCCAGAAAGGTACCAGATGGAAAGGCTGGCAGAGACAAGGGTCATGGGAGAGCAAGGATGAGTTTGTGAAGTTTATTTTAAAAAGAAAGCGCTGGTGATTGAGCTGAGGGGTAAAGGCTGGTGTGGGTCTGGGGAGAAGATGAAATGCTTTAAGGTGGATAAAAGAACTTTTCTTCTGTGTGTATGTGCACTGCAGAAGCAAGTAGCAGCAGAGTGGAATATGCTCAGCATCCCTGAGTGCTGCTTGGCTGTGTCCTGCGCCATTGGGGACAGCGGTACCGAGGGGCTGGTGGGCTGCCTGTGCCCACAGATCTCAGCTGTCCCTGGAGGTGATATGAAAGGAGAGCCCTGTGGCTCAGAGCAGTGTCAGAAAGTTTCCAAAGAGACCATAGTAAAGAGGCTTAGTTTTGACAGGTGAAGGTACAGAACTCCCAGATGAAGTGGCATCAGGTAAATGACTGACATTTTCAACCACATCTCCAGCAAACAGTTTTGTGAGGGAAGATTTCCAGGCACAAAGAGAGGAATTTAAGTCTTGATAAGGATTGCAGCCATCAAGAAGTCAGTAAAAGAAAGTTCAGTTTTAAAAGAATTTTGCAGAAGACAGGCAACCAGCAAGTCTATTAGACCTCCAGGCACATGAAATTAGAGAATTCTGCTCAGTCACAAGATGACACAGAGATATGTCAAGCTTTTGGCCTGAGAGCTTATAAAACAGCTTAGAGTCCTGGCTTTGCCTTTACTTTGAACATCCCAATTGAGAGCTGAGTGAAAGAATAGCTGGAGAACAAGCAGGCTGAAAATGAGCCTGTGCAGCAGAGCTGCTTCTTTGAAGGTGCATGGCCTTTCACTGCCACACAGCTTCAGCATCTGAGGCTCATCAAGTTTTTTAACCTGACAAAATGAACTAGGAAAAGGAAAATGCACAAAGGGAAATTGTTACATCTGTCCGTAGTTTAAGCTGAATCTCAAGTTCAGGTTACAGAGGAAAGTAAGGTTCACAGGAGTTAATATTTCAGGAACTGCTGTCAAGACCATGGTTGTGCTTATGACTGGCTGTGTAGAATAACCTGCAGGAAATATTATTTACACTGGAGAATACACAGTCTGAGACAGGGATGCTGTATGTAAGCTCAGAGTGCAATATTAAAAGGAGCTACTATCTCCCATGATAGTTGTTTGTGAAACAAATGTATTGCCAGTTATTGTAGCTATGCTATGTAACCTCCAAAACAATTGCCACCATCACCTCCAAACAATAGTTTGTGGATTTTTAATCTTCTATTTGATGGTTCACATGGCCATTCTCTCAAAATGTGAATTGTGTCTGCATTACAGATGGCTGTCTAAAGCAAGAAATCATCCTGCTTTTTTCTGCTAACCTCGCATTGCTTATGGCACTTGCACTTGACTGTGCTTGAACCTCAGCATGTCCTGCACATTTCTGTCCCCTGCAATGTGAGTCTGAAATGAAAAGATGATAAGATCATGGGGGTGGTATGTGTCCCCTGGGTCTCATACCTTAAGCAGTTTTCTTTGGACATAAAATTTTTGCTTGTATAGCATATAATTTTATACTTACAACTATGGCATTTTATCATTAGGAACTGCTAATACTTAGCAGATTTTAAAAATTCAACTACTTTCATTAATTTTCATGCCAATGCTGATATAAGATACTTGTGTTTGAACAGGTGAAAAAAATTAATACAAAGAAGGGATCAAACATCTTTCTGTGCTCTCACAGGACAAGGCTGAGTGGGCTGAGATTAAAGGAAAGAAGATTCAGGTAGATCTCCTGAAAATCTTTCAAATGAGATAAATAATTAAGCACAGGGTAAGTTGCCTAGAGAAGTGGTCAAGCCTGCACTGATGAGCTTTAAAAACTCAGTGGGTACCTATTACAAGCATGATTCATATTGAGTGGAACTTGTCTGCAGACTGAAGGACTATGACTGTTTTCAGTGATTCCCAAGATTCAGGGAAGAAAGAATCCAGGCTTGCACCAGTTCTTACTGTTCTGCCTGGATTTATCTCTCTCTGTGCAGGCTGGGTTGTAGCATTAAAGATCTGTAAGCCTTCAAAAGACTGCTGCATTTGTGGCTATGAAGTAGTTTGGAAATGCAACATAATTGCAAAGAAGGGTCTGTGACCTCATTGGGAATGAAGTACGAAGATCGGCGGCCTGAATGGGAGTAAGTTTTAGGCAAATAAAAGTAGTCAAGTTTAGCAAAGCAGAAGAGAATAACTCAGTGGGCAAATGCCTTCCTGTTATTGTTCAAACTGTGATGCTCTTCTGTTTCAAGGCTGCTCTCCAGTTGAACATTAAGCAGTTGCAAACAGAAACTGTAGGACCCCCTTCCTGAATAAATAAAGGCTCTGGAAAGCAGGTGCAGATTTACAGGGTGGTGATGATGACTGCAGGGACATTGGCACTCTGTTTTCACTGGGGGAGGGTAGAGAGTGTGCTCCAAGATCACACAGTGTGATTCACAACTCTCCCATCCACTTGGCATGAAGTTTCTTTAGGAAACAATCAACTTGTGTTATGGATGGCATGTTTTAATGATGGGTGGAGGGGATTACAGAATTCTGGCAGCTCTTCTCCCAGTAGATGTTGCCATCAAGGGAGCTCTGGAAAGAGAAGTAGAGACGGAAGTGATCTCTAGTTCCTTTGACTTGCTGAGATTATCAGTTTCACTCAGAAATATTGAAGATGTGGTTTTGGTGCTTTTGCTAAGAGCGCTTTGGGACAAATGCTGGTAATCACTATCTGGTTGGTAGGGAGATTTTTCCAGCAGCCAAAATGCAGCAGTGCCATCCTGCAAGCCTGGACAATGAACTGCTCTGAGTGATTACTTGCTTTCAGTTGGGCTATGGAACTGCCACCACTGATCCACATTGCATAGGGAATGAATATATGTGGAAAAGAATGGGAAACCAACCTAGGAAAAATATGCTTTCAAATGCTTTATGGTTTTTCATCCAAAGGAAAGCTTCCTGGAGAGTCAGTGTTACACTGTCAGGAAACTGAGGGAGCATGCCTGTGTGTATGCTTATTTTAAAAACAGCCATCCTTTTTCCCAGGTGAAAGAAGAGATGTGTTCCCTTCTCCACTGCACACAGCTCTGACTGATTGATGATGCATGCTCAGGAAGAAAATAAATACTTGTTCAAAAATTATTTCCCATCTCTTTGAGAGCAACAAGCTGTATTATTTTTTTCTCTTGATTCCTAGAGTTGAAAGCTCTGCTTTTACCCTTTAATGGTAAGACATGGCTGTGTTTGATGAAGGTTTTTTGAACTGCCTAAATGGTCAGGTGTCAGAGATCTATAGGCAGCTGGTGTTTGTTTAGTAAATGATGTCCCTGTTATTGCAGTAAAAGGCAGGCCTCAGTGGGCTGTAAGTACACTCTGTTCCCTTGCATGATACCTTTGTCCAAATGTACATTTCAGACCTTTGGTTGTTTGCTCTCAAATTTCTTTCTTCTTCATTATATTTTTTCTTCCTTCTCTCCTACAAGGTTATTACACTGAAATAAGACCAATCCAAGTAATTCATGTAATAACCCTTTCAGAAGGGAGCAGAATTTTCTCTGTGCAACAGTTGTCATTGCAATCTTATTTGTTGTTGTTTGCCAGTCATCAATGCTCCCCTGTAACTAGAATAATGTGACAAAGACAACAATTAACGTGAATTTAGTGTGCACCACTACTGCAAAATGCAACTATCTGCCTGCATCGTGAAATCGTGAATTGGAATAAATAATCTATTTATTTATTTTCTGAAGTTGATGTCATGTCTGGACTGTGGAGGGTTAGAAAGGAAACTCTTGGTTAGAGAGTAGCTGGGATTTTGTTATCAGAGGAGTGGCTAGATGAGAACTTTGCCAGCTGACTCTTTCCTGTCTGTCTCTCCTCATTTTACTCCTATGATGTTGTTCTCGTAGATTTAGAGGAATTTTAGGTAATTTACAGGATCAGTAGAGTGTCACCAAGATCCCAAAGCTCACCAGACATTCATTTGAATAGGAAAAAAAATTGCTTTAGGGAAACAATTTTTGTTGAACTGTATCTCCTATATTAGAGTTAACCTAGTTCTGTGTTTCACATACACTGATGTAAATATAAAAATAGCTTGTTCTGTGGTGTTTTGACCATTTTGTTTTGGGTTCTGTTTCAGACTTTAGTAGGTAGAGGTGGGGATTTGGTGTAAGGCCTGGAAAATACATCTGTAGGACTTTTGCAGGACCTAACCTTTCCTTGTCTGGGATATGGCATGGCCATTATTATCTCATGTCAGCTGAGTTGTTTCCTCTTTTGCTTCACCCGTAACCCAAAGCTGCCAGTGTGCTCATCTGGAAGTGCTGGTGTGGTGTAGCTGGGAATAGAGTGCTTTGTACACACATGACGTACAGGTGGCACTGGGTTGTACCTTGGAGTCAAGTCCATCCTCAATCTGAAAACATCTGAATCCAGGAGGAGTGTGTATTTGAAAGAGGAAAGGAAATTGTGAATTCTTTGAACCTTGAAGAGATCAATTGGTTCATCAAACTCTGAGTCTAAGCTTTCCAAGTGAGATCGCTCTGCTCTTAACTCTTTATGCAGTAAATCTGAACATCTGATATTTCACTTCTGATGAACCACTGGCAGAAAGCCCAGGAATGCAGAGCCTCGAACTGTCCTACAATTAACATTTCAAAGTCTCCAGATCTGTGAGTGGAAGTCAAGTGTCCCAGAGGATCTGGGCACACCCTGTGGCCAGGTTTGCGTCTGACTGTGATTTAACAAATATACTTAAGATTTCAAAATTCCCTCAAGATTAAAAGTTGGATCGAGTTGCTGGAGGAAGTCTGTCCCTTGTAGACAGAGAGTTAAATTTATATTCCTCACCAAAAGATCACAAGGACAAAGAAGGTGACATTGCAGGTTTTCTCATATTCTTCTGAAAGAACACAGTCATTTGTTCAGTGTGGAGGAGAAGCATGACCTCTTTTCAATATTATTTTTTCTCTTCAAGCATATCTGGCAGAATTAGAACTGCAATAAATCTGTCCTGATAATGATGCAAATGTGTGAAATTACAGATCTCTTTCAATCACCCTTTGCTCTTTGTTTCTTTTCGATTGTCAAGCTGCTAATTTCAAGTGACCCCTTCCCCTAACTCAACACTTTATTGGGAAAAAACCCCAATACTTTCTCTTTTTTCCTGGCTCTGCTTTTCATTCCCCTCATTGATACACCAAAGATGAATCTCTGAGTGAGCCGAATAATTGGAATCTTCAGGGTACGAATTGTTCATTTTCCACTAAATATGAAACCCATCATGCTGAACTGTGAATACAGCAGGATACACTTAGCAGGTATATGAAAATGAAAATAAAAGGATGCTGATTGAAAGGAGAGGGGAAAAAAGAATCATGAAAGTGACATTTCTTTAACTCATCCAAAATATACAAAACTATTTTAACTGCTTTCATAACAGATACTGTGCAAAGAGACCCAATTAACTTTATCTTCATGCTGCTATACAATCTGTATAATTCTTTTGCTCACCCAAATATCTGAGGTACATTTTATTATTCATACAGACTTTACTCCTTAGTAAAAGAAATCACATTTAATCTCTTTTCTCTTTATCTATGGATTGATCTGTCTGTGAATAGTTCTAAATCTTAGCAGGGAAAAAAGTGTAACTAATATCAGCCCTGTAAGTTCTGGAAGAAACTTTAAGGAGAGAGCATAATTGCATCAAACAAATTTTTTCCTAAACAGAGAAGTACATGCTTTGTGAATGCAATATCAGATTGTGTTTAAAGATATAATGTCTTCTAACTTGGTATCTTGAAGCAAAGAAGTGCAAGAGATCAGTGTCCTTATTTTTCATGAGGCAAATGGAAGGAATGCTGACTATCAAATGAAACCCTAATTCTATGCATAGTTACAGGAAACCAAATCAGTTTCAACAATTCATTAAGCCAGACTCACTTTTGGTTTCTGCTGCCGGGAACCAGCAACAAGGGATTTGCCCAAGAGCCTTAGACCAAAGGGCTGGTTTATTTGAGCAGTGGGCAATGGCAGAAGTTTTCTGAAACTTCTCTGCAAAAATATAGGATGGGAAGGTTAAGTTGCTCTTAGAACAGCAGGGAGGGCCTTTATATTCAGAAGCAAGTTTTAAGAATAGCTACCTTGGCTCCTTTGCAAAACTAGAGCCAGTAAGTCCTTGCATTTTCATCATAGTCTTCACTTAAGCCTGTAGTAAATGTTACAGCTTGGTCAGTATGCCTGAGCTGAGTGTTTGGATCTTCAAGGATACTGGAGAGAGGAAAAAATCACCATTGACTGGATTTTGCTTATGGCAACAGAGTATAATTGACCAGATAGCAACTGGGTGCTCTGAGATTTGTTCTCCAGAAACTGTGAAGAGGGAGGATGCAACTATGAAGAGGGTAGATTGATTTCATAATTAAATGTGAAACTGCCTCTTTTTCTGGTTTTATTGTCAGCTGAGAAGCCAGCTCTAGTTTGGAGACTTTTTCTCTGATTTACAAGGCTTTCAGAAAGCTTCAGTGCAGTTTTGAGTAATCTTGTGCCAAATTCAGCTCTATACAGGGGTCTGGGTAAATCTGGATTAGTGCATTTCATGCATATAGTGCAGAGAAATCAGCAAATTGCTTACAGTCTTTTTCTGCCTGTAGGCTGATGCAGAGAGGAGCCACAGTCATATACAGCCAAAGAACCCAGCCCTGATGTTTCATCTGAATATAAGTCACACTGTAAGACTTGTTTATCTCTTGTAAAGCAAAACATGAAAATTAGTCTCATAATATTCACTGAATTGAGTTTCTGAATCCATGCTAAGATCAGCTTTGGGAGAAAGTCCATAATGTGACCATTTGACATTCAGTAAGTGGGAGAACCATCTGCATTTGAATGTCGAAAAAGTAAATGGCCATGGAAAAGGGGAAACTGCCACAGCTTTCACTGGCTGCAAATTTCAATGGCACCTTTATGTTCAGATGAGAACCAAGAAGGAGTTGAGACCTGATCTGGAGCACTGTTGGCTCTCCAGTTTGCTGCCCACGTAGTCCCATTTCTTGCACCTTTCTCCCAGCAGATCACTGAAGTACAAGCAAGTTTATCTCAAGGGTTTGTTTTCGAAGACTGCAGTGTCTTCTCCAGTCTGGCCTGATAATGACAAAGTGAGTGTGTATTTGTTACAACATGGGTAGGGAAGCCTCTTGGAATATAGGACAGAGAGCCTGCCCTGTATTACAGGTGGTTTGTTTTTCATTTAACAAATGCTCATTTATCAAACTGCTGAGGGGAGGGATACCCAGCTATTTCTGTTTGTGTGCCTATAAGGATATAAAAAACACCTTTAAACATATCAACAGACTTGCAACCCCATAGGATTTAAAGGCAGATGTGAGGCATATGCAAGCTTTTAGAAAGATAAGTAATTCACTTGATCCTTATTGTATTTTTACTGATTCTATAAAACATCGCAAAGTAGGGGTTTAAAAATGCTTCCTTCTATAAAATTATTTCTCTCCCTGCATTCATCTTTGCATGGTTTGCACATTTCAGGGGAGTTTATTATGAAGTACTGGATTTGGATTGTGCTTTTTCTTTTCATAATTTTAAGTCGTTTTCTTGGCAGTGATTATACTTAACATTTAGTGTAAACTTAACTGCCCAAACTAATAGGCAGAGTGAATGTCATTGACCTCCTTTCTCTTTACCAGTTCAGGGGTAACTGTGAACTTAGAGTAGTTATGTCGGTCTGAAGTTGGCATCAGGGGCTTATCCCTGTTGAACATGGTCCTTTGTGTATTTCTTCTAATACAGACAGTGATTTTAGGCTTTTGCTTACAATACACACACACACAACTACTTGAAGCATCATACTTACTTTTTGTGTCCTCTAGTGACTTAACTTATGATACAACTATAAAAAATCCCCTAGGCTGGTTCCTCTTTGAGGCTATGACTTTGATCATAGGATATTGCACTGAACTTTACTTTAGAGGCTCTAACTAGAGCGAGAGTCAAGAAAATTTAGAACAGCAGGGAGGGCCTTTATATTCAGAAGCAGATTATCTTTAATCCTCTTCCCTTCCTTTTGCCTGATGTGATATGCACATACAGGCATCCATGTGTACACAGCTACTTGTAGAGTTTAAGTTTCTCTTGCCCTCCCTCAGAGCCAGAAGCATAAATCTTGTTTCTCTAATAAAGGCATTTAAAGCACAAAGTTATAAAAATATTCTCTGTTTCTGCGTGGGGTATGTCACTGGCAGTAGGAAGCATTTATCTTCCCTGCCACTTAGTTTCCTTGCTGAAATCTCTAGGGACAGCAACATTTGGTTTTCTCTAAATTTTCAATAAAGGACAGGCAAATAATGTCTTTCGTTACTGGGCTTTCCCCAGCTTAGCTCTGCTGAGGGTGTCTTGCAGGGACAATTACCCTGCACCACTGCTGGAGTTTCAGTGGTCATTGTTATTGCAGCATTTGTCCCCTTCCTGACAAATCACATTATTCCCCTGGCTGAGGACCATTAGTGGACCCAGGGGAGCCAGGAGGGGATGGCAGCTGTCAGCTCGCCCCTGGGCAGAGACAGTGTGACAGGGAGTGAGCAGGAGAAGGTCAGAAGAAGCCTTTTCTATGAGCTTCTCTCTCTGCTGAAGCATTTGGCAATATGCAGCTGCCTAAACATGAGCAATGCCTGGAAATCACACCATTTTGATAAAATACCATTTTCTTTGGGGGTTTGTTTGTTGGTTTGTTTTTTGTATTTTTTTTTGCTTAGGTTTTTTTGTTTGTTTGTTTTGTCTTGGGGGGGGGGGGGGGTTGTTTGTTTTTGTTTGTTTGGTTTTTTCCACTTGAGACTTGGTTCAGTTTCAGGCTTTGGCTTCCCTGGCAACAGAGCCAGGAAGGGTAGCTGATGTCATGGTATAGCTGGAGTTTTGAGGTCTGCACAGTGAAAAAAGGCCACAGCTTTTCTGCCTCGTGTCAGGCACTGCACAAGCAGCAGTTGGGCACTGTCAGTGTGGGACATCCCTGAGGCTGACAGAGCAAATCCATCCTTGCTGCTGCTCATTACATGAAGTGGCTCTATGCTAGGTGAGAAACTAACAGGAGCAGGACAGGAAAGTATTAAGACATCAATAACGAAAGCCTTATCTTGACTTGAAATTCTTCCCCTGTTATGTTCCTGATCCCAAACACTGAGCAGCAAAATCCCCAGAGAGGCTGGTTTGTAATTCTCACCAGTCTTTATGCAACCAGCTGTGTTTTCTATATCCCAGGGGTGATGTGAGTCTCCAGGTTTCCTGCTAAAGCCTTATTAATTCATGTGTTTCTTTTTTAATATGGATGTTCCCAATTCACTTTTTGACATATAATGCATCTTCATTTCTCTCTATTTATTTCCTACTATGTAGATATTTCTGTTAACCTTAATAGCTTGCTTAGGAGAGATGGAAGGAGATGATGGTGCTTTGAGAGGTAAACACAAAAGATTCTCTGGTCTTCATTCAGACTACAAATACTGGAGAAAGCTGGTATTTTATCATTTGTAAAGTCCTTCCTGTTTGCTTTCTTTTCCCAGAAATCTTCACCCCAGAAAGATCACATACACGGTACTCCCTTCCTTCATGTGTCACTGCACTTTGGTGACAGGCTGATTGAACTTGCTCCCCACTTCAGTTTGGCATCTAGCAGCAGTACTGGTAATTGTTACCACTGGAAAATAGATGCTTTGCTCTCCCAGTGAGGCAGGCAGTTTTCTTGATGCTCTTGCTCTCTAGGAATTTTTGGATTTTGATGGTGTTTGTTTGCAGCATGTCTATTTGCTGTGGATAAAAATGGATATGTTAGTGCACCGGTCTTGTGCAAATTTCTGCTGTTAGAATTTAGGTAGAGTCTAGGTGGAAGCAAATTAATCAAAGTGGTTAAAGAGTTTATGTGTAGCAAGATTCTTTCAGTTCTCTTTCTACCTTTGCTGCAGACAATGTGGTGCTTTATTCAGATCCTTGTCTGGGAATCTCAGTACCTTGCAGTAATGGTCACTGCACATAATCAGCCTCTGTCTACAGCAGAAGAATTACTGCAGGTGGATGCCATAGTTTATCTCCACTGGGAGCCCAGATGAGGCATGTTAGCAGAACTGCACAGCCGACACGGCAGCGTTAAGCACCATCCTGAGTTCTGGCATCAGGGATGCTGCTGTGCTTGGTAGGGCAGTGGTTGCCAGTTATCTGCAGAGTCCCCACTGCTGTTAACAGTGCAGGCAATGAATTCCCAAAATATTCCTTTCAGGATAGTCATGGCTAGTATTGGTGCATTGTGGTTGTATTTACCTGTGGAGATCTGCTTGCAGGAGGAGTGCTGGCTTTGGTGGCAGTGCTCAGATTTCCTGTACTGTTTTACAGAACAGAGCAGCGACTTTTGTTTTAGCATGCCTAAAAATAAATGCTGTCTTCTTAACACTGGGGCTTAAAGCAAATTTGTTGAGGAACTGCGCAATTTAAAGTTACTGTTTTTATAAAGAAGCCACATTACACTCTAAATGATGTGAGCTTTGAATTTTCTTTGCTGGTTTCTGGGTAGGTTTAATCAGATACAGCTAAGCTTTTTACTGATCAGTTCTGAGATTTGGGAGGACACTTTAACCAGCATCCCCAAACATCCTTAGCATAAAGCCAGAGTTCGTGGGGGCACAGCAAGAGCTGTAAGCCAGCAGCAAATACTAGGTCCTCATAGAAGCTCCTGTGCTGGCAAAGATGAAGCAACTCTGAGCTGCCAGTTCAATGGAGCCCCATGACAGGAGAGGATAAAAGGGACTTTTTGAGCAAACTCTAAGACTTACACTTCTGAGAGCTGGTTTAACAGTGCTTTAACCTTACATAGATGTTTGTACAGCACCAGTGAGTTAAGATCTTGATCCTAATAGAAAGTATAAGTAGAATATAATGTTACTTACTCATTACTGGTTCAGGGAAATAAAACAAAATGATAGAAACAGCAGCTATGCTGGAGAGTGAACTTTTAATTTTTTTTCCTCATATAATGTTGGTTAATTTGTGCATCCAGTTGGTCTCATGAACCTCAGTGGGACTGTTTGTGGGAATAAATAGGCTAGTTTTTAATCCCTCAGGTTTTCCTAATAGCATCATTATGTCACATAAAGCAGGAGCTGCATTTATCTTGATGACCTCTTGTTATCTGAGATCAAAGTCAGATAAGAGTTGAAAATTAATTCAACTCAGCAATCTCATTAAAAAACTGTCTACAATATGACTTTCACAGCAGAGTCATTCTGAAGGTTTAATTTTGGTCCTTTGCTGCAGCCTTTCCTTCCATAAATCCCTTTCCTGGCTTGGGGCACTAATTATGACTTTTATCAAGAGTCCTGTCCTCAAAGTACCTGTGCACACGTCTGTGTCTTGTGGCATCACCAGAGTCACCGAATGGGAAATGAATCAAATTACAAAGACCTAAAGATCTAGCGAATTCTAGCCTTGAGTAAGATAAAATACCTACCTACTTCAAGGTGAGTTGTGAGAGTTTGATAGACACATGAAATATCCCTATTACTGCTAAAAATTAGGTCATGCTCCAGTGTCATTTTCCTAAAGATAGGGGTGTGATATTTATATCAGAAAGGCATGTGAATCTGTGTGAAATGAAAGTGTACTAATTTCAGAGTGGCCTTTAAAAATATTTCTCTTACTTCCTGCTTTTTTGAGGGGTCTCATGAGTCTGTCTAGAGTTGGTACCTCAATGGAGGTCTCATTTCACTGTCTAGTTCTGATTTACTGTAACATATGGCAGTGATGGTGGTGACAAACACATTTTATGGAATAAGTTCCAGAGACAGAAAAAAAAAAATCAACTCTTTTTGAGGTTAAAGGTTTCTTCCAATGAGGACCATTTATCACATGGATTGGTAACAGAGGGGAAAAAAAAAACCCAGGAAAAAAACAAAGATGCTGCTTTGGTCTTAGTTTCTAGAAAGCTTCCATACTAATAATTTCCCTCTTAATGGGAAATCTAACTGCTTAAAAAAGGTACTCAAAATACTATGTAGAACAAACTCAAAGTATTTTCTCCATAAGTTATTAACCGTTGCCAACCCAATGCAGGCATGAGTTATAAGAGAGGGCATCTCAAATTACATGAGATATTTACATTTAGGCAACTGATTTAAGCTCTTTGTATGGTGATGGCAGTATAATTAATTCATACTATGTAATAAAATATGCATAAGTAATTCATACTGTAATAAAAGTGACTTTCTTGTTTAATGTTAGTAGAAAGACGTGGTACTGAAAAAAGACTGCAAGATTTCTTACTGTGTTCACACATATGCAGGATATTTAAAAATATTTTAAACTTCTTCTTGCACTGGGCATATCATCTGAAGCAAAAGAAGCAAAGTTGCATTACGGATACAATTGACCTCAGCCTTGAAAGCTGTGTTAAAGATGGAAAATCATCTTAAGATCAATTTGTAAGCTTATGGTATGCTCATCAGCACTCATTTAATGAGAATTGGGAAGATTTGTGTAGACAAAGGGAAACAGCAAACTGAACTGCATCAGGTACATGGAGCCACAGAATTCTGCATGTCCCTCCATGGTTTTAGGCAGTAATCAGAGAAGAAAAGAACGTTGCATATTCTTTTCAATATTTTATTTTCCTGGTCTTTGCTACTGAGTATAATGGATAAATTTGGAACAGGGGAATTCCAGAGAGTAAAGATGCAGTGCTCCATTTGACAGATATTTCAAAGAAAAAAATCTCTCTCTCTCTCTCTATATATATATACATATCTATATATATACATGTTCATGTGTGTGAAATAGAAAAACTCAGGAAATTAAATGTCAGTAAATCTCTGGGACCAGATGGCATTCATCTGAGATTTCAAAAAATGCAGAGCAGAATTACTATAAAAATATGTATGGATTGTCGCTGAAAACAACCTCATCTATCAAATTATAATAGTTGCCGATTGAAAAGATTTTTTAAAAGACAAGACTAGCAGCAAGAATTATATTGTGACCAGGAAATTTAATCTTCCATGGTAGAAAAATAAATTTATTCTGTTCTAATAAATTAATATCCTAAATTTGATATCCTACCATCTTTGACAGGTTTAACAAAAATATTTAAACAATGCAGAAAAAAACATGTGTTGTTAGAACGTAGATATAACTATTTTTTTTTGTCTTGTTACTGATCTTTCTGCTGTTAATGAAATTTGTTAACAAGACGGTAAGAGTAAAGTTAGATCTGTTCAGAGATTAGGGGAAGAAATTAGATTACCTAAATTACAGATAGGAAGAAAGACAAGACTGATATCTGTGCCTCAACACAGGAGGAGGTTGTTATTATGATGGAGCCACAGGGTTCAGACTTAGAGGGAGTGTTGCTGAACATATTAGCGTGTGAGAAAAGTGGTGACTGCCAGCACAACAGGAAGTTGTTTGTGCAGCTTTGCAGTATGTTAGCAATTCCTTAGAAAGCTAGAAACCTGGGCAGTGTACTTCAGGATAGGCAGGTGCAATGGAATTCATGCAAAAATAATTTTGGACTACATTGAGCCACCTGTAGAGGAGATAGAGATGGGAGGTAACCTGTCCCTTCTACATAAGAGCACACCAAAGGTCTTCTAGAATAAATTCAGTCCCATGGCTGGAAGGGAGTTGAACAAGTGTCCTGTGGATGTTTGGGGTGTGAGCCACTCACAGCAGCATCAGACAAGCACTGTCTGACTTTTCACTGCCTGTACAGTAATGGTAGCTCTGGCTGTGTCTCCTGGTGTTTTTATGGAGCACATCACTTACCTTAGTTCAGACATCCAGGCAGCTGCCTTTTCCCATCCCAGATTAAATATGTAGTGAGCACAATTAACCCTACAGAGCCAAGCAGCATTTAACATAGGGATGGCTGAAGATGTCTGTGTGACAGGGAAAGATGATGAGTGGAATACCAAAATGTTGCACTTTATTAGGGAGGAGAAAATGTTATCTATTATACCTTTTCACCTTCATTAAAAGATTTACTTTTGCTCATTTTATTCTGACAGAAAAAGGGAAAAGATAGCAAAGAAAAGACTGAGGGAAGGCTCACCAAAGATGAGAGGAATGGTAGTTAGAAGTGTGGAAAGAGCTTCGGAAATAAAGACTTGAAGCAATGCTAGGAAATCAGTTTGTCTCCCTTCCTATGCACAGGCTGCAGCTAATGATTTGGAGAACATTTCTGAAGGAGGTGCTTGATATAAACCCCAAAATAATTGATCCGTTTCACTTCAAAGTATGCGATAAGGGAAAAGTCTTCTTTATCTTCTCTACTCAGGGTGGCAATAAAGTCCTACTCCTGCTCCTTTCAGATCCAGCAAGGACTGTGCATCACTGACATTCTGAAGCCCAGCTTTGCAAATAAAATATCTAGAGACTATTTCTTAAAAGCAGGCTGAGATCTGGTTTTCGCCATGGGAATCAAAAGGAAAGGCTGGACTTTTCATAAAAGATTTATGGCTCTCTCTTCCAAATTCTCAGTGTTCAGCTGAATAGGAAGTCTCCACTTTTAAGGAGTTGGATTGATAATTCAGTGCAGTGAGGATAAAGTATTAGCTTCTAATGTTTGGCAAAAATTTCACATCAAGCCATCCTAGAGGAGCAGGAAAGAGGGCTTTGTGCCTGACATGGCACAGCTCATCTCTAAATACAAATATCTCACAGTCTGGAGTTTCAAAAGAGGATGTGTTTTAATGTGTTTGGAAAATTTGAGAGGTCAGCAGCATAGGACTTTCTTCTGCTGTGAATTTTCTTCTAATTAGACAAAAGCCAACTTTTCAGAAAGAAAGCTTCCTTCTCCAGCTCCCTCATTTCCTCGTGGAATGTGCTGTTGGCAGAACAAGGACTTCTGAAATCATTGCTGACAGTTATAAAGATAATTCTACTGAGAAAGTGTAGACCAACCATTTTTTATTAAGACAATTCCAGATGCTCCATTTTTGTGTGTTTAAAACCAGTGCAGTGAAGTCTTTGAGATACATGTAACTGGCAAGAGAAAGCAGAGGACAAAAGGGTAATGGTTCCACTGTTTTGTTTTAAATTAACAATTGTGATGTGTTGTCTTGTTTCCCAGTAGAGATGTGAACAAGGACAGGGATTATATGGCATGCCAAAATGAGTTTGTGGGCTGAAGATGCAGGAACAAAAAGGAAAGGACTTTCTGATAGGGGATGCTACAAGACTCTTTAAGAGAATAATAAGTCAAGATGATAGAAAGGAGGGAAATAATGTCAAATTTTGATCTTCATTATTTTCAGAGCTAGAGGGGAGATAAATCTTATTTTGAGCCTTTGGAGGGGGAGCATTTCTGTCCATGGGAAGAGGTGAGAAAAGCCCTTCCCATATTAGCCAGACTGGCTGTGTGGGCGAGGTTTATGATGGGCCTGGGCAACTTTGCCTCAATTTACAGACACTCTGCAATACAAATTCCTCTTCTGCCTCCTGGGAACCTGATCACAGGTAATAGCAACATTTTACATAGAAAAAGGAAAAAAAACCCTGCATTTAGACAATTCTTGTTGGAAAATTGTAGCCCAAGGCTGTAATAAAGATGCCAGTTCTGTGAAATGGAAACAGGCTTGGACGTGCTGAATTATGGAGTAAGGGGAGTACGGACAATTAATAGTAAAATTGCTCTTAAATATAAATGAGAATTTAGGATAATGTTTTTGATAATAATCTTTTTGTAATAGCACAATAAAGGGATCTGCACTCCCTGCCTTTCACAGATGAACTCATTTAAATATGTCCTCTATTCCCTCAAGATTTCCTCAAGATGAGGGTTAGATATTCGACATACACTGTAATGTCAGTCATTATTTCCCAACCACATCAGAAAAGTTTGACTCCATTTTTCCTAAGTGCTGAATTTCGCTGGGGGCTCTGCAGGCTCTGTGTAGCACCGGAATGACTGCAGCAGTAATGCATAAAAATGTGTGAGATGAAAATGGTGTGGCTGCTGTGGTCCTGCCTCCCCAGCAGGACAGGGCAGAGGAGTGTGGTGCTTTGCACTGGTGCTAAGCACACCTGGCCTTGGCTCACCCTCTTGGCAGGAATAGGGGGTTGAAAGGTGGTTGTGAGGGGTCTCTTCATAAGGGGAACACACTGGCAGACTTCTTTCAGCCTCTTGAGTACAGTGAGGTTTTCAAATGCATCTCTTGGAAGTTATGCTCTGGAAGATTACATGGAGCCATGGCACAGAAGATGACACGGAATTGCTCCCTTGTCTGTTGATGTTTCCAAAAGAGTAGGCAGAAACGATGGCCCCAGTGTGTCCGCCAGTGGAGGGCCACTAGCAACCCAATCTCACGTCTGCGCTGCTTTATAGGGCATTGATTTTCTCTTAGGAGCAGATAACTCTCTCTAAAACCAAGGGCAAAATCCCTCTTGATACCAGTGGAAGTAGAATCCAGCTTTTGTGATTTAAGTGGGGTGTATAAGGAGAGATCTCTGTCCCAAAGAACTTTTTTAGGCTTGGTTGAATTTATCTTGCAGGCAATCTGAAATAGGTATTACCAGCATCCCAGTTCCCTTAAGTGCTTTCTGGGGGAAACGCCAAGTGCACCAAAGCTTTGTGTTATTTCTCTTAACTAAAAGAACTGGCTGATATTTGCAGAGATAGCAGAGCAGCAGCTCCCTTTCATGCTTGGGGGGAGCTTGGTAGTTGCCCAAATTGCTGAGATTCCTTTCTGCCTGGGGCAGTGCTCTCCTCAGGCTGGGAATCCAGGCACAGCCCCCAGTCTGGCTGTGTCATCACTGGCAGTGAAGGAAAAGTGATGCATCTTCCTTATACCATCAGGATGCTATCTTCTAGGAATAGGGTTAATTGGCTTTTTAGGACGGTGGGAGGGAAAAGAGGGAAAGTGTGACAGCTGTTTCATTAGATGGGATGTTGTATAAAACAGTTAAGACATTGCACCCCCCCAGAGTTAACCTTTCCCGCCTGCGTTTCTAAGCTCAATCATGAGGTTAGGTTTGAAAAGGCTGATGAGATGGAGAAAGGTAGGTTAATATATTTTATTAACATCAACTAAGGAAAAAAAAAACACTTTTCTTTCAACATGACCTGAATCATACTCTCCTACTGTAAATTAAATGACAGCTCACCTGGGAGAAGAGAGACGGGATTTAAAGCCAAATAATGATTCATAAAAATCCATTGCTGCAAGATAAGCAAGTTTTGAAGAACGTGTAGTGCTAGACCAGCTTTTCTGTTTGCAAAACCCTTATAGCTGAAAGCCATTAAGTCAATTAATACCGTACAATACGTCAGAGCTCATTCGTGCCAATGGAAGGTCAGCTCAAGAGATCCAGCTGATGTGCTCTCCTAAGACATCACAGGACAGGACACTGCCCTGGCAGCACAGGGCAGGATGTGGATCCTGGCTGGACAGCCCAAGTTTTTGTATTTTGCAGCTGGCTACTGCATAGACTTTTTCATCTGACTCCTCTTTCCAGGGTGTTTACTTTCTGCACATTTTTCTGGCTTCTTGGCCAGCTTGAATGTCTCTTTGGCAAAAATTTCCACAAGGAAGGTATCCTTAGGACAGGTCTTGTGGAATGGAGAGCCACACTTCTCAATATTTTATGTTGCTACATAACACCAAGCTCTCCTGTGTTCTGTTTCACACTGGTGTAAATATGGAGGAAATCTTGACCTATCAGTTTACACTGAGGAGAGAAAGAGACCCACTGTGGTGAATGCATTGTACAAAATGAAGTAATAAGTCAGTCTGGGTCTCCACTTGGCCTTGTCAAAGGGCAAGCAGAAAGACATGCTGCAGGGGGGTGGGGTGAGGTGGGGGGTGGCAGGCTCAGTTTGAATGTTTGCCCTTTGAATTAATTCTGGTTGACCTACTTCAGCAATGATTGAAGAATTTTTTATTCAGTTTGCCCTGATCTATCCCCTGGTGAGCATGTGCTTGTTATTTTTTAATGAAACCATTTTCACAGCCTGTTGTTTTAGGTGTTGCGAATGGAGGAGAGTGAGGTTATTTTTTGGTTCATATTCTATTTTTTGTTTCTTCAGGGTTCCCAGCGCCACGCGGTTGCTTTTAACTGCGTGCGCAAAGTGCACTCCCGGTTCCTCACTCTCAGCTCAGCAGGTTTATTTTCACAGCAGATAAAAATAGTGTAAAGATACAATCATTGATTGAAAAAAAATCTCTCTTACAGGAGCCATGAACTGATTATTTTTGTCTTTCCTTGCGAGTCATGTGCAAGTAGACGTAAAGAGGGTCTTGCTCTGTCTTTAAACTTTTCCAGTGTTGGCATTTGAGCTTTTAGACACAGAATGAAGGTAGGATGGGATACACTGAAGTCACTATGAAAAATGGCTATTAATTTACACTCTGTGCTTAGGTCAGCCACGAAGGACTTGCCATCCTGGATGAGATCACTGTTCTATCTTGTTCTCAGTCTGAGGAAAGTGCAGCATCTCTCCCATCACACCACTTGGTTCTCCCACCAGGGCTGTTTCACTGCAGATGCAGTTCCAAATGGTGAGATCCTGAGGTCTCTGTATATTTGGGAATTTAATTTCACAAGAATCACACTTATACTCCATTGCTCTGGAGCTTTTGTTGTACAATGAAAGAGGCTCCAGGGATGAGTAATGCATTACTACCCACAGATCCAGGGCTGATTGCCTTTTGGAGGTATTGCTTTGGTTCTGAAGTGGCAGGTAAACAGTGACTTTGGGAGTTTGTTAGCAATCAAAAGCCACCACATTTTTCTCAAATTAAAAGACACCATGTTTGGTTTTGCTATACAGAGTGATACAAAGGATGTGTCTTCATGGCAATCTGAGAGACACTGTTATGTTGTGCCATTCCCTGTTGTTGACAGTATCAGCTTTTGTTTTGTGGGGCAGGAGTAAAGGGCAGAATGCATGGAGGTTAAAAGAAGTATTTTTTTTAAATGGTTCTTTTTGAGATTTGGATTTGCTTTTTTTTCCTGTCTTTAAGAAAGTAATTTTCTGGCTATGAAAGAAAGATGAAAAATGTTCTTTCTAAACAACTGAATGTTAAATAAAAAGGCCTTTAGTTTGTTACGTGAATGCTTCTTAGGCAACTCACATTGACCACAGTTTCAAATATCGATTTCTGACTTAAAAGAAAAATTGACCAAACGCCAGTAACTATTTTTCAACAAAGAAATAAATAATGCTTCTAGAGGGGAATAATGTATTGTTATTTATTTTATCATATCACTGTGATTAGCTATGTGGCGTATAAGTTGAAAGGCAAAAAATCCTCAAAGAAACTTTTATCTTGAACAAAGACATACAGCTTTAGTCCTCTTTCTGAGTATAACTTGCCAGGAACAGGTTTCATAATGGGACACTATTATCATAACTTTAATCTTGTTTAAATTCAAAAGTCTTCCTGCAAGCCTCAAGGCCTAGAGGAAAGACCTTTACTAAGTTATCTTAAGAAAGCAGATTGCCTGTGAATCACTTCTTATAGTCCATAAAATCCTTTGTAATTTACAGAACAGCTGTCCATAATAAAACATCAGAAAAGCTCTATTTTGAGTCCTGAAACTGAAATAAACACAACAGAGAAAAACACAGTTACGTGGAACATATTTAGAAAGGTGCATATGCTAGCTCTAAGCTTTTCACGAATTTGTTGCTAAAATGTCTTAAGGTAAGAGATTACAAAAGGTTGTCAGATGAAATAATAGCCAATAAACATACATGGAGGAGCCTCAAAATATTAAAATATCATCCACCAGAGTTTCTAGGAAAAAAAATCCCAAGTGACCTCTAACGAATTTGAGAGGGGAAAAGTGTTTCTAAATGCAGGTGTTGTTCAAGCATTGACCTTCAAAATTTTAAGTTAGTCTTCTTTTTCCTCTTCTTATAAACCAGTTCTAGGATCTTTTCAAGGTTAAGAGAGGAGTTACTGTAACATTTCAATGTAATAGGTTTTCACTTAGCATATGGTGGCCATGAAGAGGACAAAGGGAGCCTTTTCATTCCATGGCTGTTTAGAAAAATAGCATTTATGATACTGATCCCACCTAAATGTCTTCATAACTTACAGATATGCTTTTTTGAAATGAAATTTGCTATAAAGTCAGGTGCCAGTTAAAACAATATTGATGTCTGTTTCTCTACCACCTTTGTTCCTTCAAGACCTTAAACTTACTTTGATATCACAGACCCATCCATAATTTACTGACAGAGTCTAGGGCATGACAGGATAGGAAATAAAATAATAATGGATCGGAAGACAGATTTTTTATTTTTTTTTTAGAGAAGAGCATTTACCTCTACTGGGAACGAAGTTGTTCTTTCTTGTGCTCTTTTTGTGGTTCTCCAGATTTGGTTTCTGTTTTTAATAATTTTCCTAAATTCTCTGATGCAACCAGCTCATGTTTTTTGTGGCATTAAAAAAAACCCCAAAAAACAACAACTCTTCAAAGGTAAGTTAGCATTTAAACACAGCAATGCAGACTCAGCAGCAGCCCTGCCCCATGGTACTAGGGAAGGAAAAATTAGTCAGCTGGATTTTGGTGGCAAATCAGTTCCAGCCCTCTTCATTGTCATAACTTCTTAAGACTTTTACTTCTTTTCTGACATTAGTGACTGACTGCTGACTTCACAGGGAGTATAAGGTGCACTGTAATAGGTTTGGACACCTGCTGATGTGACATATATAATTTCCAACACGTGACTGCCTTTATGTAAAACACTGGGTTACTTGAACTATCTTGTCCTGCTTCTGTCTCATCAAATGAGAGGGATGAGAGGAAATAGCTTTGTCATCGTATAAGGGACAGAGACATAGGATTACTTCTTCCTTCTGGTGTTAGTAAACAGATGAGAGAGAACAACATAGTGGAATTGTTTAGGATCCCTTAGTTTCCTCAGCACTTGTTGAATTGTTGCCATGAAAAGACATGGCTTTCTACAAGGCAGGACTTGTGTGTGCTTAACTAGTTGAAAAAATCTGTTCAATCATATTGTGAACTACAGCAAGTACTTAATTTGTAAAACAACGAGAAGATGATTTCTTGAGAACAGTTTTCAAACCAATGTTTTGCAGATTTTCTGCTCAAGACCCAGTAGCACTGTTATCAAAACAGTGGTGCTGAGAATGCATTTGTGTTCAGAGCAGAGGAACAACAGTAAGGGGAAAGACTGAACTCAGCAAATGGACTGTGGAGCAGGAAGGTTTTCATTCTAAGTTAAAGGGGAAAAAAAGAAAATTAAAAAAAAAACAAAAAGGAAAAAAGAAAAAAAAGCTCAGCACATAATTTATACCACTTCCTTCATTTTCTTAGTTCAAGGCTCTGTTATATGTCCCACACCAGTGAGTGGAATGGGAGTACAAAAGGCAGGAATGGAAAGGAATGAATATGAAATGGTAGTGCAAAAGGAAGGATTGTCACGAGCCATTGTGAACAAAACATATTTCATGCAACAAACACCCCATGTGTTTATGCTCTGCCAACTAAATAACTTCAACAAGTAATTTTTCCAGTTGCTTTCTCTTTCTTTTAGTATTTCTCATTATTGTTTTCCCAGTATTATCTGATCTTAAATTCTCACCTTGGTAATAATGACAGCTGAAGTTCTTACTTTCTTAAAAGAGTAATAAATTATTGGCTGGGGGAAGGAAACAGATGGGAAAAATAATGTTTGATGGGGGGAAAAAGCAGAGGTTGGGAAAGGGTACACAGAGGTTGTCCTGAGCTACAGACACATTTTGTGTCCTTATGTGTGAAAGGATATCCCTAAATATGGTTCTGCCAGGAAAGATTAAGTCACGCTTGGGAAGAGGGGCTCAACAGTGGGTTTGCTATTGAATAAGTGCAGCAATTCCACTTGACTTTGAGGATGTTTTCAGCTGTCTGTTCTTGTTAAACACAGGCAGAAAGAGAAGGTTGAAAAGGATACAGCTTCCAGTTGCAGCTAGTCCTTCACACTGATAAGGGGATTCAGGACTATCAGTCTGAGGTTTTAAGGATTTCATTGCTTTTTTATAAACAGCATCATAGTTGCTAAATTTTTGCTCTTTCAGTCAGGGCAGATTTTGGAGAATGCTACCCCTGTGCCAGTTCTCCAGTATTACCCTGATACTGAGCTGATGCTGTGCTCATGGTTACAGCTCTCCCTGTGGCATTTAAGCAGCATTTTTTTGAATTCATGCAATCAGTATATCCATATGCCATTTTTGTGTCCTTCAAATTAGACATTTCATATCTGTACTTTTTTGTCCTTTCAGCAGATGTACCAAGTAAGCTGAGTCTCACAAAAGCTCCACTTAGTTAATAATATCGGTTGAAGTTGATAATATCTGTGACAGAAGTTGCTGTAAGCCTCAATGCAGTGGCCTCCAGAGCAAAGAGTCTTTGAGGGAAAAGGGCTGAGTATTTGAGTAAAATCTGTGCAGTTTAAAGTTGGCCAGGGCCTGTAGTCTTGGTAGCATGCTGGAGTGACGCAAGGTGGAGAACCTGTGATGGCCTCAGGAGGCCAGCCATGAACACCCACTGGTGTCTAGGGATAGCCAAAGTGGAGGAGATGAGAGATGGGAATGTTGATTCTCGCCCACACTGCTCTGGTTCCAATGTTGTGCAGCACAGGAGACGGCCCAGCTTGTTGGGGTAGATTTACACTCCCCCAGCCCAGTGAGAGCTGACAGTGTCAAAGTATCACTTAGTTTTTGCTCTCACACACCCTAAAACTCGGCTGTCAGTTTGTCTTTGCTCAAGGGAAAACCAGCGACCTTCCTCCCTTATCAGGCTATGCAACATCTGTTTCAGTTTATTAGCTACTTTCCTGCAATATTGGAAAACTTTGGTCTAGTGGAAATGAAGTTTCTGTTATCAACAGCTGCCAGTGGAATGTGCTTTTGTGGAGCATCCTGTGCCTTTGCATGGGATTGATCAGCTTTGTAATTAAACCTCTCTGGTATGGAGAGGGTGCAGAAGGCATGGAATGGAAGCAGAGCTCGTGTCAAAGATGTCATTCACAATTGTTTCATATCTAAACTCTGATTTTCACATTGCAAGAGTGGTGACATGTTGGTTTTCTTCTTTTGCTGATTCCTGACACTAACCCATCACATACCATGGTTTCCTTCGTCTTGAAATCCTGTTTTTCCAATGCCACTCTTTAAGCAAGGCAAGTATTTGCTAGAAGAGTTGTTCAAGTAGCTGATCCAACACCCGTGGGGGAAAGGCTTTCTTGGAGTGGTTTTTTGCTACTTGGTGGGATTGGTCATGGACAACTAAAAAGAAGTAAAGCCCCTGTGTTGCCCACAAAGTGAGCTGGAATGACCAGCTCTAGCAAAAAAAAAGACCTGCTGAGGTAGTAGCATATCTGCTTTGTATTTCTATTTGTATATATTTCAGTGTGATAAAGTGTCCTTCAACTCAGCAGCTGGAGCAGCACATCATTAAGTTTATCTGTTGCTGTTATTTTGAAATTTATCAACTCCTGCATTGATGTATCCTAAAGTGCCCGTTCCCGTGTCCTCCTTCCCCAGATGCAAAGTATCACTCTCTTTTTGTACTCCATTAAGTACATGTACTGAGTAAAATACTGTGCTCTCCTCACCCTCCCATCTGCAGATTGCTCCCCATATGTTGCATTATAAAATGTAATTTAATAACTAAAGGGAATTAATACATTAAAAAAATTGGGCATGAATTTTAAGTGCTTTCAGAAGCTGCCAGATGGAGGAGCAGAGGAGAGGGAAGACCTTTCTTTGTCACCAGGGTCCTAAATCAGAGTACCAGCAGCACAAAGCTCCTTTCATTGCCTGCTAATGCTCCTTATCTCCCTTCTTTACCAATTACTGAGCTTTTTCTTGGAATTCACTTCAGGCCCAGGCCAGATTGAGTTTTTTGTCCAACACCATGCCCCTGGTCAAAAGGATCAGGTTAACACTGGGAGGAGAGGAAAGCAGTGCACCTGAGCAGGTGAAGTGTGCCCTACTCTTGGGCTGGGAAATGTTTACCTACTTCCTGGAAAGGATGGAGGTGGAAGCCAGGAATTGCCAAAGCCTATCTTCAGTGGCTGGTGCTTCTGGTGAGGGCACAAAGGCAGCTGCAGATAAACAGAACTGCTGCTTTACACAAATCCAGCCTGCACTGATAGAGTCTGTGGTTTGCTGAGATTGCCAGAATATTATATGGCAGAAGTCTGTCTGAAACCTGGGTTTACATAACTAATCCACTAAAATACTATAATGAATAGTGCATTGAGCTTTTAATCAAGAAGTGGTCTTTACAGCTACAAAATCAGTAGTACATAATACAATAGTATTATGTAACACAATTGCACATTTAAAAAGGACCCCAAAGCCAAGAGTTCAGCACTGACGGCTTTTGGTATCTTCTTATTTTACTCCTTTTAAATCTGCTGTTTATCAAGCCTGCTTGCTTGTCAGAGCATGCTTTTAGGTAATATCACGGATAAGTCTGCCATGTTTATTTAAAAATAGGTCACCCAACAGTTTGCAGGCTTCCTTGAAAAGTATTCACATTTGCTTACTGAATATTGAGTATTGGCACTCTTTTTCATTGTAGAGTGAAGCTGTGCTCTCGTGAGCTTTGTTCAGCTGTTGAACTCCCTCACAATTGTTGGCAGGTTTCATATTTATTTGATAGAAGTCAACCATTGATCTTAGAAAGTCTGAAGTTTTTAACTAATTTTTTAAAATGATGAAAACACAAATGAACAAAATACAGTAGAAAAAAAATGGTGGTTTGAGGCAATGCTATAAAAGCCAGCCCCCTTTATCACCCTGGTGCCACTGTCACTCATTCTGAGCCACAGAGCACTGCCATACAGGGGCTGTGACTGGAAGCCCCTGGGCTTTATGAGCAGGGTAAGGTTTGGAGCTAGGTCAGCTAGAGATGAAGCCATTATGTCACTGGCACACACAGAGTTCTTATTTTTAAGTTTTCTTTGATTAATTTTTTTACACCTACATGACATGGTGAGAACTTTTGTAGCTGTCTGCCCAAGATGTGCAAAAAGAGGCAAAACAGTTTGCAATTGGAAATAGTTGTGGTTTTTTTCCTGCTTTAATTTAATAATTGTTGTGATTAAAAGTAATCAAAATTCAAGTTGGTAACAAAGAGCTTGTCATAGCATTTTATGTAAATACATTAAGCTAATAAATGAACAGAATAGTTAATGGAAGTTAATGGAATAATTTCAAATGGTTGTAATAAACCTAGCTGTATAGCTAGATTATAACTTACTGCATTTTCTCTATATAACAAAATGTCTTCTATCTATCAACTGTCTGTTGACTCTCAGGGTCTTCTGCAAGTACCTAAAATGAGGGGTAAGCCCATGGGGGATTGGTCTTTTTTCCCAGATAACAAGCAATGGGGCAAAAGGACACAGCTTTGAGGTATACCAGGCGAGGTTTAAACTGGATATGAGGAAAAATTTCTCCTCTGAAAGAGTGGTCAAGCATTGTAGCATGCTGCCCAGGGAAAAGTGGAGCCAACATCCTTGGAAGATGTGTAGATGTGTTCCATGGGGACACAGTTTAGTGGTGGCTTTGGCAGTGTCAGGTTAACATTGGGATGTGATGGTCTTAGGGGTCTTTTCCAACCTAAAGCATTCTGATTCTCTGATTGTAAGGCAGTCACTGAACATCGGCCAAGACTGCAGGTGGCTGCTGCTGAGCTCATCCCCCCTTGTATTGCCCCTACACATGGGGTCTGTGGTCGGGGACTCAGCTCACATTTTTGGCCAATCTGTACCCTGCTTTTGTTGCTGCTTGTGATAAGTGTGTCTGCCAATTGAAACGTCTGCTTCTTTTCTAAGTCATGATGTTACATTTGTACCTTCCAAAGGAAGAACCAGACAAAGTAGTAGGTTTTTACATTAGGTTTCTTTTTATTGTTTAATTATCAAACTACTTGCAGCCCAGGTTGGATGCTGCACTCTGTTCTTTCATGCACGTTACACTCAGTGTTTATATCCCATTATCATACCCTGCTAGCAAGACAGTGAATAGAAATTTTGGAGAATATGTGACAAGCAGTTCAAGGCAGCACTTGGACAGCGCTAGTCATTTAATCAGTTTTTGGTATGTGCAAACTAATTGTACTTGGGGTTGGAGCACACCATGCAACACCACATTAAATTTTTTCCTCTTTTTGGAAAGCGTGTGGTGGTAAATTTGGACAAGAGAGCATTTGACAGCTCACCTGTCACACATAGCACACCCTGCAGGAGCTGCTCACCCTTGGCTTGGCACCAGCCAAGCGCTGCTGAAGCTGGGGCTAAACAGGAGAATCATTTCCCAATCAAACAGCAGCCTGGCTACTTATCCCATTCCAGAAAGGATCTGTCAAACCCTGCTGCCAGCAGGACAGTCACTTGGCATGTTTGTTCAAGTAAACCTGTGCTTGGCTGGTTTTTCTTTATGCATCTGGTGTTGTAAGCTTTTTATTTTTTTTAATGAGGAGAGGCTGAGGAGATAAGGAAACAGGTAAAATACTTTACTGATTTGTGGTCTCCACATATTCATTAATGCAAGGTGGCAGGATGACAGATATTGGGAAAACTCAGCAGGGTCTGTGCAGCCATGCAAAGGGGATCTTGCCAAGATTTAGAAAAAGAGTGATGAGACAGGGTGTGTGTACATGGCCTGACCTGGTTAATCGGTGCTTGGCTTGTCCAGATGTTGGAATATTCAAGTAGCTTAAAGAGTGACCTGTAAGCAGAGTAAACAATGTTATGCCTGTGCTGTTGAGGCATTAATCTGAACTTCCTGAGGGATTTAAAATACAAAGTAGAACTATGATTTTACAAGGGATGGGGATTGGGATTATCCAGGTTTTAATATAGCTATTTCTTTTTTTATAAAGCACATGATTTCTACTCAGTACAGAAGCACTTATCTCCTAAAACTACTGGGAAAATCCTACAAGCAAAGACAAACTCAAACATTATTATTTGAAACGGGAGGAGGTGAGGGGGAAAATGCAGTTTTCATACAATAACATTCCCTGAATTATTTCACGTCTTTGTATGGATTACATAGCCTTTCCCTGTACCTTGAATTTAGTGCTCTTCCACTGCAATTGTGTGGGTTTTAGCTGCTGAGGGTTTTTTAAAAGGTATTTCTTCAAGAATTGAGATAATAAGCAATTTGAAAAGTTGCAGTTTGGGAGCTTACAGAGGTTGGAGATGAATTCGTCTTTCCCTACTGTTCATCAGCAACTTTTTGCAGACATTTGAAATTTTTCTCTAAGTCCTAAAGTTCTAAAGACAGATACTTTCTTGCCTATTCCTGTATTTTCCTTACCAAGCACAAATCTTTTGGATTAATTGTTTTTTTTTTTAAAAAACTTTACTTAGCATTGATAAAAATTCAATATGTTTCTACAGAAGTCGATAGGTCTGGTTTAGATTTATACCTGGGCAAATTGAAACCTGAATTTGTCTTGTTATGCCTGTACATATGCACACACTTATTTTTAAAATCTCTCTTTAAGAAGTTATGTATTGCCATATATTACATTTCTGAGACAGTGAGCTCAGATGTGCTGACCACTCTGGTTTGCTGATGCAGTGACTTTTGGAAATACTCTAACTCCTTTGATCATCTAGCTTTTATCCTGGGTGTTGACTTCTTATGCTTTAATGCAGCTTTCGTTCACTTGTGTCCGTTTTGGATCACTGCAGCCAAGGCTATGACTTCTAGGAAGGTGTCCAGGTTTAAGTATGCAAAGTGTTTTTCATTTAATTCTTAACCCAAATTCTTAACCCAAAGTTCAGAAAAAGTTACGAGAGATTTTTCCAAGTAAAATTTGGAAATCTTTGTAATTTTCATTGATTAGTTACTTGAATCAACTCATGCATCTCAGACATTGGATATTTTGACATTATCATGCTTAGTCCAATATTGCAGGGAGCTCAGATTTTACTAAAATAACTGTAGATTATCAAAGATCATATGTAATCACATCATGTGCAGCATGTTTGTCAGACCTCATAGCACTCTGTAAGATCTTGAATTTGGTGCTTAAAATTTCATTTCAGAGTATATAAAGACACTGAAAATAACCCATCCTTCTAAACTTAGGTTGAAAAATGAAACCCTAAGTCCTGTCTTCCCACACACCCCTGAAAATATGCCTACATGTTAACAGGCACCTGCTTCCTTTGCAGAGATGATCCATTTCTGAGGTTATAAATAAGTTTCTTTCACTCAGTTTGGTTCTGTGTTTTCTACAAGTGAGAGCTAAAGATTTTGTTTGGTTTATGTTACAGCCCTGACACCATGGATCTGGTGTGGGCTCTAAAGGGCTGAATAAAAATCTAGCTTTTCCTAGTCCAGCATGGGTTTGATCTCTGGAGTTTGAATGCCTGTTTGCAAGTTAGTAAATTTGGGCTCACTGGATGGCTCATAGGATCTGGATGCGAAGGTTGCTCCTCCATGGCTTTGCACTGTAAAGTGTGTGTCCCCTCAATACCACTTTGTTACAAGGTCAGAAGCCAAGGAGCACACAGGTGGGACAGGAAAAAGGAGCTGGGAGAGACAGATGTCCAGGTCCCAACCACCATGGTGGAAGAGAAGAGGGAGGAAGGGTCAGGGGAAGTGCCACAACAGCAATATGCAGACTGGCTGTGATTTTAACAGCAGGTTTGCCAGAAAAAGAACAGACCACATTCTGTCTGCTGTCCAATGTCCTCTCACTTAGCACCCCCATACACAGCTGACACAAAATGCATACTGTTGGGGACTCGCAACCAAAACATTTGATCCTAAGATCTTCCTAATTCATCCCAGCATTTCTTAAATTTACATCCCAGTTTTCTGAAATTTGCTTTGTACCAGCAGATAGAAGATTGTTTGGTGATTAAATAGCGTCAATCTTTTCTCAGCAGGGCTGGGTAAACCATGGTTGTGTAATATAGCAGAGGTTCATACTGCATGGGCCTTACAGGTACTGCCTGTGTTAGAGACAAGCACGAGAGAGCCAAATAAAATGGGCCAGGGAGAGCTCTGTTCTGGTAACACTTCTCTGCTAGAGGGAGGTTATGCATCAAAATACCTAATTGTGCACCTTCCTAGCAGAGGTGCAGGGCAAAAGCTTATGGGCCAACAGTTCTGACTGGACGTGGTGGGAATTACATCTCACTGCCTTTGACTTTGCACCTCAAATCAAGACAGGATTGCTTAAATTAGAGTTGTCTACCAGATACCTTTGGAGGTTTTCAGAATGAATTCCAAGTTTGCGCCCATAAATCTTTAGGGAAGAATCTTCCCTGCTCTACTCCCTTACTGCAGTGCCTAAGGCAGTTCTTGGTTATGCTGGAGGAGCTGAGAGAGGCTGGAAGGAAGGAATTGGTTAGGAATGATGCAACATTGTCCACTTCTCATGTTTACCATTCTCACCAAGGGCTCTTCCAGGGCTTTTTAGGTGAGATAGTTGTAGAGAATGAAATGTAGTTCTGTCTCTTGAGCTGCTTTGAGTTCATTACTCTATTGTTTGAGAAACTATATATTATTTTCCATAGTAGCCAGAAACCTAAATGATATAAACATGCTGCTTTAAAATTAATGGTGCACTGATGACTCAGAGGATTGCTTGAGCTGGGAACATAGCAGGAGTTTATTGAAATAGGCAGCACAAATCTTTTGTTTTGTACAAAACAATATGGTGATTTTAAAGCTTGGAGATACATGGTGATTTTTACAAACAACTGAAATACGTGTTTTCTGACAACAGTGACTCACGCTGGTTGTTTAGCAACCTCTAAATGAAACAACAATATTTGGCAGGGTCCACATCTGCTTCTAGAATCATTTCATTTTTCAGACAAAGTGGCACTTGAAGGGACTTTTTTTGGGAGAGTTTATGTGATTTTTTAAAGACACAAAGTTTTATCTAAACCAAGGCTGCATGCTGCATTTGCTGTGTGTCATAACCTTATCTTAGCAGATTTTCCAGTGCTGCACAGTGTGCATCTGTGACTGAGACAAAATCAATGCTTATAGATTTAGCTGTGTAATCCTATCACTTGACCTCCTAGATATGATTTGAAATGTAAAGTTCGTTAATGTTTAAATGAACTTGAAGGCCCAGGGTCTCTAGAGTTTTCATTTTCTGGGAGAGTAATCCATTTCTTATCTTTTTTTCCTACTTGTCACTGTCTGTCTTTTTGTCTCCTTAATCATTTAAGACTCTGGAACACTTAATCATGTCCAAAATATATATGGCTAGAAAGAAGCAGGAATGTTGCTAACCATGTTACCAAAAGCTGCTTTAAGCATGGTGAACGCTTGAATTCCTCTGTAGGAATCAGGGTTTGGAAAAGTGAAACAGAAAGTGAGTATTTTGCTTTAGCTGCTTTTGTCATAAAACGAGTTAAAATTAATTTTCCCCGCATTATAGACAACTGCTCTTACCTTTCAAACAAAAATGGTGTACTTTTCTATAATACTCTATCTTACCTGTTTTGGCAACCAATATTTTATGAAGATGTAGAAAAAATGGTTGATTTTATTTTTCTCGTTCTGAGCTTCAGTGGTTCATACATACAAATGTCAGGGGGGAAAAAAACCAACATATTAGAGGTTTCTTTGAGATAAAAATTCCTGTATGAATTTGTAGAAGTGTAAGGCAAAAATAAATTTGTAACTTGTTGCAAATTTTGCTGATCCTGCATTTAACCATCTGTTACTTATTTGGATTGCACTGGAGAAGCCAGGCATGTTCACCTAGGTAAGGAAATAGACTACTTAGAGGAGGTATTTCAGTTTTTTGAGAGCTCACTTGGCATGAGTGCTTGAATGCTTAAAGCAGCAATTAACTACTTTCAGTCTCTTAAAACCCAGTCTAAGTGAGACAAAACGCTGTTTCATTGGGCTGATATTCTGCACTTTAATCGATTAAACTGCTGGACTAGGCCCCACTTCCTAAGGTTTTTCCTGCTCATTCAGTGTCTTTGTACACTTTGTGCATCTGAGCCCTATTTTTATGAGAGCTGCTCAGAGGTTTGGAAAGGGGGTTCACATAGGAGAGCTGCATTCAGTGTAGACTCCCAAGCCAAGCTGCCTCAAACACATCAAACCCAGCACAGGGTTTGTGTTCTTCAACTTTATGGCCTTCAGCAGTTCTGCGGGAGAACTTGGCTCTGGATTTACCTTATTCCCAACCCTGCTCTCCTTCCTTCATTTCCCACCAATGAATTTCCCTCTGTTGAGGCGCCTCTAAAAATGCCTGGGGCACATTGGGAGGGATCCTTGCCTCTCTGCCTGCCTGCTGGCACACATCCCAGGTGGGACCAAAACTGCAGCGAGGTTACTAAAAAGTGGGGTTTGTCTGTCAGAAAGCGTGTCCTGATAAGAGAATGGTCTTGCTTTTATAATCATTATCTATGAGGGCTGATGCCTGCCTGCATGTACACAGCCTGTGGGCTTAGCTTTGAGGTGAGTGAGGTTTTACACTTTGGCACAAACACTGCCCCAGGCTTGACCTTCAGCCCTGCTTGAGTGGCTGGAGCTCAGGGCTCTGTTCCAAGGAGCTCGCCCATCCCCAGGACAGGCAGAGGGGCTGCCACTTCAGAAGGGAAATTCAGGAAGATTTGCTGGTGGCTGCAGCATAATTGATGAGTGTAAAATCAAATTGATGGTGATCACTGGTGAAGCTCAGGGCTGTGCCATTCTCATCTGTCAGGCAGGCTCTCTGTGGTTTGCAGCATGCACCCACTGAGAGACCCTGGGTTTGGAGTCAAAGTGCATGGTTTTTTTGGTGACAAAGCCCAAGAAGCTGCAATAGTACAAGAGAGGAGCATTAATGGAAACCAGGGGCCATTGCTTGAGGAAATAGAAATTGGACCAGAGATTCTCTCATATTGAGCAGGTGTCTGTGTGTGGTGCTCTTTATGACTGTGAAACTAATCTATGTTAATAATTGATTGTTCAATTAGTAAAACAAATGTGACAAAGCTAGGCAGCTTCGTGTACGTGTGATGACAGGAATATATTTGACTTCAGCCCATTATCAGTCTAAGGCTGAGAAACATTATTCCAAGAAAATTCTGTTTGTTATTCCTCTTGTTTACTCTTTTCTTCCACCACCACTTACAATGGCATAATACAGGCAGACACTAAGTACATGCAGTGAATAGCATTAGATGAAGATGTAGCTGTGCTTATTGTATTGCTGATAATAACACCAGCCAGCATAAAAAACCCCAGAGCTATTCAGGCAAGGTGACATCAGAGCCCCAACTTTTTCTGCAGATTTTGAGGAGGAAAAGCAAGCTGGCAGGAATTCTTGCAGAGGGGCACAGAAACAACATCTGCTGCCGTTTTGTCTTGTTTGCCCTTGTAGTGTTGTTATGTCCAGAGTGACAGTGTGTTTTGCAGAAAATGCAGAAACTTTGGTGTAAGCAAACGTAATTTTTTTACAAGCCTTGGAAATGCGTAAATGTAGGTACATTTCACCCCCTTTACAGTGTGAGACTTTTTATAAAACGTGCCTGAGAAAGTGAAAATAAATCCTTTCTCTTGGTGTCTTATCTTACAAAACAGTGCATGTGGATTGCACTATGAAGGTTTTCTCAATCAATTTCCAGGAGCTTGCCAGTCCCTTATCAGAAGTTACACAAGAGCTGGACCTCTTCTGCTTAGGCTGTTTAAATCTATATGGGCTTTTACAAATCAGTATTACAAGTAGCATGTCAGTAATCATTGTCCTGATTGCCACTAGTAGCTTTCCTAGAAGGTCTCAAAGAAACACATGACCACTAATTGCTTAATCCTCACTGCTCTCCTGCCAGCACAGTCCAGCGAGTGTAAAAATGTATCATGACCATCTTTCAAGGAAAGGTTGCAAGGAGAAGGAGGCAGATTAATAAAGGGATGGAACCAGCCTAATAAATGGCCGTGCCCTGTATTCATCTCTCTCCTTTTGGAAAGCCTACAGCCCCTCTAGCTCTGTCAGCACTTTTCAGGCTGCTGCCTGGACATTTGGGAATTTGAGCTTCGCATGTTTTTTTCTCTTTGAGTTTTGGGAAAGCAATTAGTAAGTTAGTCTGCTTATTGCTTGCTTCTGCAATGCCCAAGCTATGTGGAGCTTAGGGATTCACACCTCCAGTGATCTGTGGTGTGGCACAGCAGGCTCTAGCTGGGGACATTGGGAGGCAGGTCCAAACCTGCAGCACTGTGTCATTATTGACTCCAGCAGTGAGGAGGCACAGCTACAGGCCTTTATGTAATGACTGTTGGGAAGAAAGGTGTGATTAATAAAGATTGTAATGCCAGTGAATTGGTACAGAGATCAGTAACATTAATTTTCACTATCCCATAAGGCTTTGTGCCCTTAAATAATGGTAGTGACAAGAAAGAGTCAAGAATAATTATGCCAAAGTGAAAGACAGTGGTTTATTTTATTGTAAGAAGTGTTGTACTTAAACTTTCAAAGATTTCATGCCAAAGCAAATGGCACAACAGTTTGGAAAGGAGAAGAGGAAGCAATCACTGTTTTTTCATTGTTTTGTTCTGTTACTCTCCTATTTCCTTTGTGTTTATCTAAACCCTTTGCTTGCTGGTGCAGGGAAATTTAATAGGTGTTTGTACAGCATGTTTGGGCTTTTCTTTAATTGTAGTATTTGAACACTATCAGAACACTACTAATAAACAATAATTATATCAATAATAAAACCACACAGACACGTGTATAAAAGTTTGGAATACTGAAATAAATCTCAATGAGATTCATTTGTGGATAAGGTCTATAATCAGGCTTATGGTAAATTTCACTGATTTTCTGAGATGTGCCTCTGGTGATCACATCAAAATTTCTGCTGCACGTAATTTCTGGCACATAAAATTGCTGTACCTATTTTTCTATACCTATGCCTATATTAGTGCAGTGTGAAAATTGACTGGTTTGCGCTACATATTGCTGTAACGTTGACAAAAGAACTTCGTAATTCCAAGTGAATTAATAAAAAAACCTGACTTGATTATTTGCAACCCTTGGCATGTTTGGTAATATTAAAATTCTTAAGGGGACAGATGTTGAAGGAGACAGATTCCAAAGAAATTTGTGAAAGGTGTGAAAAATTCTCCTATGCCTCTTGGGTTTTATGCCATGGCTTTCTACTCCACAAATAGTGTTCTCCTACTCTTCACTTCTACATTTGTTTAAAAGAGGGATAAATTAACCTATCAGAGCAACTGACAAAAGGGGCTCAGTGTCTTAGAATGGACATTCTTGGCTTCTGCCCCGGTTAGTGTTCAGGGAGATAGATCAGTGAGCAGAAAAAAGATAAATGCTCAAAATTATGACAAATCTTTGACACAGTTCTGGAAATTACATTTGGGTTTGGTTGTAAAGGTTTAGCAGATGTCATGTGCCATTGGCATTTATTAGTGAGTCTGATGTTGTGTCCCTTCATTATTGGCTTGAAGGGGTTTTGCAGAGGTTATTGATGGCAGGGATGCAAATGAACCTGGTGGTTTCTATGGCAATGTTGCTCTGTCCTGAAGTAGTACTCTGTATTTGCCAAAATTAAGCCTGAAATATCATGTAAAGCCCAGAACTGTTACCTTCCATTGGTGCCTTTCAGGGGTTGGAGTGGTCTCCCAGTCACAGTCTTTGTCCCATAAAATAAAGGGCCTGGACTGGGTTTTTTTTCACATGGTTTCCACACAGCACATGTTCCAAGTTGCTCTGTGCACAAGTAGGATAATGTTGTGCCCAGAGAAATCTGGTTGGATTGCCTCACTGTGGCCAAATGGCTCTTCAAGGACAAGATTATTTGTCTTGGAAGCAACAGTAAATGAACTGAAGTTGGCTGCAGCTTCTAAAATCTTTAGGGTGCACTGGATCTCCATATTCTGATGGTTTTCTATATTATTGCTGGCACATGTGAGTGTAGCTAAGTTATTACTTTTCTTTGCTGTAGAGTTCATAAGTATGTAAAATATATATTGGCAATGCTATTACTAAAGAAAAATTAAACTCAAAAGACTGTGGTCTCGTACTGCCTGAAAGGAACACATTGAATATCACTGCTTTGCTGAATCTAAATTCTGCCTCTTAAGCATAAGCATAGCACAGTTCATCTCCTGGAAGTCTACAGTCTTCTATTGTTTAGCTTAATTTAGGCTTTGAGAACATGGAAGCCAAACACTTAGAAAGCAGCTGTTCAACTGAATGTATTAAGCAATTTACTTTAGGTAATGTACCCTATAAAATTTTAATTTTGGATTAAATAAACCGTATCCTTCAGCATGGCTTTCCTACCTTGATGTTCAGAGAATGAAATATGGGCACATTTAGTGAATTTCTTCTCCAGGATATGCCAGTGCATAAGGGTCAATAGTTTCCTAATGAAAGCAGTCAATAGCAATTTCTCTTAGTAAGCACAAAGAAATTAGCACCAAACAACAGGCACGAAGAGACGAAAGTTTTATGTGATTGTTTGGTTGGACTGCTCCAGGATTTGGGAAATAGCTGTAGCAGGTAGCATACTACTGCTCAATAGATAGCAAGCAGAGGTTGACAGAAAATAGATCAGTTTTTAAAAGTGTTTAAGCAAGCTGGCAACAAAAATACAAATGTTTGTGTCTGTGTGTGCAAAGATAGGCGTGTTTTCTACAGTGTTTATTTTATGCATTTCACATCTTAACACGTGGAACTAAACAGATGTTTTGCTACAGAACAAAGCTGGAAACGATTTCGTGTCATAGTTCCTTCACAAATGTTGTCCTCACCCTAAAAAGATGTGATTTCTTGCCTCATTACTGTGGCAAGATTGCAGGTGTTTTACCCATACTCCTCTTGGGACAAGATCTTCAGCTGGTTGAAGAAAAGTTTTTGATTGAAAAGTTTTGCTCCTCTGATTGTGACTAAAGTGTCCTTTGAAACAGCTGAAGATTTGTCCCTTTCCTTAGGTTTGGAATAGCATAACAGGGCAATGATAGAGCATTAACTGAGGCTATATGAAATCAATAGTGCTCTGCAAGTTTCAGATCAAAATCCTGCAGATGTATCTCTCTGATGACTGGGATCCAGCCGTGAGAGGATGCAGGGAGGGATGTTTGTGGGGGTACAAGTGATGACAGAGGCTCTCATGGGAAATTGTTGACTATCTCAAACACACCCTATTTTTTAATCTAAAAAAATCTCAGCCAGAGTGTCTAGCAATTTTCTAAGTAGAAAAAGGCTGACTTACATCTAACACATGTTTCATAAACACATGTAAAAATAACAAGACCTGAGAATTAGTGAACACCTCTAGCCTGTGCTTACTCCTGTTTATTCTTGATATCAAATTATCTTTTGACTTATGACTCAGTCACATGTAGGCTCTGAGATATAAGAGATGGGAATTCAACAGATTTTATTAAAATATGTAGGGAATGTTTTAGCCTGAGAGGCTTGGTTTGTCATCTGTTTGTTTTCAACTCCTCTTTTTTAATGTGGTTGTTCTTAAGCTCTGCTCAATTTTTCACTGTAAAATAGAAGTCTCACACGGTCAATAGCTAAGTTTGTACAATCTATATTGTAGTATTGATTTGGGACAGGTGAGGAACTCAACTATTGGCAGACTGAGGAATGAAGGAGCATTTTTAATATGGCTCAGACAAGGTTCTGCCAAGGGCCCTTTATTCATCCTGATTCTAAAGCAATCATTGCATCTAAATAACAGCAAGAGAGACAGAGAGACTGAGTAAAACCAGGGAGAATAGCAAGATCTTAGAAACAAGTCTCTCCTAAATGTTGTCCAATGCTGTAGGCTGTCAGGGATTGTGAGGGTAATGCCTATTTAATGTGTTGCTTTGAAAACCTAGTGTTTCATCTCTTAACATTTTGATAAAATCTAACTCTGAGAATAAAATTAATATAATAAGCAAAAATACTTTTTGAGTGGCAGGAGAAAAACTCAAGTATTTTTGTATGGAGGCACAGCAGGTAGTCACTTTTTCTTAGTTTCAAAGACTCATGCTTTCATGCGCTTGTTTCTTTGATGAGAAAAGTAGCTTAGTGCTCATATTATATACTTTCAGAGGTATTGTTTGATAGAGGAATTTCAGGCATGGATAGTTTATTGAAGTTTTAATTTTATTCTTGATAGACTACCAGTTTGTCCAGCAAAGAAAATGGTTAGGAAATTCTTTTCTTCTGCCTGCTTAATTCTGCAGTTCTCTTGCCAAAAAATGTAACTTTATTATATATTCAATCTCACCCACTGCTGTTACACAAAAACTATGCTATAGAGATACACACTGCCCATCAGAAAGTGCTTTGGTCCTGTCTGCCATGACCTCATGGATAACCAGGCAGAGAATGGCTCTTCTTGTTTATCCAGACTGCATTGCAATGGCAGAACTAAAATGGAGCTCATGCTGCAGGTGTAGGACAAAAAGTGGTGTTTTGACTGTCCAGGATTTCACGCTTCCAAGCAACCCCATGGTTGATGTCCTTTGCTAGCAGTCTCCAGTTGCTCCTTAGTCCAGAGCACAAAGACACCTGGAGCAAAGAGAAAACTGGTGTTTCTGTATTCTTGACTCCTTCAATAACAGGATTTGAAAACCCATTATTGTTTATTATTACTGAAATGGCTGTTTTGCTTGAAATCCCAACTGGTTGTACCAGGTCTGCATAGTGTTGCAGGCAGAGAACGTGAGGGTTGCCTTCTTCTGGGAAGATTAATTGTGTACCTGTGTGCCTAAGTACAGAATACTCTCATGTGCTTGTACATTGAGTGTGTTGGCCCAAATGCCTCAGTCCCAGCAGACTGAAGGACAGATTATTCTGACACCCGGGAATAGCTCATCTGTTTGTACAAGGCAGTGGTTTCAGCAGCCAAGGGTCGGGTTGTTGGCCTTTTTCTGCTGGAGGAGTAGGAGCCCTTTGAGAACACCAAAGGAAGTCAGTAAGGGTGCTCCATATTGTGTAAAAATATTTTGGAATAGGACTTGTGTTATTTTTCATGAAGTACCACTTGCAGGAGGAAAAGGCTGTTTCAAAATTGCACAACAGCAATGGCACATGTAGCTGTCTCTCATTTGGATTGAAAACCAGTACAATTATCCTTAATCAAGGTTTATAAATGCAGAGTATGTAGATTTCAGTTCAGTCATCCATGCTTGTCAAGGTAGGGAAGTGCTCACCATCTAAACAAGCTTAATACTTACTACCTTCAGTTAACAACCCTATCATTACAAGTGAAACATTTAACCTTCCTGATCCTGGATTAAATTAAGCTGATCTTGAAGGGCAGTTCTAGATTTTTCTCTTCTGTGACTGTGTGATTATGTTGCATTTCCATGTCTCTAGACTTCCCTGGAAACACACAGGTTCCAATGTGCACCTGTACTCCCTCTTTCTGTGTTTTCCCCTTCCTCTGCCAGGGCCTCCCACCTCACAGCTGTAAATGCCTGCTCTTCTTTTTTCCAGACTTCTGACATCCTCCCTTGGTATCAAGAGAGTCTTGGCAGAGCTGTGCTATGATGCCCTTCCTCTATTGCCAAAAAAGTGAATTTGTCTTTTTCAGAAAATAGCTGTAGTCTTAGTTCTGTTGTAAATAAAGGGGATGAATACTCTCAAAAACACCACATAACAGTGAGGAAATTATGTTTTGTCCCTTTCAGAGCAATTATGGGTATCTGGTAATACGGCAATTCTACATTAAATTCTCTATGGTACAATCATGAACTCATGCTGAGAAAAAAAAAAAAAAAAAGCTCAAAATTAAAAAGGAGTCACTAGAAAAATGCTAAAAGGTTTCCTCCCTTTCCATGTGCCCAGTTTCTGTGTGCTATTTCAGTGAGTCTCTGGCTATTTATGGCTGGTATCTAGACACACCACAGCTTGTATTTATCTTGGGTGCCACTGGTAGGAATACTTTTGAAGATCCAGTACTGCAGATTGCAATGGAAGCTAAATATCCAGGATCCAAGGTGAAATGACACAAAATGTACTGAAGGGAAACCTGTCACTTCATTACTTTTGTTATCCAAGCCATAAAGATTAAAGTAGCTCACTGCCTGCAAATACAATTCAAATTGTGTTGTAGACCCAGATTAAACTCAAAGGGAAGCATAATGCATCTATTTTATTCAATAACGAGACATAATAATGGTCTGACACCCACAGGCCAAATTTCTTCAAGGGTTCATTTTAAAATAAACCCGTATATTAATCAGTTTATGTGCATTGTCTCAGAGAGAAATGGTTCTTTGATCAAAGTCATAATCAGTGAAAGGTCAAGTGTCTTCCTGCCAGAAGTGTAAATACTTAGTTGCATCTGTGTCTAAAAGTGGTTTTGGGAAGACTTTTTAGATGTGCAGCCATGACTTTAAGTTTAGGTCAGATCTCTTCTAGATGCAGCATGAATCCAGTGAAAAGTCATCTTTGTCCCTTCAGTACTTGAAAATATTAAAGGGTAAAATAAGGGTGGAAAGAATGAAGATTATTGCTATGATGATACGGACTGAATGGCTTGCCCGTGTTTATTCAAGTTTTCTGTAGAACACCTGGGATTGACTTTTTAAGCCCTGTGTACACATCTGTCACACAGCTCTCTTCCCCTCAGGACTTTGCCACTGGGTTTATGTTGCATTGGGCTGGACTTATTTCCCATGTGAAATGTAAATGTTCCTTTCCACACCTGACAGGAGCATGCCTCGTGTTGTCCTCACCTAGGATGTTGAGAGCACAGGGAAAGCCAATACAGTGCAGTCTTGCCTCCCACATGACTTGCTTGTCTTGCACAGAGAATTGAGTTGTCACTGCAGCGTGGGACACAGCTGTTGGTAGCTGTAATACAGCGTGCCTGCAAATTTCCTGACAAAATTGGTACAGTCAGCACACGGTGTGCTTTACAGCAATGATAATCAAATGTTCTGTAGTGATGTATGATGGAAGAAATAGTGCTGGCACTCTTGGCCCCGCTCTCACAGGTTCTTCATATTAATAGACAGCTTCCCCAATTTTTCCTCTTCACCGGGGGGAGGAAATCCATCCAGGCAGCTGGGCTGCATTTAGTTTTGTAAACCTCAGGGCATACTCAGCTTGCTCTGGAGCGACAGGACCATCAGCACGATACATATGTGAGAATTTGCCTGAATCATTTCTGAAACACACCAAGTACTGGTCAGGCTTTAATGGGCCGTGCTGAGAGCTCCGCACCACTCACGGTGGGCACCTGCCTGTGAGGGTGTGTGAAATAGCAGCATCTACAGCTGGCACATGATTCTGGGAGCATGTGAAGACCATCCTCACTGTTCCCTGCTTCTGTCAAAATTCTGCAGGAATCGTTCTCAGCACCGCCACTGGAAAGAAAAATAATAGGAGCTCTCTGGCTGTGTTGTTATTATTCAGCTGGTATTGACTGGCAGTACCAGGACACTGCAGAACTGCCTCTATCTAGCTGTCAGCCGATCAGTTGTGACAGCCCTAATAATGGTTATGTCAGGAGGCAAGCTAAAAGATGCCACAAATGGATTGCACGTGTATAATTGCTTCAAAAACAAATCTGTTAATAAAAGGAGATGAGAAAATTGACAGGAAGAAATGGCTTATTGCATGCTAATTTTCTCCAGCTTTCAAATTCCCTCTCTCTCTCCTTTTTTTTTTTTAAATTCAATTGGGTCACTTCTTCTGTGGAGAATCATGATCAGAAAATTAAATATGGGGAGGAATTCTATACAATAAATAATTACAATGATGTGTTATTCCCAACAAGGATCAAGTTCAGGCAGATGGATTTGGCAGAAGAGCTGTTAGCCATCTGATGGCTTCTTCAGTTTACATTTACCCTGTTGTGGTACTTGGAGTTTTTACGCAAAGGAGTATATGAATGGAGTGGCCTAAAAATCATAAAATCTCTTGGCTTGTGTCTTCAAAAAGCATAAAATCTCCTGGCTTGTGCATTCAAAGGTCCCAAGATGAGGCTGCACCTGCATTATCACTCTAGAGGAAACAGAAGATGCTGCAAATTTTGTTCATAGAAATGTCAAAACCCACAAGAGATGACAAGGATTTTATTTACTCAGTCCACGACATAACAAGATGCATATGGGTGTTTCTGAATTAATGCACTGTCTCAGTAAGATTGCTAGTGTGCCAAAACAGGGGTATTTACAGAGCGTAGAAGGCTTACTGTTATATATATCTGAGGAGTTGAAACCTGAGTTATCCCAGAAATAAGATAAGGGAGCCCTGTAGCAGACAAATGAGTGAATATAGCTGATGAGACAATAAGGCTAGAAGTAATTTGAGAAAATTGGACCAAATAATGGGATCAATGCTAAGCTTGATGAAGGCAATAGTTTTCACATGGCATTAGTGGAAGCAGCTGCAAGACTTACAAATACAAGCTCAAGAATGCCCATTTTAGTGCAATTTTTTTTTTTTTTTTTTAAGGAAACAGTTATTTTTTTCTAAGCAAAAGCATCTCTTTTTCTATAAGTGTGTGAATGTATCTATACTGCCCATATATACTTAGTCCCTCCCCAAACTGTCTAAGCTGTAATGTGGGTTGTTCTGGCTCCAGGAACAGGTGGAAGCCCTTCTGAACTGGGAACTGCAATGATGTTGATGTGCAAATCAAAATTTTGTGCATCCTGAAGTAGTTTATCAGCAGAGGAAGTCAGTGTATATGCACTGGGATCTAGATGTTCAGGTAGTTTTATGAACTTAGTTGCCAGACATTTATTAAGTTCAGAGTTATAGTCTGAGGTGTATTCTGACTTGAAGAATGTAGATGAAAACAACCGACTGGAAAAGACCTGTTTGGAAGAGGTACAGACAGCACTATGGTTTATTTTTTGGTTTATTTCCTGTCTGACGTTACTTATTATGAAATTCAATGATACCCGAGAGCTTTGACCTTAAATTGTGCTCTTGCTGGCTTTCTAATGAACTCCTTTCTATTCCATGAGTCTCAGCATCTAGATTGGTCTCCATTTGTAGCCTCAGCAGAAAGCCCAGGAGTTAGAATGCTTCAGATATAAAGTTTGGTCTTTCAAAGCAGTCTAACCATGGTGGATTAACTGCTTTTAAGGAATAATTGATGCTAAACTCCCTAGGCTGTGAGAAAAATTTCAACTCAATGTGACAACCCAGAAAAGTTTGTCTAAGTGATGACTAGGGCTAATTTATAAGAATGAAGACTAGACCGAGATTTCTGACAGGTGGGCTTGACTCCTGATTCAATCAGTTCTCAGTCTGACAGGGTCTCCATGCTGTGAAAAAAAAAAAATGTCTTCAAGATTCGTGAGACCACTGCTGACAATAGATAGGTTTTCTGCCAGGTGAGCAGGTTTACTGTGCACTTGCAGAACTCCTCAGCTGTGTTCATTTTGGGGTTGAAGCAATGTGACTAGCAATTTCTCTAGTATTTACTTCATGCTACAAATAAAATTTTTTTTAAAGTACCTGACAAACTGTTATTTTCAGGTTTGTAGGAGATATTACAAATGGCAAATGATAAGAGCAGTAATACAACCAGGGAAAGTGGGACAAATAGGAAGAAAGATTTGAACAATATTCTTTGATAGTACTCATTTAACAAAGAGAAGACTTATTTCATAGCTGACTCCTGTGATCTGTGCTAAGATAGTTGATGGCATCATCAGTTTTCACACTTTTCCTCCAGGTGTTTAGGGGGGAAGCATTTACAGTACATTATTTAAATGCTTCATATTTATGCTTCCCTTAATTAAACATTCTCTGCCGTGGTTTGGGGTTGAGGAGAGCAGTCACTGCATGAGCTCTCTCCGCTTGAGCAGTGAAGAGCAAGTTGCTGTACATGACAGCATTTCATCTCTGCATGGCTGGGGACAGTAATGCACGAGCAGCAGGCAAAGGCATTAATCTCCTCAGCTATCCAGAAATGAACTGTCATGTACAGCAACTTGTTCACTGTTCTTGCTGCTACTCAGTCCCCTCTCCTTCTGCACCCAAGATCACGTTTGCATACACTAAGCAAGTCCTTGGGGTGCTGGCAGTTTTCCTCCTGGGAGTAGCAGGCTGTGGCAGTGTGAAGCCAGGAGGTGCTGTAGTCCTTGGGGACAGGCAGTGGTGATGGTTGTAGCAAGTACAGAGGTGTTTGGGATGGCACAGGGTATCTCCTTTCCAAGCCTGCAGGTCATAGCTTTGAGAGGTGCTGTGCTGGAGATCCTCAGAACTTGAAAGAAGCTGACATATGTGGGGTGATAGGAAAACAGGCTGGGAATTTGCAGTCTCTGAAGCTTAAGTGTGTCCCCAGCACCTTGGCCCATTTACTCCCTGGCTTTTGTGTAAAAGAGTCTTTTCCTAGTGGACTTCCAATCTGTTTGAGTTTCTGCTCACCTGGACAGAGCATAAGCTCTCCGGCATGAGAAGGAGGATCCTGGAAGACAATGAGTCATTTTGAAACCAGGCTCTGCTGTGAGTAAATTGTGCAGAGCTCTCTAAGTTCAGCATATTGGCAGAGATTAATGTAACAGTTGGGCATTTTTTGAAGGAGGGAGGCAAATTCAGGTTAATTTACAGTGGTGGGAAGTGCTGTGCTCTGTTTAGTGTCAGGAGAGTGACGGTTTACTACATGTTTCCCAGGAGTAGTTACAGCAGAAGTAGGCTTGGGAAGGAAACAACTCAGCTTATAGAGACTTCTTTCGTTAACAGAAAGCTACAGCCCAGGTTCCTGAGGTAAAATGCTGAAAGTCTTGCTCAGAAAATACCTGTTTTCAGATGTGTGTGTGTAACTGAGTGTGTGAGTGAGCAAAATGCTGACAGTCTTGCTCATACAATACGTGTTTTCAGCTGTACTATAATGTGTTTTGGCACCAGCACTGAGTACAGTGGGAAGCCAACCAAAACACACCCCTTGCTTTAAGTATTACTAACGAGCTTCTGAGGTTCCTTCCATACAATTGCTACCCAAATGCACAGCTGCTGTTTTATTTTAGATATTAATTTGCTTATGTGCTGTAATTTTGCCACTTAAAAGGAAATGTGGCTTGGAGAATGAAATGGAACCATTGCAAATTACCTTTTTGGTGAAAACCTTCACTTACTATGGCTAACAATTAATTTTATATGTTTTCTATCCTTTCTGCCCCAAGCCTAGTGCAAGCACAGAATGTGATCTTCTACTATATATTTAGATATGTTTGATGTAATACTGCTGCAGTTTCCTGGTCACAAATTAGCAATCTGCTGGATGAGGCTACCTAACTACAAAATGAACTTGTGCTATTCACGACAATTTTGCCAAATGAAGAGCAGAAAAAGCTGTTTAAACTAACTGGAGAACCACTTTAAACTGTTGTCTCTGGTTAGACACCAAAATAAAGCAGGATCAGCGCTTCCTTTATGGTAGAATGTTATTACTGTTGTTTGAATGTGGATAAATTAGATCTGTTGTTAATTATTCTACGAGTTTAAAAGTAGGTACAGCTATTTAGTTTTGGTGTTCTGTCCCCAGTCATTCAATCTGCACTTATTGGCCATTAATCTTTATCCATTTATAACAATATAAGGAGAGTCCTGACCACTCACATTTGCTTTACTTGGGAAAAAAAAAGGAGTGAGGGGGATGTGGATTTAAAAAAAAAAAAAAGGAAAGAAAAAAAAAGAGAACCTAGAGGCAAGAAAGAAGACAAAAATGGGGGGAGAAAAGACATGACAGAAAACCTAAGAAAAGGGATGAAGGAAGAAATGAGAAAACTAAAGTGGAATTGAAATACATATGTCTTGTACTGCAGTCAGTCAGATAGCTTAGGTCTGTGTTTCTGTAGTGATGGTGTTTATGATTAGAACTCGACAGATTCAGCTGGGGCTGGATATCAGTTTCCTCACAAAGGCTGGGGATGATGGGGAGGGAGATTAGAGTACTGATTCATTGCTCCCTAGCTTTGAGCTGACTTGCTGAGGAGTGCTGAATAAATAAATATGATATGGCAACACAAAACATGCCCAGCAAAGCTTCCAACTTAATTGCATTTCTGTTATTCCTCTCTAGTTTTCTTTATGGTTTAGATTCATTCATTAACACTGCTGCTCTGTCTTTTTGAGTGCAGATCTGTATTTTAAAAATCAAAACCAAAGGATTTCCATTTGCTTCTTGTTAGGGCCAAGGCTAGCACAGACAGCACACTTAGTTGCGCTGAGGGAGTTGAAACCTCTGAGATTTACAGTCTTTGGACTAGACTGAGATACAGACAAATGCAATTTCTTGGAATAATCTGCACGATTACTGAATGATACTGCTTTTGTTAGACACAAGGGAGTCAACAACAGGTATAAATGCCCCTGTGTTCCAATGCAGGCAATGCACATGTAAGGGCCAGTTTGGCTAAATGCTCTTGTCCTGCATGCTGTGCAGTGCTATCTCCTGTGGCATCTGCAAGACAGAGGTGGATGTCTCTGTGTTTCTTATGCCTGCTGTCAGAGGCTGTTGAGCCAGAGGCACTCCAAGCTGCCCTTTCCCTCTGTTTCTTCTGTGTACTTTCAGCTGCTGAAACACAATACTGTTATTATCTGACCTGTGGTGTGAGTTGCAGACTGTTTCTGATTTCATACTAACCAATTCACAGCACCATTGAGAAATGCAGTGTAACTTGGTAGCAAGGCTTTTGTTTTGCAGGATCTGAAGCCCCACTTCTAGTGGCATTTTCTGTTGACATCATGTTATCAGAAGCTAGCAGTTCCAGTAGGAACCTTACATTAAAAATGGGTGTAGCAGACAAGTAACTAAGCAGATAAGGGAGGGATGCAAGTCAGTGTGTGATCCACAGATTCAGGGGTTCAACTTCAGCTGCTGGTCTCTGAACATTCACGTTGTCTTTCCATAGAACTTCAGTGCTGGATCAGTTCTCAGCACACTTTCTGGGGATTTCTCTACTTTAGCTATCATTTCCAGTCATAACTTTGATTACTGAATATTCAGAAGACTTCATGTTCTTTTTTTTCCCCCTCATTTTTCTTATTAGTGTCCATGGAGTAAGCTTGAAAAGATACGGAGGCAAAGGCTAGGGTGGTGGTGGGAAGGGTGACCATGCACTTTGCAGGTACAGGAGTTCTGCCTGCTGGGATTCAGAGGTCTGATGGCACATGTCAGAACTTCCCACATGCACTGCAGATTTTCTCTCTGGTCACAACCACTTCTGTTTGAGCTGTCCTGGGTGCTTCTGATGTTGGAAAGGGTGATAGTTTTCAGACACTTGAGCTAAAGGTTGAGTTGGAGGAAAACCAAAGCCAGGGGACTGCTGTCTCAGGCTTTGCTTTGAATGGTAAGATTTTTATCTCTTTTAATTGTTAGAGAGTTTGTGAAATCAGCAGGACTTAAGGGGTGTGAATGAAATTAGTCACTGCAGGGGAAGATTTCCTGTCTGTAACCAATTTTTGAAAGAACTGTGTGGATGCAGACTACTTCTGTAAGTCATATGAGAGGGACTGTAGTGCAGTTTTCCTCTGTGACTATAGTTTCCAGCTTTAGGAAAGAATAGGGTGGGTGTTAGTACCAAGGAACTTCCAGAATTCATCTTCCATCATCCTTCCTTTGGTATGTCTGCTGATGGCAAGTGTAGAGTGGCAAGAGGAGAGGATATGTTCACTTGGAAATAAACATGTGCTCAATGAGATACACTGTTCATGTTTCTCCTCAGATAAGCAGGCTCTGAATGAAGGACGATAGCTGAATGAAATCATCCTGTATATTTCCAAAGCAAATAAACATTTTTTTCTTTCATTTTTCCTCAGAGAGAGGAATGCCTTTGATTATTTTGTGTTAAGATTTGGTTGAACAGCTCGTTATTAGCTTTATTAGTGTATATATAGCACACACAATCTGTTGGTATTTGCATGATGGAAACTATAATATTCAAGTGGAACAGAGTTTTTCATCTGCTTACAAAATCTCATCTACTTACAAAACCAATTGCTAGTCAAAGTAAATAAATAAATGTTTGAGTCATATTTCCGATCCTAGGCAATAATCTGTGCTTTTCCATCTGGCTCTATAAATACCTAGGTGTTTAATTCAATAAGAAGATATTTATGTTTTCTATTCTCTTTCTACTTCTTTTAAGGATTTTTCCCCTTTTCCACATCTGGTGTTCAGTTTCCCAAGTTCCCCCCCTTCCCTTCCCCTTCCCCCCAGAAGCTCCTGCTTAGAATTCAGCTAATGGATTTCTAATTCAATTTAGACTTCTGCTGGGATAAATCAGCCTCATACAAAATAATTTATGGTTCTTGAAAAATTTGCTGTGGATGAAATTAGGTAACAGCACCAGGCAAATAATAATTTCATTAAGAACCATGAAAAAAAGTAGTGAGTATGTAGATATTCATGAGGATTAATGTTTGTCTTGGGACAGCAGTATTCCCCTAGCCCATGGAGAGAGCCCTACAGAGCACCCAAGGCCAGGCTGCACCACTGATACAAAGGGAGAGCAGTGGCAAACCTCACCTCAGCTCCAGCATAGACTGATTTTTGTTCCCTAGCCATTTTATAAACACAGATTTGTTTGGGATCCTTTCTGTAACTGCTGGCTGTTTAGCAAATGATACTGGCATGCATTTAGGAGAAGTTCTGGAGGAAGCATCTGAGTACTGAGCTGTTTGCTCAGTTTGAAGGTAGTGAACAAAGAGTGGTGCCTATTAAGCTCCTACATCCATTTTGCAGATGGGACCCTGAACGTGGCAGATTAGATTCCCCCAAGGTTACAGAAGAGTATCTATCCCCTGGGTCTCAGCTCAATGCCTTAACCAGGTGGCCATGCAACTGAGCTATTATTTTAGCTATAGTCAAGTGTCCCGTGTTTTTTCTGAGATGCAGTGACTCCGATATCTAGATTAACTATACACTTCAGATATCTCATGAAATTAGGATCTATGACATCCCATTAGATCTCAGTTTTGTTAATCAGGAGATGTTGGATCGTCACTTTTCAATGAGACAAAAATGCTTTCACTGGAAGTGTTACAAAACAGGGAGCAAAGCTCTGCTGCAGTTTTAATAATTGGAAAATAAGGGTAAAAATAACCATTCTTGCAAGAAGCAAAAGGCTGATATTTTAACCCCAAAATACTGAGGCAAGAAGCAAGCTTAATTATTAATATGAAACAACATAAAAAGCAGAGAAAGTATTTGTAAAGTGCCACATTCAGTTACAGATCCTCACTCAAGGTATGCTTTCCTCTATTAAACAAACTTGTGCTATGTAATGTGATTTACCACTGGCCCTAAAATCCATTTGCCTGCGGCTGATGACTCTGGCCTGAGCTCTGTCTTTGTTTCCAGTACATGATAGAGCCTTAAGAGCGTGAGAAAAGGTGGGATCAATTTTTCATTTGGTTATCATATTTGGGACACTGTGTTCAGACTGTTGACATAGCAGTCAGATAAAGGAGCTGAGTCCAAACTTCTAATTATAAAAATGTGTGCAGAGTTAATTATTCTTGGATTTTTCCTGAATTGTATGCTTTGGACTATACCCAGGAAACTTGTTTCCAGTATGTGTTGAGAATATATTTTATGTGCTGTAAAATTTGTTCTACCGTCTAACGGCAAAGGTTGTCAGGTCTTGTAAAAGGAGATTTTTTTGTGCTATTGTAACAGGAACCTCCTTTCATGTTCATGTAAATATGGCAGGCTCTGTTCTGTGTGACAAAGAATGCCTGAAGGGGACTTGAGAATGAATAGGTTTAACAAAAAGTATTTTAGCCTAAGCCTTGTCCATCTTTAATTAGTTATCAGGGTTAAAGAAGGGGTCAAGAGCCTGGAGCTGCTTCAGGACTAATGTGTCAAAGGGAAGTGAAGCCTAACACTGAAGAGGAAATGATGCTCCTCAGAGGTTTCATAATTTTTGACCTTGTGTCAACCATTATGACCATTAATGGCAGCTGGGTCAGAAATGTCTCAAAGTAGACTTTGCTTTTCAGGTGGTTAGGAGGGGATCCCATGCCATCACACAGACCCATCACAATCTAGAATCCAAAATGAAAAATGCTTGAGAGGGAGGACACAAAACCTCATGGGCTGACACTTAAGTTACTCTGCTGTTCATATGCTGCATCTGTATCAGAGAAGACACTAACAGGCTTGAACTCTAGCAGCACAACCATATCCAACAGGAGCTGTGTTAATTTTCCAATTAGATGCCTGTAGCTCACAGTTACAATATGCTTGTGAATGCTTGGCAAAGTGACACTTGCACGTTACCCTGTGAGTTTGTTACATGACAGAATGAGGAGATAAAGTTTTGGAGATAGTCTGTAACTTGCCTTTTTTTTTTTTTTTTCCAAGCATGAATATTGTATTAGTTTTAAACAAATCACACATTCATGGAATAGTTTAACTCAGAAAGACCTCTAAGATCAGACAGTCCAGCTGTTAACCCAGCACTACCAAATCCATCACTAGGCCATGTCACTAAGTGCCACATCTATACATCTTTTAAATATCTCCAGGGATGGTAACTCAACCACTTCCCTGAGCAGCCTGTTCCAATGCTTGACAACTCTGGAAGTGGAAAGAGAGTGGAAACTTCCACAGGACAATCACCTTGAAATGTTGCTGATGTCATCTGCTGTTTGTCAAGCATTTTATTTTCAAGTGCTGTACTGTTGAGAGCCATGGTACAGTAACTGAGCCAACCTTACCCAGTAGCTCTGTACAAGCATAACGAGTTTCCATTAGAAGTGATTTGTATTTTGCAAAGAGGGATGTGACTGCTGGTACTCAGGGCATGGCAGCGAAGGAACAGGGCCTTTGCCTCTTCTCTTTATATTTCGTAAAGTCAGCCTCACTCCCTGATGATTTGCCTCCAGCCTTTTTCATCTATTTACATGGTTAGGCAGACTCATTGAAAGCAGAGCTTGCAGATTGCTGCATTAAGTTTCCTACATTGACAACAAGTCTCATAAAACTTGTTGCTCAAAGAACAGCTTGGTGCTCTTCATATGCGACAGAAAGTATTTTCAGTTGCCGTGCATGAAACCATACCCTCTCCTGGCATTTTCCTAGGCTAAGTCCAATGTTAATGAGTACCTCCACCATCTCTTGCATTTTTAGGCAGCAGCTGGTAGTCTGACAGAGTTTGTCTCCGGGCAATGGTAATGTTCTGGATACAGAACCTTAAATGTCATGTCTACATATATATACCTGCAGGTATTGTCTTGAATTAGCAGTGGGGTGTATAAAAAAATTCCTTCTGTTACAGAGCACTGACAGTTTTGTTTTCAATATTCCTCTCATCTGGTTGATATTAAAGATTCAAGAGAAGCAGAAACTTTAATCATAATAATGAATTAAACAAACTGGGGGAAGGTGCCTTTTTCTCCAATGGCAAGATGTAACTTGCAAAACTCTATAAAGGTGGTACAGTGTTTTCCTCATCTAGATATGATTATCCTTTTCCTTACTCTGATGCAAATAGTATTTGACTCCACTAGAATTAGTTGTTGATTAACAGCAGTGCAGTTTGCCAGGGTAAGCCAGGCAAGATGTAGTCCAAGCACTGGGCTGAGAGAAGGAGATGTCACTATCAGAGCAGGGGAGATGGAGAACACACGCTGGTTGCTGTAGGCAACCCGGTTGCACAGTGCCCACATGGTCTGTGGCTGAGTGATAACCATTTATCCTTTCATCTTCCTCTGCCCTCAGCTTTATATTTGGGCACGCAGCATTCACATAAAATAGCAGCACAGAGAGAAGTGCACAAAAGGAGAGGGCTCCACTCCACACAGGGCTGCTGGGGGGGAGCACCAGCAGCCACTCAGTTGGCTGTTTTCTTTGACTGTGAAACCTCCCTGCTCTTGAGCTGCAGCTCCCAGCCTTAAGAGTTCCCCAATGTAATGGCAGACTGTGCAGGGCTGTTAAAAGGGAAAGCAGGGTGTCTCCTTCTTCCCTTCAGCTCCTCACGGATTCCTGAGAAAGGCTAGCCAGAGTATGGTGGCATAACAAGCACAATTACTGTATTAAGTATAGCTTCTTTATCTAGGATGGTCTGTAGAGCAGGACTGAGTCCAAATATCAGAAGCCTCCTTCCTGGGCTCTTTAGTTGAGCCAATAATCCAGTATTTCAGGTGTCTGAGATGCCCATTGTCCGGGTTTTTGAAACAGCTTCAGGTTGTGGCTGTGGCTGACCATGGATCAAGTATTGATTCCTGTGCTGCTGTGAAAGTTCCTTTTTTTTTTTTTTTTCTAGAGGTACAGAAGGAGAGGAAGGGATGTGTTTGGCTTTTCTTTGATGTTCCTGTGTTTGAAAGGGAGACTTTTGCCCAGCAGCCTTCTGACGGATATGTAGCTGCTCAGTGCATATGTTCTTTGTTAAGTACAAGCAAAGCTTGGGTTTGACCTCCTGGGGATGTGTTGTTAAGCTGAGATGTGCTAGGAGAGTCTTCTCTGAGCTGCTGCAGGTGCAGAGAAAGTTCATTCCTCTTTGTGGGCTTTATTTATTCTGTTTCTGGACTGAAGTCACCCAAAAAAGATGAACATTGCATGCCCTATTGATTTCTCTGTCACTTTTCCCAGACTGTGCCTGCACTCTGCCTTCCCTGATGAAAAGAGCATTTAATTTTGTGGGTGCTCAGTAAATCCAAGTCAGAAATTCCCTTGACCTTGCTCCCGGGAGGGTCCAGCAAAGTTCAGCAAGGATCTGGTTTGTGGGCTGCCACAAAACCAAGCCTCATCTTCAGGCACGTAAAGGCCTGCTAGTGAATTCAGCTACAACCAAGCAGATGCCAGCCTCCAAGGTTGGCCAAATATTTTGCTGTTGCAAAATTGCAGACTTTATGGGCTTTTTGAGGACACCTTCCCTTTCTGAGGTGCTGAAGAATAAGGAGTAATTGCTTTATTGCATGCTCACCTTGCAATCAGCCAGAGGTAGGGCTGACAGAAGGTAAATGCTGAGAAAGCCATTCTCCTTCTCCCCAGGTCAACGCAGGAAAATGTGCTTTCTCTATCAGGGCACAGGTTACACTTTGCTGTCCCCATTTTCTGTCCTTGTATGGTCTCCAAGGCCGAGGCAGAGTTGAGAGGGCCTTTTGGTAAGGATATTGTTCCTTAGTGATTCTTAGAAATAAGTCCTTTTTCTCCCAGTTTTTATTCAACTTCGACTAATGTTGGATTCATAGCTCCGTGATGTTATGGGCCTCTAAGGTGGAGGCAGGCTCCATGGCAGACAGTATTTTGTACTTCCCATTTGGTGGCACTGCGTGCCCTTCCTAGGAGGATAGAAAACCCTGTGACTAAAGGACTTCCAGCCGAGCAATTTTCCTTTCCTGAAAGAGTGTGCACTGTAATCCAAACCCTTGCCTCCATCCTGATAAGCTGTCTGGCTGAGCTAGCACCTGCTGTTAATTTCACAGTGAACAGTACTTGTTGCTCTAGAAAGCTTTTTAATCATGACATTAAAACCTGAACAGAAATCCCATCCATACAGTAAACTCCAGCTGCCTTTCTTGCAACGCTCTCGGGGAATGGTCTTGCCGAGTGATGGGCATCCAAATGCAAATAGAATTAACTTTGCAGCCATTCATTTTAAATTGCTCTTGAATCATTCTGAAGTAAATTCCATTTGAGAAGAATTTGCTTCAGGTCTCGCATGAAGAGATAATGGTCCAATATATTATCATCAAAGCAATAATAGTTCAAGTCTCGCAGTTCAGATATATACTGAGTTATATGCTGGGCTGATGAGAATTAAAGCTTCGTATATAGTAATAAAACTAGTGATCTAGAGGCGAATAGATTGGTGTATGGTGCACAATATTTTCCTGCCACAGATTAGAGCAGGGATACTAATCCATAAAAGGGGAAATATACCATTAAATATCTTTTCACGTGCTATGCATGGAGAGCTATAATATGTACAGTTTTACAGGCAAATGCATGAAAAGAGCAAAGACCTTTCCTAACATCAAAAGGTTCCTGACTTAGACAAAGATTTGTTTTACCTTAAAAGAAAACGGAATTAAAATTAAGCTAAAATTCCTATATGTGACAGCCCATGCCAGATTGTATCAATACTGATTTCAGTGGCATTTCTCCTGTTCCTATAGATTTGCCTCTGACTTTGCTTTTAAAAAATATAGTTGTCAGATACTACAGAAGGCAAATAAAAGTATCTGATTTTGGGCCAGCAACTAAAATAAAAATTCCAAATTAAGTTTATAGATTAAAGTGGATTTTAAAAATTTATTTTCTTAATATGAATGAATTACATGACTGGAACCAGTTTAGCAGAACCATTAATCAGGTCTTTTGTCTTGCTAATATAAATCAGTCAATAACAACAGATGGGCTGTACACTTTATTATGTGAAAATAAAGATGAATGTGACATACTGCAGAAGTAAACTTGCAGCTCAAAGTTACTAAGCACAGAAGGGGATTTGTTACAGCAGGGGAGAACAATGTGTGTCTTGTGTTTGTGTTTGATCAAAGTTGTGAGGGGAACTTGCTGCACATGACATTGGCATAATGACTGGAAATCAAGTATGTGAATTTTTAGTGTTTGTTTGTATCTACACTTCCAGATCACTCCCAAATGGTTTAATTAGCTTTTTTCCTCCAGACAAAAGAAAAAAATGTCTAGCTACTTAGGAGGGTTAAATAAGAGAGTTACAAAGTTTGCTGCTTTGTTGCACCATTGGGAGATGAGCATTTTAAATAACCGGCAATAACCGTCAGGAAGATGCAGATCAAAGTCTCAGGCAAGATCTATCCCCTCATGCACCAATGGAGCACACCATGAGAGGCAATCCCCATCCAAATTGTAGAAATTGGCTCAACACGCCACACGGTGATAAGAAAATCATCTCTGAAAAATCTAAGTCAGAGTTTAATTTTTATATGGGGACAGGAATGACCTGTGTTTAAGTAAAGCTGGTCAGGAGAAACTGATGGAAGTGTTTATTCAGTTGTTAGTTACTCTGTCCTCATGAAAACACATATTCATTAGATTGCTCTGGTGCTACCAGGACTTGTTCTCTAGAGAACTGCAAAAAATCCCAACACAGTCAAATGTCCTATACTGGCATTTTCTGTGTCAGATTTTTAGGAATATTTTGCTATATAATTGCACTAACATTATAATTATGCTTGCATGTTGCTGTGATCATTGCAATGAAAGCATGACAGCGCATAGCTGTAATTCAAAAAATGAAATGCAAGACTTGGCTTCAAGATGTGTGTTAGGGTTGATTGTTCAAAACCCTGTCCCAGATCAGTAGCTCAATTGGCTGACTGTCCTAAGCTGTGACACAGCTGTGGCTGGTGTGATGTTCAAGCCATCATGAGGGATTTAAGGTTCTTCTTCCTCAAAAGATTCTCATCCTGAGAAGCAAGTGTCACAGCTTAGCACAGGGGAACCGGGCTGCACACCCTCTCTACCTGTAAACCACCATCCTGCCACTTCACCTGGTGTGCCTGGGTGAGAGGGGAGGGGTGCTTTGCCTCCCTGCAGCAGAGAGCATGCAGGAAACACCAAGTGACTTCTCACTGTGCTTCACACACGTGGATTAGGCTACCTGTTGCCTTTCAGTAGTGAAAAGCAGGAGCAAGGGTCCCTAGGTGCTAATGAAGTTAGACTAGCTTTGCAGTGGGATTGCTATTTTTTCTGCTAAATGCAGCCATGGTGATGTTCTATATGTTCCTCTTGAGAAACTGCTCTATAAAAAAACAGCATTGTTGCTTTTAACAGCAGCAGTATGAGGGCAGGGATTGAATGAGCATTTTCAAGTTTAAAAAGAAAAAAAAAATGTTTCATAGCTATGATCTTAAATTTTTTCTGAAAGTGATGGTTTTAAATGCCGGTTTCCAGGGACGAGGCAGCCTTTGAGCACTATTTGTGTGACAGTTTGTGAATGGTTTCCATCTATATCCCTAACATTTAAGAGTGGTTCAGATGCCTCTTGATAGAAATGAGAGAGTGTGGAAAAATAAAGCTGTGCTTTATTGTCATTCAAGAGGAATAAGGAGGAATCACAGCAAGAAGGCAGGAAGAAAACAGGCATGTATCTGACTGTGGGATGCCAGGTCGGTGGAAAGAAGAAGCTATCACCACAATCAAAATGTGAGACTAGATCATAATGTACTGGGCACTACTTTGAATACATACAAATAATACCTAAATTTTATAAGCAGTTACCTTCAGGAGGAAAAGCTAAAACCCACATCCATTTTCCAGGCTGATTAAAAAAATAATTTTGAAAACCTCTTTTATTTTTTCTTTTTTGCAGCTTGCTGATCCCTCCTTTTAGACTTTCTAGTTATCTCTGGGAAGGTGCAGTTAATTGGTCAGGCATTGTAATTATTGCCTTTGATAATGCGCAGAAATTTAGTGGTGAAAATAAATACATTTGTTCTTCCAGTCACCAGAAATTAGTGAAGCAGTACTTGTTTAATTATAAAACATATGTGTGCTTTGTTAGTTTCCATGTGTCTGCTTGCTGATTTGCAATTAAATGACCAGAAGAAAAAGATACGTCCTGTGGCAATTCAGGGGAAATGATTCATCTCTAATGTTTCTGTGTCATGGATGTCTATGGAGCAGCATGTGGGAGAGGGGAAGAGGGGAGGTGTGCATGGAAGGGGATGAGGAATGCCAAAAAGCCTCTTGATTCAGTTCAGACATGTTTCATTGTCATGAAACCAAATGAGGACTCCCATTAACTTACTGTAACTCGTCTTTCTTTTTGGAAAAAAACAGGGAATAAAATGGAGCAAGGAAGAAATCCCTAATGAGGAGAGGAAATAGGATTGCAGAGGAAGGAGGCTGTTGTGGTCAGAGTGAAAAGGAAACTGCAGAAATAAAGGAAGCATGGGAAAGTGATAAAAAATTAAATTTAATTTGAGTATCTGGAAATGATTAATTGGAGATGGAAATGGAAGTGTTATAGTGTGTCACAGATTTTCCCTTTGCTAGAAGAATGTCAGGCCTTATTTATTGGCCCTTTTTTCTATCTTTGAACCAGTTCACTTCTATTAACTCTCAGGGAGTTATGCAGAAGTGAGTCATGCCTAATATTCCTTATAAAATGAGACACCAAGAAGGACAGGAGTATTTTTAAATTAATATGAAGGGCGGTGGGAAATAAAAAAGAACAAAAATGGTGAACATATGTTCTCTTCATAAACAGTTTAGGAGGTTCACAAAATGGTTTGCTCTGTAAGGTATTCCCATCACTGATAAAGACATGCAGTTTACTTTCATACAGCTCCATGGATGGGTACCATATTACCTTCTTCCCCTCTCTCCTTTATCTGTGCCTGTTCCCTCTTGTCTTTCTGAAAAGTGGTATCTGAAGGAGAGTTGTGCCCCTTGTAATTGTGGACACAACCTGCACAGAGTGGTCCCAGGTTTGGGGAGGGAGCTGTCTGACATTTCATCTTTATGAAGACTGGCAGGGAGGAGACAGCCAGCCAGGATTTTCAGCTGGATGTTCCACAGAGTTTTATTGATCAGCATCAGCACCTGTCACGAGGTATAATGATAACTGTGCCAGCAGCAGAAAGGAGAGATTGAGTGAGGCCTTCAGAGCTGCCAGTTTGCTGCTGGTGGGTCTGTCAGGAGCTGGTGCCCCCCACTGCTTTGCTGCTCAGAGCCTCTTGGATGTTCCTGTGCTCTGATTGCAGGTGGGGAGGAAGAAGGGGAGAGGGTTATTCTCTGCTGAATTTGGTGCTTTCTGATGTGGAAGACTTCCTCTGTACAAAGGGGCATAGGGGTTGTAGAAGAGGATTTGTGAAGAGGGAGAGGGAGAAAGGGAAGTATGCACGTTTGGTGTTTTCAGTCTTGCCTCCCATGCAATGGATTCTTTTTCTTCTTCTCCAGACTACTTTCATTGACTAAACTCTTTACCAGCAGCACCAGAGAGGTGCTGAGATTCCTTATGTCAATAGCATGTGTTTGCCCAAAATGCCACCATTTCACAGGTTCCCTGTCCCATGCCTCAACTCCCACATCCTCTCCATAGCAAGGACTGCACAGACCAAGGTACTACTGACAGAGTAAATAAAGCACAGCTTGGCACCTTCATTAACAGTCTTAGCAGGAGAGTCAGGGTATGAACAAAGAGGTGCAGACTGGACTTGTGTTTAGACTTTTGCCCTCAGCAGATTTCAAATTGCTCATCTGAAACAAAAGATGCTGTTTCCTATTTGGACCAGCCTCGGCTGGCAGTAGCTATTGCACACACCTGATTATGCAGTGTGATAAGTCACTATTGAAAATGTGGCCTTGAAGCCTCTGAAAGTTTCTATTATTTCTCTTTATGGTTTTCCAGGCAACTCTACCAAGCACTAACACAAAGCTTTATTGCTGGTATTGCAAATGATGGTAACAAAGGACTGATCCCAGACTATGAATGTGCACATCCCTGTCACATCACAGAGAGGAAAGAATGCTTAGGATGTAAAGAACAGCTTCTTCTAGTCTGAAAAAAGCAGTGCATCTATGCCTCAGTTTAGGAATGCTCCTAAGATAACATTTTATTAAAAAAGTATGCAACTTTTTTTAATTTTCTTGAAGTTTTTGCAAGTGTCTGCCAGCTGAATTTTGGTTCTTTCATTTTTTCTTTACAGATGATGACTTTTTTCATGAACTTCCAGAAACTTTTCCATCTGATCCTCCAGAGCCATTGCCCCACTTCCTCATTGAACCCGAAGAGGCTTACATTGTGAAGAACAAGCCCGTGAATCTGTACTGCAAAGCAAGCCCAGCCACACAAATCTATTTTAAGTGCAACAGCGAGTGGGTTCATCAGAAGGACCATGTGGTGGACGAGAGAGTAGATGAAACCTCTGGTGAGTTTGTGTTATGTTGTGAAGGGATGGGAATGAGCACCATTAATACCAAGCCCACTGTTGTAACCTAGCAGCTGTTTCATATGGCAGCTGCTTTTCTTTACTCCTGTTACAACTGGGAATTCCATATCTGGCATTACAAAACATTCCTGTCATAGCACAGGGGTGGTGCCTGCATCCAAGTCAGCTAGTGGAACAGGACTGTAGAGCACCCTGACCAAATCTGAAGCCAGAAAACCAGGAGAACTATGCACAAATGAAATTAAATTCCTGTCTTCAGACAGGTCTACTCCCAGTGCACTTCCACAGTGTCACAAATTCACAGTGGTTGCCCTGTGATGTTGTCACAGACTGAGAACCACATTCTCCCCAAAGTGTCAAGGAGCAATTGGGTTGTTACTAGAGTGATGTTTTCTTGGGGAGATATGAGAAAAAAAGGAGAAGTTTAATCAGTTTTCAGCAAGAAAGAAGGAGAAAGCACACCTGGGCACACTTTAGAGCACTATTGATCCAGAGCAAGCACCTTGCTGTTATTCATTGCACTGTTCTGCCTGCTCTGTAGAGCCTGTAAGGAGAACTACAGTATCTTAGCATGCTTCCTCAGTCAATACCAAAAATCCCACTGACATTCACGGAAGTAAAACAGGATCCTCATAGCACCAAAAAAAAAAAAAAATATAGGTGCGGGGGGGTTAAAAACTTGAGTAATAAAGCAGTGCTTGGGAAGACTGGTAATCAATAGAATCTGAGACACAGGCAAGGAGAGAAGCAGGACTTACTGCTGTTTTGATGGCTCTGAGAAATAACTGGATACCAAGCGAGAAGGTACTTTCCATTTGGGAATTGCACCACCACTTGGTCTAATTACTTAGAAAAATAACTCCACCAGATGTCTTGGAAGTCTCTTGTGAACCAGGTTTTATTTGTTTCAGCTCATTTATTTGCACAGAGATCAAAAGCATAAGCTTTTCTTGGTACTCTCACTTGAAAAAGAGAAGGTTGGTGTAGGAAGAAAGGCTGTAAAAAAGAAGTCGGTATTAGAGTTGGGGCCTGTGTATTCATTTGTAAAAATTGGCTTTTCCACAAGTAGACTGCAGGAGAAAGACTTGAAAAGAAAAGAAATCATATTGCTTAATACATCTTCAGGGTTTTGCATTCCATGGAAGCCCAAGGGAATGAAGATGGGCAAACAGGACAACTGTGACTGGGTTAATTTTTTAAGTTTTCATAAACATCACAGTTTAGAAACATGACTGCTTTTCACTACAGGTGAAATATTCATTCTTTTTTCTCAAAAATCTCATTGTGGAAACACTTGGTGATGCTATAAGGAAATTGCATTCTACAAGTGTAAAAGATAAGCATCAAAATATTTCAGAGGACAAATATTTTGCATAATAAGCAGTAATTATATAATTGAGAACCATTATCAATTAAAGATTAATATCATCTACTGGAGTTCAGTGGAGGAAGAGGATGTCAAAAGCTGTGCACACCAGATTATTAGTACAAGAGCCATAAACTTAGTCACACTAATAGCTTTTTTAAAGGAAACTGTCACCAAAATCCAAATTTGTCAGTCAGCCTGGTTGTTGCCAGAATATTGGTTAATGCATGTCTCAGCTGCAGTGTTTATGCATCTTCCTGTAGGCAGATTTGGAATCTAGGGCTCATAGTACATAAGTGGCATAGAAATGGGTAAAGAATTTAATTAAGGTTGTATTAAAATAGTATTTTCTTTAAAGCAATGGAAGCAATATTCACTGCAGATTAAGCTGCAGAAAAAAATTGCAGGAGACGGTGAGGATTCATTCTGGCACCCAAAGGAGATCTCAGCTTGGCAGTTTGCACCAGTCAGGCTGGCAAAGTCCTTGGACTCTATATCTTTTAAGACTATTTTGGTTTCTTTTGCTATTTTTGACTATCTAGTGCAGTTATAACCTAGGGCACAGAAGTAATGACTGAGCTGCCCAGAGGGTGATGTAAGGATTGCTCTAGGTCCAAACCTACACTGCTGCTGATGCTACCTCCTGACTTGTGGATAGAGAGGCAGGAGAAAGTGCCCACAAAGCAGATTAGGTCTAGACTAATGGGTGTCTGGGGGTGACCACACATGGGTGACCTGGGGCTCTAAGGCATCTCACTTACACAGTGTTTCTGCAGCCTCAGTCGTGTAATCCCAGCAACTGAAAACTGGGTGCATCCTTCTTTCCTGGTACTTCAATTCTTTACATAGACAAGCAAAGCAAAGAAAAGGCAAACAGACAATAAAATATGAGAGGAAAAGAGTAAAGGTCACTTGTGCTTTCTTTTCTAAAGGATGAGTAATCAGGAAGAAAGTGAACTAAAATACAGGTGTGATGTTAGCAGTACATCACCTTGGGATTGTAAATGATGCATGAAAGAGAGAAATAGGTTTTGATTTGCAAAAGATTATGTGTTCATGGACTTTGAGCCTGTGCCCAGGAATGAAATCTAGGTAGAGATGATTAACTCTTCTTATAAGGCAAATTTGTTTCTGTCATTGAGAAGACCAGAGAAAACAGCACAGCAATGACACACTAGATGGAATTAGAGTGCAGCCAAGCTCTCATTGAAGATCTGCTAAATAAAAATGTTATATATATTAAGAAGGTTAATTTTTAAGAGAGGAAAATAAATATTCATATCATTTTTCTCTGTATTTTTTTTCTTTGTGGAAGAGAGAAGGTACAAAATGAGAGTAATACTCATACATACTTTGCACTGTAGGGTATTTTTAAACAGTGGGTGAAGCACTGCTGTAAAGAATATGCTTGGGGACTCTGTAGGAGTTGTTGCCTTCTGGTTGAAGAGGATGAGAACCATAATAGTGGCAGGGTGTTCTAGTACCACTCTATTTAATTAAATTAGCCTGAAGAGAGAGCCTGGCAAAATATTTTATACTGATTGAGTCTGAGGAACCTGAGGCTTTACACAGAAGATCATTACATTCTGTTTTTAAATCCTCAGAATCCCTGGAATTTTTCTTCTTTATGGAAAAAGCTGAGTGTTTTCATAAATAAGTCAGATGGGTGATTTGGAAATGTCTAGTGCACATCTTTGACTCTTTAATTTCCTATGTATATGAAATACGAGGCAGGGCATTGTTTTTTTTATGCCTTTATGTCTCTGGAATATTTTCCCATTAATGCAGAAAAAAAAAAAAAAGAACACTGATTTTAAAAAACAGAGATGAGAGTTCTTTTGAGGGAACACATTTGATTTTATGGCTGACTGTCATAAAAGATAACAGCAACAAAAATAAAAGGAGCCCTGTAGAACTGATGCTTTTGGGGGCAAGAAAATTCCATTGTTACAGGGCAGGAAGTTCAATAGCATCAATGATTGTTAGAGCAGTTTGTGCACATTTTACAAATTACTGTACCTCTGAAAATGACTATGGAAAAGATTTTTTTGCAATGAGGATGGAAAAACACTAAACCAAGTTGTTCAGAGAGGTGATGGATGCCTCATCCCTGGAAACATTCATGGCCAGGCTGGATGGGGCTCTGAGCAACCTGATTTAGTTGAAGATGTCCTTGCTTGTTGTAGGGCATTTGAAATAGATGACCTTAAATCTCCCTTCAAACCCAACTATTCTGTGATTATGTGATTTTTATTTTGCATGTGTGCTTTTATGGGGAAATATTTTCCAAGACACACAGACCAGTTCTGCAGTGGTGGGAGAATTGTGAACATATAGAAAATCAGTGTCTTGCACCTCTTTCATTTGTCCAGAGGGATGAAATGCTGCTATATCAAACCCCACATTGCAGTGATGTACAAGAGAAAAGCATAAAAAAATCTGGGGCTTTTTTTTGTCTTTCTAGTTTGGATATATATTGTAATATTTTCTCTGTGACTATTCAGGTGAAATGGTCTGTAAACCCTCTCTTGCCCTCTGCAATGCCAGGGACATGTTCTTCTCTCTCCTTCAAGCAAGGAGAAAACATTTGTGATGCTTTAAGTGCTAATTAAATAGACATATTGGGCAATTCACCCAGCATTATTGTTTGCTCTCACTGTCTGTCTTCTTTTTGCTGGGATGCATAGGAAGAGGAGGTCTTGGAGACTTTGCTGATGACCCCCTCCTTTTGTCTGATTAAGAGAGTTTGTTAAACTGCACTTGGAGCGGACAAATATGCACTTCTTTTCAGAGAGAAACCTGACTTCTTTTTTTTTCAGTTTCTTTACATAGCCACCACTAAAATTCCGACGCTTCACCTCCCACCATTACCTTTCCCAATTACTAAAGTATTTTTGGATGACGTGCAGATCCAATGAAACGAGACCGAGCTTTTGACATAGGGTCAGCATTGATCTGGCAAATAAGAGTTTGTTAACTTAAGCAATGGATTTGGCAGCCTGTCGAGAGAGTGGATACCCAGCTAGCCAAGTCTTTAAGAGATCACCTTCTCAACAGAAAGATCAAGGATTGACATCTGCCCTTTTGCCTTTAAAACAGCTCTTACAAGATCCTGCAGCCAAGACAGCAGTGGGGAAGCCTTCACAGTCACTGTGCTCTTCTGGCACCATGTAGAGAGGCAGGAAAATCACTTCCAGCACAAAATGCTCTGTTGCTTCATCTTCCTTTCTGTGTGTACATCTCATAAAAGCCATTTACTTTGGTGTTGTCACACCACATATTAGAAGGCTATGTTGCGCTAATGGCAAAAGCCATTGTTTAAGCTGGGACTTCTGATTACTCAGCAAAGGTCATCATACAGCCTCTCATTTTGAGAAGTTGCATTCATTTATCTTAGTATTTTTTATAAAAAAGAAAATCTATTATTTCTTAGTATTGCATGTCTTTGAATAACAGTTTGAAGAGCGTAATTTGGCAGCCCAAATACAAAATTCCAGTGTCCCTGATCCCCAAGTAAGCAGAGCTCAGGGAGAGATGTGGAGGGATAATGTTTTACTCATTTCTTTTACCTCTAGATCTTCCTTTCCTTACAGCTATTTCCTTTCTCTGCACATCTTTTTTACTTAATCTATTTTTGCATCTTGACATGCTGTAGCCTCCTAATTTTCTGTATTGTTTTTGAAGAATCCAAAGGATAAGGAAAAAGCTATTTTTCTGAGCAAATGTAGCCAGTGTCCCTATTCACTTCACTAAATATATAGCAAGTGATGCTGAATGCTGCAGTTAGACTTAGCCTGCAATATTTTGATTCTCTGGGGTAGAATACCTTGGGGTTATGTTAGTAAAGGTAGGCACATATCATAAATAAGGATTGCTTTCATTCCACCATTGTCAGAAGTCATTTTATTTTCTGTTTATCATTGGATCAAATCTATTACAGACATGAAGCACACATATACAAAATCATTATTTCTCAGCAATATACTGCCAGTTTTTAGCTCTGCTCCTTCAATACTCTGCCCTAATCCAGCTCGTTTCAAGGAAATTTAAAAATGTGTCAGAGTATCTCTTGCCAAATACTCCTGTTAATAGTTTTGAGATGTGAGTTAGAATTGATACTACAGTCTGTTTTTTTATGTAATTTGAAGTCTTTTCCCTCACTGGAAGGTTGCTGCAAGTGAAACATGCTTATGTATGTATGGTCTGAAAGGCTGCTGGTGGTGCAGAAAGAAGCACATAACTCAGTTTCTCCAAAGAACTGGAGCTCTCTGGGGAAATACAGGCTCTTTACTTCCATAAAACATATCAAGAAACCCATGGGGTGTTTTTCCTACTTGAAATTTAAGTTGCAGACATTTTTTGCTGTCACTTGGGCCATCTTCTTTCTGCCTGTCGCTCCCTCTGACCTGACAGGTAGCTCTCCTGGGGTAGAGGAGCCCTGTGCCCATCAGTGCTGCAAGAGAAGTTCTCTCTTCTCCCAAGTTGCATCTTCAAAATCAGCTGCTGGAAAGGAGTTTTCTTCTCGCCAGATCAAGGAAATACCCAACAACAAAGCTGCTGCAGACAGTGTTTTCAGGCAGACAAATTTTTTACTTTTATCTTGAGCAATTAGTATATTTGGATAGAAAAAATAGCTATTTTGGAAGCTTCAGAAGAAACACACAGAGAGGCAGAGAACCACCACTTTCTAGGATATGCATTTAAGATAGCAGGGGGTTTTGTTGGAGTGAGTAGAAAATTGCTAAGGTCAGGACATACCTGAAGAAGGGAAATAAACTTTTGTAAAGAGAATAAGACCACTGGACCAGATATTTGCTTCTGGCAACAAATCTCATAGGCAATAACAGGACTCCCCCTTGAGCCCAGGGAGATTATCTTTTTGTTTAGAGGCTTACAAAATACTTGAGGATTTTTGAGTTAAATTCAACTGAGTGTAGGATTCACTTACAATATGTGCATTAACATATCAATAATTTCTTATTTAATCAAACAGTTATATATCAGGGGTTTGTCCCTCTAAGCCTTTGTGGAAGGCTGCTCCAGCTCTTAGACCAAGACATCTTTTTTTTTGTGTTGATAGCCATTGAGACCTGCCTGTCCTTCTGCTACTGCTATCCTTTCCAGCAGTTTTTTCCCTGTGGGGGTGTGTGCCCAGCCCCCTTTGCAGGCTGCAGCAGTGGACATCACAAAACCCTCTGCCCTCCTGTTGCTAAGCTGACTGGGTCAGGTTCTCCAGCTTTGTTCTGTCCTTCAGGGTACTCAGGCATGCTAACAGGAGGCCCAGGAGGAGCCCTGCAAGTTAATCCCTCTCATGCTCTTCCTCTGAGTAAAGATGGGCCCATGGGAAGGGTTATTTGCCCATTCCAGATTTTCTGTATATTCACCACGTATCTGTGCAAATCACTCAGTGTCTCTGTGATTTACCTCTGCAGAGTGCTTTGGGACCAAAAGATAAAAGCTTTAGGATATTTATTTCTTATTGCAGCATTAACTTCCTATCTGCAGCTGTTTGCCTAATTGTCCTGGAGGTTTCCTGTGGGCTTCTAGAAAAACAAATCTGAGACAGGAAATAAAGTTATTTAAAATAATTAGAAGAGGAATATGGATGTCTCTTGCATTCATCTGAAGCATTTGAGGACACCCCCCTGAGTATTTCCATCCTACATCTTCTCTCCTCCAAATTTTTCCTTCATTAAACCCTTTGTTACACACTCATAATCCCATTAATTCCTCAAGAGACATCTTCTGACATCAGTCCACCCACCATAGCTTCAGATTAGCCACAACTTTGCACAGCACTACTTCCTATTTCCATCCATATCCCGCAGCTCCTTTTGAGCCCTTTGTGTGGGATCTGGAGCCCCTGTGGCAAGGGTGGTCTGATGCCTGAAAGGCTCATAAATGTGGTCTTGATTTGGAAGTGAGTCCCAAATCCCAGTCTCCATCCTGTACCCGTGGGCCTAAATGGAAAACAGCTGGTTTTTGGATAGAGTAGTGGCAAAAAAGGAGAACATGATGGAAAAGAAGAGCAGAGCCAAGGTCTTGTGTTCTGTCAAGCAAAAGTGCTGCAGTCAGTAGCACCTTGGCAGGAGCACTCACATCCTATAAGTGTAGTTTTTTTAAGTTCATTAAATATGAGAATGAGTAGGACTAGTAGAGCTGTAGTTTCTTCACAAAAATACCTTGAAATACTCAGGGAAATGGAAAGTCAAAATTATACCTGACTATTACTTCTGTGCAAACAAGTTATTGTCTGATGCAGCCAGATGATCTGGCTGTAGTCTAACACTCTTTAGAGACATTGGGGTCTTAATGACTGTGCTAAACATTTAAGTGTTTTGCAGACTCCCTTGATATCTGTCTAAGCTTATGTCTCGGTGGTTATCTTCTATGTTTTCCTCTATCAGCTTGTTAGGCAGAGAAATCATCAGCTGAAGAATTCCTCTTCCTTAAAACTACATTGGAGAAATCCTTTCCTTTTTAAACTTTTCAATTTTTTTTTTAAGGAAAAAAAAAAAACAGAAGCATTTGTATGGAGCAAAGCTTTGCACATAGATCAGATTTAGCGAGGCTTTTTTTGCTCTGCAGGTAGGGTGCCAAATCATCGCTAATGTTATGAAGGGAATGAGAGGTGCCTGTCACATGCAGCTCTGACCCATACAGGATCTAATTTTGTGCTGCCTTTACAGGTTCACTGCCTGTATTCATTTTGTCATTCCCATGCATTCCCAATTTGTACATAAATGAACAGCATGGCGTGGAAAGTACCAGCAGAGCTGCCATTCACCTGCAAGGTTACGTAGAGCTCTTTCTCAGGTTTTGTTGGAATGCCTTTCACAATTCCTTATAACTTCTCATCCCCTTCATAGTTTGATTGTAAGAGTAGAAAGCGAGTCTTTTGTCAGACACTTCTGTGTCTTCTATTCCCTGAATACAAATCTTTAGGCCCTTGCAGCCTTTTCTATTTTTTGCTCCCAGGTTTTGATTCAGAGAGGATCTTGGTTGGTTGATTGCAGTTTTTGGGTTCCCAGTGACTTGTATAATTATGTTTTTGTAATGAGTACAACTCTGCACCTGGGCTGGTTGCTGTGCCCTCCTCTGAAGAGGAGCAAGGACTGCCAGCCCTGAGGAACAGCAGCGCCTAGAAGTAGATCACATTTGCTTTGGGGGTTAGGTTGAGTGCTTTTTGTTTTCAACTAAGGTGTGGAAACCAATAGTGGCATACAGAGTGGTGGGGTACCTAGAAACAAAAGAGTAAAAGGAGGCATTTAGACCTGCAGGGATACTCTGATGGCATTTACTTACATAATTTGAAAGGGTTTTTTTCATGTCAAAGTCACACAGATCTGCAGAGGAACTTGTTTGCATCCCTGGTGCCCCCTGTAGCTGGTGAGTATCATGAACTGCACTGTACCCAGCTGTACACACCAAAGGACTTCTGTAACCACCAGGCTGCCTTTTTGCATCCTTCCTGCTATGATTCCTTTGTTCACTACAAACTAAGAAAAACCTCCTGGTGTTCGAGAGCTGGTGTTTTGACTGCTGCCCTGGCACAACTCTGAAAACATGCTGGGTGGGGGAGCAGACAGTAAATTCCCAGAGCTTCATCTCTGTCTGGAGAAAGTCACTTCACTTGACAGCACAGTGGACAAAGCTGCTTTGAAAGCAGCTGCTAGCCTTTTTCTTCTTTTCTTTTTAGTTTTCTTTTATTTTTTTTTCAAGATACCCAGGTCAGCTGTGAAATGCCATCCCCAGCATGCAGAACAATGGCAAAAAATGATGGGGGTCTTAAACTTCTTCCCCAACCTGCTGTTCCTGCACATTGCAGACTCAAAAAATAGGAAAACAACTGCTGAGGAGGCTCCCGAGTGACCCCTTGTGTCACACTGAGACTGCCCTTGTTCCCACAATAGCTGCACCAGCCACTGAACTGTGTCATCGCATCAAGTTCACAGAAATAAGGCATTTTCACATTGTCTCTGCTTCTCAAAGCCATGCAGAGTGGATGCGGTACATACGTTCACGTGCAGATACATATTTTATATCTGTAACATGTATAAGTTGGTAAGTCAGTAAAATAAACAATTTGATCTATATTTTTGTTTATAAATTTACACACAAACCCATTTATTGTTCATCTCCCTGCCCCTCCCCCCCCCCCCCCATGCAAGGGAATGTAAACACGCTGTTCAAAATTCAGATGTTCTCATTTGGCTTCCCAGATGTTTGAAGTTGAATAGATTTCTTTTTTGTTGTTGTTTTTTCATAATTTCCTCTGCTTCATCTTGTGAAGTGCTAAACCATTATTTCTTTTTGCCTGCACATTGAGATTCATCTGTAGGCTCTAAACTGCCTCAAAAGTGCTTCAATTTTGCATGAGCACTAAGCTGGGGACTGGGAAGCATTACCCACTGCTGAAGGCCCAGATCATTAAAAAGAGCATGTAAATCCACTGAACCAGAAATAAAAAGTGCACAGATCTTCTTTGTGAAGTCTCAACTGCTGCTTTAAGTAAAACATGAACCATTGGCATGTTTTTTTCCTGGCTCTTGAAAAAAACTAAACTAACACCTTTTCTCAGCTGCATGTTCCTCAATCAAAAGAAGGGAAGATTGGGCTATAACCCAAGAGCTGGAGCTGCTAAGAGCTCATACTCCTGCCTTTCTCTCTGGACAACCTGTGTTCTTTCCAACCCCTGTAAGTAGCACCAGCCAGGCAAGGAATTGTTTGGGGATTGCCACCTGGGGTTTCTTAGTGTCAGGATAACTTTTGGGTCAAGATGCTTCAATTCACAATTGTTTCTGCTCTTAGACTTCAGCCTCTGTGAGTTCAGAAATTATGATTCCCATTGTTAAACGTAAATATATATTTATGGGGAGGTTTTCTTTGGAGTCCTGCCACACTGGAGCTTATTGCTTTTGTTCCAGGAAAAAGGAAAAAAAATGTGGCAACTGTAGGCACATATTGTGGTATGTGAAAGAGAGCAATGAATTTTGAAGCAATTTGTACATATTTGCAAAAACTGCTGTCAACCAGAAAATAGCCTTCATTAAGAAACAAAGGGGGAGGTGTTTTTCTTTTATCTCTGAGCGGTTTGTAGGCTCAGAACAGGCAATCCAATGCCGTTCCAAGGTATTAAACAGCAGTAGTTCAAGGGTTGATGCAAAGCAATCAGCTGCTGAGATTGGCCAGGGGAGGAGTTGGCAGAGGGGCTCTTTTACCTTCCTCAAGGGCTGTACTGGCCACCCCCACCATCCTGGCAGGGACCAGGGCGCATGGTTTGTTTTCCACCAGCATCCAAGAACTCTGTTTTGAAATCTCCCCTGCGTCTTCCACAACTTGGTCCTTCAGTTGTTAATGGGAAAATAACAAAACCACCTTGTTTTCACTGAAAGACAACAAAACCCAAACAGAATACGTGTTCTTTAATTCCAGTTCAAAGTAAAATCTCTCTGAAGACAGTCCTTTGTAATTTTTGTTTAAGTCAGTCAGTTAAAAAATATTAGAGGAGCTGGGATTTTAGCTTGACTCAATAACATTAGATGGTAATTGGATAACATAGGTAGGGGATGCAAGTCAGTGCAAACTTGACATGGTTATTAGAGCAATCTTGACGTTATTAGGCTGTTGCCTTCACCTGTGTTAATTTGAGCTCAGAATGTATCAATTTCCTAAAGAGGAAGTTATGAAGAGACCAAAAATAGCTGAAAGCCTTTAATTTAAATATTTAAGCTAATATTCGTGGAAAATTGTTTGTGATCTTCACACAGTTATTTCATATTGTCAGCCAGCCTCAATTTACGTAAAAGCAGTATATTGAGACAAAACCAGGTGTAGGCAGTCACAGGGTGAAGGATTACTGGGTATAAAAGCTGTTTATTCTTTTAAACTATCTCTGGATATCTATCTGTCTATCTGTCTTTTGTTAAGATTACAGGTACTCTATATAGAAAATAAGCTATAGGCAAAGTGTGCCATTCTGCAATCATCTCAGTCCCATTATGGGGCACAGAATACATTTTTCTCAGCAAGAACTTTAATATTTGAAGCCGTTCTTCTTGTGCATAGCCTATTTATTCATTTTTAAACATCAAATTCTATAGCTTAAGTACTTTGATATATTCTAGTGGAATAACTCCCTGACTGTGAGGGATCCATCTCGGTAAGAGGGTAAATAAATTTAAATTCCTGCATAGCACTGATTTTTTTTTTTTTACCTTTCTGAAAAATTTACTTCACCAAGTAAAGCAAACAGACACAGGTTGTTTATAGCGCCTGTGATGAACAATTAAATAAATTGAATGGGTCATTCCAGACTATCCATAAGTAAAAAGATCATAATTCTTGGCTTTGGTCACTTCTATTTTGCCATTAAAAGTAAAAGGACAAAAGACTGCATAAAAAGAAACCAATCTGTTTCCCTTTTATTAAATCTGTTTACTGTCATACCATTTTGATTTATGGTCTTGGCCACTTTCATGAGGCAAAAATATGCTACTTTTTAAGTGTTTTTTTGGTGAGGCTTTGTTAAACTCTTAAGAGAGATGAGGAATATGAGTAACATAAATTGATTCTGTAGCAGCATGGGTGTTTCTTGGGTGTGCAGAGGAGTCTCCCTACCCCAGAACTGTTTTGCTGCTAGCTCCACAAAGCCTCTTTAATAAATCAGAAACGCTGTCCCTGCCCTCTGTGTCCCCTCTATGCAGTGGAAAGGGACATTTGGGGTCTCACCTACTCGGGGAATCTGGGCCTGTCTAAGTAGGGAGAGAACCAACAGCACAAAATATCAGGTTTGTGAGAAAGGTCTGAGAACTGACTTTTCAAAATTGAATGTGTAAAGGGTTGCAAGTTACCTTTGTGAGAATGGGCTGTATTTCCATACTTATTGGCAGTGGCTGTGATATACCTGCCATCTATATGCTGGTATTACTGCAATGTCTTTTTCCAGACCAGTAGGTCATAAAGTTCCATCTCTTCAGAAATGTGTTCTTTGGCGTATGTAATTACTAATTAATCAAATACCTTTTGGGCAAATGAAAGCACAAAAGCACAGAAACTGTTTGAACTACTTACAGAGAAAATAAACAAAGTATCCATGCAGTTTCTTAGAGTTTTTGTAAGTGCAATTTAGTCTTGCGACTAAATAGTTCCTGTTTACTGTTCTGCCAGAGGGTTCAAACACATACCAACGTAGCACTTTCACCAAAATTGCTCTATCAAAGTCCTGAGGAGTATTTTCACAGGTCTTGGGTATTAATATCAAATGCCGAACAGTTATGACAGCCAAAATATATCAAAACAGTTTCTTGGCAGAATGATGCCCAGTGAGGTGTAGATATTAACTCTGTGACCTAGACTGACTCCAGGCTGAATAACTACATTTGATTGATCGATAATAATGTTCTCTTTTCTGATATTTATGGTTATCATTTATTGTCTTGTGAAGTCTTATATGGTCATAGAATCTTGAGATTTTTTTGTTTCCGTAGAAAGAAATGCATCTGATCAGCAAATCTCTTTCTTTTAAAATCATTGGGAAATTTGCCAATTACTACAGTGGATGCAATATGGAAGCCATGAGTTATAACTGAAGTTATCAATAATCTGCCATAATATCTACAATTGCATTGCATTTGCGTACATTAAAAAAGATAACATTTGTCCCTCTGAAGACCAGATAATCTGCTTCACAGTTTGTATAGCCAGCTAAGTTAAGCACTTGGGGACCATGTGTATGAAGTGTGTCTTTGCCTTATTGTGTTTCTAGGATACAGTTATAATAAAAGACCATGCATATAAAGCATGATTCCCTCTTCACACTTCCTTTTTGCTCATGTGGGATATTAACTTAGGTTTTGATATACACCCTGAGCTAGTGCCTCTCCCTGTGCTTATTAGGAGCAGGCAGACTAAGAAAAATTCCTTCCACTCTCTGCCTTTCTTTGACCATTAATCCCTCATAACCTGTAAATACAGTTTCTGGTTTACCTGTTTAACAGGTTTACCTGTTTAACAGGTAAACCAGAAACTGTGCAATCAAAGCAAAACAAAACTTCAACATTTGGTAGGCAGGCAGGTGTTCCCAGGAAAGCATGGCTCCATCACAGGTGACTTTGCAGGACAAATACCACCACTCTGAACATCTTCCTTATTCTTCTCTCAGCTTTATATGCTGAGCATGTCAGGGATATACCTCTGGTCAGCTCTTTGTGAATTTATAGAAGGAACCAGTCAAGCATTCTAGCTGCCCATATTGCTGTTATTTCCCTTCAACCCTGTTGTGGCATTGCTTGAAATAGGAAGATCCTGACTTCTTGTGGGTTGTTCCACCATCTAAGTTATTATTATGTTAAGTCTGGAAAAGTACAACTTACTCAAGTGTTAAAAAAAGACCCCACATTTATGCTATGTATCTTCACCTGCTATCTATCTTAGCTGTATAAAGATCTAGACTGAAAAATTCAATGTATTTCTAAAGAAGAAGGTAAGGTAGAGGATTTACCCTTCTGTGAGAAGATTACATTTTTTTGCTTAGCACAGTGATAAAGTTCAGTACCAGGTAGGTATATGATGCATAAATTATTGTTTATCTCTTAGTCTGTCTTGTCCTAAGTGTATTTAGGCAAAACACAGAGACTCATTTTATAAAGCAACTTCTAATTTTGCTCTCAGAGATTGTGCACTCACTTATAATCAAGCAATTTGATAAACAGTTGCCTGAATAAGAGGTGCAGCATGCCACATTGTCTGGAAATATTGAGACATGGGTTTTTCAGCTTTTTTTCTCCTTTTTCCCTTTTTTTTCCTTTTCCATTCCTCTAGTTAATGTTCTTTACTGTAGAAGCAGAAGCAGGTCCAACAGAGATAAGATGAAGATCTCTGTTTGAAGTCATCATGCAAGGGTTTTCCTGCACTTGGTGCCCATGGGAGACGGATAAGCAATACACTCCTGAATGAAAGCAGACAGAGTGTGCCAGCTCCTCTGTGAAATCTGATGTACAGCAGTGTGTCAGCTGGTAACAAGGCAGTTGCTATCTGAGATATCTCAGCAAATTGCAGTGTTTGCAATATGGCCTAGAAAGGGATTTTCTGTTTGGGGTGATGTTGGAGGTGCTAGCAGAAGGAATAAGATTGTGAGTTGGTACAACAAGGCAAACATGTCTCTTTGTGCTTGCTCCAGGGTCTGAGGGTGGGTGTGTTTCAGCTGGTGAGGGTTTTCTCCTAAATCAGCATTGCTATTTGTGCAATCAGGCACCACTGGGTTGTGCTGGGAAGCAGTGGTGGAATCAAATCTCCAAGTTCTGGCCATGAGTCCTGATATCCCAGATGATCTTGTGGCACCACCAAATGGTTTAATATATTTTGAACTCCAGCAAGCATAGTTTACCTTAGAGATCAAGACACAATGATGTTTTTTACTTGTAAGCAGAAAGAGGTAGAATTTATTTGCTATGGAAAGAAGGTGTGCATCTCTTTGGTCACGGCACAACTGTTGATACTACTCAAAGACCAAATTACTGTACCTACTCACAGCAATCCCAAAAGACATTACAATGAGTAGCTTGTTATTTTGAATTAGAAAGCATCTCAGGAGGTCCAAGATAAAAAGTTCTGCTGGTGCATTCATAAGGAGCAGCTATTTATAGTATAGTTTTGTATCTTCTACAGACAATAAGAAAACAGTGTTTGTGTCCTGAATGTTAAGGCTATTTCATAATCATTATTAACCAGTATGGTCATTATGAGCATGCTTGTTTTGGCCCTTGGGTAACAAAGTTCACTGCTCCATCAAGCTCTGTCATAATCAGCATTATTATAAAAACATAATATTGTAACCTTCAAAAGCTCCCTGGGCTAGTGCAGTAAAAACTGGGGGAATGAGCTGAAGTAATCTTTAGGCTAGCAGCAGTTGCACTGGGAAAATATAACAATTTTTATGGATGCAAGGTACATGCTCCTCCCCACCCTCTTCATGCTCTTCTCACCAGGACAAAAGCTATCCCTCAGACCCCTCTCGGAGCCAAATTAGCTCATCAAAGCAAAGCAAGTTTATAACACAGTACTCACTGCATATCAAATTCCCATGCACTGCTTTGATTTCCATTCTTTGGAGTGCTGTTACCATATTTTGAGTATTTCATTTCAAAGAGAAGAGCTATTAAGCGTTTCCCCCAAAGAAGCTGATTATTCAATGGCTAAAGATGTCAAGGATAATGAAATAAAAAGGGAGCTGGGCTGTGATAGTCTCTAGCAGGAAAATACATCTCATTAGAAGGCATTCCCACCAGAGAAGTCTGTGGTGTTACATGCCTTAATTCCTTTCTGCTGCTAGGTTGTTACCCAAGTTTTGGATGCAGGCAGCATGCAGCCGCAGTGACAGTGCACAACTGTGTGCAAACAGTAATTAATCACTGGCTCCCTGAATGGAGCCTCTGTGAGCTGGAGGCAAATCAAAGGGCTGGCCTGGTTTCCAGCGCTTGAGGAACACGCCATGCTGTACAAATGGGAACATTCACGTTATGAATATCCCCTTGTAAGCCCTGTGGCAAGAGGCTGAGGGTAGCTGGCCTCCACAGGCTCAAGTCTGTGCTCAGCTGAAGGACCTGCCCTTTGGTGTTTGGTGATGGGGACAAACTGTGCATGCTCTGATCCAAGGATAATTCAGTTGAGTTTCCTGGCAATTTGAAAAAGAAAATCAATCTCACTACACAAAAGATTTGTATGTGAATTTATATATTCAAGGCTGTTTGCAAGAGTGCATCTTTGAAATGGCAGTGGTGTTCTCTACAGGCAGATATGCATTAGAACTTTGTCGATACTTTGGCATCATCAGCAAAGAGCAAATATGCTGAGAAAAGGTGTAAATGCTTTCTCTCACCCCCTCCCAGTAATTAAGAGTCTTTAGACAAGGGAGTGCATTTTGAAGCAGAGAAGGGGGTTGTGTCAGTGTGAAACACAGTGGTTGTCATTAGAGGATCTACACATTTTGCCAGCGATGCTCACAGTGGTGTCTGAGACACCGCAAAATTTCCTTGCACTTAGAAGAAGCAAAAAGGCTTCCCCAGAGAGAGCACTGTGTGGGAAATGTGGGCAAATCTCGGTCTGCTTGGAAGGATGGCAAGTGGGTCACCGTCCTCGTGGGTGCAACTGTGGGTTAGGGGGAGGGTTGTGCTGAGATGGGTTATGGAGGGCAGGGCCAGAGAGACTGTCAGGCACTGAATTGTGTTTCACTGTGTTGTAAAATCCCTTTAAAAATATCCCAATATCTGCAGCATATATGACAGTAGGTCGTGCCCATCTTGCAATAACCATACTGCAGCACATGTGCTCATCATTACAAAGTATCAGGACATTTTCTGCCATCCTAAAATCCATTTTCCTGGCAGCTCAGTGTCACAGTGAACAGGGCTTCTTCCTGTGCTGTGTCTGTCTAGCAAAAAGAGGTGAAGTACAAAAGGGCTAAAGAAGTCATATAAATTGAATGATTATGTGGTTTTAGGATATATCAAAATAAAACTGGTCTGGAATGTCCCTTGATGTAAATTGTCCTAGAGATGTGGTACAATTTACATTAGCTGAGGTGCTTTTCCTCCAATTTGTCTAAAATACATGCTGTATGTGGTGAAAGTCAAAAATCTCAGCAATTAGTTTTTCACTCACCCACATCTCTCATTATGCAGGTAAAGTGGGAGCTTCTTTCTCTTCACATCCTTGTGACAGTCTGTGTTGCTGTGTAGATATTTGTAGAGAGCTGTAAGGTCTCCCAGCAACTTTGCAAGCAGATTTCTGCAACTACACTCGTTTTCTGTCCAGTAAGGCCAGCACTAACCAGTGTTCCTTGCACCCTGGCAGGTCTGATTGTCCGGGAGGTCAGCATCGAGATTTCCCGGCAGCAAGTGGAGGAGCTCTTCGGGCCGGAGGATTACTGGTGCCAGTGCGTAGCCTGGAGCTCCGCCGGCACCACCAAGAGCCGCAAGGCCTACGTCCGCATTGCATGTGAGTGCTCGGGTGTGCAGCTGGGGGGATGCTGCTGAGCTGAGGAGAAGTGCAATCTCTGCCATTTCAGGGAGATTTTTGTTTTTTTTCTGTATTTTGTGCAGTTATTGATGCATACTGAAACTGAGGCCTTCAGAAATATTCACAAGAGTTTTGGTTTATTCTCTTAAGAGCTAAATCTCATTCTCCTATGTGTGGCACCAAAACCGGTATTTATTGAGTACAGCAGTTTTGTGTCCCCATAAAAGTGCCTGAAGTTAATGAGTAGGAGCCTTAACAAAGCAAGCTATGGAAAGAGGCAATAGCTGTTCTTTTCACAGGATCACAGAATGGCTGAGTCTGGGAGGCACCTTTGGAGGTCATCTGATCCAACCATTGGCTCAAGCCAAGGACACATAGAGCCAATTACCCATGACCATCTCCAAATGCCTTTTGAATTTCTCCAACAAAGGAGACCCCACCACCTCTCTTGGTAACCTATGCCATTACTCTGTCACCCTCACAATGAGAAAGTGATGCCTGATGCTGAGAGTGAACTTTCTGTGTTTCATCTTCTTTCCATTACCTCTGGTCCCATTGCTGGGCTCCACTCAAAAGAGCCTGGCTGTATCTTTGTTGCACTCTCCCATCTGGTGGTTGGGATCCCTCTAAGCTTTCTCCTCTCCGGGTGAACAGCCCCAGCTCTCTTGGCTTTTTCTTGTAGGAGAGATGCTGCTGTCATCTTTGAGGCCCTTTGCTGGACTGCCTCCAGTATGTCCATGTGTCTCTTGTACTGGGGAGCCCAGAACTGGTCCCTGCACTCCATATGTGACCTCACAAGGGCTGAATTAAGGGACAGGATCAGCTCTCTCACCTGTTGTCAATACTTTTTTCCTAACACAGCCCAGGACATCATTAGTCTTATTTGCTAACATTTGCTACATTTCTCACTTATTGTCAGCTGGGCGTCCACCAGAACACCCAGGCTCTTTTCTGTAAAGCTGAAAAATATGTATCACTGCAGTCAGATAATAGAGCTGCTGTTTCTTAGCAAAGAAAAAATGTGTGTTTAGCATATCATGTGACCAGATTTGTAATATGAGTTTGAAAGTGGTCATCTGAACCCTAGTATTTCATCATTATTATTCATGGCTACTAGCCTCAGTATTTATTTGGAACCATTCCCAGCTTAGACCCCAAGAACACAGGGCAACCAGTTCCCTGAAAACAGATCTTCATTTGACTGTACAAATATTTAATGTTCATTAATTTTCAAAGAGGTGCTTTTCTTTGTAATAGAGTAATCACACTGGGGACTCCCATTTCTCTTTCACATGATGAAATACTGTTCTGTATAATAGGAACAAAATATATCATCTAGAATTGCCTTTCTTCCACTGCTTTCACTCAGCAAAAACACATTTTGTGAGAAAAGGTCATTGGAAGTTGGATTTGCGGCATACTTATATTTCCTGCACTGTGCCTAACAATTTATAATAGGATAAGAGAAGTCTTCCAGCCAAATAAACCTTTTTTACAGACACATTAGAGGAAGGACTCTCTGTCATTATATCTCTCCATTAAGGGCTTGATTCTCCTTCTGTTCTTGGGAAACTACTACTTGGTTAAATCCTCAAAGAGAAGGTACCTTCTGTATAAACATCCAGATACCAATCTCAGAGGTGCTATTTAAATACCCATTTTTGAATGCCTTTAGTCCAAGTAAAATAGGAAATATGGACCTCTACTTTTAAGTATAGGCCTGCCCTAAGAGAAGAATTTCCCCAGGGCTAAGGGGAATTAAGATTATTGTACAAGACAGTCTTCCTGCAAAAGCAGAAATGCCATTACACGTGTGCATATTGCTTTCCCGTTGCAGGAAGCTTTTCAAAACTTTGAGGATTTTCCTTTTTTGTAATGAAACAAAAGAGAGTGGTTTCAATTCTTTCTTTCTTCCAAGCAGTGAGCACTTCAGAGAGGCTTAGCAATGTTTGAACAGGTTTTTTAGATTATGACTCTGCAGTTAACTCATTCAGTAGATTCTCATGTCTGGTAGCCCCTGACAGATGACCATTAAATCAACACAGCTTGGAAGTATTTTATATATACTTAAGTGTGTTTTACTTGATATTTAAGTAACTTTTGTGTCCTGGCATACCTGTGCACCTAATTCCTATATAGCACATAATCATTACGTGTCAATGCAAGTTATTTTATATCAACTGACATTTCTTCCCAGGTGTTCACATTTCTGTTGAAGGTGCTCATAATACAGAGTTTACTTATTTTTCTTACTATATTTTGGAAAGAGGAGAACAATCAGTTCAGTGATTTTTCCAAAGTCTCAGTGACTCTTTTTTCCCCCTCAGAAAAGTCTAATTAAATAAACACCGGGGAATTTTAGACGCCTGTAACTCAAATGTGGCTTTGTATTTCACTGAAGTTTTTTTAACCTCTTGTCCCTGAATTTGGTGTTCTTGGACAGCTGTGACACAGGCAAGTCACTTAGAGTCCTTGGTATTAAGGGTTGAAGTATGAGTCCTTCAATCTGTAAGTTTTAAACCAGCAAAAAAAAGCACATTCTGTGCAAAATTTTCCATGCACAGATTTCTATAAATTTGTCAGGTAACTCTGACCTACTTTTTGGGAACTCAGGAAGATGATGTGGGGAATATGCCTTTCTTTCTGACATCATTTGGTCTGCAAGACCAAAATATTTTAAACTCTGTTGCACCAACACTCATCTGTATTCATAACTTTGACTTCTTAGGACTGAATCTGCACTGGCAATAAAAAAAAAAAAGTTAAAAAAAAGTTGTGTCATGGTAAAGTTTCAACACAGCTGGTTAAGTATTCTGATGGTTACAGAGTGTGCCATGAGGCTGGGATAAAATGTAGGTTCTATGCAGTATTTATTAATCCAGGAAATCAAGGATGTCCAAATCTTAAGAGAGACAGAAGAGTCCATCTCTCCTCATCAGTCTGTAGCTATAGCTGCTTGTTTGTCACCAGTGCAGTCTTCCCTTTTAATTGGCACAAGAGTGAGCACTGACACCTTTGGGAAAGGTGAGGGGCCAATGGAGCATGTAAACAACTTAAGTGAAATTATTTATCTTAATACCTGAACCTGGTGATTTTATCTTGACAGGTACAATTGTAGCATATCTAGCCATATCTAGCACATTAGGAAAAGCTTCTCTCCTCTTTCTCTCTCTTACCCTGCCCCCATCTCCCTCTCCTCTCTCTCTCTTTTTCTCCCTCTCCCTGTTAATTTCCTTCTACTTTTCTCCTTATCTGCTTTGTTTTTTCCCCCTTATGCCCTGTTCTGGAATTATTGTGTCCTCTCAAGGGCTGGAGCTGTACTCCATTAAAACGAACAGAAAAATAGCACCCAGCATCAGTGCTCACTGAGCGTGTAATAGAATTAACTGAAAAGTAATTTGAAAGTGTGAAAAATGTGCATCCTGGAAAAGCAGCTTGTGTTTGTTTAATACAGGGTCAGGCATGTGTCAGAAAGTACATAACAACCTGGTCAATGAAAGTTCTCTGTGAAAATCAATTGCAACATTGCTTTGACCAAGAGCTTTAGTTATTCAGGAAAGGAATGATCTATAAATATGGACTAAAGATGCTGCTGGTGTTCAAAGGTTGCCCATGCTGGCAATACAGACAGGAAAAGAGCCTGAGTTTAAAGACAACATTCCAGCTTCCTTAAGTGTTCAGGGCATTTAACAGAAAATCACTGTTGCAGTCCTGGGTCATGTGTGTTCTGGGAAATTACTCCCTTCTGTGCAGGCTCTTTCTGCAAAGGCATGTCTTTCCAGTTTCACGGAATTCATTGTCTCGGGGCATTGGTCTCCCCATGAGAGCAGAGCTGAGCATTTCATCCTCTTGAACCAGCAGATTTGTTGGGATTCATTTGCCATTTTAGATATATCAGAAACCAACAAAGTAGTGTCATCTAATGTATGTATATTGGTGGAGCTGGAAAGATACAATAAATTTTCTGAGATATTTGCCTAGGAAAGTGCTAAAACACATTTCCTATTTATTTGCACATTGCTGATTTATTCTAGGCAAATCCCATGAGGAGCCTTAGAAGTCACTAATGTGTTTTGATACAGTTTTCCTGCTCAATTAAAAAATTTTCCTGTTGTGGAGGGAGGGAGGGAGAAAGAGGGGATTTTGGACAGCTTTACCTTCAGCTGTGAAAAATGCAACTGAATATAAAGTTTTAATGTGAATATTCTATAACAGAGCTACTGTCATTGAGTAGATAAAACCTAACAGGGCAAAATTCCTGTTAAAACAGTGAATGAGATATGAGCCTGTGTAACCAAAAGTAGAGTTAAACCCAATGGAACATATATCTGATAAAGACTAAACAATAGCTGCAGGATTTGACCTAATTTTTAGATCAGATAATAAAGGGGTGGCTAAGACAAATTGCTTTGAGCCCCTGTGCATAGAGCAAACTCACTTTTCATTTGCACCACTTTGGTGTTGCTGTAGCTTCACTGACTTCATGATGTTAACTCATGCTCTCCTTGAGAAAATATAGTAAAAATTCAAGCCCTAAATCTGCTCCCAGTTTTTGGAATTGTTGCACATCTATGAGAAAATAGAAGCTTTTCCTGTAATTTCTATTTCCTCATCTTTTTTGGTGTAATGAATGTGAATAGTTTATTCTTTTCCTTTATTCATTATCTTAAAATCAGAATTTAAAAAAAAATACAAAAGAAAAGATTTTTAAAAGCCCTGATGTAGTAAGGAACTGTGCTTGTTAATCTCTTTTTATAATTTTGTATTAGTTTCCCATGTACTTATCTGAAAGCCTTTATTCTCCCAGACATTTTTTTCAAAGGCATGCAGTTAATATATGCATGTCAGATCCTGTATACTGATAAGATAAATGTGGTACAGAAAATTAGATTGGTTCATCTGATGGTTTATCTCTGCTTACAAGGGGTTTGCAGTTATGAAAAGGAGCAGATATGAAAAACAATCACATATTCTTTACTGATACTTGTTTATCTCACCTTGTAGTGCTGGGGCCTGTGCTCCATGGCACACGGCTGCAGTGCCTTTCTTCCCTCTCATCTCATACCTGATCCAAGCAGAGCTGTGAAGACATGTTCTGCAGCCAAAGCATTAGAGCCCTTTGTAATAGGAGCAAGGTTGGGTGGATGTTGAGATAAGCAGAAGGGAGATAGGAAGGTCAACAACTGAAAATGTTAATGGGAAGGTACATCCAGGATATCCAGTATTAAAAAAGAACATTAAAATGTGGTTTGTGTACTTTGGCAAGTGTGTGTGAGAGTTAGCAGAGATAGGACCTTAATTCCTTCCTTCCTTGTGTGCCATTTAAGTTGCTACTAATCAATATCCGCTGCTTGGAGTTAATAAAGGGATGACTGAGGCATGTGCTCTTGAGCTGAGATTACTGAAGAGCAGCAGATTACAGAAAGGGCAGCAGAGAGGTTAACTGTGCATTTAGCATATTCAGTCCTACCTACCTCTCTGCTTGTGCTCCTGAAAAACACGTTTCTGTACCACTTCCCAAGTTACCAGGAGTGACCACTCCCAAATTTAAGAATGCGGTTGCAACAGTAATGAATAGAAAATTAAGTTGCACTGTATGGAAGAGCCAAGACTCTATAAATTATGGTGGACCTGATGTTTGTATTGCTTCAAAAACAAAAGGAAACTCCTTTACTGAATTAACATTAATTTAATCCCTCTGTAGGAGCTTTGAGAATATCCTACCTACACTGTCATGCCTAATAAATTATCATCTTTCAGTACAGTCTGATTAGGGCCTTAGTTTTGATAGATCCTGCCAGGAAGCTAATAAATTTTTGCTTGTATTTTAGTAGTCACCAGATAGCTGTGTGAGTTATGTTAGTGCATCAGAAGAGCAACAACAAAACACCACTTACACAAAGAGTTTTCAGTTTTAGTGTGTCAGTGTCTTGTAAATTCAATTGTAATGTACACCTGATGTTTCTAATGCCTGTCTTTAGTAGCTTTAGCACACCTGTCATGTAAAAAGTCACCTGTTGAGGTTACGTCATTTGAACATTATATTTAGATTTATTTGAAAAACAAAAACTTAGGAGTTCATCTTCAATCACCAAATAAAATAAATAGAAGTAAGTTTATAAGTTGGTTTTCAGGTTAAGCTCACAACAAAATATTGAGCTATCAAGTAGAAATAGAAGACGAGGAGAACAGTGTGATCAACTTACACCTGGGAACCCATCTGCTCAGTGAATTCTTGACAAAGTTTGTTTACTTGTATTTTTTACAGTTGTTTCAATACCAAAAGTTCTGAGTGGGTCATTTTTCATTATAAGCATAGCCCACAAGAAAACTGGGTTGCAAAAGACTGTTTAGTCTTACGAGCACCTGGCTGAATTAGCTTGGAGCTAAAGAGAGAAGGGGAAAGAAATGGTTTTCTTGCAGATCTGTAAGTAGTGAGTCTCTAGAATCATTGGGGTATAGTGTTATCCCCAGGTGGCTGCAGATGCCACTGACAGAATGAGGACTGGCCAGTCTGCACCTCCCATTTGTTCAGGCTGAAAATACAAAGGAAATAAAAGAGGAGAGAGGGTCCTGAGCTCATGCAGAGTGTCTTGCAAATTGTAGGCTGGCAAGCAAAGGGTGTTCCTTGCCTCATTGTGTAGCTCAGGTCAGTAGATAGAGCAGCCTGCATCCCCAAAACAAGGTGTGCAGTTCCAGGAAGCTGCTGCAGTTCCCCTCAGCAGTTTGACCATGGAAGCTCATGCTGCTTCCTGGCTATGTGGGCCACCAGAGGGCTACAGACAAGCCCAGTTTAAGCCACAGGCTGTCAGGCATCTTAGGAAAGGTGGAAGTTCCACCATTCGTGATTTGCCTCTCCAGATTGAGAAGGTGGCCGTGTCAGCTCGTGGTGCTGCAACATTTGTCTTTAGGACTGGCCAGAAGTGAAACAGCCCCTGCAGAAAAGGAGAGTAGCACAGAGTTGTGTATTGAGGATTAAGACAGAGTTCTGAGGTGTTGACTTATTTCCTCAGTCTTCAGCTCCAGCTGCTAAAGCTTGGGCCAGCTGAGAGCACTGCCCTGTCCAGCTGCAATCCCATTCCATGAGCAGCAGTGCTCTGGAGGAGGGCAGGAGGCTTTGATCAATGCCCAGCGTGCAGCTGGTACAGCAGGGGACTCTGCAGGGCAAGACACCACACTTAGAAAAGCCATTGATAGAGGTTGCAGAGGGATCCCCTGTGTTACAGACTGATGACACTCCTGTGATTGTCTCACTGGAAATCTGGTTTGATCTAATTAATAACATAGCTGAAACCACAGAAGAACAAAATGGAAAAAGAAGAGGTTTTTATAACTAACCTTTCCATTGCTTACCCACCAGTGCGATTGATCCCCTTGCAAAGGTCACAGACTCAGCTGTGAACATTAAAGCAAGGCCGAACTATGCCTGAGAGGGCAGGGTTCCTTACATTTAGATTTGCAATTCAGTATTTAATAGGGGGGTTTTTTTGTAGCAAAAAGGTGTCTCTCAACTCTGTCCACATTGTGGAAAGTGATGGAAGAAGAAGAGACCAGTTTAACAATATTATTAGTCATGTTTCTGGAACTAAGAATCAGTCATCCAAGTTTTGGAATAAATGCCACGAGATGTGTTTTCACAAGCATGTGAATTCTCTTTTACTTTATAGAACATCAGTGGCATTTTACCAGTCTTTTCCCACAATTATTTTTCTGTTTGCCTGTTCTTATTAGGCCAGGTAAAATTAAAATAGAATTGAGCCTCTCCTCTTTAGAACATTCTCAGGGGTAAAAGGTAGACTTGACATCTTGGTCACATATCACATATTGGCCTTCTAATAACAGCTAAAATTTTACCAAGCCATATTCACTTTTTCTCTAGTGTTTTTATTGTAATTTTTGCTTTTGAATTTTTATTGTATTTTTTGCTTTTGATGTGTTTGGTTTTATATGGATGTCTGTATATACTTACCTATATAAAGCAAGCTATCTTCTGTATGGAAATGCATACTTTTTTCACATTCTTAAACCCTTGTTTCTCTTAAAGCACACATCGAACATATTTCTCTCAATGGCCATATTTAATATAACAGTTGTATAGAAAAAAAATAAGTGTCTTTTTTTCTTTTTGTGCTCTTAAATCTTGCTCATATTTTAGATTGTTTGTTCAGATCCTATTCAGTAAACAGGAGGAAAGTTGATGTTGGAGTTACTAGACGAAGAGAGTCTAAAAGGTCTACCAAGGGCAGAAATCCATCTTTCCCTGACAGTAATGCTGCCTTGTTCTGTTTGTCTGGTTTGCATCTAATTCCTGGCTGACAAGTGTCCGTTTTTCATGCTCATTCATTAGTCACCCTTGCATTAGCACCACATTGAAGCGCCTGGTCTGCCTCTTATCACATTTCTCAGAAATGATAAAAGATATCCTTATAGTTTTACCCACCCACACATCACAGTAAAAACCCAGAACAACAAAGAGATAAAATACATTTGATTAAAAAAAAATAATAGGGTTGTTCTTCGTTCTTTCTTAGAAGCTGACAGGTAGAAAAGGAAGGGGGAAATGACTTCCTGTGTATAATCTATTACCTTTCGCAGGAAAAAATGCAACTTCTGAATGTTTTGTAAGATAAAAATGTGTTAAACATATAATGAAGTGCATCAAAAATTAGATCTAATGCCCCTTTGTCCAAAAAGCATAGAAATTCAGAAGTAAAGTTAACAACATGGTGTACACTGAGAGTCTGATTTTCCATTACTTTATTTCAGTTTTATGCTTATGAAAATTCTCTGGTTTCTATGCAGCTCTTATGCAGCCTTATGTCCTTACCAGAGAGGGTTGTGCAGAGTGTTTCAGGAGTCTTGGAGGGAAGTCTCACTATAAGTATGCTGTAAATGTGCTGCAATATATGCCACAAGAGCCCCCTCTGAATTTACTAGGGCTGTGCCTTAGTAAGGAAAATAGTCTGGCTCAAGGTGGCAGACCAGAATTTTAATTGCTGCCTTTGGTTTCTGTTATGAACACATCCTTGAAGGGAAGGTAGAGGTGGGGTAAAACAGCTGATGGGAGTGCAGGCTGTTACCTGAGCCTGGCAGTGACATCCCTCTAGTCAGAGAGGTGGTGAAGGACAGGATGGGCCCTTCAGCACCACTGTCCACCCTGGCTCACTGCATTATGGGGAATATTACCTGCAGAAGGGGAGGAAGGGTATTGCTAACACCAGCAATATAGGGTTATTCTACATTAGCAAACTAATAATGGAAAGAAAGTCCAGCTGCCTTTCTCTCTTGTCCCTCCTATGGAAGGTAAGGGTAGGGAAGGTGCTTTCTCAGCATCTCAGTAACAGGGCTGCTGCCCACATGAGACTTTAACAGTGCACACTGCCTCTTGACAGAGAGGTCCTGATCCAGAATGGATCAAATGTTTTATTGATTTGCTTTTCCAAGTATATTTTTTGAAGATTGTTAAAGCTTCTTTGGGATGTATTTTATTAGTCTCTTACCATTCTCTGGGAAAATGAATCCCTTCTGTCCCCACTCACAAGCAATTGTAACTTACATGACACTTTGAGAAATTGAAAAGTGTTATTGAAAATACTCTGCTTGGGAAAGATCCAAAGTCCCTCAGTACATTAGCAAGCTCACCCACTCCCAGCTGACAGTATGATGACTATAATTGTTAAATGGCAAAGGAAGCTGAAGATTGGAGAATGGGTGTCACCCATTGTTAGGAGGGTGTCATTGTTACCCACAGAAATCATAGCAAGGGCCATAGAGAAAAAGCAGTCATTTCAAAACCCAGTGCTGTCCAAGCAAGGTGTTTCATGATAGTTACAGCAGATGAGGAAGATGTTTGTCCAGGCCCTTTGCTTCATCATCAGTTAAAAACCCATCTCGTGTGTGTCACAACCAGCCAACCTTATGCTTGGTTAGGTCAACTAACCATAAGTGCCCTGCACTGTTGCCATCCAGGGCCATTTGTAGGTGACGTGGCTGCTGTGGGAGGTGGTGGAATAAAGCTGTGAACACGTGGGAGGAAGCCAACAGGATATAAGAGCTCCTAGTCTTGTAAATACACAATTATGTACCTTCACCCCTCCCAAATTAGTATCATTTACTCAATAGTGTCTAATGGCTCCTTTGAGAACATTACTGCCTATTATGTCAAATACTCAGTGTATTTTTAGTTTGTGGATCATTGAAATGCTTGAACCCAACAGTGCCATTAGAGCATCCTCCCACAGCAAGGTGCTGTGGGTGGGGCAGCCAGGAGAGCAGGGGTCCCAGAGAGTTAATCTCACCTGCAGCAGCACCACTGCAACTGTTCTCAGGGAAAAGGGGCTGTTCATACCCAGCAATTCTAGCTGTTGGTGGCAAAGATATTAAAGGGGGATTTTTTTACTGTTATTACACATTTCTAGATTAATGCTATTTACTTTTGCATGCACTAAAACTTCGGGATTTTTCTAAAGGCAAGTGCTTTATGGGAGAGGTGATTATTGTGCACGTGAGGCAATGTAGAACTAGAGCTCTGTTAAATATTTCAGGAAGTTAGGTAGGACAGTAAATCAACATGTCAAGAAAAATATTCAGATTATTATCTAATCTCCCTCTGTCTTCAGCCTGAACACCTGAAATCTATTATTAATATGCTATTTAATACTGTGCTTATATGCTTCTATTACTATTACAGTAACTTTCTCATTTTCCCTCAACCATGATGTTAGAGCACAATAATTGCATTATGCACGTGTGTGTACCTGCTAAATGCACTAAGGTGTACCTGATGTAGAGATAATCCTTTTCTTCTGAAGATATCTGTGGACCAAGCAATAATGTGATCTTATGGGTACTGCTAGCAATATAGCCTCAGCTGTTTGCTAATTTGAAGCAAACTGCATTATCCTGACATTATGTGTGCTCAGGATACCTGTCAAGCCCACAGGATGGGTGAGGAGCCTGGGCCCAAAGAAGAATGTAACTTCCCAAGAAACCTACCAGCTCATTTCATGAGCTGCTCATTTCCATGTTTAACGTGCAGAACTGCAGCAAGCCAAAACTCAGCATTTTGTCCTTGGAATGACTCCCACCCATGGGCACCTGGAGGGTTTCAGATTTGCTCAAATGGAGCCATAGAACCCAAATGTCCACTGGGTGGCCTGTCAGAGAGGGTGGGATGAAGCTGCTGGTGCTGGCAATGCATTGGGAACTCTGTAGAGATGTCAGAGACTTGCTGTGGTTTCTGTCCCATGAACGAGCCTCCCTGGCTTGGAATAACTCCAATGTGACAGGGATGCTGACAGGCACAGCCTGGCGAAACTTGGCATGTCATCTTAAGAAACGTTCATGTCCAGATTTTTGCTCCTCCTCTTTGCCCTAAGTTATCCAGTGTTGTAGGGTAAAGCCCCCTTCAGCAACAGCTGAGGTTGGAGTGGTGGGGTTTGTAGTGAGGTAGCTGTGACACTGGCATGAGCTTCCTTTTGACAGAAGGTAATCCCAACCAAGCAGAGAGCTGGAGGCAGCAATTTCTTACATTGCTGCAGTAGGGTGTACCAAAGCTTATCTTTTGGTGCCCTAAACTGTGGCCACAAATCTTGTCCCATCAGAGGGGCTCTCAGTATCCCTGCCCTGCGTGCCAGAGGGAGCAAGAATGCTGCTGGTGGGAAACCAGTGAAGTGTGGGGCTGCTTCTCTCATGCCTGTGGTGAAGAGGAAGGACTGAGATGACTCAGTTTCACTGGGGAAATGCTTGGATGTCAGAAGTTTGCCACTATATCAATTAAAATTAGCATCTCCAGCTATGACAGAGCTTTTTCATGGTACCATTGAACTGATACTGAATTCAAATACTGAAGGTAGTTGAACAGTCATGTTTTCCCAATATAGGATAAGAGATAGAGGTCTCATGCCATTTAAAGTTTCAGGGCATCAGAGGAGCTGATTTTGGTGGCAGCCACCCCATCTCCCTTTCTGTCTCTGCATTTGCCAGCCCCAGGTTTTGCCTTTTGGTAGGACTGATGCAGTTCCTTTGTGGGTCAGCTCTTAAATGAGGTCTTGGGGGTAATCTAGGAAAAGATAACCCTTTGCATTTGTAAACTGGTTCAATTCAGTGATCTGTTTTGCAGTCCAGTCATAGGTTATGGCTTCATAATATAAAATATCTTGTTTTTAAATTGTTCCCATTTGACTGTGTCTTGTTGCCAATACGATACAAGTATTTGTGCAACCTCACAGTGAGCTGATGTACGGAGATGGCTTGACTTCAGAACAAGAAGTAAAACAAAAATAACTGAGTTGTAAAGTTTTTGAAGTCAGGCTAGATCTTTGATGTGACTTTGAGCATGGTTTCACATCTATCTGCAGAAGGAACTGGCAGCAGGCAGAAATATCCCCAGTAGCTACTGGGGCTGCAGCTCAGCTTTCCAAAGGCACATCCTCCCTGGCACAGAGGAGAGGGTGGCAGTCCATGGCAGAAACATGGGAATAATGATAAAGAGGGAACTTCTCAGGTCCATTTTGCCATCAGTGCAGACATTACTAAAGAATATAAAAAAAGCCAGACTTTGCAGCTGTCCAGTACAATGAACTGGTTTGATCTTTGGAGGTGCATTCAATGCCCTGTCAGTCTCCCATATTTCTGTGGTGCTATGGAGGGTTCCAAACATGGTTCAATTCCTTGAAGTGACTTTTTATTATTATCATTGTTATTACTACATTATTATTAATAATAATAATAACTTAGTGCTACAGGGATAATGATACGGTGTAGACAAATTAGCTAAAGCTGTAAAGTTAATGCTTATGAGCTAAAAGTACATTAAATCACAGCATGAGCATTTTCATCTATGAGTTTAAGGCAACTCAGTTTATATACTCTAGTTTTATAGATTTATTTAATTTTCCATAACTTTCTTTAGTACTTTACTGGTATAGTTTATCAAACAAAAATTATCTGAAGAAGGGACTTGTTTCACTTTTTGTTCTGTGTCTGGACATGACCTTCCACAGGAAGCCTTTGTTGCTCAATGGGTTCACATGCTGTACCACAATATAAGTATTAAGTCCACTATAAAATCTTTGCTTAATGTTGGAATGAAGTGAAAACATGACCCAGACATTTTTTAATGCTTTATTTTACAGGGAGCAGAACTACTGTTTTCTTTGTCTCTTGCATTTATCCAATGTGGCAATCAAATATAATGTAAACGAGCAGCTGATAATAATGTTAATGATTTTATTTTCTTCTCCCTTCTCAGATCTCCGGAAAACTTTTGAGCAGGAGCCCTTAGGGAAAGAAGTGTCCCTGGAGCAAGAGGTCCTGCTCCAGTGCCGTCCCCCTGAAGGCATCCCAGTAGCTGAGGTGAGAAACAGCAGCAGTGTCTGGCCCTGGGGCATCCTGAGTAAATTCTGATGGGTGGCTAATGGTGCAGTGACTTAAAGCAGGGCGTGATGGATGGGTGCTAATGGAAAGCTGACTGACTGCTGCTCATAGGCAAGATTGATTGGGACTTGATTAATGGCTTTGGGTTGTGGCACCCTGCTGGGCAGAGCTGCAGGTGGTTTGGTTTCAGTTTTTTCTTCCATTTGAAAAATCACAACTATATCTGGCATGCAGAGGACACATAGCTGGGGGAACATATTAATACCAGCCTGTTGTCTTTCGTTCTGCTTTTAAAGGAAAAAAAATAATTGCTTATTCTGAGGGGCACCTTTCAAACAAGTTTTAATTTTTAGTTTGCCAGACAATATTCCACACGTGTATGCACCACTCTGCCAACTTGGCACGAGAGGATGTGATATAATACAGGTTCCCAGGTAAAGCAGCATGAGGTTTGGGAAAGTAGAGGATGTATTTGCCTAATAAGCCATCTTCAGGGCCTTAGCTGATTTTCCTACTGGCTTTTAAGCAAACCCAGAGTGGGTAGCCTGTTCTCCCCCTGCAGGAGCCAGCCTGCCCTCCAGCAGAATCTGTGCCTGACAACAGCAGTGAGCAGCAGCTTCCCTAAGTATAGCAGTGCCTCCAGCTTCAGACTCACAGCTCATGGAAGGGGAGGCCCCTGAGTCACAGGGAAGCCTCTGAAATCCTAAATCCACTGTGGCTGTTATGAGAAAAATTGATTGCTAATGACAGTAATTCCCCTATCTGAATTCTCTTCGGTTTTCCTCTACCAGGCACAGAAGAAACTGTTGCCAATTTGCATTAGGATAAGTCAGACTGTCATGGCTAAGTAGCAAAGTGGTTGTCACTCAGAGCTCATGGCTGATTTCTCAGGAGATGAAGCTTAAAATGTTACCTCCCCATCTAACCCAAGTTTAGATTTAATCAGAATTGCAGAAACATGTCCACAAACATCAGAAAGAATAATTAGCACAGAAGATTTTCCCCACTTTCTTGTTCTGTAGGCTGTTTTCTTTCCCCATTAAGATCTCCCAAACTCTAAAGAGTGTTTAGGTCTGCCGAGCCAGCTTGCTGACAACTGTAATATTAATCAGTTGGGTTTCGTCAGAAACTTAGCAGCAGGTTTTTATTTTCCTTTCTGATGTTTCTTTGCATCAAATCAACTTCTTGTTGTACCATGACAGGAGTTTTTGCACTGGGATGTGTTGTACAGGCAGTGCAGGGTAGTACTGGGGCACTTCATTACCTTTGCTAGAAACAGAGATTAATTCTGGCAGGGAGGTTCGGTTTTATGCGGTGTTACAAGGAGCTCTGGCATTTCAGCAGCCAGGCCGATTGTTCCCTCAGAAAGGTCTGTTATACCCAGTCGCGTGGCTGAGACCCAAACTGCATAATTTAACATGATTTGTGGAAAGTGATCTCTGAAAAAATCCTCTGTGAGCTGCTGCCATAACAGTTGTGCTTTTTCCTGCCTTCCAGTATCCTGCTCGCTCTGTCAATAGCTCTTCATGACGGTGCATTGAGTGACTCTGAATCTTATTTGTACCATGGTCAGGGCAGACACCAATTAACACTTGGCAGGCTCAGAAATCTTATACTCCCTATCTGACATTCAAAAGAACCATTCTCAATGTGGGTTTTTTTCCTCTTCTGACTTTTGAAGTCAGAAAGAGATCAAACACCCAGATTGGACAGCTGCCTAATACAGCCTCTTTGTAGATTCTTTCCAACACTATTAAAAGAACAAAGACCTGAGCACTAATGAATATGAATACCTTAATGTGACACTTTATTACAGCCACTTGCTGAAGCTAGTAAGATAAATTTCAGAAAAAAAAAAAAAGAGAGATGAAAGATAACTTGGTGGGTTGAAGGATTACATGATTATTTTAATTTAAAGATGAATGAGTTCTTTGTTTAAGACTTCATTTATTTGTTTGGAGAAGTTTCTGATATGATGGCACAGGTGACTATAAGAAGGACTTGGGAGAAGGCAGGCAGCAGACTGAGGCTGTTTTCCATCTTTTTGAAAAACTGCTTTGACTCCAAGTAGAGTAGGGTAATGCATATGCTGCAGCTGTGAGCAGCATTTCCAAATACTTTGGTGAGCATGTGCTTTAGATTCTTCACACTCTGGAAACTGTGTTTTGTTTAAGATTTTTTTCTTACTTACTGGTTTCTGAAGGAGCCACTGTATTTAACACCAAAACAGATGAAGAGAAGCTTACACTGTAGACTGTACAAAATACACCTTTGGTGTAATGTGTTGCAGTGCTGGAGTCCAGAGTCCCAACATCTTTTGCTTGCTTTTTCTCTTTGATTCCATTCTCCCACTTCATTCTCTGTTGGGTGTTTTGTTTTTCCTTTTTTTCCTGGTATTTCAAAGTGGTGAGAACAAGCATTCTTAGGGATAAATTCTGTCCTCTTTTCAGTATCTGGGGAATTCAGGCTTATCATTCCCAGCATATTTAATTGCAATTAACTGTGTCAAGCTCTTATGGATCAATGTAAGAGCAGATCTTAGGAATACTGAAAAGCTGAACCACACAGCAACATACAGCTTCTCCAGAGGGCGAGAAGGACAAAGACAGAGACGGACAGGCAAAGCTTTTAAAGTAACACTTACCAGTCCCTCAGATCCACTAATACATGACAAGCATTAAAGTGAGCTCAGGTCATGGGCACTGTGAAAAAAAAAAAGAAAAAGTCAAAATCCAAATACAAACAGATGTGTTAAAATACACCAGCCTCAGGGCCTGAGGTCAAATCAAAGTACATCTCCTTGTTCACTTGGGACAACGTAAGGAAGCGAGGGTTTCCATGGTCTCGGGGAAAAACAGAGATATAAACAGAGATAACAGAAATATCAGCTTCTCTGCCATCATACACCCCTGCCCACCAGCCCTGACCAGCATGGGTGTCAGTTGCACCATGGCATCCCTCCCCACTCCCAGGTTTATAGCCAATATCAATCTGAACAAACCTACAGGTTCTGAACCGCCCAGGTAAATGTTTGGGCTGTGCCAATGCATGGCCCAGGCAAGCAGCAGAAGGACCAGCACAGGTGCTGTTACACTGAGGTTTTCGCATCTAGCTGAGGGGAGGAAGGGGCAAGCTCACGTGTTCCTGCTGTGACAAAAAGAGAAAACAAATGAGTAGACATAAAAACAAACAGCAACCTGCCCTATACTTCTCTGCCTTCTGCTTTCCCCCAATGAGGAGAAGGAGGGCGAGGTGGTACAATCAGCAGTCTGACCCGCCAGCCTCACGCTCAGTGGAAATCAGACAGAAGCAGCTCCCCAGCATGAACAGAAACATCCATTTCAGTTCCACTCTGCTCTCTGTGTGATTTTCTAAACCTAACCTGAGAAGGCAGGAAGGATCCCATTCTGTGATGCTCCAACAGTAATGGCTGAGTTGTTAGCAATTAACCCCTTAGCTCATTTAACTTGTTCTTTGAAAGACATCAGCATCATATTGCACATGATAAAATATAGTTAGAGACACTGAGTCACATCAAATTATCTCATTTGGGTAGGTTATAGATCAAAACACAAATGAGATGTAAGATTGGTTAATATGCCATAAGCTGCCAGATGAACTTTTGCATTGAAATGTGTGATTTGTGGAGCCTTTAACGGGGGGGTAATTGCTTCTTTAATTTTAATTGAGGTGTTTCACAGAGTAATTTAATTGCAGAACAGGGTGTAGTGTACAGTTTGGTGACCCAGTTGGGTTTAAAACTGTATGTGATATTTATCCACATTCATAGCTTTAATTAGGAACTAGAGCAAGGGGGAAAGGATCACTGAGTCAAGAGGCAGAAGAGAGTGTTTTGTCGAGTCAAGATGACTGTGACACAAACTTTATTCAGCTGCTCTTGCCCAGGCAAAGGCTGGTGGAAGCTAGGGACTTCTACAAATAGGCAGCTCCATCTAATTGATTAATATGAATGCTGTTTGTGTTGTTTCCTGAGAGCCTCTTATGTTTTGCAGCACTTATCCCTTAATTGGGAGTTCATGTGTGTGCATTTCCATGCAGGTGTGTGTCACTGAGAGAGTGTTTTATATTCACAGCAGGAAAGTGAGCACCAGGAGAGACAAGTAGAAGAGTTTGTGGCCAAAAATGCTAATTGCTGAAAAGTGACACTTTTGCAGTCCTTTGCAGTTCTTTGTGACATACAGCAGAACTGCCTTTGGTTGTCAGTGAGAGGAAGAGTGGGCAGGGAGAGGCAGGTTTGTGTAAAGAAAGAGCACAGCCCAAAATTCACGAGGGCTGCTCATCCTTCGCTTTGGAGAGCCATTGGGTAAGGTCAGGCCTGTCCTCCAAAAGTACAGGATAAAGCACTCTGCAATTGTCAGCACCCGGTCCCCTACATTTCTGTCTCTCTTTAACATGCGTTTTACCCCCCAGTCTACTGGTGGGTGGTTGAGTCACTCTTCCGAAGTGTGAGACATAGGTTACAACCTCCTGCTTGAAGGACAGGTTTGCGTTTGGATTTGTGCTTTCCTGGAAGTACTCTGACCACTAGATTATTAGATAGCCTTGTTTTTACATTTCCTACCAGTTCATTTCCACAGTGCAGAAACCCATGCCAAGGAGCACAGGTTTTCTAGCAGAACTGCTCTTTTGGAGACCTGACTTTTCTACGGAACTACCCCGTACTTTTCCTTTCGAGTCCAGTTCCACTGATGTAAGTGAGGGCAGAGCGTGCTCCAAAGTAAATCCAGTTGCTCTATGATTCAGTTCAGGCAGAGATGATCTGTGGGACTGGAGAACAGTCAGACTTCTCATTCCTCCATTAAATATTACAATGTGAGATTTTCTACAAGAGCACTGACATGAACCCTGCTAGCTTATCCTCTTCTCTACAGCTGTCTTTCTGTGGCAAAGACAGCTCTGGGATTCTGGCTTAGCTAACACAACCTATCTGTCCATATGCCCACAAGGTGCCAAAAGTGCCAGTCAGCATGTGAGCTGTGGGCCTCCAGTTCAATCTGCACTTTTAGGTGGGAAAAGAAGCTCAGCAGCTTCTGATGGCCACATAGCAGGCACTGTGGTTTTCATTTAATAATGCCATGATCTGTGGTTGAATTTGAGACTCTGTGGAGTAAAGTTCTCTATCTGCTGCTACCAGTCCACCTCAGAAGTTTATTCTGAGGCTCAACTTCCCAGCTGTGCATAAAGCAAAGGCGTAATGGAGCTGGAGACATCCAGCATCTGTACATACACCGTGCAAGCAGAAAGCTGGATATATGTGTAATTAAGGAAGTGTTTCCACAGCAGGAACAACAATTCTCCATATTGGCAGCAGAAGTACAATAAGAACAACTCAACAGAACACCATGGTGCTTTGTGTTTGCTGTCTCATTCTCAGTATGTTTTGCAGTCTCTCAGAGCTGTAATTTCAGTTGCTTTGGAGATCACCTCTTTTTCCTTTTATTTTCAATTTTAAATGTGTATGAAATATCTTTCCAGTAAATAGTAGATAGAGGATATCATCCTCTTCAACAGTCAGTTGCTGGGACAAAGCCAGATCCAAAATCAAATAACATTCTTCAAAGAAACACTTGAGTCTCAAGGTACCTAAAATTGTTGCTGGCTCATATGAAAACTACTAAAGTTTTCTCACTTTGACATCTTGTACTGTGTCCAAATTTGTAATTAGTCAGTTTGTTTCATAAATGCCTTTTTACTGGAGTGTGTGTGTGTATGTGTGTGTGTTACAATCCAGGTGGAGCCAGGGAGCTGAGATTTCCCTGTGGCTGTTGGAGGTGATGCCAGCTCAGCAGGGACTGCTGCAAGGCAAGCTGTGCCACTGGGACCAGTTGGCACAGCTGCAAAGAACACCAGCCACAATCCAGCATGGATGGGGGACCAGATGGAAAGCAATCCTGCTGTGTCAACCAGGCATGGGGAAGACATGGGTGCAATGTTCTCGCCTTCCAAAATTACAAATTGCCTTTTATCAAGGCAAGTCTCTTCCTGCTCCCAGATGTTTGCATCTTGTTTCTTGTGGAAAATAGCACCAGCGGGCTTTGCTTGTGTCTGGAGGGTAAAAGGCTTGCTGTTTGCGGCAGGTGCTCCTTGCTCTGAAGGTGGCCCTGGGGCAGGTTGGTGCAGAGAAGGCAATGAGCAACAGGGACCCAGAACTCAGACCCTGCCGACTTAGCTCTTGAGATTGCCAGATGTGTAGGGAGCAACTCTTATGATCAAAGGGCAGCATCTAGATGAGATCATATTCCTTTTCCATTCTTGGGTTTCTTTCAGAGCAGATGTGTTTCTGCTCTACCAGTTTCTAAAACAGTCACGCATATGCAAGTGTGCCAAGAGATTTAAGTGCCTAGGAATGCTGGTAACTTGGTATGGCTAAATTTGTATCAGCAATTAGCTTCTGTAATAGGTTTTCCTGCGTGTGTAATCGCTTGTGTGATTTATGTTCCCTGTGTTCATTTAGTCTGCATAGAAGCCTGGCCTGGCTTTGCAAGTCTTAGTCTCTGTGTGTGCTACTGCTGTAAACACCCTGAGGCAGCACAGGTCTGGCAGCAGCTCCCAGGTAGAGCTGAGGTGTTATTGCAGTTTTCTGCTCTTGCTGATGGTCTTGCTTTTCATGTTGGGTGGCATGTGGCAGGTTCCTTCTGTTAATTAGAACAAATGTGCCAATTATGTTAATGTATCTCCCGATACCAATCAGTGAATGATTAGAGACAGCACATCTGTCTCTCACCAGGGAGCAGGATGACAGAAAAGACACTACAAGATATGTTGTTCTAAATTAGGGACACCTTGGATTGTGTCTTCCCTCGCTGACCCAGGGACAGCTCCATTTCCTGCAGGCTCACTTGCCAGCCCATTAGCAGCCCTGGATGTGCAGCTCCAGTGCAGCTGGCAGGAGCCATGTGCCTCATGGAACTGCAAGCTGCATCCAGTGTTAAGGTGCTCTGACCAAAAGGTTGCTGGCTCCAGGTGTGCTCCAGCTTCTCAGCATCTGCAGATTCTGTTGGTCAGGTTTTTATTCACCACTCTCACACCTCAACTGAGCAGCCTTCTCTTGCTGCTTAGTTTGCAAACATATAACAAAAATACCTTCTTGTGTAGAAAACGAGCAAGAAGAAAAAGGATTTTGTGTCTAGCTTGTTCCAGGGCTTTAGTATGTGATAAAAAACACGTGTATGTTGTTGTAACTGTAATTTTCCATAGCTGTCAACCCCAGAGGGTATACTTACCCCATCCTTCATGGCATAATTTTTGCCAGTTAAATGATTGCTGTTATGATAAGGAAAAAACTGATCCCATGTTTTTTCTACATATATGCATGACCATCAGTACATTTATCAATAACAGCTGGAGGGATGTCCTGATTTAATTGAATACGTAGAGCTAGATGCATGTTCAGGAATTGTTCTGATTATAGCCAGTAAATATGCATCCTTAATATTTAGGCAAAAGCAAACATCTACTCTAGAACATCTCAAGAGAGATGAAAAATTGAGGAATGAGGGTTTGATTTGGTATGACCTTGAAGTCAGGATTTTGTGCACTTTGAAGAGCCCGTTTATACCCTGCTGGTCCTCTGTCCACTTGCCTGCAGGTCTAGAGGTCTCTGGCACATAAGTGTGCAGTGTCTTAGCTGCCAGTACTATTATTCAGGCTGCAGAATTAAATTCAGGATAAGTTTCTGCACTGAGTTGATTAACAGCCTATTTCAGCAAGTGGGCTGCACCTTGGGGAATGACATGGCATCAAAAGAGATCGTTGCTTTTAACTTCTGTGATAACAGTTTGCATACTTGTCACTCATAAATCCAACTGTCTCATTCTGCTTGCTTCTCTTCTGTATTTGACACCTGATCTCTTCCTACTTACGTGACAGAACAACCCTACTCCCACTTACTCTTGGTTACCTCAAAAAAAATAATCTGAGGTTTGGAGGCACTGACTATTGAAGTCACCTGCACCACAAAAAATAGGTCCAACAGTAATTGAAAATAAGTACTAACAACAGTCTCACATATTGTAGTGTGTTTAATTATTCCCAATTTCTACAAGGACTGAGGAAGAAACCACTTTTTTTCTTTTTCTTTTTTTTTTTTTTTGGGTGTTCTTTTTTTTTTCTCTTGCTCTACTGATGGCTAAAATATGTCTGAAAGGAGACTCCCACTGCTTGTCAAATCATCCATCAGTTCCTTCCTTCAGATTTGACGTTAGAGTTTGCAACATTAACAGACCCCATAAAACCTGGATGCCAGAAGACTAAATTAGATAGATTTGAGAGATACCTTGTAAAAGAGATGTCATTTAGATATGCACACGCAGTACTGATGTACTGGCAGAAAAAAAAGACATCCTGTCGTTCTTCAAACTTTTACTGTTAGTAAATTCTGTGAGACATTAGGTGAAAAAGGATTTTTTTCCTAAGAGATTTGGTAGAGAGCCAGAAGCAATATACTGAATTATACAGAGCTGCTTTGTTTTGGGATTTTTTTTTTTTTTTGTATTGGCAACTTCTCTTTTCATATTATCTTTGGTGGTTTTGCAGGGATGATAGGGAATTCAATGCTTACAGCTTTAATTTTGTCTACTCATTTGAGACCCAGATTGAATATGTATGTGTGTTTTTGCAGAGAGAGAAAATGTTGCAGAGTAGTGGAAAAAAAACCCCCATGTGCTTGGGCATCGAGCCTTGAGGGTGCCAAAGGCTGCTAGAGTATATTCTTGGATGGGCATACCAGAAATATTTTAAACTTAACCTTAGACCATGTAGGCTGTAGTCCTGTCCTTACTGGCGTCCTGGTGTCCTCAGTATGCAAAGCAGAGGAAGAGTACAGGGAGATTTGAAGTGGGATGTACACAGCTCTGGCAGTGTGTGTAGCATCTTTTACAGCCCTGGCCTAACCCACCCAGAAATAAACAGTGACATTAAAACCAAAGAAATATGTGGGGTTTGTGAGAGGCAGGAGTTAAATAGCAGCATACCACTGATGGAGATAAGCTTCTGGCTTGTTTTTCAGTCTAGAATTCATGCCGACTCGGCCTGCAGGTGAGGAAGGAGCTAAATATTGCCATTGACTGAACAGGAATCTGTCTGTCTTGATTACAACTGAAACCTATTAGGATTCAAGAAAGGCGGAAAAAAACAAGTTTAGTCATTCTGTCAAGGAAAAATAGATTATTGACTAAGAGCTTGTATCTTCCACAGTGCAACATGATTGTGATAGTGACAGAAATACAGCCTCCAAAGTTTTATGTCTATTTCTTCCTCCCCTGTTCCTTGCAGACACACGTATCCATTTCCAGAGCCCTTGTTGCACCACTGTCTTTCAGCTCCGCAGTATTGACAGCATTGAGCCTGCCACATCCCACAGTGATGTGCTGTGAAAGAGAGGGGTTTAAATCAAGCCTTCTTTGGAGCAGTGGCTCTACATTCACTAAAGGTGTAAATCTTTGGAAGCAGCTCATGCCTGAAGTGCATCCACCCAAACTGGAGCTGGAGCTGCTTAAGCAGGGTGAAAGGTGGGAAGTGGGTGGTGGGCACCTATAACCCAAGCCCACATCTGCCAGCATTGCTCTTGCAGCGTTGACTGGCTTTGTCTGAGGGTGAATTGAGCCCTCTGTGTTGAACATCAGGAGAAATAACTGTTTTCTCTCACCATGGTTTGCAGTAGTCTGTACAGCTGTCTCGGGTGGCTTTTGGGGTATGTCAATGCTTGGGTAGTTCCTCAAATGTCTTTAGAAAAGTGGAGCTTCTGAGAGAAGGACTTGGCAGCTAGCACCTCATGAGTCCAGTGGGTTGTTTGTAGTTATGTTTTTCTTCCTTTAATTAAATCCTGGGCACAGGCTGAAGTGATCCAGTGACATGAAGGCCCAGCTTTGATCCATCCAGGGCCCCAGTCCTGTCCTTCAGCACACGCAGTTCAACTGAAAACGAGCTGCTAGATTTGCAGCCAAATTATATTAGAGTGGCTCACAGCAGTCAGCTGGGATATAACGGGGTGTTTTCTAAGGAAGGTAATAAAGAGAATATTGTCTAGATTAAAAACCTCATATTAAAAATATTTTTCTGTGCAACCAAGGAAATCATGCTTTATTAAAGTAAAATATAGCTTACACAAATAAAGAGGAAAAATAAGCACTGATGTCCTTGTGATTTCCTATTTCCTTGGTAACTGACTCTATTTTGTTTCATTCTCATTGAAGCCAGACAATGTGCATGTGAGTCCAAATGTACTTAAAAATATTGAGGTATATTATTTGTTAGTGCTACCCACTCCAGTATAGAGTCTCATGGTTTTAGACACAGGTCAGGTACCTATGAGGTTACTGCATTACTAACTGCCTGATTAGGCAAGATATGGGAAACAATGGGTGAGATCTGTGCTGATTTAGGGTTTCTGATGTTGTAGGAGAATTTTCTGTTTGCAGATATGCTCCTAAGATATCACCCTTTCTTTTTGCCTTGCTTCTGACTCTGAAAGCACAGACCAGCCTTTCCCAGTACCTGGCAGCCTTTGAAAATGCATTGATGTTTTCAAGGCAAGGCAAGATAGCTGTTGAATGGGTGGGTGGGATGAAAGGCGCTGGAAGGAAAGGGTAGACGTGAAGAGTGTTCTCCTGGTTTCTTGCCCTGGTGTTTTGTTTCAGTTGGTGACGTTCATCAGGTGAGTTCTTTGTCACATGCCTTGGCTTGTAGTATTTTCTGGGATGAGCAATGCAATCACAGATACTATGTCTGTCCATATTGGTGTGACTTGTTGCTGACTCACTGCCTCCCCTCTGGCCCTTTGAAACCCCAAGGTGGAGTGGCTGAAGAATGAAGAGGTGATTGATCCTGTGGAAGACCGAAACTTCTACATCACCATTGATCACAACCTGATCATCAAGCAAGCCCGGCTTTCTGACACCGCCAATTACACCTGTGTTGCAAAAAACATCGTGGCCAAAAGGAAAAGCACCACAGCGACGGTGATAGTCTATGGTAGGTGATGCCTTGTACTGTTGCAGGTGGATGGACACACACCCAGAGCAGGAGAAGGATGCCCAGTGCCCTTGTGCAGCTCTGGCTGCAGTCAGTGCCCAAGCTGGGCTGCCTGGTGACTTGCAGCCACACACAGGGGCTGCAGTCAGGGGCACTGCTGAAATCCCTCAGGAGTCTGATGACTTGTCTTATTGGTGACAGGCAATGGTGTTAAAGGAGGAACAGCCCTGCACAAAAGCAGCCTCATTGGAGAGAGGCTGTAACACACACTGGCTGCAAACAGCAAGGAGCCACCAGGGCTCATCATCCAGCAGGAGTGTCCTAGGCATGGCTTATTACCAGCACAGTTCGTGTTCTTAGTGACTCTTTTCTGAAATAAGAGTGAAACTGGTAGAGAGTTTGTGCTTCCAGTGACTGGTAAGTGTGTCAGAGCTCATCAGAATCTACCATCTTCTTATAACTCTTTAAATAAGCTTATTTTTGGTGCCTACTTCCAAAACAGACCCTGACACCAAGAGCAAAGAAGCAAAGTATTCTGGGACTGCAGTTTGTAGGTACATAGCCTAGCTTAAAAGTAAACATCAGGGGAATAATAGCATTATTCTGTATCAGCAACCACAGTCCTGATGTGACTGAGACAGGCCATACTTTGGCTGGGAAAAGATGGGATTCCCTCCTAGAGTCTCTTCCAGCCTGTGTTGTGCTGCAGCTCTGCCTCACCAGTCCAAGCCTTTGCCCCTGCAGAGTTACTTCCCCAAATGCATTCCAGGTGGGGGCATCCACCAGAACAAAACCTGCTCTGATTATGTGCCAGCTGACTGAACTGGTGTTTCTTACAATCAGCTTAATTATAGGATAGACAAGTAGGAAAAAATCCCTATGATTATCCCTAATATTCATTTCATATTCAGGGTAGCAGTTAGATTTAATTGTAAGCAGTTGCTTCTCTGAAGTTACAATGAGGGCTTTTTACTTCAGTTTTTATAGAAAACTGACTGAATTGAGTTGATTAGCAGCGCTTTTGGTATTGAGGGATGGACCATGCAAGAGCACCATGTTTTGTAACTGAGATGAATACAGAAACATAAAGATGTAGGCGTACTATAACCCTTCCTCACACATATAAAGAATTTTTTTCAAAAGTGTATTCAACAGACATGTGTAGGGAGCAGGCGTTTTTATGGGTTTTGCTGCCAGAGCTGCTTAAGGGTTGTGTCATATCACAAACATTTGGGTTTAGGGAATCTGAGCAGTTAATATGTTATTACCCATACCTGACAATCACAATATTATGTAGAAGAGCACAACTCCTTCTTCATTCCTCCATCTATGCTAGAAACTGTGATGGATGAAAAGGAGAGTCAGCATAAATATCTTCCCAGAGGTAAATATCTTCCCAAAGTCCAACAGAAAGAAATGCATTTAGTGTTAGCTCATTCTGAACAGCTTAGGGAAGTGCTGGGACATTTAGGTCTGCACCAGCTATGTCCACAGAGGGGTGAGTGAAGTTGTCCTGACATCCTGAAGTCACCTGCTTGAAAGAAAGGAAAAGAGAACTCTCAATATCTAATCAAAGCATGGGGGGCTCTCAGCATGCATAGGTGATGGGTGCATCTGAGCATGAGTGGGAGCACAGGTTATCTCCCTCTGGAAAACAGTGCAGCTTTCAGAGCACGGGCTTCTGGCTGCCAGAGCTCTCTGAACCTGCAGGGATTTTGGTCATACACACTCCACCAGGCACTTAAGGCTGGGTCAGGTTGGATTTCAGGATAAGGCAGGTCACCTGCCAACCCTAATAGTCATCAAGTGATGTTTTTCATTCAGCGTCAGCATTTCTTCAGCTTGTACAATGACTTGTGGTGTACAGTTGGTGTGTTGGGGACGTGGGTTTGTGCCTGTTCAGTGCTGTTTCTTGTGCCATGTCTTGTGGCCACTGTTGGAGGCCGCATGACACAGAGCCAGAAGCGCCTTGGGGCTGCCCAGGCTGGGCTGCCTGTGTGACCATGCTCTTTTTGTCCTGCTTTGCAGTGAATGGAGGCTGGTCCACCTGGACAGAGTGGTCAGTGTGTAACAGCCGCTGCGGGAGAGGCTTCCAGAAGCGCACGAGGACCTGCACCAACCCTGCCCCGCTCAACGGCGGCGCCTTCTGCGAGGGCCAGAGCGTCCAGAAAATAGCTTGCACCACTCTGTGTCCAGGTTCAGTATGAGCAGCACAGAGATACTTTGTCTGTCTTCAGTCGTTTCGGCAGAACACTATTAGTTGAAAAAGCTTCGTTTTCATTATTAATAGATCAAACATCTCAGGGAATTAACATTCAGTTGTAGGGCATAAGTAGATAAAATAGTGAGCACATCATATCAAGCAGCACAGGTTCTAGCCCTTCTTTTGCACACTGCTTGCACTGTGGTCTCAGCTCTTACAATTCAGGAGATTTGGGGAGCATTCAGAGCTTAAAAATGTAGGAGATAAAGGTTGAAAGCTCTGGGAAAGAATTGGGATTTGAATATAGAAAGCAACTGTGATGTAAATATATTTGCAGTGTCTGTTCAGTCCAGCTGTCTCAGCAAGTAAAGCATCTGGGATGTGGATATTAAATTTGAGGCAGATGTTTACCTGACATATACAATCGTCAAATACAAAGGCATTTTTATTGGAGAGAGACATGTACCCATACTTTTGGAAGTTATTTTAATGTAAACTTCTGAAAAATATAAAATTGTTTCAGGACGTGCAATGTAGTTGCTGACTTCTTGTGATAAAATTCTGCCATCTGTCCTACTGTCCAGTGCTCTCCTACTACTGACCCACTCTAATCGATGGCAGTAAGGCCATCTTCAACTTGTGAAGTTTGATAATCCAACTCTCTCACTGGAACAATTTTATGTATTGTTCTTCAGCTGTTCATTTTAATGCTTTTGAAAATAATTTTTAGGATTTTGAAAGGTGCTAAACACATTCCTGATTCTGCTCATGTGAAATAAATTGGTACCCCTAGAGATTTCTTTTAATAGAGCACATTTAACATGAACTATCTTCCTGTTAAAGAAGAATTTCTGGAAAAGTCTAACCTCTGTGTTAAAAATGCCACATCCCCCCTGCCACAAAATTAAATCAAAGATTCTTGACTTGTTGCTTGTACACTTTGAGCACAGATAAACTAGTTAGAAGTTTATATAAAGGGGAGAAAAGACCAGAAATTGGGCCTGGGCAGAGAGAAAGGAGAAGTGGAGCTCAATGTGCATTTACAAACCAGAAGTAGAAGAGCAGGCTGATGATTCTTCTGCCTTGGAAGGGCTCTTGGATGATCCTTCTCCAGGAAGGGCTGGGAGCTGCAGACTGGCTTGTGCTGACACGTGCATGGCTCTGCCTTGGTCTCACTGTTGTGTCCTCTCCTTGTCTCAGTGGATGGCAAGTGGACATCCTGGAGCAAGTGGTCCACCTGTGGCACGGAGTGCACCCACTGGCGCCGCAGAGAGTGCACGGCCCCGGCTCCCAAGAATGGGGGGAAGGACTGCGAGGGGCTGGTGCTGCAGTCCAAGAACTGCACGGATGGGCTCTGCATGCAGGGTAAGTGCTCTCCCCAGGATCTGGGAGGTATGTGACAAATCCTGAAATAACTGCAGATCAGCATCAGTGACCTAAACTCACCAACCATTTGTAGGAGAAATGAGTTAGGGACCAGTTCTCAACCAGTCTGAACCCCCCACTCCTCTTGCCTGGAATAGGAAACAGTGAAGAATTAGAAAGAGTCATAACAGAGCCTTCTACTGCCTGCCCCCCACCACCAAACAGCCCTTCTCTCTATATTGGCTCAGCATCTGTCCAGAGAAGCTTGGCAGTGGCTCTTACAGCACTGCAAACAGAAAAACAGAGCATTTAGAGCAAAGCCAGCATAGTATGGCCAAGCAGATCAGCTTCTGGCTTCTTATTGTCAGGAATGGTGAGTGCATGTGTTTCTATTTATAATGCTATGCTCCCTTTTCCATTTTGGGTGACCTGTGGTAGAAAGAGGTACACTGCATCAATGCAGTGCTGATGCAAACTTCCTATCTGGTTGCCAGCATGCTGCAGCCTCATGAAGATCAGCTCTAGCCCTGAAGTCTATTCCACCTATGCCTATTCACACAGTGGTCCTGCCTTTCTGACTAATAGAGAGAGAAGCAAAGAAAAGCAGGTTTTAAGTGTAATTCTGCCATACACTGATGAACAATTACTCAGCTCTACATTTTGTCCCTTCTCAAAAATGGGGTCTTCTCTGCTCTGCTGGTGCATCAAAACTCTCTTTCACATTTCATTAGTACAATAACCTGAGCCAGAATCCTCACATACAGCTCTTTCCTATTCCTTCATCCAATCTCTCTGCAGTACTTTTCTGTCAAGCCTCAGCTCTCTGTTGTCCAAAGAGTTGTGGCTGTACCCATCCAGTACCTCTGTGTCCAGATCATAAAATGCTTTGAGTTCTATCATAAAAAATGAGTAAAGAATTCTTATTCTCTGAGGCATGTTACTTTTGACTGAAATATTCATGATGACAGAAAATGACACTACCAACTAATAAATTTGTCTGCTCTTTGAATAGGATAGCTACTATGTTGGTAGTGATCTCTGAGCTACCCTATGGCACAGCATGACCATTTACTTTGAGTTGTCCCAGATTTACAAATATCTCCCTGGATGTGGCTTGCACAAGCATTTCCATCATGTTAAAAGCTATTAGTCAATGTCAGTGGTCTATAAAGCTGTAATCTCTCAAAGCACTTGTTTTTATGGTGAAATGGAAAGGTAACATTCAGAACTCCATTTCTAAGGATACTGAAAAAAATCCCTACTATACAACACCTTGGTGACTTTTATTGTAGGGAAGCTAATGCACCCCTAGTTCCAGTAGTGTTAATAAGTCATTATGGCAAATTAGGAGGAAAAGATGCATTTCCCCACACAGAAGAGCTCTTCACGATCAGATTATATTTAGACAGGTGTATGTCATCTTTGTGTATGTGCATAAAGAGAGCCATTTAAGCAGAAATCTTGTGGAAAAGTAGATATAATAGCACAGCAGAATAAAAGCCCTGTAGGGATCTCATTTATCTGTTGATGGTATATTGCATTTTATTTGTGAAAGTGGATGCTGAGTATAAAGCAGAGGTCTTCAGCAGGAGAGAAGGTGAAACTATTGTGAATCCTATTCTGCTTCATATATATGTATATAAAAAATGGTAATGAAAAATATGCAGTCACATAATGACCTGCTTAGCTCCAGGGGCCGTGATAATCCTTCAGTGTTGGAATTTAATGGCAGTGTTTTAATGGTGTCTTTATACTCTCAGGGTTTCATATACCTGTAAAACTTCCAGTCCTGCTCCCTGATCCATCACTGCTGAGAAGATTGATTTACTGTACTTTGTGGCAGTGTGCCTGCTGCTGCTCTCTCTCTCTCCCCTTCCCTCTCTTTTTATTTATTTATCTTTCTCAGTTTATGCAAAATCAATCTGAACACTTACATTTTTGCCTGTGTGGATTTAGATTCTTAGAAAATCTGCCTGCTGAGCCAGGAAGACATATAGGATTCCTTTCATTCTTAAAACAACATGCCTCTTTCCACATTATTTGAGGCTTTGGGGATCTGGCTTGGAACTAACAATTCTCTTAGCCTGGGCACCTGTAGATTCACAACCGTCTTTTCCAGTGGCTTCATACCACTGGGTCTGGCATGGCACATGTGCTGTGGAGGAAGCTTCAGCCACCTTTTCTCTGTGGTCACAGCCCTCTGGGAGATCTGTTGGCCAGCTGCTTACCTGCACCATAGTCAATTCTTGTTCCCAGATGCCCTGGTGCTGCCTCCTTGCTGCCAGTCTTTAGTGAGAGCCTGAAGGTTGATACCATGGGTGTAGTTGAGGTCAAAGAATTAGTAGGCGGACACTCTGCCAGGAGTCACTAGCCTGTTGCTCTGACAAAAACTTAGTTGTAAATATATATCTCTATATAGCTGCGTGTAAAAGGTATCCTGGAAAATGCTGGATTGAATGAGTCTCATTTACAAGCCCTTTCTCTTCCAGTCTATTATTCACTTCAGTAGCATCAGCTGGATAAATCAATAAGCTCTTTCATCAGACTACCCCTGCTTCAGCAAAGAGCACAAGTCTGCACCACTATCGATTTCTGTGGGGATAAAAACAGTGGAGCTTTCTCCATCCCTTGTAATTACAGTATTTTACGCCCAAAGCTGTAGTTTGTGCTTACCACTAACTGTGGCGTTTCTCATGCAGCTCTACTGTTGCATTTATTCAGACTAATCATCTTGCTGGTACACACGTACTCGCCCATATCCAGTAGTTTGTATTTTTCTGTTAACATGAAGGGATGAACAGCCATTAAACTAGAGAGCCCACAGAGAGCCAGCAGGCTGAATTGAAGAGGTAAAGCAGATGTAGTGAAAATTCAGGGCAGTCATTGCTATTTTAAGTTTTCAAGTACACAATATTGTCTAGCAGTTCCCATTATAACAATTTCATAATTCCCATAATAGCATTAATAAGATCTTCTGGAACAAAATCTGCTGTAGGTGTAAGAAGAATTGGCTGGTTACCGCCCACGCTAGTTGCATTATTGCCTCCATAGTTGCATTATTTCCCACTTGATGTGTGAGTACTGTGGTAAATACTTCAGTGCAAGGAGCAACACTTTTAAAGGCACGCACTACATCTCACAGGGGATTGCTGTAAACTGAAGCACTGCAATTAGCCCTTCACTTGTATCACCTAATGACTTTAGTGGGTGTTCTGTGGGGGGAATGAGAAAGCAAAGCTCTCTCCTGCTGCTTCAAACTTCAGTACAAGTAGTTCCCTTCACTAGGTCACAAACATTTTTAAAGCAACGTACCAGGGGAAGTGTTTTGCTGGACTGAGTCTGGAACAAATGCGAGATCACATGTGTGGTACAAAACTGCTGCTTTTGCTTTGCATTATGTGTAAAATTCTGCTGATAGTCAAGAAGAGGAGAGTTAGCACAAACTATGAGGAGAGTTACTGTGCTTCATGGTTATGTTGAAGGCTTATTACCTGAGTTGTGGCATGCAGCTGTCATGCTCACAGCAGGTCACGTATATGTTTTCTGTTGAGGATCTGAAGTGACAGTGTTCAGATCTGTATTGTCCCTGTCCTGAATGAATAAGTACAGCAGGTCCATAGGCATGAGGTTGATGCCTGCTGGTCTTTAGGCTTTTCTGAAATCATGCCTGGGACATGCAGGGTTGGCACTAGCTCAGTCAGAGGGAGACAACCAGTGCCCCTTTTTCTGTTCACTTTTGGCTTTAGTTGACCACTGTGGCTTTTCATAAAAGGCTGGCTAAGTTGTGCTTTATTTTCTTTTTTTTTTCCAAAACACAAAGCTAACTGTCTTACAGCAACAAGCAGGATAATTCAGAAGCACATGTTGTTGCTTGAGGACTATGGGTTATACAGTCACACAAATAGTACTGTTGCTCTGTGCAATAAGATTGCTTACTTTATATAGTCTCACAATATGGAATAAAATTCTATCATTTAATAGCAACAAAAGGAAATTTCCACCTGTGAAGCATTGCCAAGGGTCATTAGATGCAATATGGAATTTCCCTCTGTGAGTATGAAAAGACTGAGATGTGCTACTGTAATTTTTAAAAAAATGGAAGAAAGTATTCAAAATATTGAACCTGTTGCTACAATACTCTGGGCTGACTCTCAGGTCTTCTCCCTACATGCAGTTTAACTACATGGAAATGCAAATAGCAGATGCACCACTGGGGGAAAAGACACCATACCATGGTTAAGATGTTATTACCAGAGTAGTAATGCCTTAGAAAAGGCTGCCTTCTAGTCAAGAGTGAATTGATGTGTCATGGTGACAACAAATCTGTATTTGCTGAGTGCTCTGAAATCCTCCTCTAAAAAGCAGGGTGAAGTTTGTAAGGTTGTCTCTTGCAATGATCATGCCTAAGCAGATGAAAAAATGCAGTTTATCCCGCTTGGGCATGAAATGGCAAAATGCTTGTCTTGTCTCTGTTTATACAGGCTCTGAGTAGAAAGCAAGGTTACCCTGATACTAGTATCTCTTTCTTCCCAAAACATACATATTCTGCACACGTCCCGCTTGGTTAATGTAACATGTTGGAAACTCTGATGGAATCAGAATTCATTTCCCTTTTTGGCTTGATTTGAAAGCAGGCATTCAGGGAAGAATTACAGGGCAGAGCAGCTTGATGAGGACCACAGGTCCACCAGAGCAAATCAGTGTGCAAAGAGCAGGGGAATGTTTTCCAAGCTCCAGAAGGTAAGCAGAAGTCTCTCGAGGGAGACTGCAACAGAAGCCTGTGTGTGCAGAGGAATTAAATAAAACCTTTTATTAAGAGCATGTGGGTCAAGAGAGAACTTCTAATACATTCAGTCTGTCAGTATAATGATACAGCCACCTGGCATGTTTTGGCCTAGCAGGGGGAGTTCATTCATTTGAAGCAGGCATCTCATCTGTTCCTAGAGGAAGTTTTCCATAACATTGTTTGGTTTTTTTATATGAGTAAAGGGATGCGTTATTCCATTTTCTACCCAGCTACTGTGTAACGGTGGGGCAGCCAAGGGAGTTTATGCACACATCTCAGAGTTATGACTCATCTCTATTTTATTGTAGTGACATGAAAAATCACCAGCTGAGAAGCGTCCATGCTCTGATGGGCCCTGTGCAACTGAGAGCTCTTGCCTAGAAAACCAACTGCTTGAAGCAGATAAAAGTGTTCGGAGAAAGTAGAAGTGCAGAGCCACAGGCAGAACCCAGGGCACTGAAATCCCCGTGTCTTAACCCCAGTCAGTACAGAAAGAGCCACCTCCACATTATTTTTAAAGAAAGCAAGTGCTGTAAGATCTCTCGGCTGTTTTCAATAATCTGCATTAATTTAAAAAAATATAGTTATGCAGAGAGGAGAAAAAAGACAACCTTGTTCATCTATACTTTTCATTCTTCTTTATCCTCTTAGGTTTTCTTTTATTCTTCCCTATTCCTCTACACATTAAAAGCTCAAAAAGTTACTCAGACAGATGAAAGAAGAATTCAAATCTTATGAAGTGTAACTGATACATTGATTTAATTGTAAAAGAAAACCACCCCATACAGAGACAATAATGTACATTTATATTATCCTTGTCATATACAAAGGCGGATATATTTCATGATTCTTTTGCTTTCCTGTTAGAGTGTCAGGTAGGGCAAAGTTACATAAGCACCTGAAGGCTCATCAAGAAGTGAAACAATCAGAAGTAAAATTCAGCGCTCTCTATTTCTAAATCTGGACTAAAAAAAATTATTGGCGGCATGCTTAGATGAAAAGTCATGTAAGGAAAGGAAGTTTCTAGAATTTGGGAAACAAACAAGCTGATCAGCTGATTGTGATTTTTGAGGTTATAAGCTGAGGAGTACAATTTATCTTATGTGTGAGCATACAAACCTGCCAAAGATTTTTATACCTGTTCCATGGGGATAATGTATGCTTTCCATTACTCTTTTTGTCCAACATTCTTAACAGTTTTGATCTCCTCTCCTAGATCTTCTTCCAACTATCCCTTCCTTCATCTAGCTGTCTGCCATGTATTCTCTCTCCTGTGGTGTCCCTTGTCCTCATTTCAGGACACTGTCCCACTTGTCCCACTACAGCAAAGTGAACCCTTGGATGTCTGTCTAGCACTCAGTCATTGCAAGAGTGGAATTTACAAATACACATCAAGTGAATTGCAGTGCTAGGCATGTGTTTATTTTTGCTGTCAAACATGCATAACAAACCCAGTGCTGAGGTCCTACTAAAGACTGACATAAGATTTAACTAAAAGGTCAAAGTCCTCAACTGCAGGAGACTGTGTAATGTCAAACTTCAATATTCTAATCCACATCAAATTTTAGCCACAAGTTATCCTTCTCTTCCATCTTTCCTTATTCCCATATAGATGTCATGCATGTTTAAATTCAGGCAAGACCTTTCTGTCAATGTTAAAAAAATGTCAGGATCTCATTTAAAATGAAAACATAATTGCAGACTTAATTATAGAATATCATGAACTCCTGTTCAAGGAGAGAACAAGAGAGTGTCCCCATTTAACTCACCCACTCAGGAAAGATCTGAGATAATACCCAAGTAAATAATCAGTCACAAAACCTCAAGCTCCCTGTTTATTAGCCCACCCTGAATATGCCAATAATGAGTCCTTCAGAAGGAAAATGAATTGCTGTGCATTATCTCTGGGATGCCTGATATCATATCTGACCTTCAGCATCATTACTACAGACATGAAGGTCTCTCTTTAGAATAGAAAATGTAGGGAGGGAAAATCTTTCTGTCTACGGGAAATCTTTCTGTATGAAAGATTTTTTGCTGTTCCAGAAACTGTTGTTGGTTTGGTTTTTTTTTCCTAATTTTCCTCATCAAGCTGCTCTGCCCTGTAATTCATCCCTGAATGCCTGCTTTCAAATCAATTAGAAATTTTATTCTATTTTTTTCTAATTTTTAACCACCACAAGGTATAACATATCACATCTTCTTGGTTTTCTGATACATTTCCTGGGAAATAGCAAGGGAGAGAAATAATTAACAACAAGCAGAGTTCAAATTTGAGTGTTAATACTTTTCCAATCTCATTAGCAACATGTTAAGTGAACATGAAGCCTTGACACTAAACAGTCAGAATATGGGGTTTACTCTAAGATTACTCTTGTACCATTAACTCTGCCCCTTGTAGAAAAGAAAATACTGGAAACATGCAACCTCTGGACAGTGGAAGTTGAACAAAGCAATTTAAAACTCCTGAATGTCAAATTAAAACTCCTAAATTGTTTCTTGTAAGCTGGGAATGTGTGACTGTTTGGCCATCATAGACAGAAACCTAGATGGACTTAGATGGAGGCCTAAAGCATTGCAATGTATCTGAATTAATATTTTGAAAGGCATTGAAAGTCTTTTCTGAAAGCTTTGAGCCTTTTCACCCTGTACTGATCATCTAGAATTTGCTTTAAAAGTACAGAAGACACTCAAGCAAGCTGGTGATAGCTGTAGGAATGATGGTGAGTGAGGTAGGGCAGAAGGGAACAGGACTGGTAATGCAAGGTCACAGCCACAGTCACAGCACTGCAGACACTGCAGGGACATATAACTTTTTCTTCCTTGTCTCAAAACCCTCTCTGTATAATGGAATTCAGAATATAGAATTGATGAATGTCTCTTCCCATGAGTGCAAAAAAACTGAAATTGAGCCGACATGGAATTGAGAATGGCATTTTACAGGGAAAGGGAGACTGGCTGAATTTCTAGAACTTGGAATTTGGAAACAGCAATATATACTTGGGGGGAGTTGAGGTTATTTTTACTCATTGAGATCAATTGAACTAGAAATTAACAACAAGAGAAAAAGTTACTAGGGTTCTTAAATCAATTTTATTCAAACTTTCCAGGATAATTTCTGAGACTCAGACTCATAACAGAAAATTCCAGCAAAACCCAAAGTTTTTGAATTAAATTCTGAGCTACTGGAGCTGGCCCAATGAGGAGGGTAATATGACTTAATGCTGAAAGAAGACCTCATCTTGAGAATTAAGAACAGAAGCAATTGGGTGCATATTTTTTGGGTCTGGTATGAAAAAATAATTACCAGCTTGCTGGCTTTGAGTTATCAGATACTGGAATTTGTCTGATGTGCATGTATCACAGAAAAAAAAAAAAAAGTTTACTGAGTTTTTTCAGTAGACTCATGTCACGTTTTATATACCACACACCTACTTTAAATCATCCAAGAAGTACTTCCTTCAAATGTTAAGCATCTGCATGTAAGAATCAGTCTCTGTTTGCGTGTTTCCTGAGAAAGGAAGGCAGCAGTTGAATGCTTTCTTTTCTTTGTTTTCTCAAAGGTGATTTGAGGGCATTGATTTTGGAGCCAAAAGGGGGGAAAGTGCTGTTACAATTTGTTATGCTCAACATGTTGAGTTCTTTGCAACAGGATGTCCTTGAGGCACATCATGTGGCCGGGCTTTCAGAGGGGACCATGGAATCACTTGAGCTCAGCTGTTTTTGAAACTGCTACAGAGCGAGCAAAGAGAGTTTATAGATTAGAAGCAAGTGGCACCAGATTAAAGTATGATGCATTGAAGAAACTAGCAGTTATGGTGTGCTTTATGCAATCTTCATCTTATTAAATGAAAGTGCAGGTCTCCAGTTCTCACTGATCTCGATACAGTCTCAAGCTACCTATCATTAACTGTGACCTCAGCAGATAATGCTATGAAACTATTTTTTTGCAGAGTAATTGTAAATATTTTCTTAAATGTGACCCAAACTGTATAAGCCCTAGTAAATAAGTGGCCAGAAATATCATCTTGAGCTACTTCACCTGTCTTACCTATATAGTTGCCAGAAAGAGGGAAAATAGGCAGGAAAAATACAAATTGAAAGCTGTGTATTTTTCTTCCTCTCTTACTTAAATATTTTAATTTCTGCAAGAAGCAGAGTAAAATATTTTCATAATCTGATCAGTTCACTCTAAAATTGATATTCATTAATACAAATTCAGCATGACTAGAAAGCTAGCAAAACCAATTACAGACCAAAAAAGGGAGCTAGTTACAAAGTTCTCTCTGCATGAAGCTATGACCTGGAGTTTTATAACACAGGGATAAAAATTATCTTTAAAATATTCCAGTTCACAGGCCAAGGCAGTATATTCCCATGGCTTTCTAGGTAAAATCAAACACAGGGTTTCAGAATGCCCATTGTCATGATCCTGAGCTCCCAGGCTGAGCACCTTGTGTGTATAAATGCCCATGAATATGCTAAGGGTAGATTGTTTCCCAGTGGAAGAAGAAGAGCTTAGAACAGTCATTTTGGTGACTCTTTGGTGACAGTCACAGGCAGATATGCTGAGGGATGCTCAGTGACACAGAGCAGCCTCTCTGTCTCTAGGGGCCTCCAGCACAAACATGATTCCAGAAGGTCAGAACAAGGCATGTGGGACCAGAATGCTCAGGCTAGACTTCCAATGTTTGGGGATCATCTGCCTTCACAAACTGCACCAAACTAATTAAATGAGCTTCACAATCTATTCAGTTAAATGGTCACAATTTCCCAAATCAGTGTCAAGTGTGACTGATGCTTAAATTGAGTTAAAGCAAGTTGATAAAAAGCCTGCTGTAGTCTTTTCTATATGTCAGCATTGGATTGGTTAATTTTTCAAGTGCAGTCTGACATATGCACCCTTCTTTGCTTTTCCCAGTGTGTTGCATCATTATAAAGGTGATTAAATTGCTTTTCTCACACTTTCTAGAAACAAAATAGGCAATGTCTACTTAAAGCATCTTTTTAATGGCATATCTGCATTTGTACAAAGAATTTGTGCCAGTGTAATTAATTTAGTTTAAAAAAATCCCAGCTTTGACACTTGATGGAAACACCTCCATAGGCACAAAAAAAATATATTTACAAATGTAAATTGGACTATAAAGCAGAATACAAGGAGAAACATTAACTTAACTGAAAGCTTTTTACTAAATTCCTTTGCCATGCAATTATAGTGGTTCAGTTTCTGTGTGTTAACCTGAGCTTCCCACTGATTTTTCAGGTTTGACATAGGGTGATGTGCTTGTAGAGTGAGGGAAACAAATACCCATTTTGGTAAGCCTTTGAAAACCTCAAACAGCAGGCACTATGCAAGCATAAAGTAAGATTATTGCTATTTTACTCATTCAACACTAAGTTACACAACAAAATAGCAGAAGCGCCCTTGAAAATATGTATTTCCCACCAAGCTGCAGGAAGAAGCTTAAATTACTTTCTTCAAAGTAGCTCACTGTGAAACCACTGCTCTGAGTCAGCAGCCTTCCTGGAGTCAAACCCTCCAGCATCTTTCTAAATTCACACTCATTAAAAATGTTCATCACCCTGGTAGAAGTCCCTTAGGTATTTGCCAAGCAGTGCTGTTAATACAAGGAGTAAGGGGGAAGAAAAAAAAACCAACATGGAAAAGATCTCTCTTTACTGCAATTACTTTGAAGAGAGGAGGGAAGACATTCTTCATTATTTCAGTTACTAATCCCAGCAGGCTTGTTTCATTATCTAATGAAAATGTCCTTTTTTCATTGTTTGAAGGCATGGTCAGAGGGACCAGAGTGACAGCCAGCTTCATATAGAAAAACCCATTCTCTTGTGCTGGGATTGTGGCAGTAAACCTTCCTCCTGCCCATCACCAGTCCATGGTTGCAGGTCTTCTCCTTGCCCCTGCCCTTTTGAAGAAGTGACAAAGGTGTGCTTAAAACTAATCTTGTTGTAAAATGTCCTGCCCAAATGGCAGAAGCATCCTGTGGATGCTTGGTGGAAGGCAAGTGTTCTTGCCTCTTCCTCCTGTTTCAATAGATGCATCTTTGAATGTGTGCACAAAACATTTCTGCAGAGGGAATTGGCATCACTCTTATGTAGCTGCAGGGGTGCTGTCTGTAGCATTTGTGACAATGTATTTGTGACTAGCAGGGTCTGTGGAGAGGTTGCAATGAGGCAAATTTCTTTTAGAATATTTGAAGATCGTGCTTGTTTACTTTGCTGTAAAAGCTTGAATTTGGATTTCCATTTTCCTGTGAGGAAAGAATGCTTTCAGTAACATCACAGCTAATCCAGGTGGTGCCATTTTTTGCGCCATTTTTTGTGTTGAGTGGCAGTTCCTGGATCCCTTTAGATGTGGCCAGAGTGGTGCACGGCCTTGAACACAAAACTGACCACCTCAGATACAATGTGAGGAGAGAGGAATAGCCTCTTCAGCTCTGCACAGGTGGCTCAAGCTCCATGGGTGATGCAGGGCCAGGGAATGTGGGCTGCTCCATTCCATCTCCCCTGAGAACCTGCTGGGGCACATGAAATGCAAGGAGACATCCTCAGCTTTCCCAGTGGATTTGAATACAAGGCAAAAAGTCATTCAGCGATGCATCCAGCTTAAACTCCTCTTTGTCCCTGGGCCTTTAAATTCCTTCTTCATGCCTCTTGGTTTCTCCAGAGACATCTTACCAAGGAAAATATTGGGCATAAGGCTATAGCTGAAATTTACCTTTACCAAATTATGAGCCTCAGCACTCATCTGGGGAGTAATTGGGGGTAACAAGAGTACTGTAAATTCATGCCCAGACTTGCTGAGCACTCACTCAAGCCCTCAGAAGTTACTCACCAGGCTGTTCATGGCCAATACCTCAAGTACACCAGTAGAAAGAGGAGGCTGTTATTAACAAAAGATTGAATATGCATGTTGAGAGTACACATAGGTGAACTTGCCTCAAAGCCAGGGAAATGAATGTGAGAACATAATGTTTCTAAAAGCAGTGGTATGGCTGGAATCTTTGCTGTGAAGTAAAGCTTTAAACAGAGATTACAGGCAGTATAGTTTGTGCCATGATGTCCCAGAAGAAAACATCATCATCAAAAATCAGCTGGTTTTGCTCTGGTATTTCAGGTAAGGTAGATTTTATGCAGTAGTTAATGCCTGGAAATTTTGGAAGGAGGTATGTCTATGCCTGTGATTGGGAGAGACTGTGTCTTCATTAACAAAAAATACAGCCAGCAGCAAGATCTGTGTAGAGCACAACAGATGCTCACAACAGATCACCCAAGCTCAGTGGTTCTGGGATCTGGGGATTATTACTCTGGTCTGCCTGTAACGTGGTCCTGTGGATTAGGCACACACCAGGAGGGAATTTTCCAGTTTTGTCTCACCTGCAGGGAGTGCCCAGCTGAGTGAGCTCCTTGCAGTGTGATTCAAAGGGGAGAGGGTGAAATTCCCTTCAGGAGAACTTAAGGGAAGGTGATGGAGGAGAGGTACCTTCTTTCTTACACTGACTCTAATCCCATCCCAGACAGTGACTCCCCTGCTTAGTTGGGATTTGTCATTCACCTTTCCAGCAGGATGGGACTTGGAGCACTTCACTCATTTGCCACATGGGAGATATTTAGTGAGTTCACAGGATTCATGTCTGAACTAAGCAGCTCCAGTGTGTTGTGCTGTGGGGACTGCAGAAGGAAAAGACAAAGGAAATGATATCTCTTCTTTATCCATCCTGAAATAAAGCTGTAAATTGTGTTATGATTTTGTCGATATATGGTGCTTGCAAAGATTTCAAATAAATAATGATCTGACCCAGGGGCCTTATTGATTTTGTAATGATTTCAAAGAGAAACCACTCCGTTTACTGTTTGCTGACAAATTCTTTACTCCCCAAGAAATTCCTATTGAACATGTAATAAGGACAGGAAAAAATAATTCCAAAGAAATACAGAGAGAGGGCTTTGTGCATAGACTGCTCCACGAATCAGTATTTAACCTCTGACCAGTGACAACAGGTCTCCTTTAACTCTATTAGATCAACAGCAAGCTATTATAATTAAATATAAAAACTGTTTAGAGCCTCACCGAACATGTCCTGGGAATTAAAGCATATGGCAGGGATAAGGATAAAAAGACTTTCCATATGCTAATGACCCTAGATGTCTGAAATAAATTAGATCCATTACAGTTTATGCTCAATAAAAGAAAGACTTTAAGCACTCCAAAGTTAGTGACTCGAGACCGATTTTGGCTTAGAAATTCAATCTGCCTGCTTATTAATTCTTAGTAAGGCTCTGGAGGAGACAGGGGATGCAAAATCATAATTCTGTGCTGTGTCAGAATTCTAAAGTGCCATCAGTTTCTTTTCCTTCTTTTCCTTTTTTTTTTTTTTTGATTAAACTATTTTTCATGCTTCATTTTTTTGTTCTTCTCATTTGATTTTGTTCCCATTTTTGTTTAATTTCTTTCTTTTTAAGGTTTCATTTATCCTATTTCAACTGAACAGAGAACCCAGAATGAATATGGATTTTCTTGTAAGTTTAATGTTTGCTTTTATGTTCCTGGATGCTAATTTGATGCTGTTCCATGGGTCAGGCTTTATAGTTAGGCAAGCTCAGTGTGACTAGGCAAAAAAGGGACCTATTCAACAGGGTGACATTCTGCTTGCTTGACAGCAGGCACGGTGCTTTGCAGCAGACACAGGATTATAAGAGCCTTTGTGCACGAGGGAAATGGGAGAAGATGCTGCTTCAGAGACAGAAACTGGAGAGAATGAGCCATCTTCTCATTAAAATTCCCTTAGCAACTGGACGGAGTGTGGTGGAAGGGTAACTTGTCTTTGAGCCGGAACTCAGGAGTTCTGCTTCCTGAACTGCCGGGTTAAAAATGGGATGTTTCAAGTTTGGTAAATTGAAGGTCTGGTAGCCCGGAGCTGTCAGAGATTGATCAGTCCCTTTCTGCATCTGCCAGCTCTCACCTCTGCAGCTGGAGGGCAGCTTGGCTTAAATGGCTAAAAGAGATAAAATAAAAGTGATTTCACATGTTTCAAACCAACAAAAATGGGGTACTAAAATAGTCTGATTTGTTTTTTCACTTCCTTTTTTCATTAGGCTATTTCTAAAAATGGGATTCTTTACTGTATAGAAATACATCAATTTTTGAACACATATTCAGACCTTTTGGAAAAAAAATGTCTGGTGGATAATGATGCTGGAGATTAGCTTGGAATTGGTGCTGTAGATACGTACAAGCAGCTAGTAGAAATATCATAGCCATTTCCTCACAAGACAGCTCTAATAAATTTTGGTTCCTTTTGGTAAATTACCACATTATTTCTTGTACTTTCTTCAGCTTTTATCTTAATATGTATCTGTTAATGCCACTGATGAGAATTCAATGCTTGATTCTCTGCTGTATTAATTTACTGGCTTATATTTTTGAAGGCAAATGGATGGAAGGGAGTAATGACAGGTTACATTTAAAAAAAAAACAAAACAAACCAACCAAAGATATATCCTGATATTACAGGTGTTCCATAGAAAATGAAATTTTGGGTTGTTTTATTTCATTAAAAGTAAAAATAAGGCTTCTGATGTTTGAAAACCTATGGGTTTTTTGATATCAGATGAACTTCTAAATACCAATATTATGACATTATGTCACTAAGACATAATCTCATTTCATAGGGTGAATTTGATTTATAAGACTAGGTCTTTTACAAGTCTATTATGTGTTTTGCTTAGTAGCTTAGCCTGAGTATTAGACAGATGAACAAGTTGATGGGTAAAGAGTTAGAACACAAGTTAGAGAGAAGTCAAGGATTGTTTTCTATCAAAAGGGCATAGACCTGCTATATGATGTTGGAAATGGATTTTAAATTAGCCTATAAAAAGGGCAGTAAATATCTGCAGGAAACGAGAATAATAAGAACGTGTTTTCTTGAAAGTCCCTGTAAGGAGGACATTTCTTGAAGGTTCCTGGCCTCTCTCCCTGCAGCTGCTCCTGACTCAGATGATGTTGCTCTCTACGTGGGGATCGTCATTGCCGTGATCGTGTGCCTGGCCATTTCCGTGGTCGTGGCCCTGTTTGTCTATCGCAAGAACCACCGCGACTTTGAGTCGGATATCATTGACTCCTCGGCACTAAATGGGGGATTTCAGCCTGTCAACATCAAGGCTGCAAGGCAAGGTTAGTTAGCATTTCACTCCATTTTGACCAATTCAGAGAGATGCTATCGGGTTATGGTCTCTTGGGCTGCATGAATGATACCGCTCGATGCCTGTTGATGCTTGATAAAAAGAAGAAAGATCATGTTCATTTGTTTCTGGTTGTATAAGGCTCAAAACCCATGGTGGCATTTGTCAGCTGTGCTCAAGAGTATAAAGCAGGTGAATTTAACTTCTGAAGAGAGAGCATGAGTGTGAGAATAAAACTCAGACACTTTTATGGAAATACAGGTCCAGCTCAAATTGAAATCAAAGGCAGAGCTCTGACAGAAACAATGGAGGCAGGATGCATCACAGGAGTGATACTACAGTAATTCTACCACAGTTCCCTCCCCTTTATTTCACTAATAGCTTTTCTTCCTATGTCCTGTCTCCACTGGTATAAATAGTAGTTTGGGAAGTACTGTGCATTTAATAGAAAATGTAGCAGTTGTGGTAGAGCATAATTTAATAATGAATATTTTTATCACTGGTGCATAACAGCTTGATTTTTTTTTTCCTCATTCACTGGCCAGGAAAAAACCTTTAAAGGTAGTGCTGCCTTTATCAAGACACTTATTCAGGCTGAAGAATTCCTCTTTTTTCCCAATATCTACATCAGAAGAATATCTACACTGTAAAAGTTAAGATGACAAGAGAGTTGTTACATGTAAAATTAGCAGAGGTGTTTTCTTTGCTGGAGAAACTTTTAAAACAAATCTTAGAAAAATGTGATGCAGGTACTAATCCCTCACTGCAGGGAGTCATGGAATTATGACTTCATAGTCTTGTTGTCTATTTTTATTTTTATTTCAGGAATGCTGTCATTAGGCCAGTTAGAAAAATTGGCTAATGATTGTCACATATCATTTAGGGAGGGGTTTTTTAGTTATAACTTGATCTACTGAATGATGAAAACATCTTGCCCTGAAGCTAAGCATGTCATATTTGGAATCTGAGTGCAGCCTGGAAAGATACCGCCAGTGAAAACTCTTCAGAGCAGAAGCGTGCTGTAATTTTGTACAGCAATTGGATTCCAAAGCAGCTGGGGCAATAGGAGCCCTGGGAGTTTGCTGGAGAATTCATGGAAATGGAGATGAAGGTTCAGGGACTTTGCATATCTGAATGTTTGGAATGAAAGGCAAAATGCAAATCCAAATTGTTGCTTGGAATAAAGTCATCAGAACAGAGAAATAACATGGTTCTTCCTTCTCATCTCCACTGCAGACCTCCTGGCAGTGCCACCAGACCTCACTTCTGCTGCAGCCATGTACAGGGGTCCTGTGTATGCCTTGCATGATGTCTCTGATAAAATCCCCATGACCAACTCTCCAATCCTGGACCCGCTCCCTAACTTGAAGATCAAGGTTTATAACACCTCCGGTGCAGTCACTCCCCAGGATGACCTCTCTGACTTCTCCTCCAAGCTGTCCCCACAGATTACGCAGTCTCTGCTGGACAATGAGACCCTGAACATGAAGAACCAGAGCCTTGCTCGGCAAACTGACCCATCATGCACCGCCTTTGGGACCTTCAACTCCTTAGGAGGCCACCTAGTAATTCCCAATTCAGGTAAGTGCTAGCCATGCTGGCCTAAAGGTGCAACTGCTTTGTGGGATTAAGTGGTGTTAGCTTGTTTTTATGTGGGGAAAGAAAGTCTACGCATGGGACTCTGCCTTTTCTTTGATCAAAAGAAATAGATGGGGTTTTTTCCCCCCTCCATTTCCATCTACAAAAGTGCTTTGAATATTTTCTACCCAAAGTCCTGGCCACCTTTTAAACACTACAGGCTTGAGGAAGACATTACAAGAGCACTGGTCTTAGGAGTAGCAGCTGAGGGAGCTGGGGTTGTGTAGCCTGGAAAAAAGGAGGCTGAGAGGGGACCTTATTCCTCTCTATATCTGCCTGAAAGGAGGCTGCAACAAGGTGGGGATTGGTCTCTTCTCCCAAGTAAGACCTAGGAATGTGATCTAGTGGTGAACACTGTGATGTGTTAATGATTGGATGCAATGATCTTAAAGGTCTCTTCCTACCTAAATGATTGTGTGAGTCTAAACAGAATATTGCACTTCTTAGCCACTTTGCACAGTCTTAGCCACTTATTGCACAGTCTTAGCCACTTTCTGAGACATGCAAGGTTTCAGAGCTTCCCTGTGTCAAGTGCAATTCAGCATCACCTTTTCCTTTGATGCAATTCTAGAAAAGGGACTTCAATACAGTAAGCCTCTATTTTGTTGTTGTACTAAAAAAGAACAAATTAATTTTAAAACAAATTGTTTGCTACACTTCCAATTCATGGCAGTCTATGTGCAATTGAAGTCAGGCAGCAGAACACCATTTTTGGGAGGCTTTTTACCTGTATTTATTGTTGACTTGCTTTACAACTAGGAAATAGAGGGACTGAGCATTGAGGGCCTGTTGATGTAATGCAACGTGCTGCTCAGTCTTTCTCATACAGCACAAAGTCAGGTTTCCAGGTCCCTTCAGGCCACCCTGACACCAGCAGGCACTTTGAGAGCATCCAAGGAGCTCTTGGGCAGCCCTGGGAGAGCTCAGGCCTTTCAGAAAGATTTTTTATCAGAGCCATGCTGCTGCTGCTTGGTTCCTACATGAAGTGTTGATGTTCTTTCTAAGAAAGTTCAGCACCTAGATGTTCCCATGGGTTTAGCATGATACTGCAGAGCAACATTAATATCTAAGGTGAGAATGAATAAAATACATAAATCTTTTGATGTGAGGAATGTGCAGGGTATACAGTGGTCAGGAACACACCTGCCCAGTTTCACTGGATTAGAAAGTACCACAGCACATGTGAAACTGCAGCTCACAGCTTGGCCATTTTACAGCAAATACCCTCACCAAGGAGAGGGTGCCTACCCTTGTCCCCTGTGCCTTTGCTGGATCAATTCTTTTTTGTTGATGTTATAGAGGAAGCAAAATGCCTAGGTGGCCCAGTACCTGGGTGGTTTGGTTCCAGGATGCAGTCCCACACTGCCCCTGAAGCAGCCAAAAGTGCTTGGACCCATAACCCTGCTCTCTGAGCTCCTGTCTAATGGGAAGCAAAAATATCTATTAAATTTAAGTGAAAGCTGAACTACTTCAATAAATCTGGTGCTGACTGATGAGCAATGTTGAAAATTTGTGCTATACAGTCTTGGATTTCATATTTTTCTAAGTAGCAGCTGAAGATAGATATTGATACTCACTTTTCATATGGCACAGTGGTGCTCATTATCAGCAAAGTCTATTAGTCATTGTTAATTCACATATATTAATATCAATTTGTAAAGAAAAACATTCAATGTTGTAATCCCTTCAAAATTATTAAAGTAATGGTTCTGTAAAATAAAATAATCTTTCTGCTGCTAGCTTGTATTCCTTGTGCTGCTTCTAGGTGTACGTCCTCCTCAAAGGATCAAAGCCTTTCAGTTTCAGTACACCTGCCCTGTTACAGCTGCAAGCATGCACAAGTTAGGTTGTAACAGGCTGTAAAGACACAAGTGCCAGAAGACATCTGTGGAAAATGCTGTCCTGGCTTCCCCTCTCCTTCAAAGCTGTGTATGGGACTGATGCCCTGCACACCAACACACGGGAGGTGTCCAGTGTTACCAAACTGTGTATGCTAAAGAAAAGAGGCAGAGCCTTGCAAGGTGTCTATAGTGTCTCTAGTGTAAACACATATATGTAAATAATCTTCCTCTAGGTTTGTTTTCAGCTATGTGGTAACAATAACTGTGTATGCCAATCCTTGCCACTGATTTCCAGCTAATCCACATCTGCAGGGAGAGCTGGATGAGATGTGTCCAGCAGAGTGAAATAGCCAGTTCATAGGCCATGTTTGTAATGTAGAGACAAGACACCTCTTAAATGGCAGTAATATAAGAACAGTGTTTTTTAATCAAGTGTGCAGCAAGTCATTAGTAAAAATGACGCTGAGTATATTTGCCCACATTTTTTTCAAGGTTGCATATCCCAGTTTAGAGCCACTCTACAGGACTAGGCACTTTCAAAAACCAAGAAGCCCAGTTTTGTCTCCCTGGCAGACTCAGTTCCTCCCTGGGAAGTGAGTGCATTAAGCACAGGATGCCAGACACAGAAGCCATCTTTCAGGAAACTAGTTCTTGTTGCTTCCTGGGACAGTGCTCCACTGCTTCTCTTTCCTGATCTTAATTAAGTAAGAATTGCCTAGGGAGAGATGTCCCATTACAGCTGTTGGAAATTTTAGTCAGAGTTGTTTGTTTTTCCATCATTTTACAAGGTAAGCAACAGCGTAACCATCTGTCTGCTCTTTAAATAAAATGAAAGGCAAGAAAAACCTATTCTCCATTCCCGTTGTTCAGTGCAGAGGAAAGAGAACAGGCAGCTGGACACTGAAGATACCAGGGATACAGTAAATGCTTTTTCTCATATTTTGCTGAGGTCATTTACATTCTGGTGGTGAGGGTGGCTGAAAATCTGGCTTATCAGGCTTCATCTTCTGCCTCTCCTGTCACTCCTCTCCACAGACACACTCACCTCTTTTTTCTCCATCTTATCTTTTGTGCCTCTTCTGTTCTGCAGGAGTAAGTTTGCTGATCCCAGCGGGAGCTGTTCCACAAGGGAGAGTCTATGAAATGTATCTGACAGTTCACAGGAAGGAGAACATGAGGTAAAAACTGCCTTTATTTTCTTGTACATTAATAGAGTAACGCACAGTAACTGAAGACCTGTGGTAATAATACTTATGCAAAGCCTACTGCATTGAAGCTGTTTGCTGACTTGGGGGTAAGCACAAGCAAAGCCAAGGATAAACTTTGCCACAAAACCAGCTCACACATTTGCTTCCCTAATCACGTGTTGCATTCTGCAGCAAGTCCTCAGGTCAGGGTGATACTGAATTGTAGAGGAGCAAGGAAAATATGCCAGCATGAGTTTGTGCAGCAGAGAAGGTGTGAAGTAACCTCTTGATAAAGACCTGTGCTGCAAAGGAGAAGGGAGCAGAGGAGAAAGGTGATAAATCAGTGGAGGGACAGGTGCCTGAGCACCTGACTTGGAAAATCTCGTCTCCTGTTAGAGTGAAGGTGAATTTTTATTTTACCATGCAGAGGACAGAGCCAAAGCCTTTTGGTGTCCTCCACCTCCTTGCTGCTTAGCCCCTGACAGCACATGCCAAGGGCACACAGACCTGATGCTGGGATGACCACGGTTGTCTCCTGTTACCTGAATGTGTGGCAAATTCATATTCTAGGTCTTAATGTCTACTGGCATGTGATCTGGCAGCCTTGAAATTGAAAAAATAATTGTTGACAAAAAGGCCAAGATACCATTTGGAGCCAGTTAGAAAACCCTAATGCAGAGAAAGGTGAGATCTTAGGCTGCAGAATGGACTCGTGCACAAAGGCAGGATGGCAAATGTGAAGCTGAGGCAGTCATTACACGGTACTTTGCCTCTTTCTCCTCCTCATAGCTAGATATGTTTTTTGGCTCAGCCTCTTAATAGCTTTTATTATGTGCTAAGCCACAGCTGTTTATACACTGTGTGATATTGAACACTATTCTTTAGCTTGGTAGTCTTTCACCCAAGCTAAAATAATCTGCTTAAAGAAAAATTAAGTAATCCTTCTACCCACCCTTTTGCATACATTATTCATCAGCCGCTCTTTGAAAATAGCTAATTGCAGCTACAGAAAAAATGTCTCTGTTCATAGCTAGTATTGATTATATTTCCATTACTTTTGGCTGTGAAAGAGGTTTACAAACAGTACTGAACAAAGACTCTTTCCTGAGGAAGGAAAAAAAATCAGGTGGCATCCCCTGTTATTCAGCTTGCTTCTAAATCTCCCTTTCCAAAATACCTAATTCTTTTAAAAAATTATTTAATTCCTGGAAGGTGCTGTATACGCAATTATTTTCTTTCCAGCCAGTTATGGAGGGAATCCCTGTTACTTTATTCATGCAGCTGTGGAAAACTAATGTCACATACATGTCTAATTTATTTCCTTCAAGGACCATAAAGCTGCCTCTGCATGCTTTGTGAAAGCTGTAACTCAGCAAGTCACATAGAGGATAGAGGGATAAGTTAACCTGTGTTGGGAAAAGCATGGCTGGAGATGTGTTGTCTGCCAACCTGAGCAAGTATGCCAAAGGACACCTGCAGAAGTAAACAGAATGGTGTGAATCCTCATTTATAATCAAGATTTTAGAAGTGATTTCTTTCCCTGGGAGAGAAAAGCAGATTAGGCTGCCTTAGGGCATCAGAGCTCATTTTATTGTGGTGGCAGTCACTTTCTGGGTGCACAGAGTCCAGCTGCTTATTTGATTTGTGGCAGTTTTTCAGAAAACACACACGGCTCCTCATGCTCTTGGAAAGCAGCTTCTTCTGAGATGGAGCTCATTGGCTGTTGTCTAGATCACTCAGAACTGAATATTCTGCCCCCTTTCCCCAGGTGCCAAAGAGCGGAAGGGGGTGGGTGGCTCCCAGCTGTAATGTTCTCCTGCTGCAGGACTGGTTACCAGGCACTTCACTTCTGTGGCAGAGCTACAGTTCAGTCAAAGCTTCTTTTTTCTGGCTGCATGGGCCACAGATGTTGCTTCATATAATTGGAGTCATATGGGTACTACAAGTTGCTGTTTGGCGTATTTATTTTTTAAATCAGCTACTGCACTCTTGTAGCACTCTAGCAGAGAGTGATAGTCCCCAGTAAGGACGAGCTGCAGACATTTGCTTTGTGGCCAGGCAGTAACTGCAGTGTGTTCAACAAACCCTCTGAGGCCATATATTTATTTTCACGAGCACTGTGCAAATGTGTATGGGTTGAAAAGTCCTGTTATGTGTTGATGTCATTTGGAAGGGGACACACAGGAAATTATAAAATGCATGTTATTATCAGAAATGAAGGCAGAGCCTTGTCCTTGATATTACAACTAGCACTGAGGTGAGAATGTGGTCTCCACAGTGCTACCCCAGCAGAACCAGATCAGCAACAGAGAGGGTCCCCACGCCAGCTCACATATCTCCAACAACTTAAGATCTAGCTCACATTTTGTAGAACTGTGAAACTATTTCTGAATAGTCAGAAACAGAAAATATGTTATCTACCAGACACCTGCAAATTCCCTTTTTCTTTTCTTCCCTTTGTTTTCGTAATAAATCTCCCCAGTTAGTCTCTGAAAACTGTAATACAGAAATCTGAGAGACTTCACAACCCAGTAATATCACTCTTTGTGCTGCCTTGCAGATTGGTTAGGAGAGCTTTCTGAGACAGTCTGTTTATTCCATTTCATATCCATCAAAGCATGTGAGAGCAGGAAGGTCACCCTAAACACATTATCCTTTGGCAGTGATTTGGGGCTCTGATAGCTTGCAGTAAACACCATTGGAGGCAGTTGTTTCCTCCAAGTGTGTCAGCATACTCGTGGCACAGTGGGGTTTCTCTTCTACTGGACTGCTGCTTCAGGAGAGTGTTATCCCTGCTCCTGTCCTGCCAAATCACCCTCATTCTTCTGTCATTTGGAGCAGGATAGGTGGCAGGCAGATCCCAGGCTCTCATCCCTAGCTGATCTCATAAAAAGATCCATGTTCTTTATGAAGCAGCTACAGTGGGGAAAATTATATTTGGGTGTATGTTTGTACACATGTACATACACATGCAAGTACATTTATGTTATGTGTATACACGTAACTGAAAAAATGACAACCCGATGAGAATATTTCACAGCTATCAGACAGGTTTCTGTCTCAAAGCTGTGTCTTTTTCAGTAGTGAGCAGATGCTCTCTCCTTTAGTCTGGGGAAGCGTCACCAACTTTGAGATTTGCAAGGAGTCCCTTCCTGAGCAGTGGTTTCATCTGTAAAATCAGCACACTATGTTGGCCAGTACCTGGCAAGAGCCTCTTCCCATGAGCATCTGTGAGAGCCTGGGTTTCACAAATTAATTAATTTATTTAATTAATGCGTAATTTAATCCTAAGGATTAAATAGCATAAGTATAAACTTCTAGCCTCCAGGATTTGCTTGACCGCCTCAGGTTAAAAAACAAATCTCGCTGTGAGCTAAATTAGCAGAGCTGTGTTTCCTTCAGAAACATCTGGCAGTGGTCAGTGCTAGATGGGGTCTGGGTCTTGATGGACCACTGGTTTTATCTTGTGTGGCAGTTCCTGTGTTCCTGTGTGAACCCCTGCTGAGCTTGCACAGCTTTAGGTGGAGCTACTCTTGCATGCTCTAATCAGAGGCAGGAACTGCACAAAACAGCTACAGCTCTGTGAAGGACACTCCTGTATAATCCATCACACAGGAGGTGTTCCAAATGAGAGTGGAGGTTGCTGTGCCCACAAAATTTGACAACCCTGAAGAACAGAGCAAGCAACACTCCTAAAGGTCTTGATGGAAGACACACATAAATGTGCAAATTTCAAATTAGCTACCTTGAAAGAGAAAAAGGTCAGATGAGCCTTGCCAGGAATTGTATCAATGGTTTCATAATGTATGCACAGAGTTTAATATAAAGTCAAGTATCTGATCAATGATTGTGATCCAAGGAGTAATGTTGCTTTTTCACCAGTAAATCTAAAGCTTAGTGATGTGAAATAAAAGAAATTGAAGTCGTCCACATTTCATTTCTCCACCTTCCTTATCTCAGTCGCATAAACAAAATTACTTTGCAACTCCAGAAGACAATTTCTTGAAGTGCCAGTCACTATAATTGAAAAATTCAACATGAAAAAGACTAGAGCATGAGCAAAAGGGGAGGGCAAACTTCTCAGAATATTTTTCTTCTGAAGACAGACTGTCAGAAGAACCAGGGTCTGTCGAGAATATTAAGTTTGAAACATAAGAAGGAACACATATTAAAAAATAAAGCCCCAGCAATGAAAGGAGAAATAAAATATCTTCTCTCTTAACTTCTGGCTAAACTGTGTAGAAGGGTTGCAACCTGTTGCTGTGAAATAGCCATTCCTCTCTCCCTGCTCTGTCCTGTGCTTCCTGAGCTGCTGTGATTGCCTGGAGCACAGTGGCAGGGAGCACAATGTAGTTCCACTGAGGAGCAGAGATTTATCTAGTGGTGCTCACATCTGCTGTCTGACAGCTACCTTAATGAATATGGTCTGGCTTATTACAGGGAGACGGTTTTGAATGAGTAATCTCATTAAAACCACAAATTTGATTGTGAAGGGGCCAGATATGGTGAATAAAAGTTTGTTTGCTTTTAAATATAAGTTGACTGTTCTTGATAATCTCTGAGGGATGGGAAAACATCTAAAAATATCTGAAGACCTTGCAGTTACTGTTAGTGCCTTTTAATAGAAACACTAAGCAGTGAGTTGAAATTTAGTCTCAGATCTTTGTAAAACAAAAACATTTCTTTGTTTTTGGAATTATGCAGCTGAGTGGCCAGTCTCCTCTAATAAGTTATCCCAAGACTGCTGCAAACCTAAAGTGAAACCCATGTTGATGGGGGCTTTTGTAGGGGGTTTGGTTTGGGTTTTTTATATTTGTATAATGGCCTAAAGGATTGCCCACAGTTTTGATAATTTCTGCTCATAGGTATAACTCCCTTGCTTTATAAGCTTCCCCGTGTCTCTGTTTGTGATTGATCTCCCACAGTCTAACACATAATCTATTTAACCCATAAATCTCAATGCTGGTCACAACACGTGCTCCTCTAGGCTGAGATCCTGCCTTTGCTGGTGCTGCATCACCTATTTCAGGAGAAGGAATAAAATTGCCTGTGATGAGTGACTACACAGTAACTCGTCTTCAGGGAAATTTGTTGTTTACTAATTCCATGAATTACTGTTGGTTTATGCTTTGAAGAAGAACGATTAATATCCCTTGTATAATGTATCTTGTCTACTGCATCTGTTTCTGTTCTCATTAGCTGTAGTAAAGCATAATCCTTTTGTTTTAAAATGGAAATTGAAAACAGTGAGAAGTGAAAAAAGATTTCTTGGGAGATTTTTGTTTCTTTTCCCTGTCACTTGTCATAGAGCACCTCTCTTCTGTCTGTGCCATTGCATTGCTTAGCCTCATTCCTTGGAATTTCAGGTGTTTATGTTTATTTCTGAGATCTTGTGGTGGTCCCTAAGCACACTGCTGCTACCTGCAGTCATGGTGGAGCTGGAGAGGAAAGGGAATATCACTGTGATGTGCTCTGATATGCCCTGTCCCATACAACACCAGAAATCAGATTTGCTTCTTGTCACTGTGTCACATTACGTGTTGATGCCTGCTGTGTTGCAGCAAGTTCACCTGAAATGTTGTTAACTTTTATTGCTTTATTTGTTACTACGAAACTCTTTGGAACTTGTTTTGCTCCAGCCTGAGCTACTGTACAATTCATAAGGTTTTATTTCCTACTCATATTTTTACCCTCTCTAGAATTTTGCCATTGTCTTCTGGCTTCCACTGTTACTTGCAGTGATTCCTTAATAATTGTTACCTGTAAATGTAATAATTGTGTTTTCCCACATTGTGAGTAGAAATCCTAGCCCCACAGTAGTCAGAGAAAGGTTTAGCATAGACTTTAACAGAGCTGGGGTTTCGCCTGAACAGTGACAGTGAATCACTTCACCACCGGAGAACTCTGCAATTCATTGTATCTCAGTTTTTAAAGATTTATCTGTGTGAGGTGGGTGTTGGAAAGCCACTAGAACCAGCAGGTGTTCAGTAATTTTGTAGTGCCAGTCTCTGATGTGTTCCAGGTTAGGAATTTGGGGGTGTATAGTCAAGCACCTCCACAACTGGCCCATTTTTCTGCTCTTCATGAATCAGACTGTTCTCTTATATAAATATATGGTCAGGACCATGCATATCTCATCCAACTGGCAATAAATCTTGTAAGTCTGGTGACAAAGATGCTGTTTATGAACATGGGGAAAAAATATTAAGCTTTGATATTTTTAACATGTCCTTTGTATGCTTGCATCCACCTCCCATCTCAGCTCCTCACTCTGCAGTCTGCAACACATCCTGACTTGGTGTTCTGCATAATCATTTTGTACTTGTTCTAATCAGCTATAAAATGCTGCAGCACAGAATTGTGCCCTTCATCAGAGTTCTAAAATCTGACAGTTAAAAAAATTTTGGCACAAAGCAGTGACTAAACTTAACTTTACTTGGAGACAACTTCAGACTGTATGATTTATCAGTAGCATATTATTTTAATGACCTTTTGGGGCTTTTTGACTGCAGGCATCAGTGCTTGTCAATTTTAACTCATTTTTCAGCTAAAGGGCATTGTATTAATTTTTTTAAGGCAATCATTATATATTCACTCCTGCATTTTGATTGCTTGTTTTTGTAATTCAATCCAAAAAACCATGATTTGCATACTTTGAAACATGCATTTCCTTTTATTTTTCATGGCTCAGTACTTTTAGAAGAAGTTAGGTTAACTAGATGATTAAGTCTATTGCTGGTCATATCTGCTTTCCATACAAATATTATACTTTTGAGAGATGTTTCTCCTAAGATACTATGTTTCTTGAAATTTCTTGAATTAGATCATAGGAGAGTGTTCAAATATCCACCAATTCCCAAAGCTGATGACCATTAAAAACCACTGATACACTCAGAGTTTTTTAAGCTTCTTATTGCATTTTATGAAAAAAATGACCATGCAAATGAGTCATAAAAAGAAGGCATGTTCTAGTTGAAAACTGTCCAATGATTTATTCAGTCTGGCCTTGCAAAAAAGTGATTCCTCATCTTCTTAATCTGAATCCAATGATTCCTTACAGTATGCAAGAGGAGCTGGACTAGGTACTCCTCTTGTGTTTCATTTATTTTGTGTATTGTTTTTTAGGCTAAAATAACTGGCACAATACATGATAGCTGTCCAGATTGTTATACTTTGCATCTTTTTTGAAAGACATCTATATCGCAGCTGTTTGTTTCCAGTCCATGGGTTTTCAGAAACAATCGTTATGTCATTTAGTAAACTCATCAGTTAATTTCCACAGATGCGTATCATCTGGATTTACTGATTTGCATAGATTTAAATTTTCCAATGCCAGACCCTTTTTTTTCTCAAATGTTAGAAAAACCTCCACAACATTTGTGACAACCAGGGGTAATTTTCAAAGTCCCTTCATTCCATTTTGAAAAAGAATTTCTCAAGAGTTTGTCTTTCATTCTGTGAGATTAATGGGACAGGCAGGGAGAATTAAGACGGACAAAATTAAAGTAGTACTATGGACATATATTTGCAATAACCAGAATTTGATATCAAAATAGCTTCTGTCCTGATTTGGCCTCCTTAAAAATGTTATCTAAGATTACCTGCTCTGCTCTTCTCTGCTCTGTTGTGGCCTGACCTTGAATGTTGTAAGCAGATTTGGCTACCACAATATAAGAGAGACTATTAGAGAGCATCCAAAGGAGGGCAGTGAAGATGGTGAAGGGTCTTGAAGGGAAGCCATGTGAGAATTGGCTGAGGTCACTGCATCTGTTCAGCCTGGAGAAGAGGAGACTGAGGGGACACCTCACTGCAGTTACAACTTCCTCACGAGGGGAAGAGGAGGGGCAGGCACTGATCTCTTCTGTATGGTTGTCAGTAACAGGACTTGAGGGAATGGCCTGAAGTTGTGTCAGGGGAGGTTTAGGTTGGATATCAGGAAAAGATTCTTCACCCAGAGGGTGGTTGGGCACTGGCACAGGCTCCCCAGGGAAGTGGTGACATCACCAGCCTGACAGAGTTCAAGAAGTATTTGGACAGTGCTCTCAGGCACATGGTGTGACTCTTGGGAATAATTCTGTGCAGGGTTGAAGTTGGACTCGGTAATCCTTGTGGGTCCTTTCCAGCTCAGGATATTCTAGGATTCTCTGGTTACAGAGATATTCTAGGATTCTCTGGCTACTTCTTTTTTTTCTCTCGGTAATGACAAAGACTTTCAGAAAAAACCACAAATGTTTTCTCAGCTAATTTCTTTAAGACTGATGTAGATGTACTTATATTTGTAAATTCAGCCTGGAACTGAACCCTCAGCCAGAGCAGAGCACGTGTGGTCCTGTGGGCAGATCAGGATTTTAAGTGCAGATCACATTGAACGTTTTAAAATCCCACTTGCTGGTTTCTGGATCATGAATTTGTCCTCTATTATTTAGGGAGGCAGTTGATGAGGCACATTGAGCTGTATTTGTCATACACCAGATGTCGGGATAGTTAAAGTCACTCATGCTTCCTCTCGTTTTAAGCTCCTCAGTGGTTGGTCTGGGATGGTTTGCACATGCACACACACACACACACACATGCACACACACTATCTTTTCAAACCAGAGTGTATACTCTGCATTCTAAATACTCATATGATTTCCTATAACACCAATTCCTAGTGACTGGCAGCAAGCACACTGGGCTTTTACCTGTGTTTTCAGCTGAACAACTCGGGGTAATCACTAGAAATCTTGTGCTTTGCAAGTGTGTTTTACCCTTGCACTACTCCTTACCATCCCTTCGTCCTTTCTCACTCCCCAGCAGTGACACTTGCTCCCTGCTATTGCTCATTTGCAATAGCCATTCCAGTAGATCTGAATGCCTTTTAAGTAAAATGGAGTATCAGTGGTTTGGTGATGCCTCAGAGCTCAAACTGCACATCTCAGATATGCTGTGCACCACTTTCACTCATGCTTACATGCTTATTAGTTCAGTGTCTTCCTCTCTTTGTCAGTGTTCTCTGTCCTGACAGTAAATAGTTCTCACAAGTGGTGCCTACAAGAGCCACCATTCAATTTTGTGTGTCACTGAAGAACTGCCAAATGCAGCAGTGACCACATTTTTGGAGTGGGTGAAATGAAGCCTCTGCATACCATCTGCAAGGATCCCTCAGAGTGGAGTGCAATCAGCAAACATGGCCTATAATTTGCTGACACCTAAACCTGCATTTTGACACATGAATGATATTTGGCACAAAAACAAGCAAAAAAAAAAAAAAAACAGATTTGGGAAAAATGAAAGAAAAACAAAAGACACCTACTTTGCTTGCACAATCTTTTTTTTATTTTAAGAGAAGGATTTTTTATTTTTACACACCTAAATGAACCTTTTTGTCTTTTTCAACTCACTTAATGTAACCATCTTTCTGTCTCCTCTCCAGGCCACCTGTAGAAGACAGCCAGACCCTGCTGACACCAGTGGTGAGCTGTGGCCCACCAGGAGCCCTGCTAACCCGGCCTGTCATTTTAACCATGCACCACTGTGCAGAGCCTAACACAGAGGACTGGCAGATCCAGCTGAAGCATCAGGCTGCCCAGGGACCCTGGGAGGTGAGGTTGCAGCCTGTGTGCTGGCTGCATGCAGGGCTCTCTTTGCTTGCCTTTCTGAACCTGGATGCCTGTATTTTGGGGTTTCCATGGCTGCTACATGTGACCGCTTCAGGCAGGCAGGAGTGCCCTTCCCTACAAGATGTCTAAGCTGCCATGTGCCCAAGCAGAGATCTGTCTTGGGGCACTTTGGCACCTCCTGGTACTAGCAGGTTTCCATGGTGGGAGCCTGAGGTGGTTCCTTGCCAGTAGTATAGCAGGAGAATGTCCCAAGGCAGAGTGGCAAAAGGATCTTCCCACTATAACTGGAGCATAAAGTGATGCTTTCAGCAGAGCTGGACCATCTTGACAGAGCCCTCCTTTCCAGCTCTGTGCTCCTAGGTCCCTGCTGCCACCAGTTTGGTCTCATAATTAATTTGGCAAGAGCACTTTCTCCTACTGGTAAGTTTAATAAGGTCAGGGTGGCTTCTGAAGGCAGTTGGGCTGACAGCAGCAGAAGTGCCACGTCCAGCATTGTCTTCAAAAGCCTCTCGTGTTTGGCCTCCTGCCTGTGGCACTGGCTCTTCCTCCTACTGGGAGGGAACATGCAGCAAACACAGCTCTGTCTAGCCAGCTAATCTGCACCCCACAGCCCAACTCGTGGCACCACACGTGCATTCCTTATTTGTGACTGTGTGTTACTGGCACCTCTTCATTTTCCCCCATCCTCCTCCTGCCCTAGGCACAGGTTGCTCTGCCAGCCCTGCACACACCCTGGTGTGTGTGCAGCATCCGTGGGGCCCCTGGCCATCACACAGCAATCTTCTACCTCCTGCCAGTCCTGGAGCAGCTCCTCCAAGCTGAGCCTCACCCACACATTGATGCACACCCTGCAGCATCACTCGGGGCAGCACCTCCTGCCAGAGCCACGCCATGGAGCAGCACCTTGCCCTCCAAAAAAGATTGTGCCACTGCTGCAAACGTGGCAGGTTTGCCTCTCCTGGGCCCAAGGGAGCCAAGCTTAATGTCTAATGCCAGCTGAGCCACTTTTGTCAGCTGCCAGGTGTGTGTACATTGTTCTGCAGAGCTGCAGGCAGCAGGGATGAAGTGGACAAGTTGTGCTGAGTGTCGTGAGGCACGCAGTGGCTTTGCAAGAGGCAGCTGTCACCCGCTGCTGACCTTTCGCTTCTGCTCCCTCTCAAAGCCATTCAAAGCACCTTGTGTTGCGTGCAGGATATTGCACACAGGGTTGAATGGAGAAATTAGCAGGGGAGCTGTTTTCCTGTACGCCCAGGGTGGGGAGGTCATCTGCATTCAGGCAGCATTTTTTTTTTTCCTCATCCTGCAGTCTTGTCACAGAGGATTATTCTGAGGAAGCAGCAGGTGATATTTCATATAGATGTGGTATTTGGCTGTCACAGAGGTTACTTCCTTCCCTGAGTTTTTATAACTCCTTATTGTCGTGCTTAGGAGGTGAAGGGCAGTTATTTATTTAGCATGCCTGAGACTACTGATGCTGAATCATGGTCACCAAGTGATTAGTTCTGCAATATCTCCCTTCAATAAAGTCTTGGTGATATTTTCATTATTTGCCTAACTCAGCCCAGGGCTTTAAAAACAGGAGTGAAGACGGGGAGTTTTCGACCTCCAACATCATCACCAACACCCCAGAGAAATCTGCTCCCTGTGCCTACACAGGAGAAAAGCTGGAAGCAGGACATTTAGACCTTAGTCAATCTAAGGGGGCAAACAGCAAGGACTTTTTGCATCATCCAGACTTGAAAGGGGGCATTGCTGCCTGAAAGGAGAGCAGCTCTGAGGGGTCACATGCTGTAACTTGGCCTCTTTCTCTCTTAGGATGTGGTGGTGGTCGGAGAGGAAAATTTCACCACCCCATGCTATATCCAGCTGGACCCAGAAGCCTGCCATATCCTGACAGAAACCCTCAGCACCTATGCCTTGGTGGGACAGTCAATCACCAAGGCAGCAGCCAAACGTCTCAAACTGGCCATCTTTGGACCGCTGTCCTGCTCGTCCTTGGAGTACAGCATCCGGGTCTACTGCCTCGATGACACGCAGGATGCTCTTAAGGTGGTTCTTGATCTCTTGTTTGCTCTCCCTCTCCCTCCCCAGCCGTCACAGGACTGCAGTCAGCAGAGACTGGACCCTCTGCTCCATGTATTCATGCTCCCTGGGTTATTTTTCTGATTAGAAGAGCTTGACAGCAAGCTGCTGTTTTACAGCTTAACCCTCACATGCTATAAATTGTCCTTTGCATAGGAATCTCACACTATTTTCCACCCACCAGTCTTTTTTCCTTTGTTTACCTGTATCATATCCTGATTCCTAAGGTTTTTGCATTATTAAAAGGCCATAAGGTTCACAGGGCTTCATTCGTTATTCATGTATTTTTAATGCTAAGTGCCAGCTCCCCAGAGATGGGAAAACATATAAATGCTTCTTTGTAAATACTTGATAATGATAAAAGAAGCTTCTGGCCCGTTAATCACTGCCTGCTTTCATACTGCTTTATTACATCCCTTCGCGTGCAGCTTTTTGTGTTGGGAATTCACAACTGGAATAAACCAAAGCTGCTGCTATTCCTAACTGGATAATCTTACTCTCCCTGCATAATTCTTGCATTCACACAAACACACTCACTACATGCAGAGGAGCAGAGAGGTAACCATACTCGCTATTTCTCTTCATAAATACCTGTATTTATACAGAAAGTATCTATAATAGATGCCCTCATTAAATATGTAGCTACAACTGCACAACTGAATTTATTAAAAGGTGGGGTTTTTCCTTTAGTTGTAGGTAGTGCTACTTCACTTCTTTGTGGCAAAGTGATTTCAAAGCCTGACTAAACAGAGTCATCCTGCTGCTGTGCATGCTTTTGTTTCCCCACGTCTAGCTGGGAATTATTGGGATTTAAACCCAAATACACTGGCTGGGAAATGTTTGTGTTTTTCAGAACAGTGACATCCATCACTGAGAGCAGCACACTTGCTTGTCCTCCCTTATGCTATCTGATATCGCCTGCCTAGGCTTTGCTTAGAGGGTGCTCTTGTACATGTAAGAAAGGCAACAAAGTATAAGGGTTGAAGAAGGCGCATGGGGCCTTCAGCATGGTTTTGTCCTCTGGGAGCTTGGTCTCTATCACTGCATTGGTGTTACTAACTGTCTAGGAACAATTATTTTCCCTGGTCTGATTTCCCTTTTGTTTTTCCTATTTAAAAAAATAAAATAAAAAAGTGAAAAGGATCTTTCATAGCAATCAAGCTTCAAAGGTCCTGATGGTTTTATGCCTGTGCTGCATAATATAATTTTCCATGAGTTTGACAAGGCCTGAGGTAATAATAACTGAGTTGGAGGGGCCTTGGCCAGCCAGCTAATGCAGTCAGAGCTGAGGAATCTAATTAGGAGTTACTCAGGAGCTGTTGGTCTGTTTCTAATAGACTGTAGAGAGAGTTGTGTGGTAAAGTTAATCCAATTCAGTGCGACAGCAGAAGGGATCAGGAAAGGCACACAGGGGAACCATCCTTTACCTGCAGACAAAATCTGGGAGGGCAACAGGTTTGGATCCTGCTGCAGTTAGACCCCAAAGTGAGACTGCAGATTAGTGAGGAAAGGTGAGCAAAGTCAGGAGGCCACCATCCCACTCAGTACCTACTTCTTTTTTATGTCCAGTTCTTGCATCTTAATTTTCTTTCTCTTTGGCATGTCCATCCCAAGACTGGGGGGACACCCATGGGGTTCAAGACCCAGCCAGCTGGTGGTTTGCAGGAGGACAAGCACATCTACTTGCTGGCCACAGACTCTTACAAGTGCATGAACTGCACTTCTTTGGAAGTGTAAGGAAGGAGAAGATTGAGGAAAAAAAAGCCTAGTAGACCAGCTGTAGATGATAAAATAGATGTAGATGGAAGAGCTGGCTCTGGACCTCTGTAAAAGCAGGCATGTACAAACTGGTGCATGCAAACCAGTGTGTACTGGTACATCCTTGTGTGACAGTGTTGTGTAGACTCACTCTGTGTGACAGTGTTGTGTAGACTCACTCTGTGTGACAGTGTTGTGTAGACTCCATCTATGACTATTTAGATAGAAGAAGAAAAGTCTGGGGTATTTGGCACATGCTTTCACAGCAGCTGGTACTGCAGCAGCCCCTGCCATGCTGGGAGGACATCCTTGGCACTCCTGTATTGCCAAAGGAAAGGCATTCACAGGGTAGTTACGACTGGGTGTGGGGACAAGGCATGCAGGCAGGCAGGGCTGGGCCAGCAGATCCTGACATTAAAAGTATTTTGGAGAGGAAAGAAAAGTTGTAAGCAGCAGGTGAAGCACCAGCTGCAACATCTCCCTGTCTTGAGGCTGGCTGCTCTGAGCAAAGCACAGCAAGGGTAAGGAAGAGCAATATTCCCATATTGCATTGCCTGAGCTTTGGAAGAGCCTTTGTAGGGGATTGTGTGTATTTTTCAATAGACAACTAAATGCTTTCTGTTATTATTTACAACCAGGAATGAGCGTGCCATATGCTGAATGTGTTTTAACAGCCACCAAAGGAAGACAAGTAGCTGCAGCATAGACCTCAGTGCAGTGTTTATCCAGCAGACTTTTCCCTCTCATCATGCAGAGTAAGCACTCGCAGCTGAGCTGCCGGCACCCGCAGTACAGTAGGGAAGTGTAATGATGTGCCATCAATAAGGGCTCGGTTATTGTGGGAGCAGCTTAGTGAAGTCCCTGGCTGCTGTGGAGCAGCGTGGGCTCAGTACTGATCACACATGCAGCATCCTCTGCCCCACAGGGTCCTGAGCCACCTGGATGGGATGCTCACAAAAATGCCTTTTAGGCAAGGATGAGGGGAGTTGTGACCTTGAGTGCTGGCCTCTTTTTTTAAGGCTAATTTTTGCACTTTGGAGAGGATACCCAAGGTTAAAAAAAAAAAAAGAAAATAAATAAAAAGGGAAAAGTAATAATATGATAACTATAAAGAAATCCATCTGCTTTGCTCTCTTTATTGATGTGTGCCTTTGAGATTAAGGTATGTGACCTGGAGTGGCAGGGGCTGAGCAGCCAGATATAGATGGAAAGAGCTGCCTCCCACAGTGGGGGCATGTGAAGAACTTCAGGTTGTAGCAGGGTGACATTCCCCAACCTGTCTCATGTTGCTCAGTAGCTGTCTTCAAAAAAAAACCAAAAATGGGCACAATAGCTTGTGATCTTCTCTCTGTTATTTAATGTGTGGGGTTTTTTCCTTTTATTGAAGAAAGGCACAGCTTGGACTGAACACCGTTGTTTGCTTGTGCCCCTTTAATGAAGGGGCCCAAGCTGCGGCTGTTCTGGTGCCACGGGTGATGGAGTGATGCTTTACAGAGCTCCCTCTCCTAGGAAATAACTCCTGCCTTGCAGGGTGATGAGACACAGTGGGCAGGGTGACCAAAGCCACCTCAGCATGGGGCAAGCAATATGCAGCTCAGGTTTTGGCTCAAGAGGACACAAAGGTGCCAGCCAGTGAGATTAGCACTGCTCTAAAAAAATGCCGTATGGCAGGAAACACCCAGCATGTTTGAATTGCTGTGCAAGTCATGACTCCAAATTAATTCTGAATTAATTAGCTAAATGGCATGGGAGAAGCAAGGGCTGCTTGGCATCCTCCAGTTAGAGCATGTGGAAGGGCTACAGTGGCTCAGGGTGGCTACCAGAAATGAGTTGTTGAAACTAGAAGCACAGATCTGGTGAGTGGGATGGTGCAGCATCCCTCTGCATTTTCCCCCCACAGCAGTGCAGCTGCTGCAGCACGGGCAGGAGCAGTTTCTTGGCACACCTGCCCTGCATACCTGAGAGGTGGCATCTGCAATTAGCTCACACAGTTCCACAAGTCATCTTCTGGACCTTGCAGGGAGGTAATTGGAACATAATGAAGATCTACAGTAATCAGATAATTACTATCGACTGCTCTTTAGACATCTTGATGAAGTAATTAGGTGGCACTGGAAAGAAGCTGGAACTGATTCATTGGCATAACCTTAATCTGAAAGGTTTCCTGATTTTGTTTCTTTTCCTCTAATGGCCAATAAAAGAACATTGTTTTAGGTTCAGAATCTGCCAGATGCTTTTCTTATATGCTTACTACCTCCCTTAATGTGGTCAGGAGCAGTTTAGCTAAAATGGGGGCTCCTTTATTTGGCCTGGGGCAGAATCCCAGTTTTGTGTGCTCCTGTATTCCTTGAGCATCTCCACTGTGTGTGATTGTCTCTAGTCACATGAGACTGGTTGTCTGCTTGACTCTTTTAATTAAATGTGACTGAAACTGGCTATGTTGTTTTCTAATGGGGCTCATGGAAGTGCCTTTATACTTGCTTCTTCCATGTGGTCCACAATTAGGCTGTTTGTAGACAACATTCCACTGTGGTCTTTTTAATTGCAAGCTTATATTTAGTTTCATAAAATGACCAGACTCTTGGCTTGCTAGCTTTTAATCACACGATCAGTATTTCAGTAGCCCTGAACCTGTGTATTTGTGTGAACAAAATGTTCCATCACAGCATCTTTCCATGCCATGCTGCTGGCCAGTGTCAGGGTTGGTATCTGTTATCTCCTGTACTGCTCTGCCACGGGCAGGAGACCATGAGCTGACAGACCAGTGGTATGCACAGGTCCCATGTCGGCAGGACCTACACAAATAAGAGTTTCCAAAAACCAGATAGTAAAGCTATCATTAGATGTCCAGTTTGACGGGCAATGGAGATTGATCTATTTCTGTACTCAAAGAGTGACTGCATGCAATTGAATAGTATAGAATTGAGCTTCTGCTTAGAGGATAGGTGAGAGAACACTCTGTCTCCCTGCTGGGCTGCTGCTGGATGAAGGAGGTGGGAGGGAGGGTTATAATCAGATCAACTAATGCAGTTCCAGTTCAGAGGGACACACAATTCTGTGTGATGCCTGTGTGTATTTTTTTAATCTGTATGACACAAGTTACAGCATCTGCAGCACACAACCTTGAGGACTCAGAAGACCAGTGTGCTGTCTTGATGAAACCTGACCACTTTCTTCTTTTTGTCCCAATACTGCAGGAGGTCCTCCAGCTTGAGCAGCAGATGGGTGGGCAGCTTTTGGAAGAGCCTAAAGCTTTGCATTTCAAGGGAAGCACCCACAACCTCCGTCTGTCCATTCATGACATTGCCCATTCTCTCTGGAAGAGCAAGCTGCTGGCTAAATACCAGGTGAGCATAACATAACATTCACATTGGATGCTAGCAGTGAGGCTTAAAGAAACACTGTCACACACAGGTGTGTTTAAAAAATACCAGGAATCAGACTGTAGTTCCATGGATATTGTTTTCCCTGGACCGTTTACAGTCACATTAGCACAGAGCCTGCAGTCTCTGCATATAGTCACATAGCACCCATGCCTTGGTCCCTCATTATACTTTTTTGCTTTCCTCCTGCAGGAAATTCCGTTTTACCACATTTGGAGTGGATGTCAGAGGAATCTGCACTGCACCTTCACACTGGAAAGGTTCAGTCTGAATACCCAGGAGCTGGTGTGCAAACTGTGTGTGCGGCAGGTCGAAGGAGAAGGACAGATCTTCCAGCTTAACTGCTCTGTCTCAGAGGTAAATGACATTTGTGTACTTTTCTATCCGACTGCAGGAATATGGGATGGCTAAGAAGGTAAAACCTTTCCCACTGCTACCTGTTTAGTGTTTCCCATTTTTCTGGAGAGAGAGAAAAGAAAATAGGAAAATGTCAGTGCTATGTGTTCCACAAGCCACTCCCCTCTGATCCCATGTAATAGCTGCTATGCAATAGGAAATATCAGATGGTCTGCTTGCAGTAAACTTTTCTGCTCATATTTTGCCACTACTACACATCCTGGCTTTTGTCTTTGGCAATTTTTCTTTTGATGGCTGACATTTTCCAGAAGAAATACTATCATAAGTTTGGGGACATTTTTGCTAATGTTGTGTAGCACCTGGGGAATTTTTGCTTCATGGGGCAGTCAAGCTTGGGGCTGAGATGGAGCAACAAATTCAGGCGTGAAGTGGCATTGACTTCAGTGAATGTGCTGGTGGGTTTTATCCCTGGTACCCTTGGCAGCTATGAGGAGCAGACTCTCAGGCAGCATTGCTGCTGGCTGGCTTGGGGAAGGGCTGCAAGAGCAGAGATGAAAGTTACTTGTGCTGTAGGGCTCTGGCAGTGAGCACCATTACCCAAAACATCTGCTTGGTTAGTGGGTATAAAGTTACAGATTCATCTGGGGACTACACAGCATTAAGGACAGATGGTAAAACAAGCATCATAAACAATCATTGTAATAAGTGCCACATTGAGGTAATCACTAATTTAACCTCACAGAGAAGAGAAAGAATTGAAAGTAACTTTAATGAAATGCAAGTATACACTATAATCATCTTCAGCTGCTTGTGTGTAATAGGGCCTGGTAATAGATTCTGAACAGGATAATATTCTTGTCTTGTGCTGTGCTCCTATCCATCAAGGATGAATAGAGGGAATGAATAATACCATGTGATCAAGGCTGCCTCCTGCAAAATTGCCCCTTGTTGTTGACACCTTGTGATATTCCCAAACTCCAGCGAGGAACATGAGGACCTTGGGCTGCTAAGAGCTGGAATATAGGGTCAACTAGGGAAAAATCCCATAACTGAAAGATTTGATGAAAGGGTAATCACCTGAAAGGGTAATAACTGCAACATGGAAACCAATGTATGCCTCAAGAAGTGTGATAAAGACATCAGAGTAAGCATCAGGAAACCATAGCTCTGGTTCCTCATATTTTCTTTTGAGGCTAGGCTAGTGGTACCCAGCTAGCAGTTAGGCATTGCAGGACTGTGCTGGCATCTTTCCTTATTGCGGCATCTGTCTCTCTGCCACTGTCACCCTGTGATAAAAATTTAGTAACACAGTTTCCTGAATCCTCCCTTGATGGGCTTTCTTTTTAGTCCCCTGCAAGGATGTAAAACTTCTGCAGATTAAACTGGCTTTATACAGTGTCTACCACTGGGACCTCAAAAATACAAATGCAGTGAGTGCCAAAACATGCACGTTTGCAAAGCAGGAGGAAAACTGTGATAAAGGTTTCCCATGATTCATTTTTGAAGCCCTGTTTTTATCTTGTGCCATTGATACTCACACAGAAGAGCCACAGCACAATACTACAGATACCTGGGCCCCTTCTGCAGCAACACTGAAGCCCCTGGGGCTGCAGACCAGTTAGAGAGCCAGGGCAGTACTTGTGTCCTTTGGTCCAGAATGTAAAGAAAAAGTTATCTGTCTGCAATGCCACTGCCACCACCCTACTGCCACTTCCAACTTCCCCGTGTGGGTGAGCCTGCAGGCAGCACCTGCATCAGGCATGTAATTTTCCTGGCTCCTGGGCAGCACCTGCTGCCAGGTTGTTGGGTTTTGGGGTTGGGACAGGCAGTCTGTGGTGCAGGGCCTTGGCACCCAAGTACAGATGCCACATTCAGCATGTTAATTGAGAACATTACAGGATTGTGTAAACCTTCCTTGGTTAGAAATTTCTCTGATTGCCTAAAATGTCATGCCTTTAACAAAAAACCTAAAGAAACAAACAAACAAAAAAAAACCCAAAAAAACCCCAAAACAAAACCCCAAACAAAAAAAAGCCAAAAAAATTTCATATTTATACAGTGGAAGAGAATTCATTGGTGTAGATAAAAGAGTGGAGCCAGAAGGTTTAATTCTGTGCATTGCTCATAGACACTGGCTCTTCCTTTCCATCCCTGAATACATTTTTGGGGGGTAAACCAGAGATTGCACAGGACAGTGAGCATCTCCAGTAAATCCTTGGGGGGTTTGTGATTGCAGCTTCAGCCAGGAGCCGCCTGGCTTTAAGGCTGTTTCAGGTATTACAGCTCCTTCCCAACAGCCAGTTTGACACAAAGCAACAAGACAGTTCACAGAGGAGAAAACAAATTGATATTTAATGACAAGTCTTTAGCATGAGTGTTTCTGGCTGCCTGGGGCTGTGATCTGGCAGAGCGGGAGGAGAAGCAGCTCCCCCATTTCTACTAGAAAAAGAATACCAAATTGTGAAATAGACTGAGCAGCATTAGGGCAGAACCAGCCAGGTTTGCTGCTTTTTCCATAATGGTCCCTGCAGGACCTCACTGCTCCTAAACAAACCCAACCATCCAAATTGACCAGCTATCATCTTCCACCAGCTACTAAGCCTGTGGCCACTAAATCCATCCAGGCCAAGGAGAAGAAAAATCCTTGCCCAGAGGAGCCAACTGCTGTTATTCCCAGTCGTGTTAGCAGCGGTGCCATGGGGACCCCTCCAGCTAGGAGGACCACATCAAAGAGCATCAACACCACACCGGCAGGGGACAAGCTGGCTTTGGGGATGACTTTTCCCTTGAAACACTTGCTGCCACACTGCCTTGGAGCACAGCACTTGTCTTGGGGAGAGGGGGCGATGCCTGCCCCCCACCTACCCCATCCCCTGCTCTGAACACATCTCTCCATGTATTTCCAGAGTTAAAGACACGAGCAGATGAGGGCTCAGCTTGTGCCTGGGGTGGTACTGACTGCTCGTCTGTGGTCTGCACGGCTTCAGAGAGCTTGGGTACTGCCAGAGGGATGTCAGTGGTGTGAGCGTGGTGCTGAGTGTGACACTGGGGCTCGGGAAGATGCTGGGAGGGGGAATTGTCAGCCATTCTAGGAAAGCCCAGCTCTGCTCTAGTAGTAGCAACTTGCTCTGAAATGTGTCCAAGTGACTGATGCTTCATTATTTCCAGTAAGTGATTAATTAAGCTAGCCATTTGTCCGGCCATGGTCATATTCACCCTCAAAAAAAAAGAGGGAAAAAAAAAACTTTTGTCTACCCAAAGTTGATTATAAATATTTCTGTTCTCCAGTGGACTAACATGTTTATGTTAGTGTTTACTACATTAGCAGAGGGCTGCAATTAAAGCCCTGAGTCTCAGAGGATGTAGTTCTACAATTGTTTCTTCACTCAGTAACAAAACTGATGGGTTGTTCAGGCTTTTTTTCTGTCTTTCCAATCTCAGGAACCTACTGGCATTGATTATCCTGCCATGGACTCAGCGGGCACCGTCACCACCATCGTGGGGCCCAGTGCTTTCAGCATCCCCCACCCGATAAGGCAGAAGCTGTGCAGCAGCCTGGATGCTCCCCAGACCAGAGGCCACGACTGGCGCATGCTGGCCCACAAGCTGAAACTGGACAGGTGAGCAGGCTTACCCATTTGTGGTCAGCTCCTAGGGAGGGGGGTATGTGCAAAAACATCCTGGTGGAAGTCCCACTGAAAGCGCACGGTCAGGCTGACTGCACAGGGGATGAGCACCTTGACAGCATGAACAATGGGTGGATTGAAATCATATGAATTCAGGTAGTTTCCATGCAGCTCAAAACCAGCAAGTTTCCTTTTTGCTCATTGCAGGTACTTAAATTATTTTGCTACGAAATCAAGTCCCACCGGGGTTATCCTGGATCTCTGGGAAGCCCAGAATTTCCCTGATGGCAACCTGAGCATGCTGGCAGCAGTTCTTGAAGAAATGGGAAGACATGAAACGGTTGTTTCTTTGGCAGCAGAAGGAAATTACTAATGCAGCCTTGGCATGACCAGGAAGGACAGACGCAGGGAGCGGTAATGCCCTGTTATTGCAAACGAGAATTGAAATGAAAACCCAGACCAATGAGTTACACAAGAGACGTTTCAGAGAAGAAAGCAAGCAAACAAACAGAAAAAAACCAGCCCTGACCTTCACATGTGCTCTCCTTGTACATTATCACAGGATCAGAAAGAGATCATGCAAAGTTGTACCTTGAAAATATAAATCAACCTAATGTTCCTCTCGGCTTGGCTGTACACTGCTTGGTACAGGTTTTTACAGTTTCCTAGGAAACGCTTTTTATTGCTATCCAGATATATGGATAAACTTTCTTAACAATCCCAGTTTCTATGGATGTTGTTTACATCAAATTCTGGACAGGGGTAAGGAAACTGTCCATGGCTCTTTATATTTTTTGTTTAAAGCCATTGTAGACAAGGCTATGGACAGTTGGTTGTGGCTATTTCAGCTTATTGGTTTCTGGCGAATTCAGATTTTGGCTACAATTCTGCATATTGGTTGTCTCACAATGATCCTCCTGTCATTGTTCTGTTTCCTAGACCTACTTGTAAAAAAAAAAAACAAAAAAAAAAAAAAAATCAAGAAAATCAGGGTGTGCATCTGGAAAGCAGGTACTCTGGCTGATAAGCAGGAACACATAAAATGTTCCCTTTCTTCCCCAAGACAGTCCTACTGAGCCTGTGTCGAGAATAGCTCTAAGACAGTGGGGAATGAAGGATCTGAGTTAATTTTCAATTCACACCCTTTCCACCCCTTTGCTATATGAGGGGCAAGATATGCAATTCAGAGTGGTTGGAGGGGAGGGGAAGAAATCCAGAAAAAAATTCAAAAGAGAAGTTGCTATGGTAGTTATTTACTGATTGGTATCTAGTGCAAGGATTATAATGACTTATTATTGCCATTATTACTTTATTTCTAATATTGTCAGCAGCAGAATGAATCATTTCTGGTTTTATGGAACTTCTTGTCCCCTCCCTGAAGGTCTTTTAAGATGTGTCACTCTCTATGCTGTCTGTCCTTCCATTTGTCATCGTACTCCTCCTCCAAAGTCCTCTGCCAGCCCCCAGAGGCTGCTCACATCGTGTTAGCTTTGCTGTGCTCCTTGCCCAGTGCCAAGCCAGCATGAACTGGTGACACTCCACTGACCTTCACCCACCAAGTGTCTGACCCTGGCATGTTTTCCACCACCCCGGTGCCTCCAGGTTGCTCCAGCAAGCAGTCCTGTCCTGAGGTGGCTGTGAACCAGAGATGGTGCAAGCATGTGGAGGCTTCCACCTGATTTCTGCATCCAAGGTGGGCCTCCATAAATTTTGTTTTGTTTTGTAGCTTTCTAAGAGCCAGCAGTTCCCCACAGAGCTGCAGGTCTCACTGAAACCCACCACCTCCAGCAATGTTTGCTGTGCCAGGGCTGCTGACAGCCCAGCCCTCTGCTGGGTCACTTCTGAGTGAGATGCACTTGGCAGATCTCCATGGATATTCCCAGGCATTGCTGCAGCCAGGGAAGCCTGTATTCTGTGGGCAGTGCAAGGTAGTAACTGATGAAGTTGAAATCCTGTGTGCTGCAGTTTGCTGCCTTTGCTGCTCCTGCCACCACCGCTGCCTGGGCAGGGCGGTGCAGTCCTCGATGGCTGGCCAGGGAACACTTGTCTCTCTACAGCCCTCACCAAACAGGTGAGGTGGGAACTTTGCAAAAAGAGCAAACCAAAAATGGTTGTCACTGCAAACGTATTTTGGTCTGTTCACTGAAAATTCTGACTTTGCTACATGACAGCACATAGGATTGCAATAGTTTTACTACCTGACTGGGCTGTCATTTATGTCTGGCACAGAAAGGCTTTTCTGCCCCAGCCCATCCATTTCAGGTCTCCAGCCAGGCCCCGGTGATTGCTGTTGTGCACACATGCATGCCCCTGCCCACATATGCATTACCATTCCATATGCTTCCCGAGACTGAAGTTAGCTTGTTCTCTTTTGTAGTTTTAGTTTTTCTTTCCCCAAGGCTTTCCAGATTGCACCTTTGAAGGTAACTGAAAATGTCATCGGTCAAAATGAAAAGAACATTTCATCTGACCTCTTTTTTCATTTGACATTTCCATAGCCTTGTCACTTTTTGCTTATAATTCCCTGACCAGTGAGTTAGGTTTTGATTGACCACCAGACAGCCAGCACAAAAAGTTCCCTTCCTTTTAAGAGGTAACCAGGCAGTTTTCAAACCAGCATATCAGTCAAAACTGGAGACCAGAGGACATGCATTATAACTTTCAGCATCTATGTGCATTTTGCTCATGTAAGCCCCACCTTCTCTTAATGTGGAGATGCTATGGGCATCCTCTCTATGAACAACCATCTTCTTTTTCACCTTGGGCATCTGGTGAAGCCCACTGCAATGGTAATGGAAATTTTGCTTTCAACTTCTGGAGAGTTGGACTGGGGCTTTCAGCTCTGCCCTTTCTCCATAACTTTTACTTACCTCAGAGGGCTAAAATGGCACTTGAAGGTAGGTCTCAGCTTTTCTCCTTCCCATGCCATCTTTAGGTGCAATCAGTTGTGTTTAGTTTCTGCTTCTTCACCTTTCCCATGTGTCCTTCCTTGACTTCTCTTCCAAGACAGGTGCAGGAGCTGAATTGTCCTTAAACCTTTTGGCCTTTTCAGCTCAGTCTGTGTTGGTTGATCCCCAGGCTCACTGTTGCTCCCCAACTCTCAGTTTTTTCTAGGTGGGCAGCATATGCACCCTTCTTACCAGGATCAGGGCCACGAAGTCTCTCCTAATTATCTGTACTGCTGTGAATTGATGCTCCTTTGGCCAGCCCTCTGACCTGTGTTCTGATGCCTTCTACAAGAGGAAAAACTTGCAGATGAACTACTTTCTCACAATGTTTTGGGGCATTTTCCTTTCACAGCATCACAGTAAAGAGGATTTATTGCGAGGAAAAATGCACAGAATGCACACTCTGATTAAAAGGAGCATCCGCAGAGGTGTCTGGAGGTCAAAAATGTAACCCTTCATCACTGAACATGACTTGGGCAGCAGCATGACTGCCACTGGGTGGTGAAGCTGCTATTCTTCCACCCTGACTGCTCAGGAGCCACCTGCAATCCCCTACTGCCATCACAGGCTGGGTGGTTTCTCCAGCACCAGCTCCATAGGCTTTGCAGGCTCCCAGCACAGCCCTTTGGGCTGCCTCAGCCCTGACAGGGCAGGGAGAACCAGGGGAAGGCTCCTCCACAGAGCCACAGCTCATCCCAGCAGCTCTGCACCCATTCTTTGCCGCTGCTGCTAACAGCAGCTCCCACCTCACACTTCCCTGCATTAATTTTGCTGTTTTTTCTTTTTTTTTCTGGGGGAGTGGCAGGGCACTGTGCACTGTGGGAGAGCGCTCTGGCTGGTGGCATTCACAACAGCATCCCCATCCTGCTGCCCCAAGGAGAGCAGGTGGGAAGCAAAGGCAGCCAGATGGGTTCAGGATATTATTTTTGGTGGGAGAGAAAACCCAGCAGCAGTTCCTCTGCCTGGATTGCATGGACACAGTGCCATCTCGTGGGGCTGAGCCCCAGCTCCACCATGTCACTGCTGCCACAGCAACGTCACACAGGGAAACGCTTCCAGCGGGGTGGCTCTGACAAAGGAGTTTGGCAGGCAGAGCTGATTCTTAAAAGTTGTTGTAAGATTTTATGTCAGGTGAGCACATCTGCTTTAAGAGAAAAAAACAAACAAATTAAAAAAAGGCTGCAGGCTTCTTATCCTCCAGTCATTACTATTTTTTAAAATGCTCTTCCTTTTAGTTGTTCACCTTTGGCTCTGTACTGCAGCAGTTTTGCTGCTCTTCACACCATCTCTTCATTACATGTTGATTGCTAGTGCTATAAATAGTATATATATTATATAAATATATATAAAATATCTACTGACTTCAAGGAAAACCTTTAGTTTCTGAATAAGAATCATTTATTGGAGGCAGTCCTTTTCACCTTTTATTTTTTCTTCAGTTCTTCTTGTGTTGTGTTCTTGTAAAGGTGACTGTCAGTGTATAGGGTAAGTTTGGGGTTTGGTTGGGTTTTTTGGTTTTTTTCAGAATTTATTATCACAACTGCTCCACTGTATCTTGCTAAATAAGACCTAAGTGCTGTTTCAGTGGATCTTGAAAATTTTGCAGCAGTGAAGGTGTCTCCAGTCAAGATTTGCTTTTTTGGGAGACCAAGACTTTTTTCTGTCTCGCTGGCAAAAATGCAGACACTCGTGAGACATGTTGGAGTCTGCAATACCCACAGAGCCAAACATGTCCATTCCTTGGGTTTCCTGCTATTTCAGTTGCTTACATATAGAATAAATGTATTTACATGCTGTAAGCCTGTCATTGTGGACAGTGTCCTAATGTCTTGTATTGCTACCTACAACAATTTCTTTTCAGTTCTCTTTCTCTTCTTCTTTTGGGGGCAGGGGGCGTGGGGAAGGGAGGGGTGGGTGGGCCCTTAGACCCTTGTATGCTCTACCAAGTAGTTACCACAGCTCTGAGGTTAATTTTAAACACAATAATTTTGTTGAGGTTGGCTTGGGTTTTAAAATATTGTTTCCAGGGCACTTTGTAAACAATCTTACTGAGTGTTCAGAAGTCTTTTCAGGTATTACTCTGGCTCTCACCTGGCCATGAAGTAACTCACTGTTTGCAGGCTGGCTTGGTCAGTATCAGGTGGTGCAAAGACACAAGTGGTTTGTGAATGAAAACCAAACCTTTGGTCCTTTTCCCACAAGGACTCCAATGAGTTACTGACTTTGGGGTCACCACTGCAATCCATTCCTAGCTTGTGTGTGAAACCTTGAGTCCATAAATGAGCTGCACTGCAGATTTTTAAATGCTGAAGCACATATCTCAGACATCCTTTGAAGTGGGACAGAAAGGCAAAGTAAGGGGGGGTGTGTGTGTGTGTGTACATACAGACAACGAGGACAAAACAAAGGACACTACCTGCTGGAAACTTTTACCTCTCATGTTAGGTATGGGCATCCTCTTATTTTACCAACTTTTGAATGGGAAGGTAAAGGTCAAAATTCAGTGCTGTATCATCACTGCAAGGCCAAACAGGCAGTATGTCAAAAGCCAACAGAGTAAAGTAACTGGAACTGGACTTGAACTAAAGCCACAAGTTTGGTAGGTCAGGCTCCTTGCTTGAATAGGAGCATTTGGTCTATTTACTTATTTGTCCTTTAAACTTGTTCCCTGCTCCCTCAAATCTGAAAATCCCTTATCTGAAAGTCCTTTGATAAACTGTCTGTACAAAAAAAAGCAATGATAATCCAGAGTTCCCACAAACCTCTATCCCAAATAGGTATTTCATGTTTTCTGTGGTGCTGGTTAAATGTATTTATTAGTGGTTCAGTCTCCTCAACTGCTGACAAAGAGATGAATTGCTACGTGTGCTGCATCCTGGGCCTGCCCTCTGCTCCCAAAGCACCCCATGTCATGGCAGGTGAGTAGCTTTGGGATGCCTGTGAGGAAGTGGGATGTCATTGGCAGGGTCCTCCCACAGCAGTGATGGGACAAGAACCCCGAGATGAGAAAACTTGCACAGGTCCCAGAGCTTCTTTGGCTGCTGCCAACTGGCTCTGACTACCGCTTGCCAGTATATTTGGGAGCTAGCACTATACAAACAAAAAGCAAAATGGTCTGGAAAGTAAACAAAATTAGGAAGGAGAGGCAAAACACTCTTCTCCCTGCAGATTTTTCAAGGTACCTTGCAAAAACACCTGAGCCGAGAGCCAATAACCCACGGTGTGACACAGCTGAGACAGAGGAGTTGTGGCATCCCTGTTTTCACACATCTGTGTGGTAGACTCTTTTTGCTAACACATGTTCTGTTATTGTTGAAGAGAAAAAAAAATAAATAAAAGAGGATATCTTCAGTACCTTTCCAAGGCAAAAAATGAAAGAAAAAAAAATAGAAGAGGGTACCTTCAGTACCTTTCCAAAGTAAAGGAGGGCCCATAGGAAAAGAAACATCTGTGTGACCCAGGTGTATCACATTTCTCCCTTCTCTTCTCATGTCACAGCTCTACTGGGGTTCGTGGGATTTGTTTTCTTTGCTGTTCAGATCTGGAGAACTCTTTTGGTTTTGATTTCCCTATTGCTGTATCTTCTATGCAATTCCTTTTCTAAAGACTGACTTACTACAGGAGAAGTGCTAGCCATTGCATTATTTGTATTGCTGTACAGTGGAGGTGTGGTTTACTAGTTCTGAGTGTGCCTCTTACCCCCCTCCCTTTTTTCTCCTTCCCTCTGTTTGTAAATGCCTGCATTTATTCTGTCAGCCTGACATGTACAAAGTGTAAGAAAGAATTTTTAAACAGGTAATAAATTATATTTATAAGCAACTGGAAAAAAAATACACCACGACCCTGTGTTCAATTGTTTAGTTCCTGGAAGCTTGGAAGTGGAGTCTTCTATTTAATTTCTTTTAAAAAAAATATCTTCTCAGAAGAAATGTTTCTGTACAAAATAACTGTGGGATTCAGTGGCATGCCAGGAGCAATGTGCAGCAAGCACAGGGCTTTGTCACCTCAATGTGGCCAGGTCAAGGGGGCTGTAGAAATGCTGCTGGAGAATAACTGCAATGCCACTGAGCACAGATGGTTTGGGGCAAAACAGGAGGGCTGCAGGGGCTGTGCAGCTCAGGGGAAAATTGCTGTTATTTACACACTTCTCTGAAAATAACCAGCCAGGCAATTAAACATTAGGAGACACTGAGCTGGATCTGCAACACAGCACTGCAGAGTGAGAATAGTGCTCCAGCTTTAAGTACGAATTCCCAGCAATACCTCACTAGATGTAGGAGTACATACCCCATGTCTCAGCATGTAGCAATGCCATTTTCAGCTGATGCTGGGTATTTTAGGCTGAAACGTTTTCACCTGATACATAGGGCTGGGAATTCTTGCTTCAGTCTGTGCAGAGATGACTCCTGTTTCTCTTGTGCTATTAAAAATAGGAGTCAAAAATACTCATAAAGATGTGGCAGAATGAAGAGGGGGGTATCTAAAAAAATATTATGCTAATGCCAAGTTCTGATAGATTTACATAATCAGCCACAAAACACATGCAACTGCTCTATTAGTGATAACACTATTTTAATTACTATTTTTCTCTTCACTGACTTGTGAAAGGAGTGATGCTTTTTTATGCCAGTGGAAACATATGCAACATATTGCTGTTTACTTGTTTGTTCAGATGAAAAAAACCTTATGAAAATAAAATAAATAAAATGAGGCACAGTTGAAATAATCTAGCCAGGGAAATGAAAAAAAAAAAAAGAGGGGGCTTTTCAAGCACATGAAAAGGAAATAGCAATCTCTGTCATGGGGAGATGGAAACAATTTTATTGGGGAGTGGGGGAATGTTAAAACAACCATATACAATTTGAACAAATACAACATAACACAATTTGTTCCCCAGGTTTTCTAATTACAGTATTTACAGGTTTAATAAGGCACTGGTTCTCAAAAAAGAACACAAATTAGTTTCTTAGTCTCTACATTGACAACCTTTTCTTTAATAGAAATAACTTTGTGCTAGAGAAAGGACAGCAGCTGCTAGATGGCATCTCTCTTTTTTTTCTTCTCCCACTTACACATGCCATCTCACCTATGCCAGTAAGAAACTAAACTACACTTCCTTGAATGATTTACATTTGAAAAGTGGATTTCTAGACACGTGGGCACCGAAGCCACAATTATCTTTACCACTGACTTCCAAGCCCTCATCATTGTGCCCTTTGAAACTACCAAAATATGGGAGTGACATTAAAAGGCCACACCTGGCAAAATGAACATACTAACCTGCAGTGACTGCAGGTGCTGAACCTTAATAAAGACACACTGGGTGTTACAGAAAGTCACCCATGCAGGCATTCTGACTCGAATGTCACAGTGCTGGAACATAAAAACCTCCATACTTGCCTTAGGCTGTTTTTTTGCCTTAGGAATAGCCCTTCACAATAGATTACAGTGGATAGGAGATTTGAGGGCAAAATCTGGTCTTGGGAGAAAATAGGCAGGCACTAGTTACACAACTGCAGACTCTTTGCTTTCTCAGTGTGTGTCTCCTCATATATATATATATTTATCTATTTTCCTATACAGCACCGTTGCAGTGATTTGTCATTTATGCATTTTCATAAATAAATATTATGTTTTATTTAGTGCTTTTTCATCCATAATAGTTTACTCTTAATCCACATACTGGAGCTATTCCAGACTTGCAACTGAATATATATATATATATATATATTTATATATATATAAAAACACATAAACTTGAACATTTAACATACACATTTTATGTGATCTATCAACCAGTATCTTAGACCCTTTTCTTCTGGACCAAAAAAAAAATGTAAGATTTGCTCAGGAAACCAATGACTGGCCCTTTCTCTTGCAACATGCTGATGGCAGGTGCCAGGGGCATTCATTGCATGCCTCGTGCTGCCAGATGGCAAAGCACTCTCCAAAACACTCCTGGGGAGAAAGTCCGGCTAATTTATTTTAAAAAAAATTGAGGAGGGTAGAGGTGAAACACACCTAAACAGGCAGGAAAGCAGCATCGCTGCTGTGTGACCTGGGACCTGCAGGTCCCATGAGCTTCTTTGGAGCTGAGAAATCTGGGTTCCACAGGGTGTGCTGGCTTCTGTGGGAAGAAATGAGACTGGAACCCATGGCTCCATTCACTAAGACAGAAAGGTGAAGAGAGGCTGGGCTGTCCCCAAGTTGGCCCACAAATCTCAAGGCCAAGGCGGCCAAGGAGAGGAGCAAACTCTGCTCTCAGCCTCACAAACATTTTTCAAGGATGGGGAGACCACCATCACCCCTCCTGGGGTCAGGATTTGTTGTATTATTAACTCTCAGAGATTTTCTTTTTGTATTGCTTGGTAAATTTGGGTACAGGCAGGGAAACTGCACTGCAGAAAAAGCACTCTAATGAACAAAAAACTTCTGATTAAGCTTTTTAACACCTATCATCATGGAGGTCTTGCTGGTTCTCTTGAACCGTGCATTTTTCTCTGTTAGCTTGAAAGTAGAAAATGGTAATTTTTCCAGCTAGAAATACCTTCAGGGAGCTGTTAAGCTAAACCCCAATTATACACCTACCTACCACAAATAAATCAGTTTTGTCCAAAAAGGGAAGAAAAAAAAAAAAAAAAAAGAAACATTACAGAAGTGCTGAGGCTAAATCCTGCATGGCAATTATTTCAGTTCTGAAATAGGCTTAGCATAATCAAAGCAGCATTTGTAAGGACTTATTTCAAAATTAAGCTGAACACCATCTAGTAAAACAACATAGGCAGGCAGGAAATTTTTAAAAAACAAATGAAGGGTAAAAAAGGTAAACCAGTAACTCCCATGCAGCTCAGCTTTGGTAATCTGACGAAGAACAGAACCTTTCCAAAGAAAACACTTCCCAGGGTATATTTCACCTCTCATTTCCCCTTCTGTAGCATTAGCATTGCTACAACCACTGCAGACCCAGGAAGGAGGACAAGGCAAGACAGAAAATACATTTCCCACTGCCCTTCTCCCCTGACAGCTCCTTTTGCTGGGAAGAACATTGCTACACAGCCCCAGCCTGGCAGCTGAGCCTGGCACTACCGTGCAGCAGCTGCCAGAGGTGTGGAAGCTGCTGGAAGGGCACACAAAATAATAAAGCAGATAAAGCTCGAGCCAATTGTTCCATTTGTGGTGTCTCTCACTACTGCAGAAGTGCTGGAGGCAGGTACCCACTGCTGCCCAGGACTCCCAGCTCTCACCACCCACCTAACGTGTCCCACCCTTCCTCCCTGCCACTTCCTACTACAGCCTCAAGGCACCAGGTCTCCTCACACTCAAGAAAAAATGATTGCCACCCCAGAAAGGGGCACTTTTGAGGTTTTTAACTTGCCCTTAAAAAAGGGAACACAGATTTTTTTTTTTTTTCAGCTGTGGTTGTAGATGGACCCTTCACTTTTACACAAAGGAAAGAGCAAGCTAATAATTCCTTCCCACAAGGAATTTCCTCTTAAACAGTGGTTGTTTGTGGATCTTAGAAGTTTCAAATTACCCAGCAGATTCAAATGTGTACTGCATTTCCACTCACACACAAAATACTTTATTTTCCAGTGAGGGAAAAGGAAGGAAAAAAAAAAGCCAAGAAAAAGGGCATTTGTTTATCACTGTGGTATTATTCCCATCAGGTTTCCTGGAAACATGAAGATCTTCTTTAGACAACACCCACCAAACCATATTCACACATCTCCCAAGTACCTTAAATGAAGTGTGACCTTCCCTGGGACAGGCCACCCACAGGAATCAGGTCACCCACACCAACTGGGATGGCAGGGATGTAACTGGGATCCATCTCTATACTCTGAGAACCACTTGCACACACAGGGTTTGGAAAGTTATCTTCACAAATAGGTGGCTTTTAAGGCAGGCTCCATTACAACTCTTCTGAGCTACACAGATCCACTCACCTTTTTTTTTTTTTAAGGCTGGAGTGCAATAGTCTTTTTGGAAATGAAAAAGTTGATTTGCTTTCATTTTCAGCAGTTTCTTCCAATTTTTTTTAATGTAACAATATACATCTTTTTTACTTCTAACCCAAAAGTTTTATTTTCATAAAATTTAAAGCAGTATCTTTTTAAACAATCAAAATAATAATAATAAAAATAATAATAATAATAAAATAATAAGTGGCTTTCATGGAAAGCAACATGCATAATCTTAAACCAGTTACTAAAACTGTATTTCCCCATGTAAACAAGGGCAGACAAGCCTCTTCCATCTTGCATGCCAAAATTCAGGTGATTTTTTCAATGGGTAGTCTCTTCAAAAACTCACAGCTGCTCTTAAGCACGACTCCTCCACTCAAGGTACTCAGCAAAGACTTTTGATACACCTTCAGGACTTCTGCCTGCACAAGAAAGTCCAATTCCAGGGGCCTCCAGCAGAGCTGCCTCTGGCAGAGTCAGAGTTTAATGTCCTGGGACTCTGACATTTTGGCGAGCGTTTTCTTGACGCGCAGGGCTGTGAGCCGGGAGGCAGGGCTGTGAGCCCAGCACTCCATCATCAGCTTCCCCATCTGCCGTAGGCACTGCGGAGAGAAGTGGGAGAGAAAGTCCCACCAGGGTCAGTGGAACAGGAGACTGCAGTTGCTGGCAATGCTTGAAAAACTGAAGGGAAAAGGTATTTTCTCAGGGCAGTGCAGTCCCTGAAAGGCATTACAGATAAACACCACCAGCACTGCCCAGACCAGCCAAACACATTTCATGTAGATTAGCGTAGATTTTTATAAATGCATTTTTGGTAATACACAAGCACTATGTAGTAACAAATTGTCCTTTTATTGCTGGAATGCCTGGGGTGGGATTACCAAGGATGCTAGCCAATTAATCAAGAGCTGCTACTGCAATAAGCCTCCCCAATCCTTGACACATGTGGTAGCAGACCAAACACTGAGTGCCACCACACAAAAGCCCTTTTGGGAACTGCTACTCTTTTTCCTCCAGTGTTTCCACACCCAGTCTGAAGGCTCAGAGGGATTCAGACAGGGAGAGGATGAGGCAGGTGAGGTTTGGTTATATCTTTTCACACTGGTTGTTGCACAAGACCTCAAGCAGCCCAGGGAGGTTGTTTTTTTCCCTCACACTCACAAATCTCATGCCACCTAAATCTTTCATGTCCCCACAGAATATTCATCTACATGCTGCTATTCCCCAACGGCAGCACCAGTGGTAAATATCCTCCTCCCTCAATAGGATGCAGAATTGGGTCAATCTCACTCACTAACGCTGATTAAAAGCACAGACTGCATGCTAAGAGGGATGAGAGGTACCTCATCACTGCTCCATCTGTTGGGAAACGAGGGGCGTAGTCTCTTGATGCACACGATCTCCCGCATGTCCTCGTACGAGGGGTCGCTGGGCACCAGGTCGTGGTATGGAAGCTGGTATTCCTCAACTATTCCTGAAAGAAGCAATTAGTCGCCTGTCACTTGCAGAAAAAAAAAAAACAAACTTCCACTCCCCTCTTCCCCTCCCATTTTATAACAGCTTGGCCATACTGTCTAACAGTTGGATGTCCTGCCCCTAAAAAGGACTTAGAAGTTTATTCCACAAACAAGTTCAAATGCAACCATTGCTGTGTAAAGACTGGCCAAGTATCTGAATCCAAAAGTGTAGGAACTTGCCAAGTGAGACAGTTTCTACCACTGCTGTCCAGTCCAGCAATCTCCAGTCACTTCTCACAGAAAGAGCTATTAGCATAGGGTCTGTATCAGAGTAATCTGAGAGAGAGTTAACTGTGAGTTAGGTCTCCTCCTTATCAGTGGACTGGAAAATACCAAGGGACATTTCTGTGCCTTTTCAGAATATTGCAAGGCACCATTCTTTGTGCATAGCAACAATGACAAAAATATTACAGATTTCACCTCCCAACATTGCAACACATGTCACCAGCTTTTAAACACAGGGATCCACTGCTCATTGGCAACATTCAGCTTCTCTAGGGTGAGCATTCAGCACGATGCTGCAGGATTTAAAGACCCATAAGGAATGCTGAAGGTAGCAGAGACCCAAGAGTGACATGCTCTGCTCTTACCACCAAACTGGCACTGAACTGCTACCAAGTAATTTCTGTGCATTTAACTTTTCCAGTGGCAAAAGAGAGGCAACAACACCCATCACTTTTGCATGACACTGAGCTCTACATGCAGAAAGAGGGAAATGAAGCACTTCACTGCTATGATAGTGATGTAATTAATGCCACTTCCCTCCGGTGTTTTGCTACTTGTCTAGTAAACAGATTATTTATTTCAAAGAGCAGAACAGCAACCCCCAAATTGTTTGTCCTCCTCCTTTCATTTAACTCTTAACTAAACTAAGAAATCATTATTTTCTTTCTGCTAAATTAGCTGAACACTGCCAGTCCAGCAGAAACATGATGGCTTTAGAAAAGGTCCCCAAGTGAGTTCCAGACTTCCTCAGTGCAGGCATCAGCTGCCTTCAAACGAGCCACTTTTAGTCTAAAAGTCTAAATCTCTGCTGTTGAAATAGCACTGAGTGATGCTTTAAAATAAGTTTCAACAAGAGAACAGATATTAAAAGTTACCTGTATGGTTTACCCACATCTGTTTATTACTGTAAAAACAATAACCCAGAGAAAAAGGTGTAATGGAAGGCTCGAGGTTCACTGACACAATTAAAAGTTATCTCCCAGCTCTTTACCTCCTGAAACACATCTCCTTGCTATCTCCCAAAGGATGAGTCCAAAACTGTACATATCAGCCATGATGTAGGACTGAAAGTGATTTCTATTCAAGCTTTCATCCAGCACCTCAGGAGGCATATAACGTTTTGTTCCCACACGGGTATTTGGAGGGATGTCTACCTCATTTGTATCACTAAAAGAAAAGCAGAAAAAAAGGGCATCAAACATGCAGTAAAGTGGCTGTCTTCTTACATCTCCTTAGATGGAAGAAGTAGTAAATCCACACCACATCCACTCTCAAACAAGGTCAAAAACAATGCATAATCTTAATGGAACAATTCTTGCAAGAAAAGTCTCTTAGTGTGAAGGAAACCCTCCTTAAAAGGCTGACCCGCCTGAGGCTATGTTAAGCATTCAAATGCAGAACCACAAAGGAGATAAGACTCAACAGGGATGCTGTAACATTTGTGAGATTTTATTAGCATTAGCCCGAGCTCTAATGTTAGTGATAACAATCAAATCTTCATTAAATGCTGTTTTCTTAACATACTCCACCACCTAATGTTTCAGTCTCAGCAATTAATGGGGGATACTAAGTAGCTGGGGCCGTATCTCTTAGCTGTAGCAAATCATATCTGCAAGACAGATGAATCTAACTATTATATTTTTGCATGCATTATATTTGATCCCTTCCAACCTTTACACATCAAGATATGCAGACACAGAGAGATAAATGAATAAAAACATCTAAGCAAATGTGTCACACCTCACACATTGACCAGAAGAGACAACATGCAGAAAAAAATACCCATTAATTATGTGAAGAGATTCTTGTTTTTCTTATTAACTCAGATTCAGCTACATCAGTTTCAATATATTTAAAAGTGTAATATATGGTGTATATTCTGGTTTGCTTAAAAATGTCTGTTTTCCTTTATTCACCTTCAAAATGTATGTATTTTAAGTATGGTGGATACAACAGATGCTCACAGAATAATTGTATTTCTGTAGTTTTCTTCATGTATAGCAATTTTCTTTCGCCTTCTGACCGGAAGAAAAGCTGAGTCTGTGGTACAACCAGTCACCTACACAGTCATTAAATCATACATATGCTAGTGGCACTAGCAGGGTACACTAGCAGTGTACACCTGCAAGAATGTAACATAAATCCAGTGATCTGCACTACCCTTCAGTATATTTCAAATGAAACAGAAACACAAAGAATTTTACTAGAATCATTAGCTTCAGCAGAGCACACCCCTTCCAACTAATTTCTGTTCCTTGTTGCATGAGAAATGCTGTCTGAGGAAGGATTCAGTATGAAAACAAGCCAAGTACATAACATAAATTCCATCTGGAGTGTGAAAAATCCGTATTTCACCTTCTTTTGTAACAGCACTCAGTAATTCCTTGCTCTCCTTCATTCACAGCTAAGCTGTGTGCTGCTCTGTATTTGCCAGGCAAAGTACACCTGCAAAGGGTGAATTTCTTCCCCGAAACTTTTTAATAGTGTTTTTTCAAGTTGTTGTTTTCTAGGCCTCTGTTCCTCAAAGTAAAAATATTCCTTTCTTGTCTCCTGAAGAAAGGTCAGGCTCATAAAGGAAATGCCTCACGAAGGAACCCAGTAGGTAAGTGAACGGTAAGAAGAGAATATAAAAACTGCCTTTCCTTTCACTCTGAATAATTTCAGTTGAATATTTGTACAGAATTCCTGAATTTTTTTTAATACTCCAGGGAGTGCATGGTTTCAAAGCTGACCTGCAAAATGGAAAACTTCAGTCTATGTATTCTGGACACATTTCTGTGTACAAAAAAATCAGAAACTTCGGAACACGCGCCTCCACCAGCAGGACCACCGCTGAGAGCTCAGGCTGCTTTTGAACAGAGCTGTCAGAGAGCACTGGCCCCTTATGAATCCCAGGAGTGAGTAAGTTCTACTTGTCTGCTCTTTCTAAGTTGTTTAAACACACAACCATTTTTTAAAATCAAATTTAAAAGCCATTTCAAAAATCAAATCTGTACTTTGGCAATTTGATTTGTAGGAAATGAAACAAAAGGCAGCCCAAATGGGGTTATTTTCAATAAATCCTAGTTAGTAACCCGTGAAGATTATTAGTATTTTTCTCTCTAAGTTGAGAGTGAATTTTCATGGGATCAGACAAGCTGAATGCTTCAGTGACAAGCTCAGTGATGTGACTTCAACCTGTCAGTGCTACATCCTTTCATTGTGTGCCAGCAATACTGGGGCAGCTACGCAGGATGGAGTGATGAAAACTGAATCTTTATACAAACACAGCTAATGTGCTCAAATAATCAAAAAGCAACTATTTATACACCTGCATGAGGTGCTGACATGACATTGTCCCCCACACAGGTGACCTCACACACGGATGAGCAGAGCCCAGGTGTGCACACACACTGCAAGGTGCTTGCTCATACGTGCACACTCAGTCAACAAGTAAGGAAACTTTTGCACCTGATTTATTCACTTCTCCTCAGCCCCCTCACTTCCACTCACCTGATAAATTTAACAGCCAAGCCCAAATCTGCTATACAGCAGGTGCCATTCTTTTTCACCAGGATATTCTTACTCTTTAGGTCACGGTGGGCAATAGCAGGCTTGCCCTGAGTACTGAAGATCTCAGTGTGCAGGTGGCACAAGCCACTGACAGAGGAGTAAGCCAGTTTCAGCATGGCTTTTGTGTCCAAGGTAGTGGATTTTAGGTAATCATAAAGTGAGCCGTTCTCATGGTAGTCAGTGATAAGATAAAGCTGGGTCCAAGATCCTGTACCTTTAATATCTGCAGCAATGAATCCTTCAAAAAGAAAAAAAAAATAAAGGTTATTTTCAAGTTATTACTTATCATGGTTTTTTGTTGTTTTTTTTCTTCTGACTGCTCAGAACTCAGTCATCCATTTCAGCAGGTTTGTTTTAAAAACATATTTAATTCTTTTCATCTTACTTCCATATAACTGTGCCTCACCTCTAGCCTTTAAAGTACTTTCAGAAGCCCAGATATGGATATACCAGTGGCTGAAATAGACATGTTGTGTTTGGAATAACGACCCCCAAACACCATTATTTTTTTAACTTTTATTTATATTTCAGTAATCCTTTGAACAATTTTCCTTTGAAAAGCACTGGGTGGTTAATTGCAGAGCACAGAGGGAAACAAAGCACATTGGAAAGGACATCAGATAACAGCAAATACAAAATTGCTAATCTTAAAAACCTGTTCACTATCAAATAATTCTCTTTCACGTCACTCACCAAGAATATTTTCATGCCTCATCAGGACAGTCTGGTAGATTTCTGTTTCTCTGAACCAGCTGGCCTCCTCTGTAGTAAAAAACACTTTCACTGCTACCTTTTCGCCACGCCACTTTCCCATCCAGACTTCTCCATAGCGACCTTTTCCAATCTGCTTCACCATCTGAATCTGTTTTGCAATGGTCCTTTGAACCTGTGAAATGCCAAGGCAGATATTACACCTTGCCCAGGGCAAATTCACCTCTGCATTCACCTCCCTCCTCCTGTGTCTGCTTCCCGCACAGCCAGCCAGAAGAGAATGGAATATGCAGCCACTGTGATATGGATTCCAGCAACCCTCCACAATTGCAGATGCTCCCATTTTTTCCAGGACACACTGCTACTGAGGACATTCCCACCATTACGAAGAAGTTTTTCCATGCATACTCTAGATATACTGTAGTCTCTCAAGAAACTATATCAGTCAGTGTAAAGGAAATGCTTGACCCTGAACCCTGAATTTTTTTTATTGTTTGGTTTTTCTTTTCTGTGGGATGTAGCACTTGGTGGAATTTTTTTTGTTATTTTTGGAAAAGTTTTGACAGAAAACACTCCTGGTCACCTCAATGAAATCCACATTCCAAAGGGGTAAGTAACACATTTTTGTTAATATAGGGATGTTTCTTACACATGTTTCTCAACACTGCTGAGACTCAAGACTAGGGCTCAAAAGAGTCAAAGCCTCCAAAACTAGCTAGATTACAATATTAATTTTTTTTTTTTTTTTTTTTTTTTTTTAGGATGATACTTCCTACCACCTTCCTTGAAATTGCCATGCCTATTTATTTCAAAATATATATTTGGTTAGGAACCTCAATCACTACTTACAGAGTTAAAACACATGTGCCTACATTGATTTACATAATCATATTTACATATTCATAAAAAGCAATTTCCCCCTTAAAATATTTGAAAGAACAACTTTGCAGTGTCTGTGCCAGCTTTGTCAGTGGCTGTACTGTAAGCTAAAATAATGGATGGGTATTGCAAGATCAATATCCACAGCAGCATTGCAGAGACACTCTTCACAAGGATGACAGACTGCCTCAACATTTAACAAGCTTTTACAGCCACAAAAAATCTTGGACAAATGGAGACTTATAATCTCATCAGATTGGAGAATGTCTGCAGATCATGTCTTTCTAAAAGTTCACAGATAAAAATGAAAGTGGATGTTGCACCACAACTCACTGGTGTTTGTGGCTGCCTCACCCCAATATAACAGGAGATTAAAATGTCACCCTCTTGTGCTATAGTCTTGCCAGTTCAACCCACAGCTAATGAGTTTTTGTCTAGTAGTATCTGGTAAGATTTTGAAAGAATATTGCTGCCAATGCAACGAGATTTTCATCTGGCCCAAGCAATTGGCAAAATCTGGACAAGTTCAGATTTGTGGCTTCTTGCTCCATTTTGCCACCATCCAGATACAAACCTCCAGTAGTTTATTGCAGCAAGTCAATCTAACTGCTCTAACTGAATCCCTATGAAATCATCTTCATTTAATTAAATCAAAAATATTTTTACAATCTTGACTAACAAAAATGAGCGAAACTTGAATTTTGAGAATCATTTGCGTCCTTTGTTGTGCTTGTGTGCTTGGGAGATCCAGTGCAAACCACCAGTTTGGGAAAGCCAAGCAGGACTGCCATGAATGTGCCATGACTGCAGCATGAATATGCACTCAAAGACAAACTGAAAACCTATTAGGTCAGGTCTACCATCATCCATTTTTAAGTAAACCACTGGTTTTCTTATTGAAAACTTTAAGAAGCAAAATATATAGTGGTATTTATGCAGAGCTATTTCAAATATCCCAGTTTTCTTCTTCTGTCATTTAAACAGAATTCCATTTTTCCAGCCCTGCACTGTATTATTAGATGTTCAAGATGGTAGCTTCAGTGCCATTATTTTTGATTAACATCAATGAAAGCCAACAATAGAGATTAGCCTTAATTTTTAAAATTGATTTATCTTTTATACTCTCATATAGTGATTGAACAATAGTTATATTACATTGGAATTTTGCTGTAACATTTTGTAATATCATTTTAGCATTGTTGCTTTCTATTTTGCCCATTTTAAAAATGCATCCTGAACAATAATGTAGTTACATCAAATAACTTAATTTGTGTAAATATATGTAATGGCATCATAAAGTACATGCAATTACAATACTTAATGATGAAAAGTTCCTTATTAAATTACATTAAGAAAATGAAAAACACATTTCTGTTATGGGTTTTCAGGCGGCAGAATACTATGTGAAAGGCCTTAACCTGGTTTCGTCTTGCTAGAACTGGTCAAATGATTTCCTATGAACAATTATTTTTTTTAAGGAATTCAGCTCCTTCTTGAATCATAAACTAATTATGATTTCTAAAACAAATAGGTTAATCAAAATTGCTGGCTGTACTGATTTCATAAGAATGGTGAATGATGTGCTCATGGGAGTTATTTAAACTGAGTGGGGCTGGGGGTTTCTTTTTTCTTTTTAAATCTCTGTATTTTGCTGCTTGAGCTCTGTAAGCAGTCAGGTAAGGTTACATGACCTTTTCTTTTGTCTCCTTGAGTGGAAACAATCCAATTACCAACTATTTCTACTTTCCTGGCATTCAGCTAAATGTGTTCAGCTACTGCAGATGAAAATTTAGACCAACCAACCTTTTGTAAATTTAATATTTTGAACAGAGAATTCATACCTATGGCTCGGATGTGATCCCTTGAAAAGCAAAGTTCATTGGAAAGGAAATTATGAAAAAAATGTGTGAGAAGGTAGAGACCAAATTGTAGTTCAGCAATCGCTTCAGACAAACCATTTTGCAGGATTTGACCTGCAGCAAACTCTTCTGTCAGAGGTACAGACAGGTCAGGAGAAAGAACTCTTGCTGAATGTCATACTGACAAATTCTTGGCTAATACTTGTTTTGGTATTAGAATATTAGAATAAATGTTCTACACAGAAGAAAAACATTACTGGTTAGCATAAGGTGACATTTTGCATTAAATTTACATCTTACTTTCCTGAAATTATAACCCTGGATGCTTCAGTCTTTGCATAAGAAACAAGGTTAAAAATAAGCTCTTGCACAATAAAGACCAGAGCACTATTGCCATGCACCTTCTGTACACTTGTTTCAGGCCTGGGCCCAGAGGTATCTGTGCATTTCTAGCGAGCTCACAGTGGTTCTAGCTGTCTGGGAAATGCAGCAAACATCTACTGCCAAGTGCAAGATCCATTTTCTCCTCCTTCACCCAAAATCACTACTTATGTGGTTTTTTTTGAAAGCAAGGGGGAAATGGAGGAGAAGAGCTCCTGGAGGAAAAACACTTGGTCCAGTGGTTGCAGAGTCTTCAAGCTTGAGAGGAGTGGACTGACAGAAGACTGGATGGTTTCTGCCTCACAGAGCAGTGGCACAGCCCTGAGAGCTGCTGAGCAATGCCCCAGCTGGGATGTCCCCTCTGCCATTACAGCAACTTAGTAGCAGGAGATGGTTTTGCCATCCACTGCAAGAGCAGACCTGGGGACACCACTGAGACCACCAATCCCGCCTTCAAACTGCTCACTAGGACAGAGGAAGGCATAAAGAACAAGCAGTCAAAACCAGCATTGCTCCAGCTCTTTTGGGATCCTGGGATGAAGGGCTGAGCCATGCTCTGCTGTAAGGTGCCCCAGGGCACCTGATACCCACATGGGCTGCTGGAAACATGCTCTCAGAGAAGTACAACCAAGTTCCTAGTATTTGCTCTAAATTACTATATTTTTTTATGTCATTGGAACAAGTGAAGACAAAGATCTTGATGTGGCAGGTGTTATGCAAAAAAAGAAAAACACCAAAAACCAAAACAACCAAACCCCAAAACAAAAAAATAAAGAATCCCTCACAATTAAATCAACTGGAAACTCATTAGGAATGGTTCTAAACTGCACACAAGATCTCTCCCTTTCCATTGGCCAGAAAATCTCAAATTAGCAAACCAAAACCACTACAGGGTGCTAGAAGGACATTGGCATGGGACAGACAGAGCCTATCGCTTAATTTTTAAGGAAATATAAAACTTCCCATTTAATGTCTTTAGGGTGTTTAAAAATTATGTGTGGGCAAAAACCAGACAGACAGTACATGGTACTTGGAAGCTAGAACACATCTGCAGTAGTAGCAGCAATACAAACTAATAGGTTTGGAAGACAGGAGGGACATATCCACTCTGAAAAATGAAAATGAAATCTTCCAGTTTCTCAGAGGCACTTATTTTAAACAGGTAACCTAGCTTTTTTACCAATTCTTTTCTACCAGTGATGTTCCCCAGAAACAAAATCCCCGGTGAACAGAACTATATTCCTATAGAATGTTCTGCCTTTTCAGCAGGCTTAGTAATCCTGGAGTCTGTTCAGAAATAATCACAAACTCCATCCCTGTGCCTTTAACTTTTGAGATTGCCACACTACAAGGAAAAAAATCCCCCTTGACTTCTGAATGCAAAGTGAAGGCTACAAATAAAAAAGTTCCAAGTCTGACAAGTTACAGTCACCTTTTAGAAAAAGGTCATGGGTCAGTGTTTGGAATTCTACTGTGTGTTGCACATACAAAGGAAGAAAACAAGATCAATGGGCCAGGTGCTGTCCAGTACACTGGAGTAAATCCTCATCTACTTCCATGAGCTCTCTTAGCCTGTACTACCCTATGGTATCTAAAATAAGAAATGAACTGGTGTAGAAAAATAACCCTAACCTTTCTTGGCTTAATTCACATGAAAAAAAAATGTCCCCTGCTTATAAAGCAGCTGTTCTCCAGTTTAAATCCTTGCCACTTCTGGTAGAGAAAAACAAAACAAAACAAAACAACAAACCATTAAAAAAAAACACATAAAAAACCTAAAACAAAACTGAGGACACGTAGATGTATTTTTTGTGCCTCTTCTCCCTCTACACACTTTTGCCTTTGAAATGTTCATTAAAATAATATTGCTTCCTTACCAGGAGAGGGAGCCCGGAACCGCTCCCTGAGCTCTGCGACTGCTCGATCAAATCCTTCAGGGACTCTCCGGGGGGAATGTAGGTCTCATCCTGCTCCAACCCGATGCTGTAGTGGGGCCTCGTCTCTTGGCGTTTGTACCTGATGTTTTACACGAGAACAAAATGAGTTTTGAATACAATGAACATATGTGCAATGAATAATGCACATGTCCTTCACATTTCCTTCATTTATAGACTAACAGTTTTCTCTGCTTCCCTGAGGAATACACTGGACATGCTGGCCAAAATTTTTTATCTTATTTTTAGCAACTGTTTTCAGCATCAAAATTCTAAGTATAACACTGACAGGCCATGCAGTCTGGGATAAATTCGCAAAGCAACCAAGTGTTTTCCTTTCAGAAACTTAAATATGTCTAAAACACTGACCAAGCAAGTAACTTTATTTTAGTGTCTGCAGTGCATTTCTAGGAGCCAGAGGAGGTAGGTCCTGGAATCTGGGAATATGTAAAAAACGTGCCAAATTATTAAAATGTAAAGTATGTAGATTATGATAACACTCTAGACACATTTACTGACATTCCTGTACTGTCTTCTTTCTTTATGATCAGCTCTTAATCACACAAACAAATTTAGAAGTCTTAGTTATACTTCCCTTACAAAAATTTTCCCATAAAATTTGTCCTTTGGCCTTCTCAGTAAAGAATAATCTGTGCTTCTACCTGAATGGCTTTTAAGGATGTTGAATTAAAGATTCCATTGGTGAAATCCATCACACAGGTACACCTGTGAATAGCTTCAATAAAATACACTTTTTTTTTCTCGTGATAAAATTAGAGTTTTTAATTTATTTTCTTTAAGGTCCACTTCTATTTTTTTTTCTATTTCCTAAATCTATAAAAAGATAAATGTTGGGACGCACATTAACAAGCTGCCAAAATATTCCTTATTTACCTGAAGTAGCAGAATATGATGATAAGCACCAGAAGGATGCTGCAAACAGTCACTGAGATCAGCAGGGCCTTGTGGTGAATGTTTCCTTCAGCAAAGTCTGGGGTTAAAAATGAGAAAGGTGGAAAATTTAGAAAGGGAGATGGTATGAAATCAATGTCAGAAGTGCATTGAGCACAGGATCATTTCCGCTCTTTCCTCGTAATTCCTGTACAGGATACCCCTGGATTCCCCAGGCATTTTGTGGGCTTCCTCTTTGACCCTCACTGACCAGGACAGAACTGACACTTCCATTTTGTCAAAAAAACCCTACTTGTTTTCTCAGTCCTCACTGAGGCAAAACATCGCCTTGATTAGCAATTTTCTGTTTGTCTCTGAATGAAAAATCAATCCAGACCTGTAGCTCTGGGTCTTAACCTGAGTGATTAGCCAGGAAATGCAAAAATCACTGCCTTTTTTAAACACTCAGATTAAGTAGCATCCTAATGAGTAACTAAAAAACCAAACCAAACCAAACCACCCACCAAACTGCATTTATTTCACGAGGGAAGACATAGCAAACCATTCAACCTCCAACAAGGCAGGCCATGAGAGGCCTTGAAAGTGTATTATTTCCACCACTACAGAACAATTAATCTCTTAGATCCTGTTTTAAACATTTGAGCAAGAATTTTCTTCTCCATCTGCTCTATGGCAGCCCTGTGTGCCAGTAAGTCCTTCCCATGCTGGTGGGCAAAACTATCCTTCCAGTGGCTTTTCTGCAAAACACTTTGAAAATAAAATGTGTCAAGTAACTTGTAGAAAATGCTGTTGCATAAAAACTATTAAAATGTTTCAGTCAACCTTTGTATAGGAGACTCGTATTCTCCTTTAAAGTATACCATTAATCTCCAAATTTGAATTCTCAGCTCAGGCAAGCAAGTCTGACCTTCATGCATGCTTCTCTGATGAAAAACAAAGACATCCAGCTCTATTCTTTTTTAACCTTCCCTGCCACTCAAACTCTCAAAATTATAGTATTTCAGCCTGCGCATACACAAACCACCCTCCCAATAACATGGGATAATGCAAATGAGGGCCATGTTTTCTGAAGCTCTCCCAACCTTGCTGTCTTGCATCCTTCACTCCAATGCCTGACACATCGGAGAATGCAAGAAATCTATCCTTATTGACTGGTGCTGGAACGGCGTTATTATGTTTCAGATTTACAAGGGTAATGAGACCGGGAGGTTCCTAAGGGACTCTTAGTTTACTCTCAGACTCTTTTATTTTCAAGATCCAGTTTCTCCTTTTTTGCTTCCAAACAATTTCTTTCCTTCCCCTTTCCACTACAGAGATTACCTACCAACACACCTCCTGATCACACTGGTCATGTTTTAACCTGCCATTGCCTGCTCTGGGAGCACTGACAATGTAAACATTCAGGACATGGCTGATGCCTTTGAAAGGGGACACTGACACGATGTCTATCAGGAAAACCCTCGAGCCCATCCTTCTGCCTGCCACAGCAGATTTCTCCCTAGTCTGCCACTCCAAGTGGGCTGTGGGTCGAAACCGAGAGCCCACCGGGGAATCCAGAGCTCTTGTGAAGGCAATGGCAGCTCAGCAGGGCTGAGGGCTCTGGTTTGTGCTTTGTGAGCAGCCTGTGTCAGCACCACCTCCCTCTAAAATGTGTGGGTTGTAACAGCTTCAGATGTCGCAGCCCATCAGATGAACAAGCAGAGCACAGAGACCATAAAGTGGCATTCCACTCCTGGGAGAAACCCGGATACCCACTCACACCAAGGGTTCTCCCACTTCACATGATGGAAGCTGAGCTTCTGTGCTTAGCAGTGATGAAAACTGATGTCAGATGGAGAGGGAACAATTCAGATCTTACACTTGTGTCGGCTGGATGTTAAAGCTATGGAAATCTGTGCATTTTTGCAGACACAGTATGGCCCATGAAGTTGTTCATGCTGTCTGTGCATGTTCAAGTATGTACATTTGAAGAGAGATTATAAAGATGCTGAAATCTTGAATGAAATTCCCACAATTTTTAGGGTTTAAGTGATCCAAACCTTATGTTCAATGTTTCTAATGGGCTTCTGCCATTCAGAAAAGCAAATAAGTTCAGTTTGGTTTCCCCAGTGGCCAGAAGGCATTTTGGAAACTCTCAGATGAACTTCAGGCTCCAGTGCTGCAAAATTCTTTGAGTACCCAAATGCAATTATGTGAAGCAAGTGTAAGGAAAGCATGAAAGACATAAAGGAACATGTCCTGATCTCCTTGCTGGGAGCAGGAAACAAGACTTTGACCAGATGCAGAGCTGACCCTCTTGTGGTGGGTGGTGTCTGCATGCCAACAGTGGCACAGCTTTAGCAGTGGTTCAGTGTGCACAGCACAGGCGTGCAACTGGCTCTCACAGGAGGGAGTAAGTTCCATGCCTTTCTATTTATTTGGCTATTTGAGAGGCAATACTGATGGTAAGTGAGCTATTGTCCCACCTTTCAAACACTTTCTGCACTTTTTAAAGTATTTTGGCAGATTTCATTTGCTGCCTAACTTGAGGACTTCATAAACCTGCTGGCGTGTGTGTGGACAACACAAGATTAAATGCAAGCTCCCATCCTTACACCAGCAGTGTCTGTTTGTTCTGCTGCACTGATCCAGGCTGGATTTCTTCTCCTGCTCCTCCGGCCCAGGCTGTTCCCCACAGAGCAGCAGGACAAACCTCCCTTTCCCTGCACTATTTGACCAGAAGGAGGGATGGGGCAGCCCAGCTGTGAGTCTGCCTAGGGACTTGCTTGTGGGCTCTGTGGTGAACACTGTGGTAGGTCCTGGTCACTGCCAGTTTATGTGATGGAGGTACTCTGCCCTTTAAGAAGTCCAGTGCTGTGTTTTTTACTGCTGTGTTACTTGGAGCTGCAAGGTGCCAAGCAGCAGGGTTATGAGAATAAGCAGTAGCTTCCACGGAGGCAGCAGTGAGCGATTACCGGGAGCAAGTGCAAAACAAACTCATGGCAGGTTTGGGAAGCTTCTTCACATACCTTGGCTGGCTGATAACAGTGCAGCCCAGCAAACAGCACATTAGCAGCTCCATGTTGTAGGAAAACAGTGGTGCAGGCTGGTGACAGCAGGGAGCTCGGTGAGACCAAGCTGCCTCTCTGTTATTCTCCTGCAATTTCCCCTCCTCCACCACTCGTTTCACTCACTGTCATCAGCGGGACCATGCTGAGGAGTGCATTGAAAATGCCACCCAGAAGGTTCAGAAGTCAGCATATCAAAGGGAGAGGAGGTTCTCCTCCCACCCCAGGTCCCTCCAGCTCAGAATGTTACAGCTATCCAAGCAAAAACGGCAGTGAAATCTGAGGCGTGGAGACTGTGTGCACACATCAAACCCCATCATTCCTCCAATCATTCCCTTGCCCATTCATCACTAGCTATACAGGCAGGGAGCCAGACACGGTGGCACCACCACTTCTGCTTATATAGGCTCTAAATCAGTAAAGACATATTTCTCCTTTTGACTGGTCTCAGCCTGTGCTTTCGCTGGGATTTCCAGGAATATCTTTTATTGTTTAAAGCAGAGGTGTTATATCAGACCCAATTATGACTTTCATTTCCTTAATAAGACAGATGTATAGCTGGCACAAGGGTTTAATGGTTTCTCTGGGATATTTTATCCTGCTAGTTCTGCACCAAGATGAGCTCAAAACTTAGGCTTAGCTGTTGTTTCTTCCATCTTAACAAGTCTTGCTTTGACCAGTGTTAATTTTTCTAGCTCTCACTTTCATGTATGTGGTCCTCCCTTCTTTCCAGGGGGGAGAGGAGAAGGATTGGGTGTGGCATAAATCTTGCCTTGCAGCACAAGCCAGGCCTGGAAAAGCACTTAGAGAGCACAAGTCACTTGCCTTTGTAGCTGTTACCTTGGTGCATGGGTCAATTTTGAGTTCAACAGCCCCTGACCTGCAGCTGCATGCTCTCCCTAGACTTTGCTTCCCATGAGGTATCACCTCAGATGTGAGTTCATCAGAAGCCAAATTTCTGTTTGTTTTTTAGATGCTGAGGAGCACGTGTATCTTTCATGGAACTCTGAAGGCCAGAAGGTTATTCCAAGAAATTTGTTTTTATTCCAAGAAACTTCTTTTTCTGTACAGTTTATGTTAAATTTGATATACAATTCTAACATTACTCAGACAATCACAACCTAATCTAAATGCTTCCAGTAGAAACAATGATCACAGCCACAGTACTGGGCACTGGCAGTAGCATGTATTTGTACACAGATTTTTTACCTATTTGCAGTGAGGGCCTGTAGTTCCAACTATGACTTTTTTTTTTTCTGAGGTTTCATATTAGGGTACAGAAGCAACAATTAAAACAGGCCTGGCACTAAGAATGACATATTAACCTAAGGCTTTAATAAAGGTAGTGACTTCAGCCCTGTTCAGCCAAATTTATTCAAGCAGTTCCTGAAATGCATTTCTACAAAACAATGTCAGGATGCTGGCAATGCGAGAGCTTATTTAAAAAAAATATTAATTTTAAGTATCTTGAGTGACTACATCACCTTTTGTCTGTCATGCTAAAATAGTCAACTCTGCAACACAGAACAGCTAGAACCCTGCTCCAGCTCGCATAAATTTTTCTTTTAAAGAATATTCTCTCTGCTACCACGGTTCCCAAGCAATACTTTATTTACCCTATATATAGACAGGACAAACCCAACATCAATCCAAGCACCTTCTGCCAGTACCAAAAGCTTGGTTCATTGCTTTCTTTAAAAGTAGCAGATAGCATTGCCAAATAAGTAAAATCTTAATAGATGGATGTCTAGTGCTAGGCTCTGATTCAGTATTTTTGAGTAGTCCTAATGTAGAATAAATTCAACCAGTAGCAAGAAGAAATCATGGCAGTGTTTTCCAAACCGGTATTTAATGAAAGACTAAGTAAGTGCGAACAAATATTGACTGCTTTTTGGAGCTTCTCTCTCAGTCCAAAGAACTTTTTAAAATTAAATAAACTAACAAAGTAGTACATAACTCTTCTGCTGGAAGTCAAAATTTTATGAGGTTTCACTGCCTTAATGCCTTGCTAGTAAACAGTGAAGTATTTACATACTACTCTCCAAAGGCCTGACTCTGCAGCCCATCTGTGCAGAATTTCACAGGCCTGAAGGGAACAGCTTACATGAGTGAAGGCTTTCTCTGAGCATGCATTTGTGTAAGTATCTGCTGCTGGTGAAATTAAGAGTGCATCTGCGCACCGATCTGGATCTTTAACACAGAACACCACGATTATAAATTCTTCTGCAACCCTGAACTGACTCAATGCTGACTACCACAATTCCTGCCGATGCCAAGAGTTTATTATGGATGAGTTTACACTTAGGAATACACTTCTATAAAATTTATTCTGAACACCCAGACAAAAATAGTTTTACCAGCTTTCATGAAGTGATGTTTAAACAAGCGAAAATGCTAAAACCTTGCCTCAGCATCTACTAAGTTAATACATGCCCATATGCTTTCGAATAATTTTTTTTTTGTATTGTATGAGTTCTTACCCTACATTCTTTTTTCAGGTACATTGTTCACATAAAAAATACACTTCAGTGAGTCAATATTGTCCCAGTGCTGGATAATCAGGCCTTGCAAACAAGAAAAACTTACAGACTTGCATCAACTTGAACTGAACAATTTATGTGTAGAGTTACAAATGAGAGTAATGCATGTTACAGGGACAGGAGAGAGGATTCCATCTTATTATCAGGCTAAAAATATACACAACAAGAGTCATCCTCTCCCACGACCAGCCTAGATCTTTGGGATGATCTCTGATAGCTCAGCAGGTCCATGCTAGGACAGCATCATGCAACTCTAATGCATCTCATGTTCACTGCATGTGTGCAGCAGAAATAACAGCAAGCATCAGCACCACTCCACACACAACCTACAGGAATGGAGAAATACTGTTTAATGCCATTTATCTCTCTAATCACATGCTTTTGGATGAGGGTGCTTCACTCTGTGCTCTATTTTTCCCTAAGGCACAAGGACCAGCAGCAGGAAAAGATCAGTTTAGGACCAGATTTTGTTCCCTTACCTCGATTCTTCAGTGGTGGCAGTGTAGGGTGAAGGTGTCTGTTACAGTAATCTTGGCCTGTGCAACATTCAATAGATCTTCTTTGGTGTGGAATAGGAGTGTCCTGCAACAAGCAATTTAAATGGAAAGCAAGTCATTACCTGTGTTGTAAATATACATGGTCATTCTGGCACTTGAAAGATGTGCTTGCTAGCTGGACTGCAACCTGCTACAGATTCCTAGGATGTGTGGAGTAAGGATTTCTGCCAACCAGCGTATCCAGCAATATTTCATCCAGGTAATTAAGACATTAATTCACTACAAACTTACTCCTGTTGGTGCCTTAATGCTGCAGAAGGGACCGACTTTCTCTAATGGTGCAAGTCAGAAGTGTGAAAGTCACATACATCCATCAATTAGACCAAAAATGAGTTAATACAGGTATCCAAAACAGGTTAGCTGGGATAATACAGGAATTGCTGCGTGGACTAATTTAGCTGCAGCTTCTGGTCTCATGGGAAGCTGGATAAAATATCTTCCATTAGCCATAATGATGAAACCATTCCTGTACTCATCTAAAACCATTTAAGGTTAACATGAGGAAAGGCAACCACCTTAGAACCACCTTGCTCCATTTTCCATACTCCTTCCATTCTTGCAGTGACACTTGCCTTCCATCAGGTGATCACTGTACCTGAAGGGAATATCTGGCACCAAAAATCCCAAACCAAAGTGCAACTGCATGTAAGACATAGATGTTGCTGCAGTCCATCAAATAATATCCTAACTAACTTTAGATTTGGATTTAGATTTAGATGGAGATTTGAGGAGTTAAGACTGCAATTCTCTAAATCCAAACTTCCTCTGAGTGGGAATGTTACTAGTAGCAGCAGTGCCAAAACCAAAAACACAAGTCGTTATTTTATTAGGAGGAGCTATAGTATCATCTTTTGGGGATATAAATGTTCTTCCCCACTCCCCTCAGTAAGCAATGCTGATCAACTATCTGCCAAAGGAAAAGAAGTGGAAAACATGGACACAGCAATGTCTGTTGACTGCACTTTAATTGAAAACTATCAAAAATTCAAGTGACACTGTGGCAGAAAATGCTTCCTCACCCGACACTGGAAGTCGGAGCCCTCTAATCCAAGACATCCCTTGGTGACTAAATGTCCACCGGACTCATCCTCTTCTATTATGGTGAAGCAGTAGCCATCAGTGCTGTGGATTGGAAAGAATTAATCAGGAAAAGGCACTGAAATGTGAAAAGTGGAAAATGTGCTGTTGAATATTGTTTTAAACTTTGCTCCTTGCCAGGCAAATCTGCCATCCACAAATGGACACACCGGGGCTGCTGCAGACCAGCTCCTGCACACACAAAGGAGGCTCTGCACTTACCTTTGCAAGATTTCACAGCCTAAACCCCACTAACAAGCACCCCAGCTCTCTGCCTGTGGTCATTAATGTCTTAACACTTTGGCAACCTATAAAATGCAAGCTTCAGTGCTACACAAGGTCTGCCTTGAGTGCAGGAACAAGGCACCGATACTTGCACCAGGGCACAGACCTGAAGAAAGAAACACTTCTGAGATACTAAATGTAAAATGTTACCAAGAGTGATTTGTGATTCCTGTTTTAACCGTATCATGAACTGCAACACTCCTGTGCATGAGTCCTTGAGTTATCATCAACACCCTTCATAGATGTTTACTTGGGTTATAAGCCTGAAGTGATCCATAATGCTTCCGTTTACAGGAACGTGCACCAGGGAGGGCAAGTATACTAACAGATGGCTAGATGGTGCTGGTGATAAATGTCCTTCCTTGATGAAGGTCAAATGCCTGAATGCTATGGAAAGAGGGAGTGGAGGGCATGGAAAGGGTGGCTGCATTTTATTGAGATTGCTGTACCTGCAATTCTCAGCACTCTGATGGGGATACGTAATGTGTAAGAAACAAAAACTGACTGGCTTGCAGGAAGAAGATCCAAAGATAAAGAAAAAACTCTTCAATGTAAGACATTTAAGTCACAGAAAAAGAAAATATTCTGTTATTTGCTCAGGAAAATAACACTGGCTATTATGTGCAATGAGTATTTTTCAGAAGAGAAAAAACAAACTCAGTTAAAACAAGGAAATAAAAAGAAAAAAAGATTAGAAAACTTAAATACAGCAAAATTTCAGATGATTTGCTCCTTACTTGAATGAAGCAAGAGTCTAAAGAGCACCAGCAGCAAAGGCAATGAAGATGTAGGAAACAAGAGCCACAGTTACACATTTAAGAGACAAACACAATTTGTAAGTATTAGCTACACAACCGAGAGATGCTGCAGAGGATCACGTCAAACATTTTCTGTGGCATATTTTTATATTAGTGGGGCAGGGTCTAGCCATGATAAGCTTATTATTTCAAATAACAATCTGTCATGGGTTACTGACTTCTGGATCTGAAAAGTAACCAACTGCACATTACAAATTACTTTTCCAGGGAAGCCAGCAATGACTTCCACCCTTCTTTGGCATTCTACATAGCAGCAAGGCAAAGGAGACAGCAACCCTTCTGGGCAGCAACCACCTTGATGTCATTGCTTGAGCTGAAAAGATAGGAACAATAGGATTGCCAAGAGAGACGGTAAGGAATCCATTAGAGAGGAATATTATATTAGATTAGATTTTATTTGTTTGCATGGTGCCTTTGATTCAAAATAATGAGTAAGTTTAACCCAGGGGACAGAGCAACAAAACAATAAATTGCTATCAAGTGAAACACAAAAATGGACTCCACAGCTAATAGGCCCCAGCAAAAAACCCAAAATTCTTGTTCCATCAAAGAAAAGCAGGGAAAGGAAAAGTCAAATTGTTTCCAAAAGGGAGAAAAAGAAACACACAGTCAGCCATTTCAATTCTATTTTTCTGGCTTGTCATATGGGACTCTGATTCTTAGCTCACCAATGAAAATTAAAGTCAGGCTCCTCATGAACTTTAGTCCCTCTAAAATTTTACTCCAAATTTAAAAAGAAAAAATAGATTGGGTACAACAAAGCAAAGAAGTTTTAAAGCTCCAACAATAAGTCAAAACCGTACTCTTTACAGATGTTAGAATAATGAAGGAAAAGTGAGAGAAAAAAATAGCATTGCTGAGCAGAATAAACACTGCTACTGCTTGTTTCTACCTCTAAGGAAAAAAAAAAATAAAATCAAACCAAACAACAAAAAGCTTTCATGCAATGTAAGAATTCATTATCTTTTTGAGAATTTCTGAGGCGCTTGGGTGAGAGGGAGAAAGGACTCTTCTGAAAAGCAAAAAGGATCTCCTACCTGCTTCCCCCCCACCCCCCAACCTCTTCTCCTGGTTCACAAGATGTCAAATGGACCACACACTGCAAGAAAAAGGGCAGGGCACACCCCTGCTGTTTTATTGATTTCCCCACCTCACACCTGACTAGGGTAGAAATAAAACTTACTAATATAGCCAGTAAGAAACAAGTCAGAGATGTGTGCACAGTCTCGAATTTTATGCTTATTTTGGTGACTACAGAAAGAGAAACATCTGTACATCACTGATACTTGCAAAGCAATATGAAAAACCTATTCTCCACTTCCTAGAAAAAAACCTTTAGTATAGAACTGCTATTTTCTGCAATATGAATCCTAATTTTGAGTCATTTGATTCTGCAAATGGTGTGTAAAGAAGGAATTCAGGGTGGATACAACTGGATACATCTGGGTACACATCCAGTAACCTCCTCCACTGCAGCACCATCTTATTAAAGTATGGTGCAGGGGCGTGATTAAATTCACTTTGGATGTGATCACTAATAAGCACAGACTTGCTGCGTCACATATTTGCCAAGAGTGAAATCTTGCAGTCCAGTCAAATGCCAGGAAAATAAAGGGAGTTAACAGTGAAACACTGACAGACACTGATAGAGAAGGTGCTGCTACAATCACAGATAACCACAAAGAAAGCAGGGATCTTAACTCAGACCTTTCCTAAATGTCACAAGAGAGGAACCAGGGCCAACAGCTTTGCATCTGCTCACACAGGTGTCCCCACTGGCCAGCAGCCACTTCTCACAGAAGATGTGACTCCCCAGCTACCAAAACCTGCCTGCTGGAGATTTCCCACCCAGCTCTGTGAGTGTGTGACACAGCCAGGGATGGCAATACATAACTGAAAAGCAACATCTTTCCTTCATTCAATGCCTATCACAAAGACACAGGCAATTTCCATAATTTGATGAACAGATCCCTTATCTTTAATTTGATTTCAAATATGTCCATACAAGTAGTACTACTTTTTCCCACTCCTCCTCTTTATATTCCCCATTTTGATATCAGAAAGAATAAGAGCATTTTTTCACTTACATCCAAAGCAACATGACAAGTCTCTGCACTTTTTTTAAAATGATTAAAAAACTTCCTGTATAAAGGAGGAAATTTCAAAATAAACACTGAAAAATTGAAAGGCTAACATTTAAGATGTCACCATAGCTCCTTTATCAGAAAATATTCAGTTTTTCCCTAAAATATTAAAGTTGATTAAACAAAAGTAGTCTGAACTTGGTGCTTTGGCCACTGTCAGAGTCTTTTTTCTTCTACATACCAAATTACAAAGAAAATTCAAGCATATCATCTGGAGGGCAGGAGAATGAAAATAACATCACTCAAGTGAGTTATCACCTTTGGTAACACTGAAAAAACAACTTAATTATTTTATTGCTTTAGATAACCAAAGACATGGTCGGGCAGAAATACAATCTAGTAGGCAACACATAGGAACTTAAACTTTATCAGCGCAATCTTTAAAACTGTCAGCATTTATTTGTGCATGAAAATAGAGTGTGACAAGGCACCTAATTAGCCTCTGCCTTTACTGCAATCCCATTACAGTCAAAGCCAATTAATCGTAACACCACGTTTTAAAATATGCAATTAATTATGATCAGACACAAATGTCCGTGCATTCACTTTGAACACACAAAACTTGAAATGGAACAGCAAAACAAGGTCCTGGTTGTGTTCAAAGCAGCTTTGACCTTCTTTACTGAAAGCCTTTTATGAATTGCACAGATGTTCAGAAAGAAGAATAAAGTTTCAGCATGCAGCAGTTCAACACACCCTTTGCAAGCAGAGGATTGTGAGCCTTCTCCAAAGGTTTTATCTGTCAAGGCCTTGAGTGCATTAATATTTTTCAGCTGCCCAGAGTGGCCCCACTTGTGACTCCTCTTTCCCCCTACCCAGAACCCCTGAGCAGCGGTACAGGAGTGCCTGTCTCCAGCCATGGGAAGGGCTATTGAAGGAGCTGTCTCTGCCCACTGTGTTCACATATCCGTGGGGAAATGGGGTCCTGGTGAGTGAGGATATCAGCCTCAGCTCCTGGCTTGGTCCCCTTTTGCTACACTTTGGCATTAACCCTCCCTTGATGAGCTTACCCTGCAATGGGTCTTCCAAAAGTTCACTGTGCTCACAGACTGCTCCATTTTTTAAAGCACACTCTAACTAGAGCTATGGCTTTCTGCTTAGACAGAAAAGCATTCTGCCTTTTAGGCTGCAGTGTTATCCTTAGCTCCCCAAAGTATTATTGGATTTAAACTGCAGAAGTATAAAGAAAGAGAAATTCTACACAGGAACACAGCAGCTGTTGCAGGATTTGATATAGATGTGGTTAAAGAATATTGGCTTTTAAATTTCTACAAATACAGTTATGGAGAGGATTTTAAATGGCCACCAGATGTCCTCATTTTTATAGAAACATTCAGACCCCTGATACTATGGGCCGGGTGTATACTTTAAAGCTGAATACCTGTGGTAGCAGATAAAAATCTTCATGTGAGATGACAAACTGCTTTTTATGATTAATTTTTAATGGTGATTGCAATAACTCTAGCTATTCTATTCTAAGAGTTTTAATTTAAACACAGCTGGAAATGCTTTTGCATTGAACTTTCAGAGGTTCTTGCTCCTGGGCTCATAAGATTCTTCACTGCTTTAGCAAGAACCCTGTTAAGGACAGTGGCTGATGCTCCCCGGAGCCCAAGCCCTGGCTGTGGATGTACCCAGTGAATTTCCTGGGTGTCAGAGCTTTGCCAGGCCCTTGGGTGCCCCAGAACACTCTGGCTCATTCCTGGTGGACTGGCAGGTCCAAACTCTGAAGGTCCAAGCACAGCCCAAAGCATAACAGATTGATAGAACTGACAAGAGGTTTGATTTTTAATTTTTTCTTTAAAAATATAAAATGCAAAAGGCTTTTAGTGGCTACATCTGAGGCAAGCAGATAATTAATGCAGTAACTTTTAATCTGAAGCATTCAATTTATTCTTCAGATAAACACTGCAATTGATACTTTTTGAACTTCCAAATGGGGAAACTTCCTTTATAGTGACACTCAGTGATTCCCCGAGTGCTTTGAAATTGTGCCAACAGTCCTTCACACAGGATCAAATACGAAAATTACTGCCTGACTAGTAGGATGATTCCAAAACTCAGGGGAAATAATCCCTACTAACCTGGTTGGTGCTCAAATATTTTGAAACTTTGTCTCCATCCAGCCAGCTAACCAGATACCTAATAATCAGCTAACCAAACACCTAATAACCCCTCTTTCACAACAGAAGGCTCAGGATCTTATTTTCTCTGTAATTTATAATTTCAGCTATGCAGTAGGGAATTAAAAAAAAAAGAATTATTACACTAACAATTAAATAGATGAAAAGCAGGGAAAACAAGGGGTGTTGAGTCCTTCACACCTCACTGCAGCTCTCACACCAAGACAGTGGGAGCCATAGCAGTGATCATGAACATGATTACTGCTGACAAGCCATGAAGGCAGTGCATTTAAATGAATTTAATTTGTTTTATATTACTCCAAACTCCTCAGCAATTTTTCACTTATGCTGCTGCTCACTGGGCAAGTGGCAAGGTGGGTACTGCTCAAATGACAGCACAGGGCAGGAGAGAGGAGTTGATCTAAAGCAAGTCTCCTGACTCTTCCAGGAAACTCCAGACTGGGCAGAAAAGTGATTAATATTTAATGGATATATTCCAGCTTCAATTATTGTTCTGATGTCTAAATTGGAAAAAATCATTCTGGCAATAAAGGAGAACATTCAAGCCTGAAGTCTTCAAGGATTATGAAGACAAAAGGGGTTACAATTTTGCATTTTATTACTACTTAACTGCCTATCCTTGGGCATTAACACCTAAAAAAGAGTTTGACATTTGACACTGTAAAGGAGACTCTGAAGAGAGTTTCTTTAAACTACTGCAGTGAGGGAGAACGCACAAATCCATTCCAACAGGACATTCACTCATAGTTCCATGAAAAATACGTCATGTCAATGATGCCTACAAAGCGACATGCAAAAGCAAGCCTACCCAGCTGGGGAATAAATCTTGTTCAGTCAGTTCTTTAACATTGATCCCTTTGTGGTTCCTAATTCATGGATTTAAAAGTCATCTGCAAGTTCCCTGTTGCTGCATGTGTGAGACAGCACATAGGAAAGCTGTGGCTCTTGCTGGGCAGGAACAGGAAACAGCTGATTGACGCTGCAGGGGATCAGCAAATTGGTATCAGAGTGGGGTTTTATAGCTTTTTGAACTGACTGTCATGTGAGAGCAGTCAGGTCTAACTCCTGGCTGGAGCATGGGCTTGTAGGAAGAGATTAGAAAGGAGAAATGGTATTTACAGCTGTCACCAGAACTTTGATACGGTTTAGTAGGAAACTGCGAGCTAAGAATAAAGTCAGGCTGCAAACCCACACTCAAAAATCCACAAAGCAATCAGTGCCTTCAGCAACCTCAGGCTTTCCCCATTTATCTTTTAAATACACTGCCTTGAAGAGCTGACACAGCATTAGACAATCTCACCTCAAACAGCACTGCATCTCCAACTGGGCTCACATCTGTGCCCTGCTTCGATGCCTCTCTGACTCCCACAGCTCCACCAGGCAATTGGCTGAGAGTTCATATCTCCAGTATCACACCTGCTTCTAGCCAAGCAGAGAAGTTTAAATCCCTCATGTGGAACATGAAGAGCTCAGCCCAGCTTTGCTGCAGCTAAAGCAAACTGTACCTGCACCTCAAGCCAAGACAGAGGTTCATTCAACCCTCACTCAACCTTCACTCAACAGCAGCTGCATGTGTCCAGCAAGAGCTGCTTTTGGGAAGGGGAACAGCAGCTTGGTCCCCCCACAGGTACCCTCAGTCACCTCTGCTTGCTTCATCCAGCACCAGTGCAACACACACCAGTGCTGAGCCTTCAAGGAGATTGTGCACATCTGGACCTGCCTCTCCACCAGGGAGCCAAAAGGCCCTGAAGAAGCAGAATCCAACCCAGATGAGAAATCTGGACTACTCTAAGCCCAAAATTAAACAGAAGGCTACAGCTAGTAGATAAAAATACTCAACGCTTCACCTCAAGATAGTTGTCCTTTTAGCACAGAAACACAAAAAAAAAACCCCAAAGCCTTAAGGACTTACAGATACAGCTGCTGTAGACAAAGACCAGGCTTCTTCTAAACAGTATTCTATTGAGAGTGATTATAAATTTATAAGCATTTATTGACATTTCAGTATATCTCTATTAGGTCTCCTCTCATTAACTGCATGCTCCTTTAAAAACAAAGTTCAACCTTTAGAATATTCCATATGCAATGCATTAAAACAAGTATTATCTAAAATGATAAATATGTGTATGCCCTAAAAAAAACAAAGCAAGACAAAACAAAAATCAACAACTATGCAGCTGATGTTGAGGTAAAAATTACTTCTGATTTTTAGACAGAGTGAAAACCAGCTCATTTACACATCACTGCTTAAACAAAAACTACAACACCCAGCTTGGGCTTGCTGAGCTGCCAAAAGTGTATTTTCCCATATATCACCACCAGATATCAATCCCACAAACCTGCAGGTGTTGTTGACCGAGTCCTCGGGGCAGTGGTGGTGGCACTGGCAGGAGAGCTTCTTCTGGGGAGGAGCAGGGGCCGTGCTCTCACCATCTTTTCTGGTCTCCATGCTCAGCTTGCCAGAACTTCTCAAGGCCATGTTGTCTAGAAAACTGGCTGTAAGAGAGGAAGAAAAATAAACAGTTCTAGGCTGTATTGCAAGACTTGAAATGAAGGCTTCAAACTACTTCTACCTATCAAAATTTAAGAAAGTTTTTTTTAAATGAGCATTCACTACAGATTGATTTTCTGTAGTTTGAAATGGTCGCCATGGTTGAGGATTACTGGACCTCGGTGGTATTAGATCAAAGGTACTGATGTTTGAGCTCTGCCACTGCCAAGAGATATATTGTGCTTTTATTATTATATATTGCACAGTACAGCTTTTATTCTAGTGCATTACACAGGTCAAATCCTTGCTTACACCTTTGAGTTTTCTTTATCTCGACAGAACTCTGCACAGTTCTACATTCACTGAACACCATAAAAATCAGTGGGATTTATGGTACTCCAGGCAGAACAGAACATGGGCATGCAATTTAACAAAGTCTTAACAGAAACTGATGTTCTTTCAAGTTCAACAGCATGTTCTGTCACTGAATTGCAAAAGCACTGCTTTGGAAAACAAGGGAAAAGGCTCATTTCTGTAAATGAAAAGTCTATAAACAAAGTAAAAGAGAAGAATGTGGTTTTGGATGAACAGTGCTGAAATATATGGAGGTGATTATTTCTAAAAATATCAGAGCACTGAATCTCCATGGAGCTGGTGGAGTACAGCTGGAGATATTGGTGATAGGCTAGGAGATGTTTAAGCAACCTCCTTCCCCCAGCTCTACTCATAAATATCAGCTTTCAGTCCTTGTGAAAATTTTAAGCCTCAAAGACAAAAATGAGATTAGCATGAAAAGCTTGAACTGGCAGTTCCTCAGTCTCCTTTTGGTTCCCGGTAAGAAATCTTACCAAAGGGTCACTTACAAGCAGCAGTCTCCAACAGCGTAGCTGAAGAGCAGGCTTGAAGTTCTTGATTTAGTGTTAAGTCTTTATAAACAATTGGTATTATAATTATTTTGATTACCCTTTACTCTAAGATTTTTCCAAATCTCCATTATCAGGACTGATTTATTGTGGAGCTGACCAAAAAAAAAAAAATCTTTTTGAGCTCCCTACAGAGAGATAGGGTGGGCAAACAGGCGGAGGGGATGGGGACAAGCAGCTACACTTCAGGGCTTGGATTGCAATCAACAACTGAGGTGACAGTGAGGCTGAATGACCCTGAAGCAGGGAAAGGCTGGAGGAAGCATGGGGCTGTTCTACCAGTCCTTGCCCTTAGGAGAACTGAAAAAGCCCAGTCTGGGCTCCTGGGAGCATGGGACCAGCCAGGGCACATCATGCCTCCAGCTGCATATTCCTCCTCTCCTGAGCCAGCTCTGGTAGCACAGGATAGGCACAGATAGGCACTGGGAGCAACAACTGGAAGACAGGCTTTTGTCTTCTGCAGTGCAACATGGGACAATGCAGCTTATGCCCAGTAAAGTCAGAAAAAAGCTGTAACCTGTTGGCTCTGGGAGAAGTGGGGCTTTGTATGTAAGAACACTGCATTTAGAGAAGTGTTAGCCTTTTTAACACCATAGCCCTTCCACTCCTTGCACATTCCTTGCACAAGAGGTATATCAATAATATTAGGGTGATACACACGAAAGAGAATCATTCACCATGCCAGACTAATACTCCTATGAAACACAAAACTCACATAGCTTGACCTTTGCTCAGTACCTCTGTAAGCCACTGAAACCAACCGACTTCTTGATTAGCTCACCTCTTTCTAAAGTCAAGCCAGACTTTAGAAACCAGTTACAAAATGTATACAAGCCCCATGGCTTGTAACCCGTGTGCCCAGCATTAAGATATAAACTACATTCACGACACAACTGGCTGTCAGTCCCATACTGTTTTCACTAACATTTGGCAAAATCAGAACTAAATGCATGAGTTCACTCAAGATGCATTGTGTGTATGGACTGTTGTGTACTCACAGCTCTACCTTAAGATGAAGTAGATGCTTAAATTAAGGAACAATGCACTGTTGTTTGTTTCTCCTAACATGATTAGGCAGCCTGTGCATAACAAATTAATATCAACAGATATTTGCTCCCTGGGTCAGAGGATTAGGAATTACACAAATTCTCTTTCAGTCAGCATTTTTTGTCAGTATTACTTTGTTACCATTGGATGGCGAATGTTCAACTATTAATATTCCTGTCAAGGATTTTCAGACTTCAAGTTCATGAGGCAACCAAGTGAACTTCTAGCTCATAATAGTTTACTCTGTACATCATTTCCACAACTCTTTCTATAAGCTACCTGCAGTTTAAGCCGGGATCTTTCTCCAACAAGGAGTGAAAAGACAAAAGCTTCTTGGACCTAGCACAAAAAAAAGGGGGAAAAGTTTAATTACATATTTGATGGTGACTGAATATGTTAAATTTAGGCAGCTAAATATCATCCTCATAATATATGCAACCACAGATCATTCATTTTTCCACCAAGAATAAAAGAAGTCATACCTAAATACAATCTGTGGCCATCATCACCAGTGATGTGATCATGAACAGCTTCTGCAAAACTTGCCATAAACAACAGCTTCTACCCTAGACCTGGTTGCACAATCGGATATAAGACAGGTGGAAGTTGCTGAATTGTAATCACAAATCTGAAGTACCATCAAAGCGTCACAAGTGGCTATTTAGAGATGTAGTTTGGTTTTGGGAAAATTTAAGACAGATGGGCTGACATTCGAATTTACACCTTCCAAGAGGTGAAATTAGCAATGCAGCCTAGTATTTTGCTTCCACCTAATCCCCAGGGTCAAAACTACTGCAAAATCATTGCAGTTCAGTGTCAAATATATTAAATCAAATAAACTAAAATAGGCAGGAATAAGACACTTTCAGTCAAGCTCTTTTCTGTCTTCTAAAACTCTTCTCACTCTATTCTCTTGCCCTTTCTAGCTAAAATGATGGGCAGATCTTTTGCCTCTGAAATTCAGGTGTCTCACCCAGCAGGTAACAATGGAGCATGTAAGAACTCTTCTCCTCCTACTCAGAGCTGACTTTCAACAAGGTCTCTTGACTTCTACATCTGCTCGACTTCAGCACAGAAAGGTTTTCCAGCAGTCCCTTCCCCAAAAGGAAACGTGCAGGAAGGAACTCACAAGAGAAGTGGGGAGAACTTTCCAGCTTGGCAACAAGTTCCTCCTGATTTCAGATGTGAAAAGCACAGTTTGGGATGGTGAACAGCTTGTTCATCTTGCATTTGCTTCTGTTCTATAACAAGCACAGGTTGGTCATGCAGACCTGGCTTTGTCCTTTGGGTTTTGAAAGCTCTCCTAGAGCCCTGAAATCAAGAGATTTCAGGCTATTTAAGCTCGGCTGCTTCTTTGCTGTAGCCTATTCTGTTGCAGTCTGCTCATGATCAGCTTACCATCCCTTGGGAAAACTGCAGAAAAACAGTGGTATCAAAAATAAGGTCATTTTAGTCTGCTGAGAAAATTGCTGTCTGCATCAGGGAATTCATCAAAGCAGTTGAGCACCTGAAGCTCATCATCAGACTGGTACAGATTCATCAAGTTCAGCTGAACTTCTCAGCTTAACTCTCCTTTTCCACTAAAATTCAGCATGTACAAAGCACCATCCACCACAAGGACTGGAAGTCAGCTGCCAGGGCTTTGATGTCTCTTTGGAGTGCTACTCCTGAGAAATATTTTCCTCTCTAGGACTGGGACCACTGAAAACTGTGATGTGATGGCCTCTGTTATGAATCTCTACCTGAGAATGGGGACTATGTGCAGCATGCTACTGCTTTGTTCTTTCCATGTGTTAGTGTGTTTCTCCCTCCATGCTTTGGGGTCCTTTCCAGAAAGGAACATCTACAGAGATGCTGAATCCAGAAGAAGGAAAACAATGAAAATAAAGTGCTGTAAAATGAAAGTCATTCTCATAGTCATATAGGATAATGTTAATGTCTAATTTAAACCTCTACTAACCTTCAGAGTCAGCAAATAAACCTTCTTGGATACAATCTTCCATCTATCAGCACTAAGATTTGCAGCAAAATACTTTGCCATGTGGCAAACCCTTTCATGGCATTTCAGGGAGTTCTGCTATATTTTTTTTAATGTGTGAGAAGCATCAAAGATCCCTGCTCCACAATGACAATGAAGTAACTATAAGGATGAATTCTAACTTGGTTTTAAACAATGTTGTTGTTTTTCGGTTTGACAGGTCTGCCGGCAGTGGTACCCCACACACAAAAGGAAAATCACCTATTTAAGCTTAACATTGGCTCATGTAGGTGCAGAAAAAAAAATCTGATCTAGAGAGCCAGTCTCTCAGTGTACATTCAGTCCTCAAACTCTCTGCCATGGCTGCCAACAAGTACTTCAGCCCCTGCCAATTGTAGCCATAGTTATGTGATTTGGACAGAAATTTCTCCACTAGAATCTGGATAAAGCCCAGTGACTCATTTCACACTGGCCTATAGCCATTGGATGGTAATGACTTTTGGGCACTGCTCCGATTCAACGAGTCTGGTAATGCAGGAGGTGAAAAGCTCTTTATTCTGTTTCTCTGTATTCTGTGATTTGAATTCTAAGCCATCCTGTTCCCAGAGGATGAAGAATTAGCAATAGTTATATTAACAGATTGATTTCTGTGCCACAGCTGTGAGATTTATGTGCTGTCTATGCAGTGAAAAAAGCAGATCTGTCATGACCTTGTAGGGGTTTGTAAGGAGTAAAAGTCGGACTTGCTCCTTCTCCAAACAGATGCTAAGGACAAAAAAAAAAAAAAAAAAAATAGGTTCAATACCATCCAATCAAGTTTTCTCAGTCTAATAACAACATCTGGCCACAGCACCCCCTGACTGGAAGTAAGGCTTACTGCTTCAGGGAAGACACACACCAAAGAATCTCTACACATCATGGACTAACTTGTTTCATCATGTTTCAACATATTTCAACTCCTCCTTTAAAACGGAAATTAAAGATATTCATACAAAAATGTCTGAACCATAACTGAAAACAAGCCAAAACATGGAAATTTTAAACCCCAAGATGACGTCATCTATGTCCTGCACTAACCTACATAGTGTGCTTTTCCTCAAAACAGACTTTTATTAAAATAAAAAAACTATCTTGCAACACCCTGTTGGAGTTTCCTATGCCATATCATAAACCGCAGCCTGATGACTTCCCACCAAGCCAGGGTTATACCATCACCATGATTGTTTTAGGAGAAAGGGAAATAAGTTATTGCTAACTCACTGTACTTTACAGCTCCCAGATAAAAGAATTTCCATGGGATATTTTTTGGCAAATAGTCAGTAATGAAAACACAGCACAGTTAAAAGACTTGAAATAAATTACACCTCTTAACTCAGCCTGATCTACTGTGTAAAATAGTCAAAAGGTAACAGTAAAACACTTTTTTATTGGCGATAATTATACAACAGAGAAGGAAAACTGGATCATGACAGTTTCCATTTGCTGGATAGTCAAGGCTACCATTAAACTCAAGGAAATATCGGATGTTGAGACCTTCATATTTTTGATCCAAAACCACAGTAAACAAAATCTGGCATTAATACAGCATAAAAAAAATGAAAACAGCACACTTTGCTTTTCAGTGTGTTGCTATATTGCACTAGTGAGCCCAAACTGAGATTGGTATCAATCCGTGCTTGAAAATAGCTGTACCTTGATATACGTTCACTGTAATAAACTGACATACTACAAAAAATGTATCAGTGTAGGGCTTATGTATGATTTACACCACTTCCCACCTATGCTGGATTTCCTGTACAACAAAATACAGAGAACCTAAAAGTTGCTCTTTCTCATCTGTATATTTCAAAATTTGGGGTGGTTTTGTTTCTATTCTTAATGCAATATAGATTTAAAATAAAATGTACTTTTAAACAACCTGTCAAAGTTTTCTTAAAAACTGCTCCTCTCCATATTCATAGAATTGCTGCTGACTGCTACAAGTATTGCTACACGCATCGAGCACCACTTTAAATGATGTCTTTATTTATCAGGATTATTAGCTAAAAAGTTTAGCATGTAATGTAACAAGCTGTGACAAAGCCACTGAGAAAAGACCCTCCAAACTAGTACCCATGTAATACTACTCACAACTTACAAACACAAAAGCTTCTTTGGTAACACAGCCCATAGAAAATGCATGTGTAATTTGCTGTCTGTTTTCCTCTCATTTCTGCTGCCCACAGTTAATCTTTGATGTATTTTTCATTTGTAAGAAAATGGGAATTGGCTGGCACATTTTTATAGCATGTACCACCACAATGTAAAAAAAAGCAGAACAGAAAAGCAAATTTAAAATTTCTAAAGGAAAGTGCATGCAAAGTGTTTTATCCTGTCATCTTGGACTCAGTAAAGTCTATCCCTATCCACTGCAATTCTCCATTAACAAATATTCCCCAGCTGTGTCAAACATTTTACTTAATTCAACCTTCTACAATTCTTTGGTTCAATGTATAAATAGTCCATGACAAAATAAAAGCTTTGTAATGCAAGTTAGTCTTTAATATTTGCAAAAATAAATAAGCAGGTAGTTAATATAATTCTCATTAAGATACCAACACAATTTCTTTATTTCAATCCCTTTTCAAGAGCTGTATTTTACATAGCAAAGGTAAATGTGTTGGAACTATCCATCTGGAACAGTTAAATGCAAATACTTCATAAGGTGAGATCCAAAGTCCAGTGTGAGAATAACTAATTCTTCTGGACACAAACAGAGATATTGAAGGTCATCCTTGCATCTGTCTTCAGTGCCAAGACCATCCCTCAGGAATCTCTGACCCAGAAGGAATGCTTTAAGGAAGATGTTCCCTTTGTCAAGGAGGACTGGATTAGAGAACACCCAGACAAATTTGATATCCACAAGGCCTATGGCCCTAACAGGACACATCCATGAATGGTGAGAGAGCTGGCACACACCAGAATGAGTCTACTCACGATCATCTTTGAAAGGTTGTGGCAACCCATAGAGGTGCATGAGAAATGGAAGAAAGCAAATGTCATCCCAGCTTTCAAACAGGGCAGGAGCAGGAGCCAGGGACCTACTGGCCTGTCAGCCTGACTTCAATGCCTGAGATCAGCTCACTTGGATAGAACACAGTGCCAGTAACACCAAGGTGGTGGGGTTGGGCCCATATGGACAACTTGCTCAAGAGTTGGACTTGATGGTCCTTGAGGATCCTTTCCAGTGGGAATAGTCTGTGATAAAGAATAATGGAGAATCTCATCCTGGAGGCCATCTCCATCAACATGAATGACAAAAAATCAGGAATAGTCAACACAGATTCACTAAAGTTAAATTATGCTCCAAACAGAGGGTAGAAATTAGAGCACAAATATGTAAAAAAGGCAATTTGGATATTAACAAACAGCAGACTCTTTGCCACATTCTACATTTTTAAAAAATTTGTCTTAAAAATAGGAAGATTATTGCTAACATCCTATGGTAGTTATTTCTGTTTCTAAGCTGCAAATCACCACATATACTTGCAGCTCCAAGCAGGAAACACCAAATGTGATCACCAAGAGATTATGCAAATGTCACTACAAGTGATCTTGAAAACTCTTCTGAACAGCAGCAACAGGGGAAAGACTACACAGATGGGAAGCAATGCCATGTGATACCATTGCAGCTAATCCATGCTTTGCTATCTGATCTTTAGGAAAGCAGCAAAGATTGCACTGGGCAAGCTGCAGATTTTTACTTTTTATCAGATGATATTGAGATTGACGCATTCAGACAATGGAATTTAAAAGAAACAGCAAGAGACAACTTTGACCTCATGGATCTCTTAGATATGTTTGATAAAACACTGTCACTCCTGTTGCCTTTTCAAAAGCGAAGAAACACAACAGCACCATGCGGTTGAGACAAAAATAGTGCCTGGAAGATAAAAATACCAGCTAGCCATTCTCACCTCAAGATCAAAGACTGCACCTGGATATTAAAATATAATTAGCATGTGAACATGCCATGCTTGCAGAAACCAGTGCCAACACTATTCAGAGGTGCTGGTGCCCTTCTGACTGATGGGGTTTTTCTGTTCAGAAGCAAATGTGACATAACCCCACTCAGACTAAAGAGCATTTACTTCATAAATTTACTTCATAAATTACCAACTCCTTTCTAATTTCTGCTGCATTGGTGCCATTCCCTTTTACTCTTCTCATAAGAACAAATTAAAATAGTGTAAATATTCCCAAAAACCAGCACTGTCATATAGCTGTTATGGTAAAAACATGCTATATTTTTAATGTTTGGTTGGGTTTTTTTTCAAATTCTGTGGTCATATATATATATATATATAGCTTTTAAACTCAGTTTATTGATTAACTTATGATGCTCCCCAAATCTTGTGGATGATGATGCTTCCTACCAATTCCCCTTCCAACTTTTCCTCAAGTGCCTGTCTTCCAGAAGGACAAATTATTTGGTGTCAGAAAAAAATAACTAGTAATAATTGATAATTTTTCATGGCTTAATACCATCTGCTTCCCAAAATCCCACGTGTTTACAACACTCTCAGCAACTAACTCTTACTGAATGAAGTGCTCAAAGATCTCCAGGAATTTTTCTGCCTGGAGGCAAATGCCACCCTGACAGGTCACCAGGGCAAGCAGAGTTTTAAGCAACTGAACAAGTGACAGTATAAATTGCTGCCCTGTTAAGCTGCCAAGGCAGGGACTGCATTGAACTGACTGCTGCTACTGTTGGCCTCACCACACACGCCGTGCAGGCATTTGAACTGCATGTGTGGAAACCGTAAGTGATGAAGAAGATCTTTGTGCTCATGAACGAGGGCCGAGGCACAAACCTTATCTTCTGCAAACACAGCTGAATGCAACAGAAAGTGTCATTGACTTACTCACTTTGACAGAAAACAAACAATCCATTTAGAGGGGGAGGAAAGCATCTCTACTGCAAACCAAAATTAATTGCACACATGGAACAACAATAATGAATTTTGACCGCAGACATAAGCGCTACGGTTTTCCAGAAGTGTTTGAGCAGCCTAAAAGCATTTCCCTCTCTGAATGCTCCAGAGATGGTGTCTGGGCAGGAAGGGGGTGTGTGCCACCCATGCCACTGCCACCAACCCATCAACCAGTGCCCACCAACAGGCTTCCATGCTCACCCACACACTCGGGCCTCTGCAAGAGGAGCAACCAGCCCTCAGCCCCACTGCATTTGCTTGCTTTGCTTTTTTCCAAATGTCATACACAGGTATCTTCACAGCTACACTTCATATACAACCTCAAAACCCAAAAATGTGTATTGCAAACACACTTGGCAAGCTCACATCCCATATGCTCTTCTCCTCGACCAGAAGTTTCCAAGAGATGCATGAGCACCTTTCTTTCATTCTCTACAGATTTCTCTACAGTTCTCATCAAATGTAACTTTTTTTTCCCAGTGCCCAGACAGATAGGAACAGCAATGAGTAGGAGAAAAAGTACATGTGTTTTTATTATTTGACTATTTTTCCAATTGACTAGCACTTGAAATGCATAGAACAGATGCAGCATTTCAATAAGCGTTACTGACATACACAAGCACTATATATCACCAAAGTTAGACAGAAGAGTGACTATCACCAAGGCTAAAACCAGAACCACCTCTGAAATTCAGGCCCACAATGCAAACCTGGCACCAGAATTAGCCTATTACTGCCAAAACATTTATTTTTAACTTCAAATCCAAAGGTTAATATAAAGAAGAAAAAGTGAAACATCCTTTTAAGTTCAAGATCAAGCTGATTTCCAAGTACTAGTTCTAAAAATCTCTTTTTCCTCGATCCTCACAAAAAAGGGTAACAGGAAACCTTTTGTTTTATCTGCAGTATTTTCTCTGTAAATCTATCACCTTCCTCCTTCAATCTAAACCAACCAAAGTGCACCTAAAAGCTTGCATGGGCCTCGTGACACTGTACAAACTCTGACCCCCAGTCCAAGTGAATGAATAGGAAATCTCCAGAGTGTGTGTGTGTGTGTGTGTCCCTGCAGGAGCCAAAGCTGCAAACACAGGACCCTGTGCACCATGAGCAGCTGGCTCCCTGCTGCCCCACATCTTGCCAGCACACCAGCAACACTGCTCTTTCTTCCATCCCTCTCTGATCTTTCTGAAGAACCTACTGAACTTCAATGTTTTACTTTTTTTCCCCCCAGTCTCTTAAGTGTTCTGCTCAAGCCAGGCTTAAAAAAAATTAAAAATAATATAAAAGAAAGAAAAAAAGAAAAAGGGAAAGACGAGGTGGGGGGAAGCACAAGTGCTTTGTGAGCTGAAAAGCTAAAGCCTTCTACTTACAGGGAGTTTCGGCGCGCTCGCTACATCGCTGCCAGATTCCCCGAGGATGAGAGTCATGTGAGGAGGCAGAGGGTGGCTCTGCTAAGCAAACACAGCACCGTAGGCCGGGCTAATCCTGCACCTGTGGCGTGTTATTCAGCAGCAAAGAAATGTAGTCCAGACTGCCTCTGCTTAATACGGCTCAGCTGTTTCCCTCTGTGCTCGCTTTGATTGTAAGCTGGCGAACAATATTATTCCAGCCAGGCGCAAAGGGGTATTCGGGCTACATGGGATGTGACAGCAAAAAGGCGAAAGGAAAAGAAAATCCTGGAATTACAAATAAAACAAAGATCCCGAGCAGTACAGAATTCCTAACTCTTTCCAGATGGCTGGCAACGCCTTCCAAGGTCGGTATATAAAATGCACACTGAAGTTGGAGCCTTCTGCTCCTCACCTCCCTTTAAAGTGGGACTACTTGTGATACAGGATACACCACAGTGGCCTGGCCCTCATTTACCCAATCCAATACGTATTTCTTGAGAGCACTGGCAAGAAGGTTTCCATGGGGTTTTAGGCTTCTTATGGTACAAAAAAATACCAATTGAGAACAGGCTATGAAAAGAAATGGTATGCAACCAGCAATTTGGGATTTTTTTTTCAGAGAAAGAGCCAGCAAAGAGGTTGTGAAGTTGCTACTAGGATAGGTTTTATCATAGCATATCACAAAAAAAAAGCACAGAAAACCCCCACAAAACCAAAACCGAAAAAAACCCCAAGAAACAACAGCCAAAAAAACCCAAAAAGACCACACACAAACAAACAACAAAAAAAGCAAACAGCAACAAAAGAAATCCAGGAAAAAAAAAAAAAAAAAAAAAAAACAGAAAAAAGCAAACCCAAAACTAAAACCAAACAAACCAAAAAAGACAGGAAACTTGATAAACTGCATCAAACAGCATCAAAACTTGGCCCCATCATGGAACAATAGAAAGAATTTCATTTCAAGGTAGAGTACACAGCCATTGAGAGCATATGATCCTGATATTTGCTGCACAAGTTGACTAACCACTGTTAAAATTCCCTGTAATTGTAATCCACACATATTTACATAAAACAAACAAGTATAATTTAAATACAAAACCACACAGATTTTTATTTCAGATACTTGAAATTATTTACTTAACTTAATCTGGTAATCAGAATTTATTCCAGATAATATGGTCATAATATACCACACCTCCTCCACACAACATCTGTCATTTCCATGATAGCATGTAACAGTCAGAGGTGACCAATAGATGCTGTTACTAATTTTTTTCTGATATTAAGCTGTAAACATCAGACATTGCAGTCACAACACACTCCCAGCATTTGTACTGAAATATTCTTCTCTACAAAATGATACTTCAGTTTCTGCTCCATCATTCCCTAATCTAATTCCACGTTTGGAAACTGGTGATGAAAAAAAGAGATATCTGCACACTCAGAACTATGTATCAAATTTCTTGGTGGAAGGTTTATTGCAGCTGCTGTTTACCAATGGGATTATTTCCAAAGAAAGAGGAGCTTTATTCCTATGAGAAAATGCTCATAACTAATCAGGACCTATATGAACTTTCAACTGGTTTCTTATGCAAGAGCTAACTCTTCAAGATTCTGACTGAAACAAGTAGGATATCTAAATATTTTATTAGAACACAGAGTAAAATGTAAGAAACAAGACTTTATGCAACATAAAATCAAAATAAGAAAGCTGTCTCCAATTTCCTCTTTCAAAAAATTTGAATGTGTTAATTTGTTGGTCCCGTTGCCCCCCCCACCCCCCCCCCCCGCCAATACTTAATTCCTTTCTTGGAGCCTTATAGATGCTTTTTTTAAAGCTATCTGATACTAGCAGAGGCAATGGCTAAGTATTTCCTCCTCCATACTCTGGTCTGTTCCTGATCCACCCTTAGTTTAGAGAACTACCTGTAACTCTATCAAGACCACATGTACCAAGTGAAAAAGATCTATGATGTCTAAATTTCTGCCAACCCAATGTCGAATCCTGGTCCTGCTAGAAACTCCTTGGTGCTCCTGGCAGCAATCACATTCCTCTCTTTAACTCTCCGAGGGCATCCTGCTCATTCTGCCTTGTGTCTCCTGGAGCTCATTCATGGCAACATCCAACAAAATCATCTTCAGAGTTTTAAGCAGTAAGCTGTAAGTAGTTGCAAGTAGCTGTAACTACTTCCAACTTTTGAATTTGAAACTTCAAGACTTTTGAATTTGCTTTCTTGCTACGCTCTGGCCTCTGCAGTGCATGTGGCGTTACCCAGACTGTGCTCTGTACCAGCCTGCTCTTCTGCTAACACAAAGCTCCAAACCTACTTCTAAAATAACATGAAAACTCAGAAAAACAATGAAAAGCATGGAAGCTGGAGCATAAACAAGACTGATATAAGTGTCTTTAAGCAGAAGCAGCTTTCATATACAGTTCTTTTTACAACCAGTCACACACCTTGATGTTGACATTTAATTTGCTCTCAAAACAGTAATCTAGGTGGCTGTGGACACAGAGGAATTAGAGACACAGACTGTTTTGTATATTACTACCTGAACTTCACCTAAAGCCAGCAAAAGCTTCCTGCTAGATTGACTGTTTGAAACCAGAACACTGTGCTGGGTGAAATACTTCAAGGGTGACATCCACCTCACAACACCTATATCTGCAATTTCTAATAAAGACTCTTCTTGCAAGTTATAAGACTCAGGAAAAGGTCATATTGATGAGCTTACAGAATGTAGAAGAATATTAACCCCTAACACCACGAGGCATCATTGCTCCCCATATTATTTTAATTTGATGCATAAGCAAGGAACCTTTGTTCTCTATTATTATTGTAATAATAATAGAGCATTACTGATGGGTAGTAAATCCACTTGACTTCTCCTTCTTTCTTTCCTTTCTCTCTTCCCAGAACATGCACTTAACTCTATTAAAAAGGAAAGCTTACCACTCTCCATTCACAACTAAGCCAAAGGTCAGGAAAATGTTAAAAAACTCATCTTTCTTTCATTAACAAATTTAAATGCCATATAAAAAGGCCTAGAAAAAATATAGTAATTGCCAGCTGCCTAATTATTTTCTCATCCTCTTCCAGGCCTCAACACAATGCCTTTCTTAGGCTGACTGCCAGTAATGTTTGGAACATTAAAATACACCAAATTTCTGGAAAGACTTTGTGTTGCAAAATGTGCTCTGATGGGCAAAACTGAAGCAAATATAAGAGCAATCTGATATTATTCACCTTAAATGATGACGGAAGGGGGAATATTGTGTCCTGTCTACTCCCTCTCAGGTTTGTATCCATATTTCTAGAAGAGTTCAGTAACAGGAGGTTGGAGGTTAGAGGTGGCCAAGGACAAATTTTGGTTCCCAATTAACACTACTGAGCCATGAAAGCCTTGTCTAGCAGGCGCCATCACATACAAACTATCCTCCCACTGCACAGGGCCCTTGCTCTCTGCAGAGTTCAGTGTCTCCTGGCTTGCCCAACAGTGTAAGCAGAGGGATCATTAGTTATGACTAGTAGAGTCTAGCAGATAATGTTGACTCTCATTTCAGGAACTATTAAGCTATAAACACTGCGCTGAAAGCCATTTATCTGCATTTTAAGATAAACAGAGAAGCTATTCAATTAAGTAGACTGCAAGAAATAAGCTACAGATGCCAAATCGAACAACTTTTAAACTCCAAAAGAGAAAATCCGTGCATTTAATAAGCACAACTTTCTATCAAAGAATTACTCACATGGTAGTTCATAAGCAGCACAGCTTAACCACCCCACCATGTCTGATTTTAAAAAATACAAATAAAAGTGCAATTACAAAACAGTTAAATCAAAACAACGTAAATTACACTCACAATTTACAAGTTCCTACGGCAGCCACCAGTGATGGTGTACAAGGTTACAAAGAGACAATTTTCATATGGCAGTATTTACATTTTATCTACACATCGCTGCAATACAATTTGAAAATGAGATGCTATTCCAGACCTCCACAAATGAGATAAATGCCTAAGCTGTCATGTTCGAATCTGCACTTGATAAGGAGAACATTCTTCCTGAGATAAGCAAAAGAGTATGAAATTAATTTCTCCAGTCTTGCCAACCAACCAGATTTTTTAACTGAGTATTATTCATCTCTTTGGACATATCTCTATGAGATCTTTAAGATATTAGCTTTAAAAAAATTAAAAGAAAAAACCCAACCTCAAACCACTAAAAGGCATACCCACTAAATAGTTTCCAGTATCCTTTAAAAAGATGTAAAATACAAGACATTCTAATATTAAAAAAAAAAAAAAGGATTTTTTTTTTTCCCTCTCCACACAAAAATTAAAAAACCTGATCTTTCCCCACACTTCCAGATGCCAGAGATTTTCCAGCCAGCTCTGAGGTCAGACAGGGGAACACACAGGTGCACCGTGCATCAGCAGCTGAAAGCTTGCAAGGTTGTGCCGGAATATGATCTGCCCCCTCTTCCCGCATTCCTGCCGGCATTATGAACGCTCCCTGAAGGAATAATACCCTAATACAGACTAATTTTCCACAAACAGCCCCAGCCTCATTAAACCTCTTCTTTATCAGCATTGTTCAAAGCAGTTTTTCTGGTAATATTGAACTCTCCTACGCCCATCTGAAGAGAAAAGAAACTCCTTTTATGTTCTCTCCAGTATCGTTTCTCCTACTCAGGTCCACTGGCACTACACAATAGATTCAATCAAAATATTCAGTTTCATCATATGGTAGTAATGTCCTAAAGCTATGACATGGATTAAGAGAGAGAGAGAGTCTGTTCCAATAAAAAAAGAGATCACCCTCCCAACAGGATTTGATAGATTTCTGAGTGACTCCTCCCAGCAATCAGGCAAGCCCACGTGAACCAAGAGGACAGTATTCCTAAAGCAGGTGTTTTTCAGAACCTGCAATTCTTCACACTCTTTAAATGGCCTTTTACCTTTCCCTAGAAAAATCCTTTTGCCTTCAACAACATCACACAGACTCTGTTAACATGAGCAGCCTTTGCCACTACAATAATTAAAAATTTGCATGTGGCATCACCCAGCTTTATTGTGGAGCAAAAAAAAAAAAAAGAGCTGGTCTGCATTCAAGCACCCTGGTAAGTAACAAAACTTGAGAGTGAGGTTATGACATGCTGAAACCAAAAGTGGGTCCTCTTCCCAAAGTGATGAATACCTGTGGCACCTTGTCCCAGATGCTCCATGATGCACCTTGCCTATCTGCAAGTCACTGATGTAACTATGTTCTTTTAAAACCATTTCTGTTTTGCAGATGAGAATTTTTATTACAAGACTGACAGAAGAACGCCATCTGCAGACATTCCTTCTTTCTCAGCTCCATCAGATTATCCTGAATGGACTGAGACTTGAAAAAGACCAGAGGATAACACAATACAGAACAGAAATGCAGCCACAGGATTTCTGCCTGTCCTATATACTCTAATAACAACCCAGAAATGACAAAACCAGCTTTACTGCAAGTTGCTAGTTCAGAGGAAAACAGCAGACCAAACAGTGCTGTATTTTCCAGTGATTCTTTTGCCTTCTGTTCAAAGTACAAACAACCACAAGAGATTGCCCTGACTTCAGCAAAAATCAAAAAGAAGTTTCAACTAAGGCCAACAAAATACAACAGTGTGGGTCTTGTAGAAACTTCACTTAAAAGAAGGTGGCTATGCTCACCAATATGAATTTAAAATGCTGAAATTAATTTTTTCTTTCCCTTTTCTTCTTTTAATCTGTTTAAAAGAGAAGAAAATTGTCATCCAGCTAAGTTTCATTTCTTTCAGCTCCAGTCAATCTCTAAAAATACTCCAAGGCATAAGAACAAGGGGCCTACAGCAAATATGTGTTTCAAGATGAGATGCTGTGTAGTTTCAGAGAGAAAGAAAAATATTTTCCCAAGCTTTCAACTTTTCACTTGTATAAAATAGTGTATTTTACAGCTAGGTAAAGATGTAAAATTAAACTTCTTCCTTAGTGTAATGCACTGCAGCTCACTACAAATACTGTTAACATACCTAAATGCATGAATTGTGCAACATTTTCCATCAGAATATGAAAGGAAATAGATGCCAAATATAGGGTAAAAGACTATAAAAAGTAAGCTTTCTTCCATAAAATACCTGAATTCTTAAAGAATGTGTCTCACAAATAAGAGGTTGTTTCTATGCTACATCCTGACTATTGGTTTGATCAGCCTTAACTAAGAAATAAGGAAAAGTATTTGGAAATTCTGTAAATAGGCACAGAGATTATTCTTTACCCAAATAATAAAGTTATCTGAAATTACTCCCTCTCAGCTTGTATTTCTTATTGCTGGTCTTTTAATGCACCGCTGCTAAATCAATTCCCTACACAACTTTCTACAGAGGAATGGTTTGGTGAAGTCCTTTCCTGTGTGGGAAAGGATACCAGATAAAACAACCATTATCACCGAGTTCCAGTCAGATAAAGAAGGAAAACGGTAAAAACCATTTTTAAAGATGAATGTGATTATTATATACATTCACACTTTTCTACATGTATTATTGCATATTTCTACACTGCTTTCCTTTTCAAAGTTGCTTCCCCTTGGACTGAAGGTGGCAGACAAAAGTTCAGTCTCTGTGAGTTACAGAACCAGATTTATCTGTATGTCCAGGCAGTAGAAAAACCCTTCCAAAAAGGGCAGCTGATTCACTCCAACACAGATTTCATGTTTTTCTTCCTAAGTTACCACCATGCTCAAGGAAATACATTTCAAGTATTTAGTAATACATTCAGCAAAAAATCAATGTAAACACCTAAACATGCATGACATCAGAAAATATGTCAGATTTAGTAATTTTCTTCTCTAAAATACACCACAGTTAACTAATCTTACCCCCAAAAAATGATTCTTTAGAACGCTGCAGGCCCCTACACTGGAAGCACCTACTTTGTCCACCAACAGAAGTGATATGGAAAACACAGGGCACAAACCCAGGAACAGCAATCGAAAATTCAGCTGCAACTCTGACTAATGTTTGCCAAATTGACAGTGAGACAGGGCTGCAGGAGCCTCCTCAGGAGCAGAGCCACAAGGCATGCATTCCAGCAGCTGGGCTGTACCCAGAGAAGCCAGAGGGAACATTAATGGGGGGAAATGTTATGGGTATCCCTCTTATCTTTGTCTTGGAAGTTAGCTTAGAATTGGAGTTTAAAACCTTGACTCCACACATGAGAAAAACATGAAGCTCACATCAAGCCTAGAGATGGAAGTGTTGGTAGGCCAAACATGACTTCTCCACTAAATGTTAGCCACCTAAAACAAGCAAGAACAAACCTTTTAATAGCTACTTGAAATAATAAGCTTAATAAATTTATGTTCAGAAAATCTAAAATACATTCTGAGAGAAAAAAAAAACTTGTACTGCATATTTTTCTTACTCAGCAATAGAATTTCTTATATAAAAATCATTGTAATAAATCAACAAACCTAAGAATCTACATTTAAAGAAAGGAGAAAAAGAGGAAGAGTTAAATACAAATCCAAATTTGTCATTTATTCTGCATCCTGCTGGCTGCAGTTTCAGTAGGTGAAACACTCAGGATAAAAACAACCCTACTTCTTCAGTTTTATTCTCATCAGCACCATTGATGTGAGTTATCAAACTGAGCAGATTCAAATCCAAAGCTCACTGTGTTTCAGAAAGGAATCAGTAATTTCTGTTGGTATAGCTTTAGTACAGGGAACAATCTAAAATTTTCAACCCTTCAAAAATACTAAAGTTATAGAATGAAATCCCACACTTTACTGCAAGCATTTTTAGTTTTGCCATCACCTGCAATGGGTTTAGCATTTCAAGGAAAGATATCACCTGCAGAGAATTCCTCTTCCTTTCTCTGTCAGTTAGAGAAAATCAATTAAAAAATTTATGTAGTGAAGTAATTTCCCTGCTTTTTTCCTGTATCTTAGCTCCCACTGAAACTAAATTGAGTCATTATGTTAAAAATTAAGGTGAAATAAAGACCAGAATGCACTGCAATAGATTTACAGGGTCCCTTTTGGATTTACATTCACTGTTCTGTAACCCACAAAATACTAGGGAACCTTGGGAAGAAGTCTAAACCCTTAATCTAAACTTAAAAACCTCACACCCATTCAGAAAGAGATGATTAGCAACAAAAGTATTCTAGCATCATATTTCTGGTTCCTTTCACTAGTATAAAATGGCTTCAGATTCAGCAGTATTATTAACCAAGTGTTTTAAGACCACTTTTTCCTTTTCCTGCAAAGTTTCTCCTTCTTAGCACTCTCAGGAGTATTTGCTTCTGCCAAAGGTAAATTCAGTTCTGCCTGTAACAATCATGCAAAATGAGGCTCAGCACACTTCTAGCAAGGAACAGATGTATTTTATATAGATCATTGTATTAGAATAGTTGAAAATACTGCCAAATTACAGGTGAAAAAACCCATGCTTTTCAAACATGATTACAAGAAACCCGCACAATCATGTTACTCCATCTGTATGTTGTATTACTTACAGAAGTTCAAAATAGTTCAGTAAAACAGATTATTTCTTTTTTTTTTTTTTTTGTACACCTCTTTTAGAGAGCTTTCAAACTATATTATATGAACAAGGAAAAAAAAATAAGGCACCCCATTGAAAAATAACCAAAAAATCACACGTCTTAGAGATGTGGGGGGAATGGGGGAGAATCTGTTAAAGAACAGAGGCACTAGAAGATTTCCCTTAGAAATATCTTCTCCCTATCCCTGAAGAATTTCATAGTTTTCCTGTATGACAGTATTAGTTGCTTAATTTGCCCTACAGCAGACACAGATCATCCCACCAGTGTCTCCTTCCTGTCACTTCCACCCTTTTCCAGGAGAAAGTCAGCTCAATACTCCTTCTCACTTCCCCCAGCAGAGGATATCCAAAATCCTCCAGATGACATCACAGGGCTGTCTGACAACCTTTCCTCAATAAAGCCAGCCATAAGATTTTAACAGGCTGACACTCAGCTTTGTCTCAACAAAAGGTGTCCAGGGGTTCACGCAAGGAGAAGAGATAGAGGACAATGTGCTCAACTATTAGCCCTGCTTATGAACTTCTCAACCCACCCTGCAGCAATCAGGGTATCAGCAAAGGACTCCACTTTCACAGTAACACCAGCTAGGGAGCAGTTCTTGCCAAAAGAAACACCCCTGTCAAAATTCCTCTGCCAGCAGGGATGTGCAGGTGTTTCCCCACTCCTCATTTTGTAGTCCATTGGTTGAGGGACCTCTACATCTTCTAGTCCCAAATCACATCTGCTGGGAGTTCCCTAAGGTGTAGAGGATTATTGTTAACGAAAAACAAATGATGGAAATTGAAACCTAAATAATCAAATTTAGGCTGTAAAGAAGAAAAACTGGCGGCTGGTGGAATTTGGACAGGTGTCCTCTCCTCCCATTTAAGCCATCAAAACCTAGTCACCAAAGTTCCCTCCTACATAACACAGATACAATAATAAAGAATCATTTTCTGGACCCATCTGTCCAAAACACATTTGGAATAACATTTCTAAAGCATCTTTCACTCTTCTTTTCCTACAGGCAGCTTACAATCAGGCAGTAAAGGAGAGGTGACACACTGTACTCCCGCAGTTTGCATACATTTCAGTTTTTGCACTTTGTGTTCTTTAAAGACATGAATTAGAAGCAAGTATTTTCCTGCATGTGCCTTGTAAAGCAAAATAGGACACAATGTCTGAAACACTTCACTCTGTATACTGTTTTGATGCCTCTTGCCAACACCAGACACAGTGATGCTCTTTTGCCAGCCGCGGTCCGCAGGACACCAGTTAAGAGCTTTTTTCCCTCCACAAAAAGCTGTCTAAAGCACAACTTCTTTACCCTCCCACTCCAAAGATGCGTGTTTCAGGCTGCAGTAGATTTTCTCCTTTCAACCAGCAGCTCTGTGACACAACCCAGAGGCTGAAGGAGATGTAAACTATTTACCCTGCCTCGGTGTAGGTTATTTTTGCAAGCCAGCAGGCCAGCCTCCCCGGGCCATGTTTGTTTATAAGGCAAGCGCTTCCCGCTCCTGCAGGGCGCTCGTGGAAGGAGACGCCTGGGAGTTTCTGTTTGAGGAAAGCCACTGAGTGATCTGCATTTCTGGCAGGGGAGATGCTTTGTTTAACTTGAAATAGCTTCAAAAAGCAGCACAGCAAGTGCATTATGCCCAAAGAAGCTGGTGTCACCAATAATGCTGCCATTCAAGTGACAGAAGACACTCCTATGGAGAAGTTCGAATGGAGGTACAAAGCAACCTTGAAAATCTCCCAGTTAAAATATGGGTGACCTGGTTTCACATGGAGGCTCTGTACTTTCTCTCCCTCTCTCTTTTTCACACTCAACTCTGTTTCTCCCTGGATGGCCTCTCTGTCAATCATTATGCATTTTTGTTTGTTTATTTGTTTCTTTTTGGTTTGGTTTTATTTTTTCCAATAAAATAGGTGTGCCAAACCTTCAGAATAATTGTGTAAGGACTTTTCACATTTGGAGACCACTAAAAATAAAAATGGGAAATAAGCTTAAGTAAGTTGTTGAAGTTTCCTCCAGTTCCAGCCAACCTGTAAATGTAATTTTGAATGCATATTGTTCAGATCACATGATTTAGTTTATTTTCTAGGTTATTTACTCCTTCTTGAGATCATTGTATTTTGCGTTTTGTTGCTTATAGCTAGGTTAATGTTTACATGGAAATGTCATTTTGAAAGAAAAGTATTTACATTTTACTGAGAACAAGTTGTACTTACACAATTTCAAAAACCCTGCACTTATTTAGTTGAAACTATTAGTCAAATGCAACTCAAATTTGTGAGTACTTTGGGCCCAAACCCAAACATTTTTCTGCTAGTCTTTATTTTCTAATGCTTTTTAATTTTCTTAACTTTTCAACTCTATCCATCATATCACTTCCTAGTTTTCTAGGAGAAAAATTAAGACTACTAATGATGAAAAAATATATTGGGAATTTCCTATTCTATCTATACATTTTAATAGGATGCTAAGGTCACACATTAGACTAAAAAGAAACACAAGACAAGCCCAGGAAAGTGTATTTTCTCCCAGAAGTGGAAATGCTGGAGTGTCAGTGCTTAGAAAATTTAATGGAAGTCACGTGACATACTGAGACAGTCAAATATCTACAGTTATGATAAAAACTCACAAAAGCCCTATTTAGATGTGAAAATAAAGTGATCTTCTTGGTCCTAGCTAAAACAAGTCAGCATTCTAGCATCCTCTCGGTATTTAAGACTTTGTCACAGCAGGCAGCAGAAATTCAGGAAAATACCAATTCCACAAATTTACCTCAGAGCTTTGGTCTCACAAAGATATCAGTGATTCACTTAGAAGTAATTCTGGGTTTTAATAAAACTTAATGCATATCACATTCTTTTTTTTTTTTTTTTTTAACATGTATGGAGGCTGCTATTTCACACTGGTGATTAAATCCCAGAGGTGAAAGAAGGGTTTCAGCCACAGCTGGGGCCAGCCCTGCCGGATAAAAAGTATCATGTAGGACACACCACATATTTCCCACGGAATCACAGAAAAGTGGCATTTTGAGAGGAAGGGAATTGTCCAGTAGCTCCCCTTCAGTAGCAAACCTCACTCAAGCCTTTTCAAAACATTCTACTGTGTGAAGGCTGATTGTGCTTCTCTCCATTTATTTATTAAGACACAGCAGGGAAGAGAGAAGGAAATAACTAACATAAAATATAGGTGGGATGTAGAAACAAGGCTGGCTGAGGATGATGTCCCTTCTCCCACTGCTGTGTTGCAGTGTGCACTGTTCCACACACCATGCAAACTTCTTGGGGCAGCTCATTTTCACTTCCACCACAGCTTCACTTCTATTAGCACAGGGCTGCTTGAGCTTAGTACTGAAGGAGAAGGTTTAAAGATGCCTTTCAAACCCTGCATGGCTCTCTGTGCAACACAGCTACAAGTGAATACAGTCTGCATTTGCTAGTAAAACAACTGTAAGCTTCAGCATCAAATATCAGACAAATTCAGCACTGATTACACGGCAGTCCTGATGTGTAAGTCTCTACTAAGCTACAGGGCAGCCTTAAGAAAAGCTCTCCAGTTCTGGCAGCAAGCCTCATCCCCAGTTTGCACTTTTAAGGGTAACTTCAGCATGCTTCACATAGCACGCTACTGTTAACAACCACTCGTCACTCCTTTCCCGTCCCCTCTGCTCTCAGCCCACCTGGCAGGGTCATTACTTAAACCAACAGAAATACACTTTTCAGTAACATTTTCAGGGTATTAAATACCTTTTCAAGATCAGAATGTATCAGATGCCCAGCTTTTTTCCCCCCTGTCTTTCAACAGTTAGTGTTCAAAATGTCAGTCATGAGCGACATTGTGTGGGATATTTTGCTGTTAGTACAGAATAAATATTTAGGTAGAGAACATGCAAATCTATGGGGCAAATCTTAAGTAATTGCTACTGACTGCAGTGAGTAGTGCTGCAAAGGGAATATACAGGTTTACTTTAAATGGTGTAATATATTATTATTCAAAAATATTTGCCCCTGAAAACGGGACCAACTCATGCAACAGTCTTCATTTTCCACAGAGATCTGTATTTGCATTACTATATCCTGCTAGAAAAAGACTGCATGAATGTTGTTCCCTACAGAATAATCTGAGAAGGCTGAAGAAAATCTCACTGGAATTAAATTTTGCCAAAAACCACCTAAAAGAAAACCCCTCTTTATTCACCAGCTCAGATATTAACCTCCATTTATGCAAGGCATTATAAATGAAACTTGCTCACACTGGATAAGTGTCTGTACTTCAACCATCTTGTTGCCAACTGTGTGGAGAACAACAGTGAAGGTGCAGAAAAGAATGGATTTAATTATTTTATGTTGGGGGTTAGTTTCAAGTGTTTGGCAGTAGGATTTACTTCCATGCTCTACAGATCAGAGGCAAAACAGCTATTTGAATTCTTTCTCCATTATCACCTTTCTGTCTCCCAGAAGCTCACCTTTATTCATTAACAGAAGAAAGAGAGAGGTGAAATCCTCTCAGTCAAAACACTGCCTTTTGTTTCCTGCAATATACTGGGATTACTTTTGTATGAGGACAGAATGCTGCCTTTTGCTGGGATTTTGTACAATATATACTATCTATTATTTAATTATTTTAAAAATGTTTGAACCAATGACAATTTGGGGCGAGAAACTTCTGAGTCTAAGCACTTGAGCTTTAAACTGTTGTGCATGTCTCCACTGCATCTTTTAAAGTGAGACTCCAGTTCTCATCTCAGTCTTCTAAGTGCTGACAGAAATGCAGCCTTCAAGTGCAGTGCTGTTACTCATACATTGAATAGATGCTGATGGACACATTCGCAAGCAGACACATTCAGTGTATAGAAAACAGTGAGAAATATTGTGGGAGGTGCTGAAACTGAAACTCTAAGCTCTGGCATTTCCTTCAGAAGGTAAAAAACAACACAGGAATCTTAGGAAGCACTACTGTGATGAAAGAACCCAATAGCAGAGCTGTGTGAAACACCCTAGACAAATAATGCTTGTTTGGTTAAAATGAGATACATTGCTAAGGCCCTTTTACACTATTTCATAGAGAAGACCATTCTCCAGGGCCTGAATAGACTGAAGAAATGTTAGTGTTTCATTTTAGAAGTCTTAAAATTATTTAATTGATCATCAAGATATTAGGATGTTTTTTCCAGCCATCCAATGCAATTAATTTGCATCTATTGAGACCCAGATATTCCACAGGAGCACTAATGTCTTTGCAAGGGCAAAGATGGGAGATTACAGCTCATTCTCTCCTCTGCATGCTGCCTGAATGTGCACACTGCAGACTAGAATAAAAGACAAATTTCTGCATTGCTGGGAAAAGCAGCTGGGTTTAATTGTGTGTAAATTTGCCCTGCAGTATTTTGTCCTACCTACTGAACAGTAAACTGTCACCTCAGTCATCCTCATAGGCAAAATAACAAAGGAGCTAATCCTGATTAGGTCTAACATTGTCTGAATCACATTTATGTTCACCGTGAAAAAACAGGTCACAGAAGTTAATCCAGCCTGCAAAAATTCTAGAACCAGAAAACTCATCAGGCAGAGTACAAGTCATATGCCCAATCACCTGACATGAGCCATACACCACATCTTAGCAAGAATTAACCCACTGCAAAACTTTAGCCATTGGCAACCTCCTTAAGTGCCTTCCTTTCCACTCTTTTCCTTCCCAAGTTTCCCAGGAACAAAAATAGAGCTAGGAATACATAAAGGAAGGTGAATTGCATCCTTGTATACGAATTCTTCAAAAATCTGAGATTTGCTGAAGATTCTTAATCAAAATGCCTAAAAGAGGCAAGATTCTGCAGGGAGAAGCTTGTGTTAACATAACCTTTCTGAGGAAGGTAAACAGGGAAAATGAATCTGAAAAGGTCCTCCAGGAGAGCAGTTGATAAAAGAGGTTCTCTGTAACAGCAATCAGGGGAAGCCTAAAGTTTATCTAAGGGAGGCTATGTTTTATTCCCTCTCAGGCTTGACCAGACACTGTACATTGCTGCTCATAAACTGGCTGGACAAGAACATGTGCTGACAGGCTGGATATCACCAAAATAAAGGTGTCAGCCTTACTCTGAGATCACTCAGATGAACTCAAACTGAACAATTGTGGAAGCTCATCCAGAAGCATTTCAATGCTAATGGCCAGCAAGCCAAGTTGCTGGTTTGCTCATTTCCTTCTATGAATACATGCCAGCACACCTGAATCTTGCAGCAGAATAAAGGAAAATCCAGAAAGCTGCTGCTAAACTTACTGCTTATAATGAAATCACTGTGAGATCTTTTTATGCAGATCTTTTTTGGGCCGTTTTCCTGGATGAAGCAACAGCTGTCTTTGCCAATCTCCTCACAGGCAAAGAAAATTTTCAAGATTAATTGCTCTGATAGAAAACAGGAGATTATTTTTTTTTCCTTTGCTTTGTTAGTGTGGCTTCTCCTGCAGTCAAGTTTCTATCCTAGAGGCTCTTCCAACTGTGAATTAATTACAGGTTTGATAAGCTGCATACCTGTTGTTCACAGAGATCAGGAATGGTAAACTTAAACCCCCTTTCTTCATTTCCTAGAAGACTTTATTTCCTGGAAGACTGTAAAATTAATTTTCCACTTCTCCATGAAAGCTGATGGGAGGCAACTGCTGATGTTCTCCCATGGTTAGAAGTGTAGCAAAAGGAGACCACTGCTGAAATTTGGGCTTTAGCAGAGGACAAGGGCCTGAAAACATGGCAACCTTTGCTCTTCTCCTGAAGAGCTTCCAACTAACCCATAAATGAAAGTAGCAGAGCCCATAATCTAGACTGGTGGGTGCCCTTGATGAAACCCATGCTACACAGGATGTCGTCTTTTTTAATTAGGACATTTAACAGATGGATATGGCCAAGAACCAGAATTGCCTGTTCTCGTTTAAGAATAAGCTCTCCACCCAAACAAAGTATTAATGTGTCACTCTGTATAATAAATACATGACTTGCTATACAAAGAAGTAGAGCTGAATGGCTTTGGCCTTGTCTCGAGCTAATTTATTTTAAGTCTATATATAACAAGTTCCTCTGACAATGAATTGTGTAACGTCTACAAGACAAAAACCGGCACACTTCGTTAGCTACAGAAAGACAGGTGGACTGACAGAAACTTCCACTTAGTGCTTTTTTGGCAGCCTGCCATAGCTTGAATGGGGGCAATTATGAAAAAATTGAACATGTGACTTTAATAAACTGCAATATAGATCGCTGTCTGGTGGAAGCGAAGCTTTACAGTAAGTTACTCTGGGTCTAGTCTTTGCTGCTAAGAACAAATGTGTTGTTTCAGATGTCAATCATTTATTCCTGGTACTATTTGAAAAGGTTAGCAAGAATACTGACATGTGGAATTGCAGATGACACGAAGCAGCCACGGCACTGATCTCCCTCCACATCCTGTGAGAGAGATAGCCAGGCTCCCTCTGTGCCAGTGGGGAAGTACCTCCCTGAGCACAACAGGGATGTGGCAGCAGCACCTGACTCCAGGAATGCACAGCAAAGAGCAGCAGCTGCTGCTGCAGAGGTTCAACATCAGCCTCTCCAAGTGGAGCTGCTCTCAGCTCACCCCTGAGCATTGGATACTTCACAGATAAATGAAAAATAATCTTATAAAATATCTAGGATGGACATGTCTTGATGCAAAGGTGTCCTTCAGGGGTTTTACAGTTCAAGCTCTCACCTCCAGCAATTGAACTATCTGTGAGTAAGACAGCAAATAATCCATCACTTCACAGTCACCATGAGGCTGGGAAGGCATCACTGCAGCGTGTTCCACATTTTGAGCAGCTTAAATGAAAGTCGAGGTTTGGATGGACCACCAAGTCTCCTGGCCAACCAAGGGTCTTCCTTCCCTGGCCAAGCACAACCTGCCTTTTTCAAGAAACCTCACATTACCCCCCAAGGGGATGCTCTTTCGGCAATAAATGTCTGCAGGGAACTTCTTCAGGACTGAAGCAGACCATTGATTGGGGAAGCACTCACTGGCCCTCTAGCATGAAAGCCTGCCTACATGTGAGTCACAGAAATCCAGGCTTGCTGGAGCTGCTCACATGGGAATGGAGGCAGAGAGAATGACTAGATCAAGAGCAGCAGTGGTCCCAGACTCCCATACCATTTTTTCCTAATTCCCTATTAGAAGAAGCAGCAGAACAGTTTCTCCCCATCCCCACATCCACCTGCCCACTCCAGCTCCCTCCCCTGGCAGCACTGAGGATGTATTTTCATGTGCTGCCACTGATACTGCTATATTCTGTAATTTCGACTTGCTCCCAAACCCTCTGTAAAAATAGTAGCAATTATTTACAACAGGAACAATGTGCACTGATGACAAATCCATAAGAGACATTTCTGACACACCACAAATTCAGTAAGGACAAGTCCAAATAATGAACTCTCATAATTTGGCGCACAAATGCAACACTGAGAACAACCAGCTAGTCAATAATCTGCAGCACTAGACAGGAGGTCACTGACTTAATGTGAGTCATCAGTGTAATAATTTATGAGAAAGCAGTTCCAATATCAGGAGATATCAACAGACTCTTCTGTGTAAGAAAGGATAAACAAGCCTCCTGCCCAGGGCAGGAAATTCATTTCAAGAGCAGTGTTGCGCTTTGGGCAGCATCGCTCCCAGGAGAGAAAAACTTGTGACAAACAAATCCAGAAAGTCACAAAAAGTACCTTCACTTTCAATTTGAAAACAATTATGAGGACAGATTAAAATTATGAGACTTGTACAGTCTAAAGACAAGGGCCACATGGTAACAGCTCAGAAATGAGTAAAAAGTCTCTGCAAAGACAGATGAAATGTATCCCTGCTCCTTGTGCACTTGCTCACAGTGAGAAACAAAGGCTGAAAATTGAACACTGAGATCTCAGACATCCAGAAGATCAAGTTTCTTTGAAACTCTAACAATGAATGGAAACAGATTGTTTAGAGGTGCAAGAATAAACATTGCTTCCCAAAGGTTTAAAAAATTATTAGACAAACAGATGTCAGGAATGGTTTAGGTACCATCAGGTAGAGGGACAGCCTAGACAATTCAAAGTTTTTTGCACACTTACTGTCCATCACTCTACAAAATGCAAATTGAACTAATTCAAAAACTGAATCTGTATCTCTCAATTTTTAGTACATTAAAATTCATTTAATGTAATTCCACTTTTTAATTTTGTAACATTGAAATTCTAACTTGGCCTAATGAACAATAAAGAAAACAACCTAAACCCAAAATGTTTCAATGTAACATTCATAAAACACATATTATGGTATTACAGAGACTCTGTATTACTGTTGTTTGCTCACCAAGCCAAAAGACCTGTTCACTACAAAGTTTTTATCAAGATAATTCCATCACTGGAATTCCAACAATACTGTTCCCATTATCGCGCTCACATCAGAATAAGAATAAAGGTTAGATCAGTTGTAGCATCAGTATTGGTGACAGCCTGAAATCTTAGAATCATAAAATGGTTTGAATTGTAAGGGACCATAAAGATCTTAAAGGTGACCTAGTTCCAAGCCCTCTATCCCAGACTGTTCTCTCCAAAGAGAGGTTTAAGGGAAAAAGAGGAAAACAACAGCTAAAGAATTGCTAAGGATCTCAGAGAAAAACTGTTTTGAAAAGACACTGAATCTTTGTAAATAAGGAGACTATAGTATTTTGGCTTTTCTTCACTCAGGAGACTCAGAAGTTGTAGCAAGCCTTAACTTAAATTAAAACATTTTTATTACACTTTGAACATTGCAGTGTGTTTCTTTGATCATAATAGCTTAATCTCAGAAGAACAAAGAAGCATTAAAAATCACTCTCCGACTCTACCCTGAGATTACCCTACTCTGCCTCCTCTGAGATTATTTTTAATGCAGGCAAGAAAACATCTCTTTCGAATAAGAAAATCCATATCACATTTTTCTCCAGACCTTTAATTGTTTAATGATATTTCCCTAGGAAGATGTTCAGTTTCATCTACACAATCCTTTTTTTTCCTTTCTTTTCCAAAAGGTTAATCAATATTTTGAAATATAAAGCTACTTTATAAACTGTCTTGATTTTCCAAGTTAGTCAAACTGAAGTTGTAACGAATAACACAATTAACCGTGTCTTCCCTATTCAACGTATGAGTTCTCTTGCAAATAGCAGCTTCTGCCAGTTGGGGTTTTGATTGTCAGAGCAATAAAATTTTGCTTTCCAAAGCTTTATGTTCTTTGTGCACAGCTGGAGAACTTCATATTTAGCAGAGGATTACCATGTACATGCAGCTGAATTGTTAATTTATAGGGGAAAGTGAAAAGTAGCATTTGCAGTGTAGTGTGAAAGAAGATGATATATAGTCAAGCCAACAAGGGCCACGCACAAGAGTGGAGATGAAGAGCCACCAGTCAACTCAGCTGGACTCAAGCTCCCAGGCTTTTATAATACCAGTTCTTTATTAACAGGAATAACATTTTCCTTGCAGCCTGGATCCCTAACAGGCAAAAGATTGTTTAAAAACAGGGAGGAAAAATACCATTGTAAAGAGTTCCCGCATGCATCTTCTCAGGAGGGTTAGGGAAACAGACATCAAGCGCTGACAGTATTGCAGAAATGTCTTCTATTTCCTTATGGTCTGTATTTGTCCAGTGAATTTCAGGGGAAATTTCCACAGAGGACATACTGTTAGAGCACAGTACACTCCAAGGATACTGTGTTCAGCTCCATCCAGCAGGTGTTTCAAAGGAATGCTCTGCCTGAAACCTGCCTTTTGATTATTATGGCTTTGGAGACCTTCTGAAAACAGAGACCTGACAAGGGCACTGAGCTTTGTTTAGAGAACTTAATCCTTATTCTCCCAGCTGCCAACAGGGAAAGACTATGCTTTCCCTAAGTAAAAAATTCCTTTCTTAGAATCAAGAGATGAAAGTGGCAGAGAGGAGCAAACACCCTCCCTGAACAGCCGAGTTAACATCCCAAACAGCTGCCTGTTAACAGCAGCAGAAACATCCCTTTTCACTTTGACAACGTGTATCAAAGTAAAAAATCTCTGCCAGGTGGCATTAGGCACTACAGGAATACAAAAAATACCCAAAGAACAAACTCACCCTGTGAGCCTCTGAGTTCCTCCCTGCTGTTGAAATGAATGGTGTGGAGGGTGCCACCAATGTGACCTGGGTGATGAATCACATGCCAAAGGCTACAAAGCATAAGTCATTCCAGTGCTATACTGAGCATTATTGGAAATATTTTATATAATGATAAAAACCCCTTTGATTTAAACTGAAATTCCAATCTTGGATGCACACATTACCATGAGATTCCCATTACTCCTAAAATACTGATAATGTGAGTCCAAAGACAAAATTGTTCGAAGTGTTCATAGATTTTTTTTTTCCCTCCAAAGACCTTTACTTTTATCAGTGGCACACCAACCTAGAGACTTTCAAAAGTATTGGGAAGTAACATGGGTGGTGATGCACTGAAACAGGTTGCCAGAGCAGCTGTGGATGCTCCATGCCTGGAAGTGTTCAAGGGCAAGTTGGATGGGGCTTGAGCCACCTAGTGAAAGGTGTCCCTGCCCACGGCAAAGGCAGCAACTGAAACTAGATGATCTCTAAGGTCCCTTCCAAATCAAACCATTCTATGATATTTAAATATGGCAGGCTTGTAAAAAATCTAATCTGAAGCACTACAGTACATTTCATGAAGCTTTTCTTAAACAAAATCTTTACTCATGAGCAGAAGAGTTTGAAGAAGGAGTGCATTTGTTGCAGCTCCTTCAAAGATCTGACCTAGAATGGCCCAATAATAAATCAGTAACCACCCCTGGCTGTAGTAACTCACACCCCAGGGATCTGAGGAGTTGAATTTCCTGACAATGTCACCTCCAAAGGAATATGCCAGCTCAGCAGGACTTTTCCAGCATCCTTGCTTCCTGCCTGTGAGCAGGCTGTGCAACAGCACAGTGGATGGTGCTGCTCATCCCAGTGTTTGGGAACTGAGGAGGAAAACAAATAGGTTGAGAGATAGACCAAGCTGGACTGAAAAGCTGAGAAAAAGCATTGGACACAAAACTGAAGCAGAAGTGAGCTGAGAAATCTGGGAACTTTATAAGCTGTGCTGGGGAAGATTGAATCAGGTGAAAACGAGGCGCTGGATGTTTCTCTACAGCTTAGAGCTGCACTTTGATTTGTTGAATCTCATAACTCCTCTGTGGAAAAACCTTTCTGTAAGACCTAGCAAAACATCCTGTCCCTTACAAGTGCTGGACATGGAGATTTGCAACCTATTCTTTGTGCCACTTTGTTCACTCAAGGGAAAAGTTTTGTGACATGGATATGCATGGTCATTGTGCTGCATCATGCTTTGGCACAATAGGGGGGTGTGCTACATGAGAGGACTTCTGTTTTCCACTTGATTTTTTTTCAAAGTCTAAACAATAACCTATAAAACCACAATATGTTAGAAGCACACTAAAAAAAATCATCAACTCACCTGCCTACTGAGGAGATGGCTGAATTAGTGTTACTTCTGCAAGTTTAACAAAGAGTATTTATCACTGTGTGTGGAACCCTTTTTTAATTATTGCCAGAAACTTAAAAAGTAGGTGAGGTAAATAACTACGAGTAGGAAAAAAAAAAACCAACTCCTAAAAAAGGTAAAAGAGAAGGAATGATCTGCAAGCAGTGCCACTTAATGCTTTGCTGTGACCTGTTTCCCCCAGCAGTATCTGGGGGTGAAGCCAGAACAAACATCTAAGCCATTCTTTTCTCAAGTGGTCCCCAATTCTTTGGTCCATTCCTCTGTGTGCTCAACCTGAAAACCTCAGTTCTGATCACCCAGCACAGTCAGCACTCACAGGTATCACTGATGCCCAAAAGGTGCTTCACTTCTCAGGTAAGTGCATGCCAAAGGATGGAGCCCAGAGTGCCTCAAAACCAAGCATGTAGCAAAACAATGATGTCACAAGGGGATTTAGCCATGTCAGAACACACTTCCTTTGAAACAGAGTCCAAGCAAAAATTCAGTTTCCTTCTGTTTTGGTGGTGTTATTTTGCAATCACATCAGTGATCTGTTCCACCATGCCGCTGCCTAAGTCCCAGGGACAAGCAGAGAGAGGAATCAACAGCAAGGAGTACACTGCTGCTCACATGCTAAATTAGGCTGGTTTTACCCAAATGTGAAACTGCAGCCTGGGTGTCTTCTTCTAGACTGAACCGTCCTCTGCTTTGATGTTCCACCTGCTAAATGGGGGGACAGATATCCCTTTGTCTAACCCGGGTGATTTGTAAAATTAAATTTACAGTTTACAGTTACAATTACAGTAATGATACTATAATGATGGGTGTCTCAGGAAAAAAAAAAAAAGCCACGAGGAAATGAATAATCATGGCCTCAGCAGGGTCTGAATAGCATGTGGTAAATAAAGTCATGGTCACACAAAACAAAATAATGAATAGGGACTCATTAGGGGAGGATTGCTCATTCTTTATACTGAAGAAAGCAGAGGTGGGGTGGAATAGCTAATCTCTTATCATGCAACTGAAGACTGCACAGCAATGCATATGCACAGAAGTCAAAGGCTGCATGTACAACATAAACACAGACAATCTGATTGCAGCAATAGCAAGGGTATTTTCATCTGTTTTGGGCTTGTGTAGAGTGACTTGGTACGTGAAACTCAACAGCTGACATCATTTAGGATCTATAAATTTTCTTTCTAAATGTCACTTTTCTTCTCCTTAAAATGTATTACTTTGAGTACATTAAGGACTTGGTTGAATTACTTGTTCCAGATCAGGAAGCAGCCCAGATTAGCAGATTCAGTTTTGGAGTCCTGAGGTTGGAACACACACCCTTTCTGTGTCACATCCCTCCTCCTATGTTTCTTTCAAGGATGCCAAAACACCTTGCAAGGATGCCTTTACAACTGAAGATCCTGTCTGAGAGTCAGGCACATGGTGACAAACTCTCTGCCATTCTGCAAGGGGAACTTACTCTTCATTATTTTAGATTAAGCTGCCCTGAGGAAAACAATGGGAATGTAACACGGCAGTACTTCATGGCCTAAGTGGGCTGACACTCAGATTTTGAAAGCCATTTGGTGCAGTGTGTGAAACAGCAGCAGTCTGTTACTGTTTATACTGTTACTTGTATCTACAAATATTTCTGTGGCTTTTGTCATCAGCGGAAACAGCTACTCCCAATTAATGTCTCTCTTGAACAGCTCTGTGGAGTCAGACTGCATAATTATTTCCATTTTGCAGGAGAAAAGGTAAAACAAAAGAATAGACCAGACTCACAAGAGTATCTTTGTGACTAACTCCCACTGAAATGAGCCAAACTTGGTTCTACTGCAGAACTTCTGTGGATCTGGATCCACAAATCAAATGAGCATCTAGGTGGGATTATTCTACAAAGCTTTGTATCTTTGAAAGGTAAACTAAACACTTTTTTTTTTTTAGAAAATAGAGCTGCATTCTTCAGTAAAGGGTTGGCTACTACCACTAAGATATTAAACAGTCAAGAGAAACTGGAACAGGAGGGGTTATACCAAATGCTTACAGTGATGAATTTAATAGCTCTTTTTCATACTACTGATAACTGAATTTTCTCCTAATACTGTCTATTTATTGTATAAATAGAAGAAATAGTAGCCAATAAACACTGAAAATATAATCATGAATACTGTCACATAGCAAGAAAAAATTTGTCATTCTAGCCAACAGTTTCAGAAGCACAGATTTCTATACATCTTTTAGATCTATACAAAATGTAACAAAGATTTACAGCACTACCTTTACTTAGCTCTGAAAAATCGTTCTGGTGCAGACATAAGTGTTAAACCTAACCCAGTGCAAGTACAAACCTAACCACAGGACCACAGCACTCCTCCAGCTCTTCAATCCAATGTGGAAAGTGTTTTCCCACAAGTACAAACAACTCGCTTGGAGAGAAGCAGGAGCAGTGCACCAGTTATGAGAATGTTTTCAACAATTCTCCTCTTTGCCATTTGTCCTGCACTTCCCAGCATGTCCCTGGAAGGGCTGCAGCCTTTCTCCAGTGTCACACCCATCTAGGAACTGTCCACTGAGAGTAGCAAGGTGCTTCCCAGAACCAACAGTGTCATCTCAGGGCCAGGACATGAAAGCACACAGATGGCAGAGTTGTGACAGTGGGTGCTGTCTGTCACCCAAGGCTGTAAAGCTCCAGACTCAATTCCCTCTTTGCTCTCTAAACACACAGAGGATTCTGCCAACAAATCACTTAGTGGCAGAAAAACAAGAGCTTTTTCACCTATTAAAACCATTGTGTTTTAGAGACAGATTTTCCCTTATTTTTGCATCAGCTAGGCTTTAGTTCTCTTTGTTACCTAAAATAACCTTAAGATATTTGTTACAAAAGGAAGGCTGTAATATTTAAGTTTATTTTAGAGCTCTTTGGTGGCAGGATGCTAGCTGACTGCAAAAACATGTTCCAAGGGAAAGAAGGTTGCTTAAAAAGGTTAGATATTCACACAATTTTTAGTCTGCTTTTCTTTGATGTTACCATTTTATTATTACACAAAACATGTACATGAAGCACATGACCACAGATGTAGAAAGTGTCTAGGACTTCTTTCCGGCTCCAAAAAGAAGAATTTCTAAGAGGTTTATGTCTAAGTTGTAATACAAAAAAATTAATTAAAAAAAAAATTACAATGACAGCAGGTATTCCAGACTGAATCCTTCTCAGGTTGTAGAAAGCACAGCCTCTCCCTCTGCCACAGAGAACAGTCAGCCTAAGACAAGCACTAAAACCCTTCAAAAACCAGAGCACTGCAGAGTAGTGTTAATAACCACCCAAAATGATAGTGTCAGCTTTCACTGGCTGCTACTAAAGATACTAGATGAACCACAAACATTTTGGAGAACGCTGTTTTAAAGAGAACTGACCAGGAAAAATGCCAAGAATATCACTACATGTCAGTATTTGGGTTTGCATGGGAACTGTAATCTAAGAGAAATGTCAATTTCTGTACATGTAATACAGCACTACCAAGGAGAAACCATTACACATACCACCATCTCTATTTCATACACAGCAGCAATTCCATGCCCAAATTTTCCCACACGAACAAGACACTCCGTAGACAGTTTAATCCTCACTGTCCAGCTAAAATGCCTACTGCAGCTGGGCTATCCCAATTTGCAGCAAAAACCTCTCGAATTTTCTTCTTTACAGCTGCAGCTGGAATTTTTAATCTTCCCTGCTTTTTTAAAGGGAAGACATGTTAATAACATCTGATCTGGGCAGAATCAGATACAAAATTTTACAAACACCATAATAACTTCAGACACTCTTTTACCTTCCTCTTTTTACTGACAACCTCTGTACATATTTACTTATTTTCCAATTTATAAGGCAACAAAACTAATGAATAAAGTACATCTTCAGGCAGCTGCTAACAACTGAACTGCTAAGAAAACATACAGAAAACTACATTTAAAAAATAATAAAATTTATGAGATGTTCCAGCTCTTTGAAAACTAATCTGAAAGAATGCTCCCAACATCTAAATTTATTTGCAAAACTGAAGTCAGTAATGACAGATTCAGAAGGTGAACATGTTATTTCTTCATCTGTAGCTGTATTTTCAGCTGGTGACTTCCCACAGGCAGCCATCATTCATTCAACAAAATCTACTTGGTGGCTTTTAATCAAACAGAATATATTTAACAATTTAAACAAAAGACTGAGTTTCCACTTGTTACTTAGTCACAATAGAAAAGAGGTTACTTTAATGTCACATTGGCCTAATTAATATGCATTCAGATTTAGAAGAGGTATTCAATTAATAATTAATTTATTTAATATATATGTTGCTTGATCACAGCATATGTCAGTATAGAATTAGGTTGTCAATTTCAGACATTCCAGACTAGAATTTCTATGTTTTTTACTACTAAAGGAAAATGTAGCTGGCTGTTGTAAAGGTTCACTCTGTATACAAGGTGCCACAGTTAGGAAAAAAAAAAAGTTCTTTTATTGCTTAGGCTGACCAGATAAAAACCAGATGCAAAACAAAACCTCCCATAGAGTACCTAACCCAGGTAAAGGAAGAAACTAAGCCCATCTGTTTCTTAAGCTATGTCACTCACGCTGATTTTCCCAGTACTCTGCACAGCCACCAAGATATTCTGTGTTTGGGAAGAAAAAGAAATTTGCTGGAAACCTCCTGCAAATGAAACCCAGCTGCTTAAGTACAATCCCAGATGTCTCCTGCACCGTGTGGCTTTGATAGATTAAATTGAGCATAAGAAAGAGACGAAATATTTATGAAAATTAAATTTGCAGTATGCATGTCAGTAAGCCTGAAAAATATTTTTTTCAAGCGAAGACAGGAAACCACATTTTTCACCCAATCAGCTTACGTTAGGTTATAGTGGTGGCATTCATGGAGCTCCAGAGGTGCTTATGTTTCATGCAGACTACTTAGCTTTTATTCACACCACTTATTTCAGAAATAGAGACCACAGATACTGCCTCTGACACCAGTGGATCCAACATTTCTAAGTAACAAGCTGAAATGAATTACTACGTTTTACCCCTTATCCACCAAAAGTTCAGTATTTCAAAGGCTGGGAAAAAAGCACAAATCCCACTGAGCACTCTGGGTAACAAAACTGTGTTTTGGACACCAAATACTGCTGGGACAAGCAACGTGCCCTCTTTCACACTCAAGGGAATGCTGTCAGACACTTAAGCAAACTCCTGCATCCTGACACATCATCAGGCCATTTGTTCCCCAAAACATCACACTTGTACTGGCTTCCTCAAAAGAGAAGTGGATGAAAAAAAAAGCATTGTGGCAAAAGAGAATAGAAAGAACAAATAAAGGTAACATTTACAATTAAGTGAAGCCACGGAAACACTAAATAACTCAATTTTTACAATGTTTAATGTCTTGCGTAAAATCTGCAAAGACACCTGACATCTCTGGCTCCCCATGGTCCTGGTTTGCCCATCTCAGTAGATCTGTTATCACTATAATAAGCTCTCTTACGGAACATGACCAGGTTTTCCTTTCCTAGCCATTCCTAAATTTCATCCATTAGCAAACAACTGTCTTGGAAAGGGTAGCATTCCCATTCAATATGCTCTTTTCTCTCCTTTGGGGAATTGAGAAACCCAGAAAAAAATTTTTACAAGTTAATCTTTGTGATCATTTGGCACTCTATTACTTCAAAATCCTGCCTGATACAAATATCCTTCTGAATACAGAACTATGACCTAATACTCACAGATGTGATGTTCTTAGCAAAGCGAAATTAGTACAAAAGGCTAATATTTATACTGTGGATTAGTAATAAAGGGGCTGCACTTCTCTGTGCAGCTCACTGAATGTTTTTAAAACAGAAACCAGAAGGTCATTAACTTCAGCAAAGCAGGAACAGAGACAAATCTAACACTTCCCATCACCCCTGTGCTCCTTAAACACCTCCTGAGTGCATTACAGGGGCACCGGATGAGCCAGGACAGCAGAGCTGTCCCAAAGGAGATCAGGAGTTTATTTGAAGAAGCCCAGCAAGCAACATTTCCCAAAGTCTCTTTCAAAAGAGGAGCAATGAATATCCTATTTCCTTTTCATGGAATGTTTATATGCTATGGCTCGAGTACCTTTTACACTGCCAAGCCAATGCAAAGCCACATTTCAGCACAGGAAGAACAATACATTTGCTTAGTGTGCACGTTTTGACTTCATACAAGAATACATTGTGTCTGAAGCAAAAGCCCAAAATCTGCTGAGAGATGACCAGTGCCACTGCAGTATCACAGTAACTCCACAGACAAACATCATAAACATCAGTAGCATTAGAAAATATGTCCAGTACAGTTTCCAGTGTCAAATGCTAAAAAATAGAAGAGCTGCAAATACAGGTTCATAAAAAGACAAGACTGCCCTTAGTCTGGATAACTAAACCAACACACTAGCCCTGTTTATTTTTTAAAGGAATTAAGTCTCCATTTCTGCAAATAACTCAAGGAAGAGAGTAGTCCCATGTGTCTCAAAAAGTCCATCTAAGCTTAAAATCACACAGGTCTTTTACACACTTCATGGCTCTTTGGGCTAACACATAGCACATCTAGTTTTACTCCACTTAAGTATTCCACTTTCTAGTGATAAATCTGGAACAGGCATTCAAAAATCACACAAGTGAAGTGTTTGTTACACTGCAAAACATGTCAGGCCTTCAAATCCAATATCTCTGTCAAGGTGAGGGTGATAAACTCCAATTCAGAACAAGTGGTGCAAAGTACTTTTCTTATGGCCTGAGTTGAACCGTATCTCCTAGAAAAACAAGGAAGGAGGGAATGAAAGAAGTAAAGACTCAAGTATTTGCCATCTTCCCTCCAGATATGATGCTGAAGAGATGAGTTTCAAGCATCTGTAATGCTCACCTTAAGCTACTTGCGCTGCTGATTAACAGTGAGAGATTAATACCCGGGGATGCCGTATAACAGCTGTGGTCTGAACCTCGTGAACACAGACGTGGTTATGCATTTAACAGCTGGGCTCAAACTTTAAGTGGATTTCCCTGTATGGTAACTAGGATCAGTTTACAGATGAACAATTATTACTTTAAATGCTTGCTGTACAACTACACCAACACAGCTACCTCTGAAGTAACAGAGCCCAAAGGTTACCTATCCTCATGCTTTCCAGGTCCTATCTCCTAATTCCCACAATTTTAACCTCTAAGTCTCCAAAATGCATCAAGGAGCAACAAATGCCAGAGGTGGATGTGGAGGCCTGGCACTTCTCCAGACAACAACCAGACCAGCAGGTGGACATGAAATTCTTTTGCATTACATCAAAGTACAGAATTGACTGCTAAATCCCTTAAGCAGTGAGTGAACTGTCTGACAAATAATTATACAAAAAAATTTCATTGCATCAGGTTTATATATTTACCAGATTGCAAAAATAATTGACAATTACCTCTGCTTAGAGTCTCTCTGGCTTTGGATCCATTAATCATGAAGGCTGATATGTCATCCCACAGTGTGAGGCTGGGGTACACCAAGAGGCATAAGCTTCTCCTAAAAGACACAGCTGGGTCCTGCTCAGTTTTCTCATGCTTTCTCCCCATTATTTTTCACAAGTGCTACACTCTTTCATTCAGAAAGACTTCTCTATGATTTCCCTGCATCACTTTAGGACAAGGCCACATCACAGCCAACTTTCTGACTACTCAAAAGATGCTCATTTGTAGAACCACTCGTGATGCCACCAGTGGTAGTAGAGGAAGATGGAAAAATCAGCCAAGTCTATATCCTGCCTCCATCCCACATGGGTAAGATGGGCAGGAAAACCTCAGGATTTTCATAAAGCTCCATTTTTAAGTTATGGCTTACACTTCATTCCATGTATAGGACTGGTACAGCTATGCAGTAACAGATGCAAAGGATTTAGGCCAAAACCACGATTTTGCCCCAAAGCTCAGCCTCTTATGAAACATTTCTTTCTTCTTTTTTTTTTTTTTTTTTTTTTTTTTTGGGGGGGGGGATGACCTTTGCTCAGATTATGGGATAAAAAAGAGTTTTTAAAAAAAGAGACAGGTTTGGTAAAAAGAGCATTAGTCACCAGTTCCCTTGACAGTACATCCCTCTAAGTTGCATAACTGAGCTCAAGTAAGCACTTTTTCTAACCATTCAGTTAAATTAGCTTTTGGCCTACATTATTTACAATTCAGTTTTCAAACAAACAAGAATCTTCTTAAGTCAAAATTCCAGCGTGAAAAATTACCCTCAGTAAGTTTGCAATGCGGGATAGAAGCAGAAAACAGTGCTCAGCTCAAAAGCCTGAACATAAGAGCTGCGGTTCAGTCTGCGTGAACTGCTCTGCTTTTCTTCCTTACACTTTGATCTCAAGTTTAGAGAAGATTAAATTCAGCCAAAAGTACTCCAACAGACAGACATGAGCAGCAGCCAACACTGGTCACAAACAAACCATGTCAAAAACATTTCCATTCCCTGCAGGATAAAACATAGGCCTTGTAGACATAAGGCAAGTAGGATCACAAGTGAACTAGAGGATGAAGCCAGCATTCAAAAATGTTCTTAAGAAATGGGAGAAATTTTTGGGAGAAGCTGGAGTGCTATTAAGACAGTATAACACAATATACAGCCATTCTGACAACGCACACACAAAAGTGATTGCACAAATGAAGAAATATTCAGGTCTCAGTTCTGCATTTTGAGGAACATACAGAGAGACTGAAAAATGCACAGCAAAGTTCAGCAAAAGTAACTGGAAATACTCAAGACCAGACAAATAGAATTGGGTTTGAACTAGCACAAAGACAACCAGCCTTGTCTTTGACTTAAGACAAATTTTTCTAGAGGTGGAAAATAAGGAGACACTGGAAATTATTTCCTGGAAACCTGTGGTCTCCTCATCACTGAAGGAAGGCCAAATGTTGGTAAAAGAGAGATTAAATAAACTCTTGGCATCTAGTGCAAATCAGTCACTACATTAATGATCTAACTATATCTGATTTTAATAACCATGTGGAATCATCAGGATCTCCCCAGGTACATGTACAGGCAAAAGGCAAACTCCAAAGGTGAGCAATTCATGTCCTCACTGGGATCATGCTGCAAGGAAACAGAAGCTTTGAGGGGATAAAGAATGTTCTTAACATTAGTATTTATTTTATTTATGTTCTTAACATTAGTATTTACTAAGCAAATTAAAGCTAGAATTAATAAAGCTTTAGAAAATCTTGTTCTCAGCCTGAGGCATAGCCTGAATTACTTAGAAGACCTCCTACTTTCATCTTCAACTCTTTCCACAACAATTTCTAGTCTTGAAACTGACCCATAACCCAAAAGTTAGAAGGTAGCAAAGTGTCATCATGATTTTTAATTAAAAAGAAATAAATATATAAATACAATTATACAATGCATAGCTTACCAAGGTTTTTGTTGTTTGTTTTTGTTGTTTTTTTTTCCCCCACAGATTTAGCTCCTAAAATTATCCTCAAGCACTCAGCTTCAGTTGCTATCACTTTGTCTTTATTTGCTGAAAGACTTTGGGCTGGAGCTGCTGAAAGCACCTTTGGGAAAACAGTGGGCATTCCCTGGCAAAGATTCCCCAGTACAAACCTCTCACCCTCTGAGCAGTGCTGGCAAACAAGAAACACACAGTCCTTGGGAAGAGAAAAAACCCTGTGCTGAACAAGATATTAGTTTCATTTCCTAAAGAAGTTTGTACAAGTGCTCAAAAACCAAGAGGAGATTTGACTCCCGACTGCCAGAAAGTTGGGAATGTATTTCAAATGCAAACAGTGAACTCAGAAGCAGCTAGGTTTCAAATTACTGGGAATCTCCTACTGACACTTGTAATTACACAGTTGATAAGACACTGTATCTGAGGATCTTTTCATCTGACATAATTTTTGCATGCTCATATTTGTGCCTGAAATTCTGCAGAGAGGGAAAAATCTTGGTTTCTTCTGGACAACCTAAGTTTTCTGTACACATCTTTCAGTAGCCTACTGCATTTCTTCCACAGATCTGCCTGATCCCCTTGCAGATGCTCCTATATCAGAATATATACTATTTCCTTGAGGGTCATTGCACCAAGATTCTCAGTATCTTCAGGAGCATATTATTTTGGTATGGATAACTCTGAGGATAAGCTAGGATTCCCCTTGATTTCAAGGGATCACATACAAAGAAAAGTGTCAAAACATCCAGCCATCAAAATTTCAAAAGGGAACAGAAAACCCCATAAGGCTCAGGTACATTCCTGGCTCCTGGTTTCAGGGAAGCTGATGCAGCCCCAGCTGCACTCTCCACTTCGGCAGCAGAGGGTGCTGCCAGAATACTGAGGGCCCCTGCAAAGATATCCAGGACTGGTCAGTCAGGTGTGACTGCAGTTTTTCCAGAGCCTCCATGTCACACAAGTATCACTTAGGAAGAACAGCACCAGTTAACAGTTTCAAACTCGTTTTTCAGTATCACCCAAAGTCCATAAAATGTGTTCAGCCCACGCTCAACTGTGTGGCATTCTCACTCCTAAGCCTCATACACAGCCTCTGCAGTGATGGCTGAAAACGAAGTCAAACATTAGATAAAAAAACACCAGTACAGCTGTTTTGTGATTCAAGGAGAAAATGACTGACCGAGGACTGCAAGCTTGAATCTGAACTGCACACACTGTTACACGTGGTCAGGACTCCTGCAGACCAGCTGCTGCTCAGAATCCTGCTCTGCCATCTACCACGCTCTCCCCAAGCCCAGCTGTTCCCATGGACACTGCACCCGCTTCCCACCACATGAAAGCTTCCAGGACAAATGGACTGCACGAGTGGCACTGCTGTTTCTTCTACTCCTTAGTTTTAGTGTATCTTACTAAGGAAGCCAGAATAAAACCTCCTGAAGCATCAGGAAAACTCATGATTGATCCTGAAGGGCTGCAGGTGAAGTCACAGTTTACCTAGTTAGTTAACAGAACCTTACGGGGGAAAAGAAAAAAAAACTTCTTTGCTATGCATATTTTTTCCTCCTTTCAGATATGATTATCAGCTTTTTAGCTAACTGCTTCATAATGAAAACATCTTAAGCCAAAACATTCAGGACTATTTCATTAAATTACTTACCCTTTTTCATGAGACACCAAGCTTAACAGAAAAATGAGTCTTTAATGACAGTAATTTCATAGTTCTTCCAAAGAACATTAGTACATGAATAAAGCACTACTATAAACACATTTATAAACTCAAAAAAAACCATCCCAAAAACACATCAGCTCATTTACTGCGCCCAGAAGTTGTTTTCAAATTCAGCTTTGTAAGTACGTTTCAAATCCTCTAATACACTCCTTATTTTCATCTCTATAATGACTAAAACTGCTATGATTCTGCTGTCAATCACAATTCTGCCTTACAGCAATCTCTGCTTACTGCTAATTAGTGCCTTTTCTTATTAGCTTTGGCCAATTTTTGCATCTTGGTGGGTAAATACGGCATTTTCCCATACAATTAGCATGATGCTTTCCTGCTAAGACTTAAACATGAACAAATTCAGTCTTCCTACGAAATCGGCACGTTTCCTAAGTCTATAGCTACTAATAAAAAAAGCCCTCGCTGCTAAAAGCGGTAACCAGACAAAAGTTACAAAAAGCATAAGCCTGAAACGCTGGAGATTTCTAAGGGCAGATTTAATGCTACACATCTCCTTTAAAACTTTTTCTTCGAGTTGCGCTATCAGAAAGGGAGCAGCAGCGAGAGCAGCAGCTCCCGCCGCCCCACCGCGCACGCCGAGCGCCTCCGGAGCATCCCCCGCACCCCGCAGGGCCAGGACAGCAGCCCGCAGCTAAAATCCTCCTGCCCTCGCCCATCCGCGGGCACCTTCCCGCCGCCCGCTCCCTCCCCGCTCACCTCGGGCGTGCAGCCAGCGCCGCGCCAGCTCCCGGCCCCAGCCCCGGCCCGGCCCCGCTCCGCTCCGCCCGCCGGCCCCGCCGCCTCCGCGCCCCCGCCCCCGGCGGCTCCTGCGGGCAGGGCAGCCCCACCCGCCGGGCTGAGCCCCGCCGCCGGACACAAAGGGACAGCCACAGGCACCCCTGGGCTCGCCCTGCCCCGGCGCAGCCCCAGCCTCGCAAGGAAGCCGGAGCCGTCCCGCCAAACGCCTTCGGGCTTCCGCACATCAAGCGCTTCCTCTGGCCGGGAAGACGCCGCGGAACGCCGCGGAACGCGACCCTGCCCCGCGCAGAAAGCGCTCGGGTGGCAGCCGGGAGCGGGCAGGAACCGGGACCTCCGCTCCTGCCCGGCGCGGCGGCAGAACGGAGGCATTATTCTCTACCTCCCCGCAGCTTGTCACCGGACAGCTGCTACGGACACTTCCGAGCTGGTGTCATCATTCAAGGGCTGAGTGAGCCGCTTCGATATTTGCGAAGTGCAGGGTTTGCCTGTAAGCCTGTTAGTGACTCAGCCGCGCAGAGGGGTTTAACCTCACCCCTCACAGTCACACATGCACCGCAGTTGTTTCGCTCCTCCGCCGGGAGCACTAAAACAAAGCCGCCTCATCTATGGCTAGGGTTTATAGACCTCTACACCAGCAGGTCATCCATGGATGCAAACTCACAGAATCACAGAATGCATTTAAGTCTGAAGAGACTCTAAGATCATCAAGTCCAACAGCTGACCTAGCACCACTATGTTCACCCCTAAACCACATCCCCTAGCGCCACATCCACACAGCTTTTGAACCATCTATACATCTGCCCCTTAAGACAGGAACAAGTGTTTTAAGCAACTGTTATGCCATCGAGGAGCAGAAGTATGTGGTCTATGCTCTTGAGCAAAACACAAGTGAGATCCTTAAAATGCCTTAAAACACAGCATTACAATGGGAAAATTTAAAAAAAGTGATGTACCATAATAAAAAGAGGCTCCCAACTACCACTAAGCAAAAAAAACCAAAAACCTGAGCACGGGTAAGCTAGCTATTTACAATTAAACTCTGTATTGATATATAGTAATAATTAATGACAGCACTAATAATTTTGTCTATAAGAGTGGCAAAAGGAGGGATTTTGAGTCATCAGGTCACTTGCAACAATGTTTGGTCAGTTTGGCACTGGTACTGAACTGCTGTAGCTTATAGAAGCCTGGCATCTCAGTGGGTAAATTCCATTACCACACTTCAAATGGTGTTTTGCTTCAAATAAGTAATTCCCCTGAAACTTTCTGGGAAAGATCAACATCTTTGATGATGCTTAGCAAAATGGAAATCTTTGAAGTGGCCACCTAGCAGCTGTCAAACAACAATTACTAATAACAGAATAAAAATCACTTTTATTTGACTAAGAGTAATTTGGCCACAGCATTCATAAACTATAATATCATAATAAATATATCTTAATATAAATATAAATAAATATATCTATAGGTATCATAAATATAAATAAATATAAATATACAAACAGCTATAATAATGATAAATAAATATATCAATAGATATCATAAATGTGATAAGCATTGCTCTCATCTTTCTAGTGATTAGTGGGAATTTTTCTTTCCCTTATCCTTTTGTTTAAAACTCTTATTACCTGTTTGATTACTATACCAACTAACAATGCAACTGCAACATAGACATTCATTTCTACACACATGAATGGAATACATAGTTTATGTGAATACAATAATTCTGAATACAATCAATATAATTTTTCAGTCTTTCTCACGTTTTCATTGTAATATATGGCAAGAAAGTAACACGGTAGTGTCTAAACAAGACAAATTACAGATTTGCTCCATGCAGATCAGTTTCCATGGGAAAAATTACCTTAGTTTCAAAATTCCTCTTTAACCTACCTGTGGTCTTCAAAAAGCATGCTAGGCATTTCCTTCCCAAAATCCCATACAAAAACGTGTTAAAATAATGCTTTGTCATCTGCTGACACCATTTAAAATATTTGCTAGCAAAATTAAAAATCCCAAGTTGCCACATATCACGCATTGAACACTACAGAGCAGACCATTCCTCCCATGTCAAACACAGGATGTCACTCCTTCAACCTTTTTGACTGCAAGATGGAAGATTATCACTGTTTTGGACACTTGGGAGGGGCACCACAAGCCTCAGCTGTGTGACCTTAAAGGACTTAGATGAATTCATAGCAGCAAATGTCTGAATCTGAAAAACTGCCATTGAAAGTATGGGGAATCCAACTAAAATGCTTCTAGGATGTCAGCAGAATCAATGCATCAAGGAAAGGAATTTCTTGTGCAGATTGAAGCAAGTGTTTACAATCAGTGCCCAGCAGGTGTTTGTTAGGTGTGGGTGGCAGGAGGAGTCCTAAAAGACAGAGCCAATGATGTATCTCTGTATATGAGGTGGTTCTTTGCACATCCATCCTGGGTATATGGATATTAGGTGATACTCTGCTTTGGGACAGTGGCCAAAAAGAAAGCATAAGTTACTTTTAAGACACACCTTGATCACTTTTTGAAGAGAAATGAGGTGGTGGAGAAACTTAATATGGTAGCTCAGGATATTATTGTCATGAACTTGATGACAGAAGAGATTTCATCTCCTGTATAGTATTCCCGAGTTTCACACCTTACTGTGAAAAACATTGTCCCATGCAGCAGAACAAAGAGGTGACAGCACAGGGAAGGGAAGAAAGAAGTCTCCCTGCTCAAGTTTCTGTTAAGAGTTCAAGGTGTGCACTGCAACACCGGGATCTTTTTTATTGTGCCTTTCAACAAGGAGCTGGACACTCCTGTTACTGTTAAAGCACAAAGCAAAATAAGTCAATGAAGTGAGCAATAATGTGGTGTAATTACAAGGTCTGTGGGCAGGCTGTCAGTGATCATGGATCTTCCCCTCAATCCCAGGGAATACACCAGTATTGTACACTTCCATAAAAAGAGTGCATAAGCAAGCAAAAGTATTGCAAATTATTGTCCTGAGAGGGACATTATACTTCTAAAAACAAAAAGAAATTTTTCAAGTCATCATAAGTGTGGGAAAAAAATTTCCCATCTTAGAGGATGACATCATTGTTTCCATAGTTGTTAATGTTGTCAATGATGTAACGGTATCTTTTATTTCTTCCTGCTAATTATGCTATTTCCCTATATATTTTGTGCTCTGTAAAAGCTCTTTGCCTATTAAAATCCTTTTCTAAGCAGAAGCACAAATCAAAAAGTCTAAATTAACAACATTTCATTGCTGCTCTCTTTGTTTTCCTAGACAAAAAGCAATCCAGTACTTAAACTACAGTAATATTCACAAATGGGAGACTCTTCCTTCAGATTAAACCCACTTACATCTGCTTTCTCCAGAAAAGCTGGCAGAAATGAATTCCTTAAGGCATTATTCTCTACCATCTTTTTTCACTCTGTGGTGAAACACAGCATCCCCCTCCATGGAGCACAAACTCAAAAAGAATAAAAAAGATGTTTTCACTCCACTTTGAAAAATTGAAGCCTTCAATCCCAGGGACAGGCAGAAAACAAAAGCTGTGACGTGCTTAGAAATCTCTGAAAAGACTCTTAAAAGGTACTGGAGATGTGAATTGAACCTCTTTTACCCAATTTTCCTGCCTCTTGCCTTGGTCTACCAGCGGGGATGCTGCCCCAGCAGCCTGAGAGGAGCCGCACACCCCAACCCTGTGCAGGGACAGCCACTGCCTTGCACAGCCCCCTTGCCCTTGTGGCCCAGCTGAGGGTCCCATCCAGTATTCCAGGCACGTATTCCTCTGGGTTTTGTCTCTCTTTTTTTTTCCCCAGAGATCTGCCAAAGTTTCCCCTCCGCTCTGACATACACACACCCCATTTGGAAAGGGTAAAACAGGAGCAAGGGAGAAAATCCCATAACTTGTCCAAAGCACGCAAGGATGATTTGTGTTCTCACTTATGGGGTATGACTGTCACTGTTGATCTGCTTTCAGGCCTAGATTACATCTGATAAGGGCTGACCTTCTTTGAGCATTCACACATTATGCACTCACAGAGAGCATGTGGACACAAAAGTCCCTCAGATGTTCTGGGCATCAATCACGCTCACAGCGTGGAGGCTGCCAAACTTTTCTTCCCTTAACTCGGGAGAGGAGAGCGTAGTCCAAGACAGACTTAATAAAGTTTAAAGCTGTGCCACAGTATATTTAAGGCCCATTGTCCTCTAAAAGTGTTCTTTTCAACAAATTCTCTGCAGTTACCACGGGCAACAATTCGTCTTTAACAAATTGGGGCGGACAGTGTGCAGACTGTCGGGAGGAGGGGAAGTGAACAAAAGGCTTGCCAGGCCCATTAAATAAAAGCCAAACACCAAAACTCTTCCGTCTCTTAGTTGCCCCGTATCTACAAAACCAAAGCTGGTTCTTAAACTGATTCCCAAACCCACAGTATTTTCAAAACATACCTTCAATCAAATTACTTCCTTAAGAACTCATGAATTATTCTTCACCACACACAAATACTTATGCTCATTATCACAAATTAACACGTGCTTTTATAAAGAATATACTATAACCATCACTGACGACCAAAACATTTCATCTGTTGTAATGACTGACTCATCTTTCCTGATTTCACAAGAACTACAACTGGTTTTAGAAATCACCTGCTTTTTTCTGCGTTTTCATTTGAAATTGTGAGACTTGGGAGGAAATAAGAGCACAAGCAGGTGATTCATGTGCTTCTCCAAAAGTATTTACTAGTGGGGCCTTTCTTAATTTGTAAAGTCTAAATTCTCATGCAGTATCATCCTTACAGATAAAACTGACTCTACAGTCTGCAGACTTTCATGGAAACAGACAAACTTCCCAAATAAGCCACCATACCTAGTTCTCAAACACCTTTTATTCCCCATATATGTAAACTACATGAAATTACTACTCTCAAAACAAAGTATGATTTGCTTTCCTAGATCACGCTTTTTAACTCTGAAACTTACTTAGGCCATGTAAACTTACTTTCTTCTACAGCTGGCTACTCCAGCAGTAACAGTAAGCTAAGGCATTCTTCTCATGTGACTCAAAGTAAATAAATAAAAAAATCCAAATACTCATCAACCAAAGCCTTGGACAGGATGCCCTGAAGAGTTCAGTATGTTTTCTATTTTCAGTTTTAGATGCTTTTAATGATGGAGGGTTTGTTGCTGCAGTTTAGGAGATCAGTTCACAGTATGATGCATCTGACGATGGGGAGGTTCTGCTGCTTTTCCACAGATGGTTGGTTAAGGTTTTTTCCTTCCAATGTAGGGCTACTTATTTCTTAGTTATATATCAAAAGTGATTGACCCTTGAGAAAAAAGAGCAGCACACTGCCAAGAAAAGTGAAAAGACCTTTGGATTAAACCACAGGAAAACTGTATTGAGAAGGATGTGGTTTTCAGGCATGATACCCAAGATGATAGCATGGAGAAATCCACTACCACTTTCAGTGGTATTTAATCGAAGCCATTCACAGCACTAGCATAGACACTCACTGCCTTTGGGAGGTACATTTCCTAGTGAGGGCCTTCTGTGGCTGCGCATCATGTGTTGAGCCAGATTCTTTTTAAAATACCACACCATCCATCTCATCACATGTGGGGATCAGGATATGGTATGCTAACTAAGGGCTGAGGTTTAGGTCCAAGTGTCCAGTCTATAAAGCTGTGTTCAGTCTTAGTTGAAGGGTTCCTTTGAAAGATTTTGGCTACACAGCATTCAGAGTTTAAAAAAATAGTTTAAAAAAATAATCATTCCAGTAAGAAGGCCTACCCAGATTAATATGATTGAGTCCATGGCTTTTCCCCCCCTTGGTTAAAAACTAAAACTTATAATGTTTTGATGAAAAGAAATTACTTTTGTTGTATCAGTATAAGCATACACACAAACACACATACACACAGATGTTAATTTGTTGGTTTCAAATGTCATTACCTATGAGTTATTCTATGATATGAATAAAAGTCCATTACTCTGACAACCTGGATCAAAATCTAAATGTGTGAGGGAAGACTGTACCTTTAGCTTTACTAAAACTTGCTAGGCTGACTTTATTTGGGTAAGGAACCAACATCATAAAAGTAAAGTTAATGGAGCTTGCACATGTTTGACCCAATAAACCAGAAACCAATATTTATAGGGGTTTTGTCATATGCTGCCTTATCTTGCAATGAGTTCTTACACGTGGTTCTTCAACTGGAAGCTGTCCTCACAAGGTGGGAGCCACACAGCCACCTCACAGCAATGTATCTACCACAACTACCACTGCCACAGCACCTGCACCACCCAGCTGCTGGGCCAGGGCTGCCTTCTGGCCAGATGTCTCAGACCGGGGCAAAACAGAACTGTACCCAGCTACAGAAGCTAAAGGCTTCCTCAAAAGGTCACATACTTTTGCAATGCCTGTGCTGACACAACAGATCAGAGCAATAGCTCAGTTTGTCCATATTCCTGTCTCCAATAAAAGGTATTTGCTTTTTATTAATTTTTAAACGCATTGCTTTTTAATTTCATTGGGATGTCTCCTGTCTTTTATTATGTAAAAGGTTAAATGGAAGAATTCAATTTGCTTCTTCTTTTTATATGTATTATTTTATTTTCTGTTTTCTGTCTCCTCTTGTTGAAGTCCTCTCTAACCATCCCCCAAATTTTAAGTTGCTTGTTCCTCCTGGAGATGGTTCATCTCATATTTTATCACCCACCAATTCATGCTGCACCTTTTTTATCAGCTGAGGTGTCCTGATGCAAATGTAGTCAGTATTCTTGGAGGGATGTGACACTAACAGTAACTTTCAGAAATCAGCTCTATCTCTTGTTTGGAGTCAAATGTCTTATTCACTTTTTTCACTGCAGAAAGATTACACTGACTTGTTCAAGATGAAAAGAAGGATGCTTTTTGTTCCCAGGTTTATTCTGGAAATATACCAGGATTTTGTATTTGACAATGTGCACTTGCCAAAAATACTTTAACCTGCATGGTTGTATCAAGTTTAGCAAATCTTTTGCAGTTTACCTCAAATCTTTCTGATTTTTATTTAAATTTATTTAAAAGTAATTTAAATAATTACTTTTACTTTCCCTGAAGTCACTCTTTTCTGCAAAGGCTAACACACCCAAAACCACTTTCAGAAGTAGCTTATTCCTGCCTTCCTGGTGGCAGGAGCAGCATGCCATTCTCCATTTCTCCTTTCCCTCAATATGCCAAAGAATGAGCTGCCAGAGGACAGAAGAGGAGGCCCAACAGAGATGGGATGGTTTGGTGGGGTGATTGGGTACAGAGAGGAGGAGTACATGAAGAGAGCTGTAATTACCCTCCAAAAATTATTTTAATCATTTAATACTATTTTTTCAGGGCTTTTATAACTGAGAAAAATTATACTAATGAGTGCATAAAAATAATCATAATTTTATACCATGAAGTGTTCTCAGCAATTACGTTACACTAGAGTCTCTTGGTACAGTATCTTATCAGTACATAATTTCATATTTCAAAAGTTCCTTTCAGCACAGTTTGGATCTCAGCCTCCAAGCTATTCTCCCAAGCAATAAATGGACAATGACATAGATTTATTAACCCCACTCCCAGCCCAAAAGCATGTCTGATGGATTTGGAAAGTATCCTGTGCATTCAAGATAGGCATCTGCCAAAATAAATCCTAGTCTAATACTTGTTGAAGGTATTTTTTTCCCTCTATACCACTTTACTCATTACCAATTTCCAGTTGAAATAACTTTTCTTTCTGAGAAAAACTTGTTACTTTGTTTACAATTGCATTGCCCTGTAAGTTTATCTGCAAAGCAGGTCACCCTGACCAAAGCAGGAACCCCAGTGGCTCACTAATTTTAGGTACTCAGCTCTCCAGGGAGGTTACCTCCATAATATACAGCCACTATTCATAACAGGTACACAAAGACCACAGAAGCCAACCAAACACATGGAAAGTAAATGCATTTTGTGACTTCATTGTCATCAGGACCCAGCAAGCTTGGCAGCAACACAATTCGTAATGTTATTTACCAATGTAGTGCAAGTGCCCGATAAGAAAAAATCACCCAAAACAAAAACAAAGAAAAATACCCAAAATCAACCAAATTTCACTCAATTGCTATAAAATTCTGTGTATTACAACACAAGTCAAGCCAAACCTCAAAGCAGTCCCTAATGTAATGTAGATACAACATGACCTGAGGTACTTCTGAGTGGTATGATGAGCTTGAAGGCAAGCAGGAGCTTGCAAGTCCACTGGCCAATAGAATTTTCAAATAGTAATTTCACTATCATTTACTTCTGCAGTATTATCAAAAATAAATCTAAATTTGAAGCTACTAGACTTCTACAATATCCCTCCTTTTGGAGGAGCATATTATTTCCTTGCTTGTTTTTTGTGATTTTTTTTTTTTTTAGCTAAAATGCATATTAATACATTAAAAAAACCCCATTGGCTTTGCCACTTTAAATAAGTAGACAGCTTCTTTAGCCCTTCCTATTCCTTCACCTGTCCTCATTTATAGAGCACAGCTGCTTGAAGGCTTAAGATTTTTTTTTGTGAAGTAACAGTTCATGATAATCTCATTAAATCCTTTCTAACACTTTCCAGTTCATACAGGATTTCCTTCGCCAGGGCGAGTGGAACAAGGATTGGCCGCTTAAGCAATCTCTGTGAAAAAAAAAAAAAAAAAAAAAAAAAAGACTCACCCAAACTCCTCCTCATAGAGGAGGGTGCAGGAGAACCAAAGCTCAGCCCCAACCAAGGGGCTGGAACAAATCCAGAGATGCAGCAGCTCTTTGCTATTTCTCTCTGTAGCTGAGAAACCACATTAGAAGAGTAATCCCTGATTTCTTTTGCATGTACAACAAACCATGTGCTAAGCAAGCTCCTCTACCTGTAAATCATTCTGCTTACGTGTCCAAAGTTCCTCTCTCTGCTAGCCTAGGAAGTACTCATTGCAAAGGAGTTGTGTTCTCAGGGAGAGGCTCCACGACCAGGCTGGCTGCTCGGACATCAGTGCCATTCCCAAGAACAGGACACAAACCTCCCCAGGGAGAATGGACAGTGTGAAACAGAAGCAAGACAAAAAGAGGCCTGACTGTTTTATAGATATGCTTTCTATCAGATCATACAAGCCATGCTGTGGGTGTTCTGAAGGCTTTTCCAAGGAGAGGGACCTCCCCAGAGAAGCCTTGGGTGCTCAGCAGATGTGAGTGAGGCACTGGGAGCAAGAAAAGCTGGAACATCCTGAACTGCTCTGAGAGGGAACAATTTTTAGGCTGCTGTAGAGAAACCTCTGTAGCATCAACTACTTCTATCAAAATGGTCAGTTTTCATTTCACTGCATGCTGTCCCATCAATAGCAGTTTAATAGGATTTTTTCCCTATTTACATGCACTTAAACGGCAAATACACATTTCCTTCTCCAGCTGCCAAAAAGTACTTTTTCAACCTGCCTGACTAAAACCACCCAAAACATGCAAAGCAAAATGTGTAAGACAGTTTAAGTTCTGTAGAAAAGGCTGGCTAGCTCAGGTATCTGGGTAACAAATATTTTTATAGGCCTTTCAGTGGCTCAAATCCAGGACAGCTCTGCAGTGATTTATTTCTCCAACAGCTTCTAGGGTGGCCTGTGTAAAATTAGCTGGTAATCACAACCCAGGCCCCTGGTGGGCATGTTCCACACCCAAAGCAGCAGTGACTGGTGCTCCCTTGCTGAGGGTCACAGGAGAAAGAGCAAGGGCTGAGGGGGGGAATGCTGGATATCTCATGCTGTCAGGGAGAATGAAGCTGAGCACCAGAGCATTATGCTAGAACTTTTAAGGATCAAAGCACAGTTCATCTTATCTAAGCCATAAATGTGTTACTTTTTATGATTGCCCTGCTAGTACTCTGAAGAAGCATTAAGTACAGTTTTAAGGGTTATACAGAATTTGTCCTCCAAAAACCTACTCCCTTAAGAGCACACAGCATAGGCTGTTTGCAGTTTGAGTTGCTACAACAGTTCAGAGTTTTTTAACTGAAAATTAATACCCTGTATCTCAGTGCAGAAGGGAGCAAATATTAACAGCACAATCTGTTTATTGACCCTTGAGGAAACTTCTGATGTCTGAGACTTCACTGATTAGGACTTTCTACATAATCACAGCACCTTATTTATGATAGAATTGATTGCAAATCCCCAGGCACTGAAAGTCTGCAAGTCTTGCCCCCACCTTCTCTGCTGCAGGGCCCCTTCTGGGCACTGCCCTGGCCTGCAGGCTCCAGCTCCATCCATAGAACAAACACCCAAACACGTTGCAAATTTTTTTTCCTGCCTCCAATGCAACTTCAGCCACCTTAGCCAAAGCTGAGATGCTTCAGCAACACCTACGTGGTCAGCTCATGTGTCAAAGCAACTCTGGTGTCATCACTGTCTCTCAATGACCTTAAACTATCACCAAGCTGTGGGAATTCTCATACTCTGATGAAAGCTAGAAATTAATGGGAGACTCCCAAATCTTGCACGACAGCAGCTGCTTTTCTTCAACTATTTCCCACTATCTTTAAGAGACGTGATTCAGACATATGTTACAGTTTTATGCTCTCAATTCCTATTATATTCACTCAGGCCTAACAGAATAAGTTCCTCAGATCTAGGCTCAGTTTGACCATGTTTTTCATTCATTTTGGGTGATCTGTTTTTGATATATTTTCTGGATGCACCTCCTTAAATTGTGCTAATGGCTGTAGATTATATGTTAATCCCAGCACTTGTAACTATTCAGACGGAAAATAAAAACTAGACACTAGAAGTCATGTGCTTATTTAAAACATGTAGCTGGACAGTATCAATATGACACAAGGATAGTAGATGAAAATTAACCTGCAATTCCGTAATATCATCCAATAAATCGACCTGCTAATGAAAGGAAACAGATTTCCATAAGAATTCGAGTGGCATCCAAGTAACAATTCCATGATGATACATTTTCAATTAAAGAATTACAATAGACTACACTTATTTTTTCTCTCTAATGTTAGGTTGTAATTCATTATTGTACAGGCAGCTGAATATTAACCTACAGCTTCTGTTCTTTGTCTTGGTAGTAGCTGGGAAATGTTTTCAAGGTCAAATACTTTTACTAAAAAAGATACCTACACACCAAATTTTAAAAATTTTCTTATTTTCTATTATCTGGTTACTTGTTCTTACTTATTTTAGCAAGTTAGAGAAATAGTAACAAAATCTGTGAGAAACTCTGCCAGACTGATGAGTGCAGAGGAGTGTACCCACTCATAACAAAAGCAAAAGTAGGTCTATTTGTTGCTATTCTGTACCCAAAAAAGGCTCATTTATAGAAGGCCACAAGATATGAAAAACGAACTCATGGTTATAAGAAAGTAAAGCCATTTAGTGAGTCAATGTTGGCAGGGGGAAGAAAATTTATTAAATGTCCATTTACTGTGACAAGCTCCTAAGTGCAAGAACATGAAAATTAAATTCAACAAGATCTTTAATTATCTTACATGGTCACTTCATGTTATATTCTCTCACAATGTACCACTCACTAATGTTGCTATCTGGCACCACAAAATGTTAATATTTAATCAGATTGCCAGCAAAATGCATGAAATTCTATAGATTATTTTCCATATGCCGCTACATATCTGTCAATAACTACATTCCTGAGTTTTGGTCAGATGGCACTGATGCCTGAGAGGACAGGAACAGTAGACTGTATTGTTAAATTCCCCACTGAGGCTTAGCTTCAGTAATTCAGCTTTCATTACAAATGCTAAAATTCAGTAGTAACTGAATTTAAAACTTAAAAAAAAAAATAAATTATCCACCTCTACCCTTAGAATATGTGAAAAATGTTTTTCCTTGAGCTTGACAGGAAAACAAAAATAAGGGAGGGATGGAGGAGAGAATCAAGATACTGTTCCCATTACACAGTATCTGTGGAAGGATTATTTCAAGTTAGAAAGCTACCAAGAAATGGAAAAAAAAAATTAATTCTTACATGTTGAACAGTAGTTCCTGCTTCCCATGAAAGCCATCTGTTCTCTGTATGTACATGGTTTGAAAGACATTCCCAGGATTGTGTCAAGCCAAAGGAATCCCCACTAGAGTTACAGAAATATAAACTCCCTTCACAGCGGCAGGAGAGCGCTAAAATGCAGCTCTGAGGACATGGATAGCTCCACCCGCCCCAGGACCATAACAGTCCTGCTGGCATTCCAGGCATTACGTGGGATTTTCCCATCTGATATTGGGTTATGAGAACTGCAACTTTAGCAGGGATAACATTGCAATACTTTGAATTAGAAATTCTTCAGATGAGTCTAAGGCGAGAGCTCCACTCTTCTCTATTGCAAAATGGCATCATCACCCTTTCTCCCATGTGCAGCTGACATGAAAAATGCCTGGAAAATATTTTTGAAATAGGATTAATTCCATAACACAGTTTTTGCCATTACTAATTTTAATGGGAGTGGGACATGACACAGTTTGAATAATATACTTGCTCCACATTCATTTCCAAACTCTGGAAACGGGAGTTGAAAACAGAAGTCTAACAATTAATACTTGTATAAGAAGGACAATCCTTCCTGTGGGCCTGGCATTTTTGCAATCCCTTGTCTACTACTCAACTGAGTTCAAATTGCAATTATTTTTCCTAAGGAGCAATTAAATACTGCTACCAATGTTAAGCATAAACACAACTCTAACTACAAGCAACGCTCAGATGACTTGCTCAGGTTCAAGGGTTCACTGCACATGAATATCCATAAATACCACTGACAGCCTTAGCAGTATAATGAACTTTGCAGCAACTCATGCAGGCAGGCTACACAATACAAGAACATAATGCCCTAACCTTAAAGCAAGAAAGAAACCTGCAGAAGAAATTCTGAGCTACTTTCACAGCTGAAACAGTATGTTCAAGGACTATTTAAGAAACAGGCCAATCTTGTTCATAAAATATTCATGTGTCTATTGTTTTTTTTAAATCATTGGGTGGAATCAAAGAATAGAACTGCAGGAAACATGAACTTTATGTGAAGATGGTCAGTTACATTGATTTATCACTCCAATTAGCAATGTTTTCTTACCTCCATTAATTTAAACATGCAACATTACAAGTTAAACACCCTGAGCTTTTTAAGGCATCACATAATAATTTCTTTAAAGTGCTTACATTTTTTTCTCACAAACACTGGCTACAGTATCACACAGCCTCCCATAACCAGATATTTCTGGCATCTCTTGCAATATATGCCCTGTTCCCAGCTCAAAAATCAGGTCTGTGTTAAAGAAACACTCTGTCTGAAATCTAGGGAATACATTTAAATCATTGGTTTTGTTTAACTTCACTATTTTCATAGTTGCCAAGATGCTGCTTGTCTACTTCTCTGGAGCTGCAGCACAAATAGCAGAGGAAGCTGCTATACAGATCTGCATACTTGGCAAATGCTGCTAGCAAAAGTGAGCACATTGAAAATACAGTATATTTGTAACCAGCTCCAGGCTTTAGGGAACTCTAAGAGTTGATTAAAATTACTTTTAAAAAGACTTACAAACTGAGAAGACGTACGGGGTTTAAGTCAACGGTGTTTTTCCATGTACAACTATGTCCCTTCCTACCTTCTTGAGCTTGACCTGGTGGAAAACTTTTTCAAGGTGCATTTTGCTACTTTTCAAGTCACACAGAAAGCTATCACATCCATTTCTCTCTTCTGAAATGTTATCGCTCCTTACAAAACTCGTTACAAAACTAGAGTGAACTGCCTGAGACCTCCATCTATTTCACAGACATGTCAGCTGGGCTTAGTTTAAGCAGCCTTCAACAGCAGCTTAAGGCACGATATCTGAGCTTACACCAAAGCAGATGAGGAGCACTCAGCAGTCTTCCCACCTCTCTTCAGGCAGTAATCACCAGCAGATAAACTGTAATGGATTAAGACCAGCACATCTGTTCCAGCAGCAAGCATCTGTCTGTATTCTACTTTATCAATCTATGGAGCTGCAGTTCCTCACTGTAAGGGAGCTCAGTGTTAGTAGCTATCATGTCTATCAGGCAGACTAATGACTTTCAGTGCTGCAAGCTCCAAATACAAGCTAGGATGCCAATAATAACAATTCTATTATTCATTTTCTTTCTTATATGTAACAATAGATGAGCAGCCTGCTAAAGTTAAGAGACCCTTCTGATCTTGACTCAGTTTACATATTGATGGGTACATATACCAGATCTCCACAAGCATGGTCTGACCAGCTTTACTAACCTCTACTCACTCATAAATACCATGGAATGGAATAAAAAACTTTCTTATTTCCTGTGTAATCCTGGCATGGGGAAGAGTTTGCCAGATTGATCAAGGTGAAAGACAGCTTTTTTCAATGCCAGCTTTTCTTTTTTTCCTCTGTTGATCAGCTAGGAGGTGCTTCTGCACAGATCCAGAAAGCTGCTTCAGCCACCAACCAACATGAACCAGAGATGATAATGCTTTTTTTTTTGGCTACAACAGAAACATCCAAAAGTGATATTTTTGCAACTCACTCCTCTCTGCCATGATGGGAAGAAATTCTGTCTTTAGCAAGAGGATGGATGCACACCTCTCTGAGAGCCCACCAGAAGAGAATGTGGCAGGGAAGGGACCACAGCTCACCAGCACATCTGGTCTACTCACAAGCACATGGGCTTTTAGGAGAGAGAAAATTGGGGTCTAGATAACAAACTGAGTGACTCAGCCCCTGCTGATCACTAATTTTAAGTGAAGAATGAGTTTGCAATTCCAGGAAAAACAAATCAATACCGTGGCTGTGCCGTCTGCATTTTCTGTCTCCAGTGATTACCTCTTCAGTACTTCAAGTTTCTATGGGTGGTTTTGGTAGTCCTTTTAACATATCACCTTACAGCTGATCCTGGTCTCTTTAAAACTTCTGCAAGGGGTTTTCCCCAGAGAGATGGAGCAGTTACCATGAGCCTCTTCAGTGGCTGAAGTAACATGACATGAACAGCTTAGTCCCACCTTTTCTTTCTTGTTCTCCAGAGCTATCCAGCCATACTCACAAATACCTTTGTAAAGGAGGATCTGAGTGAGGTATTTATCATTGGTGTAGGGCTGAAAAACCCTCTCACCCTGCTAGGACACAGGCTGTTGTAGAGAAGGAAATGTTACCTGCCTCCTTCACAGCTCTGTGTTTGGACAAGTTTATAACATCAGGCTGAAAAATGACAAAATGACATGTAGCTGTTTGAATATGCCAAGTCCTTCTCCAGTAACTAAAAGGCTGTGAAACCAGTGATAGTATTTTGCTTCAGGGCTGATACATGGCAATTATTAAAATGATAGGCTGAGATGGTGCTTTATGCATGGATGCAATAAATTTATTTACACAGGATGCAAATATTGTCTCAAAGCTAGGGGCAAGCAGAGAGCTATCTCAAAGGAACAGAAAGAGCTGGCTGGGGAAGAGGCCCTGCAGTGGTGTCCCCCTGTGAAAGACGAGCCATCCACTGGTCAAATGTGGTCACTCTCAGTGGCCAGAGTGTTTGTGATCTCAAATCCCAGCCAAATATCTCACAGAGGATAATCCTACAATAACACTAATATATACAATTAGCTCACTAATAGATACAATAAGCTCCCAGAAGCAACTAATCCTGCTTTTAAATAACTAACTAAATGAATGAATGGATAAATAAATAATTATTCAACTTGTTAAAGTCAGGCACAACCAAGAGCTTCTCAGAACTGTTACCAAATCAAGATGTTATTTCTGTGTTTCCTTAGAGGCAATGGTTTACCTTTTAAAAAGCAGTATTTAAAAATAGGAGTGCAAGTATTGAAGCATAGTCACCATAATATTTAAAAATTTTATTGCAACAAGGGATATTTAATTTCCAGGTTACATTTTAGTGCTGACAGCCTGCCTATAGCAGAAAAAAAAAAAAAAAAAAGCATACTAAACATCTCCTAGGACAAAAATTATATACACCAAGAATTTGGATTCAAAATCTTGGCAGTTTCGGATACTCATTACTCCATGAGCCAAACTCCAAAATGTGTAGTTCTTGTTCAAAAGTTCCTGTGTTGAATAATTGAGCATCATGATTCATTAACTTGGTAGTTTTGATCATAATTCTTTATAAATGGACCCATAAAGGCCTTGACAACTCAGAGGGGTTTTGGCTTTAGTTTTTTTTTTGTTTTTTTTTTTTTTGGTATTTTTTCTCCAAAAACATTACTGAAGCAGGTAATGATAAATTTAAGAAAACCACCTAACAATACCTTAATAGTTTAAATCTCCAGTAAGACTTTAGGACAGTCATACCTTAAAAAAGGTCTTAAACCTCAAAAAATATGACAAATAAATAAAAGTCAATAGCTAGTAGTATTAGAGATTCAACTCAGTATCCTCACAGATATTGAGGTATGAAAAGGTATGAGCTTTCATATCTAAGTCCTATCAATAATTAATTCCAAGCAAAAATCAACATGAAATATTGGCCTTACCTGAAAATATAAGTCACAGAAGTCAGCACTGGATACCATGTATAAAGGAATGTTAACATTCAAGTGGTCAAACACAATCTTGCACAAAAGAGTGGAATTTCTACAGTAGAAGTCTCTGCAACAGTTGCCCAATATGGCTTCATCCCAGTATCACTTAAGAACATTGTTTCTTGTCAACAGTACAGTACCTAGAGTGCCACTGTATTTGCCAACTCCAAATAATCATTTTTTGGCTGTGGAGTGGAAAAGAAATCATCTAAATTCATAATGTACAATGTGATTTGTCACATTTACTGGCTACCTAATGTCCACCAGTTGGGATCAGTATCTGTGACAAATAATTTTGTCAGTAAATTAAGAAGTTATCAGTTTTTATTGTCCTAAAGTGATTTGTAGAATTTTTAATGCAGCTTTTGCATTCCCTATACAACTGTATGACTCTTTCCTACTGCTCAGTCTTCTTTACCACTTACTTGTTCAGCTACTGATCGCCTATATGATACCCAGCTGATACCTTTTTTCCTCTGAACTGCTGAATTTATGAGGCAGGAAGAAAGAGAATTTCTTTAACACCCATATTCTAGATGGCGAGAGGAAAAATTGCTTCCTAAAAGAGTTTTGGATGATTCACAGCATCCCTTTGTACATTATGAGCCTCAATCTAAAAATTGTTATTCACAATCTACATATGAGACACAAGCAGTTCAATTAAATGGGACCATTTGACAGCTCCTTGCTTTCACATCAGCAAAGCTGGACTCTCTGCAGCAAACACCTAATAACCAAATAAATGGACTTACCATTTCAATGCATGTGAGCTAGAACAGAATCATGTTTCAAATGTGGAATTCCACGTTCTCAGAAGGCATTTAATCCTCTGTGGTATGAGTGATTTTTATTCAGTTTCTAGCATGCATGCAATCCTTTCAAAGATTCCAAAACAGTCTTTGCAATGGAATTGCTATTCTGCTATTGCTGTTGCTCAGCAGAGGGAGAAGGATCACTTTGGGAAACACTCAGGTCTTGCCACAGTAAAACCTGGACAGAAAATCCTATATAAGATGATTCACATTCCGAGTTGGATCTTCACAGATTAAATGCTGCATTTTAGGAGTTTCTACCTCTAGATTATAGAGTAATATGGAGCAAATGTGTTCATACTCTCCTGTGGCAATCTAGCAGTACCTCGGTCTGGACCCAAAAGGATCTGAACTAAACCATGAAACCTGAGACTCAAGAGGACTAGAGGTACTGCCAGAGCTACATCAGTTATTATCCTTTGTGTATATTACAGACATCTCTCTAAAACCCAGTACCATAGCCTGAATTGTGAGTCTGTAATTAACACCCCATATCCATAACAGTCACAATCAGGAGACCTTTGTACAGAAACCATGGAATTGCCTGGAAATCCTTCACCTAAAGCCAGGCAGACAGAAATCCAATTAACTCCCCAAATAAGAAAGCTCCTCACATGTCTCAGGAGTTGTTTCAACTCTCCCATTGTTTTCATTTGGACTCACAAACAAACAAAGCTCAGCAAAACCTTGAAGCTATCACTATTCCAGGAAATGTGCTAATAAGCCTGAAGAGTGGGGGGCCCAGACAAAACTTTGAAGTTATCCCTTACACAACAGCATCTTAATTACCAAGAAAAGGAAAGGCAGTGGAGTCATACTTGCAATAGACACCATCTGTAAGGGATAGATGCTGTTGAGCTGATCCCTAGTTGTTATGTTCAGTGACAAGTTAGAGGAAAGATTCCTTTGGACCTCCTGAGCTTTTCAGAATTTCAGCTTTTTTTTTTCCCTGCTACTGTACATGGAGATATTTTTCTGCTTAAAACATCTGCAGTCTTGTACCTTAAAGATACAATTTATAAGAGAAAATTCTAAGAATGTCTGTGATGCGAGCAAACCATTGGATGCATTTCCAGTTTCTGAAAAGTTTGGGGATTGCTTTTCACTGTGTTGCAGAAGTCCTTCCTAGTGTGATGCTCAGCCAATGCCAGGAAAGGGAACTGCAATTTCCTCTCCCTTGCCACATAGGCATTGCAGAGCACCCATATGGCAAAGGGGCAAATAGCAGCAAGACAGCTATGACTGTTCATTTTATGTTTTCAGTCTGCTTTAATAATAAAAGCCATAGCTTTAGATAATCTCTTAAAAACACAGATAATTTGAACAGAAGAATTTATTGATTTTTTTTTTCCCCTGTCAGTCTGAGTTTTCAAACTTCTCCCTAAGGAAGGACCTTAGGGACATTTGGAATGAGTAGGAAAGGATGAAACACATCCTACATTGCTGGCATCTCACAGTTTCTAAGTTCTCTGGATGTACAACAGGGATACTCACACCTATCTGTGGCACTAGAAAACACAGGAAAATGAGCTGGATGTATGGCTTCAGCACACAATGCAAGTAACCACATCAATATAGCAGGGAAAAAATATCTGCAACAGGAGAGTCCTGGGGATCTGTGGAAATGCTGAGACAGATGCCACTCAAGTGATCTTTTGTGCCACCCTTTTGAAATAAAGGAGCCACAAGTGCCACTATCAGGTCCTGAGTGACCTCATCTGAACACAGAAGGAATAATAATATAATTAAACTGCTATAAAACATCTCCTTTTTTCCTCCCGTTTTAGATTCTAGGAAACTGTGCATTCATATTACTACAAAAGTTTGACAGACTCCTTCAGCAACCTATCAGTAGCTAAATTTTGGCCAAAATTGGGATTCTGATTTCTGCTAGGCTCCAGCTTGCCCCTCCTGTTTAGGCACAAAGGGAAGGAAAAAAAAATAGGGAAGTATATAATTTTTCCCTTGAACAGCAGCCAGCAGAAGTGAGCTGTCAGGCCACTGGACAAGATGAGCACTTGATGTGAAATGTCCTCCAGGGCACAAGAAGCCTTCGTCATCTATCCTTCACCTTTATATCCCTTTAAAATGTTTGTAAAACAAATCCTGTGTTTTGTTCTGGCTCCTGCGACTTTCTGTCCTGTGCTCTGGAATGCGAAGAGCAGCTAGACAAAACACCAGGGAGGCACTTGGAGAAAGAGGGGACCTTCAAAGCCATGCAGCCTCCTCAAGGACAAGGCTTGCAATCCACTTCTGTATTTGCAGTTGGCATGAAAAATTTCAAATAATAATAATAATAATAAAACATACATTGAAACTGTCTATGTTATAGCAGAAATTTAAACTTCCAGCTCTTCATTCTGAAATCTGTCCTCAGTCAGAGAGTGTTAAAAAGTTGACCCTTGCTCATATTGCCTGAACTGACTTGAACAATGCTATTGGCACTGGATTTTGTTTGCTTGCTTGAAATTTTTGTCAGGGCCATGGAGATAAACAACCAATGAACTGATAAAGCATTACAGTAACGTGTTTCAATGGTTAAATATTTTGGTTTTAACTAAAATTATTTTAATTCTCAATGCACCTTCTGAACTGTTTTTAACTTAATGTAGGAAAAAGTTTTGAAATGTCTTTACAGATGTGTTCTTTGTTTTAAAGGAGGGGGGGGAAAAAAAAGACATTTCAAGATAAATGGCTTATGTCTCAGGGAGTGTTAATGAGGTAAGACATTTCCAAAGAGCCTGCAGAGTGACAATAGCACACGGACTGTGGTGGTTCCACAAGTGCGGAACTGCCCCCAGCAGTGAACGCCTACTGAAGTGAAGCAAAGCACAACCAGGAGGGAGGGAGGCAGAGAGGGGGAGAAAGAGGGAGGGAGAGAGAGAGAGAAAGGAAGACAAGGGAAAAAAACCAAACTCTTGCAAGTTCATGCACCCCTATTACAAATTCATTTTAATTAAACAAAGAGATTATACAGACATTGCTGACAGGGATTATCAAAATAGAATGGCGCCACCTGCCCCTTGCAGCCCAATTAATTAGCAGAGAATCTGAGGTGCCAATTATCACAAAGGAATAAGAAAGGATCAGTAAACACAGCTCATGATGAACTTGAAAATTAACTCTTTCAGCTCACAGCTGAAGTCCGATAGCCTCACATGCAGGCCTGGTGCTGCTACAGCCCACACTGAAAAGACACAACAGGCTTCTCCAGATCCCTCTTTCCCATGGTTTCATGAACTATGACCACTCCTGCTCTTCATGAAGTTCCTAGAGCACTTTTAAAAATGATGCCACTAAATTCAAATAATAGATAAAGTCATTTAAGATTTAAAAGTTTCCACAAAAGACAGACTTGTTACTGTTTTTTGAAGTATGTCAGGAAAATATAGATCACTTCTCACGCCATACCAGAGACGTTTTAAGATTAATCCCTGAGTAGAATTCCAGTTACTGACAGATAACAGGTAGAAGTTTCAATTTTCTAGGAAGTAGAAAGTCATTTGCTCATAGGTCCTTGACTCCTCTCCCTCTCCACATAAGAATCTTCTCTGTCAAGCTCTTGGGTAGGATGCCTCCAGGAGTAAAAGAATGCAAGTAGGAAGGCTCAGCAGCAGTAGCTAATTGTAATCTATTCTCCTGGGGAATCCAGAGTCTACCAGAGTATCCCAGAAATGAAACTTCTGGCTTTGGATCAATGCAGTGTGAGCCACTACCAAAGGCACTGCTGTGTCCAGTCTGCCTCAGCACTTGCACAACTGGCTGGTGGTGGCTCTGGTAGGGAAGAGCTACTGCCATTTGCCCTTCCCTGGTATAAATCCCATATCACTTTTAGCAGAACTTCCTCCTCCTTTCCCCTAGAAAGTTCAAAATTGTACCTGCCCTCAGTCTATGGACTCGAAGCTGTGTCACACAGAGGAATCAGTAAGTACCCCATGTGTGGGGCCTCAGGATTTTTTTCCAGTTGTTGGAGGAAATACACTGAGGAATGGCACCTTCAACTTCCCCACCTCAGAAGAATGATCTGCTGCCTTTCAGGGCAGGCAGTGCGAGCACATCTTATGAAAACTTGTAATCACAGCTTAACCTTACTTCATGGTTTCCTGGAGGCCATAAAAACAAATGAACAATGAGATGCAAAGCTGTGGAAGCAAGAAGAGGCAACCACTCCCTTTTAAAATTTTTTTTTCTACAAAATAGAATTTCTTTTGGAGAATGTTTACCTTTTCACTATGCATATGCTCATGTTATAGTTATATTGACAACTATTATAAGTATTATATAGAATGATAAACATAGCTTGTAGAGCTAAGCAACTCAATACAAAAAGGGTGGATGAATCCTCAGTTACCCCAGTGTAAATTCTGTGGTTTTCTGTTAGCTTGGCTGGATTTGAGTGTCACATCTGCAATTAAACCCCACTCCTGTCTTTGTGCTATTTCTTCTCTATTGCATTTGAAACAGGAAAAAAAAAAAAAGGTGAGGTGGTTTACATGACAAACCATGTCATTAAATATCAGACAAAAACTGTATTGACTCAAATTGGGAAAAAATGAATCTCAGAAGTTTGGGTTTTGTTGTTTACATTGTTCAATACTCCTGCAAATAAATATGAGAATTCTGTGCTACAAGCATAGAGTGAAGCACTTGTAGCGCAACTGGATTTAAATTAATCACACTACTGATGTTGCATGATATGTAATTGCATTCCCATATCTATCTTGAGAACTGCAAAACAAAGTCTGAATACTTCAACAATGCAAACCGTGAAATACAAAAAGTTTAATAAGCAAATTTGCTTGCAATGCCAAGCTCCTCTTCTTTTCTAAAGTGCCTGCTGGATCGTTACTCAATGGCTTTATTGTTTTGGGATCAGAAAGCGAGGACTTCAGCTCTACAATGCACAGTTTGTCACCCTTTGGATAAAGGAGCTGTGAACCAAAGCAGCGGGACAGACTTGCATTTAACACAGTGTGCTCTGAAGAGTGGAGCACATGCTGGCAGGACTTGAAAGCCCTGAAATGCCAGCCAGTTCCTCCAGTTAAATTGGTGAGACCTCCACATACCTGTGGGGTGTGAAAAGGCCTTGGTGCTCATCATTCTGCATTAGGATTGAGTTCATCTTATCAAATGGGCCTTTGAGCATATTGTGGAGTAATTTACCAACCGAAAAAATCATAACGATTTTCCACTTCATTTACCTCAACAGTAGCTACGTAATGTCAATAGTTTTAAACATTTAATTAGACACACCACGTGTTTTATGCTCTACTAATTACATAAAATTGTGCTCAATAATTTTCTTCCCATTGAAACAAACCTTGAGCAGCTGTTAAAACACTAATTAGGTGAATGCTTCCACGCTGTGCTTTTGGCTTGGTGCCAAGCACATTCCTCCCGGTGGTGAGCGGGGTTTTTCCAGTGTCCATGATGCAGCCCTGAACACACGTCCATCTCTGCTGCACCACAGAACTGAGAGTGAGCTCCAAACATTTATTTTGGCCCTCACCTTAGAAAGCTAACATTACATATATAAAATGCAACAGTCCAGAAAGCTGTTCAATTATACTGGGCTCTTAGTTTTCTGTGCTTCCATTTTTATCTCCAAAGAGCAGCTAAATTTGACACAGAGCTTGTCATTTGCAATCTCCTATGAAATCAGCACTTTTTATTACATTGGAGCTGCCTTACAGACGTTATCTCACAATACAGTCAAAGAAAAACGCATTGCTGAGCCAGGTACAAATGAAGCCTTTAGTACTTAGATACTTTAGGGTTATTTTGCTCCTAAAATGTTTAAAAAAGTTATGTGAACCACAGTTATCTATGCATACAGTGGCAAGGGATGGGAAAATCTTTTTTTTTCAGTTTTACATGAGAAGATAATTCAGAGTAAATAAATAATTTATTTATTTTAAATATCCTTGAGAAAGGGCATTCAAGTCTTACCATTGACAAGTCTGGTGATCCTAATGGCATCCAGAATTGAGTCAGTACCTCTGAATGTCTCAAATGGCTTCAGAGCTTTAACGCTGGCTGTAACTCCAGTAAAATCAGGTTCTCTTAATTAGTGACTAAGCCTGTACAGCTGCAGGCCTAATCCTGGCATTCCTACAAGGACAGAGGCCTGGCAGAGGGGACCAGATTGCCAATAACAGGAACTATCTGACAGTTCCTACCTCAGCAGTCCCCCAAACCTGCCCATGCCTCTATGAACTGGGATTTTGCTCTTGACTACATCCTGATGATTCCAGATTCAGGATTTGTTCCTGAAGAATTCCTATAAGAAGAAATTGCCCATAATGGTGATCCTCAGAAACACACATATATACTTTTCTCTAAATATTTTTTTTTTAATTGGACCATAGTGAGTGTACATAAATCAAAAATTCAAAAGAAAATAGGGGTTTTTTTGCCTTTGACAAATTTTTAAGTGTTATCACCTGAGTATGCTTGCTGCTTCTACAGCCATGAAAGTATGCTTGTTCTATTACAAATCAATAGATTGTTTATGTTCTTAGTTAATCTCTGGTCTTCCCAAATTATGTTAACGATACTTCTTTTTCAATAATTTCCAGTGATTGGTGATCTAGCTGACAATGAGTCTGTTAAAATACATTGCACCTGTGGACTTCCTTCTTTTATGGAAAATTAGGAGGGTCATGTCCTGGCTTCCTTTTCTAGTGCCATTAGGAGCTGCATCAGGTGTACTGCTGAGTGGTTTTTATTTTTTGACTTGTACGTTCTGAATTCAGGAACATCACTAAAAAAAAGACACAATCCTAATCCACATACCACATCACTGAAAACTGTAAGAACAGATCTGCTTAAAAGACAAACCCAAAACATAAAAGATGCTAAATTTCCATAGTTCACATCACCCTCATGTACTTGTACAAATGGAAGACATATTTTATTTTAAAAAGAAAAACAAGAAGAAAGAAGAAGAATTTGGCATATTTTGTGTCTGTATATAAATTCAGAATTTTTTTTCTTCTGTCTTGTTATTTTTTGTTGAAAAAAACCCTGCTAGTGCAACTAGACCACACACACAAGCAAGAGGCATTTCCTGGTAAACAAGAGCATTTTTCTGTTTTCTGGTGGTTCCCACCCAGTTAATCTTTTTTCAGGTAGTAATATACCTGTACAAAGTACCTACTTTGTACAGGTATAGCAGGGAGGTATAGCAGAGGCAATGTTAATATGAGCTAAGTGATTTTCCTTCTTTCAAACAGTCCCTTCACTTAAGAGATAGAGTGTAAATCTTCATCAATTAATTATACTGAGATATAAGACAGGAACAAATGGAAGCTGGATGAAATGTATCTGTGGATATAATTTCAAGTGCTGTTCCCACACAAGACCCATAACCCTTTTCCTAGTAAATAAGGTGTCATTGAGTCTCACCATTAAGTTCTTGAGTCCTCCTACAGAGTTCCCTCCCTGAACTAATCCTTTTACAAATCAAAATAGAAAATCTAGTGTTTGCTTTCCCACCTTGCAGGATAAAACATCAACCAACTAATTCCAGCAGGCTGATCTAGGAAAATGTCATCTAAAAAAGCTGACTGGTGTCCAAGCATCAGTACTGCAGGAAAAACAAATATACAAACAAACCATAGTGCTTTATTGTGCTGTTACAGATGGAAATGTAAGTCCTTTTCAAAAATAAGTTGGGGGGGAGTTTCATACCTCCCAACAAGGGAGGAATTAATCTAAGATATATTTCTGATAAATATTTAAATGGGATGAGCATGGGAACTTGCCATGTATTTGGAAATTTAATTTAGTACATGATAGCCACTGTGTTTTCTTCTGGTTTTGTGTGGACTTGTTTAATGTACAAGGATATTCTGCAAGGACAAGGATATTCTTATTTTCACATGCATAAAAAACTGTGAAGATTCACTCACTTAAGTCTTCTTCCAGAAAATGATAGTGGAATTACACTAGTGTGGAAGAATTACACTGCACACATGTTGCTCTCTTCTGTCGCCAGTCATTAAGTTTGGAAAAGACTTCTAAGATCATCGAGTCCAGCCATTAACCCCACACTGCCAAGGCCACCAATGAACTATGTCCCTAAACAACAAATCTACACACTGTTGAACACTTTCAGGGATGTATATTCCACCATTTCCCTGGGCAGCCTGTTCCAGTGCTTGACCATCCTTTCACTGAAGACATTTTTCTTCACATCTATCCAATCTACACCTCTCCTGGCACAGCTTGAAGCCGTGTCCTCTCGTCCTATCACTTGTTACCAGGGAGAAGAGCCTGGCCCCCACCTGTCCACAGCCTCCTTTCAGGTAGTTAGAGACAGCAATAAGGTCTCCCTTGAGCCTCCTCTTCTCCAAGCCAAACACCCCCAGCTCCCCCATCTGCTCCACATCAGACTTGTGCCCCAGACCCCTCCCCAGCTCTGCTGCCCTTTTCTGGCCTCGCTCCAGCACCTCAATGTCCTTCTTGTCATGAGGGGCCCAAAACCGGACGCAGGATTTGAGGTGCAGCCTCGGCAGTGGCAAGTCCTTTCTCAAGCTGCTGGACTGTTCACTCACAGCAAAACCCCAGGACATCTTTCCAACACTCTCATCTCACACCATTTAAAGATGGGACTGGCGTCAGATGACTTCCCAAGGTCCCTTCCAACCTGATCACTCTACGATGCCTGCAGAACACTGGCAATCACATCAGGTGGCCACATCCTCAGCACCTTTCACACACAGCTCATTTCCTATTTATTCCTTTTTCCTGCAGGAGTCAGTTGCACTCACCTGCCTCAGCCTGAGTAACTGAATTATTTCCTTTTTACGCATAATGTGCAGCAGAGTACAGGGTGCTACAGGGTAATATTCTCTTTCCAGCTTCCATATTTATTTCACGGAAACTTCCTTTATCAACCACATTCGTGTTCTTAGAAATGTGTTCGTTTCAATAAAAATGACTTACTGTTTTATAGAAGTTGAAGGCCAATGACCCAAATCCTATAAATCATTAAAAATACTTTCTGCCATAGAATCCTAAGTTGCTTTTTTCTCAGTAGCAGAGAAAGTATTTTACTATAAAAAGTTACATTTTTGCCCACACTAAAAATTCTGCATTAAAAATACACTAAATGAGGGACAGATGTTTAAAACAGCAGACCTACAATGAAGTATTAAATATTGCTGGCACAGTGCACCCTTTGGTACAGTTTAGTCTCTTTTTGCAATAGGCATGTTTTCACAGCTGTAAAAGCACCAAAAATTACTGTCTTTGCTCCAATATTAATATAGAAATCTATTAAAAAATACACCAGACTGCTGAACAGATTAAACTATTGTTCATACATTCTATCATTAAAATAATTTGCTTTAAAAATCAATAGTAATGTCAAATGTTTTGAATTTGGTTATGAGGAATAGTGTCACTTTGAAGAATATATGGATTATACAAAACCAAACAATTCCATTTTTTTCAAAATAAAAATGGAAGCCTCCAAGAAATCAAAGAAATCAAACCTGCTACTTGATGTTTTGCTGAATGACAAGCTGTCCGACCCACAGCAGCACAGAGGAGGTGAATGATCTTGTGTGAAATCACTCCAAACCTGAGCTGAGGATGCAGTGTAGGATTAAAGCCTTTTTCCACAGGTACTGGTGGTGTCTTAGAGCTATGGGAGAAAGGGAGACAGGTCATGGAAGAGCAGATTCTGTGGTCTAGGGGATTTTTGTGTTAAAACATTATAAACTTTAAAAAGATGGGCAAAGAGATAACACATAGAACAGAATGATAATATTAAAACCATCAGACCTAGTAACTGTGAGGATGAACTTGCTGAATCCATAAACCACAGTAGGATATGTTCACCACTATACATAGGTCCTGCTACATTAAAGATTTAATTTCTATATCCCAGGCTGGTGGCTCAGAGCTCCGAAGTCAAACATCAGAAGTTCACACTCTTTGCCAAATTTTGTCTCACTTGAGCACTAAGCAATCTGTGATCATCACAGTCCTGATGAAGGGATGCCTACTCAAGTTTGCAACCTGCCTGGAATAAGAATAGTTCTGAGATGCCCATGGCTCAATTCGTTTTAGTCAGTGCTACTTCAAATATCAATTAGGAACATTACTCCTTGTGACATGAAACTCTTTTACTACTCAAAGCAAGGAGATGAAATATTAGAAAAATCTGCAAATAATGTTAAATGAAATGTGGAGGACTTAGCTTAGGGAACCAGGAAAAAGTAATTCTATTGAATGTGCACACATATAATAATCTTTGTCCAAACTCCTAACAAAAAGTGATAGGGTGCTGAGGAGAGACAAAGACTGATTAAAAGCTCAAAACCCCTGAAACACTGTTTTAAAAGCTAGGAAAAAACCCTAGAAGAAAGGGCAGAACAAGGCAGGATGAGGACACAGCATGTTGGCCAACCAGCAGGATGCTAGCACATGCAGTAATAGAAACAAAACCACACAAGGCTTTGGGAGCACAGCTCAATAAACAAATTCCTTGGACTGGAGACATTTTCTTGGAAGGATTTTTATGGCACAAACATTTCTGCTCTCTTCTGGGAGCCCTGGAAAACCAAACCCAAACCTCCCCCCACTTCACGCGCGCAAACACACACACGAAGTCTGAACATGCTGACAGCCCAGGTAGAACTAGATTGTCATGCTCCAGAAAGACCCTTGCTATCTGTCTTGAGCAGGTCTTTGCTGAGGAGGTTCTACCCATCCGTGAAGCTCAAAGCCCATCTCATAACTAATTCCTGCCCTGAAGGAATGCCCACATCTCTGGAAGCCTTGTTGCCGTGATGGGCATGTCCCACCCAGAACCCCACCAGACTTCGTGGGGTTCCAGCCAGTCACAGAGGTGTGAAATGGCAGCACTGCCACAGTGGCCAGCACAGCCCAGCACATAATCAAACAAAGAGAGCCCTCACCCCTCTGGTTAGACAAAAAACCCCAGGGGCTATAAAATTAAAGGAGGGAAGGGAGAGGGGGGAGTAAAAACAATCTCTGAGCAGGAAAACAAGATAAATTCATTGAATAAATTATTTACTGGAATTATTCACTTAGCTTCAATTACAGTCTATCCATTCTATCCACCATCTACATCAAATTATAATAAATTATTCTATTATAACTTGGCTTCATGCCTGCTGATTTGCAATAGCTTATTTTTTCAGAAAATAATGGTCTGATGCTGTTCAACCTTCCACAGGATTTAGATGTGCACACCTAGACATACCCAAAAGACAATTTATTTTTGAGAATCTCACTCCTTTTGTAAATTAAAGAGATGGGAGCAAGCATATTATATTTAAATTGCCTGCAGGTATTTTAACAACATAAAAAAGATATCAAAACAATGTCAAAACAAAATTATCCTGTTGCTTTCCTGAAGAGTTTGGCATATGTCCTGTACTGGATACTGAAATGCAGTTCTGAGAATCCTCAGAACTCTCCATCTTTCTGCCATCAGTTCTCCTTACAGAGCAGATGTTTTAGGTTTCTTCTGAATTTAAAATATCTTGTTCTGCTTTATCAGACGACCTCTGAAATTCATAAAGAGTTGTACTTGAAAATTAATTACAACAGAATGCAGGGAAAGGGAAAAAAGCCCAAGAAGGTTGCTTTTTTTATGCAATATATAAAAATAATGTTAGTTTCCACAGCCACAGAGAATAATTATTTTTTTTAGGAATCCAAACCTGCACTGAGATAAAATAAGCACAGGTCAAACTAAAAAGTCTAGTTACACTGAAAGCACAGCAGGAGAAATGTGCAGATAATTCAAAGGTTTGCAAACATGAGAACACTGCTCACCTTCCTTTTTTCATTCCCATAATCCTACTGTCTCTGTGCCTATAAGCTGATCAGATAGACACTGAAGTTTTAATTCTATATACACTGTAATTTTTACAACATCCTTTATTTCAGCACAGCATGTATCATATTGTGGATGAAAGCAGAAATAAATAAGGAAAAAGGAGAGAAAAAAACCTGACTTTTGGACATTTTTCCAGTAGTTTATGAAACAACACTACAAAGCAAGAGATTACCAAGGCCTTATGGGTCTCTCTTACCAAGGGCAGCTGCTGGAGCAGCAGGATGAAGCCAAATTGTACCCATGTGAGCAATCTGAAGGCAAAGTTAAACCAGGTGGGTGAAAGGGTGGATGTGCTCTGAATGGGATAGAGTAGTTCTGTCCCGGTCAAAAAAATGAAGGACAATGTAGAAGATAGCAGCGCAGAGGAATTCCAGCACAAGTACAAAACCTGAAAGCAGCTTGGGTGTAGCTACAAACTCATATCCACATTTCAAGAACCTGCAATCACCTTGGATGTAGCCACAAATTCATATCCACAAATACAAGAACTTGAAAGCCCCTTGGATGTAGCCACTCAGGTTCCCCCACTCGAATATGTATCTCAGAAAAAACACTAGACATCACACCAATAAGATGAAAGCAACCCTTACTTTCTCTGTCACTCTTACAGGAAAAGTGTGGCGTTTTATTTTCCTAGTATCAATTTGTTCTGTGCTACAAGTGCTTTTGTAATCCTAAAAACACACTAGCACTACTTCCATGTAGTTTCATTGCTGTGTCTACTGCCATTAAAGGGTAAGCATATACTTCAAGACAATAATTCACTTAGCTAGTTGCCAGAGCCAGCATTATGTGAATAAGCTTGATAGATCTCTGTTCCTAACCTATCAGAAAACAATTTATGGAATCTAATAAATTAAAAATGAATTGTCTCCAGCAACCATATATTTCACAATAAATGTACACTCTTTGATCTCAACTGACTGTGCTATGTTCTAATTAATTTTTATACAGAAGTTTGCTATTGCCCCTTAAATGGATTTTATACACAAGACTAATCAGCTAGCATTTTCAGCTGTGCCTTTGTCTTTTCACCTTCCAACCAAGTTAAAAATTCACAGAATTCTAGAATTTATGGCATAGCTTTCTACATATAAGCCTTTTCAGTTTAAGGAAGGAAAGACCTATATTTTTTCTCTGCTTTCTTGACCCCAACAGGCACATAATAGAAAGAAATATTTGGCAACATCTTAAGGACCTGCCTCTAGACAGCGTGACTGTGGAAATGAACCCCTTTCTAGCTCTCAGCTGCTTCCTTACCCAGCAAAAAGTACTGGAGTTAGTCACTGTGTATCCCCTCCACAATCATCTGGGATATGTATAAAGCCATTTGGTATTGCTGTTTGGAATGGCAGGGCAGCTGGCATGGAGTAGGGGTTTGGCCCTATTTCTGCTGGGGTGCTGTAACTGCCCAATCCTGAGTGGATTTTCCCGTGTCAATGACCAAGAACCTGGAAAAGACATCCACAACTGCACTACAAAAATCCCCAATTTGGACTGGGTGGCCTATGCCCAGATTATTTAATGCATATGATGTGTAGGTTCTGGCATCAGGGAAAGAAAATGCCAGTGAGGCTGGAGCAGAAGGAGTTAGCCTGGGGAGTAAAGGAAAGGAGAAATGAGGAGCTTGGCCACTGATGCCATTTACCTCCTGCTTTGCCACAGCAAGTAGATTCTGTTCACCTGCAGAAATGCAATAAAAATTCTAATTCATTAGAAATAAAAACACGTTCACTTCCTGGTCCAAATCCTCCTCTGTCTTTATGAATTCATGCGGAAAGGTCTAAGGTTCTTTACACGTTTTTTTCATAGCACCATCCTTGCTTACAAATAAAAAGCTGTGCCTTTAACGGTCCACCTGCCATGAATCTCTGAAGGGCAGTAGGATGCAAACACTTAAGCTATGATATATGCTCTAATATCTTTTATATCCATATATATACATATATAAACATATATGTATGCTTTGAAAATGAAAATAAAAGCTTAAGGAAATGAAAAAAGTATCCCATAAATCCCCAGTGAGAAAGAGAATGGCAAATTCAGCCTCAGCATTAGGTATCACTACACAACAAAAAATTCTTGTTGCATACCATGTGGTCTAGAGACACCGGTAAAGTTGAAATAATAGCCACTTAAGAAAAGGCCAGAAAACTCTCTCTCTAGAGTGGCTTAAGTATGTGAGGATCCTGCCTTGGGATACAGCCAGATGACCCTGGGAGATCTCTTTCAGCATTTTTCTATGACTCTGTAAAAATAGTTATGGGGATTTTAAAAACTGGTATTTTAAAAACGTTCATTACTCTGTGGAGAAACTCTGTCAAGAGGCATTCCTACACTTTGATACTGTCTTCCTATCGACTGATATTACAACAAGTAAGTAAGAACATGCAGCAATTAAATTACACTTTTAGACCATGGTGTGGTAATTTTATTTTTTTTCACGTACAGACCATACAAGACTATTTATGTTAAATGTTCAAAAATTAAAATAAATTCCTAATACAGACAGGAAGCCAGTGCAATGGGAACCAAATGGGAGTAATGGGACCCAGGTGGTTGGAATGAGTACAAAAACCCACATAGATGGCCATGTATGGCACAAATTGGAGCCTGGAGATGATTATAACTGGAACCTTCCAAAAGAAAGAATGGCTGTAAACTGTTAATTGTATCAATGCAAACATCTTGGTGACTTACCACTGAGGAATGAGTGATGAGGGAGAAGTGTATAATTTACAGCTTTAATTGTAGCTAATACAAACTGATAGTGTAGATACTGAAACTATACCATATTAAGGAATATATCAGTATAGAGCAGCATGTGCAGAGAATTTTAACTCTTGATTAGCATGAGACCCGAGCATAACAGAAGTGGCAAGATGGAATTTACTTTCAATTTGAGTCATGAAACAAACAGCCACACAAAGCTTCCAAAGTCACAGGACAGAACAGTCAGCTCAGGATAATTAAGGATAATAAGCAGAGTAGGAGGGAGCCTGGTATTCAGCATGAAAGCTGGTAGAGCATACACATTTGAGATTTAGTAATATAGTTTAGGCCACTGGAATACCTTCATTTACTTAGCCACCTCTCTGTTTATTCCAAAAAAGAAGACAAACATCTTATGCAAAAAAAAAAGATCGTGTACAAAACTCATCTAACTCACAAAGCTCTCCTGGATGAAAAATAAACACCTTTAAGAGTTTTTTTATTAAGAGAAAGAATATCTGCAATATGGCACAAAATGGTAATAACTAGCCTAGGTGAAAGAGGCAAGAAGCATTTCTGGCATTGGGTATGTAAGGTTAATACCTTGAAAGAATGTAGAGAGACTTTGTCATCCCTGCTGACAGCAGAAGGTTCAGTGACAGGGAATTAAGAGCCCATGACAGTGATTTTGTAGATTTGCATTTTATAAAAGTGTCCAGCAAAACTTGTGACTGAGGGAGAGTGCACTGGTTTTAGTATTCTTCCTTCGCTGCAGAAAAACTGCGAGAATGAACACCATTTTACTTGCTGCATTTTATAAACCAGTATGGCTTCATTGGCCCCTCAAGGATTCTGTGATAGCTGAAGTCTTCTTGTTAGCACTTTTTTTAGAAGGAGGGAGTAATTTTTTGGTAAAGGAGGGAAAGAGAGAGGGAACACATTGCTGTTGTATATCACAGTCCAGCTTTAGAAACACTTTGAATGTATATGTACATTCATGTACGTTATGCACTGAAAAAACATCAATTTCTTAAAAATACACCAGTGTAGCTATCCTACCAAAGAACAGTGAACCAGAAAGTTCAACTTATAAAGTCCCATGTAAAGTGAATTTTTTAACTTATCCAGATCTACCTTGTCAAAAGAAACTGATATTATTTGTTCCTACTTAGATGACACATCACCCCAAGAACAGAAAGATTTAAAGTACATATTATGAGCAATGTTTATTGGGCGGGGTGGTGGGGTGTTGTTACTGTTTTCCATTGCAATGCCATTCATCTGGGTATATTTCATTTTTTGTTAATATTTTTTTTATTTTGTTTTGCTTTTCAATGAGAATCAAAGCCTTTGTTTGAAAAAAAACAACCCAGAAAGTACCAGTGAGGAAGCAATCAGAAATTTGAAAAATTATATGGAATGTAAACAAGTCAAGAACAAAGCGCTCTAGGTATTAAAAGCAAGTGGAACCCAAAGTCACTGTCTCAAGATAGTAATAGAGTAAGACCAGAAAACAGCAAACACCATCAGATTGTCCTACAATCTAAAGGCAGACAGTGTAAAGGACTTTTTCTTTAAATTAGAAGGCTAAAAATATGAAATGTGAAACTTCTGAAAAACAGAAGACAAGGGGAGAAGAAGCAAATTCATAAAACACAAAATACATCAACATTGCAGCTAAGTAAAATCCATACAAGTTTGGTGCCAGCGACCCAGTCAATATAGTTTCTGATGGTAAACAGCCTGAAAGAGGTGGCTGGCCTTTCCTGGAGGAAGATAATAGATCTAAGTAAATCCCATGTGAAAAAGAAATGGAAAACATCTGCTAAAGACACAAATGGTTTGTTGGCTGACGTCAACAACGGGAAAGCTTCCAGTATATCAGGTCTGGGCTTGCCAGCAGGTGTTGCTGCAATTATTCAGAACAATTAGAGGTGATTTTTCCAAAAGCACGGAGATGACAGGGCCAATAAATAAGGCAACCATGATATTGTCAACACTGAAATGTATTTCTCATAAATCTTTTGAGGACCTGTGCAACTCAGTATTTTAAAGATAGTCACCAGGGCCTCAAATTTTACCAGTCATGCTAATATGGAATAATATCATTCTCCATGACCACTGCCACTAAAATCCCCCAAAGAACATGATTTCTATACTATCTCCTTTCCTATCTCCCCTTGACAAAGAGAAATCTAACTGTGAGCAAATACACCACATAATATTTTCACATAGCATGTACTTGAGTGTATTTATTTATTTTTAATAAGCATGAGCTTTCACTGATGTTGACATTCGTTGTTATTATTAAGATTAACCAACTTGATTAGTCTCATTACAATTTTTTTCTTTTCCTTTGTGGAAGATCTCCAGTATTTGTATTTTTTCTCTGTGGCTATGCTTCAGCTTAGAAGAAGGCATAAAACAGCTCTTATGTTTAGATGTTGAGTTTTTTTCAATTTACTACGATTATACATAAAGTATTCTCTAGCTGGGCATACATGTTAACAATAGTTCATAGATAAATACCAAACATGGTTTAACAAATTTATGAAATGCTAAAATCTCCCCTTTTTTGCCATTAATGAACTGTATTATGTACACCCATCATCATCATGATTATTTAAAGGAGGTTCTCAAAATTAAGTATACATCATGATTTGCTGTCAAGCCTGATTTCAATTGCATTCTAAATTCATTCCTCATTTTAGAAGAAAACAGAGCTCTTTTTTTTTTTTTTAACCATCCATATTTCTAGCTAGCTTGGATAAGAAAGTCTGTTAAAAAAACCAAAGACATGCTATGTCTTGCATAATTTTGAACCATTAAATTACTTCTCATGGAAATCAACCACGGGTTTCAGTGGCTTCTTCACATTGAACTCTGTCATGACCCTTGATTTGCTGTCTTGCTGTTAGTTTTACAGCTGACTTCAATGGACTCTCAGCTACAAGCATACCTCTCTGTCATTTACATCATGCCCTGTGTTTCATGGAAAAACTGCACTGAAAAGAGACAGCAATTTTTACTCCATTCAAGTAAGAGAGCTAGGGAGATGGCTCATACTGCTTATTTCAATGTTACATTATTGAGACATATCCTAGATGTGTAGCCCAGCCTCAGGACAAAGAGTCAGTCCCTCCTCCCCGGCATGTTTTATAAAGTACTTACTCAGTGCAGGTGGAGTAAGTTCATGTTTCTTTATTATAATTAATTTCCAATCATTCATATCCTTCGAGCTGAAAGTTAATTACATGCTCAAGTACCATACTCTGAGTTTAAATGGTACCAATTCCTTGCATGCTTAGAATAAGTCAGCACCCTCATCTTTCATCTTAAAAACATGGATGTTGCTGCTTGCCTCAGGAAAGACATATTAATGGAGACTTTCAAAATCTTCTCAGGATGAAAATTGCTATTTAGGTGTCAGATATTACCTTATTCTAAGTGGTTCTGAGGGTAGAAAAAGTAAGGATGCTGATAACTGCCAGAAAGATTAAAAAAACTCCATGAGAGAAATAAGAGCTGGTAGTGCAAGTATAGGATGAGAAGTGGTTTGACTGAAGGGATGCAATAAAAAAATCACTATTTGTCTTACAAAGTACATTTTCTTAATCTACAAGTTTAAACCAAACAAAACAACAAAAATTTTCTTCTTCCAACAGCCTGCTTTACAAACCACACCTGAAGCCATGCTGCATGCTTTTGGCTCACATTAGAAAGCAATTAACACTTTTGTTGACAAGCAACAAACCAGAGTAAAATCCAGCCCATTTTCTCATACCGCTATAGACCAGAGAAAAGTAAAGAGTCATCACCACTTATCTTTACACAATGGAAAGAAGAAGTATTTTGGAAGACAGATTTTGGATAAGTAAAGAAGGGTGGCAGCAATTGTACAGAGTCATTTTCTGACCATATATGCACTTTACAAACAAATCCCCTATCGCACATCACTCTAGCTGGACTTGTTAAAAACTGGGGAATTGTCTGCATTTGAAATAGAATTCTTTTCCAGTCACATCAAGCAGGTATGAGATTTCCTCCCCTCAAAATGTTGAAAAGGGCTGCAAAAAGCTCTTTGCCTTGTGAAAGACGCACAGCTGCTCTCGGCTTCAAAAATTGAGTCAGCACCTGCCATTAAATGCCTGTGCTACTATAAGGAAATAAGAAACATCTTTTTTTCTAACTGGTATAAAATAAAGCAAAATCCTTACACCATATATGCAAGAATAACCCTTTCAAATTCATTCTGTTATGCTGAGAAACCATGATGTAAAAGCTACTCTCAAACCCACGGTGACCTTGTGCACAATGTGTGGAGGAGACAAGCAGTGTGAAGAAGGAATACAGACCAACTTCAGCTGGAATTTAAGCTGGCCTCACTCTAACTGGCACAAGATTACTGAAGACCACAGGTCTAGTAAAGCAACCAGAACTACAACACTACACATGCATCAGACTTATAAAACCTGCACTTTCCAGCACAAGGAGGAAGGAGTAATTCTAAGTGAAAATCATCCCAAGTGAAGGGCACAGCTTAGAGTCTCACCTTGCACGCTCACCTCTGCAGGCACCAGGACCCTGGGGCAGCTGAAAGGGTTCTTGATATGAGCTGCCCACCAAGTGCACCCACCACAGACTGCTCCCAGGATTGCTGGCCACGAGCAAGTGCCAGCAGAATTGGTTTCCTCTGAGCGGGACTCCAGGCACAAGCTGGGCAACCCAGCCCTGGGATAACCCAGAGCAGTTCAGTGCGCTTGCCCCCACTAAAGGCTCTCACAGCACCAGGGAAAGAGTATTTTAGCACACAAAAAAAAATTAATTAGCAAGAGAAAGGGTTACAAGCTCCATAATTCACGGGTCCCGCATTAATGATTAGCTAAGTGAATGAGCTGCCCAGTTGGTAATTTGATTCGTTGGAAAGGAAAAGGCACTCTACGGACCTTGAAAGGTTTTAGCAGAACTGAGTGTCCCAGGTCACCCTGCTTCCCCCTGACTTCACCATCTCATTGTCAAGCTCAATTTGCCAGCAAGGTCCTGACAATAAACACAAAGATACATTTCAAGGTTAGTAGGCAAAAGTCCTAGTGGATGTCATCATGAGCCATTGTAGTGATGACATGAAGGAGATGCAGTGTTGGAAAGGGTTGGGGTTTTTGTTTTTCTTTGCATAGTTTTATTCAATTATCACTCTTCATTTATTTTACCTTCATCATTGATATTTTATATGTACCTATGCTGCTAAAAGTAAGCAAAAAAACATTCCTGGGAAGTTAAGTATACTATTTATTGCTTGGATGGAGAAATGAATGGTCTGCTAAACTCTCTAGATACTGATATGTAATTTTCTGAGTCAAAGCATTAGGACAATACACTTGTTAATTAAAAATCACACTTTATACTTATGCTTTCTGAGGTGAGATGAAATACAGTAAATAACTATGATTCACTGGCTTATTTCAATTTTTATAGAAACCATGGTCCCACTTCATTGCCCTGGCACATAGTGCAAAGTTTAAGTAAAGGGTATTCTGACCTCAAGTGAGAGATTTCAAGCATATAGCCTGTGGGCCAAGTAACAATGCAAGGATAAAGAAAAATCAGAGTATTATGTTCTCTGCTGCAAGAAATGCATTTTTGAGTGCCAGTTTGACACAGGAACAACAGGCTGAAGACTTTAAATTTGCACTTTAGAACACAGTAGTCTCCTGGTCCTTCCTCTTCATGGGCATTGTCTGAAGCACTGTTGTTTTGTTGAGGTCATCCATGTTAAAGTCTGCCTCTATTTTCCAACATGATCGGCAGCATCTTAACTAAAAAGCACATTAAAAGCTCCAGCTCTTTTCCCAAATCCTTCCTTCTGTATAGTCAAGGAGGTTCTGTGCATTTGTAACTCCTAAAGTATGAGAATGGCAATGTAGATCAGATTTCAAGATGTGTCTGGGACTACCGGTATTCAGTAGTCTTAACTATGAATCACAGAGAAGTGTTGGCAATGGCATTATCTCCTTTTTTCACATAAATATTAAAACTTTTAAAAAATAGAAGCAGCAGCAGCACACACACACACAAAAAGAATTTTTAAATGGCATGAAAACTTGAGTTTTCTTATGCTCTAAGTACTCTCATATCATGTCAAAGACTAGGATAAACTTGAAAGGACTGTTCACACTGTTTCTAAACCAGTATTAATGAGCAACCAAGCATAATTCTCTGCATTCTTGGTTTGCCTAAATGAGCACTGGTTAAGCAACTAAGTCTTGCTCACATAAGAGCGGACTTCCTCTGTGCAGGAAAAAAGATAAAGGTCAGTGATCAAGGGAGTTAGTGCCCACAAATACAGTGTTCTGTAAATGTACCTGATACTGAATGTGCACCTGCCTTCAGGCTAAGCAGTGTTCCCCTTGGATGTTAAATACTCTCATGGTATCCATACCTAACGTCGGTGATGTAACCACCTTAACCAAGTTCTTCTCAGTGATAAATGAAATTCTAATACTAATCAACACTTGGTAGTGATTTGCAAACACAAATCAAACTGAAAAATCCAATATTCATTACCCATCCAAGGACTTAATTCTGTTGCCAGTTCAGTTTTTAAAAATCCACGGCAGTGTGCCAGTAACATTGCAGGGCACCTGCAAGCAGGGTTCAAAAGTTCCGATTAGGAAGGTTTTTCAGGTTAGGAAAATAACATGGCTATTTATAAATTTTAAGGTGGTAAGGAACAGAAAACGCAAAATCACTTGTATGAGACATGGGAGTCAAAGAGGAACTCTCATAAACAGGGAAAGAGCACTGAATCCCAAAACATAAATTGTTTCCTTGGTTGTATAAACATATTTTTGCTTTTGTTAATTTGCTCTCAAGTCTATTACAAAATATGAAGAGCTCCCAAAGTCATCATCAGCAAGCTATGGTAATGAAAAAAATGGAAGGTGCCACTGTTCTGACACTGAAAAGTATTGAAACTGAGGCAACACTGGCATAAAAAGTAAATTTATGCCAATTTTCCCATTTCTGCATGGGAACACAGATATTTTAAAAAGGACTAAACAGTGCAAAGGATATCAGCTTCAAGATGGAAACAAATACATCCATGTTTATTACTACGAAAGACTTTGCCCCAGGTGATGTTTAAATGGAAAGGAATATTTAAAAAAAAGAACCAAGCCAAAACAAAACAAAAACAACCAACTAAACAAACCCAAGAAAAACAAACAAACAAACAAACAAACAAAACCCCCCAACCCCAAATATAGGTTTTGTTTTTCAATCTCTTGAAACCAAGATATTTCAAGCATATTTCCTCAAAAATCACAGAGGGAAAGAAAGAATACCCAACACCTCAATTGTATAATTTCCTCATGGAAAAGAGTATTTCTTAAGACAGATCACAAAACACAGAATGAGCCCAGATATTAGAAGTGTCACTTCCAGTATGGGAGATCCAGGTCTGAGTGCCCTGTTCAATAAGCATCTCAGCATACATAAAAAGAAAAATAGCCACAGGTGGAGAGGCTTGAAGTGCTCAGGTACAGTATGGGAAATGAAGCCCCACATCCCCGACCTGAGTCAGACAAACTCATGAGATTAGACCTGAACCCTTCACAACCCACATATGTGCTCTCTGCATCAGGTATTGGCTTGTTAATGTAATGGTGTTTGTGACTCTGGTCCAGGCTGTAACAGCATTCCCAGAACCAAGACAGCTTTCCAAACCACATTTTCTTCAAAACTGATGTGTTACAAGCTAAGATCCCATACTGGCACACAATCTTTAGGAATAATGTCAGAAATAATGCTCAGCCCTCTCCCTCCCCTGATAAATCACCAACCCTCAACCAAGGACTACCCATGTCATTTGTGCAGTGTAAGGAACCAAGGCATGCACCTATTTTTATAAAGTTACCTTTGCATGTACATATGCATGCATGTATGCATGCCCTTTTTTTAAGAGAAAAATACTTACTTTTTTCACACACTTTTTTTTTTTGATTATGCCATAATCTCATTTCCCCTATCAAAGCAGAGCTTTTGTGTCAACCTGGTTACCAAGTTCTCATGGGAACGTCTGAAACAGAATGTGAGACCAAAATAAATAACAAAGCAGCATGGCATGAAAGAAAGCATCCTGCTTTATAACATCCCTGGAAGTGCATTTCCTAAAGCTGAAATTGTACAATGATTTTCAAGATCCAGAAAGACTTAAAAAGGCCAGGTTGACTTTTTAAAAAAAAAAACAAAGATAAGCCACATCCAACCCCAAACACAACATGGTTGCAAAGAAACACAGCTATGGCCACTAATGTATTTTTATGTCTATGCTCCTGCCTCAATTACTAATGGGGGAAAGGGCATAATAAAAAGTGTTCACCCTACTGTTCTTTCCCGTGAAGACTTCCTATCCATCTGCCTTTTAAAACCTCTGGAAGACAGCATTACTCACCCTGGGAGTTCCTCCCATCCTAGCAGGTAAGCACTGACAGCCCTGCCAGGCATGTCCACAACAGTGAGGAAGCCCCAGCATTACCCCGCAACACCCAGTGCTGTTACAGCTCCTGCAGACACAATGCTAAAGAGGCAGCGTGTGACTTTTCTCACCCCAGTCCCAGCAGGTAATTGGACTTTCCATGGATAATCCCAGCAATCAGAGAGAAAATCTTTGCCTCCAGCGTGACCCATTAGCACAGAGTTCAGTGATCAGTAGGTTAAAGTGCCATTAAAGCATCTCTCTATGGGGCTTAGGAAGGGTCAAGAAAACTCCATCACAAAGAACAAAAAATACCTACAGAGCTCACACATGGTTATATCAAGATCCTCATGAAAAGGTTAATTTCAGCTCAGAGGATATTCCCTTTCCGGGAGCAGCAATATCTATAGTCCTGACACTTTCTCCACATCTTTACTTGAATGTCCCTTGGATTTGCAAAACACAAAGTATTTTACTAAATGATTTACTATTATTATTTTATTTACTAATTACACTGTTCACATAGTCCCTGGTTTTAAATGAGAGACCTTTCTTTAACTGTTGCCAGCAGGTAAGACACATTTACCCAGGGCAATGATGTGCACACAGAGTATCCCACCTACTGGAGAGCAGTTTATGCTCTGTAAGGACCATGCAGGTTCAGCAATGGGGCATCAATTCTATGCCTATAGTAGCAAAAGTAGCAGCAGTAGTAAAATACAATAATAGTAAAAACTGCCCAGGCTGTGGTCATCCAGGGATGTACAGTCACAACACTAAAACTCTAAGGATGTGGACTGATGCCTCACAATCTGCTGTGTCCAAATGCGCTATGCTGAGTCACTTTTCAATAACTTTACTTTCTCTTATTCCTCATTAGTTGCGTTTTGGCCAAGGTACTGGACAAAGAACATCCCTATAACCTTCAAATAGAAGCACAGATAAATTTGGGTAAGGAAGGGGAAAAATTAGGATGTTTCATCTTGCATCTATCAGTTATATATAAAGCTCAAAGAGATGTGACAGTGCTGTCCTCTATGAAATTCACTAGTTATAAGGCAGTTGATTCTTTATCTTTTTTTTTTTTTTCAAAGTCCATGTACCGGAATAGCTCTGTAATGATAGGATTTCCCAGCAGATTAGTTTTATTAGTGTTAATTGTCCATTTAATGTACATTTCTGTCTCCCCCGTTGCATTTCCCAATGCATTTTTTAAAATATTGCTAGTGTCTAACCAAAATGTGAACTAAGTGATACACATAGGAAATAATCATCATCATTATCTTTAAATACAAACATGGCTTTCTACAGGTTCTTGTACAGACTGCTTCATTTATCTAGAAAAAACACTGTTCTTGACATTTACTTGCTAAATGTTAAATGGGTGGATAGGTGCTTATGTTGTGCACCCCATGCATGCAAAACATTGGTGTTAACAAGTACAGCTAAGGATCTAACGTGAGCTCTGTCTTGCATTTCCTTTTATTTGTTAGTCTGAGCCTCAAGCTTAAAGTTATTTCAACAGACTTTTGTTTTCAACACGTATTCACTACGTGTCTAACACCCTCTGAAGTTGCAAGCCACCCTCCCACTCACCCCCAAAAATCTTCAACCAGTGCCAAAGTCTATATTTTCTTAACTTAAAGAAGTAATTCCAGGGCTGTCAACTGATAAATTTCATTTAGGGAAATGCTGTGTTCTTTAAGCAACACATTAATCTTCTCTGAACTAACCATAGTAAACATCAATGTTGAATTGTACAGATTTCACATGTTACTGCCAGGAGAGAGTTTTAGAAGAATTATCCCCTTTTTAGGTAACCTGGCTTTTAAAATTACACCCTAGAATACGCAAACAAAGAAGACTAATGAACTCAGCAGCCTGTATGTATTGAGGTTGTATGCTGAAAAAGACACTGTGAGTAATGGAAAAAGGTTCATTTTTCAAAAGCAGGGAGCTGCCTGTGTGAAGGTAGAAGAGGAAGAATCTCTCTTGCACTTTGGTTATAACAGTTTGCTGTAAACAATCTTTTCCCTTCTGTTATCAGGGAATATCCTGCAGAGGTGCATGTTCTATGTCACCTTGACCAATTCACAAAAGAAGTGGAATTTTTCTCTCCTAATAACCTACTCAACTCCCCACCTTTTTAAAAATTATTCATTTTTTTTAACTGAAGTATGTAAGAACATCCATTAACTACTGTCCTGCTCCTCAGAGAAAGACTGAGAAAAGATTGAGTCAAACTTTTTTCTTGTTTTCTGCTGCTAAAAGCAGTGCACATAGGGCAGCAGTCTTGCCATGCACGTACCACCAGCTATCTAATGTATTTGTAGGGTGCCCTATGAAGGAAGGAATGATGAATCTGACTCCATGTTCTCAGAAGGCTAATTTATTATTTTATGATACTATATTATATTAAAGAACACTAAACTATACTCTACGAAAGAATGCAGAAAGGATACTTACAGAATGCTAAAAAGATAATAATGAAAACTCGTGACTCTTTCCAGAGTCTCAACACAGCTTGGCACTGATTGGCCAATGAGTCAAAATAATTCACACCAGAAACCACTGAAACAATCACCTGTGGGTAAACAATCTCCAAACACATTCCACATGTGAGCGCAACACAAGAGAAGCAAATGAGATAATTATTGTTTTCCTTTTTCTCTGAGGCTTTTCAGCTTCCCAGGAGAAAAATCCTGGGCAAAGGGATTTTTCAGAAAATGTGAATATGACAGCTATCCACCAAGAAACAGATGCTTTAAGCCACAACTTAGCCATTACTATTAGAAAGTATTTTAAATGACCCATGCTATCCTCAGCAGTGGGTGTGTGTGTATTTCTTTTCTGACGCTGACTGACCTTTCCAAGCATGTTACTAAATGAAGAAGCTGCACAGCACTCCTCTGTAACTGTATACAAACTCCCCACATGCAGAACATCTTTACATAAAGGCAGCACAACGCTTCAGTCACACTTCAGTCCCAACACCGAGCTCTTGACTCAGCGCCCTCAAAGGCTGGTGAGCACTGGAGGTAAAAGTGACACTTAAATCAATTACTTACCCTCAAATGTCCTGTTTCAAACCTCTAGCTTCCACCTGGTCATAATGTGAAGCAGGACTGCTAGGATTCAGAGAGGAGACAGAGGCATGGGGGTTTTATCTAAATGCTGCTTAAAGAACAGAAACCTGAAATAAAATTGCCCGCAGTTCAGCCAAGGTTTTTCCTGCCCTCCCTCCCTGTCTCTCTCTCCAGGACTGCTACAGAGCTGTCTATAAATACCGGCCCCAACACTTGCTCAGTGCTTTCCTTGCCGATGGCACAGGTCGGTGTCAATGGACACCGCGGCACGGCTCAGATGAAGTTCTCAGCTGCTCAGACAAAGCCATGGACAGGCTCCCCACCCCTCCTGCCTGGAAATACCATCCTGCTGCCAGCTTTACAGATGCTGCAGGCCTTTCCTGCAGGCCCTGATCAGGCACAGAAGGGTAATTATGTGGCTCATACAAAAAGAAAAAAAAAAAACAACAACAAAAACAAAAACAAACAAACAAAAAAACACAACAACAAAAAAAAAACAAACAAACAAAAAAAAAAAAAAAAAAAAAAAAAAAAAAAAACAAAAAAAAACACCACCAAAAAAACCCCCCAGGTTTTTGCAAACAGGTGGAAAAATGGGGGAGGAGAGAAGGAGGAGGAAACACTTTTGTTTCAGCTCCCTTTACAGTGCACATCCAGCTATGATTATGGAATTTTATTTCCAAGAAATGTGGATGTCAAAAAATTCTGCAAAAATGTTTTCTATAAAACAAGTCCTTCCAACTGAATAAAGTGTGAGTCTGTCACAGAACTCACACAAGAGCATTAAGATTGCATAGGTACTCACAGAAGGATGTAGATTAAATATGAACACTATGTCTCAAAATTTCTGTCAGTTGTCAGGTATTAGATATCCCAGTTTGTACTTAATAATTATGCACAGTATGACAGCAAGCATGAAACATCACTGGTGGCAGGAACCCACAAGCCTGCCCTGCAATAAATAAAAGTTTCAAAGTTTAAAAATCAGAAAAGCATAAAACAGAATTACATATCTGTAAACACACTGAGAAACTGTGCTGTTAAGAGATGGGTACCCTGAAACAGAAAACTGAGGGCAATTGAAATGAGGATGGCAAGAGCTGCACAAACAACCACGTGTTTGCTGCATGCCCACAGTGTACACTGTGGGCAGGCACCACAAATGCAGATAAATGTCCTGCCTTTCATCCATACATTGGATGGCACAACTGGGAGGTTTGCCCAAGTGAAATGTAAACCACAGCATACCTGCATTTACACTAAGAGCTACAGGGATTTATCTTAAAATCAGTGTCTTTTTAAGGCAGCTTATGACCATGAAACTCTCCTCATCAGGAAAATATCTATACATAAATCGCAGTCTGTTCCAAGGCTTACAGGACCATCAAGCTGTTGTGATTAGACAATGCACAGCCTGGCATAATCCCATGGCCAGCATCCCTCCACACCTTGGAGGTTACCACTGAGATTGTGGCCAGTGCTTATTCATCCTTTTGCAGCTCTGCCAAGTTGAAGTTTTAATAGTAACCTTGGAACGAAACAGAAGTTTCATCTCCTGCATGTATATTGAAAAATATGTTGTCTTACTCCTTTACTTCCACTACTTTCATCAACAACAGCTCTTGGAAGTGCTTTTAGTACCTTGTGCACATCATTAAGCCTCTCCTTTCATACGATTTATTTATCTTTACTGTGCAGCTTGAAAAACGAAGATGATCTTTAGTAACACACCACGGCTGAAGCTGACTTGGTTTAAATGGACACTGTTTATAAAACCATGGTTTAGAAGCCTGTCACTGATGTCACAGAAACCTTTTGTATTTAAATGAAAATACATTTGGATGACATGGGCAATTGCTAAGCCTTGGTGAAGTGCCAGATGCAAAGTGTAACTCATTTGCTCATTACAAGTTTCTCAGTCATAAAGCTCCTACACATAGCTCTCATCCTCAATCATGTACATGACAGCTTTATAATATCATTCCATCAAACCTTTAAGCTGCCACAAATAAATCCCTGCAAAAAACAGAAACCAGAGTGGTTTCATAAAACTGAGCAAGAAATGGAAGTATTTATCATAGCTTTTTGTGTAGTATAATGTCAATAACTTATTCTTGGACATCTATATTTTAAAACAGGAAATTATCTTAGATTTTTAAAATTTTTCAGGAGAAGCCCATAATTTTAATGAAACATGCACATTCCTGTACTTCTGTAAATAAATATACAGCATCACTTTACCATATCCCATTACTACCATGCCACACAAAAAGAAGCAAAAGAAGACATGTAAACAAGAGTGAGAGGAGGATACCACAACTAAGGCTGTTAGTAAAGGCTGGGTTTTATAATGATGTGTTTATTTGGCATTGCACATGCAGAGGGGTTACTGCACAGGTGATAGCACAGAAGACCAGCGTCACGACATTAAATGATAAAAGTAGACAGTGTGTTAACAAAAAGCATGAACTTAGTGCACTGGAAAGGTCTGACAGCACTCTGAGGATGACTTCTGGAGGAGGGAAAAGCAGTAAGAGCAGTGCTAGCCAGAAATTCAAGAAAGAGAGGCCTAGTTTTTTAACAAAATATCTACAGAACCTCTTACAATTTACAGGCAGCATCCCAGTGTTAGAAACAGAAACTTACATTAAAATATCACAGTTGAAGTGTGAATAATATAGAAGAATTAGACACTAATTTAGGTCACCTTAATGTTTTCTAAGTTTCTGAAATCCTCCAGCAAAAATTTTTAGGAACAGGGGAACTATGGAGTAAATGCCAACTGTGCATTTTTAGGTTCTTTCATACCAGGAAACTAGTAGGGTCTTTCCTACTTTGATCACTGAAGGCAATGGCACCAACCATGACATCCAAAATTAAACATGTGCAAGGTTTAGCTCAATCACAGTCCCCAGTTTGTAAAAGAATAACTTAAGAAAAATGTGAATTTATTACTGCATTATTACTGCTGCTTTTCTGCCTGCATTTTGCATAGGCAGCAAGTGCAATTTGGTAATGAGACAGTTGTTACTACTTCACTTAAGATCAAACTCTTACAATGCAGTCTGGCTAGCCCTAAATCTAGAACTAACACTAATATTAATCAGAAGTAACAGGCTTACTTGAAATATGCCAACATTATCATAAATTTTTACAAGGCTGTTGTAGTTATAGAAGATAATCCCCATGGGACACAGAATGGTTATTGAACATTATGGACCAATACACTTCCAAAATGACCTCTTAGCAAGATGAATAATAGCAGTTTTATAATCACCTAGTCTGACTTAAAGAAAGGAAAAACCTGCTGAATGAGTAACTTAAAAAAAGAAAACCAGTAGTGTGAAGCTTCAAGTTATTTGGAAAGAAAGAAAGGAATGCATCCAGCAGTAAGGAAAAATTATTTCCAGTAATGCTATAAAAATGAAAGATTGTAGCAGACACTAAAATCCAAATTGTGCCCAGAAGCCTAGACTTCTGCAACTATAAACCAGTTTAAATACTGAAAAATATTCCAAATATTCTGTGTATTTTTAAAAGCATCTTATTCTGTTTTCTTTCATTACATCAGTTATGATACAGTGAATCAAGCCAAAAGTTCTAAAACCACAAAATAGCATTAAAGGTCTGCAAGATTATTTTTAAATCTTGTGAAAACTACCTTAACATATTGTGCCTCAACAAACACTCAAACACCTTATATAAAATTTCATTACTTTATGAAAATCTCCATCTGAGTCTTCATGCACACTGTGGTTTTATTCCATATAATGAATAAGTGAATTTTATCCTCGATTAAATAAAGACTTCTTCCCTGGCTATTCCTGCCAAGTAGCAAAAAAAGTCAATGCTAAAAGCCAAATGTAGATTATGAGTTCATCCCACAGGTTCAAGAAACCTGTGGAGCTTGCAGACCTAAAGCTGTCCAAACTTCTACTAACAGCAGACTTGTTTTTCTACCTCTTTACTGACCATTTGCACATAGGACACCTCCAGTATTAGTTACAAGGAGCTTAAATCATTTGACTTATATGATGTTTAAGAAGGATTTCTTTCAGAATTTAGTCTCTCTGGTAAGGAAGTGTAAAGTACAAGACTAATATGGTACACCATGACCATAATTTTCTTCCAGCCTTTCAGTGGTCAATCCCCATCTGAAGGCTTCTATTGCATTACAGAAACATACTGCCAGCATCCAACATCCCAGTACTGTATGTGAATTAATCATTAGAAGATAGATAATTTGAATTATTTTCAGTCTATTTTTACTTCCTGACTCTGAATTGTTTTTTCTCTTAACCTCTGAGGTTCATCCAAAATTAGAAGTTTAAGCAGCCTATAAAAACATCACAGAAATATGTTTTATCTGCATAGGCAGTAATTAGATTTCCTAGCTTAAAGAAGGAAGTTAACTGCAGATGTATACATTGGAATCAACTATTGTGTCACACCCTGTAAAAGATGGCTTACACTCCGCTTTAAGGCGAGACAGAAATCCTTCAGAAATGTTTCTTGTCTTCTCTTTTTAATAAATGAAATTTTGAATGAGCTGAGCAGATGACTGAAGCTGTAAGACCAAATTCTATATATTCTGTAGTGTTACCTTTCCTCTAGCCAAGAAAAATAAGAAAATAAGTGCCTCTGAGGGTTTTCATAATGTAGCTAAAGCTTAGACAAACCTGTATTAACCACACAAGAACAGCAACATCTGTCATCTAGGGCAGCACATTTTCAAATGCAATGTATGTGAAATTGTGGTCATTCTGAGCTTCAGTCTTCAGTCTTCATCACAGCCTGCTCTGCACAGCAGGAAAGTCTGTCAGCTATGCAGACACTGATGAAGAGGGCTTCAGTCTGCTTTTAGGAAATCCAAAGAATTTAAAGACATTTGAGTTATTCTTACAGTTTAAAGACACTGAATTATTCTTACAGGCGTGCAAATGCTGTGATGGATTGGATGCTTGTCTTCACTAATGAATAAGGAAAGCAGGGTTAAGACAACACTTGGGTCACTAATAACAACTTGCAAAATCTTGGAAGGCTCAAGTCAGAGGAGGAGGATTCTCAGTAAAGGAGATAGGCTGTCTGTAGGTCATCAAAAACCTTTTTAGTGAACTGTGGGAAAAGATGCCAGTGCATACCTGACCTTTTATGGCCGGAGGTCAAGCATAAGGAACAGTTTATGGCACACTTTACAGCATGATAACTCTTTACACTTAACAAAAATTCCTTCCTCGTCTCTGAAAAATGATCAACTGCAGGCCAATGCCCTAGTGATTGTTTAGTATAATAATGTTTCTCATTTCCTCACTCAGCTGACACTCATTTGAGACACCAATCTTTGAAAACAAAATTAGTCAAAATATGCAGTACTCATTTTTAAAATCTAAAACTAATTTAGTTGTTTAATCAGAGAGTAAATCAAGAGCAATCTTTCAGCTGTATCACTGTGCTTCCCTATTCAGAAATGCCATAAGCAACAGAAGGCACAGCTATAGCACAAGGCAGCTAACACAAAGGAGACACACCTATAGATGACTTGTCCAGAATGCCTTCTTGTTGAATTATTTCATAAAAAAGGTCAGTAAACAACTTGAACCACACAGTCTAAGCAGCAGTGTGACATTTATTGTGAAGTCCAAAAAACTGTTACTAGTACCTTGCTCCTTTGATACTTCTCTGCATCACATCATCTTTGACTGCTTGGTAAAATCAGGATACCTGTTATCACAAAGGGCTAGTTTCTCAATAATGCAGAGTATGATAAGTTCTTGCAGTGAAAATAAATCAAGCAGCATTTCTTTTTCACTGAGCTAATCTAGTCCATAATGCCAGGATTTATAGGATTAAATGATTGAGCAGTGAAGGCAAACTGATCCTGTTAATGATTTCAGTTTTATTTTTCATAGATGTCACTGTTTCCTAATGTTTCATGCAGGTTTAAAAGCTGTCCATATGAACAAACATCTGGAAAAATGCTGAAAGTGGGGGAGAAAAGGCAGAAGGGCAGAATGAGTTGTTACAGACTTTCAGTGGGAGAGCAAATGTGTGAAGTATTAATTAGCAGAGATAATTTTCAACACTCTAAACTTAGATGACACATTCCTCCATGTATTCCTCTAGGAATACATGTGTTGCTTTGTATGTATTCCTGTAGGAATGGATGCTAACAGAAAAAAAGTTGTCGCTGCCATGGAAGGGCACTCCAGAGCAGGTCCTTTGGTTTTTTTGCACATCTTCCCCTAAACCAGCAAAAGAAAGCAGACAATTGCCCTTGTAAGTGTTTAGATATACACATGCACACATTTGTGGGATCATCCATGTGCCTAATACAAATCCATGTAAGAAATTTGGCTAGAATACAGACAGAAGTCTATAAAGGCAAACCTCTTTCTAGAAATTCAGTGCAGCATGTGTTCAAAAGTTTTAATTCCACCTGCATTACAAACTCTAATCAAAGTGTAATCTTTCTTAAAAAAGTGTTTCCTTAAATTTTCCTCCCAAGATCAAAAATTACTTTAGTGACAACTAAAATATCACTAGTTACTTTCAAAGTTTAAAGCATCCTTAACAAGCACCTCAGATACTGATTAAACACAGAATGAACAGAATGACTATCACTGAAGAAAACTGGCTTGTAGAAATGAAGAGGAAACAATGAAACCACAAAAGGTCGCTTCATTTATAAAGACCACAGTATTCTCCACAGTCCTTCAAATAACAAAGTTTTATTATAATAAAAATTATTATAACAATAACAGCAAAATAATTTTGGGGGAAATAGACTACAGACAGTAAATCACACAAGACTGCACACATTGTTCTGTTTCTGGTAAATTGAAACCTAAGTCAAGTTTTGTGAAATCTGAACTTCAGGTTCCTGGGATTCTGGGTTTTTAGTTTCTTCTCCCCCATAAGCTAAGTGTTCTTGATGATACACCCTGATCTCTTCAGCTAACATGACCTCTCCTCCCTGTCACGTTTGACAAGAACATTTTCAACAGCAGCACTGATTCCACTTTTATTTAGGTGTGCAAGGCAGATAATCTCACAGTGTTGTCAGGGTGACTGTGAAATTGTTTTAATCAAACATACCTGAAAAGAATTAGTATTTCAAATGCCAGAAGGCACAAAACCACAAAACAACCAATTTTCTTTCTCCTGCTTCACAATGCCTATTTGAAACTCTGCACAAGTGCCAAAAATCACAATGAAACTCTATCATATTTCATTCAGCCTTGCATTATGAGCCATTCTAATATTCTTCACTCAAAGTGAATTCAATCCACCTTTAAAGAATTTATCTGTAGTCAACTCAAAGTAAAACAAAATTTGGATTTTTCGAGTTGGCTGCAGTTTTACTGCACTGTAACAATTGCTAGCTCTTGCTCTGTCTTAGTTTTGGCCAGGACAGAGTTAATTTTTTCCAGTGGCCAGGAGGGGAGCATAGCTAAGGCTGCGATGTTATTTGATAGACCTCACCTCATTGTCAGGGGCAGGAGTTAGGGACTCACTCCCAGGGAGAAGGGTGTTCCCTCTATGAGGAAAAATCGTGACGGGAAAAATGGTCCATTTTTGTTTTATTTTATGTGTAAATCATTTCCTTGTATAATACCTTTGTTATTCATATTGCTGTTGCTGTTTGTCTTCATATCTCATTGCTGTTTCCAGTAAATTGTTCTTACCTCAACCCATGATCTTTGCCTTTTGTGCTTTCAATTGGAGGAGGAGGTGCAGGGAGAGGCAGCACCATTTCAGCAGGACTATTAAATTGGAGAACACTACTCCTAAACCAGGACATGCTCATAAAGATGATGGAAAACAGACCAATTTATTTTTTAATTTCTGTTATTTTCTTAGATATGCCCATCCACAATGTCTCACACCTGAAGAAACACATGAAAGAGGCCACTCTCTCAATGACTACTGCTCCACTACACGGATGGGCCATGCTGTCAATAAGGGCTTTGTGTGTTTAAGAACTGTTTTCACCCAAGCACCATTTAAAGATCCAACCTCACAGAACACTGAATCTACCCAGAGTACTTAACAATACACTTGAACTGCAGAACCAAATGCTATTTATTTGGTGAAAACAAGTATGTAAGACCATTGAATTCCTTGTGCATTAATGAATGCGTGTAAAATATTTGATTATGCATGAACTCACTGTTTATAAATGTGGCCAGAGGGAACTGCCTCCTAGCTTAGAAGAAGGGATGGGGTAGGAAAAGAAGACTGAATGCACAGTGGGCCCTTCTAGAGGTCCATTATTAACTCTCCACCATATTCCTGTTTACAGGCATGTTCTTGCTCTTTCAGCATGCCATTGCTTACCTTTGACTCTAAGGGTCTTTGTTTCCAAGCAATAAATATTTCAGACTCCAGGGAGCAGACAGGAAGATCATACATGACTCCAAAAACTCCTTTACTGTTGATAGATTATTGTAAGCACTTATTCATTATTAGCTGAAATGCTGCTGACTGCACACTTAATAAATAGCCTATTTGTTCCTTACAACTGAAGCAATACTGTAAGAGGACTTTTGAAGAGAAGACCATTAAAAACATAAAGACATCACAGAGCAGGTAATTTGCAGAATGTGGTTTCAGTTTTCTGTTCATTGCAAAACAATCAACAAATGCTGCATCAAAATTTCTGCTGCTTCCATAAAATTGTTGTGTAGTCAGGTACTCATACCCCTTAAAAATGAAGTTTTCAAGAAACAAGGCATTGAGGTGAACTATAACTGCACTTTTGTAGCTTTATAACAACACAGTCTAAAAATTTCTGTCTCCTTTGGGCAAAACAGCAGCCTTGGCTCTCCCAGGGAATAAATGTTACACTGAAACTCAAGACAACAAAAAGGTGAAGAGCCCACTTTGCTGCAAAACACCAGCAAGTTGTCAGCACAAAAGGCATACAACTGAGCATTATTCCCCCTTCTCTCCTTTTTGTTCTTAAAAGGAGCCTAATCTCATTTAGAACAGGAAAATATTCACACTGAAAGTTCTTTTGTCTTAAGTCAGTCTGTATAAATATTTTCAGCTACTGCCCTCAATCATTGTTAATTAATCACTGCTTTTAAGACCACACTTAATAAACTATGTGCAAGATAACTGTCTCTTAATGGCTACATGAAGGAAAACAATCACAATTTAAATTGCTTAAATGATTCCACACAATTAAGTGGATTAGAAACATATTGTACAGGAGGAAGAGATTAATTGGGAAGGAAGAGACAGAAATATTCAAAACATATGACTGGAGAGTTAAATTTTAAAAAGCACCAGCCATACTCAGCAGTTATAGTTAATTTGCAAGCCTGACACGCATAAGAGCTTTTGATCTTAAGTGATCAATTCCTGCAATAAAAACAACTATATCACACACATGAAATCTTCTATTTCAGTATTAAAAAGTCCTGAAACAACAGGATATACAAAAGCTTCTAAAATGCTTCTGAAAAAAATAAGGTGCAGAGCTGGTACTCAAGCACAGTAAAGCAATACCTGTAGGAATAATGAAGGGAAAACATCTCTAATAGTGCCTGTTTCTTTATGGCATTGTATGACAGTGTCACTGTAGCACAAGCACAAATGAACTGGCATTAACAACAGCGAGTTTACTTAGGCTCTGCAGTCCATCATGACTTCACTTTATCACTTTGGCTAAAAAAACAAACAACTACAACAAAGAGAAAACAAGTCAGGAAGCGGCATCCATTTCAGCCTGCATTACTTAATGCGTGCACCTATTTTTGAACTTCATCATTGGGCAGCTCACTGACTTAAAGGTGCTGACGGTTTGTTTTCATTTTCTGTGAGAGTAAATCATGCCACTTATCTACACATGCATCTCTCATAGGTGCCTCATTTTATTTCTGATGTCGGACTTTGCTGAACAGCTGCATGCCTGCCCTCACAGCTGGAAGCAAGCTGCTGGACAGCTACACTACTCATAGCAGAAGGAAAACAGAGGTAATGATATGCAGTGAATTTGGCTTGTTTGAATCAGACTAAATATTTGGATTAGAGTCCAATTTTTTTATAGTATATATTGCAGGCATATGTGTGACAGTCAGAAGATGAGTTCATTGGAGGAGAAACATAACATAAAGGAATAAGAATTACTCCATATGCATGGGGAAGGCAAACTAACTACCTAAGTGTTTCTCAGACAAATGCAATTGATTCCTTTCTTGCAGTCCTAATAGAATTAATTTTCTAGTAGAGCTGGTAATTGCAGTCTGGCATGCCTCAAGTATTGTGGAAGCTTTGATTTGATCATTTCCCCAGCTACACTTAATTCATGCACCTTCCTTTTCTTCACACAATGAATGTAGTAATGTAAACATCATTGCAATATATTCTAATGTATCAGAGTCCCCTGATTTAAGATTTAGTGCTACTGTGACAGATGTTATCCTTGGTTATGTTATTCAGAAAGAAATCCCACACTGACTCTGCTGTTGATGACAGCTATAGAACCACACAGAGTTTACACTAATCTAACAGCAACTTCTTCTATAACCCTGTCATAAATCATGTCAACAGCACCAAGACTTCATGGCAAGTTTTGATCCTTCCATGCTGTCAAGCTTCCTTCTTCTGAACAGCCAGGATTCCAAATGCAGAAGGAACACAGAGCACACTGGGATCATCCTTGACAGGAAATCTGAATGAGGTCCGAGATGTGAAGTCTCACCCAAAACCACTCAACCCATTCTTCAGTTAGTCACTGATCCACTTACAGAGATCACATGGAAATTGGAGATTAAGTACCACCACCATTTTGAAATAGGTTTCAAATCAGCTTTATATTACACTGCTGCTCTTCATTTTACATTCTCAGACCCTCACATGAGAGGAATTACTTCTAATTAAAAGATGTGTCATTTATATGAACACAAAGTAATTCAAAATGCTACACAACATGAGGAAGGAACTGATGAAACATTCCAAAAGCTATATTGACAACAACAAAAACTATTTTAGTGCTATCTCAATTACTCTTAAGTATTCACATTATCTAGGAATGCACAGTGTGTTAATTAATGAAAGGCTGCTCTTATTTTTTTTAAACTAAGTTTCCATACTGTCATCATTGTAGTTCAAGTCTGAAAATGGTAATACATTTCTTCATCATGGAAAAGGATAATTATAGTATTTTCAGATCAGCCCAGTAAATTGTTTGGTCACTTCTGATGAGAAATAAGATAGCAATCTTTAAGACAAAACTCCAAATTGTATTTATTATTTTATATAGCCACACAGCAGTTGAGGTTTTAAGGCTCCTTGGAGAGTTTAATACAGCCATTCTGCAGGGCCACCTGGAACAGGTTTCTGAGGGCTTTGGTTGGATCTTGAGCATTTACAGGGATGAAGACTCCCCACTCTCTCTAGGCAACTTTTGCCAGAGTTTGAGCACTCTCACAGTAAAAAGTTCCCCTTCTGCCTCATGCTGAAACAGAATTTCCTGTATTTCACTTGAGCCCATTGTCTCTCCTCCATCACTGCACACCACTGAAAAGAGCCTGACTACATCCTCCTTGCCCCCTCCTTGCAGATATTTGTACACATCTGTGAGGTCCCCTTGACCCTCCTCTTCTCCAAGCTGAACAGTCCCAGCTCACAGTCCTTCCTCTAGGACAGAGGCTCCGGTCCCCTAAACCTTCATGGTGCCTCCCCTGGACTGGTTCCACTGTATCCATATGTTTCACAGGTGAGGGAGCCCAGCACTGGCCCAAGAGTTCCAGATGTGGCTTGGCTCAGCAGTGCTGAACCAAAGTGCATTATCCCCTCCTGAGCCTGCTGGCAGCACAGTGCCCAGCGCAGCCCAGGAAGCTGATGGCTCTCCTGGCCACCAGGGCTCATTGATGGCTCACGTTTGTGTTGCTTCTTCAACCTTTTCTATTCTCTGAGTTACTGTTCTGTGAATGTTGCTTATTCTTCAGTGCTGATTATATGAGTTTTACTGATTTGAGAGTTACCTCATAACAGCAAAAATTCCTCTCATTAGTCAAACATTAACAGAATCATTCAGTTTGGCAATCCAAAGAATCTTTTAATCTTAAGGTTTGTGGTTTGTTTAAAAAAAAAAAAAAAAAAACCAACCAAAACTATGGAAAAGGGCAGCTGGATTGACAATAAAAGAATCACCCAAAATATGCTATACAGAGATATTGAAAAGGATGGATTTGAAAAACAGGCAGAAAGAAGAAACATCTTAAGAAGTGAATGGGAAAATTTTCACTGTGTATCAGAATTTTTTGGTTGACCACGAATCATAATTTATTCAGTCAGGTATGAATATTTCCAGAATAATTCACAGTCTTGGCTCATTCTCCATCACTCTTCCCCAACATGTTTTTTGCAAAGGGACAAAATGTAATGAACACAAATCCATGTGTTTGTTAAATTATTAAAAATGAGACTTCAAAGTTTGAGAAGTCATTGCCTATTTCCTTTAAAAAACCAAATTTTTGTTTACAATTTCCCTGCATTATACCTATACCACTCCCAGACCTTTACCAACTGGTTACTAACTGAAAAGAATACCAAAAAAAGAGGAAAAGCTATTCTGAGTCCTATTTCACATAGCTACAAACTGATTTTATGGCTATATAGCAAGGGTGAGCATGTGGCAAGAAAGCCAGTTATGGCCCATGGGGTTAAGAAATAAAGCCATCACACATCTCTCTCTCCCTGTAGTTATATAACTGATTAAAAGCTGATTAACACAAGCAAATTTTGTCCAACTATCTAGGAAGCCAGCAGCATAGGAAAGTATGCTTGTGCAGTTTTCCTGCAGCTTAAAAAGCCACAACTAGTAAATGGAAAGAGAATTCAGAATATTGAAATAGCACTTATACACATATATATCCTTACAAATACATATACACACATGCAAAAAAATCAAGGGGCACACTACTTTGACCCTCTGCATCTTTGCACATGATTTCTAGTTTGACTGCAGGAATATAGTGTCTTTGTGCTTCCAGGTATCACAGGAATTAGGCTGAATTGGTCAATAGCAATTGGACATTACTAATGGATGGAATTACAGATGTTCATAGTGGCCACAAAATCCTGGTGGGAAAGCAGTCTCAGAGGAATATTGTATTTATATCTCTCATAGCATTTGGGAAATGTTCGAGCTGTAGGAGTCAGAAGAAATTGGGCACTCAAAAGTGAGAGCCCGTAAAAACAATCCATGGCATCATCTGATGTTGTACCATACATCAGCTCCACAGAACCTCTGACAAAAACCTGGGTGTCCCATCTCTCCTGCAGCAAGCACACATGGCTCAGCCAGATGTGCAGTTTGCAACTTTGGTCCAAGAGGACAAGACGGTGTCAGCACAAAAACATTCAGCTGGGAGGAAGAGAGGTGGCATTTTTCAACAGAAAAAAGCTAGAGGAATAAAAATAAAATCTTTCAAGGGAAATATTTTCCCTTTTTACTCTTTATTCTAAGAATGAACACTTTGCTTAGTAGTCATGAGTCTTAAAAGCATTAAAACAGTTAGCCAAGCCTGACACTCAGCTGGTATTTTACCTACTGCAAAACACAACAGAGAATGAAAAATCCAGCATCTGGCTGGCTTTTTAACTTCTGGTTGACCATGATAAATTGCTACTTTATTTTCTGACTATAAACTTTCATCATTAAACTAAAAATAAAACAGCTCAAAGATTAGCTACACATAAGCAAAATTCTGACTGAAAACATACTGGTAATGATCTATAGTGTAATTATTTTGTCTGGAAATGTTTTGGTTTTATTTTTTCTTAAGGAATAAATGCAGTATGCAAGGACTCGTGTTTTTAAAATAAGATAGCATTTCTTAAACTTAGAGTTTTCTGCAACCAGAAGCTGAGACAGAGGAAAATAATTTTAGTCATAATATCTTGCGATAGAAAGGTGTTTGGGGTTATTGTGTCCCCTTCCAATAAAGGAAAGATATGGAGCCCAAAGGAAAAATGTCAGATACTTAACACAACTGGAGCCAGAAGGTTCCAAATCTCGAGAAAATGTCACTGATTAGATAACACATGCCTAACTGGACAAAAACACTTCTATCTCCTCTAAAATAAAAATTTTTAAAAAAATTTTAAAAAATAAAGAAAAAAAAAAAAAGAAAGAGATGAGAGAAGAACAGAGAGGAGGCAAATCCTGGATTATCACCAGAAAAGTAAGAGAAAGATTTAGTCACCCTGATGCAAGAGAAGCAAACTGCCCAGAAGAAGAGGCTGCAATATTCTTCAGAGGCAGCTGAAGAATTTGAAATGAATGGATTTACTAAGAGAAAAAGGCAACACCAATCAACTTTGCCAGAATTAACATGGGAAAAGAGAGATTTAAAGCATTGAATTCCCAGCCAAGACAAGAGAAACACACATAAACAAAGGGTCAGTTTTTCAAACCACAAGGTGTGTATGGCTGCGGGAACAAGTGAGGTTCCTGTGTCTATAGTACAAAGTGATGTGAGGATACATGATGAAGAATAGTCAAGAGGGAGAGGAAATTTTTTTTTTTAAGTTTTCTGGAGAAAAAAAATCATTGACGAGTTTGCAAAAGGCAAACATTAAAAAAATAAGATTACTGTATATGTGCAAGAATTCACATTTTACAGCAACTAAAGGTAAGTCCTATCTACTAACTTACGTGAAGGAGAAAAAGAAAGGAATTTTGCTAAAGTAAAGAAATTAAGCTAACTGCTAAAACCTAGAAATGAAACATTTATCAAGATGATACAGACAGGGACATGACATAAATGTTGCAAGACTCTTTTTGGAAAAAGTTAAAATAATATAATCTATATTTACCTTTTGTTTATCAAATAGAACAAACCCAGTGGATTTTATTTCAATCTTCATTACCTTCAAAGTAGTTCCATGAAAATTCATGGATTCAAGCAGATTGCATGTCAATCTCACTTGTCCCTTAATTTCTCATGCTGCTATTTTATCATCACAAAGCTATTCAAATTCAACAGATTGGCTTCCAAGCTAGTTAAATCACAAAAATATTCAATATTGCTTATTATTATTAGCCTAGATTTGGCAAAAGTCAACAAGACTACACTACAAGTTACATATACTAGAATTTATATCTTTGAATTTCTACCACATGTGCCTCCAGTTACATCAGGGAGGCACCAGTTCCAGCGTTCAGAGTCCCCTGTATGTGATACACTGCAGTGTAATTTACAGCAGACCTTGCACATTAAGCTTTCATGGTGGTAGCTGAGTGTTTCATTACTGTTTAAAGAGAGATTTGGATGACACTGATTTGTCCCACATACACAGACCTTACACATAACTGCCTGTGTTAGTGTCTCTCTGCTGATTCAGATCATGTCTTCTGTTTCTCTCCTTGACTTTTCTTGGCCAAAGGTGCCATTCATTTGCTTATATCAGACTTTCACCTTATATTTTGGCATGTCATCGTATATATCAGTATTTCAGCTCCTAAGCAATACTTCATACTATAATTACATTGGTTTGTTTCTCCACCCTTGTGCACCAACACATTGTGCTTTAATCAAGGACTGAAAACAACCTATCCACCCACTCAGCTAGCCAAATGCCAAAGTGTCTCCAGATTTCTTAGCTTTCTTTTGGCTGCAAAATGATCTTCCAAACACGAACGGGCAGTAAGCATCATAGCTGGCTTCTCATGTTTGCAAGCAAGTAAACAATTCTTTGGATACCTCTTCAGCTGCATAGATGTGTGCCAAGCTGAAGCAGCTCATGGCTGTTCATAAGAACCATGCAAGATGCATCAAGAGCATCAAGAAACAGCTGCCTGCAAGGATGAAGCAGAAACGAACACACTGCTGAATTCAAAGCAGAAGGATGTCTTCCTCCTCTTTGCTGTGGAACACTAGCGTTTAGGCTCTTTTCAGGCAAATTTGTCACATCCTACCAGAATGCTGATATCAAGGATAATCCCATCCTGGCACTCATTGCAGTCCTGTGGCAGCAGAGCCAGAAAAATCCCAGTGCTTCCTGGTGGGAAGGGAGAAATGCAGCACACAAAACTTTGGAAGAACTTGAAAAAATCAGTCAGTTGGAGGGACAGATGTGAAATGTGTTGAGGCTAAAGGCTTTGAAGTTACTCAGTGATCAGCAAGAGGAAATGGACCATCTCACACCAACTGAGACCAAACAAGGCACATGCCTTTATTCTGGAGGCAGAAGAGTACGGGACACAACACATGGCATGAAGGCAGCATCTGACAAAACACACTTCTCCCTCACACCTTTCTTTCCTCCCTCATTTCTGGTCCATATGTAGATTTAACACAGAGGCATGTCTTTTTTTCATGCTCAAATCCAAGCCCTCATCAGTCACTGCCTCTGAACACAACAGGAAGAATGCCAGCCCAACTATTTTTCACTCTAGCGCTTAGGCACAGGCTACATTTTTGAAGCCCTGGCTTCAACCTCACTCTCTGGTCCAGTTCTTTGAGACGACACAACAGCTCACTCACACCTCATTCTGCAATGTGCAGAGAGAACTATTTGTTCTCTTGCTGCAGGGGTGTAAAAGCCAAACTGTCTTGGGACTCCAGGGCAGCCCAAGGCTCAGCCTGCAGCTACAGCCTTCAGCAACAGCTGGCACTGGTACAGCACAATAAAAGCAGCGAAGAGGCCTAAGACAATTAAACAAATTGATGGTCTTGCTACTGAACTTTGGTGCTTTAATAACACTTATTGCTTGAGAAGAGATAAATCTTTCCAAGACGGGTAAAGGCACTACAGGGTTCAGTGTAGAGACAAGAGATGGCTCTGCACATGTTACTGCCCACCACACTGAGGAGGACGCTGAGCAAAACACAACTAAGAGAATGTCAGCTGAAAACCAGCCCAAGTAAACAGATTTTATATGAGGCATCTTGGGACTGGAGGAGTGGAAAGGCAACAGCTCCACTGTTTTCACAGTGTCCCTGTGGAAGGACTTGGGAGTACCTTGAGCCTGATAATCTCCATGTCCAAGAGCACCCACACAGCCTCCTGGCATTGCAACCCAATTCCCCTCAGCACATGTAGGACCCTCAGTAAGTCTGAAAGCTGCGTTTGTCCTTGTATATTGTACAAGAAAGCTGAGTACTCCTTACAGATTCCCTGCTCTCTCCCCACAGCAGAGGGGTTTTCTTTGACCACTATTCGTTAGTCCACGAATAGTACCATTCGATTCATAATACTGAATCTAGTCCCCAGAATTATTCAATAAGCTTTTTTCTTCAATCTGTGCTAATAAAACTATACAACACTATAAACATTTTCCACAGTGGACTCCAAGATGTTTGGTGCTCTAGCTGGAAACACTGCTCCTTTTGTTTTTACATTACAGCAGATCCTTTTAGACACACTTTCCGTCAAGCCACTGAATATTTTTGTCTTCTATTTTCTGCAAGGAGAGCCCTAGAGCCCTTTTGAAATCTAAGCAAGAGACTTATGACCAGCTATTGGGTGACTATTATCACTACAAATCTAAGCACATTACAAAATCAGACTCATCAGAAAAGCAGAGAAATGGCCAGGGAACAATTTTCCCTTCTGGAACTGTTCCAATACACAGGCGGATCACACCAGGAAGATCAGCATTAACAGGAGTTACAGGACACACATCTCTCAAGTGGGGAGAAAGAAACAGACTCCATAGAGAGCAAAATTTCCTTTCCATCAAACATTTAAGCTGAAGCTAAGGAAAGAAATAAACCAACTGCTCTGATAAGCTTTGTCAGTCAGTGTCTATTCATCTTACTAATTTAACATATTCTCCCTTTTTTGCCCCATGTCTGACAAGTGCAGGGCAGGTAAAGCAGGAGTAGAAGTATGACATGAAATCCAGCAAAGCACCATGCCCGTGCTGCTGCAGGCTGACAGAAATGCCCATGTTTCGGTTAGGCAAAATTTACAGGGAGAGGCAATATCTTTTATTAGACCAACTGATACAGCTGGAAAAAACAGACAAGCTTCTGGGCATAGAAAGCCTTTCCTGAAGGAGGATTTGTTTGCCTGAAGCATCTGTTTTTTCCAACTATATTGGTTCATCTAATAAAAGATATTACCTCTCTGTGCAAACCCTGCCCCCCTCACCAGCCTTTGAATATTGTGGCTGTAGCAGCAATACTATTACAATTACTTTAGTACTGATGGTTTGCAGTACAGACTTCTGCATTTGGTCTAACAGGCACCAACTCATTTCACAGAGAAAAGGCTACCATTTTTAAAGGCAAGAGCTTATTATAGATTATACTCACTGCCAACATGGGCCAGTGTAAAGCTGATGGTGATGAAGGCTAAAAATATCCCCATCCACAAAATCATTCCAAGTCCTATTACCAATCGTTTTGGGAAGTGACACTTTCACATGTGAACTACACCCTAAAGGGTTTGTCATGAGGATGCACATTTACATAGCAGAGAGAAAAACACAGAAACCAGTAAAGCCTTTCAAGCACTGTGGGCCTCAAGGAAGGTCTTTGTGCCTTACACACTTTGATGTTGTGAGTCCTTCTGGTGGAAGGGATGAGGCATGGGCAGGCACTGCTGCTAGGAGACACACAGATACCTGAAAGATCATCTTCAGCTTATTAAGACACACTTTTTGTTCCATAGTCTGCCACTGAGTTTAGCACAAATCTAACTGAAAAGCATTCGTACTGCAAATGAGAAAAATCGGTTCTTGCCCTCAATTTAAAATACACTGTTATTTATTAGAAAATTGGCCATATTTAGCTACTCTTCACGGCTTTCTGCTCTCTCAGGTGAGCAGATTCACTGTAAGAAGGGTGTCAATAAGAAAGCCACAGTTAAATAATTTTTCAGTGAATTACATTTGGTGGACATACGCTATTACTAAGACATAGTCCGAGTTTTATTTCAGAGATTTACGAAGCAAAATGCAAAACATTTTCCATGACATGTCTGAAGAATGGTAGACATTTTTATTACAGATTTGTTTCCATTCAAATTACAAATGAATGATCCGTATTACTGCTTGACTCAGTGAAGTATAGATTAACCACATTAATTTCAGTGGAATTTCTCCACAGTTTTGCTTTGTCACACAAATTGGAATGGATGTGTAATTATTATAAAATTACTTGACATTTTATATATTGTAGTTCATATGTATCAATCAATGCAAAATTGTTTTTCACCACAAAGCGTTTCATCTATACAGGATGGTTGATGTTTTGCATTTTTAAAATAAAAATACCAGCTAGAAATAAATTCTTTTTGTAAGCAGAACTTTTATAAGCTGATTTGGCAAATATTTATTTCTGACATATATTTTAAACCTATTAATACATATTTATGCAAATATCAACTATTTTCTTGAACGTTCTTTTGGGTTGGGAATGAAGAACTTTATTCACAGAAATGAACTAATAAAACAATCTACAGCCTGATTGCACACCCAAAATAGGCCAGACTGACCAGAAATGCAATAGCAGAGGACTATAATTTTGAATACAATATGGGGATTGAGAGAAGAGGAAGGAAGAAACTAATTTTTGCAGGATTCAAAAAAGAAAAAAAACAGTAAGCTAAAATCTGTAGGACTAAGTCCCTACAACTTTCCCCGTACTGGGGAATTTTAGGGTAATGAGTAAGACTTTTTCCTCAAAACAGAAGTGACATGATAAGAACTACAGTCTCAAAATACTTTACACATAACATGCCATTTCTTCACTTGGCTTTATAATTACCTGCAAACACAGATGAAGAAGGGCTTGTAACTGATAACGGCCAAAAGGTATCAGTTGTTTTGTTCATGAAAATATTTCTCTACATGCTCTGCAGAACAGGCACCATTTGATGAACTCCACAGACAGGAGCAATGCAGCCATTCCTCATCTAACTTCTCTTTGCAAGGTTAGTATTGATTTTCTTGGAGCACTTTTCAATCAGCTCACAGCCACACACCTGGTGCATAGACCATCCCCCTGCTTCATAAAGAAGAACAGTACTTAGTTGCCACTTTTTCACCCCCCCCACACCCCACCCCATCCCCCCCAGCAGAAAATACACAGGTGACTTATTTGAAATAAGGCAATCCAAAAGACACAGGACAGAGATAACAGCATTAATGGATGATGAGCTGTCTCTTGGCCACATTACACTCTAAGACTTGTCTGATCTTTAAGTCAGACACACAGTCTTGTGTGTTTCTATTCAGAGCCACAAAAAGGATAGGTTTTCTTTATACCTGATTTTTTTTTTGTGTCAAATGCAGATACTGAGGCATGAAACATACCAGAAGTCATGGCTGGTTTGCACAAGTTGTCTAAAAGAAGCTAAAACTCTCACCAAGGTATTTCAGACAGCATGAAATAGAACAATCTAAAGGTCCACGTCCCTCTTTGACACCTTTCAGCTGTTTACAGTATTTACAGATGGAGCAAGATGGAAAATTACACAAAACAATGAGATTGATGAATTCCTAGCTCTACATAATACTCCAGACTCCATGTTAAGTGGCCTCTAAGCCATCCCTGAATGCCAAGATGTGCAGAGAAACAAGGAAGAAGTCTGCGTGACTTGACCTGGAAAGAACTTTAAAACCTTTATGCACAGTCTGCATAAGAATATTAGGAGGAAAAAATACAGTAAAATTCTTCATGCAAATTGCCATCTGGGCCAGGAAGCTGAGCACAATACTGTTTTCATCATCTTTAATGATGCACAGTTTAGTTCAGGAGGAGGGGGGAAGGAAATGGGACCAACCTTTGACCAGTATGACAGCAGCATAAGTAATCCCTTATTGCATTATGAAATGATTCATACATGGAGACCTGTTACATTACGGGCCTGCTAACAGTATCACAGCTCCTTACTTGGACTTTTTTTCATTTTGTTTTACATCAGACAAGCCTATTGCTGTCATTTGTAAAGAACAGAATAGCTGCTACAGTTTTAATATCAAACACAGGAAAAAAATACACAGCAGCTGCTCATATTTTCTAGGAAGTCTGTTATAATAATGATGTCATGGAAAAAGGCTGGAATCTATTAAAATGGATCAGACAGGCAAGCCATTCAAAGCCTCCAAACAATATGCATATACAAGCTGCACTATGTACCTTACATTAAAATAAAAACATGCAAATAGTGGAGTTCCTTAAAAATATTATTGAGATCAGGCAATTAGGGTAATTTCATAGATTTACTTCCATAAATTCAGTTTACTACCTGAACTACCCAGTAAAGCAAAATACAAAAGCTACAACCAGCTGACTGTCAATTATGCTCACTTTCACCTATAAAAGCATTTTAATCTATTTTTAAATCACTGGCTCAAGCTACGTAGGAACAAAGAAGCTCTCCCAGCAAAAAAGCAGCAGTGAATAGTTTGGAAACTAATAATCCAACTTAGCTTGTGGTTTTCCAGACTCCACCAAGTCAACTCTGTATGACATCAAATTTTGAACATTCTGGGTTAAACTGATGAGTTCACAAGTAAAGGGCATATATTACAGATAAACCATTATAAATCTGAGATCAAGTTAAAAAGACATTCTTAAATCTCTTCCTTTTCAAACCATCAAATACAATTTTTACCTGCTAATTAAAAAACACCACATACAAACCCCCAAAATCATTATATCTGGTCATCTAAAGAGATCTGTTTGATGACAGCCCTGGTCAGTTTTGCATAAGTAAGCTCTACTGCACTCATTATAATCCATATTCACTACACTCAACATTATAACTACAGCTATCTATTTTAAAATAATAATTATAATAGTAACAATCAAAACTGACTATCAGGACTCCAATCCAAAATTCAATCTGCTAAACAGAATTAAAACCCCAGAAAATAATGACCCAAACTTCACAGATACTTCCATGCTGAGGCCATTAAACACTTCCTCCTGCAAATGGGCATGCATGAACAAATTTGAGTTCACACAAGTCTGACTGCCAAATCTGATCCCCACTATCCTGCTCACATTTCCAACCCCAGTAAAAGAAGGAGGTTATGCTTGCACTAAAAGCAATAGGTCAGTCACACAAGTGTCTCTGTGCACTTCTCTAAAGACTCAAAAGATTTTAGCCAGGGCACAATAAAATGAGTCTGAATGCCTTATCTTAGGCACCTCACAGTGTTCATAAATTTTCACTTTAAGCTGTTATTGCATGTAATAAAATAGCGTTAACATTTCAGATGAACATTCAGGGCAGCTTATAAACTATTCAGTGATTAATGCCCTTGTCTCATGTTTTCAATTTTCATTGCTAGTGGAGGTCATATGTTATGATGTCAGCTTGAATCTAGATTTCCATTTTAAGCAAATTTAATTTAAATTATGATCCTCAGGCATATGGTAAAAGACACTTAAAAGTTTCATACTGAGTAAATTTATTCACTCTGCTAATAGGATAGATTTCACATTATGGTGCCACTTACTCATCAAACAAACAGTTTGGGTGGATGGTCCCAGACAGTAAAGATGCCATAGGTTGAATGTGAAGGAGCAGAACTCATTTATTGGAAGATTTAACAGCACACTTGCCAACCTTGAGTGCAGGGGTTTGCAAGACTCGGCCAATAATAGGAAATTAATCAAATCCTCAGAGCATGATATAAATTGAATCTGCCAAAAGGATTCAGAAGGAGGAAGAACAGAAGTCTTAAAAGATATCTAAGCTGGAGGAAGGCTTGGGTCATATTTTCCTTAGGAGCTTGCGGGATGGAAATGCTTCTTGGGGCCTCTCACTAGTAAGACACTCATTCCTTTATTCTGCCATGTTCATCAGACTTGAGAATTCCTCACCAAATTGCAAAGAGAAGTTTTATGAGACAGCTGAGATCAGAGGAGAGTAGGTGGCCAGTGAAAGGGCTGCTCTTCTCACCTCTGTCCACCCCACCCTTGTCCTCCTTCTATTTCCTTTGGACTATTGCTTCCTTTTTCATGGCCCTGTCTGTGACACCAGCTTACACAACTAAACCACTTGAGAGCTACCTTTGTCTTCTTTCTCTCTGGTCTCTGCTCCCCAAAAGAAATAGTTCTCAGGTGGTTGTGCTCCCTAAGACAACTCACTATGGGCCCAAGTAACAGTCAGATCAATAATTGGACTGGACTGATTTCAAGCCCAGGGTGTAGAGCAACAATTTTCTGTATATTGCCATGTCCTTTTCTCATGTGCATTGGTTCCATGTGAAACATGAACAAAAAATTATTTCAGATGAAGTTATTAGGTTTGATGTTATGGCTTATTATTATTATTTCTTCTTTCCATAAAAGAAATATTCATAGAATAACAGTAAAGAAGTGAAAGTCCTTCTCCAAATAAAACAAAGCTCAAATGGGTTTCTCAGGTATGTAATGCACGGAGCACCAGAATTATTATTGCTTTTTTCTATCATTTATTATTGATTTTTTTTCCCCAGTAATAAATGGTAGTGCAGGTATGTTGTATTGTGTTTCTATACGTTTTGGTTGTACTAAGTCACGCATTGGTTTGTTCTGTTTCCCTCTCTGTTCTAACAGTTCTGCCCTGTTTCTCTCCTCCCTCCCTTGCACTGTCAGTCACCTCTTCTCCTCCCCAGTTACCCTACAAACAAACATATCCTTTCCCTGATCCCTCCCTAGTGCCCTGTCCATCACTTGGCGACCCATCCTCTCTCTCTAGAAGCTTCCAGCCCGGGTGTCGAGTGATTGGTTCAGAGGCCAGGGTCCCTCCCTAAAGTTATCCCCATGGGTATTTACCTAAGGTCACTCATCCCTTTCCTCACACCCCTTGTACTCCCATTGGACTGAAGACCAATCCCTCCCGTGTTTCCTCCCCTCCTTATAAACCTGTGTAAGCACCTCCCCACTGTCTTCAGCCGCTGGTTCCCCCAGGGGTGTTGTCTCCCTTCTTGGATTCAATAAACACAGATTCTCCCCAGCTGGAGTCCACTCTTCCTTTCTGCTGATTGCTGCTGTGTGTCTCATCCAGAACAAGGCGAGAGCCTTAGCTGCCCTCCTGCCCTGCGAGGTGTGGGAGGACGTCCCTCACTGCTAGCGGTGCTGGTACTAGCTGGGATGCCCTGAAGGGCTTTTGGACATTCACAGGTGTACAAATTAAATATTTCTATTCAGCCTTTGAATTACAACAATTTCTTATATTGGTGAAGCAGTGGCAGAAACAACGAGTACAACCCACTGGAATTATTTTAATCATGATATAAGGAAGGATATTCAGTATTTATGTAGTCACTAAAATTTCAAAGTTTGTTTTGACTTGGTTAAGTGCTTAAAAATTACTGCTAAAGAGTGGCCAATCTTCTGTAGCATTTTACAGCCAGATGCCTATAATGCAGCATATGCCAGCTCAAATGTTTTGTATTACACAAGTATAATTCTAAAAACAAGGACTAGTACATGAATTACATGGAGAAAGCATGGACCTACTCATGGGGCTTTTCTGTGTTTAATTTACTAAAGCAATTTTTTTCCCCAAAAATGATTGAACTGACTAGGAACTTCATATAATCTGCCCAAGGTATTGCCTTCCTCCAGGGAGGGATTTTAAGCACAGAGTAATCCAAAACCCTTCAAAAGGTCTTGAGTGTGAAGCCATAAAGCCATTTACATTTATGCACATGTACAACCAAAAGCCACGTATACATCCACACAATTGCATTGGTTCTGTCATTATCTTTGTACTTATTTCAGATTCAGACAGATAAACAACTAACTAGGATACTGTAGAAGCAGGAATAGCATTTGCTATCATGTAGTTAAATATGGTAAATAGATTACTAACCTTAAAATATTTCAAAAAACAGTGTTTTCAAAAAAGCTCTTTGTTAAAAGAAATATTGCAAAACTCAGCTGAAAACATGTTTGAAAAGCTAATAATAAAAATATTCATTTTCTGCAAGAATGGGAACAAAGATTTGGGACAGAACACAGAAAATCAACACAAAAAATCAATTTTAGCAGTCTGAAGAATCCTTATATACCATGTTCCTATATAAATAAAGATGAACATATAAAAGATTATACTTAGTTCATTTGTTTTGTATATAATTTTTGGAATATAACATAGCTTTTTATTTTTTTAATACTTCATGCAACTTACTGGCATTTCAAGGTTAGCACATCCATTTTTATAAGAAAAGGCTAAAACTTTACTTTAAACTTAACAAACATTTATTCTTTTTCCTTTCAAAATCTCGGTATAAGTAACAAAGCACCAGAGTCTTATAAATTTTCTAACACCAAATGCAAATTATGTCGTGAAATTGCTCTAGGAAAAGTTCCAAGAATGTAAACCCAAAGGAACTTCAACACAATTTCTCAGCTTCAGGCTCTTTATGATACTGAGGCAAGGCAACAGAATATGGTACAGGCAGGAAGCTCTGTGTATGGAAAAATGTTTAATTCTCCAATTTCAGCAACTTCTTGTATTGTGTTTATAAGCTCTAAGATGAAATAGATGTATACAAAAAGGAAGAAACTGAAAGGATGGCAAGGACTCTGTAGGTTAAATAGCCCACAAAGTTTTCAGAGAGCTGGAAAAGTGACTTGACAGTTCATAACTGAAAGGATATCATAGGTTTTGTAAGCATCTATCACATTTCTGTGTTTCTCCATCCTTTATTTGGGGTCGAGTGAACTGCTCACTTGCATTGTCTCAGTCGGCATTACAAGTAAAAAACACAAAACTCCTCTCCTTATGTGACAAGGTAAAACTGCTAACATTTTGTTTTTACATCAGCTCTGACTATAAGGCTTTACAACACCACCTCTAGCAAAGTGGGAGTTTTCCCATTATGAACTGAGTAATTATTTAATCTTTCAACAATCCTTCTGAAAAGACTCAAACCCTTGTTTCTTAAGCACTAGGCAGGAATTTTAGCAGATTATTTAAACAAAGAACTGATGACTTTTTGCTCTGCAGATCTACTTCTTGTTTACCCCAGGGGAGTCATCAGTCAAAGAATGACATCTTAACTTGCCAGGCATGCTGTTATTTAGCAATAACCCCAAGGGAACTAGGGACATTTCCTGCACATGAAGTTTAGGTGTCCCAATGGGTATCTGAAAATATGAGACAGACAATGACAAGCAGCCCACACCAGAGTCCTGCTGCCAACACCTGGTGTCTGTGTGCCCATTACCTCCAGCCACTTTCTCAACTGGCTCCCATTTTTCTGTCAGAAGACAATTCTTTACAAATCCCTTCTTGACAGACATCCTAGGTACTAAGCATTCAAAATACTAACATCATTCACACTTGACATCTGTCTTTCAGACATCTGTCTTTCTCAAATACCCTGTTTGTATCACTGTGAGCATCTCAGGTGATTTTTTTCAGCTTTTCAAAATGTAGTTCATGAAGAGTGAGCACCTCTGTGTTTACTTTATGACGGTGCTTATGAACGACAATGGTCTTTATAAAGAAAGAAAATTATTTAACTCAGTTCTTACCTGTAGGTCTCTTAATTTTCAAGAAGTATTCTTATCTCACAGTTTAAGTAAGATGATATAATCTATAATAGAGTAGAAAGATATATCAATTACATATGATATTGCACATTTAGAATTTAGTCACACTTGAGCAAATTGACAGATAAATTTCTAACTATTTTCACGGTGTGGCACATATCAAGCAGCAATTGTACAACATTGCATATACTTACTAATAAAAACTACCTTTTTTTTTCCCTTTCCCAGTGCTCCTTCTCAGACAAGAATATGTAAGAATTTTATCTACCTCCATGCATTACTCATAACACTCATGCTGTGGTTAGATTAAATAATTAAGGTCCTGCTGACACAGTATTTCTTGTCACTAAACACCCCAATCAATTGAATTAGGTGCTTTAGGAAAAGGTGCATGACTGGGCTGAGGTGCACTCAACTCCCATCAACTTCTAATGAGCTCTTCAGTAAAAACATGCAAAAGCCCCTAAAAGTATGGATCTGATTACATCCCAGTGAAGCCTAATTATAAATTAACACCCTGAACTGCAGCTAAACAAAATACTGTGAGCCTGAGTTTCTACTGACCAAAAAAGGCTCCCTGTCCAAAAAGCAGCAGCCACACTGCAAAAACATTCCAGCCAAGACAGCCCACATTTGTGTGCACCATCTCCCACTGAGGGCAGAAACTATGGGCTCTAACCTTTCATACAAGTTGCTGAAAATGCTATAGGCATCACAGTCAGTTACATCTAATGTTCTTTAATCTGCACTTAGTGCCAGACTTGTGCCAAGTTTTTCATTTATTGTTCACGAAGGGCTCTTTGCTGACTTGATTTTACAGAGAGACTGACCGAGTCAGACCAATAAGTTTTGTTGTAAGAAACAGTCTATGTGAACATCTGCAGAACTCAAATAAGCTTTTCTTTCCTGGTTTGGGGTTTTGTTTTATTGTTGTTTTGTTTTTCCTCTTCAACTAACCTACCTAGGGGCAGCATAAGCTGCCTCTGCTCTAGGAGAATTTTCTGGCGTAATCATCACAAAAAATTAATGCCTAGCCTACCTAAACAGCACAGCTGTGAGTCAAAAGCCAGCAGAAGAGAACAGCAGCAACACTATTTCGCTCTATTTCACTGCTCAAATATCTGAAGGCCATGGTGTTGAGCCTTTGTTCTCTGTGCTGGTTCTCCAAGCTAGACAGGCAACCACAAGCCTCAAATTTCACTTCATTGATCCAGGGAAACTGAGGTGGTGTTCAGTTTCAGTTCTGCAACCTGCATGTTGACCTGCCTGTTTGTTGGCCTAAACAATGAGATTTCAGGAAATGAGGCGTTTGCACTTTGTCCAAGTCTTGTTTTCAGAGAGGGGGATCTCTGCCTCAGAGGCCTAGGTTGGTATGGAAGGAAAGCGTAACATCTGGACCCAGGCTCTTGGACTGCATTCCTTCCCTGAGAGAGTTTCTGTTTCAAATTCAATATGACCAAAATAAACACAAACCCAGAAATGGGAGGTGGTCTCAACTAGCTCGAATTCTTTTAGCATAATGGTTTTGTTACCTCTGATAAAAGTGGAGGATATATTTAGAAAGAAGACTGAGCAATTACAATAGTTTGTTCAGTAATATTTTACAAACATCTATTCCCACATTTGGAAGACTTCATACAGACAATCAATACAAAACCAAATCCTAACCATTTGCAATAAAAATATATAGCTTATAGAAATTTTAAAACTTCACATAACACAACATTAGTAAGATCCACAGTAATGGAGTACCAGCAGTTAAATGTAGCAATAACCTATATGATTTAAAAAAAAATCTTCAATTTCTCTATAAAATAACTAAATTTTTTCTGTGCAAACTTCCCACTAAACTAAATGACAAAGTTGCTCAAATGTGCGATGCAAGAATTCCAATTTGAGACTCAAGCAAAGACCTTTGTTTCTTTCGTGCCATGAGAACAATTCAAAAAATATGCTTATAAACGACCTGTCTTAACCCCCACCCACCACTCAAAAAACCCCATACAATAGGAATAAATGGCACACAAGACATTTTCAAGAAACAATGTTCACTTCTCTCCTGAAAGTAAGAAACACTATCTCATTGTGCTCATGTATGGCAAATAGAAGCCTAGAGTTGCAGTTATTTGCTTGCAACCATAAAATAATTGTAATCTGGTGTCTTAAATCAATCTGTTGCAGAACTTTTGTATCAGCTTATCTTTCTTTTAAAGTCTGCATAACTTTAAAGTACTGTTGGACTGAAGCCTTGCCTTCCACTTCCAAGTGACATTTTATTATTTATTCTGGCTAATTGATTTGTCCAATTCCTTGTCCACATTCAGAAGGCACCTTCTGTTTGGAAAGAAAATCTAGTACTTAGGAACTTCAGGTTAAGGATACCCACCACAGCCAAGCAAAGACTGCTTTTTTTTAACTGCCAACATACCTTTTTGTGTGGTTTTGTTTTAACAAAGACCTTGTCGGCTTTTCTCTTGATTTTGCTTTAATTTAGATAAAAATATTTATGCAATTCATGCTCATAACCCAGCAGCCACTTCTTGGCAATTTTAAGCTATTTTTATTCAGCAACACCTGAAAAAATGCCTATGTGGCGCACAAGTTTATGCAAGTGCTCCACCGCAATAAACCAGGATCCTGAAAAGGGCAAAGAGGACAACATTTCATCACATTAGTTTATTTACTGTCTATCACAAATGCATAGGAGAACTCTCCACAATAAAAACCACTGTTGCCAGCTCAGTTCAGAAATTTTTCTTGCTCAGAGAGTACCTGAGGTACCCTGCAGTAATTTATTGCAGAGATCCAGCTGCATGTCCCACTAGCAATAGATGGACCGTGCAAAGTTTCCTTTCCCATTCTTAGGTACCAGATAGGCTTTTATTGTAAAATAATGTCTTGGCTTAGTTTTACCTTGTACTTCACAGCACAAGAAAAAAAGACAGCAAAAAACAGAACAAATAGAAACCCAGCTGAGACAGTTCCTTCAAAACTAGCAACAAGAAATATTAAGTTTCACCTTCTTATCTAGAATATGTAAGTGTTTCAGATTCTGATCTCGGGCTGACTTCCACCGACAAGAGCACTGTGGCTGCCTGGGGAGCTGCCGCTGTCCATCTGCTTTACACTGATACAAGGCTGCCATCAGATCTGGGTCATTTCACCTTGGAGTTTGCCACACACATAAATTAAGGGATCACACACAAATGTGGTTATGCTAACTGCAATAAAATTTACGGGCAAAAAATATTTTTAGCCATTTCCCTTCCACCCACTGGTTTGAAAACAGTGATTTATCTACATAAATGAAAGAGGAATTTCCTTATATTTGCTCTTTCCAGTATGTTTACCCACATGTCTACGGAAAATAGAAAAAAATATACCCATAGTATATAAATATCTGAGAATTTTAATAGCTAATAAGGTATTAAAATGCAGAGAATACATTTTCTGCTATTCAAATATTACAAATATTTGCACCTAACACTATAGAATCATAGAACATTTTGAGTAAGAAGGGACCTTTTAAAGGTCATTTAGTACAACCTCCTTGCATCAAAAGCTTTATAGCAGTCACATGAATATGCACTGGCTAATAATCACTTTGGTGGGTTCATACATGTTACTATTTGTGAAATGCCTGTGCACATCCTCCCGGATGACAGAAGGATTTAAAAAAGCAGCCAGCAGAAAATGCATAAATAGTGTGATGTGTCAAGCTGCTGCTTCCTAGTAGCCCCTGCACTACTCCCTCATGCTTGTAAACCACAAGTCACTGGTATACTGGGCACACTGGCAGGGAGCTGTGCTCTCTTCACTCAAATCAAGCAAGTCCCAGTGGAAAGAACAATTCAGTGTTCCAGCAACTCAACATGGAGCGCTGACTTTGAATAAACTTTAACGAGGTGTTCATGGCTGAGAAATAACAGCAGGGGATCCCTGAAAGTTTCAGACTAATTGGCAGATGCCTTTCTATGTCAGAAAAAAAATAAAAACGCAAAACCTGACCCTTGTTGTTCTGAATACACAACAAGTCACATTACAGAACTCCAAAGCTGCCCCTCAACCAAAACATGATATACTAAACATATATGCAATACAAAAAGCTTGGAAAAAAAAAAGACAGAACTGCTGGACTCACTCTTGAACGGCACATTCCATCTTATATTCACAACTCCAAGTCAAAGCAAACATCAGCTCATCCACATGTACACAACTCAGGCACATTTCCTGTGTCCCCTGCCACTGTTTTCTCAGTCACAAGAAACACAAAATAAATAAAGTATTGCATGTGGAACCAATCCTTCTGTTCAGTTTACAGAATCGGTAAATCTCTCATCTCTCTTTTTTAAAGTTAGATTTACAGCACTGAATGTGGCAAAAGACAGTAAATGATAAGTTGGTGGAAGCAAGAGACGCCTCCCATGTGGGTCCCTGTTTTAAAGGACATGAAACTGAGTGACTCAGGTCTAAACCATAGGTTTACTCTGTGAAGTTCTTAACTAGACAACAGTCAACCAGCTGGATCAGCAGCGTGCCTCACTTTTCAGTGTCTTAGAGAAGGCTGGCTACAAGAAAACATTGTTTCTGTAAAATCGATGCATTTAATAGCCACCAGACTAAGTGGAGGATGATTAGAACAGTCTTTATTAAATGTCAGCTGAGACAACGAATGCCACCACTCAAAGACCAGCATGAATGTAAGTGACACTTCTGCTGTCTCTGACAGATGTACTCGGCAAAAATTCTGCAGTTCTGTGCCACTCAGTGCCATCTGATTACATTAATAGTGGGAACTATCAGGGTTTTGGATCAAATAAGTCATGGGGACGAAAATGCAATAGCCCCTAACTCATAAGCAGAATTACCTAATTGGAAAGTCACTTCACTCGCTCTGAGCACAGCCATGGTATAAGCTTCCTAGGAGTGAGAGGAGGCTTTCAGGCTCTTCTAGCTGTGTCCCTGTACCCCAGGTGACAAAGAACTGGCTTGGTTCCATGTGTATTTCCTGCATTAAAGTTGCACAGAGGAGCAAACCCAATGGGGAAACCAGGGGAAACAGAGCAGCAGGGAAAGCAACAGCTTAGTTGCTCTCTGCAAAAGAGAGGCAGATTTTCAGACAGAGCACTGGCCACAAAGCCAAGCTTCGTATTACAAGTGAGGAAACTGCTTCCTGGTGTTTGATCTGCCCACTTCAGTAAAAGAGCACTTGCTAAATGCGGCATCAAAGGCATTCTAATTGTCATCATTACTTCCACCTGTCCCCTGAAATACAACTCCAAATACCATCTATAACCTCAGCCTCAGAGTGGCAATGGTGTGTGCTTCTCATCTAATGCTACAACATGAGCAGTCTCGGTCACCTCTTGAGGATTATTCTGCATGAGACACTGCTCTGACGTAGAAGTAAAATGTTGGCACCCCGTCCCCTAAGTAATACATTTGCTCTCTATGACCTATCAAGATCAGCTGTTTAAACTTCCTATTCATAGAGGAATTTTTACAAGACTATTTTTGAGGAGTTAGGTTTTGTTTTTAGCAGAGTAACATAAGCTCTTCATAGGAAATGAATGTCTATCATTTTTGCTACTCCTACTGAATAAAATCAGACCAATAAGTGAACAGCCAAGCAAACAAAACAATGCAGTGAAAGTGAAACTGACTGGAAAATCATAATACAGCCATATCATCATAAAACTTTTACCAACTGTTCAAATAACTTCTGAAGTTAATTACTCTAAAACTTAAATAGAAATACATTAATGTATCTAATTGCATACACTTTTCCTTCCATAAATCTTCATCTCTAGTAAAGCCCATAAATTACCTGCATCATTAAACCTCAGCAAGCCTGGCAGCGAGCATAAAATTTGACTGTTTACACATCAAAAATCTTGATGGAAAACCCCCATAACAATCTGAAGCAATCTATGTAAACTGTTTCAAATAAACTTCTGACTCTGAAAATAGGCAGAATCACACTTACTTGAAAATGCCTGGATCTTTATATTCTGGCTACTTCCAGAAGAACACATTCCAGTTTCTCAAGCCAGGCAACCAAGAGACTCCCAGGGCAGCCTGGGAAGACTGGTGGAGCTGCTCTGCTGGCAGGGAATTTGTAGGGGAACAAGCTGCATGTGAACTGCCAGCTAAACTCTGAGTGGGCAGCACATCATGCAGTACAGGGAAGGTGACTAATTGGTAGAGGACATGAGAACCTTTCAAAGAGAGAGAAAATGCATGGCAGATGAACAGCTCCTCTGCTCCCTTATTCCGCTCTGCTCTTTCATATTAATGGAAAATATCAAACTAAAAAGGTAGTGCAATATATCACAAGGAAATTGTAACATGTGTTTCCCTGTCAAAATAAGGCCACATTTTATTTCTGTGATACACCACAGCAATAACACATTAGTCAACATGCAAAATCCTAACGATAATAATTAAAAAATAACACAAGCCACATGTTGGCTGGTGTTCCCTGCAGTCTTTGTGTAAAAAAGAAGTTGGAAAACATGGAGACGTGACAAAGCTGCAAGCTTTCAGGCTCCAGCCATATTCATACACAGACTTCATGAGAACCTGGAGCCAATGGTTTTGCAATCGAACCGTGGAGCAGCTTTTTACATCCTACTCTCTGGGTTCTTGCCTAAATATAACAAACTTGAAAACTGTGGCTACTGACACCCTGCTTTATGACTCACTGAAGTGTTTTGAGCCTAGGAAGTCACATCTGGACGTGCACCATGACATGCTCTTCTGGTCTAGAAACATGCAGTAACCAAAAGCAGAGACCATAATGGACCAGTTTGGGACAGGCAAATGCCTCAAAACACAGCATTATGTCTAAATCAAACCACTGAGTCCACTTCTTGGCTTTTCCTACTTTTATCCATTCAAAGGATCCACATGCATTGCAGCCTTATTCTTAAGTTCAGACCTTCCCATTCAGTGCTTTTTTTGTGTGTGTGTTTTCCTCCCTCCAAATATTAACCAAAACAATGTGAAGTAGAAAATCCTTATTAAATAGAAATACAACACTCTCAGACTCTGAGCATCAAACAACTGTGAACACTTCCTTCCTTCTAATTACACTGTAAAGAATTTACCTTGGCAGAGTCTTCAAAACTACTATTAATTTTGAAATAATCCTTAGTGATGAAGTTTATTTAGATCTAGAATTGTTTCTACTCAACTTCTCCCATCTCTCTGAGACTTTTCATCTTCAGACCCAAATTAATCAGAGCATCTAAGTCCTCCTTTAGGAAGTTTCTCTCGTATGTTTCTTTCTTGCATGCAATCTGTAAGGTGTCTTTTTTCCTTTAAAAAAAGCCAGGGGGTGATGTTATATTAAAAGTTTATCTAGTGTTTGTTTTTTCAGTGCTCTAATTTTTAAGTGTGGTTTACTAAGGAGATGACTTTTAACACTATGTTTCTTAAGAAAAAAAAATTTTTGCATTTATATATACTTCAATTTTATTTCCCAATTTCAACATTTAGCCTCCTGAACAAAAATACATATTATTCATTCCTCATCACTGCTAAATAACCCCAAGCTATGCTGTGCTTTAAGTGCCTTGTTGTACAACCTTCTAACACTTTTTAAATTACTCTGCAATAACATGCTGAGATTTAACACTCTTGTTTTCCCTTGCACTGAAATAACTCACACAGAAAAACAGGCTAAGATGCATTATGTGTCAATATGTGCCTCTTAAAAGGTGTCTTCTAAGTGGCAACATTTGAGCGGGACACCCCTGCCCTTATATCCACATTAAAATGAGCTGGATTTGACCTGAGGCTACCAGAGGTCACTTTGCACTGCAACAGCATCCTGCAAGTGCCTGGGACAAAACTTGGGATATAAATTGTCTCTGCAGGCAGGCACAGTGGAATTAAGGCTGCTGCCTTCCAGCACCCTGCCTCTGAGCTGCCATCACCTGCTACAGGCTGCAGCATCTTACTTTATACAAGTCTTTAATATAATGGCAAAAAGGTGTTTAGCACATTATTCCAAATCTCATGACCCAAGAGCACTAATGAGTTTAGGAGATCTCTTCAGCAGTGCTCATATACAAGCTGATGCATGGACAATAAGTGTCAAACTTCCCCACAGAATATTTAGATTCAGGGCTTTTTAGTAACTTGACAAAACTGAAAGCAATAAAAAAATTACGTCAGGATTCCTGAAAGGAAACAGAAACTACATTGGTTAAGCTTTTGTTTTCATTTTTAGGGACCACATGGAAGTCCTTTACACAGACACTAAGTAGGTACAGAGGAGGATTAGACACTGGCATTAGATTAGAACCCATTTTTCCTTCAAAGGAAGCACTTCTGGAACAAGAGCTTGTAGCACTTTGCAGAGCTCCCTGCTGCATTCAGGAAGGAAGTCATATCTAATTAAAATAGACAGAACAGATGCTTCATCATTTTAGCTGGAAAAGCCAGCGAGGGAGCTCTGCTAGCACAGGGACAGCCAACTGCAGCTTCCCAGCTCCCCAGCAGCCTGTAAAGCTGCTACTGGGGGGCCTTGGCATTGCATTCAAAGCCACTTTTAAGAGCCAATATGGTAAGCTGTGCAAGATATGATGTGCAGGGAGCCCCATAAAATCATTTAAATGGAAACAGCAGGCTTGTTTTGGAAAAGGTTTCAAGGAGATGTGTACACCAGCACAAAGATTTCTGCTCCCATAAGACACCAGGGCTTGAGTGCACAGGCTCCTGTAACCCCAGATCTCACAAACTTTTGGGATGTTGCTTTCTGTAAAAAAGTGTGCATCATCATCATAGAGCAAACATTGATATGATGATGTGGTAGGTAAAGCATCATAAGCAGAGGCCTACCTATCCATGGAATCTCTGTTTTTTAATGAGGCTCCTTGAAGCAAATAGGAATGACAATTTAAGTATTCAAAGGGATGACCTTAAAAATTGCAAGCATAAACAACTAGAATATGGACCACCCTCAGCTAGACATTATGTCTTAGTTTCTAAAAACTATGTGAAATTTGGACCATCAGAAATATTGCTTGAAGTATTTTTGATACTCATGTACAGTAATTGTAATTTCATTCCTGCTTTGAAGTATTAAAAATACTAATGTAGTCATTAGGGGATCTCATCTGTTCAAAGCCAGAAACAATCAGAATCCAGAGACAGAGTGAAGGAGGGTGTGGAGGGGAAAAATTAATACAATCACCTTTTCTTGATGCTTGTGCATAAGGACTGACATATTCTCCACCCAAACTACAATTTTCCATTAGAAAAAGAAAAGTCTTCAGAAAACAGTGAATAAGTTTTTCATGACTGAGTATTGGTTTATATTTAGAAAATATATGAAATACATTTCTCTAATCAGCCCTTTTATCTACTGCCAAAAAAATGGGAGTGCAGCTTTACAGCCAAAACAATCTGTTGTCTACTCCTTTTATATTTCACTCCAAGTGCTTACATTAATGCAATATTGCAAATGAGCACTTAAATGCAGAAAAAAACAAAAAAAGCGAATGATGAGTCCATCTGGCCTGTGCACACATCCTACAGACTTCCTATTGTGGACTATTTTCACACTTAATTTTTCCCAGCAATATTTAATCTTACTAAAGCCTAAAAGTAAGTCTTACGTTAAACCACACATATAATATGTAGGAAGTACCATCTCTAGCAAATTCTCTAAGAAAATGTACACTTAAAATTTCTGCTGGCATACGGTATAACTCCATTCACACCCTTTCTGCTTACAAAATTCAAGGTTATCATAAGTTCCAGCTACTGTGTTCTTATTTTCCAAAACCCTTTTTTTTTTCTACCGATATAAAATATCCATTTGTTCTGCAGAACAGCTCTTGCACCTTTACTTAATACACAATCACTACATATATGGCTTAGATCTGTGTAATTGATACTTAAAAAAAAAACAACCTACATTTCAAATTTATTTTGTATATATCAAGTAAGTGCACAGTTCATCAATACAAAGTAAAATCACAATATTTAGAGTGCTTCAGATTCACTACCCACATGGCCAGCCCTACAAAATTGTGACTCATTGGACACCAGCTACTAAACATGGATGCTTGACATGCAACTGGAGCAAGCATTTTATCAGAACTGGTAAGAGATAAAGACCATGGAATCATTATCACTGTTAAATGACAGATGATTGATCCAGTTCCGTGTTCTCTGCCAGGCAGGGAGGAATCCCCCAAGGGAGGGAGACATTCATATAGATGCAAGAAACGCTTTCATTCAGACTTAAAGCAGGCAAGATTTAAAAAAAGAAAAAAATCAAAATTTATAATTTGGAGGAATTAGAAATAAGCCCAGGCTTGAAAAATAGGATAGGTGTTTTAATAAAAATATGGCACAATAGTTAATGTGTTGAGACAAGGCAGAAAACACTCACTTCTGAAACAGGGCACCTGAACAAACATTTATTATCCCAACCCAAGGACAACCAAAGAGTTCCAAAGCTTATATGCTAATATACCTCACTTCAAAGATTTCCTTAAGCTACATCAGAAAGCAAAATTTCTATGCCTGGAAATTTAGCACTGAAGAAAACAGGACTGACAAACTGTCATGCTGTCAAAAGGAAAACACACTGAGACGTGTTCCAATATGCAAACCACTTATTTTTCTTGAAATAGATTATTGCCATTTTCTGTAATTGCAAAACCTGTACCTATGTGAACTTTGTTCCCACATGGCCTGGTAAAAATTTCTGTTTCCCAAGATACTCCTTGACAGCCACTGCTACCTTTTCTAAATTACTCTGTGTTACCGGGTGCTTGCAAATCAGGAATTTGATCTTCTGGCACCTGGCAAAAGAGAGACACAGCTGAAGCCTTACAGAGAAAAGGTCCTGTGGCAACACAGGGTACTGGCAGACGACTTGGGTCAGCTGTTAGAACTGTTCAGAAGGTCAAATGAAAGAGGATTTAAAAAGTGAGCAGAATAAAATGAGAGAATTAACTTCACCAACTTCTGTAGGATTGCTACAGGAGTGGAAAATTAGTGTGTTTGGGGGCAAAGGAGTGTGTAAATTGGAGAGAAGTTTAATTGGCTGTGGAAGGGAGGAAGGGTGCTTCTTGTTGTAGTTATAACTTCTTCCTTGCCCCAACTGATCAAGATGCTGATGACCAGGAGGACACATGAGCTGGGATGTAGGGCCTGATTCCATTCCTCTGCAGGAAACACGGGGACAAGAGTTAGACATCCAGGGCAGGGACACCAAAGACTCCTGATGCTCTGAATTTCTCCGTGGGGCTTAGATGTGTTATGCTAAGTCTAAAAATAGTGAAGCTAATGATAAGAAAAAGATCATGCTTAGTAATGCCACAGTCTTTTTCAAGAGTGCAGGGCACAGTGGTCATCAACATTACAAGATGGGTATGATCTAACAACAACATTAAGGCATTAAGTTTCTAGCTCACAGGTTACATAAAGACAGAAGTGGCCATTCTCATCAGACAGCAATAGTCTTTAATAGCACACTGTCACAGAAAATCAAGAGAATACATTGCTACCACGGGAAAATGAAGTTCCACTTGTTCACGTCTCACTGGGAATAACCAGGAGCTGACAGCACATGGCACAACACGGATTCAAGCAAGGAAAGGAAATACTTTCAGGGCAGTCAACTGATACAGAAACAATGAACAGTTATTACATTAATGCCAGACATCATGGATTTATGTAAAATAGAGCTAGGGAAACAAAACTGGTTTCATCCTCTGATGAGCATATCAAATCTACCAGATTAAATAAGGGTTTACAAATTGAGAACATCAATATTTCTGTACCATTTCACTCTTTGCTATCCAAACTTCCGATCAAAAAAGTTGATGCTAAAAAGAACTAATAAGGACCTATTCAAAAGACTGGTTGATTTGAGATTCATCACCAGTACAGATCCAGGCTCTACCAGTAACATTTGTATCAAGTGAGCCGCTGTGCAGCATTAGTGACACCAAAATCAGCTTAGAAATTTCTGTTCCACCTTTAAATCACAACTGAAAGTTAGAACACAGCAAGAAGTTAGAGTAAGCAATTAAAAGTTCAACTATTTGAATTTACAGAAGTTCTAGGAGCAGACTTTATTTCAGTTTCCCAAGTACTTCTTTTGGAAGAAAATTCACTCTTATCTCAGCTGATGAAGGCATAAAAAATCCCCTCAGCTATGGACAGATATTCCAGAAAAGGTGTTTACTTGGTCTTCTGAATTACCAAGGCCAGGAATGTTGAATTCTTCAACTCATGATATCAAGACCTAAAGTATCAAAAATCTTTCCAGAATATATATATAATGGCAGAGTATAAATTGGCAATAATCACATATAATTTATTGTCTTAATACAGGTTAAGTGCAAAAAATATGATAGTCTGTGACATGCAGGAAGGATCAGACAACTTTTGCAACAAACTCTCCAGTCTTACTTGCTTTGACTGTACAAATGAAACAAAAAAAAAAACCCTAAACCCAATGGTCTTGAAATTTAGGCACTTTAGGCAACAGCTGTATTTTTCATCTCTACAAAAGAAAACTAACATTAATGTTGCCTCAACAGTGAAAAGGTTTTACTTACATTAATAAATGAGAAAAAGGCACACGATTCTTCTCTTTCATGTACAGCAATGTCTCAAATACTTCCCAGCTGCTTGACTTGCTGGTGCTGATAGGAGGAGAATGAAGTAGAGTGTGCCCAGTACAGTACAACATGAAACTGATAACATTATCCCACTTGAATGTCAAGTTTGCTTTGGTAGCACATGAGTGATAGGAAGCCAGGGGAAGAGGAGGAAAAAAAAACAAAACCAGCAACAATGAAAATCCCCAAGACAGGGAAAAAAAACAACAGCTAAAATGAGCAATTGATCTCAGGGAAGATACCCAAGTCAAATTTAATCATATCCTCAGCAAAAGCAAGCAAGTCTCAGGCAAAATGGATTACCTTTGCAAATGAGTAAGCACTGAAATGAGAGTTTACTCAATTCCTTTACATAGTCACAGACTGGAAATACAGTTTGGAAAGGAGCAGTTTTGATAAGGGAATAAAACACAGCAGGGAAAGACCTCCAAACCAGACAGGAAGACAGGTGGCAGTGTAAACTGGCAGAAAGGCCACTACTGGACAGAAAAAGATCAGAAATAAAATATTGCATGGCTCGAGAAATTTAGCTGTAAGAACAAATTGTTCAACCAGATTAAGTAGGAAGGTCAGAGCAGAATTGCTGGGGCGCTTCACTGCTTTCTCTTCGATCAAAACCACCCAGGGCTTGTCAAAGTTTGCACAATGCCTGTTGGGTCACATACAGGACAAACAGGTTGCCAGGCAAGTGTCTCAGTAAAACAAATCTTGCTGTGCTTCTCCTTGTTCAACAGCACTGCCTGCATCAGGTGCTGGAAATACCCTCAAAATCGAGCAAAATTTAATCTTGTAGGACAGGAGTAACATCCTCATCACTAACCACTGTAACAGAAACCTACTGCCAAAAAATACAGAAAAGATGCAGTGTCAATGAAGTCAAACTTAAATGTGGGACCTTTGCCCTGCACAACGTAAAATGCCAAATCCCTTCCAGCTGGTGTGATGCCGACACAAGCTACTACTAACTCTGACACAGCTAGTAAGGAATAAATACATGAATAATGAGAAGGTTATTTATGAAAACCTGATGAACTCAGATGAGCTGGTATCCCCTGGTATCCCAGTGCTGGAGGAAAATGTTGCCTGTGCAGGTATCTTGAAGAATGGGTTTGATTTTGATTAACTTGAATGGCCTGTGACTATACCACTTCAATCCTTCACATCATAATAGCATAACCTTCACTGAGCAAACAATATATTGTCATTTCCTCATGGTCCACTTTTATCTCTGTATATATGACTGTTCACTACAGATGAGGAGCTTGTAGATCAGCACGTGTCCTGATTCACTGAAGAGAATTACTGCTTTTGTGAAAATAGCAGCTTTATACATATACTAGCTGTTTTAGCAGATGGAATATTTCTTTCACTTCCTGAATTCAGTAATAACCTGCTTTTTTTTCCTTTTACACACACTATTTTGCAGTCTTAAAGGTTCACACAAAACCAAGACAATATGTTTCTTGATAAACATACTCAAAGTGTACTGTATGAACTTTTTCAACAGTCTACATAAAGTAACATATAATAACAGTACTTTGGACAGGACTGGCAGCAGGACAACATGATGCTAGAAGAGAATCAACCCAAGGAAAACCAGTCAGGAAAAAAATCACAGTGTGCATTGATGATAAATTCAAAACATACATGAAACTGGCACTGAAGATCTCAAGCAAAAGTTCTGTTTTACAGTTACACTCCTTCAAATAACATCTCAATTAGCTCAAGGATGGCCCAAGATTACATACTTGAAAGGCAGCTGTCTTTGTCCTGTATCATCTCATAAAACAAGGCTCCAACTTAGAAATGCATTCACTCGTTGTCTCAGTGTGCTCTGTGTCTAGCTGAGGTTTGCTCACTCACTGTCCCTGCAGCTCACACAAACTGGGCCTTACAAAAGCCACCTTGTCCAATCTGTCAATGTTTTTCCATTGGATGAGCACAGAAGGGAACTGACTGTCACCTTAGCTGCACTACAGGATTTCCCTGATCCAGAACTTCAAGTAGCGTTCTTGTGCTTTGATATAAATCACAAGAAAAAAATATCTCTTGTGAGCAAACACTAAAGATGAAGAGAATGCTGAAAAAATGCTTTACAAAAAGCATATTATTGAATGTATGGTACTGAAAAAACTCTGGAAAATTTCACTCCTTGACAGTGCTCTTAAGTTTCAGCAATACACAAAGAATTCATTTTCACCTTCTAATCTTGTGGATTAAATATGTTTGGGGAAAAAAACTGGAGCAGAAAAGAGACCACCCAGTTTATAATTCACATATTAAAGAGGACCTCCTGCTATGAACAACTGTGTCCTAAATACTGTTTTAACAAATCTCATCACTTTAAATGCTTAAGTTATGGTGTTTGCATCAAAATAAATGGTTCCCAGTGCATAAACTGCCATACTTATGAAATACGGGGACAGATGTTTCTATATGAAAACAAAACATTATGAAACTCTGAAAACAACAAAAAAATTACAGCCATCACAAGTCAGAACCAAGAATCTGCAGTCTGTGAACAAGTCTTCCTGTTGTTACTAATTTTTTTGCATTTTAATTCTGTAAAGACCAAATGATCCAGAAAAATCTGAATAAAATGCTACTCATTCATAATTTCTGGGAGAAGAAAAAGTCAAAATTTCCTTTTTCTTATTTTTAAAGTTAGCTATAAAGTGGAAAGCCCTATAAAAAAAAAGAAGCCAGGTTTTCTGCTTATATGCAAGTAGTTAAATATCCATACTTTTTTACATATATTACAAATACGTTCTTCTGGCATGCTGCTCAGCAAAGACTTAACCAGTTTAATTGTTCTAGATGAGAATTAAAGACAAAATTTTTCCAAAATGTGCTCAACATTTGGCAGAACTGTACTCTACTAATGCCTTTGATTTTATTTATCTATTGAGTCCTTCAGAAGATAGCAGAAATAATCCAATTTTAGGGAACACAATCCATTTGATTTAGGTTCCAAAGGTCAAAACTGGGCTTTAAGACATGGCTGGTGAGAGCCATGCTGCAAGAATTATCTCCCCTTCAGCACATACATTGAATGAATACCAGTGAAGTCCAGGGAAATGAAAGCATGGGAGCAAAGTAACACAAAAGGGGCAAAACAGTTCTTGTAATAAGAGAAATAACAACACTAGTTGACCTTGCTAATAATACACAGAATACAACTGGCTGCCCTTTTATATATAATTTTACTGCAGTCCAAGTACTCAGTATGTTGTCCAAAGACAACCAATTGCTCACCAAAAAAATAGGAAAAAATATTTAGATGCTTTGCTGCTCACAAGCTACTTTTGACTTCATATGCTTACCAAGATAGATGAATGAAAAACAAATTCTAACAAAAAATCAATTTATTCTCACAAGTTCTCCAAGTGGAAATAATATCTGACCTTGTTCTTGGGTTTAGCCTGTTAATTAATACTACCTCTAGGGAGACACTAATAGTCTCAAGTCCTGCAACATTAATTGTGATGTGCTAAGCATGTTCAGATTATCTTTTTGAATTGTGTAGCATCTGGCCATTGATGCAGCTATCCATGAAATGATTCTTTCATTAAATGAGTACCCTTCTCAAACAAAACAGGCTACACTGTTGAAGAAGTCTTGCGCTCATTACAACATCTGTTAAAACATAGCTCCTCCCTGAAAATAAGTAAACCTCTTTGGAACAGAGGGGTCTTGGGGCCACTGCATTTAGCACCTGTCACCTCACATGAAGCACTCCTAGAAGCACCACACTTCATTACACACAATGAAATAATTGTTTAAAAAAGAAGATTCCAAGTAATTTTTTTGCTTGTACATGGGCAAAAGGTCAGTTAGAATTTAAATTCTAACATAAATTCCTTTCTTTAATCAAATTTGGGAGTGGAAGAGAGTGGATGCAGTTGGTAAAAATGCCAGAACCATATCCTAATGGTCCTAAGTTAAAACCAGCTCTTCTGTCCTGAAGTTGAGATGTTTTGTTCAGGACAGAACTGCCAGTTCTGTCCTGGCAGTTGAGATGGCCACAATACACAGAGTATCCCCACACAATTTCAGAAGGCTTTAAGCACCCACCCATACAGAGTAACACCGTACCACATCAGAAGGCTTCATGTGTCTGCCCATGCAGAGTAACCTCATATCACTGCAGAAAGCTGCAAGCATCTTCCCTTCTTGTTCTTCAGCCCAGCCTTTTATCCCCCTCATGTCCATGCACTGCACCTGTGTGCCCTCTGCTCCCTTTGGTGATGGGTCAGTGCCCCTGGGCACTCCATGGCTCATTGCTGTCAGTGCTGCTCACCTGCTGCTCACAGCTGCACCCACTGGGGATGAGGCTGCCCACAGCCCCACCCCACTCATCACAACCTGTGTGTACCTACACAAAACCCAGTTAAGGAAAGCTGGCACAGTGCCAGCTTTGTTAACTTAACTACACCACTTGCAAATATTGTCCCTACACAGCTTCGTCACAGACCTTTCCAGATGAGAAGTCTCATGCCCAATTTGTATATTCATATGATCAGGTCACATACCAAGGCAGAAAGAAAAGTGCCTGAAGCAAGTGTTTGAGGTCACGTATCTGCTACAACACAAGTCACTAACTCAAAACACTGTAAAAAGAGACATTTTGAGTTGCCATTCTCTGGTGGTGGCAAATTTCGAACAGAACCTTACCTCACTTGCAAAATGCTGCATTTTTTCAATTTAGAAGAATTGCTACCCTTTAAACTGAAAGTGCAGTAAAAGACTTTCAGATACATCTGTGAGCAGTCTATATGGACAACATTTCAGACATTTACCAAATCTGAAGTGACAAAATGGAACTGAGGAGCATCCTGCCCCATCCCACCTCCTGCTCATCACCCAACCCTTAGCTCGATGCCACAAGCAGAGCTGCCTCCACTACTGGAGCAGCTCATTAATAAGAATGAGCACCCACAATTGGAGAAAATTAGGTAGAAACTAATCTTTGCCACCAAAAAAGTGACTGTGGGCCATTACCCAGGAGCAGTATCCTCAGTATCTAAAGTGCTGCTGCCCATGGAACCCTGTTCTCCTAATGGTCTAAAGATACTTTTCTTGCTGCTGCAAGTTGTTACCAAGAAGCAAACAGGATTCTCCATGGAGTGCAGTATGACTCATACTAAGAATGAAAGTTAAAAATAATGATATATTCTAAGACAGAGAAAAAGAAAAAGCAAACCAATTCTTCTAATTGAAGACATGCTAGCTTCCAATCCAATTCAACTTTTTTTTCAGTTGCTCACAGTTCTATCCAGCATATCCAGGATGCCAGAATCAGAGTTCTCTCAGTGAGGGTAATGAAAAAGCAGGAAAATTAACCTCAATGTAGCTATATGATGATCTTCTACCCAATTTCATTTACAAGTTCTTATGCACTAGATGATGGTGTATTATAGAAAAATAAACAAACACTTCAGGCTGATTAAAGAACAAAATCCCACCTTAAACAAAAATCAGTCTTGGCATTGACAAGAGAAGACAGCACAAATGAACAGGAAGTTGTAAATCTTTGGAGCCACGGGAATCTCTCCACAAGGAGCAACTAAAATGAGCCATTTGAAAACCTGCATGTGTGTTTACTGTATTTCCTAGCCCTTGGGCAGCAGCAGTATGCTAAAATACACATCTTTTCTCAGCACATTCAGCATCTCAAAACACTTAATACCAGATACAAATTGTATGCATTGCTTCAACAACAGTCAAGAGACAGAAGGATGGAGAACCAAGAACACCTGTTTAAAATTTATGGCCAACTGACAGCTTTTAAATTACTGTGCTGCTACTTTTACCAAAAAAATACCAAAAATTGCATCAAAGCTGCAGTAAAAGTGTGCTGGAATACATGTAAAGCCCCTGAACACCTGAGCATCCAAGCTCAGGTTGTTTCTGGACCTGGGGTTGGCTTCTGGTCCAGCTTGTCATGACCTCAGGCATAGGAATGGTTTGTGTAGCTTTCAAAGCATAGACCAACAATATCCATATTAAAATGCACACACATAGCTCATTACAAAGCTCATTATAAGGTACCACACCATTACACTTCAGCTCAATGAGAGTCCAAATACGCCCAAATCTTGACAATGCACCATCTCGAGGAACTTTTCCTGAGGCTTTCCTTACTTTCTGCTCATGTAGCTATTGCTATGACATCCTTTTTGCTCTAAGTTTTATGCTCCATACCTGAGAAGAAAAAAAATTAACACTTTGGGCGGTAAATATGAATCACACTTGCACTGGCACCAAGGTCTTCTTCTTGGATGGAGATGGAAGGAGAGAAGAGCAGAAGCCTGAAGCTCTCCTGTCCTATACAACAAACAAAAAATACTTGCTAACCCAGAAGCAGGTTCCACAAGTGCTGCACATGCGCAGACTCACTGGGGAGGGCAAGGGCAGCTCTACCAGGGGCATGCACCTGAAGCAGAAATTACCTGGGCACATCTGATAGTAAACAAGTTCAGCTTGAGCAAGCCTTCAAATGCCTGTTGAGTGTAAGAGGTATTTTTAGCTTTCTTTACAAACTGAAGAGAGTAGTTCCCATAGCTTGGAAATAGATTATTTAATTTAGTTTTATTTTTCCTGGCATTTTATTGCAAACACTCTTAAAGCTGTTTTCAGGTTAAGAAAAACAAGCAAAGGGAAAATGCACAGGTTAGAGTTCACTTTTCTTGAAATCTAGCCCAGATTTTCTAAGTGTTAATCTCTGGAGGAAAAGCAAACTAATTCTGGTAAGAGTGGCTCTGATTTTGGGCCATACGACCTGTTTCTCACAGATTTCATGTAGTTCTCAACAATCTACTGTTTGTACAAAATCCCAGAAAGATTTTGTTCATTAAATGTAATAATTGCATCAAGCTCTCTTCTCTTAGTAAGCTTTCAAGAGCACATGCCAATAGCAGCAGTCCTGAGAAACTGGCTACTGAGCTAATGTGGTTATGGCAGCTGAAATTTTGTTTCATTCAAACATGAGCAAAAACAGTATGTTAATAACTGCTTAGAAAAGACAGTAACTAAAAATGTCTTTTTACAATTTTTTTAACCACTCAGCTTTTCTTAATCCTCAGTAAAGTTGTTCAAGTGTAAAGCAGTGTCACCAGTGGCATTTTGTGAACCCATATATTTTGGAATACAGTTTGTCCATCATATCTTGTTTCCAAAGTAATTTCTGTACATGCTTGGTACATGAAAATTCTGTGTGACAGTCTCCATTCAGTATTTAAATACTAAATGGAAAAAGATCTGTTCCTAATTGACATTGATCATTATAATTTGCTGAGATTCACTGGTGGGGAAAAACAGGAGAAAGATTTTCTTCTTTTTTCACTAACTTGTTTAATGTTCTGTAAAACCTACTAAAGCTTCTTGTACTTATTGCAACATTAGAACAGATATTAGAGCAGATGCTTCAGGAAGCTTCACTGAGAATTCAGCTGCACACACAGGCAAAACCACGAGGGGCTCTGGTCCCTTTGAATACCTCTGGCTCCACAGTTAAGGCTCTTTATTAAGTTGTCCCTTCTAGCTTCTCCTGCATGGGCCACCACTGTTGTCCTCACTCCCTAGGAAAACACAGTGCTAAAACCAAAGGTCCCTCACCCTTTTGAGCCTTGTTCTTCCCTTTAAAAACACATTTCTCTGATTTGAAGGCTGCTTTAGTTCGTAGCTCTGCAATGGGGAAAAGCCCTTCAGTGTCTCTTGGCTGGGCAGCAGGTCTACCATGCCATGTGCCCCTCATGCTGGTGAGGGAACTGGCCAAAGCCCACTGGGTTTAAACCTCTCTGGGCTTCCTCCTTGTGAGGCAAAGCAAAGAGTGGCATCCCTCCCCTGCCCCACTATCTCTGAAAGAACTCTGTTTCTCAGGCTGCTGAAAGCTCTGCTCTTTCTTCTACCTACCTTCACCTCCCCACAAAAACAAAAAAAAAAAAAAAAAGGAAAAAGGGAAAAAAAACCCCCACATAAAGATAAAGACAATGAAATGAGGGCTGATCTCTTAAGTAGACCCTTGTGTATAGACCTCTAACTTGCATGGAGTCTTCCCAGGTCAGTGGAGCACTTGTACAGGGAGTCCTATCCATCTGAAACAATGACAGGATCAGTGCAAGATGCATGGACATGAACATCTTACAAAGCTGTGTACCAGGGCCACCAGCATCCTCACCCAAGCCAAAACAGAAAAAGTGAGAGACAGACAAACTCTGGCCAGGATTGTCATGGCCTTAAACAACATGGCACAACAAGTGGTAAAAGGATTGTACAGTCTGACCCTGCCCTGTGCTGGGACTTGACATCTTGTACAGAGATGAACTGAGTGTTGTGATGTGCAGAGTGAATTGCAGGAGTTTCTGCCTTTCTGGACTGGGTTTCCTGGTAAGCAGTGTGTGCTGGCACCAGACAGCACTGCTGCAACAAGTCTCCTTCCTACATGTGGCTCACATTCATGAAGGTGCTGGCCCATGAAGGTGAAATGAATATCCTCAAAAAAAATTCTATAACTGCATTTTTACTTAATGCAAGAATTGTGTGAGTCAGAGAACTTCAAATTTCTTAAAATGACATGCTGCTATGTAGTTTTCTATACAAGAGAGAAGCATGCAAACTCCAGGTCAACATGGAGATGAGTAAATGTATGACTCTTGCTAAAACAAAAGCAGGCTAATTGATCCAAATTTCTTTTCAGATTAAGAAGAGGGGATGGTTCTATTTTAGGAGGGTTTTTTCTAGAAATCAAAAAGCACAGAAGAACTTAAGTGTACTTATTGTTACTTTCTATTACACCTAAGGCCCTATCATTTCCATTAAAAGTAAATATTGTCACTCTAGTTCACTGCTATCATACCACGTATTTTCTCCCATGACGATCACTATCCTTTTTTTTTTGCCACACTTTATAGCCCCACTGCAAAAATACAACAGATGTAGAGAGTGGCTGCCGTGCACAAAGCCAGCACTGAATCAGCCTTGTGGACCCAATCTCCTGCACTGTGGTGCCTTTCTGAAAGGGAGTGTGCAGCTCAGCCTGCAGTGTTGTGCTTGGATGCCATACAGGTCTCCAAAGGAAAAAAAAAAAACAACCCACCTTGTTTTCATTCCTGCCGTGTTTACATAAAGGCTCTAATGATCCCCACCAGCAGGTTATTTCTAACCCCCGGCCTCCTTCCCACCCCTGTGTGTCCCTCTCCAGCCAGCCCCCAAGGTAACAACCTGCCATTCTCCTCAGCAGCAGTGGTTAAACATCTGGCTGTAAATCGCCATTGCCACACGCTGCAAGCCCTAACTGTTTATCCCAGCTGGAGAAGGAAGGCAGAAATGGTTAATTGCAGCTAAATTCAACTCCATTGCCATGGCAGTTTTCAATTCACTACAGCATCATCACTTGGCATCTAGGCAAAACCAGCCAACAACCCCCATTCTTAGCTAGAGTCATGTTTGTAGTGAATTAGCCAGTATTTATCTGACTGACTCTAACATAGGTCACTGGACTTCACCCAGCTCTTCCTCACAAAGCAGAGGGAAGCACAACCGGGCAGTCTGAGGTCACTTGCACATCACTCACAGCGCTACAAAGAGAGCAAAGTGTGATTCCTAGGATCTCTTCAGGGCAGGGCCCACAGTTTCATTTTGCTTTATAAAGAATCCCAAACAGCACAGCAAGGAGGTCCTTGCATGCACATCAGCAAAAATGATCAACAAGAACAAGCAAAGCAATCCCTGTTTTTCAAGTACCCTGTCACAACTCTGCTTATTAAGCCAGGAGAGCTAGAAGTGCAGATTTAATCAACACAAAAAGACTTCAGCCAACAGATGAGCTCTGCTGTGGCTTTTGCTCATCGCTCAACATGCACCACACAGAGCGAGGAGTCTGTTTCAAGTACCACTTAAAACAATGTGCTTAAAACTTCCAAGTGCACATGACAACATGCTGAATACATGATTCAGGTGTTTTAAGCACTGTCTGTGTGCCTCACTGAAGCCCAAGGGAATTTCACCATGTGTCTTAGGGCCATTGCATGTGGCCCTTGACCCCTCAGGTGACAATTGCACAGCACCTCCACGTCTGGGAGAAGCAAAGCAAAACTTCCATGTGCCTTTTGTACCTTAGTTTTGTCTATTTTATGCATAATTAATGTGCATTATTAATGATAATAATTATCATTAGGATAATGCACTTGAAAGAAATTTAAACTAACAAAAATAAACACTTGATTTTTTAACCCAGACTTAATCTTTCTCATCTTAGAATAGCAATCATGAGGGGTTTGGCATTGTTATTTTTTGTTTGCTCACTTACTTTTTAAAACTTTTTTTCCCCATGGACAGATTTGAAAAAGATTAAATCCACAAGGCTATTTTTATTAAATTTTCTCCAGCAGCACTTAGAAAGCTGGCTGCCTCTTGTCCCTGAGCAGCTCATGTCAAACTCACTGGAAGCCTGGGATCCAGCTGCTCAGGCAGAACATTTCTCATGAGCATCACATTTTACAGGTAGATGCTACAGTCATAAGCAATTCCTGACCACTGTCCAAGCCCAGCCTATGGACCTACTCCAACCATGGTCCCACATATAAGTCTGTTACTGAATACATTCAATATTCACACAGAAGACGTTGGTAATTTGCTTTTAGATTAAAACATGGCTTTAGGAGGTATTTGTAACAGAAGTCACCTTTCCAGGGCTTTTAACTTCACAGTAGGTTTATTTTTATGCTTCTAGTCCATTAATACAGTGCCAAGAAACCATCTTGTGTTGCTTAATTTAAAAGTTATTAACTTTTCATCTGAAATTAATGTTTAAGATTATTAAGCTATAAAGCAATAATAGCTATATTTGCAAAATTCCAGAATTCTTGCATAGGAAACTGCCTGCTAAGTCACCTACACTTTCCTTTTAACCTGTCCTTGGTAAAAATTTTGGGCCACAGGCAGCAGTTTATCTAGTTTTGGTACAAACTGTCACATACACATTTGGTATTGTCCATGCACTTGCAGCAACACTATCATCCCAGAAAAGGATATAAAGATTCCAGCCTTATTGAGGGAACAGAGCTAGTGCTAGGACATAAAACATGCCCTAATTTTGCCTCATGCACAAACCCAAGAGCTATCTATTCCACACACCTATTTTACCTTTACTGAGTCTTTCTTGATAGCCACTAAATTGTCACATGACATTGCTGGAAAGTTGTTGGATGAAATGCAAAAAGAATCTCACACATTTTATGCTGCCTGTATTATGAACTTATTAACTACTCTTCTGATAGAGTTTGTCTATGACAACACACTTGCTCTCTATTATTTTTGGCTTGGATTACAGCATTACTTTTATCTGCTTCTTTTTTTACTGTTTATTAGGTTCAGGAACTGAGGAGGAAAATAATTCCCCCAGCAGAAGCCTCCAGAATTAGAGAATGTCCTCAGAGTAAAAGCCTCAGCTTTTATGAGTCCTTCTTAAGTTTAAGTCTTGTGCTAAGGTAAGGGGAAGAGAGGGGTGAACTTGGCTACCACTTAATTAAAAAGCTGATTCCAAAAATCAGTTAACATCCCACTGGATATCCCATTCCCACTGTTCTTCTGGGGAAAGCAGGTGAGGGACTGAAAAACTTAGCATCCCCTCATGTCTGTTATGAACAACTTCTAAAAAGGCAGCGAGAAGGAACACTTTAGAGATCAGAAGAACTTGTGTTTTGATGTTCAACCATTATGCCTGTGCAAATGAACATGATCATTGCATTTATTTTCCTTCCTTTGTCACCATCCCTCACAGCGCACTTCAGCTCTATTGGAATTCAGCACAATTTCCTGCTAAGCTTCAATAGGAGGATGATCAGGCTATTAATGGACAGAAGGTGCAATGGGTACAAAAGCTACTGTGACTTGCCAGATGAGCTGTGATAGTAACCATCAACAGCTTCTGCTCTGGAAGATGAAGCCGTCTAGAAAATATAGAGACTGTCTGACTTTGTGGTCCTTTTCCTTCCTTTTGTTTTGCTCAATATCTTTTGAAAACAACTTTTTCTGTGTTCAAATCTAACTGGTAACATCTTCACAAACTTACTCCAACATTTTGATATCAAAACTTTTTCTAACTTTCTATAAAAATCTTGGATATTTATTGTGGAAAATGAAGGTAAAATGCATATATTGCATATATTCTATGCCAAAGAAAACAAGTCTTATTTGGGCTTCATGGATTTAGGAAATGGTTCAAGAAGAGCTGAGTGAAAATGGCATTTCTGTGATGCTGCTAAAGCCAGCAAGAAATGTTCTTGAAAGGAATAAATCTAACAAAGTTACAGGATATCTACTGCGTGTTTTAAATACTAAAAACTTTGGTAGATCTTATAATGCTCCCATACTCAAAAGAGGCTCTACACTGGGGCAGTTTTATAAAATTTAATTTTGCACATCCTATCTGGCCTCTATTAGTATTTGCACAGTAAATTACTATGGGCTAACACAATCACTGAACCAAGAGCCTTATACTGCCCACTCCATATAAAAGCTTTGGTTGGAACAAGAGCAAATGTGTGCAGAGTGCTTACTTTCTGTTTGCTCGAGATTTCTTTTGCTTCATTTGTAAATCCCTCCTTTCCTGACCATCAACATAACAGGAAAGTGAGATGACGGCTGTACAAGCCTTCAAGAAGCTATCCAAGGAATCCTGTACTTTGCATGTCTGTCTCTCCCTAATACCTTACTGTACAGCAATTCTGGCACCACCAGGGAGAAAATTAAGTGAGTGAATATGTTTTTTTCAGACCCTATAATTAAATTAGGAAGTCTTAAAAATGTTGAGAAGTAGATGTCTTATGAAGAAAAGCAGTAGAATGGATTTATGTTTGTTTTTTGGCCAAAACATCAACCAAAATCTGTTCTCCTAAAACAATATGTATTAAAAATTATCAACAAATTTTACAATTTCACAAAGGAGAATATTAGCATAAAATCTTGTAACCTTTGTTTCTATTTCTTGCACATTTCACTACTGACTAGCTTCTGTATCGCTTAACATCAAGTCAATCAAGTTCTGAATCCATCCCATGGGGTTTTTTGTTTGTGGTTTTCTTGATTGCTTGTGGGCTTTTTCCCCAGTTTTTCTTTTCCTGCCCTTTCTTGAAGTACCTCCGATTTTTAATTATACTCATTTGGACAGTTTGATTGCTTTCAAAGACAGAAGCAGTAGTCTCTGTCTCGGCATGGCACAGAAAAAGGTTAACTATGTCTGATGTTAAAGACCAGCACAAGATTGCAAAATGCAGCTATGGATATACATGAAGAGCAGGAAGAAGCACTGAAAGGAGGCAAGAAGCCTTTCACTGGATTAAATGCCACTGTGGTGCAGGTCTATGCTGTATAATATGATAATGAACATTACACATACAAGGACACGGATTTAGCAGCTCTAAGAAACTGTCAGATTTAAAGAAACTCCAGTCTTGCTGTACAAATTTGTTTCTTGACCACTGACAATACTGAACAGACCATTCTCTTCAAGGCCTACAGTTTAATTTTTGCTGTCACTTGTAACTTTGGTACACAAGTTTCAAACTCTCAGCTCCAGTATTTTGTTAGCATCCAAGATCATACCTTTTCCACTCTCTCATTTCAAATGATAATTTGTAGACAGCACCCAGGCACTTCCTTTGAGAACTGCAGCTATTACAGCCATATAGCAATTATTCCTTCTTTGTTGGCTGTGAAAGAAATAACCCAAACAAGAAAACTACATCTATGTTAACCAAACCAATAACATGAAAACATGCAGCTATGTTTGGGAGCTCATTAGCAAAAAGCACAGACATACAGACATTCCCCTGCACAAAACCTCTTTCAGCAGCGTCAGATATAGAATACTTTCTGCATTTGTCACCTTTCAGGTCTGAGTTTCCAGCACGCTTCTTGTTATATGCAATTAGCCCCATGCCAAGGTTTGGTACATTTCATAATAAATCCCTGACCACATTTGCTTCAGGCTTGGCAGCTCTGGAAAGGCTCTATTCATCAGGGCAGCAGTAAGCCACAGGACTCACCACACAACTCACTCGCAGAATTCCAGCACGCTACACTTTTCAACAAGCCATCCCCTCCCTCCTCCTCTCCAACAGCCTGACATATGACTGTGATTAAGTAGGATATGAAAAAGCTCCAATCCATTTTTCTCTTTTTCATCTCTCTTTTCCCTTCAGACAACACAGACACACACTTTCCCCCCTTCAGGAAAACCTTGCCTTCCCTGCCCAGGCTGCATGGTAGATAGGAATCCTTTTTCTTTTTTTTTTTTTTTACCATTGCCTCTATTTGAAACAGTAACCATCTATTACTTGCAGGAAGGCTGTGTCTCCTTCTCAGGTTTCTCCAGCTTTGGAGCATTACCCTCACAGCAGCACATGAGGCTGGCTCTCAGCTGGGAACGCTCTCTGAGAGGCACCTGAGAAGAGCAGAACAGCAGCAAGAGCAGCCACTGGCAATTGGGCCATCTGTTCATGAACAGCGCAAATGAAAAACCCTCACATTTCCAACATTCAGCCAGCTATGATGACACAGAGGGAGCTGGGAGAGACACCATGGAAGTATGCATGCTACAGGAGTGTGAGTGGAGAAATTATCTCCATCACACACAGACTGGATTCCTCTCTTCATTGTGCTGCAGAACAACCTCGCTGGCAACACTGGGATAACCTATTTCCCCAAAAACCCACTCAGAAGAAAGCAGAGCCCTGGATAAAGAATCTCCATAATGCTTAGTTACAGTGTTATAACTAGGCCTGAAATAGGCTTTTCTTTTCTCTAAGAAAGGGTGAAAAACTTCTGTTAACTCAGAATTATCTCAACTTGCATAGAAGGGCACCCAAACTGTTACACTGGTACATAGTTTGACTTGGGTAACCCATACAACAACTTGCAGCAGTGCCAAAGCATCCCCGCCTGTGTTTCCACTCTCCTTTCATCTCCACGGACACATTCTCAAAACTTCAATTTTCTTTCTCAGCAACTCTTGGCCTTTCTGAAGGAACTGCCAGGGGAATAAGTGCACACTGCTAAGCTGCAAATCCTCCATTGCGCACTTCTGACAGGCGAAAGGTGGACAAAATTACATTAAAAGGTCATAAAGTAAACTCCAAAAAAAGCTGCATCTCAAGGGTTACAGTCAGGAACCAAGACACAGCATGTTGTAGTACCAGGCCAGGTTTTCTGCAAGTCTGATTCCTCATGAGGTCCCTCCTTTCAGGATCCATCCTCTCCAGAGAATACTCCCTCTGCCAGAAGTCTGTTCACTCCAAAGCCTGAATACAAATTACAACACTCCCTTTTAACACAAAGCATAAAGGCATGCCACAGCTAACTATACCCAATGGCAAAAACTAATGAGATACTAAAAGAGAAATTATACCAGGAGTTTATCTAATCCTATCTTTTCCTTGTTAACCTACCCTTTACCTTGCCAAAACACTAAACTAAACATGCATCCTAATTTTATGTCATTCCCTTGCTTGCCTGGAGCTGCTGAATACCAGAATTCACAGTGAGATATTCTCACAATTATTTTTCTTCTTAATTCATTTTTTACTGAGTCCAATACTCTAAAAAACAGCACAGTAACTGCCTATGGCATAATGAAGTCAGAAAATACTCATCATCAAACTGCATCAGCTGCAGTATTTGATTCATCTAAAGACAAGTCAAACTTGCCTGAGACTTTTACAGTTATGCAGCGGGTTGCTTAATGTCATTTGTAAGAACTGAGCCCACCTTCTGCTCAAGAAGTGCCTGTGTGTGCATCCCAGCTCCACTTCCTCCAACGAGGGCACAGTTTCATTCACGGGTTTTGGAGAAGCTGATCATGCAGCATCACACCGCGTTTCCAAGGTTCCTGTTTACCTCAACACATGGCACTGCTGTAACAGGATCAAAAGCTGGAATAGCTGAATTATTTAATAAAACAGCTGTGCTAAATTTACACTTTACCTTGAAAGATCCTTCAGGAGTTTTTACAAAGTTCTCTCATGACCATTTCATGACTGTGTACACACAGCCCTGGGATGGAGGAGCACTTAAGCATCCCCAAAAGCCCTTTGCAAGTACAGATGTGTGTATATGAAGTTCTATGAAGTCACTAAAGTTATCCAGCACACATTGGCTGTTCCTTTGTTAATAAAAGTGAGAAAAACTGGAATCAGAGTTTCTGCAATGTGCTCCTCTCACCAACCATTAGTCTTGCTTCTAAGTTTACCAAACTTTTCACAGACAGTAGAGAAGTGTAGATGTCTAACATGAGTAGAAACGGTACCAGCCCTACTCAGAGGCAAAAGAAAGTCCAATCCATCTGTTTTTACAAATACATACACTTAACTCTAATCTAAGCACTATTTACAAAAATGCATGCAGACATAAAAGAGCATAATAAATTAATAGCTCACAAGAGGCAACGATGACTAATGACTGATCTTACTCTCCTTTCCAAAGCCCTGGCCCAAGGGAACACAGCAGATAAAATTACCTAAGTTGACTTTCTGTGTTTCTGTTAAGCCAAAACTTTGGTGTATTCTGAACTGTCTGTGTGATGTTTCCCAGCTGGGAGACATAAGCTTTCCTAAACAATTCAGGGCTTTAACGTGACCTTAACACCGTCATCTTCTTTCATAGAGCCAAGGGATATGCTTGTTAGTTTATATGGGGTTTATCTTATTCATCAAATTCTGCTGCCCAAGCACTGATATTGCCTGCTTGTGGCCATACAGTCAACAGACCCTGCAAGAACCTCTCCAGTAATCTGACTCCTGCCCATGGACAGCAGTCAGCAAGACTGTAAGAAAGCAGTTGTGCAAAATCCTTCTTGGGCAATTACTACGTGATTGAATGGTCCCACCAACACAAATATGCTCTATAAATCCTTTTAAATCTGCACACTTGCCCTGCATTTCTTTGATGAAAATTGTCACCAGTGGCTGTTGGGTGCTGCCAAATTGTTACATATAAGTAGTGCTTTACCTGAATCAGAGCTGCAAATTGAGAGGCAAAACAAGAAGATGCTCTGAAATTCCTGACACTTCTGCAGCTGCATGCAAATGTCAGCTCCTGACAGATAATTTTCAGTATATTTATTGACATAAACAGTATAGATAGCATGTTATAAAATGGAGAAGTGAAAATGTAATTTCTTCTTTAACCTAGAAAAACCTGACTGGCATTCACCAGAGCTCTTCACATCCCACATCTCGTGTTGCAGGGATCACTTACAGAAATCTGCATAGGCTTTTCTATTTCCCTTATCCTGGACTGTAATGTGATTATACATGGAAGAGCAGCATGTGTGCACATGCACTTGCAATTGAAACAACCTTCTCTCACAATTTTCTTTTTTCCTCCTCTAAATTACCTTTTCCAACACATTCCTCAAGTGATCATCCCATTTCTTAGAAATGAACTGTGCATTTTTATTATCCTGCATTCCTCTTTAACAAACTTTTAATTCTCTGTCTACCAAAAGCCCACTTGTTGACCAAGCTTCAGAAATATTAATAAATATCTAAAAGGACACAAGTCTTCACCCTTTGTTGATAAGCTTTCCCCATGTGAAACACCAGTGCACTATCATCCGCTCTGATGGTGTTGTTCCACAAGCATTTACTCCAGTATGGCTACGATTCCCTGTCCAACAGCAAGTTTTATGGCATTTCTGTCATTTACCTTGCTCATATTTCTGAGCCAGGTTCACCATGGCACCAGTTGTGTGCTGATGAAGAGGAGAAGTATCATGCCTGAATAAATTCCTCTTTCATAATTTTATCTTAATAGTGTGAATCCCGTTTATGAAAAATGTTTACGTCATGGCATGGAAAAACCACAATTTTGTGTGGGAGGGCAGAGTGGGGGAAGGGAGAGGATAAAACATCCTGTCATGGAAAATTCTCCCTCAGTAAAAGAGGAAAAAAAAAACCTCCACAAATCATACCCTGGCAAATACTAGCTTCCAGAAAACAGTCAATTTACTTCAGTACAATTCAAATATTCAATCAATTAATTATTAATATGGAGTATTCATAATTGTAATATGTAGTTCAATGAGATGGTACCTGCAGGTGCTGGATGCTCAGTACTTAAGAAAGCATGACAAAAAAAAAAAAAACAAGCCATAAACAGGTATCAAACCATTCTGCTGACAAAAATAAATTTTAATTCCTTTTTTTTTTAAAGTAATTTTATCTTGGTAGATTTTATGCCAGATCAGGTATCATCCTTCTTCCTGCAGCTGGTATAAGGCAGATATAAATACATCATTGTGTGCTCTGCCAGGCTGACAAATACACGAGCAAGTTCTCACATCTGACCTGGTTCAAATCCACAGGGCTTGGCTGGGATGCAGGATGCAGATGCAGTGACAAGGATGGATGAGCATGGCCTCACAAGGTAACAGGCACTTTTGGACTCTCCAGAACACCCAGGGCTCAGGCACCAATATCTGGGATCAACACAGTGACTTCCACAGCATCTTTTTACTTACTTAAACATGTGTAAATGAACAATGTTTCTAATCATTGCTGAAATTAAAAAAAAAAAAATCTTACCACACACAATCAAAACCTTTTGGCAAATTTTAAAGTCTTAGATCTGTTGGGAAGCTTTCAGTTCATTTCACTGGGGTATGCATTGGGTCTTTTATCTTCTACCTGCAGCTGATTCAGCTCTAGCTTAGACTGACAAAATCCTGCCAACTTTACCATGTCACTTCAGTTTTTTTAACTGAACCTAGCTGAAAGACTGAGCTTGTGATGACTGCTTGCAATTACATTTTCATTTCCCTTCGTTGACTATGCATATAAGTGCTGTAAATCTCTGTAATTTTAAATGAGGTCTTCAAGGGTAATTTTGGCAGCCAAAGAGAAGTAGGCATCATGTTTGAAGTATTGAAGGATCCTTTTTTTCTTTTTTTTTTTTAATCTTTTGGACTCAGATCAATCCCAAACAAATTCATTGCTCACCTATCTCAGATGACATTTTAATTGTAGCTTTTAACTACACGTACACTAATGGAGGAAAACTGGGTATAAAGTTCTTAGAGTGTACATTCAGATGGAGGAGGGCCTTTACTGTGAATTTGGTTTGCACTGCTGAACTTCATATTACTGTGATACCTATAAATACATTTAAATGCAACTAGGAAAAAAGAGTGCCTGTAAACTAAACTTCTAAGATGTCAGAGGATTTTTTTTAAATTTTATTTGCAGAATATCAGCATTTAAAAACAAAATGTAATTTCATAATTTGTGGAGTTATGCAAAAAAAATTTACTACATCTCCCACTGCTCTTTGTTTAGGTTTTTTTGCATTATTTCAGAAATTCCTACAGTGCATGTGCATATATATGTATATATTTATATGCCCAGTGCTAGAAAATGTCCAAGATCTACCTGATGTTTTTATTTACTTATTTTGCTTTCAGGCATCAAAAAACTTTTTTTTTTTCAAGTCAATACTGTGACCCTCACAAAAGGAGTTCTCTGGGTGGTGTTTATATGCAAAGCCTCCCTGACAATATTTACATCTGTGAAAACATTTTAAAAGCACAGAAGGATGCAAAAAAGGCATGCAAAGAAGGCAAGTGGAAGTCTCATAATTCACATCTATATGAAACAAAAAAAAGGAATGTCTACTTGCTGCCCTGAGGCTCTTGCCACACAGTACCACATTTGCTAAGGTTCTTTCTTTTCTTTTGGAGCACTAGGGTTCAGTGCATTTCTTCACATGTGTATAAATGCCAGAGATGTATGTGGAATAACAGTATTCAAAGGTTTCATGTGTTTGTTGGTGTTTTAGATATGTATACTTTAAAATCAAAAATAACATTGCTGTGGAAACCTTGAGACTGAAATCGGTTTCTTTCAACTTATTTTCTCAAAGTGACACTTTCTGTTGTTGCAGCTTTGCAATATTAATTGCTTAGCTTTTTTCTTCTGGTGAATGATATTTATAACAAACATAACTAGCTCAATGCAGCTGAAAGCCATTAAAGTAAAAAAAAAGGAATCACCCATTCCATCTGCTTTTCATAACAAAGGGATACAAAGACCATATTGAACATTCATTACTATTTCTCTAAACCAATATTCCCAAAAGAAAAGCCCAACATCCAACCTCAAAATGTGCAGCATGTCTTAGAGGCTTAAAAAAAGGAAATTAAAATTAAATAGGAAAATACACACCGCAAATACTGTACAGAAAATTAAATATGTAAATAAAATATTAGATTATTAAAAATTCCTGTAATTAAAAATTACAGGAAGCAAACATATTTACTCAACTTCAGTAACTACTTGAAATCAAATACCAATTTCAAGATTGGTCAATCAAAGCCATTTGAGGATTTTGATGTCTGAGTATCAAAAAATATCTTTGTCAGATGGAAGTGTCAAAACAGTGCATTAAAACATGACATTAATTACAAAACAGAACATTAAAAGCTTTGCAGAAGAGCTGCATCCCTTACGTATTGCTGTGAAAAATGAAAAGCAAAACTTTTTAATGACTAAAACTACAAAAAACACATTTCTAGCATACAACTATGCAAAGTGAAAGAAAAACCAGATAGTAACATTTTAGGGGAGAATGCAACCAGTGGTGCTCAAGCACCCACTGCCCTCAGTTGGTGCCTTTTCTGCTGGCCTTGGCTGGGCATAAACGGGGACGTACCACACGTAACCTCTTGCTGCACAAAGATTTCCAGCTTTGGAGGCAAGTCTTGAAACCTGCACTCAACAATTGAAAACAATTTTCTGATGGGAAATGTAAATATGAAAGCATGCCTATTAGAGCAGAAAACAGTGAGGGCAATGCCTTGTGCATTGACCACAGAGAAAGGCTTGGAATTAGAGTTTTAGACTGTGGTGGAAACTTGATGACCAGTACTAAAACACTGCAGAAGACATCCACAAAGTGAGTTCATGCAGAAATCTGACAAAACTACTCATAACAATTCCTTTCCTCAAGCCACTAACACCTCATCAGGGCATTATTTCTTCACTCAAGTTAAAAATCTGATTTTACACTGAAGCTATGAGCCTGGTATATTTAACAAAATCAATAACCACATGATGTTAAAAAGTTACCTAGAATTCAAAAGTTCTAACTGCATTTTAAGATATTCCATAAAGCCTAAAAACTCCTTAAATCTCTGTGACTTCTCTAGACTGAAGGACTAAAGTAAATATTCTAGCTACTTATTCCTTAACAAAATACCCACATCTAATTTATATTAGGAATTTTATGGAAATTGCCAGAATGATCTGGTATCTAAAACTACTATTTACTACAACTGTTTTGTAATTCACAACACTTTGGCTTCCCAACCATACCATCCTACTTTGCACAGGGCTTGAAATTTTAAAAGCATATAAGAAGTTATAGTCCTAACTCCTATTACCTTTACCGAACAATTGGTGTGTGAATTTCAAAGACTTTTTGAAAATCCAGAAATAGAGACATATTTTAATTCCAGCAGCGTTATGCTTCAGATTCAGTTAAACAACTTCTTGCCAAAGCAAGACAACCTAAAACATGATAAAACCTGTGCTGCTTAGAAAGAGGCAAATACAGATTTATTTAAACAACACCTTAAAGAAGCAAAGCAGGCTACAGCTTACCTCTGATAGCCCATTACAACCATTCTAAAGGCGTCTGTTTAATCTTTCTAGTCAAAAAAGCAAAAAGACTATACAGTCTTTGTGAACTTAGTGCAATAAAGTTTTCTGCTGTCAGGAAGTCCAGGGTTTCTGAGAGCAGTTTTCCACCCCTAAATTGTATTTTTATTATTTCTATTATTTTACAAAAATTCTAACATCATATAATGTATTGTGTAAGGCCTAAAGACTGTGGGGCACTTCTGCCACTCTCAATTTTTTTTTCCTCCTCGGTTGCACCAAGAAAATATATCAGAGACCTGGTGAGAGTCATGACATATGTGAACTTGCTCATTTACTGCTGAGAACTTCACCATTCCTAGACATCTTTTTAAGGACTTTTATACAAACTCATGTTACAATCTCGACTTTAACATATTTGTATAGGGTACCCCTTCGCCATGGCATATTTATAAGTGAGCATCACTTCTTCAGGCTCCTGAAGGGGTATCTCTGTCTCTTCAGAATTAACACACCATCGAGTTTTAGGATTTTAAAAAAATATTTTAAATCCCCTTCTCAGTTCAGTGTCAGGATCAATCCTTCGTCTAGGAGCATATGAAACAAGCATGATTTAGTTCTTCATTTCTCAAGGCTGAACAACTGAGGTTTTTCCTGGAATTTAAACTAAATTAATGACTAATACTACCATAAACAACACAACTCTTCCAGCCCCCAGTTCTTCAGTATTGCTCTTTAAGGACAGTCATAAAGCTGCAAAGAAAGAGACAGAACACTCAATGGCTTTTAAACAAATGCTACCACATTTTAAACATGTGCATGTTTGCCAAAGCTCTACGCCTCTATTGCTCAAACCACTTGTGGTTTCTCAGCACTTCTTTTTTGAATGATTGTGTCTTTATAAAATAAACATGTTTGAGACTAAATTACTTGTGTGTCTGTTGGGAATAATTATAAAATTAGCTCGTTCTAATTTACACTTGTGGGTTTTAAAAACATAGCCAAATAGCATAGTGAGTCTCCTGGTGAAACCAAAGCCTGGCATGTCAAACATGGTTTAAATCACACACATGGACTTTGATTTTCTCAGCGTAGCAGTCTGATCTCTACAGCAGGCTTAGTCCTTTAGTTTTGACTTCTAATTCTCCAAACAAGTATTCCTTTTGTAGGTCTCCAGAGACATTAATTCAGCATGCCAACAGGTTGTGCAAGTATAACACAAGTAATTCAAATCCAGGCACAGAGCTGTGATTTTCAAAATGTACTATCTCCATATGTACAGTAGATATCTCCATATCTTCAGTAGTTTGCAATATGTTGTTCATCCATGACACAGAAGAGCTTTGGTTGCTGAATATCTCAGTGTCCCAAACACGATGGACAGATGTGCTGCTGCTCTAACCACATTACCCAGGAACGTATTTTAGGTCCAATTAATGCTATTCAGGGGAGCAACACCTGGTATATTTTAGCTGTCTCTCTCAGTCCCACTGATTTCAGTGATCTAAATTATGTTTTTTCCAGGAAGAGAAATTATCACATTATCACAATGCTTCTGTTGTACTATCCTGGCACAGTACATTACACTTTTGGGCATTAGGTAGTCACAGCAGCAGCTAATAACTTCCAGGGAACTGCAATGACCAACCTATTTCTAAAGTGTTTTCTGCTATTCTACTAGATAACACTGGTTGATGTAGTCAGTATTTTCATACTGATATGCCAGAATTCAGTTAAAATAGTCTCAGCTACTGGCAACTCTGGAAAATTAAAACCTTATTCAGCTTCTTCCTCTTTTACTCTGGGCTTGCCACACAACACCTTTTCAACAGTGGATTTACAGCTCCATGAATTCACAAGATGTACATTTGTGATGAAAATTATTAATCTCATTTAATGCCATAGGTTTGTTTTCACTATCAGTGGCTAGAACTCCTATTTGGCATCCCACAGTTTGCCTTTTTATCCAAGGCCAGGGGAGACGCAGATTGTACTTTCTGTACCAAGATAAGGTGGGTTTAGTTTCTGTGTTTACATCCTGCTTTTTATCCCTTGAGGCCGCAAAGGTTACCCTGGCCTTGACACCACTGTTTAACCTTATTTTCATGTTTTCATAAATACCTGAATAAGTCTTTTTTTTAATCACATCATAACTAATACTTTAACCAGCAGGTTTTCCATGAAGAGTCTGTGGTGTCAGACTTGTTCCACATTTCTCAAGCACTGTAAATTCTCCTTCCTCTACATTAGAGACTTTTGAATAGTTTTTTTCTACCTCTTCTCTCTCTGCAATATAAATATATATCTCTAGAGAATCTCACTCCCAGTCTGACCCAAACTTCAGTCCAGCTGGGTATGGTAGTAAATCATGCCATCAACCCCTTCACTCCCTTTTCCTCCTCTACTGAAAAAAAAAAGCTTCCTGAACATCATCTTCCTGCCTTCCACAGTACTTGCTGCATCCCCAGTTTCAGAATACCTGTACTTGTCCTTAACATACACATGTCTAAACATGCATATATGCCTATATATGAATATATGTATAGTTATTTACAGAATATTTATATATGTATATGTGTCTGTTGAACAAATCCATATTATGTGTATATTCTCACACACATTTTAGGTGGCTGTGGCAGGGTGCAAAGCACTACACTCTACACTTGCCCTTTTTAACATCCTTCACGGCACATTTTTTTCCCAGTGGGTTCTCAGGGGTCGATTCTTTCTCTAACCCAATAAAAAAGTCAATAGTAAACATTGTATTTAACAGCCTGAACTACACATGGGGTATTTTACCAGCATGGTTTTCAAGTGCACTTGAGTTTACCTTCTGGCTATTCTGAAGAATGAGTAACCCGTTCCACTCCATTCAGCACCATCCACTCCTCCCCCAACCTCCCTCTTTTGGACTGATCACCTTTTAGAAACAAAAGAAAATGAGCCACTATTTGAGAAAGAGGTGCATTCCCCAGGATTAAGGTTTTAATCCCCTTCCTGAGCTGAAAATGGCTTACTAGTAATCTACAACAAACTATTTTGTTGGAATATGAAACAGGAAAGGTAACAAAACATCCCTTTGCACAATTTTCTACACACATCAGCCTTGCCCTGTTGATATTTGTTCAAAATTTTAACATGCACTTATAAACTGAATCTTGAGAGCAGTTACTGAAAGATAGTTCCCAGACACAAAACATCACACACTTCACTGGCTCTGTGACTCCACTTGCAGCTTTATACATCACTGAAAACAAAAATACCTTCAATTCTCCTCCTTCAATGGAAGGATAACAATAAATCTTTCCAACTGTAGTCACTGGCTGTTTCAGAGACCTGGCTTAGGATGTGGGTAATTAGATTACAATCAATTAGTGGAAATATCCAAAATAAACAAGTCAAGACAACATCCAACTTCCTGGAAAGTTAAGCTCCCCCAGCAAACCAAACATTTCAGGAGTATTAAAGCTCTGTTCTTATTTTAGGAAAACAGCAACGCTATTTTCCTCATTTAGTTTACAATATAACGCTTATTCCTGCACTTTGTTTCCAAAAACATCACCAAGCAGGTCAAGCTCCTTTGAGGCAAATATTATTTCTGGGGACAGCATTTGCTTTCTGACACAGCTTTCTCTTCAGGGAGAAGACTGACCACAGCATGCATGTGTTCGATCATAAACCAGACAAGTATGGAGAGTGCTGCTCCCCCAAGGGGCTTCTGATTTAAGGGTCATGGAGGAAAGAATTAGGAAGAAAGGGGGAGGATTGTTGGCTTGAACTTGAACTATGTTCCAGTGAAAAAAATTACACTGCTCACTATAACTAGGAGAGAAGATGGAGGAAAAGTTGAAGGGCAGTTTCTAGCCTTCCTTCCCCAAGGACCTGAGTTTTCCCAGCCTGAGCTGGCAGCCTGTTGGCACATTTTTTAGCAGACTTCTAAAGCATTTGTCCTACCCTCACACCCAATTTACAGACACAAACTATCTATGTATAACACAGAAGCATATAATGTTGAAAATAAAGCTAAGTTAATACTCAAGGGGCACTGCTTTTGGAGCAGACTGCAGGTAGGAGCAGGAAACAGCTAACATTCTTTTCCTTCATGAAGCCTGCAGCCACTGCAGAAGTATTTAAGCTGAAGTAGTAATTATGACATGGGGAAGCATCACAAATTAACAACTACAACTAACTTTCCATGGCACTGCTAGCTGATCCTGCCTGTATAGCTCAAATTCCTCCCATAGCTACACACAACCTCCAGTTCATGCAGACAGAAACTGAATCTGCCACTGATTATGTTTGGGAAATTCTATCATTAAATGCAATCCTTAAATCCTGCTGGATACTGGGAAATTTAAGTGTGAACACCAAGTTCTTCCACTCCCACCAAGAAACAAAAAGCAAGCAAAGTGATGCTGCTTTGTTTGTGCAGCCATGGGAAGAACACACCGCAGAGACTCCAGATGTACTGATTTTCTTTCTAAATAAAGAAAAACAGCACTCCAATACACCATATATATATATATGTCTATATATATATAAAAATAAATATGCACATATCTATATATATAGATATGTAGGAAAGAAGGGGGAAAAAAAGAAAGCAAAAAAGAAATCATACTCAATTAGATCCTAACACAGTAAATTCTCATTTCCTTTATCATGGGTTTTCCCAGAATGAGATTAAACTCAGACCACATTAATTTATCAGTAGATTATTATTAATACATTTTCATGTATGTTAGCACAGCAATTTTTCACCCTGCATCTTTAGCAATTTAACACTTTCTTCACCAGGAGTCACAAGTCCTTCAATAAACTTAACACTTCAGCAGGAAAATCTTTTTCTCCCTTCCTGATTGACGGAGAATTCTTCCAACAACAGTTTAACCTTTGAGATTATACATGGTGAGTAAATTTAAAAATCACAAAACATGAGCATTTCAAATGATGGGCAATGGCTTCACAAGTCACAAGGGGGAAGAAAGACAGGAGCAGCAGGATTAGAAGGATTCTACAGAATACAAAGGCTTTTTTTTTTTCATTTATCAGTGGATTAAAGATTAAAGCTAAAGCCTAAACTCTGAAACTAAAGATTCTGAAAGAACATTTCTATACCAAAAATATTTTAACTGTGTTTTGCTAAGCAAGAATGCAAGGTAATTCCTAAGGTCTATATCCATAAGTCATAAGGATATGAAGGTGATTATAGCTCTCATCCCCTAACATAGTAACTATACACAAGTAAGTATTTACAATTTTTTAAAATTGCAATTGTAAATAGTAAATTTACATTTTTATGAATTTACAAGTACAGTAAGCACTTGTAAATTCATAAAAACTGCATCCATACATAGTGGCATAATAGCACTGCTTTAAACTACTGCTCAAGAAAGTTGCATAATGCTTACAAGAGAAAACCTCAAAATCAGTTACATCAGCACAAACACACAAATCTGATTTTTGGTCAATCTTCTGATTTCTCTTCACCTTTGTTAGAGTTGTCTTTTCCAATCTATTCAACTTGAAAGAAGTAGACTTATGCTGTACTGTCCCCGATAGCCTAAACATTGATATACAAATGAAACCTTCATTTGATCATACCGTTAAATTCATTGCTGAACAAGTCAAAAGTGGATCTGCAGATGCAGTCACCAAGTAGGCAGCGATTGGCTTGGTTAAAACAAATTACCACCTTCAATGAGAGACTGCAATCGCTGCCACAGGACTAATTAGAAATTACCATGTATGAATTCCAGCCTATTTGAAGAGAAATTGAGCCACACTTCTGCTCTCTGCCTGCATTGCATGAAGGTCACATGGATGGTCAATTTGCTACATGTGTGGTCACTTCTAAATCAGACCAACCCCACAATTAACAGTTGTCATAACAAACCCATCCCCACTTTACAAAATTTGCCAAATGGAAATAAGGAAAGACAGTCCTACATAGATTTCTGCATCAAAAACTGTAATTAAGAGTTCAACACTAAGCTGCATGCTCTACTTCTAAATATTTCTTGCATGCTTTAATTCAACACACAAATCTATATAAAGTCAGACCTTTTAGCGCAACATGAAGAAAGAGTCATTCACAGTTCGTTTGTCCCTTAGGCATGTCCCTAAGAAGATTCCAGGGTTTTATCCCCTTCTCGGTCTCGTACTTCTGACATGCTTGATAATTATTTGCTACTTAATTTTGAAGGTGTTAGCTCAATTAAAACAGACCTCAAGGTCCTTTCTCCCCACATCAACCTCTGCAGTCTCACACGACAATACAGAGCAGTGAAGGTAGCAGCAGGCAAAGCCTATGCAAGTGGCATGGAGAAAATTCTACTGGCTTTAAGACCCCTTTCTGAGTTTGTGAGAACAAGATGGAGTGAAATTAGGCAGGCCATTTCAGTGGCACATGGAAAATATCACAAGTACCAGCAGCAGAACAAATTGCTATCCACTTTGTCATGCTGATCTACAGGTACCTGTTTATCTTCAGAGCCTTTACTGATACCTTTGGTAGAGTTACACATTCCATTCCCAATACAAGTTACATTATCACACATTGCACTTACTACAAAGCACAAAAGTTGAGAAAAATAGCCCAAAATAAACAAACCCTCCATCGACAAACTCTCTATGAGCTCATAATAATGAACAGTGTCTTATCCTTATCAGCAGATGCTGTCTTACCTTTATCAAGAAAAGCTGAAATGTCCCTTTCTCCTATTCAGCTCTCAGGAACAAAATAAATGAACTCCACCCTGCAGGCAAAGAAGATTTTTTTCACTGATTAGTGATATTCTGAAAAAAGGTTTAAATCATTACAAAATAATACAGACCTTCCAATTCTTGTGTGATACTCAGGCAAAAATATGATGCTATCTGGAAAAACACCCACTGATGGCACATAAGTAGTTATGTATTTACTAGCTTATTTTAAGAAGTAACATGCAAATGTTCTTATGAACTGCAGCCCACTGATGGCAAAATATTCAACAATACTGGTTTACAAGGAAAATTACACTTTTAGATATTAGGTCCACTTCCAAAATAAAATGGCAATATTTCAACCCACTACACAATCTTCAACTGCAGTTTTCCTTATCATCTTAACAGAGGCCCCAGAAGAATGAGATTACATGATACACATGACTAAAAATAATTCTAGATCTCCTAATAATTTACATATTTTCTAAAATAAGGATCAACACTCCTCCTTGTTGTAACAAATGCACAAACTCAAGCCCTTCCATGGAAGTAGGATGGGATTTTTATGGCAACAGAAGTTAGAAGTCTTAGGGTAAGAGCAAGAGTCTCATAAGCAGTAGAGAAATTGAGATTCATTTATTCTGCAGTATAACCATAAAAGCCTTACTGAAGTCCTCAGCAAGTGCAGCTTCAGTCAGCTGCAGGGAACCGAAGACAAGGCTGGAAAATTAATCATAGAGGCTAGAAGCAAAAGAGAAGAAGATAGAACAGCTGAAGAAGGTTAATGATGAAGGCTGATGGAGAACAAGGATATTAAAGTTTATGTTGCAAGGAAAAGAAATTCCACATGTTGAACAAAAGGCACAAGAGTAGAGAGGGAAGGAGAAAAGGAGGACCAGAGCCTCATTGTATTTGCTTTTTAATTAACTACTCAATTACTACACTAGAATGTGGAGCAGAAATTATTCATTCAGACAGCTTCCAAAAAAATTTATAATCATAGAATCATTTAGGTCAGTAAAAGACCGTTAAGATCATCAAGTCCAACCATAAATGTCACTGCTTATCTTATCTGAAGTAGTTTTACATATATCAAGACCAATTCAAGAGTTACATAATGGTTCAAGCTCATTCCTCTCCCAAACAGTGGCCAAATACTTATCATTTCCTTCACAGTCCAAGAACAGCTAAAAATTTTACAAGGGCATAAATACAACTGACTTGCTGATAATGGGCCAATTCAAGTAGCTGTCCCTGTTCCTGCAACAGGTTTGTCTTTCTACAGTTTTAATAACCTGATGTTTGAAAGGAAAAATTAATGTTGTTTGTTATTAAAGAAAATACACAGGTAATTAAGAGGCACTAATCAGATGTTACATTTTAAATATCCAACTAGCTTGTAATGACATCATTATTTCACAGTATACATTACCATTTCCCTTTTTCCGGGATAAAAGAAAATCTCCATGAATTTTGTTTTTATTCTGTGAACAGTCATGTATAAAAATCCTACTGAAGTAGTTGTGATCATTTGTTTTTACTTCTAATTAACAGAGACTTGCTGCTAATGGTGAGTCTGTGACCCCAAAAATACCTCTAACTTTGATATCTTGGAAGCTTGCATGCATCTCTAATATGTAACATATATTAAAATTCAGAAAAAATTACTGACTTCACTCAGTAAAATTCACTGGAAAGATTTTGAAACCTTCCTTTGCATTTCTGAGTGTTTTCAGAATGGCACAAATATTAGGGATTCTGCTTTTTCACATGCATTAATATGGCACGTAAGGTCATATCTGTTCTGAAATGCTCTGTTAAATTGTGTTTACACATCCTAGAGGTTTGGCTGGTGTTTACACGGGGTTACAGGTAGAAAAGGTTTGGTTTAGCAATTTATTGTCAATCCAATGTGTATCAGTATTTCATCACCAAATTATTTTAACAGCACACATTCAACAGAGTGACTTTCAGCACCATCAGAAACTTCCCCAATTTAATAAACCTCCCTGAGCAAGCTCTCCTGGCCTCCTCTAAGTATTCACACAGCTCTGGAGCTGCCACAGCATTTTCCTTGCATCCAGCCTGTGCCAGGGACTGACAGACCTGACAGTGAAGAGCCTTTTCCCCATGTCCAATCTGAACTCATTCAAATCTGTTTGACTGTGTCCTCCTACACAGTTTAAGGAGGGGTGAGGACCTTATTGGGAGCTGACAATTTATGCAAGCAGTTACATTTCCACAATTTTTTTCTGAAGGAGTTTAAACAGTGTGGTTGGCAGTAAAGAATGACAGCTTCTTCCCTTCAGCTCCCACAAAGGGACAATAATATCCTCCTCCATTTTGCCACTCGCAGCAACAGGCAAAAATGTCATAGGGATATTTTCACATGACTTTCCTGCTTTCTAAAACCTCTGGAAACCATTTTCCTACACCTTTTTACTCTTTTCCTCAACTCCATCCTGCAAACGCCAGGGATTGGTTTCAAGTAGGTAAACTCCACAGGTGAACGTCCCCAATAATCACAGCACAGCATCTCCTGCTTGAAATAATTTCCATTTATAGCCTTCAAGCATACGATTCTGTCTTATTTTTAAAGCAGTCCTTAAAAGAAAAAATTTCCCATGCTGAGCTCATGTTAAATACACAAATGGTGATGTATTTTACTATAGACAGACAAGACTGGTCTCTCTTCCTGATTTATCTATAATACTGCATGTAAGCTCCCAGCTTCCAAAAAGCATGTTGTCCTATTTGAGAATGCTTCTCAGTCTTCTGCTTAACTGACTTGATTTTTTCTAACTGTGATCTAGAGGAGCTGCCTAGCAAACAAATGGTTCAGCTGGCATTTGACCATATGTTACCTCTAGGGGCTGGCTTAAAAATAAAAAAGACCTTCCTTCATTTTATTCTCAGAAGTACAGAAAAGACAAGAATGAGTAAAAAAAAAAAAGGAAAAAAAACCCCTAAAAAATTAAGCTGCACAGTTCACACGTCTTTTACCATACCAATCCAGCTGCAATTTGACATCCATGTGCCTGACCTCAGAACTGGTGTATAACCAATACAATGCCCATAAAAATGTGAAGAGGATTCAGTTAGAATTTACTCTAAAATGCACAAAAAACACTTATATGATTTTGAGATAATTTATCTTTCCTCCTGACCCTGCAAGAATAGATACAGAATGGTGAACTTAGCTCTGGCCGATACAATCCAGGATTTCACAAATAAGCTGATATTATTACAGTGGAAAGATGGAAAACACTACAGGAACCATAAAAATGTCCTGTTTTGTAAGATAAGGAAGCTTTTTGCTACAACTAATATTTGTTTTGACTTCTTAAATGAAGCTAAGCAGTATTTTCATTGTTCTTTCACAGCTCTTTCAGAAGGAACAACTGCTCTGACAGAAACCCAAGGACCAAAGACTCCACAGCCACTGACAGGAAAGTGCCCTTTCCCCCTCCTGCCATTTGTCAGCCTTAGAAGCAAAAGCTGAGAGAGCAGCACAGATTGGAATGATTACACAGAAAGTTTGGGGCTAATTAAATACATTACTCAGCATCAATAGTATTTGAAATCTATGGAGAAAATTAATAGGTGCCATTAGAAAGTTTCTAAGGGAGACAGATTACAGAAAAGTGTTACAGCATGAGGAATACATGATTTCACTTGAAGCAGCCTCCTCAAGACAGCACAAAAAAACCAAAAAAACAAATAATGTACATAAAACTTCATGATTGTCTTTTTGTAACGTGTAATATAACATATAGAAATATGTGCCTTGATTGTAGAAACCCAGATAATTCTTCTGGACATCCGTTTTCAGCAGTGGCTTCAGTTCTCAAATTACCCAACATTATGATAGTAAGGAATCAATTCAATGCATTAACAGTTGTCTCTGCCTACCAGTTTTATAAGGAAAAATTAGAACTGCAGTACAGACAAAATGGTGAGTAGGCACATCAATCTAATTACAAGTAGACAAAAAAAATTAAATCTGAATATAAATCAATTCCTCCCCTCCCAATAGACTACATGATTTAATATGACAGGATCACGTAAGATACAGCTTTTCCTATGATCAGACCAATCTGAAGTTTACAGTTTTCTAGTGGCATATCGGTGAGACAAGCAGAGGCTCTAAATAATAATAATTATTATTATTATTATTATTAAAAGAAACCCACAGAAGATTCAGCAAACACTGAATTGACATGACTCTATCTGTGAAGAACTGAGTCTTGGAAGGACAAGATTCTAGCAGGAAGGCATGATCAGTGACATTTGTGAAGTCTTATATTCCACCCCCCACACAGTCAAATGCTAAAGCAAACTGCAGCACATAGCAATAAGATGCTGACAATTGCTTAACCTTAATCCACAGATATGGATAAACTCTTCTATAGAGGTTTTCTAGCTTTCCTGTGGCTGCCAGTGTTTAAGTTGTCAGGAAAAACACAAGACCCTTTCTTACAACGTTGCAGAATACAGTTTTGCTATCCACTGAATGCTCACCTATTTCAATGCATTTCTTATTACTTCATATTTTCTGTACTTAATGTGCTGCAAATTAGTGCCATCTGAGAGATTCTCCAAGATTCAGGCACTGAAAACACCCCACGTGATCTATGGAATGAAGCCCTTGTCTTGCTCATGCTTTTCCACATTCCCCCATAACATCTTCTCCCTCTCAATGGCTCCATGCCATTCAGGCAGTCACACACTGAGCCTTCTTTGCTCATTGTTAGAATGACAAGCACCTATCTAAACACAGAGTGTGAAACACGATCCACATGTTTTCAACAGAAATCCAACAAAGACAGACACTTCAGGCTGACTTTTGAAATAATATGTTCAAATATTTTCTTAGTACGAAAAGAGTAAGCTGTGCTACTCCAGTCGGAAAAGTCCCGGCAAAGGCACTGCAAAGATAAGGAACATGGGGAATTTGGCTTTTGTGTTTGCTGTCACTGTTTCCATGGCACACAAGTACCACAAATCAGATGCTCAAGGAGTAAAGTCTAATTCATAATCATGCAACTAGGTCAGAGCTATCCCAGGATTAACCTACAGAATAATCATAAACAACCAAGACAAGTTCTTGTTCTAAGCTACAGAACAATCATAAACAACCAAGACAAAGACCAACATTGCTTAATATTGCAACAGCGTCTGTGTTTGGGGGTTTTGACGTTTTGGGGAAAGTTGTTGGTTTGTTCAGGGTTTTTGCTCTTCTTTGTTTTTAAAATGCAAAAAAATCTTTGATATTTGAAAGTCTCAGAAGCAGCTTCAATATATATAATTAATAATCCACTCGCTTCAGAGGATCTTAAGGCTTCCATATCCACAGAAATGCAGTAACATTGCACTTATTACCACTAACATTGTACTAATTACCAGTTACTCCATGGAAAAGAAATCCAGCAATTAAACATATGTAATTGCTTAAATCAAAGTCAACGTTTAAAGGTTTTGAACTAAGTCTGAGTATGCACAAAATGTAGTAATATAAATATTAAGTTTACATGGCTCTATTGATACTTAACGGACTTCTCAATGATAGAATATATTCTAGCCAGTCATGAAAGTAGAACTTGAGACCTTCTAGTGCTGTTTTTAACTCCAAAGTAAAGGAGAAAAGGCATTACTAAAATCATGTGTGTTGACATTATAAGTCATCTATGTATGTGCTTTAAAGTAACTACCAGTATTATTTTGAGGCATGTAAGATTAAAGGCAGTCAGAAAACGCATTTCAAAGGACTAAGATTAAGAATATAACTGTGGCTTTCACCTGCACTTTGCAACAGGAAATTCAGTTCCAGCCTCAGGCCTAGGCTGAGTCCAAAGATCTGTTCTGCCCTCTACACACAAACTGGCTGGCACTATTGGTAAAGTGCTGGGCCTGTGTGGCTACATTTTCCACATGGAGCTGATGGGGACTATCATTAGAGATGAAAGGAGCCCTAGGCTACAGGCTGTAAAGGACAGTGGGATGCATTCCCTGAAATTTGTACTGATTCCTACCTGAAGCATGCTGGGGGACACAGAGCACAAAACTATGGGATGCTGATGACAAATCCACATATGTGTATTTGAAGGGTGTTTGACATACTCGATGTCAACTTGATAATGTCCCCAGAGGGGACTAACAGAGCTGAAGCACACAAAATCAGGTCTCAGGAAGGACACGAGGAGCAGCAGGTGCCCATTAGTCAGCTGCACTCTTCTGCAGTGAGTGCTTATGCAAGAGTGATTGCTCAATTCAAGTACCTGGCTAAGGACAAGCAGCTTGCAGGTGGCTCTCCCAGAGACACCGAGGGCTACAGCAGTGCAGGCAAGATCCCCATGACAGTGGTCCAGAGAGGAGCTGTAAACCCATTTCCCTTCTCCTCACTGAACACACACTGCATCATAATGTGTCATCCTTAAGACAGAGAGAGGTGGTGTGTCCTAATCAACCCATCTTCTCAGATTAATCTCTAAATCAGTGTTGATACAGCCAGCCATAACCATGGAATGCCTATTAAAACAGAAAAATGTTTATCCAATTCAGCATTCAATTCTGGGTGTGTTCTCTGTAAATGTGAAACCTTCCATTGAAGCAATGGGATTATGAAAACAGTGAAATACGTTAAAATTATCCATGCATGTGTTCATGCCACTGAGAAAAAAATTAATATAATGGGACAAGGATACCAAAAAGAGTTACAAAACTTCAGTGGTTTTTCTCCCTTTTTAAACAAGGCTAACAATGTAAATAGATAGGGAGAAACACCCAGAGAAGTGAGAATTACAGGCTGAGGCAGTGAAAAACAAGAAAGCCAAAATATCAGCATAAAAATCAGAGTAAAATCTAAATCCTTGTTTAAAACATGATGTACTATGATGTTTGAACAAGGAACATAAACCTTTCTCTCTTATTTTTAGACTTCATACAAATGTCTTCATTTTACATTAAAAAGACCACCACATAGAATAAATAAAACACAGTGAATTTGGGGGTGGAGGGAGGGGGACACAACAGAGACCCCTTTTCTGAAAGGGCACAACCACATTGCTAGGTAAGCTACAAGAGAAATGACAGCTGGATCTCCTCCATTTATGAACAAAATTCATTGCCTTGAAGGAAGGAGAGAAAAAGGTGGGGGGCCCTCCCACTGCAACTTGGTCATATAATGGAATTTCCAACTAGATGGCCAAAACCAACCAAACAGACACATGAGAGCAAATGCTGCTTGCTTGATGGACTCTCACAACAGCAGTAAAACACTGGAGCACAAAGTCATTTGTGAACCAAATGGTTCAACCAAAAAAAAATGCACTTCACTACAGCACAAAGCAAGTTACTAAGTCACTGCAGTAGAAAAGCAATTTGAACCTTGGAGCATGTTTCCTCTTGCTTGTGTTTACTTTGGAGTTGAATGATTTTAAACTACACAGGCAGGATACTAAATAACAATCACAGGGTTTCTGTGTGTGTATATTGCATATGTGTAAAGATGCATTTGAAAATTATATGAAGATTGGGAATTATTAGAAGTCTTATGCCACAGAAATGCTGCACAGGCATGAAGAATGTTTATCATTACTCTTGAATTATGAAGGGTCAGAAGGTCAGCCCACGTATGCAGACCTTTCCTCTAAACAAGCTTACCACAATGACCTCCTCAGAACTGCCTGCATCCTGGTGTATTTTTGCCCATCTCTGCTCCAGGTTTTCACGTAGCTGGAATTCCACAGATGGTCCCCATCACCCCCAAAGAAATGCTCTTTCCAGATGAATTCCCCAGAACAGAACTTCATTTCTTTGACAGCAGAGGGATATTTTCCAGAAATTCATGATTCCCAAAAGCACAACAACTGGCTAATATTTAGTCATTCCATCATGTTAGAAAATATGGTACAAGTATAAAAACATTTCAGAAGGCACTGACATTCCGGTAAATGCTGGAAGCTCTCTCACCAGCATTTGATAACTGTACACTCAAGGATTTGTGAGTCCTTTCTCATCATTTCAATATAAATAGTGTATTTGCAGTAAAGCCTTTGCTAATGTCATGCTTCTGAGGTTTCAGTCAACAATTTTAAACATGGTATTCTGATATCTTTTGTTAAACACACAGAATAGTCAATAGTTCAATACTCCAGTGTCTCCATTCTCTTACTATTTCATTTGTTGAAGTTAATGATTTGCTAAGTTGATTCCCCATTAACCACAGCCCCTGTGTTTCTCAAAGTTCCTTAAAGATTACTTCAGTAAGAAAAGACATTATGACACAAAGATAAAAGCGAAGATATCCTAGTACATAATTTTCCAGCTGAAGGGCCACGCCTCAACACACACAGCTGTGCCCATAAACTCTCTTCATGCCATCACAGTGTTTCTCCATGCATGCACATGCACCCTTCAGCAAAATAACCCACACTTATCACAGAACATTTGCATTCAGATTAGCAACCCTTTTCCAGGATTTCTGCTTGCATCCCTGGTGAAATACTATAATTCCTGCATTATATACCCATTCTACACAAGGAGCAAAACACAGATTTCTTCCTTAAAAGAAATTTGGTACAATTAATAACAATCATTATTATAAAGAAATAACTTGTCTATATGAAGAGCGGATGCTCATCTTTCATGCATGCTAAGTGGACTTACTGAGTACATTTTCCAGGAGAGATGAGAAATCCTGTAACCCAAGATAATACAGAAATGTATATACGGAGAATCTTTAATTTCCTATATTAGTATAATACTTTAAAGGGAAGTAATCAAAGAGAAGTAAGCATAAATAGAATGTGAATAATGGAAATTTTGATTTAATAATTGATTTTGTAATCTCCTTTGCATTTATACTTCACTGACCTTAAAAAAAAAATAAGCCTCATTTTCACTGCCTGCTGTAACCACTGCAACAAACATTAAACCAAGCCAAAGCAGGATTTAAAAGCGGTGAAATGGCTCACTGAAGATACTTTAGGTGAGTGGTAAAATGGGTTAACCCAAATGCTCTTTGATTCAAAATAAAGTTGCTGACTAAAAAATTTCCATGAGAAAGGTTTCCTCCACTTGTGGCTTAGATTTTTAAGGGTTTGAAGTTCACTTCCCTAAACCTTCCCAGGAGCTTCACAGAAGGTGAGTATCATCATCTGCCTTAAAACAGGATTCTGTTGAACAACTGAAAAAACAATAATGCATATATTGAGCTGGCACCTGCTGAGATTTTTAAATGAGCCGTGGTGAGCTCCTACTCCTTGGTAGCACCTTTGCAAATTGCTCCTCATCCAGGTGAAAACCCCAAATGCTTTAATTGGTAGAGGCTGCAGCATGGGGGGCTGCAAAGCATTAACTGAAAGTAGCCCAACAAAAAGTCCTTCAACACCAGTGAAGACTGGTAAAAACCCACCTGGTAACTCCCACAGTATTATCTAATAGGATAAGATAAGCTAATATCAGGCTTTTCTCTAATTCTAAATTTAAGTTTTGAATTTCAAGTTGCCTCATAGCCAATGCATCACTCTCTTTTTAAAGGAACACACCAGATCATATTTTAAAAGACAAATCACTTTTAACTGAATGTTTTCCATGAAAATGTATTAGAATTACCACCAATCTTGAATCTTTAAATAAAATTAAATGTTCTACTTTTGCTATACCACTCCTCATGTTTGCAGACCTTTTTTTTTTTCACCTTTTCCAACAATTTTGGCAATGCAGACAGACAAATAATTTTTCTTGGTTTTCCGTGCTTCCATTGTAGCTGACTCAGGCTTGGTTTCAAACGTCTGCAAAATATATTTGATGTCTGGACTACTAATCCACAGAGGTTTCTTTTTCAACTTGTTTCCTTGGAAGGTGATGGAATCAATTCTATTACTGTTATTTTCAGAAAAAAAAATTGATACAAGTTCAAACACTACTGTTTTGTTTTAAATGGAGCCAGCCTTTGAAATTCAACTACCTGCCAGTGGTCTAAAATGCCTTTTTAAGCAGTTCACATAACATAGCAAGTAATAAACATAAGGCAAAACTTTAGCAAGTATAAAAGATAGGAAAACACCCACATGCCATTACAGCCTGTTTCGACCTACACATACAATATAAATCAAGCATAAGGTAACAGTAGCTTAACTAATTCTATTAATCTCTATGAGTAAGCGTTTCATTTGGCCATTTTCACATCCTGTAATTATTCCAGAGGAAACGCAGGTTAAAGGTTCAACTAGCACTTAAAATGTCTCCTAAAACATAATTATATATACAAGACTTAGCCTGTGGGTAAAACTGGGAAACCTACAACACAAAGCATTTCTTTTTCCCAGATAAAATGCTGAGTCCAATTATAACAATAACATTTTTTTATCATTATTAATACTCCGTTCTATGCAAAGTGTACCTCAAAAGGAAAAGCTATCTGCAGGCTCCACAATTTGGGCCATAAAGCCTTAGTGTTCAACCATAATAAATGGTTAAAACTGAATTATGAGCCCCCCTCTTGCAGTTCACTCAAAGGAAGAATCACAAAACACACAGTCAGAGTTGTCAATTGCTCCATGTTCTGTAGGGGATCACTGCAATGGCACAGGCTTCAAGGGCAGCCCTGTTTGTTTAATAGTAAAATATGATCTCAAAAACCACAAAACTTCTATTTGCTTTCTTTCTTTTGGAACAGGAACTGATTTCCAAAGATGGAAAGGGAGTGCACAAACTGTGCATACCATGATGTACCTGTTTATCTAAACTGTTCTTAGGGAAGGGAAACAAAAGAAATCCAACAAACAAAACAACTGCAGCAACAAAAAAAATCCAACAAAACAAAAAACCAGAACAAACCAAACAACTCCATAAATTTAAATTACTGGGCATGCGGTGGGAAAAGGCTGAGAAGAGTTGGGCATTCAAAACAGGCAGGAATTCAAGTCAAACAAATGAAACACTTCAAGAGAATCTTGCAACTTTTACCTACAGAGCCCATTAATCTCCTTCCTATTTAATATGCATAGTAAGTGCTATATGTAGTATACATTAATTTGAAACAAAGACAATCAATTGTATTCATTTGCTGTTGGAAATTTATAAAGCACATGAAGAAAAGGCTATTTGCCATTATGAAGAAGGCTCTGATTCTGCTCAGCTACGGTGTCTTGATTTTTGGATGTGAAAGCATCAACGTGAGGTGTTCATGATGAAGTCTGTAAGCACCAATTCAAAGTCTGTGCTCTGGAAAACATCATCTTCTCTACTTATTTCAAGAGGTGCAATTAATGGAACCTAGCAAGCAAGTTCCTAGTCTAGTTTAAAATTAAGAAAAAAAATTCAACCTGAAAAGCTCATGAAAGGAATATTAGTGTTAAAAATGCCCTAAATTCTCAAATGAGTAAACACTAGAATTAAGGTGGTTCATGAAGGATGAATTTAAGCCTCATATATATTCATTGCAATGGCTTTGCCCAATATTGAAAAGCAAGTATTCTATTCAATCAAAGGGAAAAAAAGAGAGACAAACCAAAATACCCCAAGCTAAACAGCAAGGCTCCTGTGACCATTCTGTTTCAGATGATGCAAAAATCAACAAAATCACTGTAGCACTTCATATAAAAAGATTGTATAAAAACATGAAAAGGGGAGTTTCAAAAGATAATACATAACTACTGTAGTGTCAAGCTGGAACTTAGAATCAAAGCAAAATGACCATATTATATACTGAGAAAGAGTTTTGGTTTACATATTTTTCCATTATTTATTTTTAAAAACATTCCACAGTTTTACTATTAAACCCCAAAACCACCCTAACTGGTTTTGACATATTTTTAGAGTTCTTCCAATGTTTTCCTTTCCTTGGCAATTTTTCTTCAGACTTGTATTAACATCTCACTCACCAACACAGACAGCTAATGGATTAGTACAGGTATCTGCCAAAGGTGGCAAGCACCAAAGTACAAGCAACAGAACAAAGCCCAGTATGTTTTATGTTTTGGACACACACACTAAATGTTTTAACCTTCCAACATCCAGACATACTGCAAGATCAGAGAGCACCGTGAAAGGATTCCCCAAGTATCTTCTAAAGTAAAGCATAAATTTGTGTTTTCAGTTAAGATACCTCTTTGCCACTAAACCTGAGTTTCTGGTTGTTCCTCACTTAACCCAGTTTATATTGATGACATCTAGGGGATGAAGAGGGAATGGAAATGTCAAAATGTTGTTTCTCCAGTTCCACTGTGAAGAAACAGCAGAAAACTCCAAGGTCTCCCTGACCTTCCAGCACTCTGGGGCAATCTTTACACAAGGACTAAATGTTCTCACTCAGCTCCTGCTCTGTACAATGCAGAGATCTTTTTGTTCACATTTGGCATTCAGGTCTTGTTGTCCTACTTCTCTTTTGACAAAAGAACTATTCATGTACAATGTAATCCCAGCACAGCATAGGATCCTGTCCCAAACATAGGTGTGTTTTCTCAGTCCATTTCCCTTCCTTCTTCCTTGCTCAATATCAATCCCTGGAACAGGCTGCCAGAGAAGCTGTGGATGCCCCACCTGTGGAATTGCTCAGGGCCAGGCTGGATAGTACTCTGAGCAACCAGGTCTAGGTGAAGGCAACCCTGTCTGTGGCAGGGGGTTGGAACTCAGTGGTTTTTAATGTTCCTTCCAACCCAAACTATTGTATGATTCAGTGATCTCAGTGACCCTCTAGATTGTAAATGGGAATCAACTCTCTGCATTAATAATACTTTCATTTTGATGGCGAGATTGGCAAAAGAGCTGGGCTTCAACATCTTGCTTGCTGGCAAGAGTTAAGTTCCATTGGTTTACAGTAGGAACACCAGCATCAGCGTAGCTTAAAACATCATATTTGCCCATGGTAGGCTCAAGATTTCCCTTCCTCTTTCTACTCCAGTACCAGTGATTTGCTGCATTTACACAGAACCAAATTCCTGCTACCGAACACGGGTGAATCCATTGCAAATGTTCACTGCTGGCTTTTTGCTCTCCATCAGTACAAGAGGAACACCTGAGTCATATTTAAAGTTTGCAGGGCAAGACCTGAAGTCAGTGCAGACGATGTGAATTATTCAAGCATTCCAAACATGTCTCTTCTCAAACATCAGTCACTTGATGCATCCAACAATAAGATTTTTTTTTAAGAGGAAGGCACATGGCAAAAAAAATGAAGAGGTTTATATGGAATCAGAGTGGATTCAGACATCTCTAGCAATGGATCTTATTCAGCATGCAAAGATTTTTAAAACTGAGTGCTACTTTTTCTTAAAGCATAAGGCATCTACAAAATTTGCATAAGAAAAATAGCGTTCAATTAATATATGAAAATATCAGAAGTATGCTGATACTTAAAACTGGGGAAATGACAGTTGATTAGAAAGAAACATTAATCAATACAAAAACAGTAAGAGGATGCATTCATTGTCAAATGTAAATTTTTCTTTTTGTTGAAGGAATGTATGACAGCACACACCTGTTGTTTACAACCTTACAACATTGCGAATGAAAAGGTGCCAATGCAAACCAACTAATGAACTCTCCACACTGCTAAGTAGAAAGAAACCAAGGCCCTGACTCAGCAAGCACCTACTTTTGCTGGAACAGGTTACCCACCTAGAAAGTTCAAAGGAGTGTCTCGGCCAAAATGAGCTGTCAGCCTACAATAACATTTCAACACTTGGGGCTAAAACAGGAACCTAGGAAAGAGTCACACTGCATACTCTGTGAAGAAGTGTGATGTGTACTTTCAGTTGAGGAATAAAGTTCCTTGTCATTTTTATCACAGATAGTGTGTCATGGCTCTGTCACTAGCAGCTATTGGCCATGGAGTTGCTACAGCTGCAAGATGAAATACAGAAAATAACCACCTGGGAATTAGCTATAAAGCTTTCAATTCCCATTATTGACAGGAAAGAAAGATTAGGATGAGCAAATAAAACATTTGCACTAATTATTAGTGCTTTGGACTTTTTTTTTTTTCCCTATACGATCAAAAGCTCAAACCCTAATCAAAACACAAGAACACAAGAAAATCTCCAGCTCTTGTCATCACAGTCCCATTTGACCTTGGGATGGTACAAAACAGCTCTGGGCCTTCTGCAGCCAGCCTGCCCCAAGCCAGGGCTCTGTCCCCAACTCCTGCAGGCACAGCATCACATTTCCAGGCACACCCCAAGCTACTGTAGCCAGTCCTGATGCAAAGCTAAGAATTTCTCTGGGCTCTAGAGCCTAGTCAAGTATTAGTGTTTTCAAAACACATCAGGCTGAGAAGAGAAACAGACACTGCTCACCTCTGCTTATCGTAAATGCCCTGATCACGAGGAAGATATTTAGAATCTTAAAACATATGTGTGTTTTCCAGATTTCTTCTGTACAACCTGCTATTATAAAACCAGATTTCATAAGAGGATTTTATGGATTCAATAAAAGCAAGCATCTGGTGTCTTCTTAGATTTCATTTTTCAGAAGAGACCTGCTTGCCTGTAAGGGTATTTCCCATAATTTTGTCCTTTGCAGAATACTTAAATATGTATGGTTTGATTTACTGAGCACTTTCCAGTTACACTGTTACCTCACTGTACAGATACACGAAATCCATCCATCTAAGCCTGCAATCTTTTATTACACTTGTGAAACTCCACTATGAAAAAATCAGACTGATAGTTATATGGATGGGGAGCAGAACTCCAGCAGGCAAACCACGCTGACAAAGTGCTTTTTTAAGAAACAGAACTGAAGAAATGATGATGTCACTGACATTAAATAGCAATTAATAGATATTAAGCCATAAACTTAGGACTGAAGAAAGTGGTTTACAACAAGCAAAAACATATGACTGTCAGGCTGAAGTGTTCAGTGTCTGAGAACAGTTTGTTTGTATTTGGCTACTTCTCAACAAGTACATACAGAAAATTTCAGTCCCACAAACACAAAATCACTGTATTCCATTTTTGATAATTTCTCATGCTTCATAAATTAATTTTTGTTTCCTTCCATTGTGCAAACACACAGAGAAACTGCCTCACATGCATATTTAAATAAACACAAATACATACTTAATTTTTTTTAAACCTTGATATTGCCCTGCCTTCATTTGTGAATGTTGCAAAGTGAAATTTAAGTTGTGTACTTCAGCTGAAATATTCATAATACACTCCAGAACATATCAAGGCATTAAGCACATAAGGTATAAAGCAAAAAAATGAAAGGCTTTTTTTTTTAATTACATCAATTAGTAATTAGTATTTCTGAATATGAAAGCATCTTCTATGGCAGGAAAAAGGATAATTCACGTGTTGCTACTAGCTCACCTTCTGGTTGTAACTTCCGGATACCACATCATAGGATTTAAAATTATCCTCAACAAGTTATTAATAATTTGACATTTACGCTGGTGCCATTAGTATTAATTTTCAGTTCTCATTCTGAAGAACAAGGATTTTAATCTAATAATTCCATGACTAAATACAATACTAATACTAATTATCAAAGCAACTATGATTTTAAAGTTATTATAAGAGTAATTATTTGTACAACTGGGCCTGGCAACTCAAGAGGATACAGCTGATTCTGTGTATTATAAATAGCATGTTTTCTGTTTATTTTTCATCCTTATAACAATTCGTTTTCTCTAAAGACTGGAGGTTCAATAGCTGAATTTGAAAAATTTGGCTTCACTCACTTGGGTGAATAAATCCTTGTCCCACAGAGAACAGAATAATTTTATTTCCTTATTATCAACTTCCTCTGAGATACAGAAAGTCCTCTTTAAAATAGTGCCAGGTACTAAAAAGAGATTTAGAATTTCCTTAAAACAGGAAGATTTGTAGTAGGAGATGAGCTCCCCATTATCCATCTGTTTCCAGTTGGTTTTATTCACATTACCAAACTTTCCAGATGTCGTGCTCTTCATCCTTTGTCCCTCTGGAACGATAAACTATGTTCCTCTTACAACCTCTTTATATCTGCCCTTATATCTAAACATTATAAATAATTTTTAAATGAGATGTGTGTTAAATTCTTATTTTCTGTAGAGATTTCCAAGACCAGCATTCCCTCTCATGAACTACCTACCAGAAAGAAAGAAAAGGATGGAGTGTGCTTCTTGGTGCAGGGATTTGGACACAGGGGAGCAGCAGCATGGGGTTAAGTCAGCTGGAAGTAAAACCAGAGTTAGTTCTGCCTCCAGTGAGCCATTTATACATATTGAAAGGGAGAAGCAAAGAAGAAAACAAATGCCAGACCTGCAGGTGTGCTAACAAATTAAAACTAGAGCAGGAAAAGAAAAAAAATCTGCTATATCCTTTCAGCCCTGCCTCACCTCAGCACTCCCTGTGATGTAACCTTTCTTCTAAGGGGAGCTGCACACAGTCAGTCTTACCATAATCAGGCAGCGAATATCTGCACAGGCTGGCATGACTCTGCTGCTGCCCCTAACCAGTGCCAGTTGGCACTGGAACAGGAGTCCCCAGGCTATTAAAAGATGGAGAAAGGAAAAGAACAGGCTTCTCCCTTGAGTGCAAACAGTAACTCAAAAACAGACATTACCTGCAACTATGAAGTATGTTGGAGTTAAAAAGTTCTCAATGCTACATGGTACTGTCTTCTGGTTTCTCAGGAAAGCACTGAAGAGAAGGTTAGTCAAATAAAGAATTTCTTCTCTACTTGTATGACTTCTCTCAGTATGAGCTACCATAATTCACTGAAAAAGAGAGTACTTGTGAGGTTGTTGTGTGCTCTGCGTCAAAAAAGTCAGAATCACAAACAGTCTTCTGAAATCTGCAAACGGTATTTTATCTCTGTACGTGTTACACTTGGAATTTTCCATATCTAGTAAAAATGCTGTTCTTTCCTTTATGAACAACAAGAATTTTTATGTTATGTTACCACATTCCTTCAAACTAAGAAGAGGAAGAAACTGAGTCATGTAGCTAAGGCGTCAGTATTTTAAATATACTGGAGAAAGCTTTCCACAGAAACTGCACATACAATTTAAATTTATTTTTTTTATAGAGAAAACATAAGCCATGATGTTGCTATGAAAAGGTTCCTGTTGTAAGCATGCTTCCCAAAATTAAAAATCACTATAAAAGAAGCAAGCTTCTGTGCTTTGTATCCACAAAATGGAACAGTGTACTTTTATGACTGCAATGAAATTGTTTTCCTGAGAAAAAGACTGAATGGAATGGAAAGATTGTCACATCCAAGACTTTTGCTCATCGTGGATATACACACTGAAGTAGAGCAGAACAATCTCACAGTCAACAAGTCAGGTAGTGCTGCATATTCAGAGCAGGGAAGTAAGAAGGGCCTTGAGATGCAATTTAAGCATTGAAAGGCAACACATTACTCAAACACAAACTCAGAAACTCAGGAAGATCTTGTGAAACAGAGGACTCCACAAAAGTACCCTAGTAGATCAGATCTTTGCTTTGGAGTTCACTCTGGCTTACAAACACTTACAAACCTAAAGACACCTCTAGAAAAAGACTGACATCAAATATACTCTGTGGACAGATTTTATTGTCCTAATGTTTCTTTTTTATGATCACATCTCCAACACTATACCAAGAATCCAACCCTTTTGCTTTACTAAAAGAAAGCTTCTGGTTCTTCTTTTAAAAATTGCATGGTAACTGAAGTCCCCCTGCGCAAGTGCCTTGCCTAAGGCAGGAAATCTAAAACCTCTTATGGCAAACCAATCAATACTGGCAATCCACAGCAGGCTTGGGATCTGTGAGTCTGGGCCACAACTCCTACATAGCTTCAAAAGGCAGCTTGCATGTTGGTACTATCAGCTCAATATTAGGAGAAATATACCTGATCAGAATGACTTCTCAAAAGACCCTGCCATCCATCCTACATGGATTTTGCCTCCCTGCGAAATTCATTTCTTCTGACAGTTCCCCAACAACCACCTACCCTGCTAGGGGAGAGGGGTGGTGGGAAAATAGACTTTTATAATCCAATCAGAATTCACAGTTTTGGCAGCTCTTGAGCTTTTGTCCTGTGGACAAAACCCCCACAACTGGCTCTGCAAGGGCTCTGCAAGGCCAGATTCCTTCCAGTTTAAGAGCTGTCCTGCTCTGGAGTGAATTATCTCGAGCTGGTTTGCCGTCTTGCCTATTTTTCCCCAACACCTTCTTATTAAACTAAATGTCCAGCACACAGATACACTATCACTCCCATACACACGGCATGTTGGGTACACTTACAGTACACATTTATGTAAAGCATACATACAGTAACTGTGCAAGCAGACTGCATGAGAGCATCCAGAAGAGTTTCTCCCCATCCCGGTAATTTCTGCCCAATTCGTTGCAGCAATACCAGGTCAGATGACAAACTCTCCATTTACAGGAGGCAAAGATCCAGCTCTCAGTCTTTCTTATAACTCACGGAGTGAGAGCTTCCCCCATTAGCAACTAGAACTCTCTTTGGGGTGGGGGGGAAAAGGGGGCATGACAAGAAGACCAGAAAGCAGCTGTTAACACAAAGGACAGCCCTGAAGTCAATGCAGAGCATTGTAACTCCATTCTACACCTGCTAAACCTTTTCGCTGAACCTTATTAGAAACAGCGCTCACCCAGCCGAGGAGGGAATTAGAGGGTCTCTGCAGTGCTCTCACACCACGGGGAGCTGTGCTGGAGCAGCCTGTGCTGGAGTGTTTTGCAGCACAGCCTCTCTCTCCATTAAAGGCACTCACTTCACAGGTCAGCGCCCTGGCAAGCCCAGTCCTTGGCAGGGCTTGCAGCTTCCACAGTGGCAGGGTGAAGTAGCCACAGCTGTACCAGCTGTACGTTTAGTGCCGAGCACAGGCTCCCAGCAGCTCGAATAATACGAGTTCAGTGCAGCAGGCAGGATTACACATTAACAACCACGAGCAAAACAGGAGCAATTAGAGAACAGCTAGGGAGTGCTCAAATGTGTAACCAGATACTCTCACAGCCAATACATATCAATACAGCATATGAAAACACGCTCAAGGACCACCGCTCTCTCCCTCAGAGTGCTGCAGTTGGGTGGTCTTGCAATGAAAAGTTCATGCTAAATCACATTGTGTCTACCCATAAAAGAGAGCCAGCCATAAACTGGCTGCTGACACTTAGGAAGTGCTCCAATCGATGCTGCCAGAGATTGGAATAACCCTGAAGAGGACATTTCTGGACAAGGCGAAGGCTGACAGTAGCTTTTTATAGGAAAGCAGCACTGGGAGGGACCTCCTGATTGATAGGTCTGATGCATGATTTCCTCCTTTTACACCGAAAGCTCTCTCCATACAAAACATTGGAATGCTCCATACCTACACATCCATTGCTTGACAGCTGCTTTGCCAATAACACTCCACATTTTCTGCTGCTCCCAGTCCATTGCTTGACAGCTGCTTTGCCAATAACACTCCACGTTTTCTGCTGTTCCCGATCCCACTATGCAATGTGGCGCACTACTGAACAGAGACTCCAAAACACCAAGCCATGAAAAAAAGAAACTGCACCAATTCACAGGTCCTAAAGGAAAATATGAGAATAAATGTATTCGTGCATAGGCAGACACAATTCCTGAGTGATAAAGAACAAAGATTAATAATAGAATGAGTAGGTACAATGTAGAAGAGGGTTTTTTTTAATTGCATCCACCAGGTTACCAGTGGAAAAGACTGATTTTCGGGAAAAAAATTTTTAAAATCACAGATGGTTGTCTGTGTAAAGCAACTGCTTCTCAAATACTGAGGAATAGCACAAAAAAAGGCAGCTTGGGAAGTTGGACAAGGACTGGAAGACTATGCAGGAAGCTGGAAAGACTATAAAGGAGATGACAGCAAAACAGATAGAAGCACAGAGATGCAAAATGTGAGGGGTAGAAAGGAAACTGGAAGGACAGTAACATTTTTGATGGGCTGGAACATCAGACACATGAAAGGAAAAATTCCACATGCAAGATTTCAAGGCATCCATTTTCTCACTCCTATACTAAAGGAATGTCAGAAAGTGACAGATTAAACCAAAGTCAAAAGTTATTTGAAAGCCATGAAGGAAAATGGCCATTCTTCTGCCAAATGACTCTTCACCCCACAATTTTGAATTTCTGGGAAATGTACATTGCTTTGACTGTCAATTGGCTTGTGCTTTTTATGTCTTCTGGGATAAAATTAACAGGCTAGTGAATTCTAAAAGCAGTTTTAAAGAATGCTTACCAGGCTGCTTTCAAGATTTCTGGAGAATGTGAATTACCAAATATGTGGTTTTAATTTAGAAACTTATAAAACAAAAAATTAACATTTTCTTCTGAGATTAGTTAATGAACATGTAAATAAACACAGTCAATTTGACAGCAAAATTCAAAATAATTCAATATACTGAAGTTAGGACTAGATAATTTACATTCCAGAGCTCTGGAAACACCAGCCCATGAAGCAGGAGGTGTGAAAGGAAATATTTTAATAGGTCTCTGATGCTGAGGGTGGTGCCATCTGATTGGAAAATAGCAAATATAATACCCATAATACGAGAAAGAAAAAAATGCAGTCTGGGCAAAGAAAGTCCAGTTATTCTGATCCCAGAAGAAAGCATGGCTTTAGCACAATTCCTGAGAGGGGAAAAAATGTTGAAGAAATTGAAGTAAACAGGAATAAATGTGTCTGCATTAAAAAAGAGAGAGAAGAATGTGTGACTAACTTTTTTCTTTCCTAAAATGTGAGCGTCTTCAATAGACATCATTTATCTAGCCTTCAACAAAGCCTATACTAGCATGACATAAGGAATTCTTTAGTGAACTCAGAGGGGAAACTTGAAGTACATGTTAGCAGTATGAACAGACTGAGTAGCTTTTAGAGCTTTAAAAAGGGAAAACACGCACCATGTGGAGATTATTAGTGTACCTCCAGAAACATTTGTTCAGAAAGTCATTTTATTTAATACTTTTACCAGTCAACTTAGCAAGGAAAAGAATTAAAAACCAAACCCAAGCTTACCTTATTAAAAACAGCTTCTAATGCAAAATCAGGAGATACAATCAATGCACGGAAGAACCCTTCAGAATATCACACAGAATTTAATGGATAACTTTGAGATATGTAAGCATGGAGTGCTGTAGCATAAAATGGAAGGCTAGGTGCATGGAAGCACCAGGAAATGAAGCTATTTATCAACTGGAAAAGTTCAAGGAGGGAAAATACCTTGTTGACCATACTCATTGCTAACAGATTAACTGTGACCTGCCAACATAATGTAGGCATGCCAAAGGCAAATACGGTCTGAAAAAGTATCAGGAGTTATGCGACCAGCAGAGATAGGAAAGCAGAAACGTCACTGTACTTCAGGAGCAGCACATGAAAGCCTGGCCATCCCCACTCCAGAAAACTGACCACAAACCAGTGGCAGAAGAGGGCTTCCAGGATGCTACAGAAGTGGAGACCCTCTCCCAAAGAAGACAAAAAGCCCCCTCAAAACAACCAACAACAAACTACAGAGCAAAACTAGCCCAGCAAAACAAATGGTGGGAGAATGACCCCTCTACAAGTGTCAAAATACAAAAAACACCAGAAAAAATTGGCTTGCTGTACTTGAACTTCCATGACTGGTTGCTCAGACTTGGAACCTGACAGTTGATACAAGTTTTCCCTTTGCTGAATTTGGGATTTTAATGATACCATTTCTCCCTGATTACATGCAAATCTGCAAATAGTTTACATTCCTCCTTACAGAGAATTTGAACCCCACCGAAATTAACAGGGTACGAAGGCCAAAATCTAAATACCAGACACCCAAATATTAAAAATTCCAAAGGAATTCAGACACACAATTCTTAGAGTCTTTTGACTGGAATCCAGTACTGAATTTTGTTAGGTCCCAGTGAATAACCAAGCTGAACTAAACAAACAGGAATAAAAGCCTTTCCACCCCTACAAAAGAGGACTCAAATCTGTCTGCCTGTGGTGCAAGGCGAGTGGTTGTGCTATCAGCAAGGAAGATAGCACTAGACTATTTGGCACAAGAAATCCTTTAACTAACAAGAAAACCAAACCAAACTATCTTCCCCCTGCATCCCCCACTGCAAATTTTTTTTTTTAAAAAATCAAATAATTCTAACAAAACCTATAAATCCAAGCTGAATTGTTCAAAGTGGGCCCCTGAAGTGAAATTTGGGCACTTGTAAAGATGGCTGATCTCCACAGGTGTGAGCAATCCCTCTGCAGTCAGCTTTGACTCATGTCAGCACGGAGCTCATGCTGTCTCCACCATCACTCCCCACCTGGCCCAGCTGGTTGGGTTGGGACAGCTGTGGTCCATAAGCCAGGGTGCATTTAGGCTGTATGAACAGATTCCATAATGCCTGCCTGGACCACGAGGCCAGGAACACATCCCTTGGATAACCAGAAAGTGAAACACCTTCTTTCCAGCCTTGACATACTCAATACCCTAGTTTGATACATGTCTCAACCTGTTTTAATCAAGACAATTCTGCCTGGTTTTCCTCTTCTGTTCATTTTTGGAACTTACTCAAATATTTCTTACTGTTCATAACAGCTGATCCTAACCCAACGTGTCCTTGGTTTCTTCTCCTAAACACACCCCATTTGCAGTCCTCAAAAATACTGGCATGGCTTTAACTGCAGCCTTGAGCTGTGCTAGGGATGCTTTTGATATCATTGATGTTTTAAAAAGTCTGGATATGCATAACAGTCCTTCACATGGATGGGCAAGATATAAAAAATTATTTACATCTGCATAGAAAATTTCCCTTTCAATAGAAAATTTATTTGGACTAAACAGAACTGAAAGCAGACTTGGCGAAGCAGCAAACTGCTCTCGATAGCACATGGAAAGTCAGAAAATACTTGCAATTCTTTTACTTCCTTCCAGCTCTTGTTCAAAACCAGCTTATTAAGTAGTTCCGCAGTTGCACCAAAAGGAAAAGCAATTTATACAATCGATTTTTAAAGGCATCTTTAAATATATAGTTCTCAGAAATACTGTATCTCTGATATGGTTTACTGGACTTCTTTGTTTAAATTCTCCTATGTCTACAGTAAAAAAAAAAAAAAATTCTACATCAGTATGCAAAGTGGGAGAAAGTGCTTCCACACCTGAAGTTCCTAATAGCTTTATGTCCATCTAACAAACATCAGGAGTGAAATGAGACAAGCATTAGGAATAATCTACTTCAGGAAGGACACATGGTCAGTGGATGAACAAGATAAAAACAAAAGAAAATACACAACATGAGGGAAAAAAACCTAAGGTTTAATTAAAAAAAAAATAAAAGGAGTTCAAGAAAACCCAAAATGTAAAGAAAGAGAATAAGGAAAACAGAAAACTTCAAAGATTGCCAGGTTCTGTCCTGCCACAGATGTGTGCAAGATCCCTATTACACTCATTTAATTGACTTCAACTGGAAGGTCCTCAGGCATCATACTTTAGGCACAATATGTCTGACATGTGCCAGTGATTCCATACAGCAGTTTTACTGGACAGCTAAACTAGCAAATTGACTGTCCAGGTAAATTGGTGCTTGATGCTTAGCACTAACTTGGACACAACATCTTGCCTGAACAGAGCTGGGCTGGGTTATGGCATCAGGTAAATATTGTACACTGAAGGAAAAATACACGTCCAGGTGCGGAAAGTTGAAGGCTAATTCTCAACCAGGGCTCAAGCAGATATTATGGAATGTGTTCTTTCCTGAACACAAAACATGAAGGAAATCAGTGTGAAAGAAAGCAAAAAATGTATTCATTCTTCCCTTCCTCTTTGGAAGAATAAGGCCTTCAATTGGTTCCTCGTTAACTTTCCCAGTATGTGTTTGCTTTTTCCAAGAAAAAGGGAAGTAGGTGGTGGTAACCAACCAGTAAATTTATATACTACCTGAGGGGAATTCCATCCATTCCTGTACCCTGGGTATTCCCGTAAGTCCCAAACAGACCAGTTTATACACCCTGATTTCATGACTCCATATTCCTCCTCTTGGATGCAGACCCTTTTCCCAGGAGATCTGTTGCCAGTACCTCCACCACCTTACCACTGTTGGAAGTGAGGTCCAACACAGAAAGTCAAGCACACTGTGAATGCCATGAAAGGCTCACGTGAAATGTCATCTCCCCTGCTAGAAATCTACCAAAAGGAGGGGCTTATGCTCTTCTGCTTGCACAAAGTTTCTTTCAGTGCAATGCTATGCAGTTGATGGCCAAAGAATTGTGGTTTATAGCTCCCTTCCCAACAAGTTTATGCCTTCCCCTTTTTCCTCTCCCAAGCACACCTTTAAGACAATTCCCAAAATATTTCACTTACTATAGTCAAAGGGTCATCCCACCTATTTAGTAACGTGGCCAATGTGGATGATTTTCCAAAGCTGTCAACAATAATCCAAAAGTTTTACCAGAACTGGGTTTACAGACAGAGTTATTCTACAGAAGGTGGTGCCATGTGCAAGGGATGAAAGTGAGCAAACTGTCCATATGCCCATGCAAACCTGTAAGCACACAAAGCTTTACAGGATGTGCATCTGATGGGGCTTGGTGGAGGTAGGAATGAAGCAAGAGAGTCAAGAGAACAACATGACTTGAGGAAAAAAATGATAGATTAACAATTTGAAGCAAGGCAGCAGAATGTGACCAGATAATCATGACAGGAGGTTATTTTTTTCCCCAAATAGGAAATGTAAATCCAGTACAGCAAAATAAAAAGCTGACAAAATATTTCTCCCAATAACACAATGGAATTTATGAACATAATTTTTAAGCTACAAAGTTGTAACAGGTAGGGTGGTAAAATAGGAATTACTATGACATTCTTTAGTGAGGCCAATGCCAGTTTACCTTCATTCCAAAGATTCATAAACGTTTTTATTTAGGAACAGACAGAGCACTAAAAATGATGTTGCTCTCAGCTTTGGTGAATTTCCACTTGCTGTGGCATAAGTATTAATTTTTGTGAATCCAAATTTTAGTATTAAGTCTAACAAAAATAATTTTGTTTAAATTATTTACACTCAAACAATAACTTTCAAGATTTTTCACACTTTAAGGTATGTAAAAATTCTTGAGTTGACAGTAAAAGAAACTATCTTTTATAATCTCAAAGAAATAAGTTACCATAAAGGTTCTCTAAAATTAAAAGGGGCATATTTTCCACAACACTCTGAAATTCAATCCATCTTGAGAAAGAAGGTATCAACATTTATGTACAAAAAGGCACAACCCATGATGCAGAAATTAGCATCTGCCTGATCAGTTTCATACTTCCAACCTGCATATACCAGTTACACTCAGGAATATTTATTAATATCACTAAACCTCTTTGTCATCTACTGATTACTTTTTTTCAGGGCAATATAAAATTTGTTCTGCCACAAAATTCCTCTAGATAAATGCAAAATACAACCATGATACCATTTGTTTGTATCACTTAACTCTGTGGCTGCAGAGCTAACTTAAGATTTGCTAGCCCTCAAATTGTCACTTACAACCAAGCTAATAATTGCAATTAATTGTACTTTACACACAAAATGTGTTATGTCCTAAGATACTACCATCCTTACTTGACTTGAAAAAAAGTAGAAACCTGAAGAGTAACTGTTCATACATGAAGAAATATGTCAAGAATCCAACACTGTCTAAGCTGTCCAGATGATTTAAATACATGCCTGTCTATCTGTATTTCATAAAATGTTGTATTACAAATTAGCATGTGGCACTTGGGGGCTTTTTTAGTGTTACCTTCAAGGTAGGAGTCATGTTTCCTGTATATGACGTAGAGCATTTGGCTCCTTCTGGGAGCTACTAGAAGCAAAAAGGAACAACTCCCTGATGGGTTATTTCCCAGGGAATGAGCATTGGTGGTCCAGCTCTCCTACACGTACACTGATTTTGGAACAAAAGCAGACTGAGATGAAGCACTTTTCAACCCAAAGACATGACAAGCACAGGACAGGACCTAACCTCACTCCACAGCAGCTGTCTGAAGCATCAACAAGGTAAAAAAGAGCGCTCCAGCCTGGGTAAGCACCTGCAGAAGCCACTGAACACCAAGGAGAGTCGGGCTTAGTAGAACTCAGCACAAGAGCAGCAAGAGCAAGAGCAGCACATCTCGTCCAGCCATAGAGGAACATGGATTTGCAGTGCTTGAAGAGCACAGTTACTCAGCAAAAACAGAGGTCCTGTTTAAAAGCATTTACATCACAATAAACTGATGAGTCGTTTCCATGCTCACAGAGATTTCTGTGGATCAAAACAATTCTGGCCTTTGTACAAGCTCTTAGGAAGAACTGTAGATTTGGATTAGACTTAAATCACATTTACCACTCTTGATTTAGCAAAGCATCAACAGCAAATAACTCTCCATTCACAGATTTTAGTATAGGAACTAGATAGGAAAAAACAATCCATGACACTTGAAAGTACTTTACTCCATCTGAAATTGATGTGCTTAACACACAAACTAAAGCTAAGTTTCTTAAACAAGCCTTTGCAGCATTTAGGTAAACCAAACGCTTGCTAAAACAAGCAAAGTAATAGGCAATCAACAAAATTTTTGGGTTTTGGGCCTTTTTTCACAATTTGCACAACGCAAAAGAATCACAAAACTGATCAGGTTTTCTTAAATGCTGTTTAATGATCTTCATGAGCAAAGCATCTATAGCATGTTCATCACGCTCACAAAAAAAAAAATCAAGAAAAGATAAATGAGAAACCCTCTTCACAAATGGCAGAGGAGTTCCACCACTCTGTGGGGGAAAGTGTTATTGTACAGTAGCTCATACTCATGTAATAATTTTTAAATGTGCTGACACGCCGTTTGCTGTGCCAGAAAAGTGCTGTGGCTGCTGCCTCTTGCACTGAATCTTGGATTTGCTGAATGTGAAAAGCACATATCAGTGGTTCCATACCATGAGATCGCAGAGGGTTGATGCAGGGAGTCCCAGCTGACTGGATTAATTTTGTCCACAGCCAAGCATAACAGTGGTTTAGAGCCTCACACTCTATCAAGGGAGAAATTCTAATTGGATCTAACAAAGAGCTCACTGCTTAGGCACACGTGTCAGAAAATAGTTTCCACATCACATAAACGGTACTGCTAAGGAGAATTATAAAAGGACATTTTCAGAGCTCTGGAATAATGACACATTATATTACACACATTGCTTTCAAGTATATTGCCTTCAGGAAAGTATCATGTAAATTATGAATAATGCATTCACTTGGGTAACAGCAGGTATGGTGAATCAAGGCTGGACTCAAACACAGTTACTGCCATTCATTTCAGCTTTTACTTCACCACAGGATAATTTCTGCTACACTTCAGTACAGGAAAATATGATGGAAGATGCTTCACCAGAATCCTATTATTTAATCTTCAAAATTATGTACCAGAAGGGAATAAAAAATTATGGTGAAAAAACAAAGTAAGGCCATATGAGGCTGAAAAAAACCCCCCTAAATTGTGGGAAAAGAAAAACTGCATCTCAACTTCCCACTGAAGTCCCTCTCCACCCACCACTTCTCTGTGGGAGGCATCTCAGTCTTCATGACTAAATGTGCACAACACCAGAATTATGAGTTGAAAGTACCACACTACTACAAACCCCAGAATACTATTCCCATCAACCTTTCTTCACCAACCCATGCCTGGCTCCCTGCTCATGCCTCTCCCCATTTACTTTCCAAATGGAATAAGCCTCCTGGGCATCCCCCCTGCTCCAGCAACACAGGTAAAAAGGCTGGCAAAGCAAAACATGGGAAAGAATCCTCCCCCACCACCATCTTGCCCAAGATATTTGCTATTACTGCAGTAGTCCATAACACGTTAATACCTTTTTCGTGGTAGGAGTACCAAGATGGATTTGGAGTTTTTAAACATCAGTGACAAAGCACTGGACCAGATTGCCCAGCAAAGTTTTAGAGTTTCCCTCACTAGAGATACCCAAGAACCACCTGGATGCAATCCTGTGCCATGTGCTCTAGGATGATCCTCCCTGCGCAGGGAGGTCAAACCCGATGACATACTGTGGTGCCTTCCAACCTGGCCCACTGTGTGATTCTGTGAAATACTATTTGATACCACAAGATCATGCAGTTCCACTCCAGTAAGTCTGTCTTTAACCTTCAGCCTGTTTAGGGATGCTCAAAAGTTTGCAAGCTGGACCCCACAGATGAGGTTTGCAAGGGGAAGCGAATGCATGGCGTGACAAGTCAGGTGTCCAGAATTCTGAAACTCCTGAGACAAATGTATTGTCTAGATGCAAGCAACTTATAACAAATTAACAGGAAGAATCTTTTAAAGTATTTAGAGGCTGCACCATTTATTTGTCCTCAATAGCACTGAGCCCCCTTATCTCAAGAAAGGTGCTCCTGACCCATGTTCCTGATTATAACTAGAGAAGAATACTGACTGACCAGGGGCGAAAAGCTGAAACGTCACTAGAGCCACCCCACTGGTCAGGGGTCACTGCCACACCATGTAACTCCAGCCCCGTACTGCTAACACTGGAATTTCAATAATGTGGACACACATACAGACAGAGCAATTAACCTTGCTGGGGGGGGAAAAGGCAAAAGAGAAAGCACATCACACCAGAAATAATCTGATTTGGCTTTGTACTGAGGACACCAGCCTTTGAAAAATAGATCACATTTTCATTTTGCAAGTCCTTGCTCTTATCTGCACTAGCCCCCCACCTGCCCAATTCATATTCCCAACCTACTCATGAAAAAATACATACTGGCTGTGACAGACTTTGTAGTTCCTCATGTGATGCTGTGAGTTGGATTTGTGATGAAAATAGTGTTGATAGGAGAGAGATGATTTCACTATTGCTGAGCAGAGGTTACTGGTGTCAAGGCCTTTTCTCCTCCTCACACTGCCCTGCCAGTGAGCAGGATGGTGCTACAGAAAAGGCTGGGAAGGGACACAGCTAGGACCCCAATGGGCCCAAGGGATATTCCATACCATACAACATCATGGTCAGCAGTAAAAGGTGGGAGAAAAAGGAGATGTTTGGAGTGATGCCATTTATTCTTCCTGTTATATGTGATGAAGCCCTGAATTCCTGGAGATGGCAGAACAACCACCTACCCACAGGACACCGTGCACAAATCTTTCTTGGCAGTGCAGCTTTTTCTTTATCTGGTAAACTGCCTTTACCTCAACACGTGTTTTCTCACTTTTGCCCTTCCAGTTTCTCCCACTCTGGTAAGTGGTTGTGTGAGGCTGAGTTGCCAGCTGGGGTTTGTCCACAACTCAACGTCACTGCAAATCTCCCCACTTAGTGCTTTGCTGCATCTTCCAGGAAGCAAAGACACTGGCCTTACCTGCCCTGGCTAACAAACCTCAGCAAAGAAAGACTAAAAGGGCATGTGATTGTTGTCTACCAGCATGCCACAGCAGGAAGGCACAAACAGCAGAGAGGGAAAAGCAGCATATCTGCTAAGGGCAGCCTCAAGCCCTGTGTATGAAGCAGTCGTGCTGATGCCCAGGTTGGAATTGAAAAGAAACATCCTCACAACTCCACAAAAACCATCAGGAAACACCCTCCATACAGAGGAAAGAGAAAGCAGGCATTCAGCCTTCAAAAGAAGAAACTTGCTACCTCTACATAAGGAATTGTGTAAGAGATGAAAAGGCAGAGAACTGGAAAGTGTCTCAGGAAGTCTCATTGATCTGCTGCCAGGAGAGGCTCGGACAGCAGCCCAGAGCACAGAGAGCTCCCTCCCCCAGGTAGCTTCTGCTGGAGCAGTCAGCTTCTAAGCAGGAAGAGAAGAAACTAATCTCACAAGCTTATTTTAATTATAGGGGTCCATAAAGATTAAAAAAGTAATATTTTTATCTATACATCTCAAACCATTCCATAATAATAATAACAACAACAAAGTAAAGAGGAGTGGCAGCCTTTGATCAAATCAATATTTCCTTTTAAAAAGGCACAATTTATCTCCTATATATGTTCATCTACAAGCCCTGGTATTATTTTGATGCCCTCCCAAAAAAGGACTCTGGGCTTCAAAGTATACATTGCTCTGTCATAAAACACCTTATGTTAGGATAGAACGAACAGATCTGTCTTCAGGAGGGTCCATTTCCCAGCACTAACTAGGGAGAAGAGCTAGATAATTAAAGTTAACTGGGGTTCATAACCAGTGCCTGACACAGAAAGAAGAAAATCAAGTGGACAGACCCAGACAGTTTTCCCTGTCAGAACGGGCTATTAGAAAACCTAGTAAGAGAGATAATAAAAAAGGGCTTCACTGGCAGTTAAGGTGTCAGAGTCTTAGCTCCTAGCTAAACTATTATATTTAGTAACCTGTCTTCAAGTGAATTATAACTCACTTAATTTCTTTAGACTTTAGAGGAGTGCTAATTCCCAAATTCATGTGTGAACACATTAACTAATAGCTCATAAATCATTGTAATTATTTCCAAAGTTGCTCTCCTCTGTAGCCCTTAAACCAGAAGATGTCATTTTTATTTTAGCCAAATATTCTTCACCAGTGTTCTCAAACCACCCAGGAGTGGAGCTGTGACTCATCCATAATGCTGAGCCTGTGGCTGCTTTCACCTGGCTGCTCTGGGCTTGTGGGGGGCTTGCAGTGCTGAGTGAGCCAAGGACTCTCCAGGAGCATTACACACACCCTGCTCAGCCATTCCAATGAACCTTGCAAGTGGGACTCGAATTATTTTGTCTACAGGTTTCTTGTTTTTCTTTGAACCATAATGTTCAGACAAAGACTTTCCTGGGCTTTGCAGAGAGAAAGGTAAAGGGGTGGTAAGATAAAGTTTTGGCTTGCCAAATGAAATTATGATCCTGTTAAAAAACAAGAAAGTTTGACTAATAAGAACCCAATGACATCATAAAAACATCTTAGTTTCCTTCAGTAGATGAAAGGCTGTTCATAAATGAACTCTGAAAAACAGTAAAATTAGAGAAAGGTAATGTAAATATCAGGGCACGTTTTAAAGAAATAAGTGAGCAGTGTTCAAAGCAACATGGAAGCACTCAGATCAGCACCAACATTTATTGAATACTCTGCTCATTTCTCCCTTTGATACTCAGGCGTTATTTTTCCTGTAAGTTGATGTAAACTTTGAAGTTTTGCACAAGATCTTGAAAGAAATACAGAGTGCAACCAGCTGCTACATAAGATTCTCCAGCTAGTGACTGCCATGTATATTACATATAGAAAGCATAAAAGAATAGGTTGAGCAATGTAAACTGCCAGCAGGGAAAGTCTTTGAAAACTTATACAAGATAAAAGCATCTGTAGTCTCAACACTAATACTCTGTACTCCAGCACAATGATAAAAAACAGCATCCACTGTAACAGCTGGAGTCCACTGCATGGGAGCAAAGCCAGTATTTGAATAAAATTAGCTCTGACTATGCTCAAGTTGTCCGAGACAACTTCCACATCCACAATAACCCTCTTGCAAAAGCTAATCCACTAGAGGAGCCATCTTTTCTAGAAGGGTTGGAATCTGGAAGGCAAAAGAACTGTACAAAAAGGGCGTTACCGAGTAGAAAGTAACCCTGCAAGGCAACACATCTGACATTGCACAGCAACAAAACTGCTTTGCCTGTATGGGCTCCACTTGCCACACAGCTGTAAGTAAAGGCTATATCCTTTGTCTCCTGCTGCAGATGCTCCCAAGGAATTCCTAAGAGCACAAGCAGTGCTGCTGGCTTGGGCAGTACCCATGGGCAGCCTGGGCACTCACACCAGCACCAGGCTGAGCGAGCATCCCTGTCTGTGCCCACCCTGAGCCACGGGAAGCGGCCAAAATACTTCTTGCATTCCAGAAACATTAGTGACTTGGATACAGCTAAATTAAATGCAACTTCTTTTCTATGAAATGGAGTAAAACTGTGCCCCCTGTGTTGAACTTGCTGTATTTAGCAGGAGTTAAACTACACTCACATGAAGGGACCACCTGAATCCGTGCCTTGTGAAAACACCTTGCCCATGGAAAAATTGCAGAGAGGTGAGGCAGCAGATGAGCCCTTCCAGGCACGTGGTGACATTAACTGAAAGTGACCAGTCACAACTGCAACATGGAAATTCAGACGGAGTGGTGTAGAACACACTACAACAAAACAAACAAACAAATAAAAAATACTAGTATAGGTGACTATTCTAGTCACTCTTCCTGCTTGTGACCCAGAAATTCTTGGAGTGCATCCTCTTGCCTTTTAACACTTTCCCACAGGTAGATAGGAGAGTTAGGATAAAAAACTTTTTGGATGAAAAAGTTACTATTTTATTATTCCACAGATGCACACTTTTGTTCTCAGATTCCAATAACTAATACTAGATTCAATCCAGGTAAGTATTTGGTGAATGCAATGCAAAAGCAGTTTATCAAAATGAAGTAAGAATTACTAATGGAATTGCTCTGGTTTACATATCTAAGTCATTCCCTTGCTTTCAGACTGTTTTCAAATGCTCATCCTGAACCATCTCATAGAGGAGGAAAGAGGAGTTCTGTCAATATTGTAGTTAAAATCATGCACAAAAATTAATAGCATTATGATCTAAAGTAAATGTCATTTTTACAGCTAAATTACAGAACCACAGCATAACCAGTGAAAATGAAAATTATTTTATAACTAGAAATTGTACTTAACTAACTGTAATCCACAAACTGCTGGGTTTTGCAGCTAAAAATCAGCAGACTTCAATTAACCAAGCTGAATTCTGTGGAGAGGACAAAAACATCCTGCGTGAGCTCTGCCTGTACACAAGCTACACTGTTAAATACTGGAACACAGTCAGAAAGTCTGACAACCACTGAGCAGCACCAACCTAGCACGTGACACTACAGAAACATAAAAAGTTGGAGAATTTTGAGAGTAACAAAAAGAATCCTAAGGGCTGAAGAACTGGATCCATAATTAGAGATCAACAGCTTACTACATACCAGATGAAATAAAAGATGACATTAATTTTTCAAAACAATGTCTTGAAGTAATCAAAACACCTCATAAAAATAATTTGTGCCTGCAAAACCAGTAACTGCTACAAGGAATGGAAAAAGGGTCTGAAGTTAATGGATGTTCTTTAAAAACAAAAGCTTGTCCCCCACATTTTCTCCTCGTATCCTCAATGAGGACAGAGGAAGATGGAGCTTCACATATCCCAGGATATAACTGGAAAAAGCAGAAGAGGGAGCTAATTTTCTGAGAACAAAATTGTGCATCTGGGGAATAATAAAATAGTAACTTTTTTATCCTAAATCTGCTATCCACCTGTGGGAAAGTGTTAGAAGGCAAGAGGATGCACTCCAAGAACTTCTGGGTCATAAACAGGAAGGGTGACAAAAATTATTCAGACTCTAAATTTTGTTTTGTTTTAAAATGAGAAACTACCCACAGTTACAATAATTTGCATATTAAAAAAAAAAACACCTAATTTTTCTTACACTGTTGATTCTATTGTGATTTATCTCCATAGCTGATGATGTAAGAACTATAGCTGGGAAAAGCTGATTAGTAAAAAATAATAAGGCAAATGACACTGCACACTCTCAAGGTCAGTAAAATAACCAAGTCAGCTTTTGTAATTTCTGTATTTCCAGACTTTTTGGTCAAGCAGAATAGGATGCTGCAGAATGCACCATTGCACATACCTGTCTGTAGCAGGGAGGTATTTATCATATCCATTAAGATAAAGCCAGATCTCCTTCCTGTCAGCAGTTTTGAAGATTTCTGAATAGCTAAGGATGCTTGTTTCCCATGAGTTTAAAGTGCTTTATTCACCATCATTCAAGTTTCCCAGTGTATTTTTTGGATAAAAACATATTTTAAAAGTCTATAAAGAAACAATGACCTTCCAGCTTGTGATATCATTTGCCTCTTTTGGCAGGGTCATTTTGAACTGAACAAAATCAGCTGTTGCTTTCTTTTCAGACCTTTCCTATCATCTATTTCAATTCCTTCCTTATAACTCATGAGTCAAGTACCCCTTCTGCCTGCTCCTGAGCAAATCTGAATAAGCAAGTTTGGCTGAAGATCAATCAAACAGGGAGTTCTGTTAAATATTCATGGTGAAAAGCCTCAGTTTATCTGTTTCTCCCAGTGTCCAGCCCCCTCCAGATCCACCTTCTCTAAGGGATGGTAAGAGACAAAGGTTTTGTGCCAGAACTCCCAAATTAAAAATTAATTTCTGATGAAACATTCCCGCATTTAATGACGCATCTGGTAAGTAAGGTAAAAAGTAAGCTCTAAAATTACCCAGGTGGCACAAAGACCAAGCAATGCCAAGCTTCATTTGAAAAGAAAATTTGAGTGGTAAAAAAAAATTATACATTCAATAAATAATAAACATACCAATTTTGTTAGTCAGTCAGTCAGCTGGCCCCAGCATATGTTGACGACCACCTACAGAAAGTACACAATGGTTTCAAAAAATGCTATTTTGAGAGCAAACCTTCCTCAAGAAAACGTAATGACCAGATATTTAAAAGAAATTTTAAATCCTTTTCAACATGAAGAAAAAGTAAGGGCTTGGGGAAAAAAAATAAAATCACAATACTCAGACAGGAATTTGAGAAACTCTCAAAGCAAAGAGCTCAACATGATTTGTATTCTCACTACTGTGAGACCCTGTTTCTGGGACAATTATAGCATCAGATAGACCTCTAAGAAAAAAACCAATGCAGCTTTAAAGATGAGGCAAAGAATAACACTCCTGGAAACCACTTCCAGAGTGGTTTATATCTACTATGGTAGCACTACTTAAGAAATGTTATGGCTTGAAGAACACCTACATGGGTGCAGTTCACAGGCTTTGCAAATGCCAGCTGATCAGCAAAATGCAGCAGTCACAGAATCTGCATCTAATTGGAAAAACCCAGTAAAAAGCATTCAGAGATGCAACTGGGGATCCAGCCCAAGCACTGCTCTCAAAAGTAGATCCAAAGGAAGTGCAGCTGCCTCAAAATCTTGATGAGAAAAGGGAAGTGACTGAGATAAAGCCCACATGACTGTTATCTGTGCCACAGGGGATTATCTCCATTTCCAACTCCCAGAAGACTGCTACAACAAAATGAGGCTTCTCTACAGTTCTCAGAAAGAGGCAGAACATATTTTTACATATAATTTCTTGGCCTCGAACAATGGACACCATTGCAACTTCTACCGCGCTAAAAGATAGAAATAAATAAATAAATAAAATTCCAGCTAACTTCTTCTGTGCAAGGACTGGTTTTGAGAGAGCCCTGCATTAACAGGAACTAGGAAGCCTTCCCCACAATGATAACCTAATTCAGTCAGGACCAGGAAGGACATAAGGAAGCAAGCCACAACACTGTAAAAACAAGAGAGTGTGCAAGATAATTTCAGCAAGAGTGTCTAGAAAAATCTTATATTGTTTGATGTACACTCCTGGTATTTTTATCCACTTTGAAGCATATTTGTCATGCACTCACTGATGAACAGGACTGTATTCTCTGTATATGGTACATTCAAGCAAAAACCAAAGTTACATTTATCACTTTGTTGATAACCTTTCTTGATTAATGGATGTGGAAATGAGCTGCTATAAACAGGCATTTATCATCAGATGGGAAATTATTATCATTAAGTGCCATGAATACTGCTAAGCTAATACTCAGCAAAAGTCTCCAAAGTACACAAAGGAGTATCCCCTAAAGAATGAGTGCAGTTGAAAAATTTGAGACTGGCTTATTTGACAACAAGCACAAAAACTGGCTGCTTTTGTTCAGGAAGGAATATCATCAAGAGAAAGAAGGAACTGAGGAAATGCATTAAAGAGGTCAGCAGCTGGAAGAGAACTGAAATGGCACAGGAAGAAGGGGAGATAAAGTCACTGAAATGGGAATAACATTTCCATTTGTTACAGAAATAGTATAACAGCTTCCATCAATTAATTATTTCACTCATTAAATAGGCAGCCCATTTATTTTACTTCTTACTAATCAATTAAAGAGTTATCATTGTAACACCTTTAACAAGAGTGTCTCATACTTAAATGGAATAATTTTAAAATGTGTTTTGCAAGACATTTTTTTTTATTATTTCTTTCAACTTAAATAATACAATTTCTCTCTCGTAGTATTAATGTAACAAATGACAGTAAAATTTTCAAACCAGCTATTCAAATATTTTTTTTTTAAATCTGACTTGAAAACATATTTTCTCTAAGAGTTTTACTAAAGAAATATCACAAAGAAGCTACTGTATTGGACTGATGCTTCACCTTAGGCACATTAGGGAAAATATGGAAAGGATGATGAGATTTAGAAAAAGTTGGTCTGTGCAAAATCTTTCTCCACTCCTGACATGTATTTATTATTCATTCTCCACCACCTCTCCTTATCTGATGACACAGCTTACAGACTGCATGCCATTTGAGATGTAGTTTGAAGTTGCTGGCAACTCCTCTGTGATAATTTCCAGTCCCCATGGAAAGAAAAGCCACGGCTTAGTCCATTCTTACACCTACAGAGAACAGGTAACTGGATTGACATCTGTTAGAAAGCAAAAAATCAACACCAGAGTTGATATCACCAGGAATGAACACAGGAATTGCTGTGCACATCCTTCAAGGGTTTTGTTATAATAATTTCACTATTATTTCTAACCATTAGTGGAACATACAGACAGCTGCAGCCTGAAGTAACTCGTCCCTTCTGTCCTTGGCCAATGTGAGAAGCAGAAGCAGGAAGAGTCCTGATCTTTGCTGAGCTTTTTCTCCCCAGGGTTACACTGAGAACTCTCACCTTTGGCTGTACCTTCAGACAGCATTAAGGACTTATTTAAGGTACTGAAGTTTACATGTGTTCAGTGCACTGGGGATCTCAGCACCCAGCACCAGTAACACACCACCTGTGGAGCTCTACATCTTGTACCCCTGTTATCAGCCTAACCACTGCAGGACCTCTGTTGGTATGACTGCGTTTGGACCTCCTCTATTCTACCTCCTGGGTCCTGTCTTGTGCTATTTCCATTCTTAAAAAAAAAAAAACAACAAAACAAAACAAACTCTTTAGGCTATTAGTCGCGCACACACACAAAAAAAAGAAATAAAATCTAAACCGCTCCATCTCTAGCCTTGGACATCTCTTAGGCACCATTTGCATGTGCAGCTTTTTCTGGAGTCACAGAGAAAATTATTTCATTTCTGAATTGTTCATTGCTGTGCCAGATAGGCTAATCCACACTTCACCAGAGGGTTACCTCACGTTGCTTGAGGACAGGGAGTGAGGTTATGTCACCTCACAGCTGGAGCAAGAGACAAAACGAGGCAGGTGCCTTTGCACTGATGCAGACCAGGCACATTCCCACCTGCTGAGAGTGCTGAGGACCCTATCTTTCAGCAAGTAGGATAAAAAGAGGAGCTAGGCACAGCAGCTCCTCAAATGTTCCAACTATTCCCAAAGCAACTGCCCATTCAGATCCTTAATTTTATGGCAAAACACTTCTAAAAGCTTAGCTCAGCTTTCGTGCCATTACTTTATCCTTCACAGTACTACTTTTGGTCCATCAGAGTACTTACAGTTTACTTTTTACCTCAAGCCAAATCCAGCATTTAAGTATGATAAAAAAATCCCAACCAAACAATTTAAAAGGCATTTAAATACATATAAGACAACTCCTGCCTGCATGCAAAGCCCCTACCAGCTTCTAAAAGGATTTAGCATCAATGATTAAACCCATGAGAATATATCCATCTACACAAGTAGAGTCACAGCGTTTTAGTTTTTATAAAATTTGCAGTAAAAGAGAAGAAATGCCAAGAATGGTTCATCTAAACAGCTGAAACACTGCTAAGGAAAGAAATTACATTGGGATTAATAATTTCAAATATACGTGCAGCATTTGACAGCAGAAGGACAGTATAAAATAGATCAAGCCCTTTTGACAGGCTCTCATTTGTTCACACCATTCCAAGCCACATTGTCTGAAGTGGTAAGGTGAATCAGAAAAATTGAGTTATGCACAAATTTGTCACAGCACACGCCGCAGTTGAGATGGCCACAATACACAGAATATCCCCATACAATTCCAGAAAGCTTCAGCCCATACAGAGTAACACCACACCTCATCAGAAGGCTGCAAGCACCTGCCTAGGCAGAGCAACATCACATCACTTCAGAATGGTGCAAGTATCTGCCCTTCTTGTTCTTCAGCCCACCCTTTTATCCCCCTCATGTCCATGCACTGCCCCTGTGTGCCCTCTGCTCCCTTTGGTGATGGGTCAGTGCCCCTGGGCACTCCATGGCTCATTGCTGTCAGTGCTGCTCACCTGCTGCTCACAGCTGCACCCACTGGGGATGAGGCTGGGCCAGCCCCACCCCAATTACCACTAACTGCCTGCTTACACAAACTGTGCAGAAATCTTTTGCAGAAAGCTAGAAAAACATTTATGCACAAAGTAGGCATCAAGTTCACTAAAAATGATGGCATTTTGTACACACAAAATGTAACAGCTCACAATTCAAGCATTAAAAAATAAGAATAAAGTTTACAATCCAGAGGATTAGAAGTTATTCTTTGTGTTACTTTGGTTTTGGAGTTGTGTTAGTCTTCAATTAAAGTTTTTTCTGCAAAACCTTAAAAACTTCAAGTCAAAAGAAAATTCCACACATTCAAAACACAGGCATGTTTACCATTGAGATCACGTTGGTTCTTGTCAGGAGAGAAAATTTTTTTCAAAATGAAGCAGTCTTAAGAAATTCCATAATTCAGTCATAGAGAAGTTTGATTACTCCCTAGCAATGGATTTCTGAGTTAAAATGTTATAAAGGTTATCTTCATATTTTATTTTTAATTGGAGTAAAATACTGATTTCTGCATGTCCTCAACCAGCAGCACCCCTACTACATTGAACAGCCCAACAACACTGCATAATCCCCATTGTAAACAATTATTTTGGGTTGTATTTTCCATGGCTCTGACTCAGCTGTGGAAGGCAAGGAATATAGACAAGCCTAAACAGTTGTCATACATGGTTATCAGAGAAAAGGTAATTAGCTTCAGGTTTAAAATGTGCTTCTCCTCCTCTTCAAAGGCACAAATGTGAACCTACCTGCTGCCGTGATGGCTGTCAGGAAAAGCACAAACCTATCCCTTCCATAAAATACCAATGGCAGATGCCATTGCTGCTCACAAGCAGAACTCACATGCCCTACGAGAATATTTAACCCCAATATCGACCCATGAGGTTTAGCATCCACTTCCAATTAATACCAAATTCCAGAGGAAAATGCTGGTGCTGCTTTTTCACTCTAATAAAGCGATTATGTCTACAGCAAGACAAACTCAAAAAAAAAAAATTAATACCTGTGGAAAGAAAGACTAAATGACTCTATTAGGATAAGGGAAAAGGATCAGTTGTCCAACCAGTTTTCTATCCAGTGAGGAATGCACACATCCACACCATGAGCTGTCTCAAGGAGAACACTGGGAAGTGGTGGTGAAGATGGTTAAAACCAGCTGGAGGCCAGTGACTAGTGATGACCAGGGTTCTATGATCCTATGGATGTTTCCTGCCATTAGGAGTTCACTTCATGTGAGAGTGATGGGTGTCCTGTTAAAACCACCAAGCTCGACAGACTGTAGTGTGCATACAGAAATCACAGAAACAATCTTAAGACAAAGCCCTTCTAACCATAATTCAGACAGAAATCAGACCAGTATTTTAAATCCTAAGCACAACACAGATTCCAAGTTTCAATTTCACAACAGTTGCAAGGCACTGAATGCAGTAGCCCTGAATGCTGCCAGGAACACTTGTGAATAAAGAAAAAAGACAATTTGCATTAATATTTTAAACGATGAAAGGCAAAACAGTCTCCTGAGTAAGTTCAGTTTTATCCTATCCATCAACAGCAGCAGCTTGGACTTGACCTCATTCTTGACCAAGGGTCTCAAAGCACTTTAAAACGGGTGCCTGTGACTGCAGCCCATCAGAGAGAAGCAGAGATACAGAGATGACAAGGACCCATCCTACGGCATGTCCTTGAAGCAGCACAACCCTCCTCAGCTTGAAAGGCTCCTCTGCTTCGATTTTCTGGTAGGACAAGACCCTACAAGACTTGCCTATGAATAAAAGTCTATGATGCCTGCACACATTTAATTGTATTTCTGCAGGCTATAAAAGTCTTGCTCTACTCATTTAACAAACTACCAGATAGTTATGCCTGAAGACAAATTCCCTGTGAGGGGAAAAAACCCTACTCATCCAGCTTCAGTAGCAAATGCAAAGAGCTAATTAACCTTATCTCCATTACTGTCCTGATTTTGCAATACATCTGGCACAGAAGCAAGTATTTTTTTGCCTTGTCCAAATCTTCTCACATACTTACAGATCTTACACTCAATGGGCTCTGAAGCAAATCTGACCAGCAAAGATTCATCAGGTAGGTATGGGTATTCCCTCTGACTCATACTCTAGATGCACACCTCTGCATGCCATTCCATCATCACTTGATTGGGGAAGAGACAAATTGTCACACACATGAAGGAAACTGTATTTAACTAGCCAATTACAAATAAAGCTGTATTTGTGTACTTAACAGAGACAAATAAAGTAGCCAGATCCAGCTCGTGTACACATTATCAATCCAAAGCAAATAAATATACTCTTACACCCACTGGTTTTTTCCCCTAAAAGACATATGTGCCCAAACTATGAGATTCAGCATTCCTTTTTGTGGTCTGTTTTAAATACAACACTTTTTTCTTGGCTGAAATTGGCAAGGATGAGGGAAAGCAAATTGGACAAAAGGTCAGATTATAGTGAAATTGAAATCTTTATTGGAACAGCTACTTCTGCCAAGGAAGATAATCACAAAGGTAACATCTCCTTTGATCCTTAATTGACCTGTATGTTTTTAATTAGGAAGCAGGGGAATTAACCTAGAGCTAATTACAGTCTTCATTTTACAAACCTGTAAGTGCGTAATTTTATTCACATAAGTATTCCTTAGTGAAGTTATGCATGAACAAATTCGTTTGTAGCTTCAGGGAATAGGTCTTGAATAGCTTAACCTTTGAAAAACTTTTAGTGGCTACTTTACAAATATGTCTTATATACAATCTATTTTGTATAGAAGATATTTTTCTGAACACCAAGAAATATATATTTTTTGTGTCAGCAAAACAGCAACAGTTATTTTTGTGTTAAGGAAATAAGTGGTAGCTTGAAAGAATGAACACTTTTAATTATGTGCCTATATTCATCCTGGTCTGCAAAACTGCAATCTTTTGCTTAATGGCATCACAGAATAGAGGTTTGTAGCAACGCATTTTGACTTCAGCACTGAATTAATTTTAATGTGTAACACAGTCGGTTTCAGGGGAAGAAACTTCCTGAGACCTGTGTCATTCATGTCCCTGCATACTAAAACTCATTCACTATTGGAAAACCTTTCTGGAGCACATGAAGGGTGAACCTACACTCCCTGGTACTCTCCCCATGCTCAGATTGCTGCTCCAATCTCTTCATTACATTCAGAGTTTGCAAAACTCTGTGGACCTGTATCTGCAATCCTGCAAGCTGCCACAGATGACTCCAAAATACCCATTATATAATGGGCTCAGAATTGGGACCGTGACTTCCATGCAAACGCCCTCCTTGCTGGCCATTGTACCACCAGATGAGAACTTGCTTTGCATCCCGACTCCAACAGAAAATAACTCCTTCAGCCTACTTTCCCAAGGCAATGTTTAGACTTGCTTATCTGTGGATAAACATGTCTGCCAGACCTTCTCTAGTAAGTTTTGAGTCTATTGGCCAATTATAACCAAATCTGACATAGGCTGGAGGATATTCACTGTGACAAGCAGCAGCAGAGCAGGCAGCTGGGCTGAGCATGCAGCCCCCACAAGTGATCCTGTGAAAGAAAGACTGAAGCAGTGACAAATTGGGGACCCCAGCCTCGAGACACAATGCCAAAGGGAAGAGGTTCCTTTGGGTTTGGTTGCTGATCACAATCCTGCAACGTGGTCTGTGCGTGACAGCACTTAGAGCACACTGCCTGTATCACCAGAGACACAGACATGCTCCTCTCTGTGTACACTGTGCAAGCACTCACACCTGGGTCTGCATGCACACTCTGGCATGGGCTGATCATAAAGAATAATTGATCACATAGGAATTTTTTTTTTTTTTACAGCTTGATGAGGTGTTGACATTTTAAGCAGAGAAAAGTAAGCTCGGTAATGTGACACATGAAAAAAACTGGTATAATGTAATCAAACACTACATTATAAGGTATTTTAGTTACCTCAAAAATCATTTCCTTATTACAAAAGAGTCCATCACTTCCAGATGCTGTTATAGATAAATATTTTCTCCTTTAAGGTACTCAAAAGAACAAGGTTGTTGATATATAGCACAATGCAATTCATAGATATCATCAGAATGTTATAATTTTAAGTCTTTTTCAAAACTTATCCTATAATCCTCATTATATTTTTGCTACCTCAACCAAATACCAAACAGCAAGAGGAAAGAAGAACCAAGCCCAATCTGACACATGCACTAGCTTGACACATGTGAACCTTAGACTAAACTGCAGTATTTTCAGATCAGTTTCCTTCAAATTTTGACTATCAGCAGCAAGATTTTCAGTCTGAAGAGGACCAGAAATCTGAATGGTAATAAGTCTATGATATATTTTATAGTTTGCTTTATGGGGTACCACAAATAGATCTTACTAATTGTTTCTGTTCTATATTTGCCGTATTTACAGCACATTTTTGGTACTTACGAGGCACATTCTAATATATCTCTAAATCCTCACCAACTTCATAAATTAGAGTAATGACAACCAAGATAACCATGTTGGTTTATATACTTATCCTATCCTTGCAATTACCCTAAGATTGGTAGAAAGTACCTGTTACAAGTTTTTGGAGACTTCTCTGGCTTGGCCCATATTCTGTTTGAAGGCTGTAAACTTAGAATGGCTGATGTTAGCAGCAGCACAGGCTGGACCCAGAGGCAGCCCTGCACTCTCCCCAGCACACTGCATCAAGTATCACATTTGTAAGACAAAGCAAAGCAGCCCCTTCCTCACAGGATTTACAGTCTGGACAAGTGCTTTGTAGTCAGCATCAAGCAATCAGCAGTTGAGACACAGGGCAGCTCATAAACCTTCTTCTAAAAAAAAAGTTCATCTCATTTCTTGGGAGTAGTAACACATCATTTCCCACCTGAGCATCAGACTTCCTCTCATTGTTTCCTTACACCTGGCAACAGATATTCTATCTTACTTACTGAAGGTCTTGTTTTGTAGGAAACGATACACAGGGAAGAATGACAGAAACAGGCAAGAAAGACTAGACGCTGGGAACAGCCTTTGTGAATCTGTCAGTTTACATCATCACCAATCAAAGCTCTTTCAAAGGGAGTTTCAAAACTTGAGGGCTCAATTCTGTCAAGAGATGAATGCTCCAGTCTTGCAGCAGCAAAGGCCCCAGCACATGCATCACTTTAATTATAAAAGTGCACCAATTAAAATGGACCCCCCTCATATCCTTAAAATGAAGCATGTATTTAAGAGCCAACTTGAAGCCAGAGCATTCAGCATAGTGATCCACAGGAAGGACTGCTATAAGTCAGGATTACACACACAAGTAAGTACAGATATATCTGTCCCAAAGGCCTGAGGGTTCTTTTTTCTCTGATTGCACAAGTGTCAATCAAGGGCAGCTCAGCTGAAGCCAAGCAGGGCAGTAGGTTGTGGGAAGAGAGTCAAGGTCCTTAGGTTGCATTTACTGTGATGGATTTCTTATTTTGAAATAACTGCAAAACTCTTTCCTAACAATGCAAAATTTCAACACAAAAACCAGAGAATTTTCTTACAAACACATTATGAATCCATCATATCACTCTAATAATAAAATGCTGGTTGGGTTTTTGCTTGCTTTCAAAAACCTCTGAAAGAAACCCACTCTCTGCACGTGCAGCCTCCGCCAGTAAAAGAGAAGAGGAATACCTGGTGCTCTAAAGCCATGCTGCTCATCAGACAGAGGAGATTTTGTCCTCTGTAGGCACTCACACGGTAGCCATTCTGTCACGCTAATGCACACTGCTTCCATGAGTTACTCACAGAGACTCTGTAGCTTTCAACATCCTACCTTGAACATGCCTGTCATTCAAAAAGGTCCATTCTCAGAAAATAACTATGTCGCTGCTCATTTCCCTCCCCTTCAGCTACACTTTAAGCAACATAGAAGAGCGCATTTTGGCCTGAAAAGGAGACAACGGAGAACACACTGGAAGTATACAAAAGCGTGAATGGAACAGAGACCAGTTCTGCACTATGTCAGGACATAGGTACTGTCAAAGGTTCAGAATAAAATGCTGTGGGGTTTGAGACAGTGTAAAGTAAAAGCTATGAGTTTCCTTCTCACAGCACATGGTTAAAAGTTTACGCAGCGTCAAGGGGCACTCAGAGCAGTTCATGGAAATGAAAAATCAGTGACACAAAGACACCACTCTCCCTTAGAAAGCATCCAAGCTGCAAATCATTGCATGCTGAGAGAGCCTTCTGGCGAATTATCCTTACATGACTATCTTATTTTTACTCTCCCTCAGGCACCGCTTTTTGCACCGTCAGACCCGGGACGCTTAGACAGACCTCTGGCTTTATCTGCAAGAGACTCCTAAACAGTGACCCTCTCTGTCATTTACATTCAACAGGTTCTTAAATCGAGTGGTTTAACGCTACATTTCTGAACAACATCACCAAAAACATCGACTGCTATAATCCCGGCGGTAAATCAGAGCTCACGTCAGTCCACCACAAGCGACCAAGTCTGTGAGTTAACAATACCGGACTGCTGCGGGAGAGATTCCCGCTTCCCAAAGATTCACAGAGAGAGGGCAAGCTATCTCCATCCTCGTCAGTTACCAAACAAGATGTACCTTCACAAACCGGCGTTTTGATTTAAAAGTTCATTTCGGGAGCGCTGCAGACCGCCAGCTTCTGCCGTGCGCGCCTGACGAGATGGCATCGCGGCGGGGCAGCGTGTGCCCGAAGGGAGCGGGTCCGGCAGCCCGCTCCCAGCTGCTCGCCCCGGGCCAAGCTCGGGGCAGCCCGGGCGAGCGCTCCGAGCCTCGCACGGCACGGCTCGGCACGGGGGCCGGGCGGCCGCGGTTCCCGAGCACCCGGCGCGGCTGGAAGGCTCCGGGCGCGTTCGGGGCGCTGCCCCGGCAGCACTCGGGACCCCCGGGACCCCCCTGCACCCCGGGCCGCGCAGGTGCCCGCCCGCCCCGCCGCAGCATCTCCGCGCCGCAGCGCCCGCTCCCCGCCCGGCCCCGGCTGCTCACCGTCCTCAGCGCCCGCGGAGGCTCCGCGGGGCTGCCTCCCCTGTTGCGGAGCTGCCTCCTCTGCCGTGGAGCTGCCTCCTCTGTTGCGGAGCTGCCGCCGCGCTCGCCCCCCGCCTGCCTCCCCCGCTCGCCCCCTTCCCGCCCGGCTCGCAGCCGCTCCGCTCGGGATCGGGGTGCCTTGGGGCTTCCTCCCCTCCTCTCGCCCTCTCCAGCTCCCACTAGTGCTCGCACGCCCGGCCAGCCGGACCAGGATTCGCCGCCGCCTCCTCCTCCCGCCCCCCCCGGTCACTGCCGGGGCTGCACGGGCAGGTTGCCCCGTCCATTCATCACCAGCCCGGTACCCGGCCGCCCCGTCCCCCCGCACTTGGCTGGCGGGACGGGGAGATTTAAGGGAAGCGAAGCAATTTGCTGCCAGGATTAAATTAACAATCGAGATAAAACGGACAGCGTGGGAACGGGAGATTGAAAGATGAATGGCCGATACATTGTATGGTGTTTAGAGTGTCAGCAATAATTTATTACTAAGTGTAGGCAGCACCTACACTTAGTAATATCCACCCGATGTGGATACTCATGCTCAGTTGTACTACATCCCACAGGCAGGCGAGTACCATCTCATGCTACCTTACAGCCCAGGCTTTCTAACCTCTGTGCTATCTTATTACTGCTTTTCTATGTTTGATAAAAGGAAATAACAGATCAGCAGCTTAAGTTATCATATTAGAAGTTTATGACCACAATTTAGTCCATTATAACACATTATGATGGAGAAAATGCAAATTTAAAATTGGAGCATTCAAGGGATAGCTACATTAGCAATTTAGCGTGCATCAGGAGTGCGCTTTAAAACAGAGGTGGAGCAACCTCAGTGCACAGACTGCAAGCAGTAAGCCAAAAAAAATGCACCCTGGGAGTGCCCCTAATGCACTGTGGGGCCAGCAGGCACCCCGTGCACCAGGTGAGGTTGCAGGCAGTGCAAACACCTTGGCCTGAGCGCCAGCAGTTTCACATGGCAAATCTACTGGGCCACACTCACTACTCATGCAGACATCAGCTACCCTCTTTTCATTTCAATCTCTCACACTCAAGTTGACACACTCCCTCGTTGCTCAAGTGGGTTGGTGCATTAATGCTGCATTCACACACACAGGAGCTAGTCTATCCCCCTTTAACCCAGAGTGTTTAATTTGCAGAATACTGCTCCAATATTTTGGGCCAGAGACACAAAGAGAGCAAACTCTCTCCAACTGCATATCTCTCTGCTCTTAGGCTCCCTGCTCCTGTAGGCATGTGGCCTTTTTTCCACTTTGCAATCTCAGGTAATAGTAGAGACTGACATGGTGGAAGTGTTGTTACTAGCCAAGGCAAATTTGAAAATGCTGAAAAAGTAGCAGAAAGCTCGTTCCAGCAAGACTTCTGTGCGGCTATTTTGTGAAATTGGTGTATTCAAATTGTCCTTGTGCACTTCATGCTTATGCTTTTTTGGCCTGTATCCTAGCTCCAGCTCACTATAACACAGGTATATTGTCCATTGAGAACCCCAGGTTTCCCTCTCGGCACAGATGCTTCACTTTTCAACTGTTTTCCCTCCTCTATTTACCTCCTACAGACAAATGAGAAGACCAAGGCAAATAGAACTACTAGCTCTCCTAAAAAACAACTGAATATCTACTGCTGCTGCATCAACAAGAAAAACCTAGAAAATCGAGAACTCAAAGAGAAAAGAAAAACACACCCTCAGGAAGTAATAAAGAGAGGGATGAAAAGGAAAAGAAGACATAAAAACAAATAGGAAGGAACAAAAGGAAGGTGTAACTGAATAAAAAGCGCCATAAAGTGAAACAGTTGGCAATGAGAAAGAGGCCTTATGGACACCTTTGCTTCACACTGACAAACTGAGAAACTGAGAAGTGTGGTTTCATTTGAGGCACCAAAATAATTAACTCTTTACTGAGTATGTGAGCATCAAGGATTTGTGCTACAGCATTCCAAAAAGGGGAACGATTTTACCAATTTCCTTGAAAACATAGAGCAAAACTTCAAAAATTAATGCCCTTCTTAGCTATGATGAATCAGCAGTGAGAGAAAATATTCAGACCTGGATTCAGCTCCAACGAAGGCATCACAATTTCTCTCTTCTTCCCACAAGCTCCAGTTAATCTCTTCTAACTGGATCATTTCAGTCACCATTCTTTAACTCCTAATTATATCAGACCTGATTATAACAATACTTGAATGAAAATGCTCAAAATATCAGGCTCCCCGTGACATTACTGAAGAGGAGATGTAGCGTTGCCCAACAAGACACTGTTGAGACTGCTGGGTAATTGTCTAAATCTTCTATCATTGCTAAGGTAAACACTTGAAACCACAAAAATGTTTGAGCCTCGTAGCAAAGCTTTTGGCGTGCTTTCACCTTCCTGACCTCTAAGTGTCGAGCACTCCTCCACAATTTCTTCTCATGCTGCGCGTTGCCAGTGGAGGAGAATCCTCCCCTCGCCCCCCCAGCCACCCTAAACACATTCAAATAAACCGTCCAGTGGAAAAACAAATATTGTGTGATCTCTTCACCTTTTGTCTATGTTTAGGAAAGACAACATAGTGCTTTCTATTTCAGAAGCAAGTCCTCTCCCGCGCTTTCCAAAACAGTAGTATTCCCCGTGTTCTGTGAAGAGCCTGGTGGCTCTGTGCTTTATTTGTTTCTTCTCCTTGGTAAACATCTTCATGGGGTCTGTTTGTCATCCAGTGGCCCTATGTATTTCACAAAGGAACAAACACACACATGCAACCCATTTATTCCCATTTCCCTAACTGTTGATCAGACACTATGATTTTCCTACTGCACCAAAGTTGGAAGTTTCAGTAATACAGGGGAAAAGAAAAGAAGAAGAAAAAAAAGAAGGCATTTCAGATTAAACAGAGTTTGTTCTTTACTTTACAGGCAAGGCAAGATTATTTCACAGCATTCTTACACTTCCATAACACAATTACATGTCATTTTCAAAACCCTGTACCAAACTTCACTTGCCTCAGTTTACTCACAGATTACAGCTGATGGCTCTCTACCATCTGCTTACTGGAGTACAGTGTCTGTAGTGCCATGCTGTGATTTTCAAATCAGCCCTTAAACTGTGATAAACAGAATATCAAAATACTTCATCAGCCAGCTAATAAATTACTTAGGAAAGAGATAATCACCACAATGTCAAAAATGCTTTTGCCCATCAGCTGATATAACATACTGATCATCCACACAATAACTCATGTAGTATGCTTATAAAAAAACCCAGACTTGTAAAACACATTGTAATTGCCAAAACTTGATTCAAACACTGTAAATAAGCATAGCTTGAGTCTGCAGATATGCAGCACGGTCTTGTTTCATATTTGCTGTGCAAACCCTAGAAGCTTAGGATCAAATTCACTTCTTGTTACCTCACTCTGCCATAGGATACACACGTACATATATGTGTTTAAGTATGTAATGCACTGAAAGTAAAACACTGACAGTCCATCTCAATAAAAGGAGAGGAACAAGAAGAAAGGATACATACTTCCCATGTGAAATGGTAATTGTGAGAGGGACAGAGAATTGGAAAGAACATAAAAGGCACTATATTTGAACAAAATTATTTTAGACAGCCATTCCCAAATTGAGATCCAGGGACTAACTCCCTCCTGGGGAGAGCAGCTGGCTGGCTGCCTGCCTCAGCATCTTTCACCAGCAAGAGGAGCCAGCAGTCAGCCATAACATCCTCCACAAGCTTTCAGTGTGCTGGAGTCCTCTTATGAATTTCTGGCATTCACAATCCCTATTGATTTAAATAGGGCTTGAAAGCCATCAGAACTGAACACTAGACATCTTCACTGAGTGAGAAAGTTTACAGTGCAAAAAACCTTCAGAGGAAATTTGAAAAAATAAAAACAGAGGACTGTCTCTAGGACAGCAGCAGTGGGGAGGAATACTCTCCAGTTGAAAAGAAATCTGTTTCCTGTGATGCTTTTAACTGCAGCTAAACTACTCAGTCTTCAACTGCAGACAAAACATCCTGGATTTTGGGTACATCCCAAAGCACCCACGTATACCTTGCTGATAGCAGTGCTGCTCCCAGGTCCAGTAAATGGACTTGCACAAAGAGCTCTTCGCATGCCTAAGGTTCCCAAGGACTTGGACCACAGACTGCACTTTCTTGTGGATTTTGTTATTGTTTCTCCAAACTTCAGCAGCATTTTATAGCTTCTGCCCTCTGAACCACTAACTATTTTTATAATATGGATTAATCCCTTTTTCAGTTTAAAGAAACAGCTGAGATAGCAAACTTTAACAATTTCATATTCTAAACTCTAATTAGTTTAATGTAATGTTATTTGTTCAGGAGTGTTGCTCCTTTAGTCAAGTTTCAGTATAATCCCAACATAATCCCCAATTTTTTTCCCCTTTTACAGCTCATACTTCTCTGAAACATTTTAAATGTTTTGATCTACTAAACACTTACTGTGTGCCTTGTTTTTTGCTCAGTATTTTCTTTGATCACTTCTTTGAAACTTAATCCAACAGGTGTTATTTTAATTAAAAGCAAGTCTGTCATCATTCTTTTATAATAATTTCATTATTACGGAGCATATGTTATGCTTTTTCTTGCTCTTAAAATTACTTAGTTTAGGACTTGCATAATAGTTATGGTTTTTGTGTTTACTGTTTGTCATGTCTATATAGGGTGTGCATATATACTTATTCTTCCTATACGGCAATGTTATTTGATCTTAGTGGGATTTCCTCTTGGATTTAAACCCTTGAAAAGAGATGGACCTTCTGGAGAGCATAAAATGACCAATTTAATGCAATAACAACAGCAGTTTTCCTTGAATGCAGCTGTGTTGTCACAGGGCATAAAATTTGACCTTTTGCACAATGACAGCAAAAGTTCCCGGTATTCCCTAAGACATCAAAACAAGGATCAGGGCTCAGTCTTGAAGCAGCCATAAAAAGTTCTTGGAACAAAACTGTTTAAGCTGTTTTACTTTTATCCAGCAGGCCATACGACTGCCTGGTGACAGCCTGATGAAATCTGCAGAGTTTGCACAGTAAAAGGTAGACATCTTTGTCGGGATCTTCCTTTGGACATGTTTTGCCTTTTCTAAGTATGTCAGGCTTGATCAGACAAATGGGCGTAAGAAAACAGTGGATTTCTAGACCAGGGACCCACCCAGGGCAAAGAAGTCCCATGCTGAGAGACTGTTTCATTCTTGCTCTAGGAAGGAACAGGGTCTCACCTTATTTTAAATTAGGTGCCCTTTCATTTGCAGGTACCCATTTTGCCTGCCACAGGCTACCCCATACAATGCATTTCTCTTATTCCCAAACTGGAATATGAAAAACCACAAAAGGCATTCATTAACTCATAAAAGGATCCTTTTCATTTGCTCACTGTTGTGTGGTGTGGAAAGCAAGGAGAAACAAGCCATGGAAAACAAAAGAAAGCTGACAAGTAGAACATTGCATGTCAGGGATGAAAAGCCACTAAGAGCCAGGGAATTGTCATCACACTGGAGTTACATCAGACTATAACCATCTCCAGCACTATTTCACTTGCTTTCCCCATGCACATCACTGTTGCATAGTGATCTGTCAGTCAAATAACTCCAAAAATAACAGCCAAATACCCTTGAAGTTATGGAACTCTTTCCTTCCTTGATGTGCTGTGCTTTCAAGACCTGCCATGTCACACAATCCACTGGACTGCTGTTCTCCTGCGCTGCAGAGATGATTTCCAGAGGTTTAGGATACTGCCTTTGTCCTGATGAGACTCCAAACAGTGAATCTTTTGATGAGTTAATGACAGAGCACTACCTCAGGTGAAAGCAAATAGATTCAATGTCCATAAAAAGGAAAGTCTTCAGTTCATTATAAAAAAAAAAAAAAGAAATTTTCTAGCAAGAAAATGTTTAAAACAGTTTATGCATCCAGGAATCAGCCACCACATCCCCTTCATAACCTTGGCTTTTCCATGCCTTCACACTACTCAGGCTTAAAATATTCATCATTGCATATTCTCCCCTACTCAGCCTGACTACATATTGAAACTTTGAGAAGCCAGTCATTTGGCCAAATGTTGCTATTACAGCTTCTCTTCTAAAATAAAGAAAAATATCATAATAAAAGCACTTCAATTTTTGTAATGCTATCAGGAGGAAAGAGAAAACTTTAAAACCAATTTTCCGTCATAAAAATGGTAACCAAACAACCCAGAGGTAAATACTATTAAAGAAGCACATACACAAAAAAAAATCACCACTTAGTGTAATTGTATACTGAAAATTGTAGGGGATGTAAGAGATACAAATAAAACCATCATTTGAGAAAGGACCCTTTGCACTCTGACTTTGACTCTGAAAGCTTTTCAACTAGAGGCAGGAGACACTGTCTATCTTTTCCTGCTCTAGTCAATCCAGTTATTCCATAAATTTCAAGAGGAATCAGGGAAACATTTTCTGCCCTACCCTGACTTCTGATGAGAGAGATCCTGAGTTTCCCACCAGCACCCTTTACCCCAGCCATTCTCCTGGACTGTATTGCAGCTCAGGTGCACAGGTCCCCATGTCCTTATGTCCTTTATAAAGGCTGCTGGAGATGGAATCACACATCCAACCAGGATTTCAGGGCACTGCTTGAGTTTAGGGAACTTTGTTGAAAGGCTGAACTGAGTAAACTCAAATACCTTGCTTTTACCAAAAGCCATGCAAAGAAATGTCCTCTAATTCAGGACCATAGAGTAATTGGATACCAAAAGTTATAGTTATTAGGATAGATAAGAAATGGGAGAACCACCAGTGAAATTACCCAAACTTTCTAAGAAGCAAGAAGACACTACATGGAAAGTGGATTACAGTTATTTTTCTGTTGTGTTCTGAAACCCAGACCAAAAAAATAGCAGGATATATGTCTGGTGGAAAATGAAGTATGATTTTTTTTTTAAATTCTCAGTGTAGTACTTAGCTAGAAAGCCACCTACAATGGAGAGCTCTTATTTCAGACTGAGTATGTAATGAAACTGAAAATTATCTCCTCATGCTGCCGAGGTGACAGCAGTAAAAGTCCCTCAGAGTATTAAATATGTCTTAGCAGATAAAAGTTGCAAATAAGCATAAATGTTGGCAGCCACTATTAATGAATGCTTGCTAAACTAATATGTTTTTCAGCACATCAGCAGGACACAGACATCTCCAAACCCAAGGATGGTGACCACAGTATCATTGCATGTCCTGATGCAGTGCAGGATGCAGAACACAGCCGAGGGGAGCAGCTGCCACTCTAGGAACTATTTTTCCAGCAACAAATAACTTCCTTGCATGACAGTCAGTCTATTTGCCTCCATCCCCTGCTCTCCTTCATTCTTACCAAACTATTTCCCCTTGAGCGGCTTTCTCCAGCCGTGGGCACCACACACTCTTGTATAGAAAATAATTATTTTGTAGCTTCCATGTGACTTTTGGGTAAAACAAGGCATATCATGGAAACATGTTTCTTCTCTCTTCTCCTGCAGAGAGAGAGACTGGTACTCCTGTACCAGTATGGTGGCACCAGCTAAATCTGATGTTTATTCCTTTTTGTTCAGGCAGATAAAAAGATTTTAAAGGCTATCAAAACTGATAAACACACCCAGGCTACCTGCAAGCATTCAGGCAGCATCGTACATGCACAGGTGCATAATACAGAGGAGGAGTTGCTTCTAATGAACTTTTCTTGCATCAGCATAACAGAAACCCCAAACCCCCTTTAAACCTTTTCATAATGTTATTATTAATAACAAAAAGAAGCAGCAGCACACAAGGGACAGTCCCTTTCATGGCCACCCATCACAAAGAGAACATAGAGATCTCTGTATTTTACTTCCAGCTCCCAAAGTGAAAGAGAAATTATCCTGCAGAGCATCAGCTCCTGCTAGTTCTGGAAAGTGTTTTACAACATGGAAATACAGCCTACAAATCCCTTCCTACTCAGCCCTTTTCAATCCATAAGCTCTTGTGCTGGAGCAGACCTTGTGAGGTTTAAGTAGTGCCTGGGAGGTTATGGGCAGTGTCTGAGCCCTACCAAAGCCCCATCTGGGGGACTGAAATGGAAGGGAAACAGCACAAAGGGCTCCATGAGTATTCCTCAGCAGACACATTTATACTGAGCACAGGAAGCACTGACCACCAGAGGTAAAGCTCAGAGGATGCAAATACAGAAAACAAGAAAGACTGTCCTGTTGGCCGAGTTGTGTTCTTCCCTGTCTCCCACAGACTTTCATTTTACTGCTGAAAACAGATATTCCTGTGGGATAAAAGTCAGTCTCGAGAAGATACACCACAACGGAGGAAAAGAGGTTTTTTTCCCCCTACCTTGCAACCAGAGGATCCAGTTTTCTTTTGTACAAAAGACCCTTTTTTCACAAATATATCTAGGAAAAAGTTTATCTATGTCTTCAGCGTTAACCATTTGAAGTTTTAGAGACAGCAGAAACGTTGTGGTTGTGAATCCAGACACAGCACATACATAGTTTGGATTCATTTTATATTTTGAACAAGGGACAGAAAATTTAAACCATTCCCAGAAAGGAAAAAAGCCACCAACTTGTATCCCACAGCTACTAGCTGAAGACTTCTATTATTAAAGCATCAGCATTTTTCCTGCATTTATAAGTATCATGACTTAGAAAAATTGCTGCTCTTCTGAGGTGCTGTTTCAAGGTAGTGACACATTACAGAGAATGCATTTAAAAATATACATGTTTGGTTTTGGCTTTTTACTTTCCAGACTGGGGAAAACTACATGCATTTTTGCAATTGGAGATTATTTTTGTGAACAGGGCTAAAGAAAGAAAAAAATTATTATATTAATATCTTTGCCCTAAAATTTCAAGTGGTTACTATTGCCTCCTGACTTCCCCTGAATGCAGTCAATAGTGGGCAAATGCTGGACCCCTGTAACTCTCTGGTTACAGTCAGAACATTTTTCTGGTTGAGGTGCTACATCATAGGAGGAGCTGGGTTTTTTCCTCTCTCTTTGCAGTGCTTAGTTTCTGAAAAATAAAGGTTTTCATTGAACCTTTTATGTTAGACGTATTATTTAACAAAGTGTTTATCAAACACCTGGAAAATCACTCTCCTTTAAAAGTTTTATGATGGAAAAGCAATTACCCTTTAAGCCATGTTTCAAAGTCACTTCACAAGAATCCTTTGGAAGCAAACCTCAGCTTTCTCTCCTCCCTAACACCCAATGTCACCCAACAAGCATGTAAACTACAGGTGATTTTATTATTTTAAGATCTAGTAATAAAATATAGATGATGATTTTATTTTTTATTTGAAATCTATGGGTAAATTAAATCTTTAAATAGATCAGGATTGACTTGGTTTCAAATATTTCTCTTCCTTACCAGGGTTTGAATTTGTACAGCTATTAGAGCCAAGTATGTCTTAAGCTTTTTCCGTATATCAAAACAAAGAGCAAGTATGAATCAAAGGCCTTGAGATTCCAGATGAAAGAAAATGTAAATTAAAAAGTCTGTGTGCAGGGAAGAAAAAAATAAAATAAAAGGCTTTATGACAGGGAAATAATAAAAAAATAAATTTTAAAAAAGTGCAAGGAAGAACCAAGCCAACAATCCACATGTAACAATCTGTACTCATCTGAAAACAAAGAGCAGCCACCAGAGTTTGCCAGGTGCATTAAGTGGTAAGCAAAGATGCAAGGCTTGAATGGAAGATTGTACAAGTGGGATACTCTGGGGAGCTAATTTCGTTTTTACTCAGGGGCAACACACAAAGATTGTGCCTATAATGTCCAACACTGCCTTTGGGGTATTTTGAAATAGGAATCAAAATTCTGTTTGACCAAAAATACAGAGACAGTCAAATCCCTTTCCAGATTCTTCCGCCAAGTTCCCAGTTCAGGGAACTGGCTGATGCTGTTGACAGGCCATCCTTCATTATATTTGAAGAGTCATGGCAGTCAGGCAAGGTCCTGACTGAAAAAAGGGAAACCACTCTTCTATTTTTAAAAAGGGAACAAAGGAAGATCTGGGGGACTGCAGAGAGGTGAGTCTGGCCTCTGTCTGGGAAGATCATGGAGCAGATCTCCATGGAAGCCATGCTAAGGCACACGGGAGGCAAGGAGGTGACCAGAGACAGCCAGCACAGCTTTACCAAGGGCAAATCACACCTGAACAATCTGGCAGCCTCCTACAATGCAGTGACAGCAACAGCCAACAAGGGAAGCCCAAGCTGTGTTGTCTGTCCAGATGTCTGCGGGGCTTCTGACCCAGTCCCACATGACAGCCTTGTCTCCAAATTGGAGACAGAGGCATTTGGTGGAAGGACTGTTCAGTGGAGAAGGTGTTTGCTGGATGGCCAATGGCTCTATGCCCACGTGGAGGCTGGTGACAAGTAGTGTCCCTCAGGGCTCTGCTTTGGGAGTGGCACTAACTAATATCATTATCAACAACACAACACAGCGAGATCAAGTGCAGCCTCAGCAAGTTTGCAGATGACACAAAGCTGAGCAGGGTGTCTGACACGACAGAAGGAAAGGATGGCATCAAGAGATGACATCAAATTACTATTTTGCTGCTGCTCAATGATGATCTCCCCCCTTGCCCTGCCTGAGTGAAGGACACCGAGCTGCCAGGCTGCGGTGCCAGGGAACAGCAGGAGTGGCTGCCCCATCCAGGGGGAGCTGAGGGCCCCCAGCACCAGTCACACACTCACTCATCAGCCCCCTGTCCCCCACAGTACCTGAGCACTGGGCAGAGCTGGTTCTCTGATGGCCCTTAGTGGGGCAAGGTGTTCCAAGCACGAGCAGCAGTTCCAGCTCTTCTCCAGGGCTGGAGAAAGTTGTGAAATCCTGACCTTCAGTGGAGACCCTGGATAGGATGTGTGGGTGGAAGGCCCATGTGGGGCTTTTCTGGGCAATTAAGGCTTGTTAACATAATCATATTGATAACAGGTGGGGAGCTTGTGAGATTGCCCAAGGCTGGGGCTTATTCTCCAATTTATTATTTTGCACAGAAAAAATGAAAACATCAAAAGTTGAGACTCTCTCCAGGTCCCAGGGATAAGCAATCTCCCTTAACTTGCCCTGTCTGAGAAAAGCTGAGGACACACTCCACAGGAGGCTTCTCCAACTATAACTGGAGCACAAACAATTTAATACAAGACACTGTTGACTTCCTCTCTTTTTCTTTTCAAGAAAATGTATTCTCTTGAAGTGTTCTGAAAGTCACTCAATATAGGAAAAACAGACACTTTATACTGGAGCAGTGAAGGGAACAGGCTGTGCTGGGTTATGCTTGGGTATCTCTCAAAGGCACAACAGAAATTCCAAATAGTACCAAACAGTAAGTTACAGCAGGTGCAAAACTCAGGGCCAGTTTATCTGGTTTATCAAGTCTCTGCAAGGAATGAAAAATAAAATTAAACTGAAAGCTATGATTTGGTCAAGGTCAAATACTTTTGAATGCATTTTACCACTGTTTAGGATTCTAATTCCTTGATAAAACATGAGAAAACAATGAGATCACCCTCAGTATTTGTTCACTAAGTGAAAGACTGTCATATTGCCAATTTGCACCTATATAAAGGCACATAATAATGAAATATTACGGCTCATAACCTTCATATATCCTAATGAAATTCTCTTTTTGCAGACATGAGCCTCATCAGAGCTACACTGTTCCCATAAAAAACAAAGTTATTCCATAAATATATATATTCCTTTTACCAACACTGCAACATTTACCAGAAAAAAGTACTGCTGAGGACTACTAAAGTGGACTCTTGTTTCACAGTTCCCAGTAGTGATAATGTAATGTTTGAGATTTGTTCTTTGAACCAGATGCTCCCCATTTATAGGATGTTTCTATTGTTTCCTGGATTAAAACAATCCCTTTTACAAATTGTAGTGATGCTGCTTCTGCATCCTATGTAAGCTACCCTGAACCATTTCCCACAGTCTCCAAAGTGAGACAACATCCGCTTGAGATGGGCACACGAACCAGAGCTCAGTGAAGTTTGAAAATCTGGCCGAAACAGGGGAACAGATTGTTGTCAGCCGTAGCTCAGATAATTTATTATGTTGTCCTAAATGTACTGTCTGAGCCAGGGCCATGCATCTATTTTTGCTCTCAAATGTGCACTGCCTTGTGCTGTATTCACAGCACACTGACAGCATATTGAGAAGCTTTGTTTCTGGAGCCTTTCACATTGTATCATCTTGACTCAACAGGATTGCACATTCCAGAAAATGACTTGTCCCCTCATCAATGGACTCTGCCATGCTGGATTGAGTTTATGTGCCTTGGAAAAATGAAGCCTTCTGAGTGAAACTTTGCTGGTACCAAAGCATCAGCAACTTTGATTTCATACGATTATACTCACAGAATAAAACTTGTTCCCTTAAGAACAAGTTTCTACCGAATCCTCTAAACAACAGTACCAGAGTAATGCTGAAAATCATTAAGTATGAATCCATGCAAAATATTTCCCATCATAATCACTTTTCAGCCAGGGGCCGTGTATTTGCTCACCCATGCCCCAGGCAGCTGACAGGGCGGCTCGCCCGTTTCCCCCAGCCCAGGAAGCACTTTCCACCACACCCAGGGTTTCTTACAGGTCAGAGCTTTTTATTTCAATTATGAGCCTTGGGCAGAATGTCAAACAAAACAGTTATTTGCTTAGTTTGGGCTACCACCCTGCCTCTGAAACTCCTTCCTTTCAGTTCCTCTGCTCTGGGGACTATTGTAGGACATTGCCTGAGACTCCAATAGGGAGCACCTGGACATGCTTTGGACAGCTTTTGCAGCTGTACAGGGCTGACTGGCCAGGGGTCTCTCCAGCCTGCATAAAGAGCTGTCTTTTGTGGTGAGAAAACTCTCTGTTTGGTACAGGACACACCTTTTTCTACAGACTCAGCTCTTGTGGCTTTCAGGCTTCAGAGCTTTGTTTTGATTGCAGGTCTGAGGAAGAAATACTCTTCTCCACACATGTATGTACATCTGTCCACTCCTGTATCCTGCTGCTCCTCAAACCCTCACACCTCTCCCAGGGACATCAAGCATGACACAAGCTGGACTAATAGCACAGCCAAAAGCTGTTCCTACATGCCTGTCTGAAGGAGCTCTTGTGGTACATTTTTTAACAAATTTGGGAGCAAGAATAGAGTGTGGATCACCTTCCCAGATCAGCTACCTGTATTTTCCTTCCTTGCTGTTTTGTAATCCATCACTGATTGTGGAATATTCCTATTTTATTCTCTGCTTGTAGTGAGCACTAATCATTCCAGCATGCCAAAGTGCTTTGTTTGGCTTACAGGGCTCTTCTTAAGGACCAATGGCTAAAAAAACCTATTGATAAGTAATATGTAAAAGGCCAGACTGTGCAATTCATATTTTGCCATAAAAATTATGCAGGATATATATATTTTTTAATCTAGCAGTGCAAGTATTTTATTTTGTCCTTTTCTGGAAAAAAAAAATAAAAGGAGCTGTTTTAATGTTTGGTCCCCCTGGAGCCCCTCAGCTTTTTCCCACATCTTCCAGATAAGGAAATCAACCTAAATAAATATTTGGCTTGAGTTAAAGGTGATGTCTTCAGGGACGGCCAGCAGCTTTGCTTTTCCAGGGAGGCTGCTGGGATGCAGTGGCCAGATCTAGCTGTGGCTGCTTGGCCCTAGCACCTCCATTGCCCTCCCACCCATCTGCCTTCTCTGCTCATGTATAAACCCCTTGATTTAGGGACCCTCTGCATGTGTGACCACAGGACTCAGGCAAAAAAGAGCTCTTGTCTTTCACAGAGAAGCATGCTAACAAATAAAAAATATATGGCAGGAATCGTCCTTTTAATTCACTATCATTTGGAAGTTGGTCTTTTCATAACCTCAGAATCAGATGCATTGCTCTTATTTTCTTTGTGCCTGTTTAAAAGGAACAGGAAACCATCAAGGGACAGATTGCTGTACTAACTCTGTACTAACTCTGTAATATAGCAAGGCACCACAAATATAACTCCACCAAAAAAAAAATCAGTATTTTAGATATGTGAAATAATTTTTCCTAAGATAAAAGTTGATTTTTCTTGGACTGCAAGATGGGATATTACCAGGGTTGTCAGCATTTGGCTCAGAAATGACAAATGCACAGTCTCTGAATGGATTTTTCTGGGGAGAGTTGAGGGGTGTAAACTAACATTCTGAATTAGATTTTTATGAACCATGAATATGTGCATTGACAAAAAGAACCTTTTTAGCTCTGTGCTTTCCATGACTTTGCTCTTTATTTCCAAAGCTGCTTGTGACAGCTTATTCATTCCCTGAGATTGTTTATTCCTGGTAAAAAGAGCACACCCAACCTAGTGCAGATATACATGCAGATAAGAAGTTTTCAACCCAGAAGGGTGGAGAGTTACTTCTAGAGGACCATGAAAGGACAACAGGAAAAACTATTTCATATGCACTAATCTGAACCATGCATAATTTCTGGAACAAGCCTCACTACGACTGAAAAAAACCTAACAATATTAAAAATATTGAAAAATTCTGACATAGATAAAGCAGTAATTTGCCAGATCTGGAAATCCAGTGGGGATTGTGCCTGGAGACCTCAGTACCTGCTGCTGAGGTCTTGTGCTGCTACCCAGCCTTTAGTACTAAAATCTCTTATTTTGGCTTCCACAGTGGAATAGCATAAAGGAAACAAGAGAGAGAGAGAGAGAGAGAGAGGTGGTGTTCATATAGTCTGTTGTAAATAACTACACTGCATATTCATTATCTGAATCAAAGGTACACAATTATACTTTGACTTAAACAAATCCCTCTAAGAATATTTAGACAACAGCAAGAACATGTCTTCATCTTGAGTGTGCACTTTGCACCAAAAATTAGCCTCACTGTAGGCCAAAAGTGATGACCTGCTTGCAGTCATATATGGTATATTTTATTGCCTGGTAGAGAACACGATAGGCTATGAAAGTCTTGTGTCATATTGCTTTTCGGCTCCACTCTATGCCTCAGCAGCTCTTACCTGGAAATGAGATTGAGATCAATTCAATTGTTAATGACAAATATTAGCATATGGCCTTGACAAAAATTCGAAGTGCCCTTTACAGCATGCTCTCTGTCTCAAGGCAAGTGACCCACTCCTAGCACAGAATTCAACATCCACATATCTCCTCCTGCTTTACCATTTGTGAAGAAATTGCAGGCTGCAGTTTGTATAATTTACAATAGTCATTCCCCAAGTTGTCTGTCCTGTCTCCTAACTCAGGTTTGTTCAACTTGCTCTTGACAGTCCTAATAATTTGAGTTACCTGAAACAAAAACTCTGAGCTTCCCTAATAAGCAGAGTGGGAATCACCAGCAAGGACTTACAAAACCCTGATATGTGCCGTATAAATATCTAGTTCTGTAATGCAGTATCTACCAGTATGGCATTTGGATCCCTTAGTACTGATTTTCCATCAGACAAATAATCACCAGCACATATTTTATACAATGACCACGATTACTAAATTGCATTAATTAATCTAAAAGGCAAAGAAGTTTTGTTTTCTGAGTGGTTTCCTCATGGTCATCAAGTTATTAATCTCTTTAGCTGTGAATGAAATTCAAAAGCACTGTTCACATCTGAAGGATCTCATTTCACATCCATGGAATGCAGGGAATTTCTGAAAAGTATTAAGCACAGATGTGCATCCATTCATTATCCACAAGACAATGCATACAATATATTAGTCACTCTTGGAAAACCTCTTGCCAACTGTTGATCTACAAGAGAAACCTGCAAATAATTTAGTGGGGCTTGGTCTGTGGTCTGTCTATGGTCAGTCTGTGACACACTAACATCCGCTTGAGGAACTGTTGATGAACGTTTTTCATTTATGGCTGTCTTTGCAAAATGCAGGGGTGGACTTAGGAGAAAGATCTTTTCTTCTCACCATGGTTACATCCATGGGGCATAAGGATATCTGCTCCAGGATATGATCCAGGCACAGACCTCTCTGAGATGAGCTGGGGACACACTGAAGGGCTGTGGTCTGTAAAGCCCCACAGGGCATTGAGCCTGTATGAAGGATGCTCATAGCAGTACCTCCCCTCAGGGCCAGAGACTTTGGGCTCTCAGAGATCAGGGCTGGAGTGGAAGCACCTAAAACCTGACAGAAAGAGAAAACTCAGGATGGAGTGGTCTCATCCCACTCATAATTCTTTACTTAAAAGGTGGTTGCCTTAGGTAGCACTCCTCTATTCCATCATTGAAGATGGATTGGAGAGGACAGGAAGAAGTTCTAGGCCTCTATATGCATTGAAGGACTCACCCATGCCCCTGGTTGCTGTGACTACACAAGTGATCTGGGAGAACAAGAGGAAAATCCAGGAATTTTCATGCATCTCATCTGAGCCAATTAATACAGAATTATTACTATTATTTTTATTTTGTTCAAAGACAAATTAAACTGAAAGACAAAGATCTATAGCATGAGCTCTAGGATGCTTTTCAGAGATGGAACATTCTGGCCTTGTATTCCCTTCAGTATCAGAAGAAATATCCTCTCACTTGGTGAATAATCTGATGAGGATGTTTAATGAAAATGAAGGCCTTTTTCTCTTCTTCCAGCTATTCTTTAAGAGGCAGAGGCAGCTGTGTCTTCATTTGTGAGGAACATAATCATTTCAGTATGGAGCAAGCATTTTCTGAGAATGCCTACAACAGGACAAAAGCAGCAGTTGGGCCTTTTAATGCTCTGTGTCTTGGGTTTGTTTTTTTTTCCCTTTTTCTGAGGGAATTGCTATTTATGGGAGTAGGTACCACACTATTAGCAAAACCTGCCAGGTCCGTTCAGACTTAAAAAGGTTTGCACAGACAACTGTTGTACTTAATTTTGGGGATACCAAACTGTTGCTAAGGTCTTCAGGGGAAAATAGCACTGTTTAAAGGCCTTGATGTGTTTCACTTCCATGCTAACAGCCGGGTTGCTTAGTCATGTGGGGATGAGGGTAAAATGTTCAAAGGTTACACCTCAGGCTTCTGGAGAACAAGCAGGAAAGGTCCTGGAGGCACCAGGTACCTCCAGAGTGAAGATGCAGCCTAGCCAACTTTTTCAGAGCAGTTTTGAATGGAGGTTCCTAAGATGTTTATGGCCTTTTCCACTGCACTGGTTGATGGTAGCAGTAGCAGACAGATGGTTTTTGTAGATGATTATTTAAAAAAAAAATATGGAAAATGCCAGTCGTGCCAGTTTTCTCAGAAGTTCTTTCCAAGTTTCTGAAGTGTACAGCAGTTGGCAAGCTCATGGCCATTACTACCTGTAACTTCTTTCTCACTATGCCAACAGTGAGATTGAAAACCCAGGCTATGGCCTCAAAGCCTCTCATCAAATGAAGAGACCTCATCCATTAGCTTGGATCAGTGTCGTCCTTGGCAGATTAAAGAGAAGCTGCAGTGTCTGCCTGCAGTACAGCAGTGTGTAAATGGAGAAACCAGACTAATGCTGACAATAGCTATGACTCTCCTTGGAGAGGGTAGTCCTGAGCTACTCTTAGGCAGGAAAGGATTACCATGACAGTCTGGTTGTGCCAGGACAAATGTTTTCCCCATCATTTTTATGGTGGGGCATGCCAGCTCTGCATCACACCCTCTTCGGAGATCATTACATCTGGTTTTGGTTTTATGAAATTCTTGATGCCCCTTGTTGCCACAAGTCCAGTCATGTAGTGGTGGCTATCAAGTCACCAATGCATGGCTGTAGCAAGGAATTCTGTATTTCAAGAGATGCATCTGCTACTCATTCCTAGGCAGTCATCTGATGCTGCTAGATTATATAATGAATTTGAATCTGGCAAGAATGAACAAGAATCCTATAACAAAAGTAGAAACCTGTTTCACATACTAGATCAAAACAGGCAGGAATGATGGAAAGAAACTGTTTCAAAACTGAACTTCACACATTCCAGTTGCAAAGCTTGGCAGACTGTCAAGAGACTGAGTGGAGACTCTGGTCTGGGAAAAGGGAGTACCCTGTCACAGCAAGCTCCACAACATCACAGCTGATAGCCAATGGCACAGACCCCTAATTGAAACAAGGCTCTCAGTCACGCATTAAGAAAATGATGGTTTCTGAGGCGGCAGATTCCCAGTGTCAGCAGGAACCCAACTGCTTCCTTCGCTTGTCCGAGCTCAGGCCGGCTCTCCATCGGCAGCACGTGACTTCTGGGGCTGGCTCTCAAACACCCAGCAGGAGTTGATACGCTGTGATTTATGAACTGTGATATTCCTCACTGCCGATCCCAAGCCTGCAAGGATGGGCAGTGAGGATTACTGATATTCCCAAGGCAGGAAAGCCAGTGACGAGCAGGAGGAGCCTCTGACCTGCCTCTTGGCTGTGCACTGCCCCACAGCTTTATGGGAAAGCCACTATGGAGAGGTGGGTGTGACCAAAGACATAAACAGGAAATCCTGAGCAATGATAGAAGGAGTTGATGCTGCACTTACTCGTCTTCCATCAGTTTAGGATATCATATAGTATGGACAACTGACTTCAATCTCCTTATTTTCCACCATTTTTTTCCAGGACGGATGCACAAGTGATGCTTCACTCTGCCAACTGAACAAGAAAGTGGCCTCCTGCACATTTTACCTTCACTCCTAAATCCTCAGATATGCGTGTATGTATTTATCTGCATACCTATAGGCATGTTCATAAATTTCATATATTCTGCACCTACGCTCACAACATGCACTGACAATTCTGGAATTATATTTTTTGTGCAACAGTAGTCATCTAGTATGTAATGGCTATGCCTTGACCATTTTGTTCCAAAAGAGAGGAACCACAGTCACTAAGACCATGACAGCAGTGAATACATCTTTGATGCTGGTATTTTTCCAAGCACTGGTTCTTTTTTCTTTTTAAAGAATTATTCCAAGTTGGGGAATAGCACTAAACTTGAAAATACTGAGCTCTGTAATAGAGTTGCTGTATTTATTACTCTGATGTAGCTTTGGACTCAAGCTCTGATCTAGCATATGCTTGAACCTCTGTGTTCTATATATGGTAGGAGAGGGGGTGAAAGAGTCCGGGTCAAAGCACAGATCTGGTGGTTTTCTCCATCTGCAGAGCTCCAGCTTCTCAGCACCATTTGGGAGGGGGACTTGTAGCCTACAGGGGAACTGTGCTGTTGGCCTCTTGCTACGTCTTCTTTGCCAAAAAAGAAAAAAAAAATCCTTACAAAATATACATAGTGATGAGAAAGAGATTCCAAATACTCAGGAGCTTGTTGCTGTAGCTGCCCCCTTGCCTATTGAAAGGCAAAGCTCAGCAGAGCTCAGAAACGAAATCTGACTCTGAGTTGTTATAACCATGAACCATTTCTTTCTATGGAGCTGTGCAACAGACTGGAACTCAGGCAGTAAAAAGTGCTTGTGTTGCCACCCACCAGGTGTCTAGAAGGTGGTCTGCTACGCTCACATTCACTGAATTAATAAGGCCACTATGCCTAGAAAACCCAGAAAGTGACGTCTGACTTCCGCATACAAGAAACCAACATTTCAGTGCAACTCCCTCATATGGATTTTGTAACCAAATCCTAATTACTGATCAGTCCTTCTCAAAAATCTGCTATGAATCAAGTGCACATCAGAATACTTAATTGGCAGAGTTAAAAAACATCAAATCCAATAATGAGCATTGCAAACAGAAACACCGACAATATATTATTTTAGTGACTAATATGTTGCTATTATTTTCAACTCAAAAGACCAAATATGTACTGTTTTCCCTATGTGTAGCATATGAGAAAATCCAGATTATATGCACTTCAATTTTCATCTGTTTCCTATCAAACAGTCCACTTGCATTTCACTCATAATGGTAAAAGCAAGGCTAATCCATTCAGAAACTGACTGTCACTTCCTGAACCTGAGCTTTAATCTCATCTCAAACTATGTTCTATAACAACCAAGATAATACTTGAGAAGTGATAGATCAATCCCTTCACTGTTCAGAGAAAAATGATGTATTTTTTTATTGTACTTGAGAAAAAAATATGAAAAACAGATTTTGAGCTATTTAAAAGTGCCAGTTTCTTTAAAACTTAAAGAATATAACGATTGGCATCTTACATTTGTATCAGGACACCCACTGGGAATTAAGTTCCATGTCCAGAATGTAAACTCCTAAATATTATGGGCACATAATGGAAAGATTGATATTTCTTTAATGATGACACTGCCAAGGTAATAAAACCTTACACCGCAATGTTACCTCTTAATACCAAAAATATACAGAAATAAACAAATAGAACATGTTGAGAAATTATACAGAAACTCTGTTAAACATTTTAAAGGGTAATAAAAATGCCTTTGGCCCATTAAATGCACTCTACTGACTACATGAGCCAGTGCCAAAAAGTATCAAAACTTTTACAAAGAAAGAGAAATAAAAGAAAAAGGTCTAAGAACTTGGTAGTGTATGTTCTCACTGAATAATCAAATGAACGTGCTGGGCATAACCCAGGAAAAAGCATATGGGCCGTTTCATCTTACAGAAACCCCAGTGCACACACATATACATGTACACATTGTGTAAACACATATATATTTATACCCACATGCACACTTGATATGGGCATGGGAGCCCACGTGATGGTTTGCCAGGAATATGATACAATCAATTGTCATTCTGCCCTTATCTATTCAGCAATGTAATTCTTTTGGCTTTCTCCAAAATGTAAAACTCCAGGGTAAATCCTAATGTTATGTTAAGAAACCTGAATCACCTATTAAAAAATCTTTCCCCTTTTCTCCATTTTTACTTCTAGCAGTTGAGCAAGTTTTTGCCCAGATGCAAAGAAGTGTCTCACAGTCCCAAGCCCAATTTCTTCTGAGCACTCAAATGTCCTGGGACATAGATTTTTCCAGTTCTGCCAATGACAGATCAAACTTAGAAATAAGTACTTCTTATTTTATTTCAGAACTTATTTATGCCTAAAAAATTATGACATGTATTAATATCTGAATCAATGTGTATTTCTGTATCTCTTGTGCAGCAAATTCATGAAGCAAGATCCTAATCTTAGAACCAACTGTTAAAATGACACCTACTGTAAATTATTCTCAAAAGTAAACTTTTTATCTAGAGCTGACCATAATTCCAGATGCTGTTCTATCCCTAAACTTGTGGATCTCTTTTTAAAAGGCAATGCTTTGGGTTTTTATACTGCACACATGTCTAGTTGCAGTAATGAGCACCTCAAACCTTGTGATTGCATTTGCTCTGGTGTCTCTTTATGTGTCCAAAAGAGATAGGACAGACCCTGTGCATTAAATGATTATTGGAAAACAATATGAAGCCAAATGATACTTTCCTTGAAACTTCTGAGTTCATTTCTCTGCTATATCTTTTATCAGAATTTCACATGCTCTACTAAATGAAAATAACAACCCACAATGAGCTGACCTCTCTGCCACGTATAAATTGCAACCCATTAGATGCAACCTCTTGAAAGATGACAAGGGACTCCTCTATCATGTTATTCTCAAGTCAGCTGTCTTTTAAGGATACAAAATACGTAAAGCATCTCCCAGAGTCACTCTAACTGAGTTTGGATCCTTTCAGTAACAGTTTTAGAAAATAAATCACTATCTTGAAGTGAAACGATTTGAGTAACTCTGTGTGGGTGAAGAGGAAATTGATGACTTGCTTGGAAAAATCCAAAGACAAAGGAAACACAGATTAAAATTTTCACTTTGCTATTTGAAACAACCACAAAAGGTTGGGAAGTCAGACTGGGATTACTCCAGCAACTGTGTACACTCCTCTCTTTGTACAGGAATGGTAATTTAATCTATTTACAGTGACTTGTACCGTGACCTCTGGAAGGCGTCACAATAAACTCAGAAAGGATCTATGAAAAACATGTTTGAAAAATTCATATCTAACCACACGACAAAAAGTTTGGCTTCCTGTTTGAAACAGATGGAAGAGATTTCGCATAAAGCCCATGTAGTTTCATTTTCTTGTGTTCAAACCCAAAACAGCTGAGGTCTAAGTGACTTGAAATCACTAAATAGTCATTTTTTCCCTTTACCTAATTTAATTTTTCTCTAGCTGTTGAATTTATGCATCCTTCAGCTGCTAAGCTAATATGTGGCATGTGACCTTCAAGGAATTTTCCATGAACATTGCTATGTAGGGCTGGAGTCAGGTTAAAACAAGATGCACACACACACGGAGGCAAGAGTAAGCATCTCCCCCATGCTCATTCTAACAGCTTGGGCCAACTGAAACAGTATTTTCCTGAAGAGTTTGAAATACTATCAACAGCACAAGCATAAGATTTCAGATTTAGTCTCTTATCCATCTATTTTTTTCTCCAGGCATTTTGTTGGAATTGTGTAAGTAATAACAAGACAACATAATTGACAGGGGAGAAAAAGGGTATAATAAGGATTAGCAGCACAGATAGTTTCTTATCAGCCAAACCAGGAATAAGAATGTAGACATGAGTAAGAATTTCATAGATAACATTTGGCAGCTGGTCTAAACCATGGGTAGGATGAATGAGGTGAACCTGGAATTAGTGCAGAGGTCTCTTCTGCTTCAGCAGTAACTGAAGAGCTCATAATGCTGATCCTGCATAGAGTATTATCATTAATACACATAGTTCAACCTACTGAGTTAATACAGCTCACACTATCCTGTTAATTCATTTGCCAAGCTAATCAGTCATTAACCACTCTTGTGTTTCGTCATTTATTTAATTTCCACATTTTGTAATATTTTCATTCACACCTAAAATCATAGAAGGCTATTAATGAAATGGAAGGTGGTTTGATATGGTATTTTCAGTAACATTTCCTGGAAAGTGTGTAAAATTATATATTAATCCAATTAAGTCCTTGCTTTCCATCAAGGAGAGCATTTCTCACACACAAACACAAAATTTCACCTCAAGTTATAATTCTTTGTCTTCTTGATAGGATCACAGGATAATTCCATTTGGGAGGCACCTGCTGAAGTGTCTGGCCTAGCCTGCTGCTAGAAGTGAGGCCACACCAGGTTGCTCAGCGATTCACAGATTCAGTTGGGACTCAAAAACTTGAAGAAGTGGAGACTACAACCTCTCTGAGCAACACAATATCCCAATAAGATAATACAGTGCAATTAATTTCATGGGCAAATCCATAAGTCACACTTTTTGAGATGCACATCCTTTTACTATATATCCTCAAAAGCAAGAGGATCGAAAAGAACCGAAAAACATCCCCATCTCATTCTATTTTCATTTTTCACACATTTAGTTTTTGATTAGTTGAACTTTATAAAACTTATCTGTGTGAGGCTTCTCATGCGTGTGATCCAAAGTAGATATGTATGTAAATGAATAGCATGTTTTTACAGATCCAAGATATTTCTCTCAACAGTTGCATCTGAACTTATCTGAGACCCCTGGGACTGCATACCCTGGTTCCAGATGTACCTCTATTTGCCCACACAGTGTGTAATATCAATAATAATAGCACCAGCCTGGTGTGTGAGCCCAGCCTGCTGCTCTCCCCGTGGCCTGCAGTGAATGAGCACAATTGCTCAGCTGACATCTCCACTATTCTTGGAAACAAAGCTCAGCTAGACCATTCAGTCAACCCTGACTGTTCTGATTTTTATGTAAAGATCACATATTAACTTCAACTCTTTCTGCTGCAAGAACTTCATCATCTGTAGCAGTTTTATGTACCACTTTTATTTTTTTTTCCTGTGAGCTTGCGATAGTGTTTTGTTTCTCCCCAGTGATAGTAGAAAAGGACCTGATGAGGGCCATGAAACTTCTGCTGCATTGCAGAGCAGTTTTTAGGAAAGGTCCTGCTATAGTTGGCTATTTTTATGTTCTGGCATCATTAGATGTCTGGAAAAATGCCCTGAAAAATTGAGTCCAGGCACATTGACTTCAGAAATTGTTATATATTAACCAGAAATTTCCTTTTTCCCCACCTACTTTTAAAAATTTTAACAGTGGAATATATTGAAACATGCAGAGAACTGTAAGACGGCCAAGGGGACTTACATAAAACTCACTTAAATGATCCACTTCTGCAGCAGAATAAGTCAGAGGAAATATCAGCTAGGAAAGAGGATATCTAAAGAAAGTGACTGCAAACTGCTAGTTAAAAAAAAAGTGTGATATCCCTTTCAATTCCCCTTTTTCTACTCTCAAAGAGCCACAGCTAATTGGATTGCTTTCTGAAAGACTCCCATCAAATCCATTTTACTCTCTAGAAACAAACAAACAAAGAAGTCACCCTTTCTTCAGCACAGGATGTTTGCAGGCTGAGTACTTGAAGGGCAGATTTGTCCTTTGGTGTTGCATTCAAATGCAGTCACTTCACGTTGGGCAACAAGCATCTCCCGGGAGATGTGACAAGTGTTGAAATGTGTATGACAAACCCCATTCATCTGCCCCCTGCGTTTCACAGCCCAGCATCTTTTGTCTGTGGGGAGGAAGGGAGCGGAGTGCCTCCAGGATGAGGGCAAGGTTGGAAAGCGTGATCAGAGCCCGAATGCACTGGCATCTGTTAGGAGCACAGGGAGTTGAAATGATATTTCTAAGAACTCCCGTGACAGTTTATAACCACGTATTCCAAGAAAACTCCCAATATAGGCACTGTCATAAACAAAGACTGCAGGCTATAAGCAACAGATGAGCTAACCCTCCTGCCTTTTGGGGCATATTTCCTTTGGCCTGGAGCAGGGATAGCCACCCTGGCACAAGGTGGGGAAGGGGACAGTGGGTGGCTCTGCTCTTTGAGGCCAGGGTACAGGTGAGAGAACAGGACCGAAGTGTTCCTCGCTGGAATGGCAATGGCAGCCAGGCTGCTCCCACCCACCCTGCTCCCGTGGCCTCTGAGGCTGACCAAGGCTGGGGACACCACAGCAACGCCTCTCCTGAGGTCTTGCCTTCAGCCCAGCTGCTCTGTGGCACAGAGTGGATGTGCTCCTTTTTGGCTCATTCTCTGCCCAAGGACAGGCAGAGGGGCAGCCCCAGGAGATGCTGCACACATCCCAACCACCTCTCTTATTCCAGTTTCTCAATGCTAGCATTTTGGAAGAGAAAGCCCCACACTCTGCTGACAATCCCAACATCCATCAAACAGTCAGTTCCACCATCACTTTAACTGCTTTCCTCAAAATACGCTCAGAGCCTGAGTTTTGGCTCACCTGGCATTTGACTAATCATATCAAAGTCCTTACCTATGCTTTGTTTCTATTTTTATTTTCCCCCCATAATATTAGCTTCAGATGTCACTGTTTTGCTTACTTTTTAATTGAAGACTTTGACATTTTTAAGGCACTTTATATTTCCTATCTTGGCAATATTCAAAAAAGGATTACACAGATGGGCAAATAATCATATCAAGATTTGAGGCAGTGCTTCCCTTCATCTTGGTCCACTTGGGTAAACTCACACCACATGCCAGTGTGAAGTATTCTTGTAAAGAAGACAAGGGCTGTAAATCCCTGCTGAAACTTATTTGGGAAGGGTAATTTTGGCTATGCAAAAATGGAATATATTAAATGTAGTACAGGTGAAATTTGCTGGGAAGAGTTCTGACATTTGTAAGTTAAACAGATGGTACCTATTAGAGAGGCTCCAAATTCTGAGCAAATGTAAGATAATATAATTTTATATATAATTTATACAGCAATTTTACATGTTGTCTCTTCAGAAAGAAACACCAAACCCTTTTCAATTCCACAGTCCCTGGCCTTTAAAATTCAATAAATTCCCTTCAGTTACTCCTAGGCATTCCATGTGCAAAGGCACTGTAATATTTTTTCTTATTTCTGAATAGGTGTTCTTAGACAGTGACTTTAAGGGAGCTGTGCAAAGATGCAAACATTTGCTGTCTTCTTTCTCCTTTACAAAGCACCTGCATCTGTCTTCTTCACGCTTTATCCCCAGGGAGAAGGGAAGGTGGGAGCTCCACAAGCAGCAATGGCAGCCTGAACCACCCCTGAAATGCAAGCATGAAAAACGTGATGGGGCTGATCCTACCTTGGGTGGTCATGAGTTAGGAACCACAGCTACAGAACCTAGTTTCCTTGAAGATATCCATGTCCTTCCTTGCCTTATTGCAAAGATTCTACACCACAGTTGGCAAATTATCCCAGCAAGCTCTGGGATATCAGTTTTGTTAGAATAATTTGCTACTGAATTAAGTTTCTCTGTAAACCTTTAATTTCTTACTGTGCTCTAGTGGATTGGGGGGCACCTGAGACTCACTCGTAAAACTGCAGGTGTCGGGTTTCTAGCACACAGTGTAATTCTCACAAGGAGTTTTAAAAGTTAAAGCCACTCTCCCACATGAAGGTGGTCTAATTCCTGACAGGTAAGGCTGCTTGTAAGGGGCTGCTTGGTCCCATTGTTCTCCTTTCCATGGCACTGCCTTTGGCTCCTCCATGGCACTGCAGAAGGAAAACCATGCCTACCAGCTGGAAAGACTGGTGAACAAAGCCAAGGACATCATACATGGAAAAATCTTCCCAGGTCAAGTGGGGAAACTGACAAAACACAAGGGGTTTTAAGATATCCCCTAGAAAAACAGCAGCTGCTTTCTTATAGAAAGATGCAATAGTTACCAGCATTGCAGCCATCTAGGCCAAGCCCTGTGGCAATTGCACAGTTCCTGCCTCTGCTGCTGTGTCTGCAACAGAATCAAACCTAACCAGCTTCAGATGGCCTCTTTTCTCTTCACATCATCTATAAATATATATTTCCTCTTTTAATTCCAACATGAAACTCCCTTAGCTTGAATCAGTGACATGTTTTAGATTTGGCATCTTAGACCTCTATGCAAGAAGAACTGAAGTGCCACTTGACATGAAGGTAGCTTTGTAACTCCACAGGGTGTGTGGCACATGGACACAGACCTGGAAAGCAGCAGGATAGCACAGTCCCAATGAGTGCAGCTCTTCTGAGCTATGCAAACATAATTTCAAAAATAAAACATAAAAATAATAATTTCAAAACATAAAAATACGAAATATGTCAGTGGTCCAGAACCAAAAATTGCCATTTGCTGGCTCTCAGGCAGCCATAACTTTCAGGAGAAGATTCACAATGGAACTGGAATCACATGAGCAATTGTACTGATTCAATATCATTTACAGTTGTTACCATCCTCAAATTCAGCCATGCAGTGTAATAATAATGTTATGAATCATTTCGATAAAATCCACCTTCTACACAAAATGACAAATGTGAGTAGCTGAGAAAATGTGCAGATTGCCTGGATCTGCACACAAGAGAAGAGGCCTGCTCAATTTCAAAACAATAATAATTTTTTAAAAATTGGTTAGGAATATAAACATTGATAAACTTACCTTACAAATATTATTTTAAAGATACCTGTGACAGGCTGCCTGAAGTCAAAGCCTAATACAGCAGTTATCTTCAAGGGGACTTTGTTTAAGAGGAAGCACGTGCTTCAGGGCTTTGCTGGGTTCCAGGCACAATGTCCTAATAGCAATCACCTGCAGTCTCTGCCTTATTCCAGCAGGCATTTTCCTGTCCAAATCCCAGGACAAAAATCCCAGAGTGCTGTAAGAGTTGCTCTGAGTGACCAAGAATGAGAGAAGGGCTGCAGGCTGTACTTTGTTTTACATCTTTATGAGGCAGAACATAAGGTTTTCTATTCTTTGCATACATATGCAGAGTATTATCCATATGACAACCATAACAAAAGAAAGAAAATTAAAGCCAGACTTATTGGAATTAATACAAAATAAACAGTTTGCTTAATATCTCTGTCTCATTTGTCTTACGACAAAAGTGGAGCAAATGCTTCTGTCTAAGCTTAGGGGTGGTGGTGTAGATTAGAAAAAACCCCAAAATATTTAGCTTACCTCACCTGAAAGCAATCTCCTCTTTGATCTTGTTTTGCTTGAATTACCAGCACCACTTCTTCTCCGGGATCATCAATTCCTTCTCCATCTCTATTTGTTCTTTTCCATGGAGCTGCATGGTACTTAGTTGCTGGCTGGGGCTAAACCCTGACAGGTCTTCATTTCTGTAGCTGCACAGACACAAACTCTGTAGATTTTACACTACTCAGGTCATATCACTGACCGCCGTGCTTGGCCTTTGCTGCTAATAAATATTTTCTTGGATTTACTTTTACACCCCAAGCCTCTAAGAGTTTGAGCTTTGTACAGACCAAGAGCACTGATATGAATACAATAGCATTTGTCTTTGCTGTATAGATTATATTCCATTAGAAGAACATCTGTAAGGCTGAAAAGTAAGACCCTGTTAGGCAGCAGATGGTGCCGATTCAGTCCTCTTTGGAAACAACCTCTGGTTACTGCATGCTCCATAGCATTCCCACTGACAGCATGGCATGTTTTGGCTGAGATGTAGATCCTAATTTTTAAGGATGCTGAAGCTCAGGTGAACAAGCTCCCAGAAAGCTGATGGATCAAAACTAAAGTAAATTTATACTATTTTTAAAAAAAATATTTATAAACATCAAACTGTGTATAATAAGAGAAAACAGTGTTGATCATGCAGTTTGTTGGTCTCACCTAACACAATCACATTACCAAGTTCTTTGGTGAGGAACAAGGAGAGCACTGATGGATAAATATTTGTTTGTGTGGTTCTTGTCCCATTTTCTCTATGATTAAATGCATTCCTTTGAGCTAAGCTATGTTCTTCACTTCCAAACAGTGAAAATGCTTGATGTATTAAAATGTTCCCAAGTTGATCCCATGTGCTTTTCAGAGCCCCATCTCTATCCTGCCTCAAGAGGGATACATGAGCTGAGGCTGGACAGGCTCCCACCAGTGCAGAACCATTTCCAAGCACAGCTGGGGCAGGTGGCCAGGGAAGGGGCAGGGCATCCTTCCAGATGGACAGGAACTCCAAACAAGGCAGCACTGTCAAAATTACACAGGGGAGATCAGATCCTCAAGCAGTTAATAATAACCAGCTGACACAGACTATGCAAATCTATATAACCCACTGACCCAAAGAAGCAGTGGATTTGTTTATCCTTGAGCTACACCAAGAAGCTTCCAGAAATGTGCCAGCTTCCAAAGCAGCTGGATGTCCCTTGCACAGGGACATGGTTTAGCTCTGGCACTCAGTGCCTCACTGAACAGCATTTTAAACATTTTAAACTCCAACTTTGCAATACATAGCATGGTAGTGATTAGGTGAGGTTTTGCAATTCATCTCCCCCAAGTTATGATACTGCACAAAGGTGCAGCATCTCGAGGTGCATTCTGCTCTCACAGCCCCACAGAGCTGCTGTGCAAAATCTTCAAGTGGGCTTTAGCAGAGGTGGCCACTGAGAGCTGAAAGAAGTTCAGAGATGCAAAGCCCTGGGGGAATTTGAGATAGGGCTGCTACCTACAGACAGCACAGAATGGGATGGTGTAATTTGAAGCAGCAGCTGGCACTGTAAAGTTAAACAAATCTCACTTCAGCCTCTGGGCAGCCCCAGATCAGCTGATGACAAAAAAAGGATTTGCTTGTGCTCATGTATATCATGAAGATAAAATAAGCTATTTGACCACAAAGAAAAAAGCTGTCAGAAAAGAAATGCATGCAATTTGGTGATGAATATAAATGTAGAATAGAGAGAGAAAAGTCCCTTCCCATGAAGCTGCAAGGTCTGTGTGCCCTTTAGGTTCACCTTCAGAGAATCCTCAGCTCCTGCCAGCTGTTTTACCTTGCCATGCCCAAATTATCCCTGTTTTTCAGACCATGTGCTCATCAGTCTTTGACAAGAAACAACTGACAAAACAGCCTAACTTGAACAAGCCCTTGTTCCGTTTCTAAGCTGTCTCCTACTGTCACCTCCTTCTTCCTCCTGTCACTGTGCCCTGAGTCCTGCCCTCTGCTGTAGCTCACTTTTCCCTTATGTCTTTACAGTGAGTGAAAGCACAATTACAAACTGCCGTGCAGAACACCTATTCTCCCTTCCAGGAGAAAGATGGAGCTTACTGTGTGTACATCATGTCAAGCCATGAAGGACAGAATAGCAAACACTGTTACTGTTCAAAAAAACTGATTTGAATACCAATTTCCAACCTGGTTGATTTTGCAAACCCCTGCCAGGAAGAAGTTAAGAGTCTTCTCTCAACATGCTCCCTGAAAAATAAGTCATTACATTGACATAGACACATATTGATAAGAGTAGGCTCACACTTGCCCTCAACAGTGATTATCCTTGTTTACTAGTATACTAGTTTAAAAACCTAACCTATATATAAGTCTCCAGAGATGTATTTTTGGGTCTCTGGATGTGGGAGAGCAAAGGGTCAGGGTCACCAGGGTGCTGGTGGGTAGAGGGAGAGGAGATGACTGGCAGAGAGGCAGCAAGAAGGGGCATTTGTTGGGATGGACTGGCTGGGGTTATAGCTCCTGCCAGTGGCAGGACCTGTCCAAGGAAGAAGCTGAGGTTTGGATGCAGGTGGCAATCCACAGCTCCACTGATTTTTATTTAGCTGTTTGCACCCTTTGTGTAGTGGAGCCAAGATCACCACATTACTCCCATCACATTCCAAATTATAACTCCCAGTTTCACGGTAATGCATCATGCTGTATAAATAGTGATGCAGTGCTCCCACAGAACACCACAATCCTCAAATGGTAATTACCACTCAGCAGAAAAATACAAGATTCTCCCATTTACAGCCATGCAACTGCCTTTAAGATGAATATGGTATTAGGAAACTTATGCCAAAGCTCTACAACATTGTAAAGGACATTTTGGGTTGGGGTGGGGGTAGCATATCATAGGCTTCATCAGAGCAAACTCTGAAACTGCCACCACAGACACCCACTTGGAAAAAAATGAAAAAGAAGTGTCAAAAAAATAACATGCAAGATTTAAAGACAGATTTGCAGCCTTACTGTAGCATCATTTAACTTCCACTTATACACACTGATTTATTTCAGAGAAAGTCCAGTCTATTTTCTTCTCCAGATAACATTTGTCTGAATTTCCCTGAATCCTCTGCTGACTGTCAATGGGTAGCAAGTGTGGAAAAAGCAGTCACATGGAAGATTAACTTCACTGTGGTTGTTCAAAGCCAAGTGTAAGTCCAAGATTGGATCCTAGGTGAAAGAAATTCTGATAAAACCAAGGACCAAATCTTTAATTCTGAGCTTGCTCACTAGACAAATGTAAGCATAAAATTAAAATAGCTTTGATACCAGTCATTTTTAACTCGGAGGAGAATATGTTGGAATCAGTGATGTTGTACCTGTTTAGGTTATCCAGGATTTTGGCCCTATACTTGTTCTCACGTGTGTCCCTTTTGCTTGATGTATTTCAAGGGAAATAAGGACTTTATATGGGATATAATTACACTTTGGTCTAGTATCTTGAGTTATTTTTCCAGCGGAAACATCTGGGTGGGAAAACTTGACGCTTCAAAAAGCATGCCAAAATTTAGTGCAAGTTTATATTTACCAAAGGAACATTTGACATTTCATTGATGCATCACAAAGAGAAATAAGGGACACACCTGACAGGATTATCTCGTAATGAAGTATTTTAAAACAAACAATGGCACTGCCCAGCAGTAAGAAAAAGCAAAGCAAAGGCAGGAGAACTAAAAAGGAAACAGCTCTGATCTACAGAGAGTGTGAATATTACTCACAGCACAACGACACATAGTACAGGAGAAAGCTTGAACAAAAGCATATCCAAAATGCTGGATATTTTTCAATAGGTCAAGGTATTTTCAATGCAAATACAAAAGTACTTTATTGTAATTGCATACCCTATCATCTTAAGTGTTTTCAAAAATCAGCCATGCATAAATTTTAGTGTGGTGATTTTAAATTTCTTTAGAGATATTTTTGCTTTCAGTCCATCTTATTATAACAGGCCTTTCTCACACAATTTTCATGAGACCTCTAAAGACACAGTGGTTTTCTATCCCCAAATTACCATACACAAAATAGATTGGGTTTATCAGAGATTTGCACTATTTTTCAGTTTCCTGTCTAAGCCAATCTCAACTTTCCTGGCAAATGATAATGAAAAAGACCATTAAGCAAAGCAATAAAGAGTAATATAAAAGCTCATTATAAGCCCAATTCATAAAATTACAAGCTGTAGTGTGCAGTACGCCCAAGTAAAACCGAAAACCAAGTTCAAGCATACCAAACGAGATTATAAATTAGCTGTTGTTTTTCTGCCTGAGAAAAGCCATTCTTTAATGAGCTTGGAAACACAGCTAAATATTTTCTTTCATAAATTCAAGAAAAAGCCATACCACTATTGAGACTTCTGCTGGGCAGCTTTTTCTCGTCTCCCTTTTCCTCTTTTAAATTTTAAATATTGCATAGGAACCATTTGCTCTGTGAGGTTCCCATAGTTAGGACCAAACCCTTCTCAGAGGAATTTTGGCACCTTATTAATTAGCTGGTTATGAGAAGGAGCTGCACTCTTTCAGTGACTCCTATTTCACCATCAGTAAAGTGTGACACCATAATAAATTTCCATCAAGCAAACTATTTCTGGTAATTCCCCCTAATTAACACCAGACTGCTAATAATAAATTAGGCCCTATGTGTTTCTGATATAACCAAGATCTTGTCTGAGCACAAGATATTAACCAATGTCCCAAGAAAGTAAAACTTGAACCTAAATTAAGCCTTTGCTGGTAAAAGGATTTATATGCAATTTTGTGAGAAACCCTTTGAAGACCTCATATAGGGCATTTTGACCAGCAAATATTTTGAGTGACAGAGAGATTTGTTCTGTGCTGAGCAGTGAAAGTGGATTTATTGTGAAAACACACCATTGCATTTTAAGCCTATAAATCTTACACTGGATTACAGCATCTTAATGAATGAATGACAGATCTCTTTTTTTGTTGGTCGGTGCATTTTAATGTTACATGACGTTGTGATTGATAGAAACCAAACCTTTGCCATTAAAATGTCAAATGCAGACTTCATGCCTTTAAAAATTTGGCTTCTGGAGCTTAATGTACTGTTTGCAAATAGACTTGTGTTTGTCTCGCTCATAGCCTAAACACTGAAGGGGAGGCAAGTTTTCTGTAAAGTTGCCTCTAAATTTTATAGAGCTGTGTGCAGTGTTTTCCTTTGCCTGTGTAAATAAAAGTAAAATACAGCAGTGCATTTTCCTGTTTAAGAGATGCTCAGTGAAGGGGATTCTTACCAGACTGATATCATGAAGGAATGGGCCCTGTCAGAGCAGACAGTTCAGTGCCCCACGGTGAAAACAGAGCATGCCAAGGCTGAGTACGGTATCAGACAATCCTGCCAGAGCAGGCAGTATTTCCTTGGACAGTGTCAGCTTAGGAAAAATATTAAACCCTTCCAGAGAAACAGTGCAAAGTATTCTAGGCAGGCAGCAGAATGGAGAAGGACAGCAAATAAACAGTAATTGGCCAATTAAGTTTTACATTTACATATTCTACAGCATTCAACACAGTATTCATACCTTTCCATCCATCTTGAGAAAACATGAAGAATCAGAGACTCACCGAGCTTGGAAGGGACTTTGACTAGTCCAAGGGCTGTATCCAGTTGGGTTTTGAATATCTCCAAGTAGAAAGACTCCACAATCTCTCTGGGCAACCCGTGCCAATGTTTACCATCCTCACAGTTGTCCTCTCACTACATACCAAACCTGGCTGTTTTCTTGACTCCCCTGTGCAGGTATTTGTAGTCATTGATGAGGTCTACCCTGAGTCCCTCTTTTCCAGGCTGAGCAGTCTGAGCTCTCTCAGCCTCTCCTTGTGTGACAAATACTCCATGCCCCTCACCACCTTCCTTGCTCTTTACTCCAGTACAGCCATGTCTCTGGAACTGGTGAGACCAGCACTGGACTCAGCTCTCCAGATGGGTCTCACCAAGGCTGAGCAGAGAAAGATAACTTCTCCCATCTGCTGGCAATCCTCTGCCTAATGGACCCCAGGAGGCTGGTGGTCTTCCTTGGCTCAGAGGAGTTATCACTGGCTCATGGTCACCTTGGTGTCACCAGGACTCCCTGGTCCTTCCCTGTAAAACGAAGCTAAAAAACCCATAAAACCTGGAGAATGAGCAGCTCAGATACTATCTATTCATGTGTACAATCATGGCTTTCCTTTACTGGCTATGATTCAGGAGAAGAAAGTATCCAACAACCACAAAATAACTGAAGACAGAGAATTTCAGGTATTGAGTAGGGTTTATTCGCTTGTTATGTTTTTCAATTGTAATTAAACTTGCAAATGTGAACAGACACAATTTAATGCCAAAGATTATTAAACACAAGCAAAGAAATCACCAGGATTTAACAGCTGGTATTTTAGCATAAAACAATGTTTGCAAAGCAGCTGGCATGGCTAGATGATGCAAGTAGCTCTGTGAAGAAATAGGTACACAATTAACAGACCAACACACAGTGAACCACAACTCAACTCCTGCTTTTATGTTTACGGCGTTGTTATATTAAGCATTTATATTTACATGTAATCCTGAATTATTTCATTACAACTTACTGAAACTATCATCATGGATCAATTATTCACTTATAAAGACATTCTACCTCCAAACAGAGTTAAGCCAAATTCTCTCACAGGCAGTTTTGGAAGAAAAACAACGACTGACTGAAAATGCATGCAAAGATCTACAGTAGTTAGGTTACTAATATATCTGTCCTGACTCACTCCCTCATAACATGAATGCTGTATGTGTGTTGTATGAAAAGAAGTTGGGAATCCCACTAAATTCCCAAGTGATTTTTTGCTATGTCAAGTCTGCATTCAAATACACATTTATAATTATGTTTCTCAATGCACATGCATACGTGTGCATCTAGAAAAAAGTGTATTTAAACACATACACTCAGACCCCAAAAGATCCTAGAGGTAAAGGCAGGCTTAAAATAAAACAAAATAATACCAGGATGAAATAGTTCTAAACAACAACAACAAAAAAAGGTAATAAATATTCAGTGAGATATATGGCATTATTATAAAGTGCTCTACTAAAATCTCACTTATTAAAATAACAATAAAAATTATGTTCCTTTTAATTGATTTATATAATTTGGTAAAGCCATTAAATATTCATTATCTATCAGTGACTATGCTTCCTTTAAAATTTTAAACAAATACATAAAAGCAGAAATTAAAAGGCAAAGCAGCTAAATGAAGCAGTTCTATTGGAGCCTTTCAGGCTTTTGTCCTGAAATTCATCAACAACCTCAAAATTTCAAACCCTAGAGCATATGGATTAAAAATAAAATTCCAATTAAAATTATGAGGCTAAACAAAATTTAACTGGATTTTAAGGAAAATGACAAACTGAGAAGTTTTTATCCTACGTTAAAATTGCAAGGTTTGAATCGCAGAAATTACGTAACGCCTTTTCCTGTGCATTTCCCCCTCTTTCCTCACACATGTGCAATAAAGCTCCACTGAAACCTAGTCCGTAGGTCTCATTTCTCCACATTCCACTTAATTTTAAAAGCAACCTGGCTTATATGCTACTGTATCTTGTCCAGTCTGCTTCCATCCTTCTGATTTTCAGCCAACTCACAAAAGGGTAGATCTACAAGAGTGTAAACATTTTAAACAGCTTTATACCGTACCACCAAATTTCTTATTTACCAACATTCATCAAATTTACTAAATTTTTTCTGTACCACTGGAAGTTAAAAAAGAAACGTGGTAATATTGAACAAAAACAACTTCAGGAAATAAAGTGAAACAGCCCCACAATGTGAACCTGTCCCACTGAATCAATAAAAAGCCAAATATTTTTTCATATTTCAGTACAGCAATATTGAGATTTTTCCCACCTCTTTTGCTGATGTTCCTCATTACAATTGCTTTACTCAACCATAGCAAATTTTTTTTACTTTTTTATCCACTGTTTTATGGATAAAATTATCCCTTGAATCAGTAAAAAAACCCACCCCACAACAAAAAAAACCAGTAAGTGGTTCTTTTTAATGTCTACTAGAAAGAGCACTAAAGACTAACAATTCAGCTCTGACACCCTAGTTGAATCAAACAGCATGTAAATTCAGTTTCCTTCAGGAATTTGCTCTGATCTCAAGAGACCCCTTTACTGTTGAGCAATTCTGCTGAAGCAAATTCACCCTGTGCAGAGGAGCACACCTCCTCCTTGGCTGCCTGCAATTGCTCCAATTAAGCCAGTTAAGCCCTAATTTGAAGCTAAGGGGACTGAGCTGGTGCACTGGTCTAGCTGCTGTGTGGATGCAAAATTCCTATCAAGCCACAGAATCAGCTGATCTGGCTAGTGGGAAATGCATAATGACAGCATTGTCTCTCTGCTCCCTTGCAAGATCTGAGAGGTACTGAGCTGCTTCAACCAATGGAATACCATTTAACAATTCATTCCCTACATCTGGAAGAAAAGAAAAAAATAAATCCTTAACTAATAAAAATCATAACAGCTGAGCAAGAAAGTTAAGTTTTCAGTACGCTACCTGGCACACCACCAATATACATATTCATGAGCTACCTGGTAAAGAATGTACTGAGAAAAAACCAATGTCCTCAGCTGCACTTCAGCAGCTTCCCTCATTCAACACCAGAATCTCACATTCTGGATACAAAACGCTGTTACCTGCAGATTCAGCACAATTTCCCCTTTACAAGGCACTTAAAGCTACCTAAAACCTGAACTGCAAACAGAAGAGTTGAAATCCCTGCTCCCATAAGATTTGATCTGACATTTTCATTCTATCAAACACACCCTCAGCAGCAGGGGTTTTTGGCTAGCATTCTGATAGTACATGAGTTACAGAAAAGTATCCTATTTATATTTTAAGTGGCATCTTGTAAATATTCTTTTTTACCAGCATAGCCACTTAAATGCTTTGTAAAAACCTCTGTCCCTTGCAAACCCACCAGAAATTCAAGTGCAAAGGCACAAGTACATGGAATCATGGAGGAAGCTTCCTGTACACAAATATAAGATTTTTTTTAAAAAACCCAAATTTTTGGAACTACGTATTTTGTGTAATTCTTATCTTTACTTTGAGTTTTTTTAATGGAGTTTAGCTGCAATACTTCTGGACACACTTTAAAAACATTACTGAAATAAAGTGATCTGGATTGCTGAATCCAATCTCCTTGTATTTATTGAATAGCAGCAAGACTGAGACCTCTAATATCAGGTATTTACTTTCATAGATGTTTCACTTCTCATAATGAAACAGAGATAAATGTGGTCATAAAATCATGAATTACAGTAATGTCCAAAGTGTAGAGATCTAGAGTAGAGTGTGTAGACACTCTAATTGTCTGGCTTGGGTGCAATTCCTGATACCTTTCTTTTTATGAAGCAAAATCATAAATTATAAACACTCTGAAAAATTAGTGTACAATCCTTTCTGCAAGTTTCCACATCACTTTTACATTTTAGAAAAATTTGGCATCAATAATTTTAACCAGTTATTGAACATGGACATTTTAACCTTCTGCTCAGTACATTTGTTACACAAGTCGAGCTCCAAGTTTCAGATATTGATAGAGTGGGCGTGTTTCTTGCACAGTGGCTTGTCCTTCTTGGAGAAGAAAGTCTGGCCCTCCAAGCTGTCACTACATACCTGAAATGGAGTAAGAAACAAAACAACACCCAATTCAGATGGATTATTCAGAATGCCAAATCATGGTATTGTTCTATGCACAAATACATTCCAAGAGTAAGAATTACCTCTTTTTTAGGGATCCTCTTTTTATGTAATACTAATGGATGGTGTAAGTATAACCTTTCTTAAGACAAGAGGTGCTTCAGTGAAAGCACAGTTAGATTCAGAATTTAAGAAAAAAACCCCCAACCATTAATATTGGGGCTTCTCTTTATAGTTTTTTGGTCATACAATATTAACAAGCAATACCTTGGCTACAGTGTCCTTATGTCAAAAGCACTCTTACTACTTTGGAAACACAGCCCATTCCCTTACGACCTTCCACACTTACTGCAAGGAAGTAAATGCTGAGGGTTAAATGCTGGGACACAGGGCTGCAATCCAGGACACCTTCGCTCACACCCATGCCAAAGGCTTACAATAGCAACACACCTTCCAAATAACTGGGAAAGCACTTTTTGTTTGGGCTCAGGGGATTGAAAGAGGTTAGAGCTGTTCACTCCCATATGGGTCAGGCTAGCACTGCTGCCAGGGTTTGTTTAAGGCAGACCAGCTTTACTTACAGAGCATACAAAGCAGGTGTCATGCCAAGTGTGGCCCAGGGCTTCAAGAAACCTGTCTCCAGCTTCAATGGGGAATTCACAGCCATGGCACATCGTACCAAAGAGGGCATAGTAATCTGCAGAGAGACACAAACAGCTTTTAAAGCATATGCAGAAAAGTAGGACTGACCTTCGAGAGCTTTGCTCTTTCATTGGCAATAGATTTGGACTTATGAGCTTTATTAGACTGAGTATACTGAATAAAGAGCTCCTAGATTGAAAGCCTGGGATGTTGACTTCTTGCTAATTCAGTTCTCTACCTCATCCTTTCAACTGGGCAATGCTTCCATCTTCCTGGTGTTTCATTTCCTTGAGATCAACAGTGGGCTGGAGTGGGGGAAATGCACTCCTTGAGAGCACCCATGTGAACTCTATATGCTCCAAAGTTCTCTCCAACTCTGCTTTGAAACCACACCCCAGCTGTTCACACTGCAGACCTTCTCAGAGAGCAATGAACTCCGACCTACATTCTGGTGCAATTTTCACCCCACAGTGCACTACTCAAAACCATGTAACCATTAGCCTTCTGTCCTAATTAGAGTCTAGAAATTTGGATCATCAGAATATCTTTCCAGTCACTGAAGTACATTACATGACTTTAAAAAAAAAAAAAACAAACAAACAAAAAAAAAAAAAAAAAAACCCAAAACAAACCAAAAAAACCTTCCTCTCCATTACTATGGAGAAGCTTCTCCAGCAATCTCAGGGAGCGGGGACTAAAACAAATGGCATTGAACCATTCAATTTCCTCAGCCCAAGTTGTCTGGTCTTTTTCACTTATTTCAACTCTCAAACTCCCCATTCTAGGAAACAAATGTTTTATTTCTGCAGAGACAGCAGTGGCATTAATGCTATAACATGAGAGAATTTGAGACCATCACACTACCATGGCAAACATGCCATGCAACATTATGTCTTCATAAGATGAAGTGCAGTCAAAGTGACAGCCATAACGAAGCTTTGGACTCCATCTACCAGTAGCAGAGTGTTACTAACACTCTGCCTCTAACAGGGAAATTAGATGCCAGGGGTCATTTCCAAAGGAGAATTATAAATGGTGGGAAACTGGGTAAAAGTGGATTTTGTTTCTCACCTGGATTGTACACATCTGCTGAAGCTCTAATGCTTACTGCAGCAGAGCCCACAGAGGATCACCAGATGTGTCAAGCCCAAGAGAAAAGTCTTGGTTTTGTTTCCTAAGATAGTGTTTTGTGTGATGACCTCCCTGAAAATGAATCATCATAGGAGACATCTCAACAGCAGATGTCTCTCAACACAAGTGCTCTGGAATAGCAAAGCCCTCGATAGCTGCCAGTTGCAAGAAACTGCTTCACTGATCACCTCCATTAATCCATGCTACTGGAATGAATTTGTAAGTGTTTAAGAAGAAAGCAAAATAAGAACATTAAATGGTAGGACAGACCTGTGCAAAACCCCTGAAGAACATGGTCTCATGACTGTACTCTTTCAGCTCTTTACATTTGTGGTCATACAGAATCTTACTGATATTTTCCTGGTGCCAGCAGTTAAAACCTTTTGTAAGTTGGCCTGTGGTTGTGTTGATAAGTTTATTGGCTTTTCTTCTGAAGAAAGGGCAGTAGATAAGGCAGAATGAAGGGCATCAGCTTTCTTTTGCATGCTTGAATTGCGATACCACAGAAGCCTTCCAAGGCAGACTTTTTACATAGTCACATATCAGTGCTTCCTGCACACAGCATTTTCAAAACTAGGCTACTAACTCTGCCCTTAAAAAATGTTCAAAGTTGTAGATATCCAGACTTTTATGTTAATTTTAGCCACAACATCTAAACCCAGAACATTCTGCAGATTAATTCCCCTTTAATACTAATAGCTAATGCTGTTATAATTTCAAATACAGATTTAAAATTAGAACTCTCCTTTGCACTAGGAATAAGGAAAGTTGGCAGTGACATTTACTCCTTATTTCTTTAAAATTAGTCATAGACTCATAACTCCAGCTGGACTGAAAGTCTTTGAAAAATTAATATAACTCAAATTAACATCTAGTTAGTGAGCCAGAGCCATTACAAAGTATCACTGCCAATAACACCTCACAGATTGTGTCTGCATTAACTTGCACTAGCAACTTTTTATCTCAGAAATAAACTTTGTAAGAAGTGTAGTACACTTGACATCTTACCACAGTTTTTCCCACTTATAGTATAGAAAAAGGCACATTTTGTACAGGAATTGTAACAGTAGCACAAATCAATGTACTGCGCGACAGTCATTTGGTGGCAGGAACAAGAATTGAACCTTAGGAGAACAAATCCTCTCATGAGCTTTCCACCCAAAGGGGAGTTATTGATTCCTCCAGTACTATTTTTGAATCATCAAATGGTTTCAGGATTAGGGGCTTCACATGGCTTCAGGATGAAATTTCACCGTGCTGTCACACTGGAGGATGCCACTCGTATACCCATTTCCTCTGCTGCTCCACAAATTCAATAGGAGTAACACCCTACCCTACATTTGTCACCAAGTTAGCAATAACCTACTGTGTCCTTTTGTATCAGCCAACATCTCAGTAAAGCAGCTCTTACAAGAGAAATTTTGGATAAATTGGCCTACTTCCCTCATGCTTACAGTACCTAGCACTCTCCCTGGCACCCACTGTGAACAACTCTGGGACCAACTCAGAAGGAAATCAAAGCTCCAAAGAGGTCATTAGAATTTCATGCTAAATCTTTTCTGGTCAATCCATTTATACATCTATGAAACTGCAATGTTCCTAAGAGTAGAAGGAAAACCATAATAAGGGTCCAACTGACAGTTACCAACACAGCATGCACTGTGAAAACAGATAGTTTTCATATAATTTTGTCTCTTCTATTTTGTGGGAATTGTTTATTTCTTTCCTAGCTCAGAGGAGTACATGGAAAGTTTTAAGTGAACTAGAAAACCAACTTAAATAAAAACCGTTCATACTAATAATAATAGGCTGACAAGAGGCTCAGCATGGCCTGGCAATGTGCACTCACAGTCAAGAAAACCAAAGGTATCCTGGGCTACACCACAAGAGGAGTGGCCAGCAGGCAAGGGAGGGATTCTGAACCACCTGCTTCACTGGAAGTCCTGCATCCAGCTCCCAAGAGGCATGGATGGGGACCTGCTGGGGCAAGTCCAAAGAAGGTCACACAGATGCTCAGAGGAATGGAGCACCTCTCCTTTGAGGAAATGCTCAAAGAATTGTGGTTGTCCAGCCCAGGAGAAGAGAAGGCTCCAGGCAGACCTTACAGCACCTTCCAGTACCTGAAGGGGGCCTAAAGGAAAGCTGCAGAGGGACATTCTACATGGACAGACAGTGATAAGACAAGGGGGAATAGCTTAAAGCTGAAAGATTCAATTTATATTGGATAATAGGAAGACATTTTTTTACTGTGAAGGTGGTGAGGCACTGGAACAGTGTTGTGGATTTCCCATTCCTGGAGATGTTCAAGGCCAGCTGGATGGGGCTTTGAGCAGCATGGTCTAGTGGGAGGTGTTGGCAGAGGGGCTGGAACCAGATGATCTTCAAGGTCCCTTCCAACCCAAACTATTTTATGACTTTATAAAAAATGTTATGATTAGCTGGAAGTGCTAAAAACCAAACCAGAAATGCTCTGAGAACTTGTAGGCCACACCGTTCATGGAATATCACTCATCAGGCTTTCAAGTGCTCTAATTTTATCACTGTATTTTTCCCTTGACATTTTTTTTATCCTTGATCCTGCAAAAAACTACCTGGACAGACTGCTTATTCTTGGAAGCCCCTCAGGCTGTGAATAAGGCTATTCAGAGAAAACCACATTACTCCACTGCCATTTTCTTGTGTTTGGTAAATAAGCAGATTCACATAAACTTCAGATTACTTCAAAGCCAACCAGAAAACTAAAACTAACACTTTGATGTATCACTGATACTCCAGCTGAGGACTTAACAGGAATAGGTAAAAATCAGTGACAAGAAGCCTGCTGTTGCTAAAGCTGATGAAGAAATCCTTACCAACTCCTCCTGCTGCAAACTAAGGGGTCTACAGCAACAGTTATTGCTTTGAGTTGACATATCAAAGTTATGTGAAATTGCTGGGGCGCTTCTAATGTGTAGCTTGAGAAAAGGGAATTATTATTTTCCCCAACCTTACTGAGCTCTGCTTTCCTGCACAGCTGCAGTAAACTTTGGTTGTGTTGCTTCTTACCCGTCTCACAGTAGGGATCACCATCTTCTAAGTGAAAAACATTATTGCGGATGGGGTTATGACAGGCCACACACACGAAGCAGGAAACGTGCCAAGTTTGTTTCAAAGCATTTATTACTTCCTGTGGGGATTAGAAAAAGTGTTAGGAACACATTATTTCGATGTGATGACTAGAATTGTGGTAGCCATGCCTCCACACTTGATTCATTTCAAGAATACTTTGTTTCCTGCTGCTACTTTGAAAATGGGTTGTGCACACAAGTTCTGCGATGTTAAACTTAATGAGGTGCTTTATTCATGGTACATCTCCTTATTTTTCATGAGCAATCCTTCGGGGTCTTAGGTAGGTTTGACATAGAGTTGGACAAATTTTAATTCATTTGTTCAAATTCTTAATTTTAATCAGTTTCTCACCCATAATGGGCTCCTGAAATAAGAAAAGCAACATCTCTCCCTTCTCTTGAAGTCCATGAAGAGTTAATCAGAAGACATCACACAGAAAATTACGACTGTTCTGTGCTGTTTTCAAAGATGCTATAGTGCCAAATATGACTTGAGAATTGTGCTGCCAGAGCCCTGCATGACCCCAGTTACACAAGAATGCAGACACATTGCTGTCTGCAGCGAAACAGCAGCCGATCAGCTGGCAGGCTCAAATGAGCAATATCAGTACCCAGTAGGAGAATGCGTTTTTCCATCTACATTAACACTGGGAATATTTCAGTACTTCTCATCTAGCAAGCAGTGTGTTCTTAATCCTCAGTTCACCTGAGGAAGATTTTTTCTTTTTACTTCCCTCCCCCACTTCCCCCTTCCCATTCTGTAAAAAGCTGCCCATTAATTGCCGATCACATGTTGCTCAGGATAATTTGGTAATGGCAACAGCTACCAAACAGCTTCACAAAAACAGGAGCTGAGTTTAGAAGAGCCAAGGAGCCTACAGCACCTTTTCTCAAAGACATTGAAAAGGTTCAACATTAGAAGATCCAAAGTTTGTATTTTATATGTGATCAGAGCAGAAAAGGTGTGTCAAGAGTATATTTGAAAGAATGCAGACTTGGCCAGGTAAAATGGAATTTCATAGCAGAGAAGCACTGAACACTGTGATTATTGTTCCCACCAAAGAACAGGCCACTTGCTGGTCACTTACCCCAAGGATCTTCCTCTGGCACTTTGAACACTCAGGGGCAAAGAACTTCTCATAGCAGACCTCACAATATAGCATCCCTTTCTCTTCCACAAATCCTATGTACGCCATGGATGTTTTGCAGTGGGCACAATTAAACTCCTCTGGATGCCATGACTTTCCCAAAGCCACCAAGAAGGGTCCTCTGAGTAGAAAGAAGAGATATTGTCAGCAAATGCACCTGAACTGGCTCCTGGAAAAGCTGTTAACTGATTTATCTGCAATAGCTCTGTGCCATTACTACACTGGTCACACAATACACTGCTCCATCCCTCTTTCCTCCTACAGGCTCTAAGAAAGCTCCAGGTGTTGACTGTATCCATCTCCATTGAACTCTCTCCTAGAAATGCCTGCCCACAATAAACACTAATTCTTTTCACTTCACTGCATTTCAGAAATCTTATTTTAGAACTACATTAAAACCACAGCGCTGAAGTGTCTGCTAGGGAATTGAAGAAGAATGTTTTCCATGTTCCCAATTCCATTTATTGCAAAGAGCCATTTGACTCAGTGACATGATCAGCTCTCCTATAGTCTGCATTTCTATTTAGACTACAAATATAAGCAGACTTGACCTCACCAGGAACAGATAACATCAGCTTCTTCTCAGACAAAAATTGCTGTCCCTATCCAACAAGTTTCTTACAGGATAATCCATCCTAGTTATAGGAGTATTTTTTGGTACTAAAATAGGTCCATTTTTTCCCAAACACGCAGCTTCCTCTATCATTTGCAAATACAAAAATGCTATACTTTTAATACCATTTGTCTGGTTAATGTAATGCAGTTAATAAGAAAATAAATTTATCCCTTTTTCAGTCAACAAAAAATTCTCAGTTTGTAACTCATGAATCCCAAATATATATTGTCTCTATATTCATCTGAAAATATATTCAGTATGTTCATATCTTTAGTGAACATTTAGTGAACATAGTGAATATTTACTTTAAAGAGGTGCCTCCAAGGTCCCATCAACACTCAACTTTCCAGAATTTAGGTTTCATATGAACTTTGTGGTTCATCTCCCTTACCAGATTTCCTGTTTTTCCAACACCAATAAAGATGTAATTCTTTCAAGTAGTGAAAAGTGAAAAGATGTAATTCTTACTTTTTTTTTTTTTTCCTGATCTAATGCTGCACTTAAAAAAACCTGAAAGGTACTAATATGACCACCTGCTGCTAAACATTGTTTTGGAAATCAAATAATCTACAAGAACATTTTTGTGTAAGATTTTCATATGAACAAAGCAAAAGCAATAAAGAGAAAAAAACCCACACAAACAAGAAAAAAAACCAAATAACCCCCCACAGTTCACCTTGAAATTTGCTTATGTTGACTCTAAAATGAAAATATAAGTGGGCTGAGAGGACAGAGAACAATTTCATCAAGGATAGAGTATACAGACTGTAATTTTTCTTTTACATTTTCTCTGGCGACACTATATTTTCAGCAGGGTGAGAAGTCCAAGACAAGGGACTCAAACAGACTTAGGACAGACTCAAAGGTTTAGGGTAACTCAAAGACCTTGTAAGGTGATGAACATCCTTAGTCTGGGCCTATTTATTCTATTCACCCCTGTTTATTGGAGGGAACAGAGTGAAAAAGGGCTCCTGAAGAGAAGCTTTAAGGAGGGAGCTGGGGCTGAGCGCAGCTCTCCAGCCCCTCTCCCAGCGGATGCCTGAGCTGTGCAAACACTGACCTAACCCGATACCCTCCCACTGCTCTACAAGCACCTTTTTACATCAATGCCCTCTCAGTTATGTACTGATCAAACAATACAAGCCCTTATGTACAACAAAGTGCCCTCAGAGGGCCGTGTCAGCACAGGCTAATTTAACAGATTCATTAACATGAGGCTGACACTAAAGACGCTCTCCCAGCTCCAGGTAGGATTGAGTTTCTGGCCATCTGCACTGAAATGACAGGCTCAGCTCTGCAATGGGAAGCAGGCATGCCAGCAACAGGAGGAGAAGGAATTTTTACATCTGCTGCACTTAGCTCTCAAGAGTTTACAGCCCTGACGTGTTGAGGTCAGCCATTCAGGACAGTGCACAGGAACGCAGACGGACCAGGAACAGCTTCAGAGCACACCTATGGAGTTCCTCTCCCAAAGCTCCCAGACAGCTGGGGCTGTGCCCTGCACAATGTCTACGAGGTGTTCCATTAGTGCACTGGCTCCCTGTGCACACATGTCCAGAAGAACACTTTCTAAATACAATTTTACTTTCAATCAGGCCGCAGTTTAAACATGTCAAGCTGATACTGCGGCTTAATGACTCCTTCAACTTAAAAGCTGCCCAAAGCACATGGAAGAAAAAAAAGAAAAAAAAAAAAAAACCTGCCATGTAAAATACACTAAAACATGATATTCAGAACTTGGAACTTGGAGGTGTTCCCAGTCTCTGCATAATTTTGCCATCAAAATGATAGCTTCCAGTAATGAATGTATTTAATTCCTCTATTAATTTGAAAAGGACTTTAAAGCCCCAATTTGAGTAAGGGGCAGGATGCCCACTCTCATGCAATGTGACAGAAGTAGCTAGGGGGATGCAATGCTAGGAAGATGGCTGTAGATTCTTCATCCTTCATTTCTTCCTCATTTAATACAAAAACCAATAAAATTCCCACATGCCTCTGTCAATTAGAACATATTTGTAAAAGCAGTGCTAAAACCCCACATTCCTACTGTCTAAATGGGATATGGGATGACCCAACTGGCAACAGTTGGCTATGAATGTGCCTCTACCCCAGGCTACTTTGACATGCTGAGCATTTCTGAACAAATTTCTGGCATTACCACCTAGACCACGTGAACAGAACTCAGAGATGAAAACAAACTAATAATTTATTATTTCTTGGAAAGAAATTCTGATTGATTTACAAGAGTATTTGCAGAATCTAATGCTCTAAAGGTACATGATTTTAGCAGTCACCTCAGACATCTGGGTTCTACATGCAACAATGATACTGGGGCAAACTGAAAAGAGAAATGAGTAACTTAAAGGAAACATAAGTGCAACTTCAATGACTTAACGCTCATAACTGACTATAACTTCATCAGTGTGATCATGATGTATTTTATTAATATGCCAGTAATTTAGTTTCTCATGTGGCTTTTATTATGCTAGTAAGCCAGAACTAAAATTTGGCGGTAGAGAGATCAAAAAGGCTTTTCACATCAGCTAGGAAGGCAAATCACTTCACAGTTAACCATACAGCAGTTCTACATTTTTCAAGTTTCTTCTTCTCCTCCCCTGAAAGTGCCACAGTATACAATTTGTGTACAGGAGATGCTGAATGGAAGCACCATTTGTACTTTTTCCTTTGTAGTTTTTTGCCTTTAAAAACAATTAAGCTTTATGAAAAGGTGACAAAGCCAAGGCATCATTCACAGCAGCCATGCCAAAGACTATGTTCTCAATGGCAATCCAGAGAAAACACATTTGGACTTCAAAGGAAGAGCCAACTCTGCAGTGCAGAACTTGGTGAAGCTGTCTGGGAACCAGAAGCCTTCATCAGGAAATGCCAGAAGTCTGCCAGACCGTCACAGCAAGTAGATCAAGAGAAATTTAGTTTGCCTCCAGCTTTGATTCTTTTAGACATGGAAATAAAAGCTTACTTAATGAAGCTTTGGAAAAAACTGGAACCTTCAGACAATCACTGTGTGAATAATTGAAGATAAATTAAAAAGTTATAAGGTATCTCTAAGAAAGGTTTTGGCTCATCTGCCATGGTTATTCTATGCCTGAGTGTAAAGTAACCAACTCCAGAATGCATTTTGGCTTCAAAACAGATGTACAATGCAATGCCATTTGATCCTCCTCCTACCTTTTCATAGGTAAAGCTACCACTGAAGTGTAATTATGCTAAAACTTGAACTCAAAATGCCATTGCAGTCTTCCACATCCACTGTATGCTGTGAACATGAGGCATATTTGGCATTGATTAATGCACATCAACTCATCTGGGAACACTTGCTTTTAATAATTGAGCAGTCATTTAACATATGAAGAAATATAAGGATTTAAACACCACCAGCAAATTACAAAGACGTCAGATGTGGGTACCAATTACTATTCATGAAAAGGTGTCACTTACAAGAGGTGACAATGGCTTAAGTACAGTCAAGTGGGGCCTCTGCAGTTTGCCCTCACTATCCACTAAGGAGTAAATGTTGCTCCACAGAACAATAGACTGCCCTGCTTAGAGGGCAGCAGCTCATCTCTTTTTTGTGATCAAAATGGGGGAGTGGGGAGCAACAGAAAGTGATTTAAGGGCCAAGAGGAGAGGGGAACTGCTCAGCACTGAGACCTCACAGCACAGAGCACCAGCACACCCTGATAAACCACAACTGCTGTAAAATATAAGGAAGCCTATTGTATGAAAGATGCAGCATATAGTGCACTTTGTGTTTGGTTTCAAACTAAAATAATAGCACAAAAAAGAAAATTAATAGTTTCTTGCATGTTATTTACTAGACACAAATCCAAATCCCAGAGAACAAAAACGATAGAATACTAAAGACAGACAGAATTATTATATAGGCCAAACTGTTCAAGGAATCAGATTAAGCTCATCCCAAAAATAAGTACTCTTTTTCTGATATTAATCTCTGAGTTTTCAATGAAGAAAAAAAACTGGATTAAGATCCATAGGTGCACCTGTGTTGGGAATGTGTGTAAGGATTTTCTATTGCTTCAAGGGGGTTAGGTTCATATATTTTTATTTTATTTCCTTGATGTATCCAGTGGAAGTAGGAATAACTTTTCCAAAAAATCACAGATCCATTAGTAAAAAGTCTTGTAAAATTAACCCCGGTGCTAACTGAACTGGTAGTGAACTACCGCAACAGAAATCTCATGGAAGCAAACAAACTGGACTCAGTTCACCCCTAAAGATAAGTGACTTGCATTGGCTGGTTCTGATGTAGAATCCAAGCCAGGGCTGAAGAGGCTACAAAAACCTACAGTGGAAAGGCTGATTTTCTATTATAATGAATGAAAATTACACAGCTCATGGATTTCCTCATTTTTCAGAACTTCCTAATCAATAAAGTCTCTTTCTTTAATCTTGGTGAAAGATAATGCAGGCTGTCTTATTTTGTCCACTGAAAACATAGGATATAGATAAATAAATTTAAAAATACTATGTTCCCCTTGTAGTTCAACAATACAAGTGACTGAATAAGCAAGAAGAAAACACTTTGGAAGAACGCCTTTTTTTTTCCAATAATCCTACGAGATTTCTATTTTAGGGAAAACAAAATGCAAGGTGCATAAAAACAAAGATGATTTGCACACTGGCAATAAAAGCAATTACAATTCCCTGAATAAGGCAATCATGACTAATTGTCAGAAACCACTGACTGAACAATGCAACCCAGATTCAATTCTTCCTCCATACAAAATTCTGGCTAATGGTAGCATATCTTATGGGATCAGCAGAACTTATTTAACTTAATCTCTATTGGCAAACTTGTCTTTGTGTTGTACCCATGTCATACAAGTCAAGGACAATAGCTTACCATAATGTCCAAAGGCCAGGGAGCCATAAGAGAGCTTGAAATCCAGCAATACAGGAAATTTTTATCAATCCAGTCCTAGTAATTGTTAAAACATCCCTTGCTTTTCTTCTATGGATGTTGTTTTTCTTCTTCTCAGTTAGAAACTATACTTTAGAAGGAACAGTAGTCTTTCTAAGGCTATGATCTCTGTTTGGTTTCCAATCAGCTAATAGTCCCAATTCTATCGCAACAGGTGCATACATGAAAACTAACTTGCTTACTTTTCATGGGTCTTACATTCACTCCATCCAGCTTTCTGGTTCTCTATAAAATGGACTGTGAGACAGTGATTCTTAACAGTTCACAATATTTTTCCTCCAAAGTAGTTTCACTCTTGGTTTTGTTAGATAAACCACACATAAAAACAGTGTTCTGCATTACCAAAATAAAACCTTAAACCACTTGTGACTAAAGAATCAAAACCCACAAAAGCAAAACAAAGCCCTGCTTTGTAAGAGAGGGTGCAGGATGAACAGAATCATATAATCATTTAGGTCGGAAAGGACCTGTAAGATCACACAGTCCAACTGCTCACTCAGCACTGCCAAGTCCACCACTAAGCCATGTTCCTAAGTGCCACATCTACACATCTATTAAACATCTCCAGGATGGTGACTCCAAGACCTCCCTGGGCAGCCTGTTTAAGTGCTGGACAACCCTATTGGTGAAGAAATTTTTTCTATCATCCAATCTAAACCTCCCCATCACATCTTGTGGCTGTGTCCTGTCACTTGTGGAACATTATTTCCATAATGATAAAAGAATGATAAAAGTACTATTGACTGCTGACCTGACTATAAACCTGCTGACTCCTTGGAACCAACCTCCACATCACTGCAAGCTCCTTTGAGGCAGCTGTAGAGAGGGGTAAGGTTCTCCCTGAGCCTCCTTTTCTCCAGGCTGAACACCGCCAGCTCCCTCAGCTGCTCCTCATAGGATTTGTGCTCCAGACCCTTCCCCAGCTCTGTTGCCCTTCTCTGGACAAGCTCCAGCACCTCAATATCCTTCTTGTAATGAGCAGCCCAGAACTATACACAGGATCTGAGGTGTGGTCTCCAGTGCTGAGTACAGGGGGACAATCAGTGCCCTGGTCCTGCTGGTCACACTTGCTGATACAGGCCAGGATGCCACTGGCCTTCTTGGCCACCTGGGCATACTGATGGCTCATGTTCAGCTGCTGTTGATCAGCATCCCCAGGTGCTTTCCAGCCAAGCAGCTCTCCAAACACTCTGTCCCAGCCTGTAGTGATGCCTGGTGTTGTTGTGACCCAAACAAAAGACACAGGACTTTGCTTTACTGAACCTCATCAAACTGACCTCAGCCCATTGATCCAGCCTGTCCAGATCCCTCTGCAGGGCCTTCCCACACTCCAACAGAGCAACACCCCTGCCCAACTTGGTCTCCTGCAAGTGTGACTAAGTGTGCCTTTGATCTCAGTCTGTACTACTGATTAAGACATTAAGCAGGACATGCTCCAATACAGAACCTGGGGAGCAATCCTGGTGGCCAGTGGCCAGCTGGATTTCACTCATTCATCACCACTCTCTGTGCCTGGCCATAGAGCAAATTCTGCACACCCCAAAGAGTGTCCCCAGCACACAGACACACACCTGATGACCTGGTTACAGTGTGCACACATGGGAGTGCGCTTCCCCGCTGGAATGTGCTCCGCCCGCTGAACCAACGTGTCTTGCTCATTTAGCTGAGGTGTTGTTGCAGCTTTTTCACTCGGGGCAGTTGTTCCAGGTGATTTAATACTGTTTGATGTCCATCCACTGACAGGAGCTGGGGAAAGAATGCCAAAAGCTTTTAGAGGACCATCTTTCAGTTCCAAGTAAATTAACTTGAAACACGAGCAACCAGCAGCATTTGCCTAATATCATTGTCCAGTGTATACCAGCCTCCTTAAAGGAACGTATTAAAAAACACTCATTTTCCCCTCCTCCCCCATTAAGTTACCAAGAAAGTCCTACCTACTTTATGAAATGTCTGTGAAATAACACAGAATGGTTTTGGCTAACTTGGAGAGGTAGTGGACAAATTTTAACATGTTGAAGAAGTTAGGTAAAAGAATATACAATCTGTGAAGGCATTTTTTTGTTTTAGATACAAAAGCTAAAGCCAAGAACATCAGTATATGAATAGAGGCAGGAGAAAATGACATACCTACTCAAAAAATTTCACAGTGAGTGCAATAGATCGTACATCATTACTAACACGTTAAACAAGAACATGCATTCAATACAACATGTATAGGAACTTAAACTAGAGTACTGTATAAGCAAAATTCATTTCTACATAGAAATTAAACACTGGTCAGGATCAGTTGATTCTGCCAATCTGAAGCACTCCAAAGGTCATGTTCACATCCTCCTTATAAAAGTATGACACAAATAAAACCCTGACATTTTCAGAAATGTATACACTACACACTTCCATGTGTACTCAGGGTTTCAGAGCTGGAGAACAGACATAAGCTTTTATGGAGTTTGAGAAATGCATTTACAAAAACAAAAGGCACAAATGATACTGTTGTAAGAGTAGTGAAGAAACAAGCAGTCCTGTGCTTTTCTTTTCCCTCTATTGAAATATGTACCTTGGTAACGTACAAGCTACAACAACATGGGTTTATGGGAGCTGTTTTTCCTGTCAAGAGGAGGTATCTTTCTTTTTCAAGCACATTATAAAAAAGCCCACATTTCCATAGCCTTTTGTTTGCAACCACAGGCAAAAGAAACCTGGAGTGTTTACTTGGTGCCCTGTCTTTAGTGCAGCCTTGCTAAACCTTGTAAATCAAAGAGTGAAATTAAGACCTGAGTGGAAACTCAGAGGCAAACAACCAAGCAATGACCAAGACATCAGACAGTGCAGGATGATGCTACTGCTGCAAAGATGCAGCTCTCCAACACCAGGGTCAAGGCATTGGTATGAAGTTTTGCCAAAAATCTAGTTTGTGGAGCTGTTAATCTTTATGCTATTCATCCTCTCTTGTTTTTCATATCTTCCAGGGAAAAAAAGAAAAATCGGGTTTTTTTTCATCTCCGTTAATGTAATGCTGATCAGCTTCTGTCCTACAGAAAAGTTGCAAGTACTTTTCAGGCAAAACACTGCATTCCCTGCTGAAAGAGAAGTGCCATACTAACTCACCGAGAAGACAGATTTAAGCAGCACTGAATCCACAGAAAATCCAACAAAAATGCCAATACTGAGCTATTTAAAGAATATAGCCAAGCACTGTACAGTTTAATCAAAATATTACCATGAACTTTAGCAATCCCCTCCTCTACTCACATGTAGGCTAACACATCTGAAAGAGAAATCCTGTTTAACACCAATGTTTTTGTACTGTAATTAAACTTGGTATTAACCTGCTGATATGGGCTCAATATCTGCTTTTGCTTACTCTTTCTGTGTATGAAGAAGAAATATACTCATATATCTTTTTTTTTGTTTAAGTGGTTGGTTTATGAAAATTTCTCATATCAGATCATTTCAAAACTGATGTATTTTTGGATCCTTTTCAGAACCTGAAGTAGCAAAAGGTATAACAATTCATAAGGTTTGCTTGTTTTATTTTTATTTCTTTTTTAAAACAAGACTATATTTCATGTGTGATTAATGAATTTGCAATATCTTGAAAAAATAACATCATTATTCTTGAAACATTCAACATTCCTGAGCGAAAAGAATTTAGGAATAAAGGCACTTGATCTGGAACAAGTCACTCTGCTACTGTAGCTCACTTTAGATTAGAAATGCTGCTAAGCTGAAAACCTAGGAAGAGATAAAAATGAAAAAGGTGGCAGAACAGCTTTGAAGACATGAACAAAAGTGGTGTTGATTAATAGCACTTTCCTCCTCTGTCATCACACATGGTTTTTCAATTTTCAGATCCCATTTCATGAGAAGACAGGGATACACACTAAACCCAAATCTGTTTGAAGACTGCTTTTGCCATAAATCAAACTGCAACACAGCTTCTAGTTTCTCTTTGGGTTCTCTACTGAATCCCAAAAAGCCCATTCAGACACATCAGCTGTCTTGTTTGCACTGTGTAGTTAAAAAAAGTGTTTCTTGCTTAAAGGGGAAAAAAAAAAAGAGCGCAAACATCACAATTGCTCCCTTTTCTTTGTTCTCATTACAGCTTTCATTATTGCTGTTTTTCTGAATGATGCTTTTCTGAACACTACCTAACTTTAAAGTTACTACTGGCCAGGAGGAGAATTTGTCTATGTAAATCTTCTCTACAAAGCTGTTAGATCAGTCTTTTCTGAGTTATTTAAAGCACTAAAAAGTGAGAGAAGGAGATAGCCCATCACATTAAAACAAAAACTCACTTTTAAGCAAAACATAATAGAAACCACACAAATTAGTATTGTGTCAAGCAAGAGCTGTGACCTGAGCAACAACAATCTGGGCATTTAGTGCTGAGGACACTCCCTGCCCATGCTCCCAGTTTGTGCCCCCAGCATTCTCACAAGAAATCTCCTTCTCTTTGCTGGTAATCACATTAAGACTTTGTTGGTCTTGCACAGTCAAAAATCCACCAGTAAAGTACTGTAATATCTATACCAATAATAATAAATACCTTATTTGATATACTGGCTCCTTTGTAAAACTTCTACGGTTCTCTAGATTTTTTTTTTATTTTTTTTTTACCATAGATCATTCTCCCTTCCTCACTACTTGATTTGCCTCAGCCTTTTATCTTCCTTGTTTCCTTCTGAACACCAGCAGGAGGATAGCTTTTATTGGCCACTTCCGTCTTTCCACAGGCCACAAACATACCTTTAACACTTCAGTAATTTCACCTAAGGTTCATTACTTCCACTGCAACCCACAGACCATTTTTTTTGTTGGTGGTGACATTTTCCTTTAGTTGCTTTGCTTTTGATTTAAAAAAACCCCACTATTAATGCTCCACTTAAATCTGTATGAATTCTCAGTACTTTTCCCAACACTATTCCTCCTCTTGTAGCTAGAGAGTTTCAAATATTAGGTCTGTTTCCTTGTTTAGATAGAACACTGATATTTCCCATATATTCCTTCTACTTCAATAGCAAGTTTAACACTCCAGTGGACAAGATGCTTTTACTTCAGAGAGGAAAGGGATACTCTGAGTTCAGATATTCTCTTCCCTTCCTTTCTCTTCTCTATTCCCTTGGAAATCTTTCAGATTGAAACACTACCACTTGATTTAAAAACATCAGGCCCAAAAAACTGATGCAAGTGTTTTTTTTTCTTTCAACATGAAGATTTTACCAGGGCACATGAGGATTACCAAAGTAGGTACAGATCTTTACACCCAATCTAAGTGAAAACCTCTCAGCTCTTGGCAACCAGTCTGAGCTCTCCCTGTGTTTTATACTTTGCCTTTTATATATTACACATATGGTCATCAGCTTTGTTCTCAAGGAGTACTGGGAAGATAGATGCCCCATTATCCAAGATGTGTCAAGGTACATGCACATTTTTAATTGCAAATGGTGACTGATTAGTAATGGAAAAGGAAATCACCCATATTTTCCTGTTGCCACCTCTGTTGCTTGAAATGGGACAAAGGACAGCAACTTTTATGGGTGGTCTGAAGATTTAAAACAAAAATTAATAAATTGAATTAATAAATAAAATAAATAATTTATAAGAATTATACACTCCAGCAGGAGCTATTCTGACCTGAGTAACAGAGAGATTTGGGTTCTATGCAAGTTACGAGAAGATGTCAGTGGCCAAATTTTGGAGTTTTGTAGGCTTCACTTCACCTTCACTCTTTTTAATGAAACATTCTAAAGCACTATTGATTTACAATGATGTGTTGTCATTGCCTTTTTTTTCCCCTAAAACCAAAAACACTCTGTACCTGACTATTAACTTTCTACTTTATTAGGTTTAAGTTTAGCAAACCCACAGTGTTTGCTTTCACTGAACTCCTTGGTATGGCTAGTTTAATATTTAACAATCTTTTAGGCAGGATAAAGAACTGCCTCTTTTTTTTCCCTTTTTTAAAAATCCCAGTGTGACTTTGCCCTTGTTAGTCTAACAATAGGTTGTTCCATCGCTGAGCACATGGATAACTGCAAACAGTGCTGAAAGGTTTGGAAGACAAAGGGAGAAAGGCGGATACACAGCGGTGCCAAAGTCACTTTGACAGAGGTTCTCTGGTGCGTAGCAACAATACAACAGCCTGAACTGTTTAATGCTCACTTAAACATAACATCAGCCTTCATGTAATATCTATAAATAACAATGCTACTCCAAGCAGTGGGAGTGCCAGAACTTCATTTTAAAGTGTTCTAACTCAGTGATTTATGCACCGCAATCAAACTACTGTATTATAAATGGAAAATATAAAGCTTCATACGTCCAATTTTCTGACTTTTCGTAATATATCTGTAGTGTAAGAAATCTTCCTGTTCCATCTCTCAAAACCAAACAGATGGCCGGATGAAGCAACGTGTCTGAAAAGCTCTGCTGTCAGCTCACTGTGCTGGCTGCATGCAACACCCCATCCACTCCCAGGCCTGCATGAAATCACACAAGTTCAGTGCAGAATGCTACAGGACAAGTACAAGGTGAGAAAAAAACCAAAACCTAAAAAACATCCCCCCAACAAACGCAAAGCTCAACCCTTGTATTCCGTAGTTGTTTCTTTTGTTTCTCATGGAGTCTTGGAAACAAAGTCAGAGCTAAATTCCTTTTGCTGATTAAAGGCAGAACAGGACGAATTAAACCATTATCATGTCTTTAAATGCAGGGTGAAAGCTGTATGCACCCGTGGAAAATCAAAACAGGTGTTACCTTGGCCCCATTTCAACAGCCCCTGCAACTAGAGGGAATAGTTCCTGTGTTAGTAACCAGCCTTTCAACTGGAAAGGCTCCGGGTAAATTAGCTGTAAAGCATCTTAATTAAAATGAGTATGGTGGTTTTGGCTCGCTCAGCCTGTCTCCTTCTGATTTGTTACATCACATACCGTCACAAATTTGGCACAACTGGCGTTGCTTTTATCAAAAAAGCGACTCAAGAAGAAAGAGAAAACCAAATCCTGTACTACAGTGTTGCATTTCTCTGCAGTGGCAGTGTAGAAACCCATTTGGTAGCTTTCCAAAGATAAGATTTTGCCTCCCTTGCTATTAGCTCCTCTTCTGGACTCGACAGCTTGGCTTTGTCTGCAGAGAGCATGTCTGTCCAGTGTCATGTAAATTATCTGTCAGTTTCATGAAGCTGATGTTTAACACTGAATTCCAATAAGAATGCACTTACCAGAGGAATGCTGACTTTTCATGTGCTGAACAAATATTAGGCATTATTCTTGGATGCCCTACACCTGTGCATCTGAACAGGACACAGAGCTGGTGATACCTAATGGAGAGGAACGGATCTGGAGAGTCACTCTGTGACAAGAAGTTACTTTTTAACAAATCAAAGACAATTAACATCAAATTTTGGAAGTCAGTGAATGTTCCTACTTGATGTGTGTGAAATAAGCATAGAGCCAAAAAAATACCTGCATCTCTGTTTAAAGGAACACCAAGAAACATGCATCTGTCCAACTACTGCAAATAACTCATTTAATTGTGCAATTTGGTGCAATAGCACGTGAATTTGGCAAAACCAAAACACAGGAAAATTGTCTAAGGTCATGTTTGTAACAGAAAAGCTGAGTTTCTGTTCAGCAGATCTTGTGCTGAGGTACACCAGGCCATTCTTTCTCTGAAAAGTAGGTGGTACATTTCTGTGTCATTTCTATGATCAGCCCCTTCCTAAAAATGAACATTCAAGTTTTAGAAACACACTAATTTTTTCACTAGCTCTACAGGAGTTAAAATTTCATACTGCCATCAAGTTAAGGTTAACATTTATAAATTACTCTGGTTTCACAATGGGTTTTGCTCGGCTAAGCGACTTCACATTAATTAACTTGTAAGAACAAACTCTTGTGGTTTGCTGTCACATGATGATATAATAATCTAGATTAGATGAAAAATTAATTACAGTCCATAAAGCAGGATCAGAAAGGTTTTGTATTTTGACCTGTCAATCATAACACTTTTATGGAGAAGGCTTTCTGCTTTCATGAATGGTGACTACATCACAGAGCAGCAACCTTTAACAATCTTTTTCAGTGAAAAATGGTGGAACTGTTTTGGGACCTATCTTTAACAGAGGCCATACCAACAACATAAGAATTTGTCTTAACGACTAGCAGTGTTAACCCAGTTTCTTCCCCATATTCAGACTTTAGACCTCAATGGCCAAGTAGCTTCTTGAGCTCGTATAATTAGTCCTGACTTTAAATTCCTGTTCTACAAAGGAAACAAATTAGTATGAGAGCATCCTAAAAACACAATTCCAGAACTTTATGAACACTGTGATGGTGACACAATAGTTCAGTTGCTTTTTCCATGCAGAAGTCATTCCCAAAACTATCAACTTCCTTACCCAGCCTGTTTAGCCTGTAAGATGAACAGAATTGATATAGGGGCTGGTGCAATTACAAATGAAACACAGAAAAACAAAAGTGACAAGGACGAAAAGTGCCGCAGTCCATCCCTTTATGGTACTTAATCCCTTGAGGACTTACTGGCAGTACAAGCATTTGGTGATACCACAGTATATCTCGGTGCCTTCCTCCCACTCCACAGCTCCATACTGTTTGCCCTGATGGCCAAATTCCACAGTTTGATATACAATTTTAATCCTATTTTCTCTACATAAATAAGTAGCAGAATAAATAGCAAGGAGGGAAACAAAGACTCAAACTGCCAATAGAGCACAATGTCAAGTCACGCCTAAGAAGAGGCTTACATTTTCTTTTGCTTTTATAATTTTAATATGATTGTGGGAATAGCATATAAAAAACAAAATGCAGGAAGAAAGCTATGGATAACTCCAGAGGAGGAAAGTTCAAGGCTACCAAGTACACAAAAACAACTTCAAGGAAACAGCAGAATTCTTAAAACAAAGTTGTCTGGGGAGTACTTTTTATGTGCTTGCAGCCGTTTCTAAGTGTGTTCCCTCTGCTGAAGGGATCATGTGCTTAACATATGTGCTTGCTCAGGATTAGGCAACTGACAGTTGTGCGTATTGCAAAATATGCTGACATTCCCTAGCAGCTCTGCTGTAAGGGGATTATATATCCTAGTGATACCAGGCTGAGAGAGACCCTGGGAACAAGGAAACTGGCACAGCTGAGTAAAGGGTCACTTAAAACACCAGCTTTGAATGCTTCCACCACAAACCTTCCCCATCCCATTCCTCTGACTCAACTGCAAAGCCTAGGAGGAACAAAGGGCATCAACTGCAATGAAACTCTCCTTTCCAAGAAGCAAACCAGCCTTTCTGGCCACCAGCTGTAACAGCTCCCCTCAGGCCCCCTGCCATCCCACGGGACCCCACAAGCGAGCGGGATGCTGCCTGCCCAGCTCCTGTACTGGAAGGCAGGGTGTGGGACTGGCAGTGCTGTGCCTGGCACACAGCCCCTATGGTCCCCATGCCTCAGCAGCTCACCCCCCAGCAAAAGGTTGGAAAGATGTCAGGTATAAGAAGGCAATTTCATGTGAGAAAGGTAACACTGGAAGTCCTGACTGCTTCTGACCATCACCGATCCTGCTACACTCTCCCTGAGAACAGTTTGTCTTCTGGACTGACTCTAGCTGGTCCAGGCAATAACACCTTCTGAGATTGTCCCAGCAGCCTCAATTTGCCACGGTGCTATTCGCTTCCTTTCAAGTTGCCGTGGAATGTCACAGCACGCTGACAAGCAGCTGTCATCTCTCACCCACGAGGTGGCTGCGTGGCAGTGGTGAGTGAAAGCTATTCCTGTGCATGCACCGTGTCCTGGCCCAGGACTAGAAAGTGCTTTGGGCCTCCTTGGGGGTGAGCCATGCTATGCAAGTGTAGAGTCATAGTTATCAAATATAGAATAGCTCACTGCAAGGTAGCCAGGATGCTCTGGGTTATTCCATTCTTTGAATTTAAAATAATCTTGTAAAAATCTTGTGCATCTGGTAGGTGAGTAGAGCTTCATAATGAAGCTCAACAAAAATGAAGCAAGAACTATTATAAATTCTAGTCTGCACATATAACACACTATAACAGTGTGTTTTTCTCATTTCAACAATAGAAAAAAAATTGAAGATTATCGAGCTTCTTACCCATGCCTTAAAAGAAAGCATGAGGCAGCCATCTCTCATTTCCACTAGCAAACTGAGGGATCCTCTAATATTAGGATTTTGTTCCAAAGAGGAATAAAACCTCTATTACCAACATAGTGGACAACTAGCATAGTAATGTCCATGGGTACTCCATGAATGGCCCCCACAGCCAATGAGGATAAATTCAGGCCCAAAGGTGCTATCACTGTGAGATCCACTCACATGAGACTTCTGTAGAGAGAAACCCAATCCCTGAACCATCTTCAGGTTCACTATCTCAGCCATTCAACTTTGAACCATCATATTGCCAGATGATGAAATCGCTCATATCTCACAACAAAATCCCTCTGACACCTTCAGGCATCTCTGCACAATCTCAAAAAATAAAAACCCATAACAATCAACAAATCACCCCAAACCCCTACAGTGAAGCTTAAAAAAAGAAAAAGTCATAATACTTTTATTTAAAAAAAAAACCAACAAGGTATTCTCTGGGTGACCTATACAAGAAAGAGATCTTTCTAACTAATAATTGAAAAGATGTCATCTACCCAAATGACATACCTCTGTAGTCAGACAACTTAATAAAATCACTGGTAATCTTCATGCCACACCATCAATCAGCATCTTACAGCTTCCCCAGGCATGAACAAAATCCTATGACATGACTATTTTGCTTTGGAAACAACTTGGTGTTACACACAATATTCATGAGAAGGGTGAGTGGTATCAGAGCTACAAAACTGTGCTCCCAATACATTTCTGCTATTAATAGCATACCATTATACATTTACATGAGACTGTATCTTCCTTCTAATTATCTCCTAAGGTAGACTTCAGCTATGAAATCAAAGGAGTTTTTTTGTCTAAAACTTTGTCAGGCTTATGGCCTATGAAGCCAAATTTTGTTTGGCCTGTGGAGTACTGGAAATTTTACTTTAAGGAAAACTTTATGCTCACAAACTGCAAAGAAACAGCAGAACTGAAGTCCAAGCATTCTCTGAAACACTTATAGTCTTTTTTTTTTTCTTCAACATCTAACTAATTTTATCAAAACATTCAATTACAAATGTTTTGATAAAATTAGTCAGATGATAAAAATTGATAAAAACAAAACAGTTTTACCTGACTGCTGTTCCACCTACAGGGGACAAGCACAGACTGGCTTCCCATGGCAATGGGTGACTCTCTGTGTTCCTAAGAAGCAAATGTAAACTGAAGCTCCTCTGGCACCTGGGACATCATACCTCCTCCCACCCTGTTAATTCCTGGGCAGCTGCCATTCACACTGCTGCATTATCTTCCCTGTACTCTCCAGTTTTAGGGAACTCTTGAGTTTTCAATGCCTCCTTCTCCTACAGCTTTTATTTCTGGCTCCCCCAATATGGTTGGGGAGAGATAACAGCTTTGCTTCTTTGGAACTTAAGCAGTGCATCTCAGAACCCTTCATCAAGACAGCACAAAGCTGACATCCTCATCATCATTTCTTCTCACCAGCTTCGCTGCCAGTATGAACTTTCTAAACTTTCTTTAAGCTGTTCTGGAACATAATAATCAAAAACTCTCTGCCTGGATTTCCCTCTCACCTGCCTACTTGGTATCTCTGATGTAAAAAAAAAAAAATTTCACATTATGCAAGAGCATAGGCATAGATTTTCAGAGCACTACAGAATCAAGTGCAATGTAAGTAATCTCTTTAAAACTCTCTCATTCATGAACATCTTAAACAAAAAGGGCTATTTCATACACCTGACTCATATTAATACTAGAGCACACCAGTAGGATTTAGCAGTGAAACACTTACCAACATACTAAAAATGAGTGTAGTACTACAGAAACTCCAAACTGATGGGTGGTTTCTATGCAAGTTAAATAATTCATCACTTGGCGAGACAGACAGTCATATCAACTGTGAAGCACAACCAGTCACTTACAAAAATGCAGGATTATGACATGACCACAAAAGCTTGCTTTAAGCACACATACTACCAAAAACATTACTTTAAAAAGTGGTGGGGCTTCTGTTGTTTTGAGATTTTTTTTTCATTTTAATGCTAGCTAACTCAGAGAAGTAAAACAGTGCTAGAATTAAACTGATCTAAATTTTAAGAAATCTTTACCTTGCCTTCATTAGCAGACTCACTATTTCCAGGAAAGTACAGCAATGACAGTGCATTGCCATCTTGAGGCTTCCTACAGAACTGCACAGCCCAATCAAAATACATCCATTTGCTACCAACCACAGCAGACATTCAATAGAAGTGTCAAAGCCATTATAAAACATTCAGCATTAACACCGTATTTTTTTTTATTTTTTTTTCATGCCAGGGCTTCTATAGTTCCATTTTGAGACTGGATATACTTCTAAAGAAGGAAAACCCTTACACAGAATAAAACCAAACTAATAGAACGATTTAGCATAATTGATCCTGTCAGAAAGAGAATCAAGACTACTCATGTCATATTAGCAAGAAAAATCTGAAGCTAAAGCTTAATTAATAATACAGATTTCCCAGATCCTTTGAAATTACTACACAAATTTAATTCAGCATCAAAGACTGATTCAGCTTAAAAAATTACCCCAAGTAACTATTGCATGTAATACTATGAAAACCTAAGTACACAGTTACACATACAAATGTATCTGTATTATTTAATAACACAGGAGTGCTCATAAAGAAAACAGAATGCTTTCCAGATACAACACATTCTGGTGTGGGTTCAAAGGTGTAGAAATCACCAAAGTTCATTCAAAGGTAGTAGCTATGTGAATTGTCCTTGTAAGAATTTTTACACAAATCTCTGTAACCCAAACTTACATAATAATCTGGCACCCTGCTCAAATAAAACCTACAGATGTCCAATACATAAACACTCTAGTGCTTCAGCCTTTTTTATCTTTTTTTAATTAATTAGTACTTCTGAAAAGATCACTTGGAAAACCCATATATATGCATAATATCAACATATGTCGATATTCCTACCTGAAATAGCATGGGATATGCTTGAATCTACAGTCACATGGGAAGCACCAAGATGAAACTGTGGGGTGTATATACATATATTGGATTGGCATAAATGCCTTTAATACAGGTGTGAGGCAACGGATTTTGCTTGTTTGTGAAATGAATTGCATATATGAAGGTACTTATAAAGAGCTACTGGTTTACTAAAACAGCTAAATTGTTTTTTCTTCTCCTCTTTTCCTAGCAAACTGGCCTGTTGTCAAAACTCACAAACAGCCATTTGAAGCCTGTTGTTTTTACGCCCAAGGTGAAGTTTGTTTTCCTGAGCCATCCAAAGGTCTTTAGGTCAACAAGGAAAAGCCTCTCTGGAAGTTACCTGCTTGGTTTGGAGGCTGCCAGCCCTTGGCAGAACCCAGGGGTGCCACTGGCTTGAGGACTGCAGCAGGTGAGGAGTTGGCAGGAGCAGGTCTCACATCCACGTTGTCCTGGCAGGCAGGAACACTCCTCACCGGGGCAGGCTGGGCAGCTTCCAGGGAATCACTGTTCAGAAACAAGGGAAGAGTAAATAAATGTCTCTTGCTAGAACAGGAGAACTTGTGAAATAGAGATGTGGAGTGACATTCCCTCACCCCAGTGCAACAATGCAGCACCCACTAGTCTGTCATCACCAACAATGCTGTGGTAGTTACAACCCTGAAGCTGCTTTCTAAGAACTGGACATTTGAGTAAGGTCTGCCAAAAGTCAATAGAGTCAACTGAACCCCTTCACAATTTTAATTTTAAAAGAGTTGTAAGTTTCTTTAGTCATTAAACAACATGCATGATATTTTATATTGCCTCTTTAGAGCACTTTACAGCTGCTTTTATACTTCAAGGGTTGGCAGAACTCTTTTAGCCCTTTAAAAACACACATGATGAAAACTGAACTCAATCACAATTCACATGGAGTGCAAGTAGCCGCTAATTACACTGATAGCAAGAAAATTTTTCATTTCTCACATGCCTTTGGGAAGCTGAAATACCATTCCAGAAACATATTTTGCACAATTTAGAAACCCATCGATAACACTCTAGAAGCCTTGTATTCTTTCTTCTATTGAAGAAAAACAAATTTACAGCACATGTGCACCATGTGTATTTTCACCAGGGTCATTCCCAGAATTACAGATTGTGCCAAGTTTGTGAAGTAAAAATCCACGAGCTATTTTTACTTTACAAGTGTTGCACATGCACAGTATTGCCTTGCCTGTATGACATGCAACAACTTGAACACACCATGAGGCCAAAACACAGGTTAATAACCTTGATTTTTTTTTTTTTTTTTTTTTTTTTTTTGTTGTTGTTGTTGATGTTGTCTCTAGATTTACAGGGTAAATAATTAATCCATTTAGAATCTTCTTCCAGGTAAGGGATAAAAAAGTTATTCACAGTTTGGAGAATAAATCTGAATGTTCAGTTTAATGAGTTACAGCTATGGCAATTGCAGGCTTTTGGCAACAGCAGTAGTTGTGCTGCACCAGGACTGGTGGATTTGCTGTATGCAGTGTGCACAAGCCCAGAGAAGCACAAATTGAGACCTTGCATACCATTATCTTCAAATGCTGAAAAGATATTTAAAGACATTTGTACAGCTAAAATGGAGGCACTGAAGGTGCACACTAGATTCCTTTGAGACATATGTTCCAAGTTTTTACAACACGCAGATTTTGAAGCAGTGGAGATACAGGGTATAAAAATGCTAATGCAAACTGAAAGAAAAAGGATAGGTAAGTACCCTCTGATGTGAAGAGGCAGCAGTGGTTGAAAATGACAAGGTAGTTTAGGATTAGCTTCCACAATGAAAAAAAGTGCAGGTCTGCAACTTCACTGTTATAGAAACATCCTGTACAGAAACATTCTGTACTGTTGAATATATTTGACATGCAACCCATCAAACCCATTCCAGGCCAGAGCCCCACTGCAACTTTAAGAATTCCTTGTTAGCACTGTTAGTGCTAAAAAAAGAAAGTTTCCTCCTTCTCCATCCAAGAGGCTCATTACTGCTTGTCAAATAACTTTTCAAGTCTAGCACCTCTTCACTGCCTTTGTCTGGAATATATAAGTCATAAATAATACAAATCATCAGTCAGAAATAAAAAAATCCTGCTGACTCAGCAGCTATCTTTTACAAGCAGAGGCTACTCAACAAGCAAAAATGGATTTAAGACAAGCAAAAATGGTTCCCTCCAGGGAGAAGATGGCAAGGAAGCAGACTCGGAGGGAGGCCCACAAAGCTCATTGCAATTCTGATTGGAAACTCTACTGTTGCCATTTTTGTGGTCTAATTCCACGGCTTGTCAATGACATGGCATGCCAGTTCCTGAAGCAAAAGAATGTTGGAGACATTCAGGCTTTCATTTAGAAATAAGGTGAAACCCCAATGATCCCAAACTAAAAGACAATTATAAACCCAGGTAATAAGCTACCTCTGATGTTTTTTTATCATCTCTGAAAGTTTATGTGCCAGGAGCCTCAAGCAAGAAGCTTCCTAAGGGAAAAGCCTGAAGCCATCACTCAGACAGAAAGGATGTTACTGGCCTCAGGGCAAAATTTCTGAGGGTCTTGGACACCCTTTGCATTGCATGTCTGATTCTTCAAAGCAAAAATTGAATAAACTCAAGCCACTAGCTCAGCCTGTCAATTTAACAGGCAGGCTGCTACTGCAGCTTGGCAAGTCTCTACCGTGCCACATTGCCCACCTATGGCATGAAATAATGCACCATTTTTCTGGAATTACAGCCTCCAATCAGTTGGCTGCAAGTGCACATACAGTGTTCTCTGCAGAAAGACAGACACATCTTTGTGAGCGTGCCCCCTAATAACAAGAGTGGCAAAGCTAGCCTTTGTCCCCCAAAAAAGGAAAGAAACCCAGAAGTTTCTCTCAACGATTAGGGAAAAATCACCTCATAGGACCTCAGAGACTTCACCAAAAACTCAAGGTCATCTAATTGGATAGAAGCCATGAAGTCCTGCCTGGCCCATCAGGTAGAAAAGAACAAAAGAACTGAAGGGCTTTTGTGAGGTGTTTATACCAGGAGCAGACCTCTGTACCTGGCTCGAGTTTTTCTGTTTGTTATTTTGCCTTTTATTAAACCTTTTCTGTTTCTAACACTGCAGCAGAAGCCATCCTGCTTATTATATGCCCCCAAAAGGTAATAGCTAAGCTATTCTTGGATGTGTTAGGTTTCCTTTTGAGGGCTTATGAGAACTGGCCCAAGAAAAAGAAACCAAACACATCTTTATCTCACTTTCAAAGATGCACTGCACCCTCACCAGCATCTCCCTCAGAAGAGGTTCAACCTTTTAAACTGAACTTGAAATTCATGCTGCAAAGTTAATTCATCAACACTTTACTTCATGTTTTTCTACATGATAAACACTCAAACTCTAGTTATTGTTATCCAGCTTTACAAATACAGTGATGGATCCTTCCAGAAGCGCACTCATCTTCTACAAAATGTGGGCTGTACAATGCCCAAATTTTGTCCAACTAGTATTTTGCAACTCACTAGGATATTGTACAATGATGACCCCCAAGTTTCACCATCTAGAAAATACAGGATTTGAAGAGACAAAAAAAATATACCGAAATTTAAGAAAATAAATATATTATGGAAGAGAGCTCCCACCTGCTTTTCAATGTCGTCATTGGGAAGCTGAGGGAGGAATGATAAACCTAATTTATTTACCAAGCTCTGAGCACTTTCTCAGACTTCCCAGCTGACACTCACAGGTCAGCTGCAGGTCAAGAACATTTCGATGTCAGAACACTAGCAATATTATTAATGACACACCTACCCTTCTGCCTCTAGCATTAACATTTTAACTCTGTTCCACAACTCTTAAACTCCTCCTTCTCCACCTGATGAATACTTACAGCAAAAATCAAAGTTTTCCAAGATAAAAATTAATGCAAACATGAGGCTCATCCCTGCAAGCTAACATCTTCTGCAAGCTGTGAATGCTCTGCTGTCAACCTTTGGGCTAGTGGTTTTAACACTGCGAGAACCAAGGAATGATGAAACATGAGTCTGTCAGACTCAGTCTTGTGTCCTGAAAACCCATGAGAAGTTAGATTAATAAGCTATGGGAAGATTAATCAAAATAATTCTGGAAGTGTGTTGCAAGGGAAACAGATTGCCAAAACAGCCCAAGAAAAATGTCTGGCAAAGAAGCAAGCCAAAGACACCTCTCTATTTTTTACATATGCTAGCTTATACTTAACAGACACGCCTGAAATTCCATGGAGAACAGCTCCTACCACACAGTGCAGCCTTATTTTATCAAAGTAAGTAAGTGTGTGTATGGAAAACAAATTTCCACGGAACAAGTCAAGAGGCTTGAGGGGGACACACAAGACTCCAGTGCCAGTGCAAACTTCATTCAGGGCTCACAAAAGGCTCCTCAGACTTACCCTGTCTCCTGGTCAACACAAGCACTGTGGAAAACTGGGGGAAACAAAAACTAGAAAAAACAAGTAGTAATTCCTCCTCCTGTGAGGGAGGAAGTGGGTCCAAGTTACACTTAATATAAGCACCAGTTTTTCAGAGACCAGGCTGAATGCATTTCAGGGGCATTTTAAGAAATTTGCACTGGAAAATCCTTCTGAATGTATTTAGAGGTTTTGATGCTCTTCCTCCCTCAAAAACCTCAAACTCACAAAAAACCCCACAAAAAACCCAACAAACAAAACCAAACAAAACCCCAATAAACCAAAAACACCCCAAAAAGCCAACCAACCAACCAAACTCCAAGAAAACAAACAAACAAAACACCAGAGAATAAAAACATATGATCTGGAGCTATAGATGCCTAAACCTCCCTCCAACCTTCCATGGCAACTCCAATACAATGCTGCCCACAATTTCTTCACACATTCTTTGGGGAAGCTAATGATGGAGATGTTTTTAGCCAAAGGAGAACCTGTTAAATAACTGAAAAGAAATTGAGCTTTCTGTCATGTAACTTCTAAGAGCACTAAGGTCATAACAAGGGCCAAGTCACTTGGACTTTCCCAAACAGGTTCAAGGGATTTGGTGGGACCTTCTCCTCATGCAAGCCCAAGATATTGGCTATCCATCTGTAAAAATTATCAGTTGAGCACAGAGCTCAGTCGGGTACATCAGTATTTTACTAATAGTTCTGCAGCTATAAATGATGGTTTAAGTATCTTGTTAAACCAACTTGTTCTGTTGTCCAGAAAAACTGTGGAAGTAGGGCACAAGTCCCCTGTGGTTGAGGAAATCTGCTGACAGTACAACTCATGTACTATCTGAAGGACAGTTTGTAAATGCTTTCCCCAGATAGCCAGGAATTCTGTGACCTGGATCTCAAGTTTCAGTTGTTTGACATACAAATCATGTGCTATATTTTGTCCAGTATCAAAATACACAATAGCTGAAAATATATATGTAGGAAACCAGATAAAGGTAGGTATGAGAATGACAACAAAACTCCATGAACAAGGGAAATACAGATGGCTTTTTGCAAGGGTTTTCTGGTGTAACAATAGAGAAACAGAAGCCAAGAAGCACTGAGTGCTGACCTTATCCTTACTACAAGCCAGTGTTTATATTTCATCTTAACCTAACAGTGCTCCAGTATCTTGCTAGAAAGAAGCAAAGAAAAAAAAAAAAAAAAAAAATTAGAAAGAAAGAGCAGAGAAAATCATCTGGGTGGAGGTATTTCTATATCACATTACAGGAGGGAGTATGTAACCCCTCTGTAAGCAGTGCCCTATCACAGAAATAACTCAAAGCACCTTTCAGAGTATGTATTCTGTCAGAGTTAATACCAGTGCTCATCTCACAAGACAAGACTACCATTTTTTTAAAAGGAATTGAATGTAGCATAGCATCAGGAAGATAAACCAAAAGCCATGCCAAAAACAAAAGAGTTGTCAACACCCATTCTTGCTAGTGTTTTCCAAAATTTCCCAGTGTTTCTGCCTTGAGATTTAATTTTAAGGCAGAGCTCCAATTCTTGGTCATGCAAGACATTAAATACATCATTTCCTGTGCTGCATATGTGTCGTTTGTTAGAGAAACACGCAAGCCCCATAAACTCAAGGCCATCCCTGCTGCCATTAGGATGAAACACTTAGCTTAGTGCAAGACTGCATAGCTGTTATACACCCTCAAAAAAAGCCCATTACAGAGGAGTCTGGTGGGGAAGAAAATGTGTGGATGCTCACCACCACCTCAGGCCAGTTACTAAGTCAGAAAAAGGTCAAGTACTCTGGCAGCTACCCAGTACAGAGCAGTTTTAGACAGCCAGCTTTTTTGGAGCAGAGTCAGTGAAGTGAGAGGGATAAAAGGGAAATATATCTGGAGGAACCTTACTGCAGAAGAGAATCAACACCCTGTTTTTGTTATAGCTACAACCTTCCTGAGTTTGTCCCCAGAGATAATGCAAAGAAGCCTAAGCTACCTTGGTAAAATAGATTCATCACCTTTTCATGAAAGTTCTGAAAGATATGAGCCAGAAAACTCCAAAGCAGTTTATTACTTGGTTTCCTTGGTTGAGCCAAACAGACCTAGTTGTATTTGAACTAGTTAGTCCACTGCATTCTGTTGTATAATTATCTCTTTAGTTATGGGACGTAAGACTTCAGCTCTGTTTATCAACTATTTCATTGTGGAATGAAGTGAGCTGCCATTTAAAATAGCTTTCCATCATTACATTCATTTACATATCACAGTATGTCACTAGATGGATTTTAAAGCAGAGACATTTTAATACCTAGTTTCACACTCAATTAATACATTTCTCTCAAATCTATTATTTTTTTCTGACATAATTGACTAGTTTTGCTTGATCTTTGCTGGAATTCAGTAACAATATGTAGTTGTTGACACTACATTTATCTTCTTCTCCTACATGTTTCTCAAGCCATACAGCAAAGGCTGTGGTCCTTTATTCATCAGGACAAGACAGCACAAAGCTTCATTTCTTCAGCTCTATCTACTGGAAACCTCTCCCTCCTCACCAATGCAGCAGCTCAGGACCAAGGATGTTAATATGGAAACCAGAAATCATTACCCTCATTTGTTGTATGCTGTCTTCAGAGCAACACTGGCTATTCCTCGAAAAAGCCTTTTTAAAATGCTGTTTTATGCAGAGTTCTCAGACTAACTGTACTGCTGTATCACATGTCCTGCATTTTAGGTCATATCCTGTTTGGGACGTCCCTAACAGCCTGAAAATCATCATCTTCCTTTAGCACCTTATGCCACAGCCTTGTGGCAGCAACCTGAATAACCAGGATAGCCTGGCTATTGCAACGGCTTAAGAGAAAAATACACTTTTCACAAGTTTAAAGGTTACCTTTAAAACGGCCTAAAAAGCCATGGATGTTTATTTTACGCCATTCAACCTCAATCTTGATATATATCCACTACTGAAATAGTCTTTTGGGCAGGCTTATATAGTCTCTCTACTCCCCGTGTAGAGAGACCATATAAGCCTGCCCAAAAGACTATCTGGCTCCGTGGCACATCTCTCTCCAGCTCTATCAGTTGGAAGAGAAAAACAGATTAAGACCCTCCAAAACTTCAGCTGTGGAAGAATGAATTGTTTGCTGCCTTTTCCAACACACAGCCCCACGTACTTGTAAGGGACAGCAACTGAATGGAGACACTTTGGGAAGCCCAACACTGAATGCATCTCCAAAAACAAATCTTCAACACCAGGAGAGCTTCCCCCATACAGTGAGCAAACAATGGACAAACAGAAAGCCAGCTACAGATTCAGGAAGGAGAAAGATTATTACATTAATGGAAACTATCTTCACTTGCTATAAACAATGCACATTAATGACTGAAGGAAAAAAAGAAAAGGGAAGTCAGAGAATTTGTTTTCACTCTATTAAAGTATCACCAAACAAACACTGCAGCTAAAGAATAATGTCTTGCTGATGGCATGGACTGGGCTTCACCTGTAGTGCACAGACACGTATCAGAACTCCTCAAGAAGTTCTCTTTCAATGCGTACATAAAAGGTTTTCTAGTAAGATCATTCAGTGGCAAAAATTGGTATTTTAAGTTGCATTATATAACTACAGTTCAGTTAACATTCCTTTTTTATCTTTTTCAAGTGGATATGCTACAATTTAGAAATTTTCATACAAATAAAGGTGGTTTGTGTCCTATAAACTACTTCCCCTCCCTGAGGTTAGGCCTACTTTAACCTTCTCTAGAGACTGAGTTCACCTTGGAAGCCATAAAACAGAAATAAAAGAACTAATACTTGTTACTCAACACAAGTTTCTACATCAAGTGGATCTAGCTCTACTTATAGTTGGGCCTTAACTCTAGAAGGGTCTAAGCCTTGTGAAACTATAAATAGGTACAAGAAAACTCATAGATTATTTCTTAGTACAATTTAATACACTCTGTCTTGTAAAATAAACCAAGCAAACTCCTGCCTCTGCAACTGAAGTCATAAAAGCAGCTTTCCACTGAAGCAAGCGTTAACATCGCTGCAGTCAGGAAAGGAGAACAAACAGTCCTGTGCACTGAACAGAATCAGCACTGGAACAAAGGGCCTGGACAGCAAATAATTTTTAAAACAGTCATTTGATGGCCTGCATGCCAGTTATTTGATTTTATACATTCAGAGTGAGCTTTAAAAAAATGACCTAACGTGAGGCTTAGTTGCTCAAGGAACTGTGGCAAATAATTCACCCACACAGAAGTCTCAAGCCAGGATCTCTTGTTTCTTCTCCAGCTGCCTCTGTAGAGTGACACTGCCTCCCTCAGAGGCTCACGACACAACACAAGCACCACCATGCATATTAGGGGGCACTTGAAGGCAGTGAGGAAAGAAAACCTCTGCTTTAGTATGGTGGACTTGCACAAACACCATCGGCAGGTCCAGGGTGCACACATTAGTCCAGGTGTGCAAGGAGATGAAACCAGCAGGGTTTAGAGCTGGCAACCTCATGTCAAAGACCAGGACGGGCACAAGCATGCAGACAACAGAAATGTGCTTTGAAAGAGCAGCCAGCTCCCTGCGAGTCCTAAGTGCCAACCACACACCACACCTGGACAATACCTCTTGCTCTTTGGCAACTCCAGAGCGCTTGTGGATTTCCTGGAGGGCGCACTGGCTGGCAGGGGAGGCTTTGCGACAGGCGTGATGAGCAGGGCATCCAGCAGCGAGCGGTAGGCACTAGGCTCGTAGAGTCTAGCAAGTGTGTAAAAAGACCCCACAAACAAATGAGGTAACCACACCAAGTTCAGAATGGCCGGGACCACAGATAACCCAAAATCCCTTATGAAAAGCCTGTCTGAAGAAACTGAACCCAGGGAAACTGATGAAGGAATTATGTCTAAACAGGCAGCCCACAAAGTGGAGGTTGCACAATTCAGGGGAGGCACAAGACAACCCACTGAGGTGCAAGAAGCATATTTTTCATAGGTTTTTACCATTAATAAAAGTAAAATAAACGAGAATTTTTTTTCATCTTTTTTAGTTTTCTGATTCTGTGTATGCTTTCTAACGTACATAATTTATTAGCAGCCTAGAACATCTATGCAATTTAGAAATACAAAAACATGGGTATTATTGCCTATTAAAAAGTATTTTACTGATATGAATGGACGACTGATAAATCTGTCAAAATGTTTGCTCTAAGCAAGCCTTTATAAAAAGCAATGCAGTAAAGATTTAGATGGAACTCAGCAAGCTATTGTTTTCAAGCATCAAAAAGTTGCTCGAAGTTGCAGATTATTCTTTGTCACTCACGTAACACAAATGTTATTTACAGTTAATTTACTAACTGAACTGTAAAACAGGTATCATGAGGAACAGAATGGTAAAATTACTCACCAAGGTTCAGAGCAGCTAAGCTATATGTAGGGCATGGGAGCTGTGGACATATTCTAACATGACTTGCCCAGTATTGTGACAGAGCCGATTGATTTCACAACTCTGCCAGGAACCAATTATTCTTGTGTGAACTGGAACCTCCTTAAACCAACCTATAAAACATTCCTTTTGAAGTTGATGTCTACCTGGCCCGGACAGCAATAGCAGCAGACACTGCAGCAGCAGCCATGCTCTTAATTTTTGATCTCTGCTCGAAAGGAGAAAGAACTGGAGGAGGAGAGGGTCCAAGGATCGGCAGATTTCCCAAAGGATCTTCCAGCATTACTTTTGCAGTGCAGAAGCTTTGAGCCAATGCAGGAGAAAACAGAGAAAGTAGGAAAGATTGACAGAGGTACAGTACAACACCAGTCCACATTAACCACTGGAGAGTTATGGAAGTTTCCAGCTCACAGAGACATCAGGCAATGTGTGAGCAACTTGAATACTAATATAGAGAACAGCAATTTTGATTTCACCCACAAATGAAACTATTCCCTCATCAAGTGAGCATTTAGCATCTGTAAGCCTTTAAATTCCTCATCATAGACTCTGCCTTGCATTCCTGGGTCATTCCCACTGAACCAGGGCCCAGAAATCTCCACATGGATCCATTTAAGTCTCCATGGTGTGGACAGAATTAGCCATGAAGATCATTTACCTTGACCTCTTTTTCATAATAAACAGTAAACCGGAATATTTAGTGATATAACTTCTGCAGGTCCACTCTTAAAAAATTCAGTGTGTAACCCCCTTTTCATTTTCTCTACTTATTTTAAGGGTGGAAATGGATTTGAACAGGAAAAAAAAAAGTGGAAAAACCCAGACTTGGCTCCAAAATAACTGAAACAATTCTAACCTCTAACTTGGGTTCTTATTTTAAAATTTCAAGATTATTCACTGAATTGCTGTGTTTTTTTAAAAATAATTACAAAGATGGACAGAACACTCTAAATACCTACAGAACTATATACCATTTCCCAGATTTCAATGCAAAACCAATGCCTGAATACCTTGCTTACACCTAGCAGCCTGCTGTAGATATACCTCAAAATATTTACCTTGTATGGCTTACAGATGATTTAGACTGAAAGCTTGAGATTTTATTGAAAGAATTTGTTTCACAAGTAGGCAGAGATGCTTCATGCCTGCCCAAAAGCAGCAAGAGAAGAGAAGTCATTATTCAAACACTTATTACACCTCTGGCAATAGTAACTAAAGCTCAGGAGTTAATTTATTTTTTTTTCCTTAAGCTATCCTTATCCATAAACAAACATACAAAACAGGTATCCTGGTTTTTTCAGGTATCCTGTAGTGGTAATTACTACACTTTCTTTCCCTATTGATAAAGACTTATATTCTGGATGTCCCATCACTACACAAGTTAAAGCTTGTATTCTCCTCCAAAAACTTTGGGATACAGGACAATTTAAAAACACACATTTTGTAGCAAGGGTGACTATATTCTCCTCATGTCACCAGCTTCTGCCAAAAAAACCCAGCTGAATCTCCTACCCATGACTGCTTTCCTCCTCCATCAAAAGGCTGCTTTAATTTTTAAATTATTTTTAGAACTTTTGCCTAAAAGCTACTTAAATTTCTAATTACTATATAAATTGCCACAGCATGATGAGGGTAAGGAAACCTTTAAGCTGCTCCATCTGGACAGCATCATCACCAAAAAAAGAGTCAGGTGAAACTGTATGGTTTTAAACCTAAAGAAGAGAGACTTAGATTAGGTATTGGGAAGGAAATCTTTACTATGAGGATGGTGATGCATTGGAAAACTTTGCCCAGAGAAGCTGTGGACACCCCAAACCCGGAAATGTTCACCTCCAGTTGGATGGGGCCCTGAGCAATCTGGTCTAGTGGGAGGTGTCTCTGCCCGTGGCCGAGCATTTGAATTAAATGATCCTTAAGGTCCCTTGTGAACCAAACCACTCTGCGATTCAATGTGTGCAAAATTACAGTTTCTGACTGCACCTTTCTAGCACAGCTGACTCGGATGTACCTGGCAAGGGCAGGAGGCAGCCCGAGGGCTGCTCCCACATGCAGGGCTGGAGAAGGCAGCCCCCCAGCTGGGTCAGCAGGCACGGGGAACTCGGTGGTCTGTGTGGCCACAGCACACATCTTGGGGACAGGAGGTTCTTCATCTGCCGGCAAAGAGGTTGCTGCATCTGAAGCAGGCGCGGTTATCTTCCTAGTTGATGTTAATTTCATGAGTAATTCCAATGAGACATTATACAGAGAAGAAATTTCTCATTTGATTAAAAATACAAAATAGCAATGGCCAATTCTTTCTAGCTGGTATTTTTGTATATTTTGTAAGAAGAATAAGTGAAAAGCAGACAAGGGCTTTTTTACCTCCTTCGGTAGGAACAAATACTCATGCCCTGGGAATCACACCATGCTGAAAACAATTTTTGGAGGCATTTTTACAGCTAAAGCTTGAGCACTTGTTTAACCACAAACCCAAACTATTTGGGTAGTTACTTAAAAGATAATAAACTTGAACAAGAGCACAATCAGTATACAAGAAACTACCTAGTGTCAGGACATGACACTTCAGACACTGAGGCTACTTGGCTGTTGGCATTTAAAATCTGAATGACTGAAGGGAAGATGAGGTGTATGCTTGCCTAAGACTTGCAAATGGTTCTCAAACAAAAGGTCTATATAATAAAAGAAAGCAGAAAGACAAGTAGCATTCATCACAAGACAGCAATATCTCTCCCCCATATTTTACTTCCTCTTGCTTGTCATCACACTGAAATAACCATAAAAACTGACAGTTTTAGTACAGTCAGCCTGGACTACAACTTCTGCAGAGAATGTTCCTGGTTGGCCACTTATGAGAAAGTGCACAACAAAAATCAGGACTAATACCTATTATTACTTATTACTACGTCTTTGTATTTATATCAGGAACAATTGCATTAAAAGAAAACATAAAAGTTGGTCTGCATGACTGTAAAAGGCATGTCTATAAAATACAATCTAAAGACCTGCTGGCATCACATCTGTTTTATATTAGTTATACACTTTCTCTGGAAGTGCCAGATTCTGTGGTTTATATGGTCCAACACTGCCAGGATTACTTCTTAAGATGACTTTTTGCAACTTTCTGGAAAGGCTGTCATTGCTCTTAAATATTTTACTGTTAAACTTACAGGAGGACATTGCATATATGAAATAGAGTAATAATACACTATAACTTACAGTAGTTGGTTATATAGACATACAACTATTTGAAGCTTTCAATAAAGATCTAAAACTACAATAAAAAAGAAGTCTACCTTATAAGCAGCTCACTTAACTTTAAACTAGAAATCAAATCCAGATCCTCCATACATTTCACGGCAAGCTTTGTCCTTCTTGGTGGGTAAGTAGAGGCTACAATTTACAGCGCTTCAGCCAAGAAAAGATGGAGCCCATTCAGAAAATAAGGACCTAGATCAGTCCTTGACAATAAATTCAAGGCTTCAGTAGCAAGAGCAAGTCTACTCACCCTTGGATTATTCAATTTTGCTTTACTAAAAGCCTGACATGGCACTCATGAATTGCTCCATGCAGCTTTCCAATAGCTGCCATTTTACAAAAAGAGATTTGAAGACCAGATTTTCTGTATTTCCCACTCAAAAGAGCATTACAAGAGCAGCAGCATCTGCTCAGTAACAAAATATAAATATCAACTGTAACTGCTACCCTGATGACCTCTCAGTTCAGAGGAGAATCCAGACTGTACCAGATAATTTGTTCTCCTTCCCACACCCAATGCTAAATCTTCACTCTACCACTCTGTATAAGCTGCTCCAATTCCTGCCCTTCTTGAGCAGAAAATTCTTACCAAGTACTTCTATATTTGTACAAATACTTTGGCTCTCATCCTGAACCACCATGAACATAGCTGCATTTCAGATTTTACATTTTAAAGCTGCTCTCTTGCTAGGTTAATGTTGCCAAATAACAAAATTTAGAGCCATAGGTCTTGAGTGAGATTAGATTTACATTTCCTTTGCCTGGACTCAGATGCAGAGCTAGGATTTAAAGAAGACTCTTTACTCAGAACACAGTAGCTGCAGTGGTATCTGTAAGGCATCTAAAGCTCAGCAGAATCATAAAATTATCTGGATTGGAAGGGACTTTAAAGGTCTCTTCTACTTCCAACCCTCCAGCTGTGGGCAGGGATAGCTTTCACTAGAGTTTGCTCAGAGCTCCATCCATCCGGGCCTTGAACACATCCATGGATGGGGCAAGTAGGTGCAATCGTACTGAAGTCTCACTGGTAAACATGAAAATCAATTACTGAAGTAGTACTTTTATCACTGCCTTTTTCATCACGTTTTCTGCTTAAAAATAAACTCACCAGGAGTATTGTCATACAACTTCTGTGTGTATTTTTCATCTTTGTTAATCTACGAGAATTTGCTGCTGAAAACATCACAACCAAGTCTTCTTTACTGTATTGGGTCAAACCAAATGTCACCAACAAAGTACCCACCAGCTCCATCCCATCCTGCCTGAGCTCATGAACATACCTGCTTTTCCCAGACAACAAAAATGTCCTCAAAAGACACCAAAATAGACTTCTGTACTGATATCAGATTTCCTCTTCTCTCAGCTAGTTGAGAACGCTGCTTTAACAGTTTAAAACTGGTCAATCCCAAACCTTAGTATTAGAGTTTTCCAGCTGCAGAAAGCCCACACAGGTGTAGGCAACAGTGTATTCTTGTATGCTTTATTCAAGCATGAATGTCTGTCTGGCAGGACCAGGGACTGTTCATTTAATTCTCATGTTTGTAAGAACAGCTTTGTTCATGTTACGACTTTGTGCCTGTGCATGCTACCTAGAACTCAAAAACTCCTTCACAATGTAAGATAAATCATGAAAAAATGTTATTTACCTTCAACAACAATCAATCACTCTCCAAAGTACTGTTGCTCTCTTCTACTTAAAATTACTCTTGCTGTCTAGTACTCATAGATGACCTCCAAAACACCAGCAATTTGCCAAGGCAAGTGCCAGTAAAACTATCCAGGGACAGGAAATTTGCAAGATAATCTCCTACTTTTCTGTGACTGCATCACAGCACATCACTGTGTTACAAATACATAACCCACACTTTAGAAAATTACTTTTATATTTCTAAAGCCATATTCACTTTTGACTTGTTGAGACCACTGAAAAGTTACTCCAAGTTTAGGTGGACACCCACTGACAGCATACACACACTAAATATTGTACCTTGTTTTAATTAGTATCCACAAGATTGTTCATTACTTTCCTCATTTTTATCTAATTTTTCTCCTTCTCCTTCCTACCATTTCCAGGAAAATCCCTAGTCACAGCAGCTTAATGAAGTTTATTTTAAGTGAATGAAAAACAACCCTCTCTCCTCCAAGACAGACAAACCCAGGCTAGGAGAGGCTAGATTGCTAACTGAATCAAAACCCCTGTGAATGATTTACCTCGCAGGAGCTGGTGCAGCAATATGTTCAGAAAGTCTGGGAGAGGGGACACTGCCAGGGCAGGAATCTGCTATCGGCAAAAGAGCAGCTGCAGGTTCTGGTCTAGCATTGTTTTCACTCCATTCACAGTAAAAAAAAAACCCAAGTGAAGACACACAGAGAAAGAGATTTTTAATCTACATTGAAATAGTATGGAGAACAGGAAACACTGTGCAGGAAAGTGTTAGTAAACTGAGAAGAAAGATAGAACCCAAACCCCAAAAAACCTACAAAAAGACCATGAAATTTATAGTAAAATACAATTAAGAGCTTAAAATTATTCAAAACACACTTCCAGTGACGGCTAAGAGTACTGCTGCTTTAAGACTCTGAAAACCAAGTAGTCTTGGAGATTTACAAGGATGGAACACATTAATTTGGGATTATATTATGCGATGGAAAACAACTTTAGAAAATACTGAAAGTGATACAAGTGGTAGTGGGATTCACACCAAAGTTTTATATGCTTCTTGCTACAATTTTTTGGGTGCGGTTAGTTTTGTGAGTATTACACTATATATTTCTCAATATTTTTCATATCCTTTCCGTGATTCATTTGTAATAGGAAAAAAAAAATCTAGAAAATGTTTTTTAAAGTGCTCTACTTGAAGAAAAGCACCTGCCAGACTGTAAGACACAAAAAAAGAGTAAACTACAAGGCAGAGAGCAATCACAACAATAAGTTTTGAGCAGACTAAATTAGCCACAGGGGCTGCGTGTTTTTTTCTTATTTAGTATGCAGAATTAAGCATCTTATTAAAGTAGGGAACCTTAAGTGCTGAAAATTATTGAACATATTTAAGAATGACCAGGGAGCAGACCTCAAAGGCGGTAAAGGTGTGGATGGAAATTCTGGTGCAGGCATCTCCAAAGTCGGGGTAGCTATGGATCTTTTATTCAAATTAATACAGGTATCCTGGGTTCCTGCTCCATCAGGTAGATCTGCAGGTATGCTTTACATGTATTTATGACATGGGGGAGAGAAAAGTAAATACATGACTTTATGACAGATTGTTTCAAGACTGACGGAAAGTAGGACAAATATTTTCCAGTCACCGTAGATCAACTGAACTACAAATCTGGAAAATCTTCACTCAGGACAATGAATTGACTCTACAATTTAAGGATAAAACCAAATCCAGAGCTGATTGCTCAAAAGGAGATGGCTGAAAGTGAACATTTAAAACAAAAAGGAAATAGGGTACTGCAGAAATAGAAATAATCTAAACCACATAAACTTTATACAAAGACTATACACTGCCTTTCTAAGTTTTAAGTAACTGGTTTAAAAGCTGCAATCTACACATTTCAGTGAGGGCTTTCTATTTCTATATCCTGTCTTTCCAGCTGCTGAAGAGAAAAATCTATTTTATCCAAACAGAAATCCCTAGTGGGTTACAGTTTAAAAATAAACAATAGTAAAACCACACAGAACATCTGTCTTGGACAATGCCTGCCTGAAAAGGTGAATATTATTAAATTGGGATATTTTACTGAAGATTGCTGATGAAAGAGAATTTTCTATTTCATTGTCACATTGAGATTTCTAGGATATCTCTAAAATTTAAGCTTATTTGTTTATATGAAACAACATTCATAATGTTTTCAAAGATCAGATGTATGCTGGGAATCAAATATGAGATAGGGTGTGTTTGTCAGATACAAATGAAAAAGTGGTCCGTTTTTGGGAACAGTAACAAAAAGTCCAAAATTGAATGCCAGTAAGATCTGTGCAATGGGGATACTGGGTGAAGAGATGACATCTTTCAAGCAGTAAATGAAATTAATTTCATGCATTCATAAACCACTTCAGGAACTAGTGGTGTTTTTACAATGAATTTATAGAAAACTAACAATTTGGCTGTCTCTCTCAAACTACTTTAATATCCTTGAAAGATAAACTCTATGACTATGTTTAATTTTACTCAAAACAGAGGCTTCTATTATTTTGATTATTTAGAGAGTGTTTATTCTTCTTTTTCTCACTATAGCAACTCACCCTTCAAAAGGATAAGAGCTGATAAGATAGATAAACATAATGGCAAGTTTAATAACAACATGAAAATATTCTCCTTACCTAGGGACATCTCCAGAACATAAAAATACCTGAAGGTCAAACCATTTATCCCTTAAAAAGAAACCTTTACAGAGAATCTAAGAGATAACCTTTCTAACCTTTCACAGTTGTCATTGCATTGATGGTCCCTGAAATGCTCGCATTTTGTTCTGTTTGTAAAGAAATTATATAAACCCAGCACAACAATTTAAATACACTACTTCACATTCCCACTTTATTGTGCAGTATTCTATCAACTTATTATATTGTGGTGTATGTGCACTCAGTAACACACTTGGGTTTAGTAACACAGTACTCACTGCCAAGTTACGTGATGGAGGGGCATGGAAATTAAACTGATTGGCACTTGTCATCCAAACACTCTTCTGTGAAATTATTGAAGTGAATGTTTTCCCCTACTGTCTCTAAGGAGTTAACCCAAAAAGTGTGAAAGAGGTGATATCCCTTGGGCTACCATTACCAGGGCAAATCTGTGCAGTGTTAGGCATCCACACTGGTGACTGTTAGTGTTAGATAACTTATCTATTACCTGAAGTCTCCATTTTCTGTTTCTCTTTTCCTAAAGATAAAATGACAAATACCATAAGCTACTGCTGGTACTGCATAGCAGCATAAACCATCTGAAAAGGAAAGTGACACTTAAAATGATTCCAAAGGTCCACTCAAATTCCAGCATCGTGCAAGGAAAGGAAAACAAAACAACCCCAGCAAGTCTTCTGCAGAAGCATCTGTTCACAGGACTAATTCCATCAGAGGAGTGTGTAGGTCAGCTGCAGAAACCCAAACCAATTGCAATGGTTCTCACTGATCAGTTGTGAGAAACTGGGCTTTTACATGTGCTTCACAATCACCTTTTTTTGGGGTCTCAAACGTTATCTGGTCCAACAAGCGCTGCAAAAGCCAAATGCAAGCTTTACTTCATATAATTCTTACTCCCATAAGGGTCAATAATTTTATTTAATCCTGCAAATCTTGTGTGAATTTCAACAACACGAACATGTACCCCATTTTTAAGATGATCAGGAAGTAAAATACTGGGATAGTTTTAAACAATTCAGACTGTTTCTACTATGCAGCTGGGATTTAACTGTTTTTCTTCCTATAAGCTGTGAAGGTGCAAAGAAATGTCAGCCCCATGCATGAGAAGAATATTCAAGGAGTCCGAGAGACTCAAAAGAAAAACAGACAGAGCTAAGATAAAAGCAAATTTTATTAAAATACTCTCCAAACTTCAAAATGCATAAATTAATGGATGTGTAGCTACTATAATACATTATTTTACAGGAGAACCACAGGGCTGTGAAGCTTTCATAAACACAAGAAAGCCTATAAGCTTCACTCTGTAAATAAATAAATACTACTGTCTAACCTTGCCCCTGCTAGAAGATGTGTTGAAGCTCTTACACAGCAACATTCTGCTCAATTATTGTTTTTTAAGTTTTCCAAAACATGAACATATTAGTAATCTAAGCAGCAGAATCTTTATATTGAGCTTTCACTTCAATTCAAAACATTGGAACATAATTTTTAAAATTTTTCTTTTCTTTGCTTAAAGCAGTCTGTCTTCTTGCTGTACTTTGTAAAACATTTACAACCACTCAAACTGACCTGCTGAAAATCTAGTGAAATCCAAGATAGTTTTCCTGGTAGGTATGGTAATTTGAAATAAGTGCATACAATCCCCTCTTCATCTTCTTCCTCCAGCCCCAGAATCAAAGTAACACAATTTCTTAGTATTTGTTCAAAATTTCCTGCTTTCTAATAGCCTACAGTAACTCAAACTCAGCAATGCAAATGACTTCTTTCAGGCAGAAAAAAGAACTGAAACAGCCATCTCCTCCCCCACATTGGGAGATTCACCCACCCAAGTTGTTAGGTTTTAAATATGTATTTTTTGTCAACTAATGATTAGCACAAAAACATTTCATCCCATTTTTTACACATCAGTAGGAAAGTGTTAGAAAAGTATAGAAAAGGCTAGAATTTCTCTCGCAGAAAGGCTACTGAAATATGTTTTCTTTTTTCTTTTCTTTTTTTTTCATTTTCTTTTTTTTTTGCAAAGCAGATGGAAAAGAAGAAAGGAAGAAAGTGTTTGTATTTTGCTTTTGCAACTTGGGTAAAATCACTGGACATTAAGAACACGTGCTGAGACTTCATGGTGCCAGTCACGTAATTTTGTATATTTGGGGCTAAGGACGTGGATGGGAACCTTTTCCCTGTGGAAAGAAGTGATAGAAGAAAAATAAGAAAGAAAGAAAGATTGTCTTAAGTAGTTTCACAAGTGAGCATGCAAACTCCATGCACTATTTCTATGGCATTGTCTTCCTCTCTGTCAAAAAGCTGGACCCATTGTTAGTCAAAGTCAGTAAAGAAAGCTCAAGAACCGACTTCAAGAACCATTAGATTTAGCCACAGGTTGGTGCTCCTTTTGAACACTGCTTATCCCAAAGCAAGGAAACAGCTGACCCTCACCTGCAGGCAGAACAGCAATACCTCCCACCTATGTCTTGCAATCAGATCCACACTCACAAATCAAAAATGCTTGATAAGACTTGCAAAAGGAAAACACAAGCTGACCTTGTACAGGCAAACAAACTAGTTCAAGTTTACAGAAAATCTCTACACAAACACCTGCACAAACATTACTACTGGACTGCACCAACAACTTTTAAAAAGTTTGTCTGTGGAGAAAAATATCTGGATTTTGACATGCAGAAGTAAAAGGCAAAAAGGGAAGGAACATTTAAAAAAACACCCAGATGTCACACAAGTGCACCAAATACTACAAGTTAAGAATTAAAACATGCAATGTATTAAAGTAATAAAAATGTAAAACATCAACTTACTTAGTCTTCTTCCCAGCTTCATTTTCTGGTTCTTTCACTGAAGGAAAACAGAAAATTTTTATTTTCTAGGGCACTAAAGACACTGTACCACAACACTGACATTCTCTACAGTGCCAAAGCATTCACTACAGCAGGAAAATACAACAAGGCTCGCTAGGATTCTTTGATCCTAAACCCACCCCCACGGACATGAGTTATGTCCATGAACTTCAAGAGCCCCTTTGCTAGTAGGACTGCTGAAAGGCAGCTCTGCTGGTCTCTGCCCTCCCCCTTGGCCCACTCTCCATGCTGGCACTGAGAAAGGTGATTTGAGAAGGTGAAGATGAATGGAAGGTAAGAGGTATTTCTTTTGGATGAACATCCAGTGGGTTTATATCAGGTGATAATCCAAGCGTCTGTTTGCAGCCAGGCTATTTCCCACCAAGGGTCTAGATTTCTGCACAAGGGATAATGCAAAATTCCCAGTCCTGATTTTAAGGCTGGCAAATCTAGTTGCAGTAATTTTCTTACAGCATTTGTCAACATGATAAATTCATCTTTACTGGATAACATGTTATTTGATGTTCAGGTCCTATTCTGCCCTTACAAGTTGTGGTGAAGGGAACTGAACTCAGGACCACAAAACAATCCAGTCCCAAGTCAGAATATTTATCACATACAGACAATAACCCTTATTTTGTGCAATGTTATCACTGGCTTCTAGAAATAGCTGATTTAATCAAATCTTCCCCTGGAGAGGAGGTCCAATTTCCTCAGTGCCTTCATTATTGCAGCTCTAGCTGAGAAAAGCTGAAGAATGAGAGCTCAAAGCCCCTGATAGCACTTCTGGTGGCCTTCACATAAAATCACAAATCTCAGCTAGTGACTTATGGCTGACAGCATAACATGAAATTGAAGTTTTATAATAAAATTATATGACTGGGAATGACCTTCACCACATCACCTGTTCCACTCCACCAATATGTGTAATCACATCATAGCATAAGCAGAGAGTGGAAACATAACCCAGGAATAAACTGAGGAACTAGGAATTTACATTTCTGGTTGGTTATATCATTCCAGATCACATACTTTTGCATGACTAACAAAGACTTTCCACATGCCAGAAAACACCTAATTTTTCTGAAGCATTAAATTTGATCAGGAATGTTGCCATTTTAGTGATACGGGGGGAAAAGAGACAACAAATATGTATCTTTGAATATCTTTGGGAGTAGAAATGGAAATTTTAGGATTTATCTAGAACATTTTAATTCAGCTTAATCAGGAATAATGTCCAGCAACGTGCATAGCCTGAACTACTTAGTAGCGGCAGGGTTTTACAGTAATATTTCCCTTTATCCTCCCTGACCCCCAGCTTTAAAACCCCAGCCTGTGCAGGGGAATTGCCCGTTGCTCCACCTGCACCGAGGTACTCACTGTGATCCGTGCCAGTGATCTGGGCAAGGATGCGGAAGGAGCGGGACTGGGTGGTGCCCGTGCGCGGGTGCCAGTCCTCGGTGTCCTCGATCAGCCGCTTCTTGCTGGCGTCGCTGTGGGTGGGCGTGTGGTAGAACTCCGTGTAGGTGTCCACGATGTGCTTCCGCGGGGGGCTGCGCCAGGACAGACAGACACAGCAGTGAGTGAGTGCAAGGCTTCACACAGCACCTCACTCTGGCCACTAAGGCGCGGGTGCAGCTGTGACTTTCCACAGCATTTAAAGGCAGCTTCCGCGCTGCGATGCAGAAAGGTGGCAGCTGAGGCCCAGCTAAACACAGATGCAGTTTTCTGAACTAAGCATGCCTTTTATAATTACTCTAACACCACTGAAATATTTCTCCTTGTATCACTGATGGAACACTTGAAACAGTAAAAGACAGTGTTATCAAGACATGTACATGTTTAGACTTTTACCGTTTGGGTGGGTTTTTCCTTGGAGGCGACAGAGTAAGACAGCAAGAGAAAGTTTTCCCAGCATAAACAGGAAAAGGAAAAGAAGAATAGAAGAAAAAGTCAGAAAGCTGAAATGAAGCAGAAATGTAGCTAATTATTCTGCTGAATTAGTTTTGCAAGAAAGGGCACTAAAATCCAAATAATAGCCATATTCTCCTTCTAACACTAAAACCACTGCACATACTTTTATTAAGTGATTTCCCTATAGGGATGAGAGGGAAATTTGTTTTGGTAAAACAGAGTAGTCTACCTAGGTCAGATCAGGTGCCCCTTGACAAATTCTCCATTTAGCTCCTGAGGGGCACAACACAGATGTGTGCACATGCAAGGAGCACCCAGTACACACCAAGTGGTTTGCACTTGGCAAAGCCTAGATCAGAACCACGCCATCTGAAAGCATAGATGGCCATGTTCTGAGGCATAATGAGGAGGTACCCTCTTCGAAAGAAAAGCAGTGGGGTGATTGTTCCACCTGGAAACTTTCCCCACAGTAACCTAAAGACCATTATCAATCCTTGCACTAGCATCACTGTCAAGAGTACAGTAACTAAAAGCTTTGATTCCAGTAAGTGATGTAAACAATGTGTCAATTTGGGAAATTTGGGAAAAGGGAACAGAAGACTCAAACTATATAAGTTACTCCTAAATTCTACATTTGTTATTCCAAAGCATGAATCTCTAAGACCCACTAAGTGTACACTTACTTTTGCACAATTTACAGGAGGAAAACTGTGGAAAAACTAGCTCCTAGGACACAAAATTTCTAATAAGTATTAAAAATCAAAATCCAACAAAACTTTAGAAGTCATTTTTATTTTTGACACTACCTCCTCACTGTACTTTAATGGTTTAAACTATTTCTGGGGAAGAAAGGTGGAAAATGAGTGAGGAATGATGTTAACTGTTACAAGTAAGAATCAGGCCCGTTAAATGGAATGCATTAGTGAAAACTTAAGCTTAAAAACATATTTAATACTTGAAAGAATGTGAAAGGTACGGTACAAAATTATATCAAAAGATTTAATTTCTTGACACACAATATTAGTGAAGAGCATGTATCACATACCAAAGTTGATAACAGAGAAAGAGATATAGAAAAGCAGTGGCAATTTCAGGATGGAGAACAGAGAAAAATGGAGTAAAGCAATTTAAACAGTTAATAGCAAAAATGAAATGACATGTGAAAGTTAAAGCAGTAATTAAAGGTGTGGAAATACATGAAACTGTAATGATTGACATGCAGTTTACTGCATTGTAGCAAGTACCCCAGTGAAATAAGCAGTCTTTCACATTTTTATATACCGAAGTGGTATAAAGAAAAAATCCCACTGACTTTTCTTGTCCTACTGGTCTCCTTTATAAGGCTTAGGAGTTTACTAGTAATGACTCACTGAGGCAACAAGGTGGTGCCAGAGACAAAGGAAAACTCAATGAGACAGGCTCTCTCTTAACTCAGCCTTGAAGCAAGGGGAGAAAAGCCAATAAAACCTCAATCATCTATCATCCTAATATACACAAATCAGAGTATATGGACGTTAGTTTTCTTTTCCTGTATGAATTCAGAATCCAGCCCTTCATTCCACAGTTCTCAAAGCAATTTTATCTTTATACTGTATTTCACCATTTACTAGTTGTATTACCAACACCAATGAACCACAGTTGCACCAAGAATTTATCAGTACACACAAACACCATATGAATGTTTTGTAGAATAAAAATGAGCTGCAAAATGTAGCACAGTGAAAAGCAAAGTCACATCATGTCCAATGCAGATAAAATAATGTATTACACTAAGAAAAGCTGAAGCTGTTTTGCAAAATTTAAATATGTAGCTCTGTAAGAGCTGAAATTTTGCAAAACCAGAATACATGCTGGTTATTCCAATAGGAAAAATAACCATAATTCAAGTCCAGTGCTGTTGATACTAACTTTGTCGCTGCTGCTATCTGCAAGGGAAAAAGAAAGTATTTGAGGTGTTAATTAATTCTTTGCTTCTTAAAATAGTACAGGAGTTTCCAAATCCAAGCTCTGGTAAAGCCCTATATCATGTAAGTCAAACTTACAAACATCAAGAGAACCTATAACAGAAAATTTTAGCCCAGCTGAACTTTAACTGAGTCAAGTCTGTGGACATCTTACCTGTTTTAAGCAGCAGGCACATCTTCATGCAAGAGCAGGCAAAAAGGTCTTGATAAAAGTGCAATTGCACATAGACTAGTGAAGGCAAGTTGCTTGCTTTCTAAGGCAGAACTAAACAAGGGAAATTAAACTTCCTTTCCCATCCTGAAATCAAATAGTTTATATCCTGAATGTTTTTTGAGGGTAGCCAAGAGGAAGGGAGGAAATTGTGAGTATAACAAGGTGCATGTCTAGAGAACTGCATACGCTAAGCAGTGCCATCTATGAACAATGTACAAGTTGGTTTTTTTGCATGTTTTGAGAAAATGAATCACACATGCCACAGAAACAAAATGGAATTCATTTCAGACTGATCAATTATTCCAAACGTCAATGTTTATGATATTTTATAGATGTCTGTTTCAATTGGGAGATATTCAAGCATCATTGTAGAAACTTAATTTTACATAGAAAAGTTAAGTAGTGTAGCACCAGATCAATATAACCACCTTAGGGGTTTGTCCACTTGTTTTTTTTTTTATGCTTTGGGACTGCAGGACACTTAAGCAGCCCAAACACAATATTTTAAGAAGAACTGCAAAATGAAGTAGGATCTGCAAGGCTGACAGTGAGACAGGGGTTTCTTCACCTCTTAGCTGTGATTATTCATCCTCTTTGATGGTATTATTCATCCTCTAAGTAAGGTAGGGCACATAGCAGCGCTCACCCAGTCATCCCATCTTGATTGTAAAGTGCTTGCTCTGTGCCTGCAGCGCTTCCTTCCAGGAGACTTAATTTTGTTGCTATTGTTCCTCTTTTTCAGTACTAATTGCTGCTTTTGAATACTCCTTACACAGTTATTTGCTAAAACAGTATTCCTGGAAAGATAAGAGAGGGTTTGCCAAGTGCATTCAACAACTGCACCAGCAGTGAGCAAGTCCTTGGGATCTCTCAATTTCAACCCACTTTTTGCAGAGTGGATTCCTGCCATCATCTGTTTAAGAAAGGGCTGGAAGTTACCATGGCTACAGTGCAATATGAAATGCATACGGGCTGTATTTTGAGTCCACAGATGGAAAATATTCATACTACAACATAAAGGGAATAAGTACCTAAAGAAGTAGGCTTTTTTACCCCATAACAAACTCAACTGAAACTGCAATTTAGTCAGTATTTTAGTTGGCATGGATGTTTACCTTTCTGTAGGGTTCTTCATGTACTTTTTATACTGAGTGAATATCAAACAAGAGAGGCACAAGGCCTATTCTTCCAGTCCCTTTCTTTTTTGGGAAGTAGTAACCACACCTTTTAGCTTTTAAGCACAGAATTCACATTTTTAAAACTGAAGACAAACCTCCAGTTCCCCTTCTGCCCTTTATATTACTTAATTCAATTGCTGGTCACAGAGGCCAACTGGCATGGGACTGCTCATACCCACCCTTCTCCTCTCTCCCAAGCACAGCAGGCACTGGGAATCATTCCCTGAGGTGCTCCAGCTCCCAAACTCTGCCCAGGAATTTCTGGGAGAGCCCAAGTCCTCCCCAAGCAAAATCTTGCTGCAGGTCTGAGTTCCCAGGACTGCTGCCGGGCTCAATTTAGTTTCCTAATTTATTGTTTACTAGTCTAGATGCTACACTAGATAAAGCCTTTTATGTCTCCAACAGTCCCTTAAATGTTCAGTCTCTGATGCCCATTTCAACATAAACAATTATTTGAATAAGGAAATTACTCACATTTTAAATCTATATTGCTTGTTTGGGGTGAAGGTTAAATTTAAAGTTGAAGTATTTATACTATAGCACTGCAAAAAACCCGCTTAACCCCATCAGCTTCCTAGAAAACATCTTACAGCTTTCTCCTGTGTTGTGCAGAGAATTCATTAGACATCTGTCCCCTTGCCTCCCTTCTGGGACCTTTTTCCATTGGTTCTGCCAGGGTCATGGTTGTTCTTCCAGAGTGTCTCATTCCCGGCCATTACAGCACCCACTGACCCTTCTTGACAGACTGCTCTGCATTTTTGAGTGCCTGCTGCTTTCAGTCACTGTATTGGGTGTCAAAATACACAGTGAGATTGGACATGGAAATTAATACCAGGCTTGTTGTAAGGTCCAGAACGTGGTGATAGAACACATCATGTAAAGCATTCCATGCTCCTTGTTCAATTTAGCTGTGACGCTCTGCAAACTGACATGTCACTTGTGAGAAAAACCATCACCAAAAGTCTAGCTGGGGCCCTTTGAAGCACCACTTTTAAAATAATTTCTGAGGAGTAAACAACTCCTCCAAGCTGTGTTTTCCTTGGCCCTCAAACAAGCCCGGCTTTTTTCCTGTGAGGAAAGACCCTCACAGCAAAACCAAAATCCCACCTACCCATTTTGCTGTTTACTCTCCCCCTGGTTCTCTCTGCCTCCTCGTCGCGGCCCCTCGGCTGCGTCCTGGGCGCCGTCGGCGGCCGAGGCGCTCGGGGCGGCACCGTGCTGCCGTGGGACAGGAACTGCAGGTTTAGGAGCGCCCGGCACAGGCGGCCACGGCTCAGCGTTAGGCTTGGCGTTAGCATGCACTCCGGGCACGGCACACGGGGACGCGGCCGACGCCGGCGTGAAGGCGGAGGACGGTGATGGGATGGAGGTGACCTTGGAGGAGGTTACAGCTCCAAACGGCCTCGGTGTCTTATTGAAAGCCACGCTGGATGTGGCAGTGACTTTGGGTGCAACAGCAGAGGCAATGGGCACAGGCTTAACTACTTCGGTAGGCTCTGCCTATGTGGGATGAAAAACAAAACAGAAACACACAAAACCACGCCAAACGCATGCACATTCCTCAGCAGGGATTTTAGCTGTTCTCGGGGCAGATGACCCACCTGGCGTGAAGCACAGAAGCAAGCTTTACCAAGAGTGCAGCCATGAAATGGATGGGAAAACAACCTGAGCCATGCATCTTAGGAGAGGGAATGATCCCAACATGCACAATCAATACGAAATTCCACAACGCTAGCTCCTCTTGGCATATCCAAAACAGACACTCCACAAATCAAACTCACAAGAAACTGAAAAACCACTCTGTTGCAAAACCCAGCGGGTAAGTCATGTGGAAAAAACTAGAGCTTTGTAGAAAAATCCACATTCCATGTCTCAAACCCAATTTGAGATATGCACGTTCCCCATACACAAATGGAATGTGCAAGTGTTCACACACTGATCTGCTGCTAAGGCCTTTAGGAGCAGAATGAGAGCACATTGATACTCCCCAAAGTCTCCACATACCCATGTCAGATAATACACTCAAGAAATCTGATTTTCTTGTTTGCTTGGGGTTTTATGCTGGGAACCACGTTTTAACATTGTTGCCCCAAACTGCGGCCTTTAAAGGTCATGGTCAGCAGAACAGTAATATACTACACATTAATTATGTCCACTGGAGAGGCTTTTCACATACAGGCTATTTATAAGTATTTTCAAGTTTGCAAACAGCATTTTTCTCAGAAAGACGATTTTGAAACTGTTGCACAGAATAAAAAATTAAAAGAACTCAAGAACAAGTAATTCTCCAGGGCTTTAAGGAAAGAGAGGGAACTTGTTCTCTGAAATTGCAGTATCTGGATAAAGCTTCTCTCAAATACCAGGTAAGATTTCAGTGTTCATTAAAAAAAAACCCCACAAAAAATTTAAAAATCACTGCCGAAAAAATTCTACCTGCTTGTTTCTCTCTTAGGTACAGAGGGAAATCACCAGCAATATCTTTAAAAAAAGGTTCCAAGAGCTGGAGAATAACATTTATTCACCTTTTTTTTTTGTTTTTGATAATCATTTCCAGGTCTCTCTATTCTTTTTTAGGAGGGGAAAAAAGTAATCAAAGATGGAAATGCTTCAATACTCTCAACATAACATATGGAAAACAAGCACATTACACTCAAAGTCTGAATGCCAGTGCTTATCCACAACAGGGTTTGACAGATGGGTAACAGTTAGTGCCACATGCTACATTTCTTGGTTCTGATGATGAACATACCTTTGTCACATGAAAATGATCAGGTTTTTGTATAGAAGACACTCTGTAAAAGAAAAACAAACATAATTGTAAAAAATGAATTCTTTATATTTAAGCATTTCACTGTTCCACTCACCACATACACCCACACATACATAAAATATTTAATTTTTTTTCCTCTACAGGAAACAAGAAGTATTAAAGTAAAATCTACAACACCATTGTTAACACAACAGAAAGGCAAAACTGAAATGAATTAATTTGTCCAGATACAATGTTAGGAAATCTAGCATTAACTACTATTAGGTATATAAATTCATAATTCTGTATCATCACTTCAGAGACTTCAACTCCAATCTGCTGTTTTTCATTCTTTCACAAGAAACTGTCACATAATTCCACAGCTCTCGTCAATTTCTCAATCTATCACTATTTATATTTTAAATAGTGCATAGCCCATATACAGTCCTAAAACAGAACACTACCTTTTAGAAAAACACGAATCCTCCCAAAGAACATGGCAAGTTAAATAATACAGAAACTTTTTACACAGTCTTTGGTTTTCAAAAATAAGGTTAATATCAGCATAATTCTATAGTAGATGGCAAAAAAAATTCTCCCAAACAATGGGCACATTCAGACTACTGTGGGGTGGTGGGAAGGAAAGGAAGTATGGCAATGAAAAGGATTAAACAGATAAAGAATTGTCAGATTTTGTTACATCTAAATTGAAATGACAGCGTGTTACAGGTAAAAAGCATCTCATTCAATCGGAGGTTTTTTTCAGATTTGCATATACTTACTTATATGCAAAAATACACACATATACACTAAAATTTAAAAAAATAATTAAAAACCCAGCAAAAAATCTGCTACAGTAACATTTTGTTTGCAAACACTGCTGCTGGTACACTTGAGCGTTTTTATGCTGTTCTCATAGAAAATAGGATTTTTGACACATCTTCTGAATAAGGTTTTGGAAAACTGCAGCCGGGTTCTCATTTCCAAAAGACAATTTTCTAGGGAGGCAAAAAGGTTCATTTAACTGGAAATCAGCTAACAGAGGCTAAATTTTAAAACCACTTCTACTGTATAAGCCGGCTTTTCAGTTTTTCCCAGAAAAACATGGATAACTACAATTGAATTAGGCCCACTTGTTCCCTTTAACTACTCTTTTTTTCATTTTCCATTCTGTCCTCCTTTTTTTTCCCCCCTTAACTATTTTGTTCACAATTTTTATTCCTTCCCTCAAAGTCATTTGGCCCTCAGGGCTCACCATATCCCAGCAACAGGAATCCTGATGCAGGTTCAGAATCTACCTTCCAAAAAGGGGAAATATATATAATCCAGATGCCATGCTGACAGGACAGAGGAAAAAAATAAAAAGAAGGAAAAAACAAAGGAAAAATTGCATAGCATGAGATGATGATGATGTTCTGCACTTGGCCTTCCCCGCTAGTGCATGGCTGCTGACACACATTATGTCCACATCAACAGCAATTCTCAACAGAGAGGGGGTTTTGTCTGCTCTGGGGAACAGGTCCCTTCTCCCCTTTCCCACAGAGTGTGCAGCCCATGAAAGCCTGACCTCTGGCCCTCCACAGCGCTGGGGTGCATCATTAATCACTCCTAATTGCAGAGTTGCCAATTTGCAGCAACAAAAGCAACAAGAAGGGAGAAAATAATGCCAATATAGATGGAAACATTTCTTTCTTAAGACCATCTCTACTTTAGGTACATTTGTTCATTGTTAATACAGTAACTTGAAATGTTTTATGTATCTATTAAGCTGGACCATCAGGAAGAATTAGGAAGACAATTAACTACTCAAGCCAACTACCACAATTCATACTTGAGAAAAAAATCTTCTCTTCATTAATGCTGGACTTTTGTTTAAATCACACAAAAGGAACATATTTCTTTTTCTTTGTTTTTTACAAAATAATAAAATTTGAGTTTGTAATGGATGACACTGCCTCTATACTCATCAACACAGCACTGAGCAAAAATTATTTAATGCCACTATTACTAGATGACTGGAAGACATACTTTTCAAAATTCATTTTCAAAAATATCCTACAAAAAGAGAAAAAAAAGTGGCAGAAAAAAAAAACAACTTGATAACTAAAATGTTCATGATGTTCCTTTCAAACAGACAGACAACATAATATTTTCCTCACAAACATACTTGAACCAAGGACATAAATTTGTGTGCCCCAGACATACTTAAAACAGTTTAACTTGGCCTTGTTGAGTTCAGACCATAATCAGATTTAAAAAAATCTGTGATTTATCCCATATTGTAAAAGGAAAATGCTCACCCAGCAAACTGAGCCACCAAGATCATAATGTGAAAAATGCATGGTGGTTAGACAAGACAGTACAAAAGGAAATGCACGCTTTAAGTTGAAAAGCAAAACACATCCAACACACACATTTAAGAAAATTCTTCCTTCAGGGCTATTTCCCACAATATTTTCATAGATACCACTGAACTGCAGAGCCAAAAAGTAATTAAACTGCAGAATCATGCATATTCCTTAGCTGTTAGCACTTCACTTGCCACCTAGCAATTAAACATATTAGGATTTCATGCAGGTTTGGTCCCATTGAATGTATGAATAACTGATGATAAAGGTTTTCAGAATGAGATGACACACTTGCTCTGTTACTACTTACTAGAAAAAGCAGGATGGCTTGAAGCATGGTATTTTTTGAATGATTTAAAACTAGCAGTTCAGCATATTAGTTTATGCAATACTTTCAATAACATACAAACAAAGCAAAGACATAGAAGCTCAGTATTTAGGCTTATTATAAACAACTCACACAAAAGACCTTGGCAAATGATTACTGTATCAAACTTCATAAGAATTATTATAAACAACAAAAACAGCAGCTGCAGTCATTGCTTACTGACAAACTACTACTTAAAATAAAAGAGCACAATTTTTTTGCACAGCTTCTACATCAGCAATTTTTTTTTATTGGATGAAAAACAAAAATCAGCTATATTTAGCTTGTGTAAACAGCTCATTTTGACCAAACATGATCAAATTTGCTGTCTAAACATACCACAAGACAATCCTCTCTGATGAATACTTTCATGACATTTAATGTAATTCAAAACATTCCAACTGCCAGAGCAGCCTTATTAGGAAAATGAATTAGTCCACTCTTGACTGTAAGCAGTAGGCCCAGCAAAAACTACTCATTCTTTAAATTCCCCTATTATGCATTCACTTTCCAAGTATTTCACCCAGTTTAAAAAAAAAAAAAAAAAAAAAAAGACAAGCATTTCAGCAGAATCCTTCTACACTTATCAGTAAGTGGGAAAACAGATTATTAAAGCTAAAACTACAGTTCTTCATGCTTCTACAGTGAGTACAATTTGATACACAACCTCAAAGGACTGATCATCAATAGCAACACTGTTACCTCAATAATCAATATTATGAAAGCAAACCCTCAGCCACTAAACCTCTAAATCTTCATTGAACTTAGAATTCAAAGAACATGTCAGAGCTGTCTCTTCTGAACTCCTTCTAAAGCCCCATCATGCCCCATCCATTTAAACCCCCTCAGTCAAGGAACTATAATGTACCCATAATTTAAAAGGAGATGAAAAACTCAATGGGGAAGTCGCAAAAAGGTAACTGTGCTTATATGAGATCTTCTATAAACAAGAGACATGCATAAATCTGGTATTAACACAGCTGCTGTGTTTGCTGTTTTCATATTTCTATAACCAGAAGGACTGTTCAAACTCTTGTGAGAAATACAACAAGAAGGTGCAACACCTTCAGTGAGAAATAGAATCATCCAGGTTGAAAAAGGTCATTAAGATTGAACCAAACCATAAAACTAACATTGCCAAGTCCACCAAATGAAGTCAACGATAAAAAACTTCCTCTGAACTTTATTTGTTGTTCTGAACTGAACCTTTCTAACAGAAGGATGGAAAAGAGGAAGGATTCCCTTCCTGTCTCAAATCCTGCCCTTCCAATTTTCAAAACTAACTCCTTTTTCCTAGCTGATGAATCATCAGGAGACAAGTTTTGGCAGCAGATGCTACATCCCTGCAAAGCCACTGGTCAGATCTTCCTTCTGAAAACCTGAATTTTTCATGGTCTTGCTATCATAGTCTGCAGTTCTGTTGGTTAGCTTCATATTACTTCAACTGACAGGAGAGAAAGCTAAATAAATTTGCTTTCTGTAAATTAGCCAACTCATGGAACAAAGATGACAAGGAGAAAGCATTTAACATATATAATAAGCCCTGACTTTCACAAGGGGTTATCTGAATAAAAACAAACATAGACATAATTTAAAGCACAGGAAAAGGAACAATCCAAATATATTTCTTCCTTAAACACAAGCCCCTTCTCCATCACAGACATAATTCATTTCTTACCAGTTTTGCTCTGGCTCACAACAATAGAAGAACCGGAAAATTGTTATGCTTGATTCTTGTTTCAATTTACACACCTTCAGAAATGGTTTCCTTGCATACATTAATACAAAAACATACAACTGCGTTTCCCACAGTTCTATGGAAACACACACTGCCCAGGGCAACATCACTTCGTACATCAGCACTTCAGTAATCTTGCCAGGGCAAGCATCTGTGGCCTTAAGACGGCAAACCTGTTCACAGCCCAACACGTGGTAAAGCAGAGGCAGTAAAATTATCATTAAGAACTCAATGAAAATTGGAATCTGTTGCAGTCAGTGCAAAAAAAAAAAAAAAAAGAGATTTCTTTCCTTTTTGCCTTAAGAAACAGCAATGTTTTCAAATCTGTACTCTGGTCATTGTGGTTGCTAAGAGATGGCTGTCAACATTTTATTTCATCAGTCGTTCCCTTTGTTGTAGTTTATTATGCTAGCTTACATTTAGTTGAACACACCAAATTATGACAAATATTGTTAATTACAATCAAACAATGGAAATGTCAGTGCTGCAGACAGAGGGTGGTTAGGCACTAGAACAGAGCTAGTTTGTGAGTCACTCTCAACAGATGCTTCACTTTCAATAAGTTTAAAAGGGGGCAAATTAATAGAATGTGTGTGTCAGCCTTTTACATTTGGTTTACACTACAGAATACCTTCACATCCTCATAGTGTGCCTCTCCCAGCACACCAGGGTGCAATGAAGCACTAGGTCAGGTAAAAGAAAAATTATGTTCTTGCTTTTCTGTCTGCTTGATAGTTGGCCAAATCAAATTTAGGTCTCTCCTCTTAAATTTAAATAAGGTTTGTGATTTCATCGTTATGTGTTAAAATAAATAGTGCTGATATTTTAGGAAAGAAAAAAGCTGCCCTCTGCTTTGGTATTCCTACCCACAAAGGTTTAGTTGTTTTTCAGACCTCCCAAAGACAACTACTCCTCATAGTCTCATTCCTGTGGTCTGTGGCAACCCTACCAATACATTTGTAAAGAGAATTTAAGTGCAAGCAGATAATATTTTATTCTATTACAGCAAAACCGAAAACCAAACTAAAAGCTAAAGAAAAAATACCACAGAATTTATCTCACTTACCTTCTGTCAGAGGCTTTTAAAAACATGGTTTTTGCTTCCAGGAAGGCAGAGAGTTTAGCAGCCTGGAGATTTCATGTTATGGTTAGCCCTGACTAGGAGGGCACATCTGTACACAGCTGTCCATGACTCCCCTGATTAAAGCCTGAAGAGGTAAAGCATCCCCAGTACCAAGTATGGTTGATACCCTACAATCCTGTATGCTAAATTGCTGCCAGTTGTGCTAGAAAAGTCATAAAGCAGCCTAGATTCAAGTGGTAGCTCAGCATGTCTAAACAATCAAGATAATTTTTATCAGTTATGCCTTGCTATAGCTTTCTTTTCTTTAAGGCTTCCTAAAGTTGTCTTGCTAACAGTACTGACGTAACAGCTAAGTGCAAGTGGCAAGATAAAACAATTATATCTGGTTTTATTATAAACTATGATTTACACATTTGATTTTCTTTATCAGTGCTTATTAGATAGCAATTTTAACATAGCAAGTTACCTTTTAAAAGCAGACATCTTAAAAAAAAGCATAGATTTAAATAACTCACAGATCTAGTCAATCCTCCAAAACCCTTAAAAAAAAAGGCACAGTTTCACACTGACTTCAATCTGTCATCAAGTCTAAGTAATAATTAAAAAATTCAAAACTAAGCACTGAATTATTTTTTCCAGTGCTTTCCACAATATGGTGACTAATGTTTAAATTACCTCCTTTGTTTAAAACATAGCCCAAATAAACTCAAAAGTGTAGTCATATCTATTTTAACTGGAAATTCACCACAAACAGCTCCCCAATGCCCAACATGTCCTTATTTGGTTTTTATTTTTTTCCCTTAAGCGTGTGTGTGGGAATGAGCATTTTTTTTCAAATGAAGAATCTGGCAATTTAGAGAGCCATTCATTTATATTTTATTTCTTCTGGGCACTAAGCACACCTCTCTTCTACAAAGCAGCTCACCCATTTATTACTCCCAGGAAGTCTTAGAAGGACAGTGGAAGTGCAGTTAACTAAATGGGATGAAAATTTTTTCTGAGGTGTCGGGCAGCAACAGCAAAGAGTCCTGTCCTTCACTAGGTCAGCAGCATGGGAAGTGGTGTCACCCACCCAGACTTCAAAGTATTATCCCAAAATCCGGAAAAATCCCAGCTGCCCTACCACCTCCTGCTTCTTCCTGACCTCAGGTGATACAAGGAACAATATGAGCAACCTAATAATTCAGCTTCTGAATTCCATCGGTGGCGTTTCATGCTGTGCATCATCTAACTACAATATGCAGACTTGTGGAGAGCCTACCACAACTGCATGGCTGTTGGGAAGCCACTGAGCCTGGGACTGATCCAGAAAAGCCAGGGACATGGCACCAATAAAGAAACATGATGATAATCTATTTAAAAGGATAAACTTGTGTTCATTTGAATAGGACACACTATGGGTTCAGTTATTTCCCATTAAGGTCAGGAATATAATTAAGCTTTTGTCTGACTTCTCAGTGGGATCCACCAGCAAATCAGTCAATTTTCTTTCCCTCTCAGCCACCTCTCTTCCCTCCCATGTCACCCCAGCAGCAAGGGATGAATACTCTTCCTCAAGGTCCACGAGCACAGGACCCGACTGGCAAAGTGCCACAAAGGCTGTCAGGGGCCTTTCCACCACAAGGACTCTGCAGCCAGCTAGACAGATAAATCTGGTCTTAAACAGAAATTCAATTCAGCTGAGCCCAGTTTGTTATAGAAAATAAATAAACAAGTCCCTAGGTGAGCAATGCTAAGAAGATCTGAACCGAAACAGAGGGCTCCCAGCCAATTCCATTCACTCCTAAATGCAAACATAGCATTGGCCAGCAAGCTGAGTGGTGCAGAGACCCCAACCAATCAGTTGTCCAAGCGCAGGAATTCTGAACCCCCCAAATTCAAAAATTTTTAATATTTTTGAATTTTGAAAGGAAGCACTCAATAATAAACCAAGCTGTTTGTCACAAGTTCTGTCATTCCTGTCTCCAACCAACGACCCAACATAATACTGGCACACACCTGACCCAGCCCTCATTGCAGCAGATGTTTGGGGGGCTCCCACAGGCCACCCCCAAAAAGAAAACCACCACAGGTAGCACTGGCTGCGGACAGCAGAGCTGAAGCACTATAAACCACATCCCAGAATTATTACTGTATCAATTTAATGAGCACACAGTTGCCAGAAGCTGTTAACTTTTCCACTACAGACCTCGCTTTTCTTTCACTTTATCATTTCCATGTATTGCTTATATGGTTATATATTTAAGGTCATTGGCTTAGCAGCATGTATTACAGATCTAACATGCTGAGAAAAGCTATTTATGTCTCAACATAGCTCTCTGCTATAGTTCTAGATATCTAACAACTTCAGTTTGGCAGTTTTCTTATATTTTCCTTTCAACTGTGTATCAAGACCTCAAATTAACCTGGCCAACAGGTTTTACCATGCCTTCAAGGGAAAGAGAAGTCAAAGATGAATTGTCACACTATGAGCTCCAGCTAGAAATTATTTTGTTTCCTGCAAAAGCTAAGCAAGAAAGACTGGAAAGCAGCAGAGACCTTGAACAGTTCATTCCAGCAGTCAATAAATTGGCCAAGGATCCAATTATTAAGTGAACGTGCATAAAGCAAAGCCCTGTTATTCTTCTGCTATTTGCAAAATTAATAAGCCCATCTGACTACAACTGATCTTGCTAACTACGAAGTTTTCCTTTCCCACCATCTAGTTTCTGAAAAAAAAAATATCTTTCATCCTTCTCAGCTCAAAATAGTTAGGGGGTAACAAGTCACAGCACACTTACAGCATATGAATTAAGTTGCTTTTGTGGGCAACTAATCACTGATGGAAAACATCTGATGGTCACAAAGCCTGTTGAGATCTGTCACAATGCTGCAAACATTATTTTCATCTTGCCTCATAGCTGAAGTGAGTAATATTTGACAGACACAGTATGTGTTTTTATTACCTCATAGGGTTTTGTGCCACAGACATGACTTTCTACTTACAATATCCTGGAATTTATCAAAGGCAGTAATTATTTAAAAAATTGTGTGGAAAAAAGCCCTTAAAACAGTGCAGCTGTGAAATTCAGCTCTTACTTGGACACTCTGCAGCTACCGCTGACTTTTACATGAGGTGGTGCAACAGATACATATCCAATTTAACTCACAATGGTGTTACTCAATTTGTATTTAGCAGTTTTTCAGACTTCTAGAAAATACTTCATACCTGAAAACCTGTCTGCTTTTCCCAGCATTACCAATCACCCCATCTTTCTTATACTGTTATGCTTTCATAACACTATTGCTATCTTTCAGGAAGACATTTATTTTCCAAAGAGCCAATCATTAATTTATTCTCATTTTACTGTTTACTAGAGGAAGGTGGCAAGAGCTGATGAGTCAGGACACTAAAATTTTGATTCTCAACAGCTGAGAACTTGCATGGCAGAGGACAGGTTTTATTTAATCAGTGTCTCATTTTTTCCTGTGGGCTGAAGCTTGGGAACAGTTTATCTAGCAACACTTGTCAGTTCACTTACTTCTCTGAGGGTTTTTTTCCCTATTCTTTACATTACACATAGAGGTGCAAAATTAACTGAGTTTAGGAAAATAGCCAGTTACCTGCATAGGTACTAAATACACTATGTGGCCAGCTCAAACTAACTTGAACTATTTTCAGCATACGAAGGGCATAGCCCATATATAAACCATGTAAGCTTCTTTTAATCCATTTAGAGACAACTGTCCCTTGACAGATCGCCACATATCCTTTTATAATTAAAGAATGCCTGCAAGTTAGCATCATAAACCATGCATGCTGGAGAGATGTGTTTTTCAAAGGAAAGCAACAGGTGTGGGGCATAGTCTGCACTGGGGAAACAAAAGTGTAAATAGAGACAAGTAACATTATTCATGGCACCCAAATAATGAGATGAGTGTTTATGAAGGAAAAAAAGATACAGATTACACAGCTGACTGAGATAAAATGAACTTGAGCATCCTTAGGTCAGCTAGGCTACCCATACTTCATCAGATTTTGACCCAGTAAGAACTCAGAGTAGAAAAAACTGTGAAAATAATTTTCCCATTCTTAATGTTATTCCTGTCAATTTTCAGAATAATTTAAATAAATGCCATCAAGCACATCCCACAGTCCAGATAACACCAAATACAATCCCCCACACCCCACTTTCTGAAAAAGGGGACAAAAGTGTCCTCTCTGAAACATGTTATTCAAATTCAAAGGTAAGAAGAGAAATATTTTAAGACATGCTTAAACTTTCCAAAATGCAAGCCCTTCCATTTATCTGGACTTGGCCAGGAGTGCAGGAAGCACCACTGCTGACGCATTACTGCCGAGCAACTGCCAGATCCCAAGGCTACTTCAGGTTCTGGCAAGTAAACCAACAGGACTTTAAAAACTTTTTAATCAGAATACTTTTGGACCTGGGTCAAATTTCTTCAAGTTCACTATCTTTCTGGCAGTCTCACTAAAACTGCTGAATTCAATAGACATTTGACTTAACCCTAGCACTAGATCCTCAAAGCAGCAGCAAGAAAGCTTTGCCTAATGTTTGCAGAGAGTCATTGCTTTATTGTGTTTCTGAGATCTTTCTAAAAACACTTATCCTTACATAACTAGTATAGGGAAGAAACCAAAATAAAAGATCAGTGTCCCAAAGCACTACAGACAGTACAGTTATGCAACTCTCAGGAAGCTTTTAATCAGAGTCTTTGTAAATTAGTGGCACAGTCAAAACCAGATCTGTGTTGTTGCATTCCTTAGGAAATTACAGTGCACACAAAGCACATCAGACTTCCAATGCAAAGCTCCCCACACCAATACAGGCTTCCCCTGCATTTCCTAGCTTGAGACCTTGACAGCTTTGCTCTTGGTCTCCTTTGTAGGACACAATTTTCTGCAGCTGAATCAGAGGCTGCTGAAAACTTCCCCTAATAAAAACCCCAAGGGAAAAACAAGACACAAGGCAACACGATGACAACAACAATGACAAGACTGGTTTCCATCACAGTGAGAGAATTTCTTCAACTTCATATTCCAGAGTCCTCAAACATTCACTGGCACAAAACATGTCTCAGCAACAGGCACAAAATAACATTAGCTGTTACTACGAATTGTTTTTATAGCTGCACACTGGGATGAAAGCAGAGGCTAGAGCACTCCTGGCATTCTTGTTTCCATTTTGTAACTGGTTTGCTACCATGTTAGGCTGGACATGAGCTGGCAACACATGCCTGCAGCCCAGAGAGCCAAACGTGTCCTGGGCTGCATCCAAAACAGTGTGGGCAGAAGGGAGAGGAAGGGAATTCTGCCCCTCTGCTCTGCTCAGACCCCACCTGCAGGGCTGCAGCAGCTCTGGGGTCCCAGCACAGGAAGGACATGGACAGGGATCAGGTCCAGAGGAGGGTCGCCAAGATAATCAGAGGGATGGAGCACCTACCCTATGAGGAAAGGCTGAGAGAGTTGGGTTATTCAACCTGGAGAAGAGAAGGCTCCAGAGTGACTCTAGTGCAGCCTTTAAATATCTGAAGGAAGCCTACTAGAAAAATGGAAAGGAACAGTTTACAAAGGTAATGGCCTTAAACTGAAAGAGACTAGTTTTAGACTGGATATGAGGAAAAATTCTTTATTGTGAGGGTGGTGAGGCACTGGAACAGGCTGCCCAGAGAAGTTGTGAATGCCCCACCCCTGGAAGTCTTCAAGTCCAGGCGGGATAGGGCTCCAAGTAACCTGGTCTAGGTGAGAGGCATTGATGCCCAGGGCAGGGGGCTTGGAGCCAGATCTTTAAGATCCTCCAAGGCCAGACATTCTGTGACAAGGTATTTTTGTAGCAGCATTGTGTATTTTGCAGATCCAGCTAAGGCCTGAAGGGAGACAGCAGCACTGCAGCATATTAGACCCACAAGCACCATGCAACTCTGTTACAGTGGTGTTTGCTTGCTGTGCAAGAATGGGGTTAGATTATTTTCATACATGTCTACGAGCCTCCTTGTATCATGCACTCTCTTAATAAAATATAATCAGGGACTGATTTCAGCAAATGAATGCATCCCAAATCACTCTCTGTATCCCCACCAAAAGCATACAGATATACCCATGAGTAATTTGGACCAAATACATGTAATCTGGGGCATGAAGGAGTTTTAACAGCTGCATTGCCCTGATGCAGCTGTTCACAATTACTGACATGTGTTGCAAGGCACTTCTGATTACTGTGTGTTTAATCTATATATAAATGCATTATTTTACTACTCAAAAGCTTGGCATTTAGATGGTATCTGAAAGGCTTCAAAACTGATGTCTGTCTGTGATGTCCCAGCTGGCTATTTCAAAGTGTGCCAACAGAATTAAAATGTCACCAAAGATCATGCCACTGAGGTATCTGTGTTATTTTAAGAAGTGAAGATAAACTGTGGCCAACTTCAGATTGTTTCTTTAAGTCTTTTGCTAAATAACTAGAGACACATCTTAAAATAAACATGCAAGGTCAATGGCATCACAATTTACATGCTAGCTAACAAGCCCCTGAATTTCAGAAAGGTACTGTATGGGTACACGGGTTAAACAAGAAATGGGTAGAGGGGTTTTACTTGAGAGCATGAATGGCAAATGCCCACCAGTCACAGGGAAGAACCTACACACTGTTTCACTGTTTACCAAAAAAAGAGCAATTATGGGGAGAACATTTTAATTATTTACCTGAAATAGAAGAGCTTTGAAAGCATTGGCTCACTGACTGCAGAAAATAATAGTTACAAACAGTTGGAGGCTAATTTGATCATCCAAATTATTTTTATATGGATGCTGATTTACTAAAAGATATTGTCTTGGCAAGCCATGGGGAGAAGTGCAACTTCACATTCTACTACCTGAAGGCATTTTTTCATGGCAAATATTTTTCATGGCAAATAAAGTAATGGGTCTCAGCTGCTTCATACAAGAATCTTTAGGCATAGAAAGGCATACATTTTTAGGCATGCACTTCTTGAATGATCTCTTTGGACAAAGATGAAAAGCTCAACTGTTCAGACATGTCTTAATAACATTTATGTTAAGCAGACCAATGACCAATACAATTTTTCTTGGCCCAACTGCTATCTTCAAGAGAAAACATCCACAAACAAGGAAGAAAATAAATCACTGACTTGTGAAAGACTTAAGATTTCTGCAGTCTTTTGCAAAAACAAGGAAACATTTCTACACAATGCTGGAAAATATTCTGTGTGTTTACACGAAGCTTGGGCTACCATGGTTTGGAAACCAATGAAATAGTGCCTGCCACCCTCTGGTCTCCATAGGTGATAGCCCATAATCATCTTCACTCCAGCAGCCACATGTACAAAGCCTGATTTTTGAAAAGCTCTCACCAGGGCTGGTCCTCACCCACCCAAGATTTTCCTGCAGGCTTGACCATTCCAAGAAGCACAGAGTTTGAAATGACTCACTACAAGAGCTCTCCAATCCCACACTGAAAGACTTTCATATCTACCATTACAGATCACCTGGGTTCTGCCCATTTTTGCCAGCATTCCCTTTTGCCTCCCTGCCTGACCATTAGCAGTCTACAGTGATCTAAGACAGGGAACAGCATTAGACTATTAATGACATGCTCTGTATCTCCTATTTCCTTTTTTACTTACCTACACATGCAGCAGCTAAGTCTGACAGATCCTCTTTAGGAAGAGCAACTTAAAGCAAACAAACAAAAGCATCACAAACAAGCAAACCCCACTGAGGCTGATAGGCAGGAAAACAAATGCTGAAAACGTCAAGAGGTAATTTAATGCAGTGACTAATCATGAGACAAGTTTTCCATGGAGTTTAAAAAAATACAAAACCAAACAGCAGGAACATGGTGCATCATGAGAAGAACCAGATGAATTCTTCACATTTTTCATGAGTAAAACCATTGGGGAGAATTATAAAATGAAAAGGGTAGTCAAGGGTAAATATCTGAAGTTTGCAATACTCCAGCTCACCCTCATACTTCCTTTTGGCCTCACCCACAGTGCGTAGCTATTATTAACAAAGGATCATTCTCTAGTGCTAATGTATGGGAGACAAAAAAGTAACCCACCTCAGCCAAGAAACTCATACGGATCAAAATGAAAGATGTAGTTTTAAAATAAAAATTTAAGAGTACATCCTCAGAAAAACCCGCAAACAATTTACAACCTTTTTCATCTCTCTTCTGCAAAGAAAGAAAATGCAACCACAAGGAATAGCTTCACAGTGTCCTTTAGTCAGATCTTGATCAACAATTTGCTCTGTCTGCTAACTACTTGTTGATAGCAGAAGCAGTTCAGGTCCAGCCCTGCAAGGTATTATGTTTCTCCAGGAAGGCTGATAAATCCCTCAAGCTCCATTATCTTTTATAGCAGATTAAGTCTTTCCCATTAAATAAAGAACCTTTTTTTCTTCCACATCAAGAGGAATTCAAAACTTTATAGCCATATTGTATTCCAAAATACATTTGTCCATTCTAGTATAAAAAAGAAACAGACATCTAAGTTATGAATCCATCCTTCCTACCAAGACAAATCCATCAGATTAAACCATTGAACCAGTTCATGATTTCCCTGACCTTCTCCCGACACCACTCACCAGCTTTAAAATTATCAACAATAACTCTGAATTGATTACTAATTTCAGCACTGACATGCTACCTCCACTCACCTCTATGTGTTGCACACCATAGGACTTGTAAGCAACAACTACATGGTGTATTGCAAAAATAGCTAATCTTAGTGGCTAATGTAAATAAGGATCGTTTTTTTCTGACAAAAAGAAATAAAGTGACTCACAGATTTTATTAATTGACATAAGATAATCTGAAATTTATCTGGATCATAAATAAAACCCAACCTAACAGCTTTTCATGAAAGTGGCTATAAGTGCCACTTATATGAGACATCTAATTCTCTTCTCCCTAGTTCCATTTCCTGCCAAAACACCCTCTATATGGTAACTGAGATTTCATATTGATTTTTCTTTTTTTCTTTGTTGTTGGTGTTTTTTAATAACAGTGTTGATTATCTGAGTTGTGCTGAAACTTGATTTTGTCCCAAGTTCCATGTAAGTTCACAATATCGTGCCACCTGAGTCCAGCAGCCCAGCCACAAGGGAAACATCAATCTGCCCGTGATCCAATTTGCTCCAATTGCACTAGGAGCTTTCTGCTCCAGGACAGCTCCATTCAGCCAAGTGCAAAAGATACAAAAATCCCATAACCATACTCTCCACATAATTATTCAACATTGCTCCTTTATAGGCAGCTCCAAGAGATGCAACACACAAATATTAGTCCAGCATTCACTTAATCATCAAGTTAATGGAGCAGTCACTTCAGAGTTAAGATTTTGTGGAAAATGACTGACTTGTCCAGTCATCACCTTCCTGCCAAGACTTGGAAAGGAGATAACTGGCAACTCTTTCAGTCAATTGTCTCCAAGATCAGTATTGACAGCAGGCACACTTAAAAATTTCAGTACTTGAGAGGCCCTGAATGGAAAATATTACACATTTTTGTACTTGCAAGACCTGTTATACATTATATTTAGCCCAGTACGTGCATTTTAGTGACTTTTAGTGTCACTGAGACTTATAGTCTGCTCATGTGGAGGGGTTTAGTATGTAAAGGAAAAATAATCTGTTAGCAATCAAGCAGCATTAGTTACCTCTGAAGTCACTGTCCTCATTAAAACTTTGGCTTCCTACACTTTGCAATACATTTTAAGAATGCATACTACATTCCATTTTTTGCATAGAAGCTTAGGAGCTAAAAGTGATACTATACAGTCAATAAGACTGACTGACTAGGTTTGGTCATATTCCCTCCAAAAGACATTGAGTGTTAAAATCCTTCCCCCTTAAAATGAAACTCGCATTACTTGTATAATCCATTCCCTTTTGCCAAGACGGTCTCTCTTACAGAGCGGCAATCAGCCACAGGTTAAACAGAAACAACAGACTAGGCCAAAGAAGCAATCCCCCCAAATAACTGCCTCACATAAAACCCATCTAAGTGTTTGGTGAAGAGTTTATTTCAAACATAAAGCAACATCAAACATCAGCTTCAAACCAGTCTTAGCTGCTGACATAGATTCTCTATAAAGTTTCTGTCTCTCACAGTGCACATTTATTTTATTTTAGAAGATTTCGTCCTCAGCCACACCCACATAAACATGACATCAAACTTCCATGGGATTTTGTTGTTTGTTTTGTTGGGGTTTTCCAAGTTATATTCAAATTGTATCTTGGCAAAAGTTCAAAATGTGAGGAAATTGAGGCTTGCCAAAACCGTGGGAGAAAATACTCAGCAGACATCATAAACTTAGAAGTTTAAGGCATTAAGCAGAATATCGAAGATTCCAAAATATGAAAGCATATAAATCTGTTGTAAATTTAAATATAAGAGAGATTGAAATGATTTGCAGATTTCATGTTAACAGACAAACTCTGCTCAGCTAAAACAGCCACAGGAATGCTGGAAAAAAGTTAAAGCTTAACATGCACCAGTGTTTTACAAAGTAGGAATCAAACACTGTTAGCATCAAGTGTAATTAAGCCTAAACTGAGAAAATAAGTAAGAACAAGAATAATTTATTCAATTTATACAATAAGTAGATGTCACTAAGTAAAAACAAACAATCCAGGTTCAGGTCTGGTTCAAGTAGTCACAAGTCCCTCACTGTATCCACGAGTTCCATTTTGAGAATTTACACAAGTGAAGAAAACTGCCCAGATTTTTAAGTGGACAAATTATTACCTAAAGTGTTCTTGAGATACTTCAATAGCTTATCTCATTCAGCACAACGATCCAACCCTAACATCTCTGTGCTGCAGATGTGCCACTTTGAAACATAGTATTCTTACTGACAATTGCTTCCCTGCTTCTCTTAACATCCCAATTCCCACTTCTCAGAGCTCCCTGAATCTGGCAGGAACACTTGCCTTGTATTGATTAGTTGCCTTGGGAATGGGGGGAGCAAGGATCTGACATCTCCAGCAGCAGCCAGTGGTGTCGGGTCACGTGCAAGACAGAGGAGGATTGTGGCACAAACACCAAACAAATGCATCAGGTTAAAAGGGCCTTTTAACCTGATTCACAATTTTTATGAAGTTGAGATAAGGTCTTTCAAACCTCCTCACTCATCACAGGAAGGAAGAGAAACCTTCCTTTCTGAGCGCTTTTTGGGCAGAGGCTGCAACACAGGACTCACCAGAAGCACGGTGAGGTCAGGAGGAAAGCATGTCCTCTGGGCCTCTGCCCCAGCAGGGAACCAAAGTCCTTTCAAGGCCAGAAATTGCTGCATCGCCATGAATGAAAGAATGTGCACATGAGAAACTGACAAGACAAAGGGCTTTTTTTTTTCCCCCTGGTGGGAATAAGGATTCAGCTGTGACTAAACTGAAGTGTCAGATGAATCCTGAAGACTTCCTGTCTCAAGCCTCAAACCACAAAGATGACAAAGGCGCGGATCTGGTGCAGACCCTCCCAAAAGCAGAGAGGGTGCACAGAAATAAGTAAAGAAAACTGTCTGACTTTCTGCCTGAACAACTCACTGTGAATTAGGTAAAAGTGGGGATACACTGTGCGCCGAAGTTGGAGGAAAGAGCAACTGCGGGGAAAAAAAAAAAACAGTGTGAGAAAATATTTTTCATCTCCATACAACAAAAACACCGCAATGTTGTTAGCCTGTCTGAGACAAGAATTATGTTGATAGATACATGACACAACGCCTATAAGACCCCAGTTTAATTATTAGTTACAGGTGTTTATGATAATCAAACCCACATGTCTTGTGTAAGCACCCAGGTTCTCACCATGCAGGTGTTACAAGGCAGGGTTTAGTTCTCACTCCCCCCTCACACTGAATCATCGAAAAGCAGCCACAGTGGGTCTGGATACCAGACTAACAGGTTCACTGATACAATACACAGACAAAGCAATCCCTACTGGTTTTTATTCTCTTGTTATTTTTCAGGCTAAGTGTTCAGTCCAGAACACATCCACTGAAACACATCCTATTCAGTGTCAGGCCAAAACACACCCTGCTGGAAAATGTGATGCAGCAGGGATATTTAAAAAGAAAAAAACACCCACACCAATTTATACACTGCTCTTTGTTAGTCAATCACACGGCAAAGCTGGATTTCGCTCCTAATACTGAACTAACAGCAGCATCACAAGATGAAAAACTCAGGTCTATTTTACTGGGCCACAGAACTCTACAGTGTTTCATTGGAACACTCAGGTGCCCACCTCTCCTCAAGTTTTATTTTGTTGTAGGAAACTTCACTTTGGGAAATGAAACGTATTTGCACTCCAAAACCAAAATACATGTAACAGTTGAAAGGATCTACATCAGATTTAGCAGATCTACATCATAAACAAAATCTAAAAAGAACTCCAACAAGCAGTGTTTGCCTATGGGGCTCTTAACAACAAGAGACTATTTGAGGGGAGTTTGTGTTCCCACAAGAACACAGACTTTATTTCACAAGGAATTAAGCAAAAATAACTGGTAATAGTCATCCCTGATTTATTAGCATGATAATTTATTTTTCTTAGTATCTTCTACTGAAGCCCTCACAGCCTCGATGGCTATCAAGATCAGATCTATGTGAAAGGCAAATAAAGGTTACCTGCTTAAGAGGAAATGTCTAGTTTAGGAAACCAAACATTAAAGCCCAGCCAAGTCTGCTGCAAAAACAGAAATGGAACTAAAAATTTAGAAGCTATGCTTAACTGCTACATCAGTTCTGACAAATAAAAACCCACCTGATACAGTAAGATCAGTAATGGAGGACATTTTTCAAGTAATACAGGATTTTAAAATAGCTGTAATCAGCTGCTGCCTACAGCAGGTAATATTACTAGAGAAACAAAAATATGTTTTTCTACATTACGCTGCAGTGCTTATGGGATATTGGTGACTTGTCACCATGAATATCACGGAAGTCCATTAGAAAATAAGGAAATGAAAGCCAGAATTGCATCAAAGGCCTCCTGGAGAATAGAACTTCATTAAAATCACTTCAAATGAAATAAAATGTAACAAAAACCTAGGAATATCACTTTTCTGATGGCTTTCTGTAACTCATTAAAGAAAAAAAACAAACCTACACTCCCCTCTGGGGATTATGTATAAATGGGAGGAAAGCAGTAACCAAAAGAACTTCCTGAAACACAGCTATGAACCTTTTCCTCAGAAAAACTAAAAAGCAGGACTTAGCCAGGAAATCACACTAAGAGCAAACAACATTGCTTTCCTATCAGTCTTCAGTATCTGAACTACTCCACAGCTCCATGTCTGCACTTTTCTAAAACAAACCCAAACTGAACCCCAAACCAATGCCCCCTTCCTCCCCATCCCCAGAAATCAACATGCCTTTCAGCATCTCCTGTGTGAAGAGATAATGAAAAGTAAAAAGTGCCTGGATTGTTCTTACACAGCCTCAACAGCTCTTGGCAGCAGTGGTATAGTCCAAAGCACCTGGCATGTAATTGCCACAGAAAGGTTGGCAGAAACGACTTAATATTGCCCTGTCAGTTTTCCCATTGTGTAGGAAGTTGGCACTTGTACCCCCCTTAAGCAGAAGCTTTATTGTATATCACAGTCAGCAGAATTAATTCCTGTGGTTTTCAAGAGTTGTTTTTTTTTACATTTCCATAACGAATGTTAGCTTAGTTGTGTTCCTACCTTCCTAAAATACATATATTTAGTGTTTGGGAAACACATTCAATCTACTCCTTAGAAGCATCTATGTTACTAAAGATCTCTAATGCGGTGGTATTTGAGCACATATCTCACATTCTGCTTCCACCCTTCAACAGCAATGAGAAGGCTCTGCAACATGCAGAATATAAAGCAACACTAACTTAAAGGGGTTTGCAAACTGGAAAATGCTGTTAAGTAACAGTCAGACTCATAGTAACGCAAGTCACAACCTCACTCAGCCTAGATGTTTTCTGTATTAAATTTCAGCTTGCAAACCTTACTTCTTGCTTACAGCAAAGAGCATATGAACCAAGCAATGTGGAGTTCATTAAGCAATTCCCTGCTGTCCACAGAGATACTCCTTAACTCAGATTTGAGTTGTGTTTTGTTTTTTTTTTTTTAATTCTGTAAGACAGAAGAAAGCTATTGGTATTTCAGAAAGTTATTCTAAATCACAAGCAGTCATTTATCATGTCTTCTATCCATCAGGCACAGCACTGCAAGCCCAACCCCACCTTGCATACTGAGGCACACTGTCCATCTAGCACATGCCAAATTCAAGTAAGATTATCTAATTTCCAGATACTTCCTACTGAATTATGTCATTACAGGAAACATATATGTGAATAAACCTTCACTGTTCTTGTCTTCACAGACAGAAATCAACTGTGTCAGATCTAACCAGAGTACAGATTTATTTTAGTTTTATAATAGAGTGAAAAAAGGCTTCTAAACTACCATACACCTAAACATCAAGTCAAAGATATTACCTTTCTAATGATCAGCTTGTGTAAAGCCATGGTTTTTGCACTGCAGTTTTTTGCTTTAACAATTTCATCACTGTTTTCTAAAAGCATCATTGTACATCAGAGTGGTTTAATCCCTATAGCAGAACTACAATGGAAGGTAAGTATTTTCATATTGATTTTAAATATAGGAAAGAAAGAATGCAGTCTATATAATAACATGTGATAAGCATTTTTTTATGCTAATCCCAACATATCTGAAAGATATGCATGGTTTCAGGCTTTAAAACAAACATCCATAGGGTCAGCAAAATCACTCAAACAAACACTAAAAACCTCAAAAACAAGCAAAAAAACCCACAAACCAACCCCAACTTTACTTCCCTGTCTGAAAACAAGAAGTATTTTTAGGAAACAAATTAGGAGTCAAATTCAGAATTACTTTTTGCTGTATTTGTCAGACATCTGTGCCATGCAACAGTTCGTATAAAGCAATGGCCCAGATGTTTCTCACTGGTTAAGCAAAAAAAAAAACCAAGATGACCAATTAAGCCACTTCAGTTACCACATGATCCACTGCAAACAGATGGGAACTTCTAGGATCCAAAACTATCCTCCATTTTCACAATGGACTCTCAGGTGCAAACCTCCACTACAATGACTCACTACCCTTCAGAGTGATGCCCCAATTGATCTCCTCCCCAGCTTTCTATCAGCTTCGGCTGATTATAACATCTGAGCTACTCTCCCAAGCAACCTTACTAACCTTGATTCCATTAAGGACTTGGAGTATGAGGACAGGAATTTGAAAATTTATCCCCAATTGAGCTTACAAGCTCTCAGGTTGTGAGAGAATTTCTTGATGATGGCTTCCTCATTTTCACACAAAAGGTGACATTTTTAAATACCCCCCTAATCTGACTGCCCTTGGTTTAACCCACCACGATACAGTTATCTAGACAAAACCTCAAAAAACATAACAGTAAAATGGCTGCAATTGCTGCAACTCAGGTGATGTTTTGCATTTCCCTGGTGGCAAACAAACGAAAAATAAAATGAAAAAAAAAAAAAAAAAAAAAAAAAAAAAAAAAAAAAAAAAACCCAAACAAACCAAAACACCCATTATGTTAATGTTTCTCCTTTAACCTCCATTTGCTTGATTTTCAATTTCCTGAGGTGGTATTAACTATATGGGATCCAGAGGGGAACGTACCCCTGGAATTTAAAAATGAAAAGACATCTTTAAACTTAAATTTGAAGGAAATATTTTGATGTTTAGTAAATAGCAATCTGCCTTTGGCACTTGCCATTATCCACCATCTATATTTACTACTATATTTATGTTCCTATGCCACTTACAGCAGCAACCTGAAGAAACTGCACAGCCTTTACAAATCTTTTTCTGCTCTAAAGATTCCCAGCAAAACTCTAAGGCACACAGTGTGAGAAAGGCTGCTATTAGTGTTGCTTAACTTGTCCTCAGTCCCACCCATTTTCCTGGCAGATGGGTAGGTATCACCCTGTACAAGTCACTGAACTCTTGGTTTTTACCCTGCAACCTTCCTCTTTGATCCCAGCAACTCTCCTTTGAACTTCCAAGCAAGCCTTTAGTTTGTTGGAGTCACTTAGCTGCAGCATGTTCTGTGGTTCTTCTAATTGCTACCTGACCAGCAGCAAAGTGCTACGTACAACTCTGAATTTCAGCTGGAAGCAAGAGCTGTACCCTTCCATTTATTTAGTGTGTGGGCAGGCTCTCCAAAGGCATGGCTTAGCTAGCTAAACTTGCTCAGCTCCTAAATTAGGAGCAAAAGGTTCCTATCTTGCTTCCAACAAGTGCATAGATTTATAAAACAACTTTTGGATGAAAAAAAACCCCAGCGTCATTCACCAGCTTTGAATACTCTGGACAATGTTTTAACCCAATATCACTTAATTTCAGAGCGAGATAAACCAGGAGGACTTAAGACAACTCAGCTGACTGCATTGCAATGCACAGCACAAGAAGGCCATGGTCAAAACCAGAAAGTTCTCCAGGATTGCCTGAAGTCTCCCCAGGCTCCACTGAGTGAGCTACCTGTACAGCTGCCACCTCAAAGCTTAGTGACATGGCTAAACAACAGAAGGGAGTGTCTGTTTGGGAGGCACTGTTTTTCACCTAGTTATTTTCAGGCATAAGCACTGAAAATTAGTATTAATGACTGCAAATAATAAACTAGCCTTGGGGAATAAGTTGTCAAAGGTTTTGAGCAGCATTTGACCTACAAATATACAGTTTGTTTACATATGCCAAGCCATACTGCCTCAACTCAGTTCTATAAATTTTCTGTCTCAACTCTCTCAATTAAAAAGAAATTATAGAAATTAGTTCCTTAATCATCCAGCATTTAGTTTTTACATTCCTGAAACAAGTCACATAAGAATTAGCAATACAAAAATAATTAAAGAAAAAAAACCCACATTTTCAGATTTTGAAAAAATTACTTGGAAGCTGTGGTGTCTTTCAACCAATTATTAATGTCTCTGTTCAACTGACATAGGACAACAAAGCTTATGTTTTTCTAAAAAAGCAAATCACTGAAGAACCAAACTAAAGTCAAAATACCTTTGTAAGGGAAATGATGATGACTGAAGTTGGGAGAAAAGTCTAAGACTTCAGAATGCATTCTTATAATAGTTTTCCTCAGGCTCGTCCATATATGGTTTAGGGAAACAAAATACCCACCCAAGGAACCTATGACTCATAGAACTGAAACATGAGTTTTAACCATCATCTAAAGCGAAGCCTGTAAATTAAACAAAAAATAGTAAGAAAAAAGCATACTAAGCTAGTCTTACTGCTGAAAACCCTTTCCAAATTGGTTAACTTGAAAAAATATCTTAGAAAATAGAATTCAAATGGTCCATAACATTTTTTCTTGCTTACCCCATCTTAAATCATGAGAATTTCAGCTGCCCTTAAGCTAAAAGCCTAGACTTCATGCTTCCTGAAAGAAAAACCAAAAAGATAAGGGAGGACAGTATGATAAAGATTCCCACTCAGGCAGGCAGCTAAAACAAATGTCATGGCTTTTGAGTTTACCAACTGCAGAACTCAGCCCTATGGCTCATCTCAATTTTGTCTGAGTCCTGTAGGACATCAAGAATACCCAGGAGGCCCCAGCTTCCCCTATGACACTTGGGCAATCCCATGCTTTAAAAAGGTTTAGGAAAAAAAATCCCAACAAACCCATGGCCACCACTGAAATTCATCTATTGCTTTGTAGCAGCTGTGCTCCTCCACTGAAGAGCTGGAATCACAACCACAGTATCTGTTCACTGCCAGCTTAATGCAGCAGAAAAAATTCCTCACACAAACAAAAAAGCACTGCAATATAGCAACAGAGGAGTAAACAACCTGGAGAACCCCCCTTTCACTTCCCATGCCAAGTAATCTCAAGGCCTAAATTAGTAAATTCATAAAGAGAGTGAAAGAAATTTCTTCACTAAGCAAACTATACCCATGCAGATCCATTTAACTAAATAGAGAGATAAATATGTTCTCTATCATTATAGGAAAAGCAAAGCCCAAGACTTTCCATCTTTTCTCTTTTACTTTTACCCCTGAATTGCTGACACTTTTCCCAGAAGTTTCATAGCTATCATGATCTCATTCATCTGTAGAAATCCACAATTCTTTATCCTTCTCAGTCCCAAAGAATCATCAAGGCAAATCTCTGGAGAAACAGTCCCCAAAAATAATATTTTAAAAATAGGTGGTGGCTTTTAGCTGCTCAGCAACTTAGAGATTTATTTATAAAAGTCCATGCTAAGTTACTGAACTTGAAAATATATCAAAAAAGCAAGCATCTGGCTTCCATCTGTCCTCATGGGAAACTGGAATGGCTTTAGATGAAAATGAAATATTGGGGTGCAAAAGAGCAAGATCTCAGAAAGGGAGGGATGAATAGAAACAAAAACTGGAGAGGGGAGGAGATCTATCAAGAAGCTAAAATCACAAGTTACAAAATAAAAAGTAGAGAAAAAAAACACACTCCGTATTTTTGAGTCATATAATGCTGCAGTTGAGATGGCCACGATACACAGTCACACCATACACTACCAAAAGACTTCAACCCATACAGACTAATACCACACCACTCCAGAAAGGCTGAAAGCATCTGCCCTTCTTGTTCTTCAGCCCAGCCTTTTATCCCCTCATGTCCATGCCCTGCCCCTGTGTGCCCTCTGCTCCCTGTGGTGATGGGTCAGTGCCCCTGGGCACTCCATGGCTCATTGCTGTCAGTGCTGCTCACCTGCTGCTCACAGCTGCACCCACTGGGGATGAGGCTGGCCACAGCCCCACCCCAATTACTACAACCTGTGTACCTACAACATAAGATGAAAAATGAGCAAATAAATGCCTACATTCAAATTTCATTTCAGAACTGAAAAAAAAGATATAACTTCTGTACTAAACAATGAGACTTGTTTACAGATCTTACTGATTTTAAAGACCTACACCTGAAAATACATGCCAACACATTCAAATGTTAAGCACCTAGTAGTACACACAGGGCTGGCAAAGCACAATTTTGTCCATTTGTAGTTGAGCAATCTCTAAGCAAAGTGGAGATGCAATTGTGTCAGCTGCACCTCCAGTTCCTTTCCAGGGCACACAACAATTTCATGTTTAAAAAAACCTAGCTGCCATATATTGCCTTACATGGAACAAAGGGAAGCTTTTATTTGCCCTTGAAATATTTTGCCAACATTCAATTACAAGTTACAAAACAACTAAATTGTTTTTCCACAAGGGGTACATGCATTTCTGCCTACATAAATATACTGCTTTAAACCTGTAAGTAAAAGTTTTGAAGGCACTACTTTAACTACCCCTTCCAACCTCCCAGACAAGCTACTTTTTGCCCCTTGTTCAGTTTATCTTAATTTTATTTTTTCTACTTTGTAAGAAGAGAGGAAGCCAAGTGAAAACCTAAGTAGGTTAACTATCAAGTTAAAATATTTATGATAAGGAATCTGATAATAAAGAATTTCCTCTCTTGCTTTGCCATAGACTACAGGAGTTTCCTTTGCAGCTTTTAAAAGGTGAAGTGTCACCATGCCCTGACCACTGTGCAAACTGGGTGCTGGAGTACATGCTCAAAGTAACACCACTAACCATTGTGTTCTTCTAAAGCAGCAGCAAGCCAGGGCAGTATCTCAGAATTGATTGACTCTTTCAAAACTAACCTCAACATCCTTGCATTGTAGTTCAAACTACCAGCAGACTGTGTGAAAGTAGATAAAATCTCAGAAGTAAAAATGAAAGATAAATAAAAAGCAGTAATAGTAAAATAAAATGTCTTAGATTTTCCTATTCTATGGCACCAACCCATATTTTGAAGGCCAGCTTTGCTTCACATTGACAATATCTCCTTAATCTTGCATGTGAACAGTAACAGCTTAAAACATTTTATTTCTTTCTGTTTTATTTTGGGAGAAGAGGCAAGAACAAAAGAATATAATTATAGAGAACACTCAATATTAAAATGGCTTATCTTGCCACCCTGTTTATACTCTCAAGCTCCCTTCCCATGGGCAGCCAGCATCTCCAGTTAGCAGGAGTGAGTCTGACTCCAAGAAGCCTCTTCTTCCAGGCTATAAAGAACAAATAAACAACCAAAGCAGATCTGTTAAACAGCAGGGCAAGAAAATATTCACAGGCAGAGGAACCAGAAGAACACTGCCTACACCTTTGGTTTCTTGGGATACAGACAGAATTCAAAACAGCTTAGACCAGGAGACTGCAAAGCAGCAGAGCCACAAGACACATCTGTCACACCCCCAGATGCCAGGACCAAGGCTATTCCTTTGATCACTGATAGTCTGATCCTGACTTAGCCTTCAGCTGTCAGGTAGCCAGCACTGGTGAGTCAGATGCTACACTAGGTGGGAAGGCTGAGAACAGCAGGGGATCAGGCTAACTCATTATTAATTTGATTTTCAAACCACTCATCTCTATACCTAACCAGAAGCAGCCTCAGACAAGTTAATACCTGACTGGGACACACCTGCCATGACTTTTCTATAGCTGATATTAACCCTGCCCATAAAAATTATGGTGACAGGAGAAAGTGGGCCAAACCCATCCTCCTGCTTCAGTGACTCAGTGGGTCCTGGAAAGTGCATTTCTGAGCAACCTGCAGGTCTCCTTGGGAGTCAGAAAAGCAAATGACACACTTGATACAACATGTAGTTCTTCTAATGAGCAGGTATAATACCTGTCTTTCATCAAGAAACTTTTAATGCCACCTTTACAAGTTTCACTCAGGGAGATGCCCTAGGCATGAACCACACCACAAGGTACTCTCTTCCTCAGACTGAGCAAAGGGAATCCCTTAGTCAGGGTAGCTAAGCACCAAAGCACAGGAAAACAGGAAAAACAAGAAACAACAAGCACTGCAGCCTCTTAAGAGAAGAAATAAAGCACTCACACAACCATTCAAATACATGGCACTTAGGGCTGGGAACAAGCACTGCCACCCTGGAGATAGATTTTTGTCAGATCTGCAACCACGTCATATCTTTTTATTCTAATACTGATTAACTCACTGAAAGACGTAGTCCTTTCATTAAGGGGAGGATAATTTGCCACAAAGAAACAGTCAGTAACTGGTGAAGAGATATGGTATGGACCTCAACCAACGCTCATCAAAGAATTGTGCACTGCTGAAGGCAAGCCTGAACAGCAGTCATGGCCTAAAACTGCTGCTGTTCTCTTTGAAAACAAGAAGAGATGCTTTTCCCTGTGTGATGGATTCACAATCTTCTCCAATATGTTCACTCACATCATTGAATCAAAACAGCAGTCTTCTAACAAAAAAACATTTAGCCCTGGGAGGCTTTTGAGACCTGGAGGAATTTATTGCTTGGCTGCTGCTTGTTCTTCTTCAGGTTCAATAACCCATACATGAGCATCCTGCTCCCCTCCTGCAACAACTCCCAAAACAGAGCCCCAGGCTATATCAGAGATATGCTGGGATTCAATAAACTCTATGATTTAGTAATGAGACTGGGCCAAGCTGTAACTTCTACAGCAGGCACTTCAATTAGCAAAGGGAGGCAGCTACTTAGTGACACGGCAGTATCACCATGGTGGAAATTACATGGTGGAAACATCTCTCAGACTCTGAACAAAGCATTTTGATCCATTTAACCCAAGGGTTAACTATTTAAATCCATCATTCTGTTAGCCAGTTAGAATGGTGCTGTAGGACTTGACCCAAAAAATGTTCCTAATCACCTGGGGAAGGGGAAAAAAAGCATTAATAAGACCTGCTGTTAAACAGATTAATTAAACAAAACTGAATCTCAAAAGGAAGAGGAAATAGAATAGGTGACATAAAGCTGGAAAAAGTCTTTGTCAAGCCACATAATTAACATCTAAAATGTTTTCTAAAATGCTGTAAATCAAGACAGATTACAGGCTATGGCAGCACATCTTTCAATCACTGACATTTAACTCCACAGACTTTGCCAAACCACTTACACATTTTTATCCTCCAAACCACTGTTAGGAGGATAATCAATTCTCCTTAAAAAAAGAACAAGCTATCTTACCTTTGCAGAGTCATGTTCAAATTGCCTGTACATGCCTTGATCTTGTTTTGTGCTTCTAGATGAGTCATCCCATCCGTGCTTATCCCATCAATGGTGAGAACCACATCACCAATCCCCACGTGTGCTTGGGCTGCCTTGCCACCATCATTAAGCTGAAACATCACAAGAATGGTAAATGAGAAACTTGGATGGTTTATGTTTATACTGAACACAAAATCACAATATTTTATTCATAGTGCTGTTTCATGCAAAGAGAAAAAAACAAGATATCTTTTCTCATTTGTGAGTCCTGTGAAAATTGCTGCAATACCTATAGGTATTCATTCTTATTTCACTTCAATGACAGGAAAGAACTGCACAGTATAGCCTGTTTTTCAAACTCAGACTCCACTTCTACTTTACTGGCTGGAAGCTATGGACATCCACAAAGAGACACAAGCAGGGACAGGCACTCACAGTTTCCTGCACTCCAAGTTCCAGCCACCCTTCTCTTCATACATGAAATTTTTCTCACAAGAGGAGAAAGAAAAGCTGTAAACCAGCTTTTTCCAGTCTAAATTTTCCACTCAAAAATCTCTTCAAAGTTCATTTATTTGTCAATGACTGGTCATGTGCAAGGAAGACTATGTTAATAGTAAAGCTGACTTTTCCCCAGCTGCAACTACTAGAAAGTCAAAGTTTGACATCACAGACAGGCTGCTTGCAGGACATTGTTTGGACTTTCTCTCAGTAGGTTTACAGGCCCCAATGACCTGCAGTATATTCAGATCAGGATAAGAAAAGCCTCTTGAGAAGTCTAACTCTTTGATCAAGGTCACTGCCAAAGTTCAGTTCAACTGCCTTTGGTCCACTTGAATGAAAAAATATTGCAACAGAAACCTCTAAAGTTCACACTATTGGCCCCAACTGAACAATAAATCAATCTTTCCATCTGATGCAACTGAATTGCAACTACCTTTGTTCCCAAGAACAGAAACAGAAATTAAAGTAATACATAGTAAGACCTATGCACTGATTTATATCCCTGGTCCTCAATTTTTTAATCATTTTATAGCAGGCTGAAAAAACTTCCTGGATGGTGTAAATTCCCTCTGTGTTTCCAACAGCAGAAATGTTGGAAAAAGCAATCTTCTTACAGCAGAGATGTTGTAGCTGCTGGTGCTGGGCATGAAAAACCTCACAACTCTGTCCTCTGCCTGCAAGCATGAAGAAATCACTGCTTTTAGGGAAGTGCTGCAAACAGCACAATTACTTGATCTTCATTTCCAAAAGTAGAATTCACCTTGAGCCAAAACGGTACTTTAGCACATGACTTGAGAGGTGGTGGTATTCAGCCTGGAGAAAAGGAGGCTCAGGGGAAACCTCATCCCTCTCTCCAACTGCCTGAAAAGAGGGTGTAGTGAAACGGGAGTCAGTCCCTTCTCCCAGGTAACAAGTGACAGGATGAGAGCAAACTCAACTCATACTATATATAGGAGGTTTAGTTTGGATACTAGGAAAAATTTCTTTATGGAAAGCATTGTCAAGCACTGGAACAGACTTTCCCAGGAAAATAGAATCACCATCCCTGTTAAAAGTATGCATGGATAAGGCACCCGAGGACACGGTTTAGTGGTTAACATGATGGTGCTGCTACCTTGACAGCTGGACTTGGTGACCCTTAGAGGTCTTTTCCAACCTTGACAACTCTATGATTCTGTGACTTTTCAAAGGTACACCAAAGGAAGGTTTTCATGTCCTTTTTTTTTACTGCCCCTGTTTTAGTTCATGCAGTAGGGACCAGGAAGTTTTGGTTCCTTGTTACTTTACAAAGTACAGTCACCAGTCTACACATCATTCACTTCAACAGGAGAAGTGAGGTTACATCTTGAAAACTGTCTGTGGGTAAAGAGGTAATAATCTAAGAAATATGAGGGGCTCAGTCTCTGCATTTGTGTAAGGTAAACCAGTGGAAGGTGTCCCATCAGCCTATCTGATATGGTTAAGGCTTTCCTAAAATCCAAGCAACCAGAAATACATGAGAACTGTGACATGTATTGGATGGCATCTGAAGAGAAATACTTTAACTAAGAAAAAATATTGTGTAATGTTGCAAGATACATGCAAATGCAAAACTCAAAAAATATTACCATTTGACAACATATAAACTAAACCCAAGATATTTCATGTTCACTGCATCACTGAATTTCAACATAAATTCCATACTTGCTGATTGCGGTAGCAATCCTGAGCAGATAAAAAATGACACAGAAAATGTTCAACAAAATGAGAAAAATTCTCCCATTTGATGTTAACCTGGTGAAAGAAGAGGCCTGTGATCAAGGAAGACATGTCATATCTTCAGATGCAAAACAGCAGCCATGCCCCCAGCATTATGAATCAACATAGCTATTTTAGACAGAGTTGAAACCAGAGGGTGCTAACAAGTAAAAGACAGTAAAGAAAGGAAATAAAGTAAGAGGCAAAGGAAAAAGGAGATGCCCTGATTTCAGCAAAACCATTTGACTTGCTGAAGTGATAAGAATTTCGAGTTGCATTGTGAATCCTTTTACAAAAGGCTTCAACAAAAAAGCCAAAAGTCCTCCAAAATTGGGTGTTCATACCCAAATTGTGAGCTAAGAGGCCTGATTACTATAAAACACCAATCAGGGAAGCTCACAAGCATATAGAAAGCTATGACCAACATAGCTATTTATAGGAAAGCTCCTCAAACCTTTGGGTGAGGGGTGGGACCTGCCATAAACAGATCCTGCCATAAACCGATATGTTATAGCATGCTGACATTTGCCAGCAAGGTCTGGAAAAGGGAAAGGAACGTAAGAGTGCTAAAAGCTAAAGGTCAAATGGATCGCTGTGCTTTGTGAATAAAATTTAGCTTTCTCAGAATGTGCGCAAATGCACATGATGCTGACATGTTGTAATTTGTGATGAAAAAAGGAGAAGCAACCCACACACTGCTCAGGACTAAGACTTCGAAAGCTGGCTTCAGGGTAACTATTTTCATGGAAGGGTGGGAGGTCTTACCATCCCCAGGAATGTAAATGAAAACAAATTTATTAATTTAAAAAAAAAAAGCCAAATATTTCTGTTTAATTCTGGCCAGCACACAACAACCCACAACCAACCACCAGACTTTCAAGAGGTCATTCTTAAACTGCTGCCTAAGGGGATGAAACTCTTTGCAAGCGCATGTGGGAGACAGTTGTAAAATCATTTCAGTAAAACTCCAGGATGAAATTTCCTAAAAACAGGTCCTGAGAAATGTGGTAAGTCCCTAGCTATCTCCATGGGTCCTGCTGTACAGACAGAGAACTGGTTATGCCTTAGAGGAGAAACTATTGAAGCAAATTACTGGACAAGACTGTGAAGAACTGCACACACAGAGGGATGCCAGAGTAGTAATCTCCTTATCTAGACAGAGTGGATAAGACTTCTAAGTAACACCTACTGATTCTGAATAAGAGATCTGAGTCATTAAGCAGGAGAGGTGAGGCTGATACTCCTAGGAAATTTCAGCCAGAGCATGAGTATTCCCTGAAAGTACTGGTCAGCTGTGGAGTACAAGCTGATTTCTACTGCAGTTATAAGTAAGAAACCCAGCCCAGTTCGCTAAACCAGCCTCTGGGCTGACTGACAGAGGCTTCAACCAATAACATCTCACCTAGAGTACAAGCATTTCGCTGGTTCAGAGTCTAAGGGGCGTAAAGATTGGACCAATGGCTGTCTAGACCTGAGAGGTTTGAATTGCCCATAAAGTAAGCGCTGAACAGTAAATCACACTGTTTTGCTGATGACCAAACCAAGTCTGCCGAGTGGGCTGTCTCACACGCTTGACCATCACAGATCACTCAGCAACCCTGGCTTCTGAAGCACCTATAGTGAAGGGGGACTGAAGCTACAAGGGCAGTTTTACCACCAGTGCAAGAGGAATATTATCACAGTTATATAAAAAAAGAAAACATCTACACTGAACAAAGAAGGAGGAATTAGAACATCTGAAATAATTAAGGATCTTTTCCAGACTGCAGACCCTAGGAGCCTCCCTTTTCACACTTCTTAGAGGCTGAACCATACATTACCACTACAAACACTAAATTAGAATACAAAATAAAGAGGACCTATGCCAAACTGTGTACACATTTGACCCAAAACTGCATAGATATTCCAATTAGCCAACTCCATTCCAGACTCCGCCTGGAACCCCGTCCAGGTTTTCTGTTTTGCTGACTCCATTCTGGACTCCGCCCAGAATCCAGTCCAGGTTTTCCCTTTTGGCCCACATTTCTTGTCACAATGGAAATAAATTCTATTCATTTTTTTTCCACCCAGATTTTAAAAATATCCAGCAGATAAAGAAGACATATAAATAACATTTGAAGATTATATACTATCACCTACAGATTTTTTTTTTTTTTTTGGTCCTGTACAAGTAATTTTTTTCTTACAGTGCAAATTTAACCTTAGGAACATTATCCTGCATCAGTCACCCATAAAGTACAGAGTTATCTGGAAAAAATAGTGATCCAGAACATGCCTTTATTACATGTGCCTGTATCACCATATGGAAACAATGCAACAGGAGAAGAGTATAGCAGTAAAATATGGAGAAGAATATAGCAATAAAATTACAAAACTGGCTATCCAATAATCCAACTAACCTCTAACCACAAATATTCTTCAAATTCTTGATGGATCTGTTTTAATTCTGTATGTATATTATGAGGCAGGGTTTTAAAGTCAATCATGAATTAGAGCTACAAAAAAAAGCAAACTTTTTTTTCCTGGATGTTACACCACAGACTTTAAAGCTACAAAATTGCCAAATCAGGAATGTTTCCTCCTACTTAATTCCATGCCGCTCTACTCTGGAAAACTCATTTGGAGACCAAAGGGGAGGCCAGCAGGAGAGACATTTCATGACCAGGCACCTGCTGAGGCCACTCACTCCCACAGCAGGAAACCTCTGCCCCTCCGCAGCAATCAGCTACATGGATGACAGCCAAAAACCAGCCTGTGACACGCAGGGATGCACAGGATGCTTCTTAACAAACACAAGTGAAATCACCCATCTAATGTTAGATTAGTTTGGCAAAAAAAAATCTGAAAAAATTAAGAAAAGATTGTTGTTCTTGTGGTTCTCAACATCAGAATTCCAAAACTACAAATACTGTCCAAAACTATGTTCCAAATGGAAACAGAACAAAAGTAAAGCAGTTCTTGATCCAGGACAGACTTCAAAATCAAGGCATAAAAAGTCATCTCAATTGCAGTTCTACAATTCAGGTTTTGAAATGCAAACAGTCCAGAATACCCTGGAATACAACTGTTTTATTGAGCTAAATTTTAGCCTGTTTTGTCTTGCAATAACGAACAGCTTTATTACCTTTACTCTTAAGCTTCAATTAGATATTTTGAATGAGTCTTTCCAGGGCAACTGAATGCGTGCACACATACGTGCATCTATCTCTGAATCAATGCAATTTGCAACCTAATTAATATCTGTTTAACACATAACCACCTATTTCTCCCTCACATGACTAAGAAGAAAACTTGACAAGCAACTCTTCTTTGAGCTGTCACTGTTTTGCCTTTATGCAGTAATAAATGAATTACTTAAATTGCAGTCACTCATGGGACAAAGGTCTATTGACTAAAGATGGAGGCTGCCTTCTGTGCTTTCCAAACTGCTTGTCTTGAATCTATGCTAGCTGCAACAACATTGTATGATGGTACAACACAATGACTTTCCCAAATAAACTGTTCTGTACTCTGACAGTAAATAATGTTGTCCCATTGCACAAACACCCTTCAATGTCATCGGCAAGTTTCTCTGAGAATGTAACTTATTGATCTTGATTTAAAAGTCCCTGGGCTAGCTGATATCCCTCCAGCTTGATTTTTACTTCTCAAGCATTTGATCCATGGCTGTAGCAATTCAGTTTAAAGTCATGAATAATCAAAGCAGAAAGCAACCAGACAATGATCTTTGTGTCATTACCAGCTTCTCTTTTAGTCTACATTTTTCCCTATAATAAAGTATTTTAAGTAAGTGAAAAGCCAAAACACAACAAAGTCATTTAGCAAAAGAACATTACAGAAGAGCTTTGCAGAATTACAACACAAGCAAAGGGGCAAACTCTTTTATCACACAACACCCTGCCTTTTCAAACCACAGGGCTTTATCTCCTTGCTACAATGCACTTCATGCTAATATTTACACCCATTACCTGTTACTACTTTGTTTATCCCTAGCTTTGTTTCACCTGATCAAAGTATCACCTTGCACTGATAATCACTACTTTAACAGTAACCTCATAAACATATGTAGAACTAAAAGTAAGCTAGAAGTGCCCCTTTGGTGAATTAATGAAAAAGAGGAACAGAGGCTCACTCCAATACACAAGGGAGGGACACACTAATGCTCTGCAGCAGCACCAACTCCACCACAAAAATTGCACATCTGACCTGACTCCTGCTCCCCCAGGACCTCACAACCCACAGAGCCTGAGCATGGAACACTCAGGGCCAGCAGTGACCACCACAAGCACAGACAGGGTAACGCAGTGCTCCAGCATGATATACCTAATGGGATGGCTCACCAAAGCCCCTCCTCACCTACTTCCCTGATGGGAAGGAAGCAAAAACCTACACTCCAGACTCCTGAGATGTCTGGGACACTTGAGGTCCAGCTTAAAACTTCAGCATGAGAGGAAAAAAAAGGCATCAGAGCACCTGCTCTTTGTGGCAAATAAGCTTCCTCTGCACTCAATGGAAACTGAGAGCTGTATCGTGTTCCTCAAGCCTTTACTACAGCAATATTATTCACATAGCCAACAGATTAGCCAGCCAGCTTTGATAGTCGCTTCCAAATCAAGAACACACATGCCAGTTTTAAAGTCCAGATCAAATTTATACAGCTGAGTTATAAGAACTCTAATGCAGGGTTTGCTGTGGAAAGCGCTGACACAAGCAGCTATAAAAAGGGGTTATGAGGCAGTCCTCTAAATAAGCTAAAGCTTTTCCCCAAACAAAGCAAGGATCAAAGTTAGCTTAGGTCAGAAAACCTGCCTGATTACCAGAGTACTTTGCTATGTATCACCACCATGAAACCCTGCCCTCACCTTACTCCTTGTGGCTGTACTCCCACTTGCTACATTTTCATTTCCCTCCTTTTTCTCCCTATAACTTTAAAGGTGTTTTCAGACTGATTCATAAAGCTATAACCTAAGGCATGCCCCACACAACCATTAAATAACCATTAAAGATAGCATATAAGGAAAAAAGTGTAAGACAAAGCATCAACCATTCTTCCTGGTCTGGCTGTGGACCCCAACAGGAGGTTGCATCCCAGTCCTGGTGAGAGGGCTGCCCTTGCTTCCTGGCCTGTCCTCCCACATTCTTCAGGTCTGCTTCATCCCTCTCCCTCCACACACAGCTCCCCTGCTGCGATGCAGCAGCGACTCGGTTGAAGCAGACCCAAACCAGCCCTTTCACTCATTACAGCCCATGGGAAAATGGGAAGAGCCCACAGGCATCCACCCATTTTGCCAGCAAAGAACCACAAAACCATCTCTCACATTTCATTCTCAGTTCTGACAGCAGTAACCCCGACAACAACATATATTTTAACATGATTGAGCTGTGTATACCTATAGTCCCACATCCAGAAATTATGCCAAAGAAAAACTAACACAGTTTGAGTTTTCCCTCTAAGCAAACATGGCTGAGCATGCCTGTGGGTTCATACTCTAGGAAAAAAGATAAATGATTTCAACCCTCTATTTTTTCCTCAAATTTTTCTCTTACTGTATTACAACTTTTCATATTTATCTACTGTCTTCCACAAAATTGAATAAACAAAACAGCAGCAGATAAAACCAAACTGATTTGGTTTTGGCACTTTCAATGATGTGTTGCATGCACAAATCACTCACTCTATCCATCCATGCACGCACTAAATGCGGAGCTATTCATCTACAGAGGAGCATGAGAGGACATTGACTTCTTAAAACAGGAGAGGCACCACATAGCTTAGATCACTATTACACATGATTGGGTTGATACAGAAAAGGATCCAAAAATATACATTAGGTTTACAAAGCAGACTAACTGCACCATGTACAAGCCTTTTAAGTATGTGCTCTTTTATTTTTCAATCACTTAACACCAAACAAATTAACTTGAATGCCAGTAGCAGCTCTCATATGCCCTCTCTTGCCCCAGAACAGGTTGCTAATAAGCAGGAACAGTTTCCACGTGCCAGTGCCAGAAGGATTATTAGCTGGTGCCACCTCTCACTTGTCACGGCTTGACTAATCATGGATTCCTTGCAGCTCTGCTCTTCCATGAGCACGAACCTTTGCCATCTCTCCTCCCTCCCTTATGACAGGATGTAAGGAAGCAGAAACAATTTCAGAAAAGGTGCCTTCAGCTTTAATTTTTGACAGAATGCCACTATCTCATGATTACTGCAACTCCAGTAGCAGTTATTAGAAAGTATTAGAAAGTACAAACCCTGCTTTTGACCTTGCTGGTGTGGAAAGGAACTAGCTAATTACATACAGTAATCAATTCTGGTACAACTCATGTCTTTAACATGTAGTTTAAACATTTTGTCCAGGTACTAACACAAGTTAAAATGTGGAAACACCAACTGGAATTCAAATGATTACTAAATTGAGTGAAAATTCACACTCATATCAAAGAGGAATAAAGAAACTACTCTGTTCAAGTGTAGCTCTGTGGGTATGTAACAAGAGTAAGCATTTGGTCTTGCTTTTCCAAGCCACTAGCAGTCAGGAGAAGAGACATGAAAACACTGCCACAAAGACAGGATGGGCTTGACTAACAAGATATAATTAATATCTTGATTTGGAGAAGAAATAATGTCACAATGCAAAAAAAAAAACAAGTTGTCAAAAGGACTAAAGCAAAATAATTCAGACATTGTGACAAGAATCATATTTGCAGGAAGCACATGGGTAATTCCAAAAAACCTTTTTAAAATACTTTTGAAACACTTGAGTGATGGAAAACCATTTACACTCATGTGCCAGAATGTCTGAAGATATTTAAGACCCTATCCTCCTTGAGAGAATGCTTAGCTTTCACCAAGCATTCTCTAAAGGAGCTCAGTTGTGCTCTCATGCTGCCAGCATGCCTTAAGAGCCCTATTTATTTTAACTGGCTGTCTTCTCTCTGATAATTATTCTTCTGTTCAGAGAGTTTACAGAACTGATCCAGGTTCCTCCCTGGGAAACTATATGCCAGTGGGTAAAAAATTACTGCCTACTTAACTTTTCAGAGAGATAGAAAGAGAAAATGGAAAGGAAATTTAGCTAGAAACACAACACAACCTGTGTGCGGCTGCTTTAGTTTTTGGGAGCTGCATATCTCTCCTGCAGTAGTGGTTTGTTTTGGGGAGTTTGGGGTTTTTTTGGACAGCCAACACAAATTAACTCCACAACTAAAGCACATGATTTCTTAGGAGTACTGAACAGGCAAGCCTTCAGGAAACACTTCATTTGTACCAGAACAGAAGCTTCAGGCCTCTCTCATTTGGAGTAAACAGTTTGCAAGCTTACCTTGTAAGTTTTATTGCTAGGCCTCCCAAACAAACACAAAGCAAAGTAGAGTTAGTTTTCTCTAATGAAGCTTAAGTATGAAGCGACAAAAGGACGCTCAGCTACTTCCAAAGAAATTAATTCCTATCCTGTAAAGGCCCTATGTATGACAATGTCTGCAGAGCATAAAATGGTGTATGTCCTCCCTTCCCAGACAGTTATATTTATTCTTTTACAGATGATAAAATTAGTTGAATTAACTGAACATCCATCTCCTTATTAATCTTAGCAGCCAAATATGTGTCATCTTGTTTTCATAAGGCTTTCATGGTCTATGATTTAGCTCTTCTTAATGGGATATACTTTTTCTGCATTAAATGTGATGCAATCACCCCATGCTTGCCAGAACATCCAATTTAGAAATACAAATAGCACAATATATTGTACTGTGTAATTTAAAGATACATTTTATTTTTTTTCTTTCAGTACCCCTTCCAGGACAAAGAGGTTTGTGCATGGCAGCTGTGAGAAGGAAACGCAAATAATGACACAATTCTACACATGAAAGCAAGGCAGAGAATCAAGTGGGGAGCCAGTGGCAAGAAAATGCTACTAAAAACTGAATCCCTCATGATACAGCAGCCATTGCTTCTATCCAGAATCCAGGCATGCATAAACAAGCAGGAAACAACTCGCTTGCTTCAAAGAACTGAGATAATGTCAAGCTGCACCATATAAAGTAAGGAGAAAACAGAGGCAAGTTCAGACACTCCTAGAATTGGTTATTTGCACAAGTATCTGTCCAGAGAGGACAACTCACCTGAATGCCATCCCAAAGCGTCACTCTGCAAAAACTATACAAGTCCATCTCAAGGTGAAACCCAAGCCCAGCAAAAAGAGCCACCACACCCACAGAACTATCAGAGGAGGCTGGAGACTGAGCTGCCTCAGTTGTGCCAGCCCTCTGTTGAGCATGGAGCTCAGCACCAAGGAGGAAATACACAAAAAAGGCATCAGAGTGCAGAAACTCCTCCATGCTACATCAATACATATTTTAAGTATAAAGGCACTAAGGCTTATGGCACCTTCCTTTGGCAACATGGAAGAAAAAGGCTATCTTAAACATATGAAAGATGACAACTCGTTTTAGATAAATAAGCACGCTCTGAAGTGCATGGAGTAACAAAATAACCAATCATGGCTAATATGCTGACAACATAAGCACATAAAAGCACAGTTCTATATATGTATGTGCATTCATGCAATGGACAGAGTACTACTTAGGATTAGTCAAATGCAAACTTCTAGCACGACAAAATAAAACAAAAATAGGAGACATTAGTAAGTCCTTGTGGGTATCTTGCCTTTTATACATCAATGGAATATTACAGCAGTCACTCGTTTTAAGCCAGTCACATACTGGCTAAAACCCGAAGTATGAAATATTGCAGAAAGAGTCCAATAAAAAACCCTCAGAAAACAAGAAACACATTTTAAAGCAGTTGCATATTATTTAATAAATTCATACAGCTGTTTTTAGCTAAGACACACAAATCTTGATCATCAGATAATAAGGCTCATGAGAACATAACAATTTCAAGTTTAATTTATATGTATATACATATATACACACAATACAATGCTTTAGTTTGCTTGACTTTAAACATTACTTTTATGTGATTTTTTTTGTATAGTTCCAGGTGTGGGTGTTTGGGTATACGTTTTTTTTATGGATGTAAAACATTGGATATGTTACTACAGACAGTGGTATACATAATTATTCTTACACACACCTCTATATAAATACAAATGCATTTGTCCTCTATGCTAGAGACCTGTGTGAGAAGACCACATGAAAACTATCAGCGTTTTTTTAGGCAGTGTACAACAAAAAGCAGTTGTCCAGAGCAAACAAGGAGCTATTCAGGACAAATCTTCTGACTGCAAAATTAAGATACTCGTGTGAGGTAAATTTTCCTTACCACTGAATTGCCAAATGCATTACAGACTTGCAAGACTAAACATAAACCCATGCAAAACCTCCTTACTAAAGCTCCGGAGAGGAAAATGCTCGTGTACTTGTTGCAGCTGACAACTTTGACAAAATTTCTTGCTGCTATATTTTTGCCATCTTCTGAGTTTTGCTGCTGAGAGTTGCAGTCTAATTATAGTAATCTAAAGTCTGAGCTATGCTGCAACATGTTTTTTTATTTCTTTGGACATCTGGAGCTCAGAAAGTTACACAGCTAAACAATGAATAAAGCTGATTATCAAATAGCTCTGAAAAAAACAATGAAGAAAACTCAACCCTTCAAATATACTTCCTGCAACAGTCGACCACTTGCTCTCAGCTTGACACTGTGCAGTGGAATGTGTCCAGCCATTCAAAGTCTGGGCTTGCAGAGGAATCCTGTAAGCTTAAGCCTGTTAGCCATGAGAGCTCTCTGGTGTATTTTCTTTTTTTTATTTTCACTTTCTTTTCTTCCCTCCCCCCAATTTGTATGTGTAGCCCTTCACTACCAAACTAAAATCAGAGGACATTTCGAAGCTAAGACACAGAAAAAGAAACTCTCCCTATCCAAAGCAGAGTTTGCAATGAATATTGTTACACCTAAGGAAACAAACATTTAAATCACTTAAGAGTCTTAAATTTTGGGACTAAAACCAAGACTGCTGTAGCATTCTGAAAAAAAAAATTCCTATATACACTGGTGGTTACAGGCAAAGCCAGGAAACAATTCCAAGTAAAACAACAAAACACAACAACACAGTATGCTTTCATTCATCCAGCTTGATCCAAGACAGACGGTATGGAAGGCCTGCAAGTTTTTTTTTCCTGCTATTTTTGTTTGGTGGGTTTGGGTGTATTTTTTTATTTGTTGGTTCTTTTGTGGATTTTTTTTGTGTGGCTTTTTTGTTTGTTTGGGGGGGGGGGGGGGGGTGTTTCATGTTACTATTATTGCTGACAACTGTACGAAATATTGATCCTTCACACAGTAGCCACAGGTTTCCACAGCATTTAAACTCTTCTCAACCTCTGAGACCCAGATAGAGCCTCTTAAATGCATTCAAAGCTAAAGAGTAAAAGGCTGACTGACTCACAAGGAGAAGGCTTTTGAAAAACATGACCATACAGTGGGACATATCAAGTCCATTAAACTTTTCAGGCACGTAATTTCAGGGGTTTTTTCATGAACTATTCAACAGCAACAACAACTTTTACTGTAGGAAGACTCCTGCTAGATTACAAGTAATTTCTTAATGTAAACATTACTTGAATAATTGCTGGAAATAAGACTTTGGAACAGTTTTATAAAAAAATAACAATGGGTACTTGCTTTTTTTTTTCCATCTTGTTTTCTTGAATTTGGCATCAACTGCACCAAATGAAAAGTTTCAGGTCTTTATAAATAGTGCTCCTTTTGACCAATATTTTGGTTACAGCCACGATGATTTGGTTTTTTTGTCTTGCCCTCCTACCCTGATTGTTACTCAATTTTGTATACCTCAAGTTTGTGTAGGCCACTCATGAGTAAGGCTCTGATGAAAGCTGGTAGTGCGAGTGACAACTTATTCTTTGGCAGAAGAAAGAAAATTTCAAAACAAAAAGACATTCAGAATAAACATTGGATGTTTACTGCTGAAAGCTTATCCTCAGATTCTCCACATCAGTCCAAATCCAAGAAAAATTATGCCTCTCTAAAGCAGTGAATATGTCCTCACCTACCAACTAAAAACAGCAGGTGGGAATATCCAAGCAAAGCGAGTACCTGCTCCTTCCCCACAGCAGGATGCATCCATCAGCTGTAACAAACATTCAAACACACAATTCAAGACACACCAGCATATATCCCACTTCAGTGAGACATAAACCTTGAGCAGCAGTGCATTAATGTTTGCAAAACAGCTCCTCAAGACAAAAGAAATCAACTTTCTGCTGCAAAACTTGGGTTGGGCAGAAAAGAACCCAACCAAGTAAAACTGCCCCCATATACTGATGTGAGACAGGGAATGCAGACAGTTTCCAAAATCACTGAGGCTCCACCTTTAGTTTATGGGACGATTTAGAAAAAGGCAGAAATATCACAGTCCTGCCCATCCTCTCTCTCCCCAAACATCATCAGGCATGATAAGAAGGGTTATGCTGACGCCATCACAGACTCAGGCTGGCCACCAGAGCCAGAAGGGTCCAATGGCTTCCCATCCATGATTCAAGGCAGGCTTTATCAATCGCCAAACAGCAACAGCACCTCCAGTCCTGCTTCGGCAGGTGGAAGGCAGTAATAACAACACACAGGGAGGAGAAAGTGAGAGCAGCCAGTGACCTTTGGTGAGCAACGCTCTCATGTCATATGAGCTGGTGACATCAAGGGTTCACATCAGCCTGATCCGAAAACGCACTGTTAGCATATTTCCTGCCTATTTAACAAACCAATTCTAGGGGAAAGCTTATACATCAAATAAATACATCATTTTTGATTCAACCCTTTTTTAAAAGGAAACGTTCAAGGGAACAATGAAAACGCCACTGAAGGATCTGAGCTCTTCAAACAGCCATCCATCACATCTTTCTTGAAATTAACAGCTTCAGACATTCCTCTCCGGCCACCTATTAGAAGGCATCAGATATCCTAAAATTACGTAACCTACCAGAGGCAGGTCCTGGATTTACAGCTCACATCCCTGAGCGGCTCTTCCAGACACTGAATGGTCTGGAAGCATTTCATGCTTCTCACTAGCATTCAGTTACAGCCCATACCACTAATCCAAAAAAAGATTTGATTTTCCAGGGAGCACAGGGGTGTTTTCCCTGTCTTCTAAGCTGCTAGACTTAAGCAGCAACTTAGCACAATTATAGCCATGAAAATATGTTTAGGCATGCTGAGAATAAAGGATCTTCATACCTTAAATAAAAGCAAGAGCACACTGTGATCAGAATTTTGAATAACTAGCACCAACATGGCTACAAAAAAAAAAAGACCTATCCCTACTTGAATTTGATACTGAAATTATTTTAATATGATTAAATTCTCACTTTAAAGTTTTGTTTCACGCACATAAAGCAATTCATGCTGACCTGGAAGAATCACATGGAAGCTAAATTTGTATTACTTTCAGCAGGATTCTTGCAGTTGGTTATATTGAGAAAAGAAATCCCTTACAAGAAATGCTTGCAACATAGTGGGAGATACTTTTTTCCTCTTCCCTCCAATCTTTCCAGTGAGATTGTCCTTTAACCTCTTGAGCAGTAACTGGAGAAGGTTATAATAACTTTTTGCACACCATAGTATTCTGATCTCCGTACACTCTGCTACATGTCACCAACTCAAACAGCCACACAAATGTGAGAACTGAAGGAGATTAGCATCTTGCACAACCTTTTCTTGACCCAAAATTAATAACACACTAACAAAGTTACTGTTTAGAAGTTCAACAGGGCCAATACATCACCTTTGATACAATACAGCCTCTCTCAAGTGAGGTTTTACAGTGTTTTTTGAGTATAGAGATGAAGAACAAAAGCCAAACCATGCTAGCAAGAGGGAACAATAAGCATGACATAAGTAGAAACATTAATAAAGTTGGAGACCTTGGAAGTAAAACATCATCTTAGAAACATGCCCACTTAAAAGAGATTAGGGGAATAGCAGGTTAGTGTGGCTTTGTAGATTTTCTTCTCCACCCACCTATGGACATCTGTGACCTGACAGGTCAAATGGAGACACTGAAGTTCCTTCTTACAATATGTGTATTATTCAAGAGCATGAACCGACAGAGCATTCATGGCTGAAACACAGTATTCATTCCCTTACTACACAAAAGTTCGCCATCGGTTCCAAGGAAACCATCTGAGGGAGTAAGTCACTACAGAAATATGGAGGGTGTGAGCTTGGGCACCTTCGATGAGACCACGGTGCCAAACTGCAGATTGTTGCAGAGACCTCCAGCTGATGCAAAGTCTGGGCCAGATACCAGCAAGGGTAAAAACATCCCCTTACAAATTCAAACTAACCAATTCACCTTTTACTTTAACCCTCCCCCAGTGCAAGACCTCCCCAAAACCCTTCTACCTCGCACCATAACCACGGGACAGGGACTGCTTTAACAAGTGCACTCCCAAGGAGCTTAATATAAAGGCTCAGTGTTCCCACCAATAAAGGAGAAGTCAACATGCTCTCCCTCCAGGGCCACACACTGAGTGCAGCAGGTTGTCACACACGTTCCCAAAGCCTGGGAAACAGCAGCATCCAAACCAGGACTTGTGGGTAGGAGAAGGGGGAAAATCAGTGTCTTGCAAGTGTTTCCAAATGAATGCATGAACACAGGATGACAGATATGGATATGGGCACTGGGGCACTCCTACTGGGATGCTAATTGACTGCAGCAGCAGCAACAGGGACAGTGCCACCCTCTCCTGTCTGTGTGTTCCACTATCACGGCTAACACAAGGAGTCACTTGTGCAGCAATTAAAGGACAATTGTTAGCCTGCCTGAGAGCTACCAGCCAATTGCACCTTGAGTCAGAGCCACAGAAACAATTCCCATTTCCCACTAGAACCAGTCACCTGGTCACTGCAAGGTCTCTGTCCCAGGTGTTAATCCTGCTAGCTCCCAGATGTGGTTGGCACTCCCAGGAGAGCATCCATCCCAAGGGGACAGGCCCTCCTTCATCCCCAGAAGCCAAGAGCCCAGCCACTCCCAGGGTCTCCGGATATCTTACCACCCCAGAGCACCCAGAGGACCTGTCTCCTATTTATGGGAGCTTCTTACTAACATGAATTTCACCAAGTGTTTAATGGCTTCTGAAGTGCTTCTCTCATTAACTAAACAAACTAAATGTGCCAATGGAAGGACCAGCACTGGCAGACTGTATTTTGCAGCCAAGACTCATAATGAAGAGCATGATGAGACTAAATCAACTGATGAAGAAATTAAATTCCAAGCCTTTCAGATGCCCAAGCAAATCAGTTCATTCCTTCAATCCACTGCACTCAACGGGAAGGAGGAAACTCAAGCCTTTGAGAATTGAAAGCATACAAAACTCAAATTAAAATGACAACAGCACAAGATGTGTACCAAGCCAGAGGCACATTTATTCTGCATTCCTACTAAACTGAGGAGGAGAAAAAAAAAACAATACAACTTTTCTGCATAAGCAAAACTTAAAGCAGAACATTATTCTTACTTGCTTCTTTCAGGCTTGTGCAAGCTAATAATACAAACAAAAATTAAAAGAAATACCAACCAGACATATAAAAATCCTGGTGCAGCTTAAAGTTTGTGTTCAAATGTCAAATGTGTGGAGTGATTAACCTGCCTGAGGTTACACCAGACCTCCCTGCTTGTCTGTTACCATCACATGCACTTCCTAAACACTAACCACAGCACTCACTGAACATAAAATAGCTGTCATTCCTCCCCCTTTTGCAGACAAGACACAAGCAGGCTGGTTTTCATCATCCTAAGGAGTACAAAGCTGATGTAGCAACTTAGCAGCAGAAGAGGAAGGCTGGAACAAGAGTGATCAAGCACAATCTCATGAAGAACAAAATCATCTGTCACATTCAAACACATCAAAGAGTGCTTATTACAGCCTGGAGGAGAGACAGCAACACGGAGCCCTGCACACAAAAAGGTGTGCAGAAGATACAGAAAATGAAGGCATCAGAAGTAAATAATTTGTGAAGCATTACTAGTCAGACGTGCATAGATTTAGATTTATATCACCAAAGGTAACCCAGGTCAGCAACAACTGATAGTTAATTTCTCAGCACAGGCGAGGAAACTCTCATGTCCCTAGGGCAGGATTACACAAACCTCCCCAAAACAAAAGAAGAATGTGCTCTAACTTCCAATTTATATCATTAAACATGACACTTCAATAACATAATGCCCTGCAGTTACAGGTAGTTCTCCTGAAAAATGAGTTTGAAGGAGCACATATGCCTAACTGAAAAGCTGATGGTATTACCCACCAAAAATGAAAACAAAGTCTGTTTCTGAGTTCTCTCTGTATACCATGTGAATGGATGAGCAGTGGCAGTAGCACAGATGCTGGGGGTATGCATGGGGTCAGGGGAACAGCAGGATTGAAGCAACACAGACTTATATCAGTGCTTCAGGCTGCACCTCCCTGCTCAGGGTTACTGGAAACAGAGCTGAGGAGCTCTCAAACCATAAAGAGCAAACTGGTAATGCCAGAGGAAACACCCCAAGACTAGAAAAGAATTTTTAGTGATGACATAAACCACATAAATACACATCACTGCAAAGGCAATTCCAGGCAAGCTCCTCTAGGTTTCTGGGATACTAGTACTAGTCTCAGGGCTCACCAACCCTGTCCCTTAATGAAAAACATTTCGATTTCTTTTTCCAAAAAATATGATCTTTTGGATCCATTGGTGGAAGAACAACATGGTTTAGTTCTGCATAATTAAATATTTCTAAATAGTATTTTCAAATTTTAAATAGAGTCTAATTAACACATTTTAGCACAGTTGCCCAAAAGTATACTCTTTGGTCAAATGCTGTTTCCCCCATATATACCATCTGGAAGTCAAAATAAAATCACTTTATCCTAATTTAGTGCTACTAAAGGCATGAGGGTGGTAAGGAACAGGAATTCAATGGCTCATAGCCATTTACCTCCAGACAGATATGGTTTAGGAAGTGAGATCTTTGTCTTCAGAGCTGTGAGTTTAATTTGATTTGCAAATAAAAAGGCAACAAAAAACCCAATCCAAAACACATACTCCCCCCAAAAAAACCAAAACAAAAACCACCCAAACAAAAACCCACCCTCCCAAGTCCAATTAAAAAAGAAATGGAAGAGAAAATGGTAAAGTCTCCAAAAGAGACACTGGTGCCCCAGAGCCTATGTGTTGAACAGTGTACTCCAAGCATGGTGTGGGCTGCCCAGCAGGGTCTAAACTTTCATCTGCTACTCAGGGGACATGAATGCAAGTTATTTAAAACCACAGCACATCCAGCCAGCACGTCACTTTAATATTCTGCTATAGATTGTGTTACTGCTATGCTTTATAATGAACCTTTGGCTTCACGTCCAGTTCTCTGGTGAAGCACAGCAGTGCCACAGCTTTAGGGTTTTAAGAATTACAGGAGACAGTTAATGCTTCTGCCAAATCCAGACGTGCAGCAGTATCCCAAAGGCAGTGAAAAAAATGCCATAGCTTCTTGGAAAAGGGTCTCACACTGAACAGAGATAAACAAGCTGAGTTTGCAACTGAGTTTAACTACGATCTCTGGTCTCCTCATCTGATTTACAGCTCAAATCTCCCCTGTTTAAGTGTGAACAAAGGCCTCGTTTTAATGCAGAAATAATAAAAGCATTCAGAAGTATCCACCTGAAGACTACTTAGCAAAAAATGAAGGGCTGGGTGTTTTCCCAGGGCCGGGCTCGGCCAGCAACAGGAGAAAGCTGTAAGAGGTCAGCAGAGGCAGGCAGGGCGGCGGTGCCGTGCCCGCAGGGCTGGCACACACGGTGTGACACGCCGGGACACAGGTCAGGCGGGACAGGGACAGCCTGTGCCATAGCTGGGCCATTACCTGCACACATACTTGCTAAAGGGCAAGGCAAAAACGGAACAAAGCACTGAAACACTTCAGACCTCTGCTCCTTCACAGGGCGGGTAACAAATGCCGTGCTTACAGCAGGTATGTGAAATAAAATTTTTTTTCTGGAAAGAATTTGAGACCTTTGCCACACCTGTGTCTTGACAGTGAAATGCATCCCTTCTTGTTTGAGACCCCCAGCAAGGGAAGGGGCTTGAAAACACACAAATCAGGTTGGTTTTCACTTTGAATTCACGCACAATTTAGCAATCACCTTTTTTTTTTTTTTCCTCTTGCAGTGCTGCCAAGTGGCATAATGGTCAGGCCATAGCAAACTATTGCATGTATGAAGCTGCCCTAGAGGACACAGCCCGAGCCACACCTTCCCCAGAAGGCGCCAGTGCAGATCCTGCTTTTCACGGGAGCCAGTTTGTAATCCTGGATCGAGAGCTGTGGTGGGCGCTTGCAGACACTGAACCTACCCAAACTGAACTGCAATGCTCAGCTATAATTTATAAATACATACTGATCCTGAAGATTTTGGTAACAAGGATGTGCTAAAAAACTTATAAAGCCATGGCCCCTGCAGGTATTTGTTACCACCTCTGTGTCAGGGCTGGTATGCATCAATAAAAAGCTGGGCCTGGCATGACAGCTCTCCAGTGCCTGCTGGCAGCAGATCAGATTGTACTTTGAACAAAAAACTTAGTGTTGCAACATATCCCTCCTCACCGCTCTGCAGTACTAAAACAAACCAGGCAGAGAGACATATACCTGCACATTTTTTGTCTACTAAAGACTAATAAACATGAAAGCCTACTTATGTCAACATGGGTCTGTTTATTCCTTGCAAGAATTTATAAATAAATTGGCATTTCAAGAGCTTTGAGACATTCTTGACTAAAGAAAATAACATTAAATCAAGTTTCAAAGTTCATTAATAACTCAAAATATTTTCTAGGGAGCACCAAAGTGAAGTTTTCCATAACTGCTGATGAGGAAGATCTTGTTGAGAGATATCATCTCATCCTCCCCTAAAAGGTGTGACTATTTGTGTTTTGATTCCTGCATGTTTTAATTTTTTTTTGATAGCTTGGCTCAAATAATCTAATATATTTTTTTCCCCAATGCAAAAATATTTGAGTTCTCAGGAGACCTGCACATCTTAGAAGAACTGGAAAAGAGAAACAAATTACAGTTTCATCAGCATTCAAGACCAGCAGCGAAGTGGAATAGGAAGGCATATTTGCAAGGAAAATACCACCTTCTTATTGCAGCTCTGCTATAAAGGAAAAAAATAAAAAAAAAACCAAAAAAACAGTGGGGAGGAAAAGTTGTAGAAGGTAAGATCATTATGGAGAGTGCTGGCAGGAGGTGACCACTCCAGACCAATGATGTGAATCCCAATACCCGCATGTCTGAGTGTCCAAATTTTAGCATCTGCTTATGTACTAAAGCACAGTGGGCAGAGCTGAATGGAATCTGCCCACAAACACAAAATTTCTCATGCACTCTGAAGAAACGTAAAATATTCACTCAACAGCCAAATCAGCTCTATGCTGTATTCTTCATTTGTTTTAACTTTCCAAAGCCAAAGAGCATTAATAGAAGCAAGGAAAACTCTTCTGAAAACCAAGGTTTTATTCATCATTTATGAAAATATTCATTTACTAGTACCAAAATACATTTTAACACGTGGAAGAAACAGGATTGTCTAAGCTTTTCTTTCTAAGCAGTAACTTGTTGTAGGCAGATTTCTTTTGACCAGATAATTTATGAAAGTCTGCTAAGGAATACAGGAAATATCAACAGTATTACAACAAACACACAAAGTGAAGCATTTAAAATTGAAGCTGGTACATTTAGATTAGATACCAGGAAGAAATTCTTCACGGTGACAGTGGTGAGACACCGGAACAAGCTGCCCAGAGAAGCTGGGGGTGCCCCACCCTTGGAAATGTTCAAGGCCAGGTTGAATGGAGCTCTGAGCAGCCTGGTCTAGCGAAAGGTGTCACCGCCAATGGCAGAGCCATCGGAACGAAATGATCTTTAAGGTCCTTTCCAACCCAACCCATTCTATGAGTCTTTTTTTTCCCAAGTTTCACTTCAGACTAGGATAAATTCCCTTCCACGAGTTTGCACATTTCAAATTTGCTGCAGTATGCAAGCCTGGACTGTCCTAGAAAGTACCCCAAGAAGCCTGGGAATGAGGCACCACGCTGGTGGAGATCTGTAATGAAGCAGAGATGGAAAGCACGACCTCCAAACCCAGAGACAGCATAAAGGAAATACTCAACTAAATTACTGTATGGGTGAGCCAAAGGAGGAAAGTTCAGGGGGTATTAACATTTTTCTATCTGATGAAAAACAGACTACAAAAGGTATGAAAAATAGATTTGTCGCTATACAGCTTTCCACACGTATCCAGCGCCAGAAATGCTAAATGGCACAATTCAGAAAGGAGGCATCATGCCAGCTGTCATATTCCTCTCTAGATCAAGAATGAACAAAGTAAAGAAAGGAAAAGATATTAAGGCTGGAGTTTCTCTTAAGGGGGTTGTATTAATTATTTTTCCCCACAATGTGTTAGCTAAAAATCCAAGAGCTAATCTAACTTACAATATAGAGCCCTGTCTTGCACTTAAATCCAGCTTCAAAGCAAACACACTGACATTATGTCCTGTAATAACTGTGTAGAGTACTTTGCTTACACATTTGTTACGTTCTGCTCTCAGTTACTCATTTTAAACAATAGCATATGGAGACATAAGGCACATTGTAAGCAACATTCTTTCTTCTCTGCAAGAGAAGAAGTCATGAGAGTTTACATACATTACAATCCCCACAGTTTACAATGACTGGGACTGGGCCCAACCCAGATATGCAACATCATCAAGACCTTTCCCATACCTACTTCCAGCATCTTTATGTTGTAGTGCTTTTGAAAAATGTAACAAATTTATAAATCAAGGAGTACATTTCTGACACATCTTCAAGAAATATCCAGGTTACTATTAACCACTATCTACTTATTCCAACATTTCCCCACAGTTTTGCCTGCCGTACTCCATCCCTGATTTACAAGGACTTCCCCCACATGACACATATTTATTAGAAGAGCAATAAACACAAAGAAGCTTTGTGGAGTAGTACAGAATTTTCACCAGCTAAAGTCTTGTCTTCCCCAGACCAGAAGAAACCAGTGAAGCTGCCCTAGGAGAGGGGACCTCATCAATGTTAATTAAGTCTCTACAAGGGGAGTGCTAAGAGGATGGAGCTGGGCTCTTCCCAGTGGTGCCCACTGATAGGAAAAATGGCCACAGGCAGACACTGATGCACAGGAGGTTCCAGCTCCTGAATATGAGTAAGAACTTTGATACTGTGCAGGGGATTGAACACTGCAGGAGATTGCCCAGAGAGGGTGTGGAGTCTCTCTCACTGCAAATATCCAAGAACGGGATGCAATCCTGTGCCATGTGCTCTAGAACTGCTTGAGCAGGGAGGCTGGACCAGATGACCCACTGTGGTCCCTTCCAACCTGACCCATTCTGTGACTCTGAATCCTTGAAAGACAAAGGAAGCTCAAAACATTCTTCATTAAAGGGCCTGTCCACATAGCATGGAAGTTTGGACTCAACACATTTATAACTGACAAATTACAGAAATAAGTGTATGTATTCATGCATCTTCTTCATCTGGAATACTGCAGGCAGAAGAGACCCTCCACACACTGCTCCCCACACACAGATCTCAACCTCATTATTTCAGTACTGCACCAAACAGCTTGTTCACATTTCCACATTCATACTTGGAGAAAAGCAATTACCAGCTCAGTTCCCATCCTAAAGCTTGGAGCGACCTTGCTCAGTGTTTCTGTCAAGTCACACCCAGGAAATGCACGAGGCCAGTGCTTGCTCTGCCCACTCCTCCCCACACTGCCAGAGGTGCCTCTGTGGCATGGTGGGGGACATGCTGCCTCTCTGCCTGCAGCACCCCACATCCCAGTGTTTAATGAAGTCCTGAGCAAGAAATTCCCACACACAGCCACTGAAAGCCTTCTCCATCTTTTAACATTCCATGCCTGCTGCAACTTGCAATGCCTTGTAAAAGCCAATAGAAATATACTTCCCCCAGAGCACAATCTGTCAGAGGATAATTCATTTAGAACTTGGCTGAACGAGTTTCAGGGCACCATGAGCTTCCTGGAAGGCAGGAAGACTTATTCAATTATTCCACACACTGCCACTACCACCGCTTTTGCTTTGCATATGCTGACACCAGAAGCTGGAGCCACCATTAATAATCAGCCAATTTTCCCTATTTACTTTCCTAACAGGGTAAAATTCTACCACACAGGCCATGCACTGTTTAGTTCTGAAGATTTCTAGCAAGCCAGCTGCTCTGTAATTCACTTTCCTGTACCACATATACATGAAACTGCATACACCATGTCCCAATAAAACAGCTTGTGGACAGTCAACAACACTTTGTTCACTATGTAATTGATTTAAATACTTGAATTTGATGCACCATTTTCAGAAGTTTTGAGATTTGACATGTTGTCTGTTTAATTACACACACAACCCAGATTATAAGAGATCTGCAAAAATTTGTTTCGGGAATTAGGAAAAAAAACCAAACATGAGAAAAATATTTGGCACTGCTCTGTGCCCAAAAGTCCTGAAATATTTACAATGCTACTTGACCAGCCAGCACTGCCACCCTCACACATTCAAAAACCATGAGTCAGGCCCTAGAAATAAGTAGTGCTTTTTAATCTCACAGTTTTATTGCCAAGATACACTCTGAGGTTTTTCTGGGTTTTCCAGCTTACTTTTCTTAAATCTGCAATGCAAGACCAAAGGACTATTTTGATTATTTAAACTGAATTCAGATTTTGATACAAGCACATCAATACAAAGGACTAGAAGCTTAAAAGCAACCCCCCCGCAATGTTCCCCTCCCAAAAATTCACACTTACTTTGACACTCAAGAACAGCAGCAGCAAAAGTAACTGATTTCCTTTATAATCTTGACTGCAGCAATTTTGGAAGGGCTGCTTTAGGAGTATCTCTTCAACATGCAGGAAGACAGCAAGAGGTTGAAGACAGCTATGTGTGGTCCTGATTAACATCCAGATGAGGTTACTGGTGCATATCACAAAGCACTTCCTCCTCTTCATGGGACAACTGGCAAAAGGAACTCAGATCTGGTACGCAGCACTGAGGCCCCTCTGATGACAGATTTTGGCTCCATTTTATTCAAGCCTTTCAACAACCTCTACTCTTCCTCCCAGTGTGAATAAAAGGGATGGGGAATGGCTAAACTGGTATCTCCTGCATGCTTTTTAACCAACACTTTGCTTGTAGACTCCATTTATTAATGGAGATCAAAGCAGTGAAGCTGCTACCTTCTTTATGTCATTTAACCCTATCACATTGTAACAGCCTCATGGGCAAATGACACCTAAACCCCCTGTGCTCTCCTGAATCAGAATGGCCTGAGGCAGCTGATGGAAGGAAGCCACCAGCATTGATGTTGGGATTGCAGAAGGGATCTTGTGGCAGGCTCCAAAAGACAGCCTCACATGCTGGACAGCAAGAAACTGGAATACATAGTTAAGTTATGCCCAGGAAGGTCAAGAATTTGTCAGGAAACTAAAAGCTACAATACATCTCTAGACCCACTTCCCCATTTCACACGTAACACCAGCTACAGAATTTTCCCTAGAAGCCTGCAGTGCTTTTTGGGTTGGAAACCCAAACATGCACGTGCTGCTGACAGTATTTATTCAGGATCCAGGGGCACCCAGTTGCTCATAAAAGAGCAGCTTGTTTCTTGATGCTGAAGCATTTCCTGTAACTACACCCATAAAGCAAAAGATGCCTGTATCCAGCCCTGCTTTTCTGATAACAGAAACCCAGTGCTGGGCACAGTAGACCCAGGACATACTACATCTGGCAAGGACTGGTACAGTTCAGAAAAAAGGGAAGGAAAAGGATGGTTACAGATTTGCAATGCAGTACTAATGCAATTCAAAACAGAAAAAAGCTATCCCTATAGCTACTTATATCACCTGCTTTAGAGTCCAAAGCTCTTATAATTTGTCACTTGGGGCTCTCTGACAAACATACAATATATTCACTAGTTTTGTATGGGTTTTAGCTTGTGATTTTTTTCAGTTCCTAATTCTAATTCATTTCATTCCTATCCCTTAATTTGCTTTATGAATCTTAAACCCTGTTAGCATCACAGGTAATAATGGATTCTGAACAGCATTTATCTTAAATGACAACAAGGAGCAAAAACTCCTGGTAGAATTATTTCAGCAGTAAGGCCCAAGTCTTCAGACTAAGAAAAGGAAAGACAAAACTTACAAGGCAAATTGTGTTCTTGCAAAACTACCTTCCTCCTTCTGATAAAACAGGCAACAAACTAAAGGATTCAAACCTATTTAGCAGAAACTGAAAAAAATGGCACGAGAAAACCAACTCTGATTCAGTTTGAGTGGTTAGCCATCATAAATACCAAAGTGAGGTTATTTCCTAATTCATACTGCCCATTGTTATGTACAGTGTTTCCTAGAATTGACACCAATATTACTTAAATGTCATTGCACTTAAGTCTAAACTATTTGTGTGCCACCCCTCTCAAGTGTATGCTTTCCCAAAAGCACAGCAGTTATACATTCCACTGCACTCATCTTTATCCCCTCACTCTGGGTAATACTTTTCTTCATGAGGAATTCCCTCTTGTGAGGCCTTATCTCCCATATCCAGCCCCCTTCCAAGTCATACAGAAATTTCTCTCAAGGGAATGAATCCCTGCTGCAGGACAGAGGCTGATTAGGTAATCATCATCAAGGCAAAGCGGGACAGGAAAACCTCATTTTGTGCCATGGGAATATGTTCCTTGCTAAAGAAATGGAATTCTGAAATGGAATGTAGAAAGCAGGAATGGCAAAATTAGGACATGCAATTAAGAAGAAAAAAAAAGTACAGAGTGAATGAGTGACAGAGCAGGCATTCAGAGTTAGCAGAAACACTGGAGGCACTCCATCCTGTTGATGAGGTCAGGAACCAGCTGACGTCAATGACTAAGGCATCCAAAATCCCATACTTCACCCATCTGCCTCCATCCCAATGCCGAAAGTGTGCCTTACATTTGCAAGGAGGAAGCACTGGGAGAACACCCCAGCAGTTTGGCCTTCCACAGTGGCAGAAGGCTATGAAGTAAAACGTCAACACCAACTGGTTTGCCCTAAATCCTTCCTTTGACTGCTGTATTCAGAGTTTCCTGTGAGCAATTTCCAGTCATTTCATCCCACACCATCCAGAACACAGGTATGAACTGATCTGGCCTGTCAACTGCAACAGCAGCAGTTTTCATCAGTTCAGGTATCAAAACTAATTAATGTAATTTTAAGTTTCAATGATCAGCAGTTTCTACATTTTACAGCTGGAGATGTGTCAATGGAAGAAATACTCCCACAGAGGAGCTACTCCACTGGCCAGTGAGTATCACATTCCCTCTGACATAAGAGGGATGGTGATACTTTCATCCAGAGATAAAGTGCAAGAATTCAAGCCTCTAAGCCTTAAGTGCATACCTCATGGAAACCATCTTTAGGTTTTCACATTGAAAGTGAATTGCATTTCTAGACATTTACACAAAATTTGTTCTTTCAGTCAAAAACACCTACTCGTCTGTATTTTGTTCATAAGCTCAATTATTTAACCAGCAGTTCAGAAAACTTGTAAAACTACCCAAAAAAGGACATGCTCTGAGGGTAGTAATCGCTAGCTTAAAAATTATAACTTAGGCAGTAACTGCATAGTGCAAAAAGAGAAGCATCTCTACATTTCCAGGGCAAGAGTTAGCACTACTAAAGCACTTGCTTTACTGATGGAATTTGGCTGTCTGGTAAAGCCCTGTTTCTATTTGAGCTCTCTGGATGCCATACAAACATCTCTGCTAGTCAATTCTCTTAGGCTAACAATCACTGGCTCATGTAGAAAGTTGTCTGGGAAAGGTCAACTGTCTCCTCCAAGGAAGTCTGTGGTTTTTTTCTTCCTGGTAATAGGTCTGAAGAACCAAAACTGCAGGGTGCCGAGCTGGGATATACACTGACACAGGCTGAGCCTTATGCAAGGCTCATCTTATGGTAACAACTTATATGCCCACAATTGCACTTTTCATTGAGTGTTTTTCCAGTGCCAAGGCCTGGGTTCTTAGTATATACAGGATTACAATTGATTTGCACAATGCCAAACTAATTTAATTTACAAATTATGCTCTCAAAGGAGATTCATGTAAGCCCCAGCTACAGTGACTTTTGATTCTAGCCAGCTGCCAAAATGTGACAGCTGGAAAGTGGAGAGAAGAGAATGTATTCATAGCTGACAGAAGTTGTTATTTAATAAGCATTCAGTGGCAGTTTTCACAGCTTAGTACACTGACAGACATGTCCTAGCAAGTCTGCCTTCAGCACTTCTAGCCTGTCCCCAGGTACCTGCCACCACTGTGCCAGCAGACCCAGTTCCTGTGGTTAAGCCTGCTGGGCTGAGAGAACCTCTGCTGCACCAGTCTCTCCTACTATCCCTGCTTAGGGCACTGATGGAGGACGAACTTCATCTGTGGAGTTGGCTTTAAGCTCCGTCACAAAAAAGAAAGCACAGGTTTTCTTCCACCAGCCTTCTTCAGCCAGTGAATAGCACTGACAGGGTGGGGGCGAATTCACATCCAAGAGGACTATTTGGTACTACACATGCTTATTCCCACTTTTGAGAGTGCCAATATTTGGGGAAGGGTGCCTTCCTCACACCTCTCAGCATTAAAAAAAAGATTTAAAGAAGACAGGAACTCAGCCAGGTAGGATGCAAGGCTCTCCAACCATTACTGCTTCCTTTGCAAGGCTGTTTGTGGCCCCTGATGACTATTTGCGTTACATTTGGTCAAGTCATGACTCCAACAATCAGTCCTCTGTGAAGAACTAGTGCACCATCCCCCAAGGGTTAAATATATACTGAATCTATATTTTGGGGGTTGCCTTTTCATTTCTAAACAATTGCTAGCATACTACCTTAGATGCTGGGCAAAGAACACTCTCATTTGGCCTAGATTCAAAACACTGTGATTTGATGAGCAGCTGCAGAAAGCCAACAGAAGAACTGTCTGAAATTCAACAAAGGCTATTGCAGGGTCCTGAACCTGGGAAAGAACAACCCCAGCCACCATCACAGACTGGGGGCTGACCTGCTTCAGAGCAGTTCTGTGGAGAAGGACCTGGGGGTCAAGGTGGACACCAACATGTCTGTGAGCCAGTAGTGTGCCCTGGGAACCAAGAGGGTCAAGTGGATCCTGAGCTGCAATAGGAAGAGCATGGACAGCAGGTCGAGGGGAGTGATCCTGCCCCTCTACTCAGTCCTGATGAGGTACATCTGGAGTGCTGTATCTGATTCTGGGCTCCTCAGGACAAGCGAGACATGGAGCTCCTGGAGCAGGTCCAGTGGAGAGTGACAAAGATGATCAAGGGCCTGGAGCATCTCTCAAACCAGGAAAGGCTGAGGGAGCTGGGCCTGTTCAGCCTCAAGCAGAGATGACCACGAGAGGACCTCACCAATGTCAGAAACTGATGCACAGGAAGTTTCATGTGAATGTGAGGAAGAACTCGGCTGTGCAGGTGACCAAGCACTGGAACAGGTTGCCCAGAGAGGCTGCAGCATATCCCTCACTGGAGATATCCAAGAACTGTCTGGACACAATCCTGTGCCATGTGCTCTGGGATGATGCTGCCTGAGCAGGGAGGTTGGACCAGCTGACACACTGTAGTCCTTTCCAATCTGACCTATTCTGTGATTCTATGAATTTATCAAGAGGTCTTTAATGTTTAAAGCTTTACAAGGCTTCCATTTCCCTATCGGTCTAATAAAAGCAACCCTACTCTCACAAGCTCTGTGGTTTGTAAATCTCCCTTGACTTTTTGTTTGCTTTTGTCCCTCCTTTTAAAGGCATTAGGTAAAGAAAATCAGAACAGCACAGAAGGTATTGCTCAGATACACATGCAAACTGTAGACAAACAATCCCATGAACCTGTCAACCCAAGTCTTCCACAATATAATGTGAAGTCTGGAACCACAAAGAGAAGAGGTACAAAACACTGGACTCAAAACTACACCTAGCTTGTCATGTGTAAGATGCACATTAAATAGAAAAATCTTTAATAGTAGATGCACTTCTATGAACTTTGAGATTGAGCTGCTCTGCTTGGCAGAGGGAGCTTTTGCACAGCAAAGCTGCTTTTGTTTTTCAAGGTTTCTGAACAAAATGTTCTATAGCTAAAGTTTCCACCATAGTGATACAATCTTGTTAATAACAAAAATACACCTTTGTGTGTGCATTTTTTATATTTGCAGCATTTTGCCTTGGAACTACAGAATTTCTTTTAAAAAATCTCAAATTATATTGCTACCAATACAGCACCACACTTGGATAATTTTCTCCACAACCTGAATAAACTTTGGGTGCAAGAATAAGTAAACATAATCCAATTACATTCATTCAAATACAAAAGCTAACTAAACAGGGAATCTTACCCTCCTGAAATTGATGCATTCTATGTTAATCCAGGCTTAGCATCTAAATCACTAGTCAGGTCTTCAAAAGAACTATGAAATAATTAGCACAAAATAAAATTTTCTCTTTCCTTCCCAGGGCAAGTACTTCACATTGTTCTATTACTTGTCAGGGAAAAAACTAGATACGGAGTTAGATCATTCCTTAATATAGCCCAGGATAAGTCAAACTTCTTTCATATCCAGTTAACATGCAAACCATTTGACCTTTCCAACAGGACTACTAGAGACCTGGCAAGATCTACTTTTTAGCCTATGGGACTTCACACAAGGCATTACATTTTACTTTAGGGCTTTGCTACAGGCACAGCTGACAGCAGTTGCAAGAGTTCATTCGTTCAAATACTTTCAACTATCTCCTACATCTACTAAGCTTAACTGTTTAAGCTGAAGTTTCAAATAAAAAAGTAACTCAAAATGAGAAAAAAAACTGTAATACTAATCCATAGTGGCAAAATATTATGGACTATTCCACTTGAAATTTTCTGGTCTACAATTCTCTGTGGCTACTTACTCAGTAGTTTTAGCATAAAGTACAGTTTTTGGCGCAGTGCTTATTAATCTGCTTTAAAGGTGTGTATCATGATAAGATCATCAACTTATTGCATGTCCCCATGCTACCTCTCTACTCGGGACAGCATACCCAAGCAGCTATACAAAACTGCACTGGTATCTTGAAGTGACAAAAGATGAAAAGCTACTGTGTGTGGGACACCATTCAAGTAACTGACAGTGTTGAAAGGTGAGCAATGAAAGAAGCAAATAAATGGGAAGAGGGAAGGAACCCATATATGCTCTTCTAAGAAAACAGAGTACCTCTCGCTGCAAATTCAGCTTGAGGACCCCACATAGCAAGCAAACCTGAAGAGGTACTTCTGTCATATTTTCACTGCCCTGAAGACTTGAGCCATTTAAACTCATGGAACACTGGCCTTAGCAGTGGTCTCCGTCCCTCCTGCCTCTATTCTCATAACAGCCACCTGTAGAAGCAAACGAACTCAACACAACAATGGGCTGAGTCCAACTGCATGAGGTACAACAAGGAAACATTCCTGCACCTGGGTCACAACAACCCCATGAAGTGCAACAGGCCTGGGGCAGAGTGGCTGGAGAATGGCCTGGTGGAAAAGCACCTGGGGGTGCTGGTTGGCAGCAGCTGAACATGAGCCAGTGTGTGCCAAGAAGGCTAATGGCATCCTGGCTTGTGTCAAGAACAGCGTGGCCAGCAGGACCAAGGAAGGGATTGCACTCATGACTGGTGGGGCCACACCTTGAATCCTGTGTCCAGTTTTGGGCCCCTCATTATAAGAAAGATACTGAAGTGCCAGAGAGTGCCCAGAAAAGGGCAAGGGAGCTGATGAAGGGTCTGGAGCACAAATCTCGTGGGAAGCAGCGGGGGGAGCCAGTAGTGTTTAACCTGGAGGAAAGGAAGCTCAAGGGGACCTTATTGCTCTCTACAGCTACCTGAAAGGAGGCTGTAGTAAGGTGAGGGTCAGCTTCTACCAACAAATAAGAAGGACGAGAGGAAACAGCCTCGAGTTGTGCCACGGAAGGTGAGTTTGTCAGAGTTTACATCAAATATATAGAAAATTCTTCACCAAAGGGGTCATTAAATATTGGAACAGGCTGCCCAAGAAAGTGGTTGAGTCACCATCCCTGGAGACATTTAAAAGATGTGTAGATGTGGCACTTCAGGACATGGTTTAGTGGTGGAGTTGGCACTGCTGAGTTAGTGGATAGACTCAACAATCTTATAGGACTTTTCCAACCTAAATGATTCAATGATTCTATTCCTCATATTTGTTCAAACTAACCTCAGCCTCAATTTTCATTTTTTATGACCACTGGCAGCAAGAATATCACCTTTCCCATATTTCCACTGCCTTAGGCATATGAGAAACAGTTTTCTCTCACACTTTCCCTTATATTGGTAACATATGAAATCTATTCTTAAAAAGTCAAAACAAATAATAATTAAAAGAAAAAAAAGCTAACAATGTTATCTCCTGGCTCCATACCAAAGCCAAACAAACAAACCTTTCAACACCATGTCTCTTCTCACAATGCCTTTTGATAGCCATCGGCCAATGAATAATGAGAAAAACAGTTACACTAAAAATAGCATCTCCGAATGGTGGGGAAGTCGACAGAAGCTGTCAGGCCTCCAGGGCGAGATACTTGCAAAGAAAACATGCCTAATATTTTGCAGTTACTATTCAAGAAATGCTCCTGTCTTTTGGCCTCTGGAAGGACTGCCAATTTTGCATCTGCTCTGAACATCTAATCAGAGTTTATTTTTTCACTACATCTGTCTTTGAGAAGTAGACACTGCAAACAAATACTTTAGTTTTTCCATCATGAAATATTTAGCTTATATTCCTCATACGTAACTAAACTGTCACTTATAAGGGAAAAAAGAAGAACCAGCATTTTTTAATGTAAAAAGAATGTGCTCACACACAACATCAGACATTCCTCAGCTACAAACTCTTTGGTTCGTTTTTCTCCCAGTACAGCCAGCTCCACCTTTGGTGGAATGACATCAGCAGAGGAACTGGTTTTTTTAAAAATTAGCTTCCTACTCAGTCTGAAGAAGCTGTCCAACCAATAAGGTCATGAACAGAACGAGATGCAGACACTCTTCTTACACCTCTTCTCCCCCACGCCCTCCCTGCTTCCCAAGCCCACACACCAGTGCTGCTCTGTCATTCTTTAAACCACACAGCAGAATAGACAAGGGAAGGAAAACAAATGGTCAGAGGAAACCGCCCTCTCCCCAGTTTTCAGCACAAAGATGTTAAACCATAGTGAGACAAGAGGCAGCCGGCAAATTACATCTGTACCAACAGACCTTTCTTTCCATCTTTAGGTTAAACTGAGGAGCTCTCCAAAGACTATTGCTCGCAACTACACTAACTCTCTAGCACTCTTAGGACTTTCAGAACACTTGCTCATATTAAACCACTTGTGCAGCTGGGAACTTTTAATTATCCAAAGGAAAACCTCTGCTCCTTCAGGATGCAGTGCACAGAGGATGTAGACTTTGGCACTGGTAGCTCATTTGTCATTGTCAGTATATTTTTCAGTAAACCACATCTTGTAAACAAAATTAAACAGAACAGAATAACACTTCTTGCTTGGTATCTTGGTAAATCCCATTCATTTCATAAGCACTGATAGCTCCTGTAAAATACAGCATTTGCTACCCCAACAGCAGCATCAGCAGGTACAGGCTGTGATGTCTGACAGCATCTCTGACCTGTGCCAGGAAGTTACAGAATTACAGAAAGGTTGGGATTAGAAGGGATGTCTGGAGAGCATCTGGTTCAACTCTGCTGCTAAAGCAGGCTAACTTGTGACAACTAGCACAGGATTGTGTCCAGGTGGATTTTGAGTATTTCCAGAGAAGGACACTCCACAGCCTGTCTCACCAGCCTGTTCTAGTGCTCTGCCACCCTTGAAATAAAGTTGTTTTTCCTCATGTTGAGATGGAGCTTCCTGTGTTTCAGTTTGTGTCTGTTGTCCCTTGTCCTGGGCACAGGCTATGTCATCTCCAGGTTCAACTCCCTTGGACTTCCGTCAAAACAGAGATGCTCTGGTCCCCTAGTCATCTTCACAGACCTTTGTTGGACCCCCCCAACATTTACTTGTCTTCCTTGTACTGAGGAGCCCAGAACTGGGCACAGCACTCCAGATGCAGCCTCACCAGGTCTCAGTACAGCAGCACAATCACACTGCTCTTCCTAACGCATCCCAGGATACTGCTGGTCTTGGCCACCAAGACACGCTGCTGGCTCACAAAGTTTGCTGTCCTCCAGGACCTCCAGGTCCTTCTTGGCAGAGCTGCTCTCCAGCAGATCAGTCCCCAGCCTGTGCTGGTGCACAGGGTCGTTCTTCCCCAGGTGCAGGACCCTGTATTAGTATTCTGCTGAACAGAATTATGTTCCTCTCTGCCCAACGCTCCAGCCTGATCAGATTTTGCTGAATAGCAGCACCGTCTACTGGTGCATCAGCCACTATTCCCAGTTTTTTACCATCAGCAAACTTGCTGAGGGGACACTCTATTCCTTCATCCAGGTCACTCATGAATAAGTTGAACAGGACTGGACCCAGAATTGACTCTTGGCGAACACAGCTGGCTGCAGGCCTCTAATTAGACTCTGTGCCATTGATCACAACCCTGAGCTCTGCCATTCAGCCAGTTCCCAATCCACCTCAGCTGCAGCAGTGGAACGCATCTTCAGCTGCATTTTGTGCAAACCATCACAACTCAGTAACAAATCAACCCAGCACACCAATGCCAGCAGCTGCCAGCTAGGGTTTACTTAGGAGCTCTCAGCAGCTTCCAGGATGAAGCATAAAGTTACTGACACAATTATCACTGGCCAGGCCAGCAGTTCTAGTGTTTCTCTCCTATTCACATACCTGCTTGAAAGACTATTTCCCCAGCCCTTCATTAAAATAAGTTATTTCATACTTACACAAAACTTGATTTTATTGGAAATTACACTTACAGCTTAACAAAGTAATTCACACAAACACAAGGGCTCAGCCAGACTCTAGTCAGTCAAAGCTGACATGCTCCAGGTCCACTCAAGACATCATTTTCCTCTACTGTCTTCTCACTATTTTCACACATATTAATGACCTCCCAATACCAGCCTAAAGAACATCAGGATGCTCATGGGATGAAAACGGAACAGCTGACATGCTGTACTTGCACATTCCCTACTTCATCCCAAGGTGGGCTGCTCTCCCACCTACTCCTTGAGTGTACTTCTTTACAACAGACTTATTATCATGAGTCTTCTGTCAACTATAAGCTTGCAACTTCAAAAACATCCTTGAAACAGCTGAAATAATGAAAATTGAGAAAACTGCAAAACCAAGTGGTTATTTCTGAAGCAGGAGTGGTGTTTGTTTGTTTTGGGTATTTTGAGGAAGAAAAGTGATCAGTGAAGCAGAAAGAAGCTGGCAGTGTGGGAAACACACGGAAAGAAGCTGCAGTAGAAAAACAGAGCTGTCAGTCAGGTCAAGTATTTCAACATGACTGTATTCCATTTAGTTCCTACAGCAAGAGAAAAACAAACAGCAAAACATCTTCTGAAAAACAATAGCTAAACTTGTCACCAGAATTCAACAAGGAAGTAACTTAAATATAAGAAAACATCTGATGTATTTGCATTAGGTGGGAGGGTATATATTGCATACAGATGACACTAATCTTCAAACTATAGTTTTGCTTGAACATTTCCTTGTTTATTAGTCATAAATATTGCCATAAAACAGAGAGAAGTACCTTTTAGAGACTACATCACAAAAATTCTGATAAGCTACTAACATATCAAGCACACATTTGGAACAAGTATCCAAGCCACTCACAGGTCATCCCAAAATAATGAATACATCATCAACACCATTTATTTCAATCTGCAGAGGACAGCAGTTTTGACTGTTCTAATGTTAGTCATGCTTACTGAGATTATTCTGGCTTTGTTAAAGAAGCATGGGGAACTAATCAACTCGCCAAAAAGTAAAGCAAATATAATATTAATTCAAAGTCAAAAGAAGCATAGATAGTTTTAAAAGCTACTGTGTTGCACTTAAATAACATAGATGTTGTACATATGATTAATCCCAAATTCTGCTAATATAGAATTTAGCATGCCTGAGAACCACTTCATGAATCCTACCTAGCAATCTACTGGAGTACTTTATTTCCAAAACGGCATTTGTTCCTTCTATTGAATGAGAATAAACTCTTGCATAAAAAAATCTTGTTCTCATCTCCTCTAGCTTTCCTTTTTTTTTATTTTTGCATCATAGTATAGGTCTTGAAGGAATAAGGACAACAGTTGTTTCTTTAATTCACATAAACCACCATGACCAAACATTAAGAACAGCAACTCAGAATTATCTAAGTTTGCACACCTGGACTCTAGTAATTTCTGTATTCGTCACTGCAGGCTAGCTGCTCACAGTTTGCAATCTCTCGTTACACAAATGCCACCTCAGAATTCACTGTCTGGAAGCCCTACAGCACACTTACATGTGGCAGCCTGAGCCACTTTAACACTTGGCTGTTAATAAACCTCAACCCACCCTTTATCCCTTATTACCCTGAGAGCAGCTTCCTTCCCACGGGCCCTTGCTTCATGGGAACCATACCGCCCATCCCACTCCCACCACCGCACTGCCCCGCATCAGCTTCCCAGTGTTAAATTCCTGACCTGGGCAATGGCACTCTGCAGGGCTTCACCAGGCAGGGAGGAGGACTGGGAAAAGCCACCCTGTTGAAGTCCAGCCAGATACAAGCTCACAAAACAAGTGCCACATGCATTTGTGTTATATGGACACGTATACATGTCATGTACGTACACATAACTATGTGCTTATACAGTATATACTTACACTGCTATATGTAATAACCATCACATTTATTGCTTCCCATGAAATGTGTACAGCTGTATAATTAAACATAGCAACTTTACAGCACTCAGTTATATAAAGTGACTGACATTACCCTGCAATAACTGTTGATATTGGTTATGAAGTTCTGACCAGTCTGCAATACACTAATTTACGAAAAATCAAATGCCACTCCTGAACTAATGTTAACTTTAGCTGACCATAAGAATTTCAACTGAAGGACACAAAACAGGCTCATTGTACCCTATAGAGGCAGCACGGAATACGCCCATTTAAACTGTATCCTGTTCAAACTCAAGTGACTTACTAAAAACTTCCTTTGAGGAACTGTGAGATCTTAATTTGTTCAAATCATTAGTGAAGAGATTAACTTTTCAGATAAACATCTTTAGAAACCAGTGTATTCTCTGTGTTTCATAACTACACTTTATTTAAACCTAATTTCAAGGAGTTTAAACTAAATCAGAAAATTAGCCCTCAGCAGCCCAGCATTCATCTTCAGCATCTAGAGGACAAATTAAAAACAAAACAAAACCGAAGAGTCCTCCTTGCCAAGGAACATAATTATGCTGTCTCATTACTGTTTTGCTAAAATAATTTAATTAGCAGCCTTCAGATACAGGAAGGAATTTATGCTACATCAGGAAAAGAACAGCTTGGGGGGGTGAATTGTACACAGTGTTCTAGCATACCAGGAACACGGGTGTTGAATTCTTCCAGTAAAAACTATCGGGCCAAAGCTGGATTGGCATACCAGAACTAAGCTTTTTTTTTTTTTTATCCAAAGGAGTGTGGGGGGGAATTAAAAATTTTTTTTAAAAAAAAGGTACCAGGTAGTCTAATACTTCAATACTTGCATAGTTTTAACTGCAAGTAGGAAGATACAGCACAGGAGCGGTGCTGAGGTGAAGTGGAGACTGTGCTTCCCCACCCATGCACAAATTAAAGCTCCAAAACCACACCAGACCCCATCTTTCATTATGTTCTGCTCTTGTGGGCACTGACATTTGTCATTAGGGAATCCCATAACTGAGGCTTTTATAGGTAGCTCTTGAGGCCAATTCCTCCAGGCTACTCCGTGCGACAGCGAATTTGATTCCTGCAATAAAGATGTAGTCTAGGCTAATTCCAACATATGTTTCCTCTTTTAGATGCAAACCCTGCTTACAGCAGGACTGCACTCTAGATCTCCAGGATAACACAGGCCTGTACAAAAAAAAAGCATTACCCTTTCCTGAAGCTGGCTGTTTTGCATGGCTGACTGCCTATAGTGCTTAACTGCTCGTCAGTATCACGCACAAGGACCCTGCGTAGGCAAGCTCCTGTGCCTTTGCAAATCCTTGTCATGAAAGCCCTTGTACCATCAAATCAGTAGAGTGCCATCCACATCCCCAGTTTAAATTTCTCACTAGTGTACAAGTAACCAGCTACTGAACAAGAAAATGAATTACAGTTCACCTTTGAAGTCCCTGCCATGCAGGAATAAACTGCTTTTCAGCCCCTTCTTGTCTCAGATATTAACTGTCTGAATCAGTACACAGGCATTTCTACAGATCTCCAGTCTATTTTAGCCATATAAAAAGAATTTTTCAGAGGCCAAACTGTACTTTAATTTCACCAGCATAATCCACCAATGGATAAGATAAGCCAAGACTAAAGGAACTGGAAGGGTTTGAAACACTAGTTAAGATTAGCTAAAAATATCACCATGATGCATAAACCCAAATAGAAACCTGCTCCATCTCCCAGTGCAGTATCAATTCTGCCATCCCAACAGGTGTAAAAAATAATTCATCTTTGTCACTAAACTCCACAAAAATGCAGAAGGGAGAAGAGAGCTGTTGACAGAGGAGGGGCCATTTGTATAGAAATTATTCCACCTGGTTAATCAGATTTAAAGGTGTCAGTGTGCAGAGCCATCAAAAAAGCCAGTCCCTTCACCCACAGATTTCCAGAGATCCTAGAAATTCAATACTGCAAAGTTTGTCCCTGTATCTTATGTGCAAAGTGCTTCAGCCATCTGCAAAAGGCTATGAAACACAGCCCACACTGAAAGACAAGCCTTCCTGAAAACACAGTTTTAAAGTAGGAAACTAGTTAGACAGTGCTGGGTACAAAGATCATATTTGTTTTTACTTAGTTCCTCAAATCCTTTGAATACCAGTTCAGAGCACATACTCTATAAAACACTCATGAGAAACTGGCATATTCACTCAGGCACATATTGATGAACTGTTATTTACAACTACTGTCATTAAGTACCATTTTATTACAAATAGTAGGATTTGTAACAACAGACATCACAAGATCCTCAAGCAGCTAAGGGCTGCTGAATAAACAAGTGTAACACGAGTGATTTTTCCCCACTGTTTCTCATTTGAAATGCACAGGCTCAGCCCAGCAAAGTAAATTGCTTGTTTCCTGTCAGCTTTCAACCTCTGCATCTCTATTTTCTTTATGGGAACAGGGAAGGGAATTCGAGGGTAATTCCTTTCGTTATTTGAATAAACAAATGCAGATAAAACAACCATTTCAAATGAACAAGTCCTTCCTAAGCTAATTTTCTTGGAGCCTTTATACAATAAAGATTTATTTTCCCCTTTCTATCCCTCCCTCCCCGACCCCCAAGAGCCCTCCAAGCCACAGGGCAAGCTGAGCCCCAGTGTCTATAATTAATGGCTTTGTCTGAAGGTTGTGTGTTGGCCACAGCATAACAGATACCCACATGCAGGAAAAGAATCAAATGCACTTACTCGAGAGATAGACAGAGGCACATTGAAATCTTTGCCCCCTTGAAGCCTGAAACCCCAGGGAGCCGGCCCAACCAAAGACACGCTGTAGTTGCTCATGATGTTTAGTATTCACGGACCAAATCCAAAGAACTGATGCCTGCAGAAGAGGATTAGAGATTTAATTTAAAGATTATAAAAACAAAAGGCACTGTCTGCAAGTCTGAAAACCTTCTTTCGTTGGCTGTATTCCCCTCCCCCCAAAACAGCCAAAAACTCCACACCAGGTTTGTCATGACTTGTGCTTTTATTCCCCATATGTTGTTTCCCTCCACAATTTAGGAAGAAACAGAACTTGGAGAACTGCCGCTGCCAAAATGTTTGACAACTACTTTTCACTAACAAAACCCTGTGTGGGGCAGGGGTGGTAAAACCATTCATCATTAAAGCTCAGCTTAAAAAAAGTCAATATTGAGACAAGCATGAATTGATAGCACCCCTTAAACCGAAGTATGGAAGACATTAGCACTACTAGCACATTCATTTCTAACAAAATTAGTATCATATGCTGCCCTGTCATCAGCTCAAAGCTTATTTCTAAACACAACAATGCCAAAAGCATCACAACTTTGCAGTTAGTCAGAGGAAAATAAAGTGCCTGTGACTTTCTTATTTTTATAGCACAGCTTCATAGTGGCAGAACAAAGTCACAGATGAGACAGGTATTAAAACCAACCCTCAAAACGAAAGCCATGAACTAAAGCAGAATATCCACAGTCACAATTTAATGCTGAGGAAGCAACACCCAAGCATCTCCCTCTCCACAAACGCGGCTAACAAATTACCTTTAAAAGGCAACTGAGATATTTAAGTGCTGTTCAGCGTCAAAGATAAGGGCTTCAGTTCCACCTCAGATAAGTAATGTTACAATGACATCTTAGGTAGCGGATGCCGTCTATTTTTGTATAGTTGAAGCCCGGCAGGAGCACACCAGGGCAGGCTGGTGTAAGACTACACCGGGGCACAGCCAGATTCCATACTCATATAGGGACATTTAAGGTGGACCTTCGGCCGAGCAGCAGCAGGCGGCTGCAAACCCCACCAAACTCTGAAAAGCCCGGTTTTAGCTGTTCGTGCGCTGCAGGGGGCCACGTTAGTTTCTCAGAGGCGGTGGATTTTTCCAAATGCAGCCCACCCACAAGGAGCTTGAGGGCAGGGCAGCCGCACAGCCCCCATGGACGCAAGGATGTCACTCCCCAAGAGTCATCCACAACACACGTTTTTGGGTTCACCTCCCAAAGCAGCAGAGATCCACTCAGACTTTTTTCTAAATCAGTGAAGTTTTATTCACACCGATGGCCACTCAGGTAACCAGAGCAGGGCTACTGGCATTAGACAGCACGATATATATACATATATATATTAGGAAGCAGAATTTGGAGCTTGAACCAGAGGTGCCTGAGTAATTGGGCCATTCCCAACCCACCATTGCCCGCTGGCACCCAGCAAAGGGGCAGCTCTGACCCCAGGCTCTGACTCGACCCTCCCTTAAAAACCTCGACAAGCACCAATGAACAGAAGGGGAAGCGCACAAGATTGAGCTCGCCTGTGGCTAAAGAGGAAGAAAAGTCCCCGCCAAGTTCGAGCTAGGATTCTTACGAGGTTTGCTCACCACTAAAGTGAGAACTAAGCTGTTTAATTACCCTGCGCACAGAATTCTTTCAAAAAGAGGATCTGAATTAGTCACAGATTTCCTTCTGCATAAAAATACACATTCGGTTCATTCCCGATAAATGAAATCCTCTGCAGTGACAGGTTACTGTAAATTATGAGACTGCAGAAAAGCAAGCCACATCGACTGACCAGCATACAGTGCATTTGTTTCACACAGGTGAGCAGGCTTTACCTGGCAATTGAAACTAAAGCACCTGTGTCGCTTTTTCTTTTTCTTTTTTTTTTAACTGAGCATCAACTATTTACAGCTACAGACCCAGGAAAAAGAATTAATTCTGTTAGGAACTGATAGCATTCTTTTTCATTTGTAGCAACTAGAAATAGGAGGGAAGAAACTGCGTGCTGAAATACCGTGCATCACACTCAGCATCACTCATCTTTCCTTCCTCACCCCCTTAATTCTGGTATATCTGTATCTCTAACCTGACAGATACACTAAGAAGGAACAGCAAACAAAGAAGACCCGCTCCAAATTTATTTAACAAATTTCTTAAAATGTGCCAGCCAAATGGAAACACCGCGAGCCACCAACCTCACTTCACGTACGGAGCATTGTGCAAACAAACCACCTAAGGGTGAAATTGTGCAACTTTCCTTCAGACGATCAAACGCTCGGTGGACCGGCGTCTGGAAGGGGGAATTTCAAATCCGCGGCCGGACGCCGGCCCGCACCGCTGCCGGCCAGGGCGCGGAGCCGCCGGTCCCGCCGCACCCAGCGGGGCCCTGCTGCCCCGGGGCGGCCGTGCCGAAGGAAGCTGGAGCACAAGCCCCCGTACACCCCACACACCTGCTCTGCCCACCTGCCTGGGACGAGGAGCCGCACGGCCAGCGCAGGCTGGGGACCAGAACTCCCCGCAGGAGCGCTCGGTCTCGCCTCCAGCGCTCCCACAGCCCCAGCCGCTCCAGGGGCAGCCGGCGTGTGGCAGCCCCGCGGGTGCCCCAAAGCCCGGGGAGCGGAGCACACCGGAGCCCTGTGCCCTACGGAGCAGCCCTACGGGCACGGCAGCGCTCGGCTGAGAGCGAGGAGCCCCGCAGGTGTCCCGCAGCCCGGGCTCCCCGAGGCGCTGCCCCGGGGCCGGGCCCGGCCGCGCCCCCGCCGCACCCCGGCACCCCGGCCGGGCGCTCCGCCACCACGGCAAGCTGCGCGCCCTGCTCACAAAAGCTAAATGAAACGAAAATAAGCACCGAGGAGCTTTACAAACCGCGCCCGGCCGACCGGCTTTTTGCCTAATTCCCGCCCTGGTTACTTTCTGTTCGCTTTCTGCCGCCCCGGCACTCACCCGGCGGTGCGGCACAGCGCGGAGAGGCGAGGACACCGCAGCGCGTCTGCGAGGCGGCAGCTCCGTCCCCCCGCTCTTGTTTTCACTTCCGTCTCCTGCCGCTCCTCCCCTGGCCCGGCCCGGCCCAGCCCTGCCCGGCCGCCACGGGACGGGGCTGCGGAGCGGGGCAGGGGCCGGGAAGCCCGCGCGGTGCCCAGGTTTGCCGCGTTGTTTGATTTGTTTTGGTTTGTTTTTAACCGGGGAGCGCTCGCTTTCGCCCCGCTGTGATTTACGCACACGCAGCTGCGGGCGCACCTGTGGAGCGCAAGGGCGGGCGGGGAGGGGCCGCTCCCCTGTGCCCGTCCTGAGGGAAGGGCTGCGCTGCCGGCACGGATGGGGGCAAGCCGCGGGGCGGCCTGAAGCGGAGCAGGAGAGCCCACGAAATGAGGGAGTTTGGCTGATTTAATGTGAGGAATGACAGGGATGTGCTCGCCCCCTGAGGACATCAAAGTGGGGGAACGGCGGCGAGGCGGAAGAGCTGTTGGAGCTGACAGAAGGCTGGCACAAGAACAAACAGGTATAGAGTAGCCATGCATAAGATCAGCTCCGAAACTGGAAGGGATCCGCCAGAAGTTAATGTCTCTGGCACAGCCTCGCTGTAGGAGTGAATGAAATGAACCAGGTTCTAAGGTGATGCTTGATCGGATTGTTATAGGACAATTTTTTTTAACACGAGGACTTTCCAGCTGGGAATGCAGCTGGGAATCCGTGGAGCGGGGCGGGCTGGCTGGAACAGCACTGCTGGGTCTGCCAGCGCCAGCCATTTCCCCTGCCTTGGGAGAGGCAGGAACAGGGCAAAGATGAAACTGCAGTGGCACTTCAGAGTCACATTCAGACGTGGGGAGGCTTGAGGTTCCTTCCAAACTTTACATGCCACAAGAAGTCATTACAAGCAAAAATGGCAGTGAAAGAAATGTGCATCTACTTAACAGTACCATTATCAGTTCGATGCAGAAGACTTCAGTACCCTCCTCAAGCATGGATTTACTGTGGAGAAGGAGTACAGAAGAAATCCATCCAACACAATACACAGTCCTCATAATGGACAGCCCTGCCTCTGGCCCCAGAGCACTGTCTCTTGGTTTTTTTGTTACTTGCACAGCCTTAAGCCTGATTTTGGCCCTGCTGTGCCCCTTGCCCTCACAGGCTGCCCCAAACAGGAGCCCTCAGGCTGGAGCTGGTGCTGGGTTAGAAGACCTGTGCCTTAGGTGCCTGGGTGTGCATGAAACCAGGGCCTGTCGTCCCATCCTCTGAGCCCTGGCCCAGTGAACCTTAACAAGGGTATTTTAACAGTGTCCCACTGAGCTGTGTGTCTTTAACTAGGACAAATGCACCTCAAATAGCATCTCAAGGAAAAGCATCTAAATCCCCCACTACTGTAGCCAAACCACTGTTTCAGAAACCTTCCTTCCTTAGTCTGCTGTTGTCCTATTAAGTCTCTCCAGTCGGGCAAAACTAAAAATCCCTGTTACACAAACAGACTCTCACATGATTTTAATTCGTGGAGGTAAAAATTACCCAACACAGGGATTTTTCATTGTGTCACAAGGGCTGTAGGTCACTCTCAAGCTGTTTTATTTATTGGAGTAGAGAAAGCTCCAGGATCCCACACCCCGGTGTGACTCACGTGATATCTCCAGTGTCAGCATGTCCCTGTGCTGGCTGCTTGGGTAGCAGTCTGCTCTCGGCTCACCGGGGCACACAGCCTGTGGTCCTGCTTGATTTTGCACTTTGCCACATTAGTGAAAAACATCCTTTTCCACTTCAGTTCTCCCAAAGCCTTCAGCTTTTCCTGTTGGAGAAGCAGCTTGCACATCCAGCATCTCAGGACAGCGTTACATTGATTCATTGTGACCGAAGAAGAACAACGTGCAGTGAGACTTTTGCTGCTTGGTGTTGCAGCAGGTTTCAGCCCCGGCAAGCCTGCACACAATCTGCTCCATACCCACCCATGGCAGCAAGGCCAGTGCCGCTCCCAGCTCAGAGCTGGCAGTCTCATCTTTGAGTCCGTCATCACTTCGCTGTGGCGTGATCGGTTTGTAACAAATGAATCTGTTTTCCTTTGCCTCCAGACACGGGGCACAGACATAGAGGCAACTCATTAGCTCAAGATCGCTCCATTCTTGGTCGCTTTTCAAATATTCTCCTCTTTAGAAAAAGCTTTTCACGAAAATGAATAGCAAAATTGGAGACAGTAAGTTGAGCAGCAACTAGAAACCTCGGCAGCAGCTAGAACTGTGGCCTGGCTGTTCTTCCTACCACTACCGGATTTTAGACAGAGCTTGCATTTTCCCTTCAGAACAAGGAAGGAAAGAGTCTGGAAATTAATTAAATGCAGTAGTCAGCTAGCCAGGCAGATACAGCCTATCTCAGAATTACTCAGGCACTTAAGCCTCCTTTAAATGCTAATGAAATGCCTTAGGTGCCAGGTAATGGGCACTGCAAAACTGACAGAGAATATCACCTGCGGTGAAGTACAAAAAGGTATTTGTAAGTGGGGAAAGTAGCCCATAAATTATGAACAGATGAACAATGCACAGTCGAATTATTTTTAATTAAACACCACTTAATGTAACATTACCCTCCTGTGTGCTAAAGCATTGAACTACAAGCTGTGCTGTTACTGCGCTGCTACTTTCACTTTTGCTTTTCTTCCAAAGGTAAAGCTAGTGTAAATATTTACATTCAGCATATAACTGCTGCTCAGCACAAAGTAATCCTCTCTCTAAAGAGGTTAATGTGAATATCATCTAGAGCATAACAGCTTATTTCCAGTTCCAAGATAGCTCTGTGGCCAAAAACTACAATAAATGAGATAATTTCTATGTGTTTCTGTGAAGCAGGGGCTGCAGTCAGCTTTTCACAGGGCAAGCGGTTACACTTCGGTCACAGTGAATCCCAAACCACCTAGAACTGGTATCACAGAATAACTTTTTTCTGGGTTTTCAGAAGAACTTTTATTTCTGTTTGTTTGGTATTTTGTGGTTTTATTGTTTGTTTTGTTCTGTTTTTCCTGTCCCTGTTTTGGAAAGATAGCCTGTGCTGAACTGCATCCTCTCTCATACATCCTGTCTTCCACAATAAGTCCAGTTAGCCCAAAAACTTCTTGGCATGGGAGGAGCCATGTGGCTGGGCAGAGTGGCTGGCAGGAGCTTCAGCATCCAGCCAGCTGGATTCACCCACCCAATTCACCTTGGAACGGTTTTGTCAGCCAAAAAAAACCCTCATGGTCAAGTTTTCTCTTACTCGTCACCCTTTTTTCTCACCTCTTAGAGCTCTGTTCTCCCCGCAGCTGTGCTGACCATCTTCACCACTTGTCATCAGCCCATTTTCTCACTGAGCGTGGGTTTTTTTGTGTTACTTCTGCTGTAGCTGTGTCCTCTCTGGCAGCAGTTTGCTCCCCATCTCGATGATCACGACAGCTTTTAAACCCATGGTTTTCATCACATTGAAAAGTTAATGGTGTTGGTGTTCCCACTCTAGCCATTGAAGCTCTTAATGTTATAAATGGATTTGTTAGTCTTTTTTATACCCAGATTTCTTTTTTATTTCAGCTAATCAAGCCTTCTTTAGTTTTTCTTTATTGGTGCTTTTCTTTGTAAAGAGAAAGTAATATTTACTAATAAAATACTTTTTATTTACAATGTCTCTAGAATCTTGGTAAATTGCATAAACAGAGGAAATGTATGTTATTGCTGGACTCCTTTGTAGTGACTAAGCAGATACATTGGAGCCTGGTCATTCCTAGTTATAAGCTAGGAATATTTGGTTTGTTCTCTCCTCCTCAGGTAAAAGAAGGACCACCTATGTGGATGCAACAAGTTAAACATTTCTACTTTGTGTGTCCAAGCCAATGAAACAGCAACTAAACCTCTTCATTCCAGGAAACACAATTAACCTTTTCAGAAGCTTAAGGTTATCTTCTTATCACATTAAACATGGCCCATTTTAGGGACTGAAATCAATCTGAAGCTTCTCAGAACGTCACAGCCTGAACAGCTTCATCCTCACAGCCCTGCTGTGAGGCATTAGCCTCATTTTACAGATGGTGACCAGAAGCAATAAACATTTATTCATGCAAGGAATCAACTGTCAAAGAATTGAAACCAGTTCTTCCAAATTCCTTCACCACTACTAACAACTAACTACTGGATTACTCTACCCCAGGCTGACATAGCCTTTTCTGCTTCTTCAAATGGAGCAATACATGGGAAGAAAAAAGAGGGGGAAAAAAATCAGACTTCATATTTACTGTTTTTGACAGAGTTATGGGAGTAATGCCTTCAATTATCTCTGTTCTTACCTCTTGAAGCGAGCTGCCTGCCCTGATTTCCTTTTCCTTAATGGCAAGGAATGGTTAATGCAGAAACCTGTGGCTTGGTGTGGTTTAATTACAGTCCATCAGCTGTGCAGGAAGGGCTTGCTGAATGATGTCTTTGAGCTATGTTTGAGATCCACCACCAATACCAATTAAGTCGGGTTTGGCAGGTAAACAGCCAAACTTTCAGAGTGATGCTTGCAGTTATTTATATTAATTAATGCCACGGGAGAGGAGGTGCAGCTTTGCCTGCAGACTTGTGCGTGATAGATTGCCTTGGCGAGGGAGCCAGGGGGTGCAAGCTGCAGCACGAAGAGCTTGGCAGGTCAGGAGCAGCTGGGCACAGGGGTTTGGATAGAGGGCACAGCAGGCAGCTCCCCTGCTTCATTCCTACCAGCACCACTCACACACAAAAGCACAGGCTTTTTACAGGGTCTGTTCTGCTGCTCAGCCTGGGCACCCAGCAGATGCCACTTGGGGCTCCCCCACAACCCCACATCATACTCAAGTCAAAGCCCTTCAGCTGGCTCACACAACTGAACTGGTACGAAAATGAACATAATCCAAACCAGTGACACCACCCCACTGTATCTACAGGTCTAACAATACATTTACAAGTGTTTGGAAGTAAACCAAGGGGGGAAAAAAATCGGCTTATCTTTCCTGTTGGATTCATTAGTTGCCCTGCATTTTATAACTGCTTAGGTGAAGCCATACAAAAATCTGTGCATACAGAGAAACCTCTCTAGGCCTTTGTAAGCACCTCTGGAGTTGTTTGGGTTTTTTCCCCCAGAGAAATACAAAACAGGCATGAGAGCAGTAAGATCAGCGAACATGTTCAGGACATCTTATTTTAACTGCTGCCCACATAAAATGTTATATTAACTAATAGCTATTCCCACAGTAAATAAAATACAGGTAGACTTTACTGACAGAGGAGAACAGCAGGAGAAAAAGAAACAGCCACCAGAGAAGCTTGTATTTACACATCTTAAGAATTTGAACCAAATTTGTACACACCAGTGTCATGTTTGTGTGAATAATTTTGCAATGATATATTTGTGAAAACACCAGTTCCTTGTTGACTTTGCAAGGTTGGATGCCACATAGATCTGGGTGTCACTCCCAGAAGACTGAAACCTGCATTGTGCTCATAAATTTGTTCAAAATTCTTTGCATAAATCAAGAAGAGCAAGAGGGGCAGAAGGGAGCATAGGTACATGGAAGCACCTCTCACGGTCAGAAACAGTTATGCCCTCCATGGGTGGATCCAGGAGCCATCAAGCCTGAGCCTTTTCCTCCTGAAATGCTACATTTCTTCTCAAATGAATTTACATCTTAGAAGTGCTTGTGCTTCTCTGGTCCCAGCTGTTCCCATTGGAAGGCTGTCCTTGCCTCTGTTTGTTTTAATGGCCAGCAACCTGCGTCTTATTTCCAGACTAAGTTTAGTCACATATGGGTTTAAATAGTTCTCCCTCACCACTGTTTGACTCCTGGGTATTTTTAGAGGGAAACCATATCCCCTGTCAACCTTCATTTTTCCTGGGCTGAACAAGCCGAGGTTGCCTCAGCCTCCATTTGTAAGGAAAGATCGTGGCACTCCTGCTGATCTCAGTAGCCTTTCCTTACACCTGTTCGGATTTGTATTTTCCATGGGCATGAGACATCAAAATCATATGTAGTGTCCTAAGGACACCTTACTGATGTCATCTTCTGCCATGGATTTAGTGTTTCCACTGGAAACATCTTGATTGATATGTCCCAGAATGACATTTCCCTCTCCAAAGAAAACCGTAACAGTGCCCCAAAGGTACTGGAGAATTGTCTAGTTGATTAATTTTTTTCCTTTTTTTCTCCGAATTTCAGTTTACTGATAAATTATATCCATATGTCTGCTTTTCTCATCTATGCTTCTGAATTCAACTCCATTACATTGTTGTTCTTCCCATGACATTTTTCAGATCTTCCTCCCTCCAGATAGGGCCTCCCAACTTCTGTCATCCACAAATATCATTAGCAAACTAGTCTTTGTGCCTAGTTTACTGTGAAAGCATTAAGCAGGAAAGCTTTCAAAACCTTTTAATTTTATAACCATATATTTATATAATTATATACAAATATGTAAACAAATGTCAATAACTATGTTTCTGCATCATACTTCTTGTTGCAGTCTTCCCTGCTGCAGTCTGGCGCCTGCACACCTGGCATAAAAATGATGGCTTTGGCAGTGTAAGGATTGAAGCAGAACATCAGATGCTGTCCTGAAGCCCAGATGAATGAAATCTGACACATTGACTTTGTTTACAACCTCAGTGACAGGACAGCTGTGAGGTTGGTCTGACACAGGCTGCCCTTGGCAAGAGCAAGAAACCATGCTGGGAGGAAAGCACAGAAGTGCTGCGAGCCCTGTCTGGAGAGATGTTCAGACCAGAGCCACAGGAGTCAAAGACTGCTGAGAGGTCTGAGCAGAGATGGAAACAGAGAGAGCCAGTATTAAATTACATTTCATGATGTCTTAGATGCAAGACATCATTGTGCTGATGTTTGCAAGGCAGCAGAAAGGGAGCACTTAGCAGTGTCATAGAGTCACAGACTAGTTTTGGTTTGAAAGGATCTTAAAAGGCCATCTAGTCCAACCTCCCTGCAATGAACAGGGACATCCTCAACTAAATCAGGTTGCTAAGAACCCCGTTTGTTTCAAAACAGGATAAGGAACAAAAGGAAGATGGAGAAACAGTGTTTTAGAGTTTAAGGCTGTTAAAGCAAGGTAAAATATTCTCTTAGACAATTTAAGAAAAGTGGAAAAGAAAGAAAAAGCTGTTGTTGAAGTATTTCTCATCCATGTTTCCTATGAGGATGGTGGTCACCTAACATGGATAAATCAAAACTATGGATATCTCAGTTGGTCTCTGAGCTTATTTATTATATCCACATATGGAAAAACATACTAGCCGCTTCCTGTAGAGGTCAGGCTATATATAAACAACTGCAAGTGAAGCAGGATCTGATGCAATTGGCTCTGGGAGCTGCCTGTCCACAGCATCTGTGCAGCTGCAGGTGGGACGTGGAATCCCATCAATCAATCTAGGGTTAAACAGGAGCTGACAGTACTTTGGAGGAACATGAAGTGCCTGCAACCTATTAGCTGGGCACACGTCTGCACTTTCCCTCTCTTTGCACGAGAGCGACCCTCCAAAGCACAGTGAAACAAGCCTCTCACCCTTGAAGCTTTCATTCTAAAGAATACATGGGAGTGGCAGAACAGTGACATCAATCGTTTTAGGCACGGTGTACTTGGTGAAATGCATGACACAGGTTGCACAGCACTACCTGCAGTGTCTGTGCTAAGTGACAAAAAATATATATTACAGACTAGTTAAAAAAACAGCTTGAAAACAGCTTGAAGGAGAAAACAGTGAAAATGAGAGGGAGAAGAATGAAAAGTTCCAGCCACCACCTATTGCGTCTAAACTCATATTGTTTCTAAAAATACAAAAGCAGAAAGCTGGTAGGAAATGTTGATGCCAGAAAGCTTTCAGCAAGTAAAGGACCATGCTGGTGCCCAGTGTAAAATTGAGCCTCCAGAGCTCCAGGATTCAATCTGACAGCCACGTCCTAATGCCACTGCTCAGCTCCACCTCAGCTTGACCAACACTTCAAAGCCTATTAAAATCAAGTAGAAACTTTCTGTACCTCTGGCTCCTAAGTTTAAAATTGGCCCTGGACTTTGTCTCGCATTTCGCCTCCTCCCCAGCCCTGTAGCTCGATACCCCTCGTTAGCCTGCTCGGGATGGTTTGTGTCCCTCTCTCTGGAGAACATTTGTCACCCGGGACTGCTCCAGCCCCTGCTTATTTTGCCGAGAAGGAATTTTGGCAGCAATTAGCCGAAGTGAGTTTCGGGACCTTCAGCTTGTTTGTTTGACCTCTGGAAGTAGGTGGCTAATTCAAGGACAATGGAAGCTGTCGTGTTACCTGTTACCAACATGAAATCAATCAGGGGAGGGCAGGAGTGAAGTCACCCTTTCTGTTTTGATAAGAGGGTGTCCAAAGATCCCTGGAATGAGTGGAACTCCAGCAGCCACTCGGGCACAGGACCGCCTGGCCTGCTATTTATACACCCGGGGGCAGGGCTGGGGAACAAAGTGGTTCTTCTGCTCCTGTTTTTGCTTTTTTTAATTTGCCTGAAACAGACGGGCTCATGGCTTTCATCATCCAGAAGTACACATGGGCAATTTTTTTTCCTTTATAATGGAAAAAAAAAAAGTATTACCAGTATAGCCTTATGTCATCTATCTAATACATGTATTTATATCATAGTCTATATAATATGTAGCATATATATTGTCATTAGATGTCTAAAGATTGTTTAAACTTTCAAAAACAATCTCTCCAAAGACAACCTCTAAGAAAATGAAAAATGAATCCAGTATCCCATGTGCAATGATGATGTACCTGGCCTATGCTCCAGATGCCAGCAAACAGAAGATGGCTTCACTCAGGAAGTGGCTGCCTTAATGACACAGAGGGACAAGGATATCAAAGTAGGACAGCTGAGAGAGACATGAGTTCATCTTTTATATGGCAAAAGTCAAAGTAATGGTGTTTTGTGGAGTTTAATTCACATGCAGAACTATGTTTGAAATTCAGTTATACACATATTTGTGCTAAACCCCTCTGGAAGCAGATCCACGTCATCCCAATGTTTGGAATATTTTTAACTGATTGGAGACATAACTTAGTCATTGCAGTGTTTTCTGCCTTTGAGGAAGGGAGCAGTAGCACTTTGTCAACAGGAAAAGGGCACTTCTAAATGAAACTGAGATAAGCCCCAAGAGAGCCTCATCCAATTCTGCTGTGCTAAATATGACAGAAAAGAGTCTTTGGGAAAAGAAGTCCAGCACAAGACCCTGGAGAACACTAATTGCAAGCTTATTTTAAGCATCTTGCATGTTCCGAATAGTTTACAAGGCTGTTCCAGTTGCTGAGAAGTTAGAAGTCTTGGTTATAAAGACTCTTGGGAAACTGATCCATCAGTTTTACAAGTTTACAGTGCTGCTGGAAAAGGGCCAGTGAGCTGGTCCCTGGAAATGAATGAAATATTTCTCTATTACCTCATATAGCTTGCAACACCGTGGTAGCTGAGTAGCTTGCAAGTGTTACTGCATTCATCCTTGCAGTATCTGAATAATCCAGGGCAAGGCAAGTACAAGCAGCTATAAAAATATTTGCACCTCTCTTTTGTGGGCAAGGTTTCCACCACTCCTAGCCCAGCAGGGGAAAATCTGGAAAAGCTCCCTCCATGGGGCACAACCGCATCCTAAGCATGGACCCTGTTCCTTCCCCCACCCCAGACTGCTTCCAGCCTCTGCTTAACAGGGCAGCAATGCTCACCTAACCTCAGTTTGTTTCCCACTGGACTAGTCAGGGGATTATGACAATTTTCTGTGGAGACAGAGGCACATACAAGAATTATCAGATTACCTTCTATGGGCTGGTTTTCCTCATCCCACAAACCTTTGGGACTGAGACATGAATCCAACATGTGGCAAGTGACACTTGGGAGCCATAGGTGCTTTTCATTAATAGCTACATGACCTATAACTCAGGCCCTCTCATAGACTATTGCCATTATTCTATTCTTAACATTTGCAGTCACTGGGTATATATCTATGTTTTCAAACAAAGGCATGGCTCCAGCCCAGAGATTCTTTGCAAAACAATTTGCTGCTCCTTCCCCCTCCACCTCCTCTTTTCCTTCCCTCTCCACCCATAAAATTCACATCCAAATTCAGTTATCTCTGTTTATCTGACAGGAAGTGCCAAAGGAAAAAAATAATTGATGATAGATTTAAGAAAATAACACATTGTGTATGCAGTACATACATACTGTAAAACATTTTACAATGCCGTAATCCAAAATATGTGCTAGGAGTAGGCTAATCAGACTTATTTCAAAATAGCTGGTTAGAAGGAAAAAATACAAAGGCTGATTGCAAACAGACAGAATGGAGTATATTTTCCATGTCTCACCAAAACCTTTGCAAAAAATCACTTCTAACCATCTCTATTTATAAGAGGGGAAAACAGCATGAGAAATGACTTTTTTCCTTCTTGCACAAATCAGAACTTGACTTGAGAAACAATACACCCTGTCCTGCAGCATTAACCTTACAGCCTCGGGCACTGGATTGGAATGCCTCACAAAGCAAACAAACCCTTCTGGAGACAACCACCTCCTTATCTATTCGTAGAGAAAGGAAGAGGGAGAGGATGAGTGACTGCAGGAAACTCACATTTCATTCCAGTGACGAATTTTGACCAGCTTTTCATTCCTTGCACTGGAGATGCAAGTGCTTAAGAGGACCACAAAGACAGGGATGAGTGTACACAGCTCCTTTTAAGCACTAGGAAAGCTTTTTGGCAAATAAACGTGTTTCCACTGTTGCTCAGTCATCAGGATCACCAGACAGAAGGCGTGGGCTTATGTTTTTTCTTTTTTGGGGTCTGTCTAGCCAGAGTTTTGCATAACTTCCTCCACCCTGTTTCACTCATCTTTCTGCAGAATTTGAGCAGATCATCTGCAGAGTGCTCTGTCTGACCTTCCCAGTGATTTCTTAGGAAGTCGGGAATGCACTGATCCCTGGGTAGGCGCACAGCAATGGGGTGGGGCAGGTCCCTGTGTTGCCAGGGTCAGCTCTCATCACAAGTGCCAGCTGGGTGGGCTGAAGCAAGGTGGGCACACCAAACTGTGACTGCCAAACTGGGGACATCTCTAGCAGCCAGGGATTGTAGTCAGTCACTTGAGATCCTGCTAGTAAAGTCTGACTTAAGAGAAAATGTGTGCGGAAAATAGTGAGCCATATATAGTTATTTCAAAGCCTGAAATATGCAGGACTGTAAATAAGCTTTTCATATAATGGAGGTGGATATAGATGTGAATGAAAACCAGGAGAAAATGAAACATATTAGCAAAAAAAAACGGTGCTGTCAGACTCACTCCACTGCTCTCCTGGATACAAGAGTCCCTTTGCCAGACTGCGGAAATGAAATCGATTTTATCTCCTTAAAGTTCAGGAAAGCATCAGATCTAGGACTGCCTGGTAAGCTATAAAACAAACTGCAAGACAAGAGGATGGCTAAAAAAAAAATTTTAAAAAAGTACGTAAAATCCTCCAAAAAACCCTAGGAATTTAAAAGACATGAATGTCTGTAAAAGTGTTAAAGTATGCATGGGATTTTAGGAGGGCTTCTTGCAGAGTTAGAGTAAATTTTGAAACAGAAACTATTAGATGTCCCATTGGCTGTGTTAATGCCAAAAATCTGTTTTCTTATTTTTGATGATAAATAACCTTAGGGGGGTTTTCCTATCCCAGAGAGAGGGTGGAATAAATTAAGAATGGATATTGGCAGCCTTGCAAGACTGAAATCTTGGAGCAAACTCCAGAGCAGCTGGGACAAGGCAACCTCACTGGTGCTTCTGGATGATGTTTAGTCTGTTCACAAAGGACTGAGTGATATGAGCAGAATAGAAAAGTAGCAAACAAGGCTGTGCAACACCAGTCGCCTTGCTGTAGAAGAAATCAAATATAAAGGAAATGTATGAATCATTTTATATTATAACTTCATCTTAAAAACATGTGATATTGAACATAATCTTTAATCCTTGAATCTTATGAAATAGAAGGAATAAATTACTAGTTTATGGCCTTTTGCCCTTCCCCAAGTCTTTGGAAAGTATCCGTTTCCCTAGCTAAGGACAAGATATTGGATGTATCATTCCAGTAGCAATCATTCTTCACATTCAGCTTAAATCCAACGGCTACACACCTCTCTTGACCCTAGCTAAATTAAAAGAAAGAGCTAAAGCAAGAAGAAGGTTTAATACAAGTAACATTGCATCAGGTGCACAAACTTCCTGGAACAGCTAAAATTTACAGACCGAGTAATGGATTTTGGCAGGGCACTGGCATGTTTTGATGAGGTCACTAAAGGTGTAAAGTGACTGCAAGACATGTATTCTATTATCTCTTAGATTTATAGAGGATTTGCTTGCTTGGAAAGAATTTTTAGAATGATTGGCATACACAATTTGTGTAAGCTAACGGTGTTGGGATTTTATATACAATTCTATTTATATACAAACTGGGGGGAGCTCTGCTCCTTGTTCTAAGCTCCCACGTAGGCAGGGGGTGAGAGTGTCCATCTGCTGCCTGCACATTCATTTGGACAGAACTCCACAACAAGTGCCAAAAGATCCCACATCAGAAGGGCAGCATTTTACTCCACTGTAGATTGTCAGAGACCCAGTCAACAACCAGCATGGCAATAATCAAAGTGCTCTAGTGAGAAATGGTGCAGGCCAGCAAGGAACTGAGCAACATTTACTTGCAGCTTTTATGCAATGGACACAGAAAACTTTGTGTACTCTTGTTCTAAGAATAGCCCCCCAGTGACGAAGGGGATGTAATGGAAAGATAACTGTAGACCCTTCATGCTTTAAAAAACATCTCACAGTCTCTGAGTGTCTATTTATTTGCTTGTCCTCATCTTTCAGTTCTACTCAAAACTGTGTTTTGGCCATGCACGTGTGCATCCACAAATTCCCTGAGGCTTAGAGTAAAAGCGAGGAAAGATATTCTCTGTAAGATGTAAAGAGGACAGGGTGGAGTTATTCTGCTGACATTAAGTTATGAATCCTCCTCCAGAGGACCATGTTCTCTTTCCAAGGTCTTGCCACCAGCCACAGAGGTAAAAAAAAAGCTCATCTGGTGATAAAAAGGATTGAAAAAAATCCTCCCTTTTCCCATAGCTGTTCCTCAAAAATGGATCTTGAGCCCCTTCAAATGAAGCTGACTGCTTTCTTCACTCTGCTGATGAGTAAAGACACTCCAAAAGGAAAAACTCCAGAATATCTCAACAGGAGCAGAAAAACACTGGCAAAGGACTGAAAACAAATACTGCCTATTTTAAAAGCAGGGATTGCTGACTAGAAGAATGGTATGAAAGAAAAAGGACCATGCCATGGGGCTTTTGGGCTTTTTTCTTTTGTTTTTAGATGCTAAAGCAAACAGCTTCACAGGGATGGAAACAACATATGAAGGGAAAGGGAAACAGACTGAAGATGGGGAAGCAGATGAGGATCAGAGAAATGAAGCTTCTTACCTGTGTGCCAGATGTGGGTGTGGAGAAGACACCACAGGGCTTGCAGGTGAATTTGTTGGATTCACTCCATTGTTGTTTTCCAGCTGAGGCAACTAAGTGAGAGGTAGCCTTGCCATCCCTGCACATAGACAGATCAGAACAATGGAAATAAGTTAAGAATAAGTACTATTTCAGCTGAATTTAAAGGAGAAAAATGCAACCGAGAAAAGGCTGAGCTAATGCATCCTATAGATCCACAATAGTTTTTGTGCATCTCTTAGTTTAAGAGAGATGTGCAAGGTCTGTTGTTATTTAAGGACTATTTTGGGAGCTGGATGAGAGACAGAGATACGGACAAAGAACTGAAACAATTACCAGCTCTGACAGAGCATGAAGAGTGAAGTGTGATTTTTTCCAATGCAACCTCCAGAAGCACTGACCTTCCTAGGTTTACTCAGTGTTTATTTGCAGTCATTTTGAGGACCACATTGCCCACCTTCCCTCTGGCTTTGTGAGGCACAGCCAGCCCTCAGTATTGTGGCTGAGAGTTCCCACCTACAGCCATTCTGGCTGGGAAGGTGAAGCAGAATCTGGAGAAAAGTCTATTTCTTCCTCAGACTGGGAGGTACTAGAAGAAACTCTCACTGTTAGGGTGGTCAGGCATTGGAATGGGCTGCCTTGCCCAGGGAGAGGTAGAGTCACCATCCCTGGAGGTGTTTGAGGGGCATCTGGTTGTGGGGTTACAGTGCCAGTGCTGGGTGGACAGTGGGCTTGGTGATCTAAAGGTCTCTTCTAGCCTTGATGATTCTATGATTTAATGAAAAAATTGCTGTTAAGAAATCATTTTGGCTAGGAAGTAGCCACAGAAACTGGGTGGTAAATGCAGCCATGACTCAGGATCACGTCAGCTAGTGCTTTTTTACGTAACAGTTTTTCTCCTGATGGGGCTGACTCAAAACCTCTTTCTCCACTTAATGGTAAAAGAAAGCTATTTCACAATTTCCAACTCTTTAAGTCACACTTTACTATTTATGGCAGCATTCTCTCCCACAGATGCTGCTATCTTCTCTGCTTATAGCTAATTCCTTAAGCATCACAATTTCCTGATTTTCTTTTCTTTTTTTTCCAAAGGATAAGTGTATTCTTCCTGTCTAATCCAGGATTTGCATCAGTCAGCAAAGGCGATCTGGACTTGGCCATACATCTACTTTTTAGACTCTGTGAAAAGGGTCTGCTTTAATTTCATAGATGATAAATTAGATTTTATCTTAAGTATACATCTTACCTTTATAGCTGCTACCACTTGAGCCACACTTCTTTTATAGCAGGAGTCTGAGGTATTGCCAAAACTGGCAAGGGAGGCAAAATGGTTTTTGCAGTCTGAACACTCGTTTATGAAATGTGATGTTGTAGAGGTTCACGAGCCAAAATTATGGCTAGACTGTGTGGGTGCCAGGATTGGCAAGTCTCTAGTGCCATTACAGCTGTCACCTGCAAGAACTGAATGGAAGATGTGGAGCATCAGTGGCAAGTTTATTCCCTAAACACAAACAGATGAAACTCCCTCATTCCCACCAGCTCCAAGAGTAGATCTCAAAAAAGAATATAAAAATTCTAGCTACCTAAAATATATAGGAAAAAATTCTTCTCTTTAGCGTTAATAATTCACATATGTCTAGGAAGAGAAGTGGAAGTAGATAAAATGGATTCTCTATTTTTGGGGTTTGCCTCTTTCTGGCTGCCACCTCCATCCTTGTAAATTGAAAATGACTGGGAGGAAGAGAAAAGGAGATGGCTATTTAAAAAAAAAAATTATTATTCTAGACAATGATTCTATCTCATTTTGGTCAGAACAAGACCCTTTTATTCTCCAAGGCTTGGAGGACTCAGTAGAGGACAGTGAAGTCATAGCAGAGGCAAAAGCAGATTTTTTTTTTTCCCTGTCTGAGGAGTTTTAGCCTCTTTGAAAGTTGTTGGAGCAGCTTCAGCCTCTTACATTTTTCTCTGTTCTTGTAATTCTTATGTTTGGGGGACTTTTTTGTTTAATATAAAAATAATTTGTAGTGACTTCCCTGTCCTCTTTGAGGAAAGTTTCTCTAGGAGCCTGTGCACCTGGTACACTGCTGCTCATGTCTCAACAGCAGAAAACGGCCTCTCTAAACAAGAAAGTGATTCCCATTTTATTTTAGAGACACTGTGGGGAGAGATTTGTGCAAAGAGGAAGAGAAAAAGCAAGAGCAAAGAGAAAAAAAGTCCTCAGTAAGATCTAACTGATAACTGAAAGACAAAAAAAAATTCTATTTCATTTGGTATTTTAATAATGTTTTCATTCTTCATAAAAGCAGGCTTTAAAAAGTAGCCTTAAAAACCAAGCCTAATCCTGACATGATTTTTACTGGACAACCTGAAGCCTTGCCTAGACTTGTCTGAGACAGGGATTTCAGAGACTCTTCCTGGCTTTCCGATAAAAATGCATCAGGATCCTGGGAGGATGGATCCTGGGAAGCTGGTCTATCGACAGCCTTGGCTGTAGGTTCTCCAATGGGAAAGGAAACCTCACTGATGACACCTAGTGTTTTCCTATATCCCAGGAGAGAAGGCTCCTCCGAGGGATACCCAGGGGGCCTCTCCTCCCACCGGCTCTGCTAATGAAAACCACTGGAGGTGCAAGAAGTGCTTTATACTGATCTTCAGCAGAAGAAATGGGCTTCTGGCTGTGGGTGTATAATGACCCTAAGAACAGAAACTTCTCTTTTTACCAGTTTGAAAAAGCAGCTCTAATGAATTTAACAGTGACTGCTTTTAGCAGCAGATAGACAACTGTGTTTCCTGACACAGCCATTCCTATTTAGCATCTGTACAATGGCACAGTGGGAGAAAAAATTGGTGTCAGACTTTTCATCTGATATAAAGGGCTCAGCATCAATGTATGCAATATGAAGTCCAAAATTACAGCTAGGAAAAATATGGAGTGGGAGCAAGTCCATCATACAGAAATCCTGTTGTTTCCTGCCAAGTGACAAGTGGAAGGTTTTCCTGGCTGGTGTAAAGAGTCCCACATCTTTGTTTCCATCTCCCTATTCTGGGCAGGCAGAAAATCAGCCAAAGCATCTGAGAGGATCATGAAAGAATGAAAGAGTGAATGAGTTTTCCCAAATCTCTTAATCCTCAGATACTAACCCGAACAATCAGGACCAGTCACATGTATTGCAAAAGGCCAGTATCCAGACTAATTCCTGCAGAGTTACAGACAGTGGGTAAAGTTTTAAAACCTTCTTATTATTTTCTTTAAGCAAAGAAATCCAAAAAACACCCATAACATGTTTTTAAAGCTTAAGAGCACTAAACACTGAAACTGAAAAGCGAAGAGGACAAAGTTGCGTTTGCCATGCCCTGTTGCACACAGAATCCTGAAAAATTCAGCCTCAGTCTACAGATACTGAAACCAAATGGAGAAAGGTACAGTATTCACACATGGGAATGCAGATAGTGAGAATAAATCAGCAGAGAATTCAATAGAGGAACAAGGCTGGCAGAGAAATGCGTTGGCACAGCCTCTATTCAACAAATGAATCCTCAGGACAGCATATTTCTGGGAAAGCTTTTGGTGATTCCTTTCTCACCACCCCCCTGCACCCCAAATGAAGCAATGACTGAGTATTTACAGCCTGGCCGTGTCAGAGGGCTGACAGTCCTGCTGATTTAAAGCACAGTTCTATGAGGAAAAGTGGCTCTGTGAATGATAACCTCATGGCTTTCTATTTATTGCATCTCCCTGATTTCCAGTTCAAGTGAACTGGAAAAAAAGAACACAAATAACTCAGCTAGGTTGGTTCTTTCTGGTTTATCTGTCAATGGCAATTAACAACACAGGAGTCAAGCTCTGTCTTTCCATAGCTGAGCAAACAAAAGCTGAAAGGTTCAGTGTAGCTTTTCTATTTTTGCCACTTAAATCACTAAATGCCTCCCTCCAGAGCTCCTTTCCCTTCAATGTCCAGCTCCCCTTTGGCAGCCAGATGCCCTGAAGCCCCTCTCCTAAAGGGAGAGACTCCAGGATCTCTCTTCCCAGATAGGAGAGGAAGGAGAAGGGGATACTACACTGCTTATTGTAGAGAAAAGTGAACTTTAGGCACAATTTTAGTGACTGTTTCCCTCTACTGTTTTTCCTTAGCTCACTTCCCTGCCCAAAACTGCCATACACTTGAAATGCCCATTGTTCTTTCACTTTAGTCCAACTTAAAGCATCAGGCTACCAGCTATAAATATTGCATGGCAACATAAATCATTAATAATTCCATCAAAATAGGTGAAAGCAAGCCACCAGGAAAAAAAAGGAAAAAAGTCCAATATTTTCCCTATTAATCTGGTCCATGTGTTCTCCATTTTCTTTTCCATTAGGCAAATAGCCATTGAGAATTCAATGCTGTATATAAAATATTGCAAAAACATAACCAAGCAGCTCAGTTCAGCTGCTCAAATCATGCAAAGCTATCAGCATTTTAAGTCTATCTTTCAATTTGGTCTTGGTCAAACTCTGAGGGCAGCTAAGATTTCATGGAGCAGAACCAGAGCTGGACACAGATGGGCAACAATTTTTTTTTTCTTTTATTCAATTTTTTTTTACACAAAACACCTAAATGCAGAAAACTGTTCTGAACAGATTTTTCAACTTTGGGTTTTTTTTTTTTTCCATCAAAGTGGAGAAGCCTGGATTTCCTGTTGTACTCTTTCTTTCTGCTCACTCCCTTCACTCTGCTACACTCAGAGATCCTTTTCCATCAGTTTGCTTTGTTATGCTGCAGCTTTTCAAAATTTGGCTATGTTTAGGAAAACATTGAAAAACGGCAAAAAGAAAAATGAAAAAAGGAGTACTGCCAAGCCAGAGATGCAGCTAACTGTTACCCTTAGTGAAGTAAGCATGAAAAACAAGAAAGAATGCATTTAAAGATGTAAATACTTCCTTTAGAAGTAACAACTGAGAGACAAGCAATCCATTTAAAGTAAAGCTTTAACATATTTAAGGAATCTCAGCTCTGCTTTCTCACAGGAAGCTGAACTCAAACTTTGACCTCCAGTCTTTCCATCTCTCAGCTTTAGGTAACAGATGGGATGGGGGGGGGGGGGGGTCAGGGATTGGGTCTTGGGACAACGTTTACCACTTAAAAATGGAAAAAAAAGGGGTTCCAGCAATCCCCAAGGAAGCATTGTTTCTTTTTGGGCAATGTGCTTTCATATGTATATATTTTTTTTTTCTTTTTTAAAAATGAGATACATTTTTAAAGAGGCCAGTGCCAAACCAGCAATTTGATTTTCACTTTTCCTTGTTTGTGCTCACTTTGCATTTCTCCTGCAGGTCAGAGCATGTGAAACTACAAATAGAGAGACAAGCACCACCTCAAAAATGCCCGGTTTTAGAAGCCCGCTTGCTCTTCAATTAGCACATAGCTCTTAATAAACTCCCATGTATCTCTGAACACAACCAATGGCAAGTTGCCTTCTCTCCCACAAAAGACACTGAAAGCAATTAGTGGAAAAACAAGTAACTATTATTAATAGTTAATTTTTCTGCCTGGGCTACCAGGGCCAGTGGGGCTGTAACAACCAGCAGCCACAGTAAAATTACCTACAGCAGGCTGCTCAGCCAGACAGAGCACTGGGGAGAAATCAGTCCCTCCAACAGATTCTTCCCCCTTGCATCCATCAGACATGTAGATATAAATGTGCAGCATGTAAAGGCCACATTAGCAGACACATCCTTAAACTGCTGCAGAGATGATGGCTGCAATCACATCATCTGCCCCCTCAAATTTACCTGTTCTTTGGAATTCTTCTTTGCAGTGTATTTGAAGGATTTCTTGCTTGACCGATCTTATTTTGTTCACACAGAAGCATTCCCTTGTTTACTTCCTTCAGGCTCTCAGAGAGGGAGAAAACCCATTCCCAGTCTTACAGCTCTGTCTTTGCAGGAGTCCCCTCACAGGCCCAATTTATAAGGGGAAGACAAAGCACTCAGGTGGTGCCTGATGTTAACTTGAGACACCTGCCATGGTAGCAAAGCTAAGGAGAAGAGTGTCTGAAAGACCGAAAGAAACTGGGTATTATTTTCCAAGTTACCCTGCTGTGCCAGTTTTAGGGAGTTTTCATCCTGCCTCCTGTCAACCTGCACTTCTTCCCTACTGTGTTCCTGCTCGCTGCTCTGTTCTGGGCAAATATTCCAACTTTCAGCCACAACACTAAAATGTTCTCTCTCACTTCTTTGGGCCATACATTTCCTTCTTTAAAACGCCAACACCTCTGTCTTTTCCCACAAAACAGTGTGCTTCTACTGTACAATAGCTTTTAGCTACACCAGAGCTTTCAGTTCCATTGCGTATTCATCTAGAAAATTAAATTTTAGATGGCAATGGTCCCTGCTACTTTTCCCTGGACAAGGCTTTGCCAGACACTTTCTCATTATGTCACTTGGATTCAATTACACTTTCCTTTGGACTAAATATTGCCACAGATACCCAATACTTTCACTCTGCTATACAAAAATAGAGAGACCTTTCATCCCCCTCGGGGTTTTTTTGGTTTTGTTTTTTTTTTTTTTTTTTTTTTAAATTCTAGCACTGTTCATGTGTAATATGACAGAAACCTTTGCTGCCAGCATTTCTGGTTTCTCCCCAAACTCTCAACCAATTGGTTGCCTTTAGACAGCTGGAATCTAGCCCTGTGTTAATAATGTGAGGAGAAGTGTTTCCATTCACCCTGCTGCCCGGGAGCTGGATATAGCCTCTGCACACCTGAAATCCAAGAACACCCCTGTGGCATGTGGCACAGGACATTCCGGGAGCTGCAGGCCACGGCCTCCTTTTTAATGGACTTGTTTCCTCTCAGTGCTTTGGAGCAGCAGGAGAATAAAAGGTTATATTTGTAAAAACTATCACTGCTTCAAATTGCAGTAGCATACGTGGCTTTTCCCAATACATTGCCACTAAAGGGCTTTACAGCTTCCCTTGCCCATTACCTATAAACCTCCTTGCTTCCACTGCCTGCCTCTTTGGCTGCTGGTGGAACTGGGGAAAAAAAAAACATTTTTACTGGCAAAATAACCCATGAAGCAGGCGTGGAGACATAGAGAGGGGTCCAGTGGGACACAGGTATTCAGGCATGACACAAAAATCCCTAAATTAATCGCGAGGAACTGAAGAAATATCTGAAAGACCCTTCATGTGGAAAAGAAGCAACTAAACTCTAGGCCCTCCCTGGCTGCCCTTGCAGACAGCCACAGGGTGGGTGCATTTTGGGCCACAGCCATGCGAAAGCACCCAGGATACATCCAGCTACAGGAACTGAAGGTAGTGACTGAAAGGGGGTTTTTTTTAGGTGCATTTTTATGTAAAACACTTTTCCTCAAGAGGGATGGCAGCAGCAGGGTGGAGGGAACGACTACAAAGTTTGGAAGTCTGTTCAAACACAAGTCCTCCTCCCCAGTAAAGGTAAATGACCCTCTTTTACTCAGCTCACAGCTTTCTGGTGGGGCTAGAGCAGATGCTGTGATACCAGTATAGCCACGGCAGCAGTGCCTAGCTGTAATCATTAGCCAGAAAGAACAGGTTGTGGAAAAGAGCTGCTGTAAAATAGCCCATTACTTCATGGCATGGATTCCAGGAAAAGACGTTGTATTTACGTTACGGATACTCGGAGCGGGAACTGCTAGTACGGCACTCGAGATAAGGAAGAGGCCAGATAGACCTAAATAGCAAAGCTGGGTATGACTTCTTATGTAATTATCAGCTCCCCATCACCATGAGGTCTGCGTGTCTCAGGCAGCTAAAAATAGAGCAGCTTCCCCCTGCCTTTCTCTCCTTCCAGCCTGTGTGAGGAAAGACCTGACTCACTTGTGTTTGGGAGAGCCCTCCGAGCTCCCATGGGCTTTCCCTTCAAAGGCGATATAAGAATAATATTGATTTCCTAAGAGTATTTTTATAATAGGGGTTTTTTTTCCATATGGGACACTCACAAGGTGCTGGGACTTTCACTGTCATTCCCAGGGCTTGATAATACTGAGATGAGATATTTCCGTTACTAAGCATAAAAGGAAACATCCTGTAGGCTGGAATAGAAACGTGGGCAACACTTCATCCAAATTGCTTATTAAAAAGTTACATTCTGCGAGAGAGAAGACTTGGAAACCTTGTCCTTAGAAATACAATGTTTATATTATTTTCTGGTTACTTCCATAAGGCAGGCCAGACTAAGGTGTGAGGATAATATTAATTCAGTACCTGCTATTTATTCATTATTCCTGGAGAAGGTCCCAGGCATATGTTTTGGTGACAATTACAGCTTTTTCACTTGAAGCTGTCATTGAAATTCACCATATTACACAGATACAAATATTAAGTGGCAAAATTTGGTCCCCATTTGGGATCCAAAATTTCAGTTGTTGCATTGCTTGGATCTAGGGGATTGTTTTATATTTCTGATGTAATACATAGAGTTGAAACCCAGATATTTCAGTGATTTTGACCACATCCTGCATTCAGGGAGCGTGAAATGTCTGGGTTTGGGCTGGAGAGAGGAGGCAACAGTGCTACTGTCTGCCCACACTTTATCCCAGCCTCTGCTTATGTTAAATGAAGATAATTAACATTTTCTTGCCCCTCAGAAGATCTGAGAGACAGCCTGTTGATAAGTTGTTCCTCACAGTGCTTGCCAGGTGCTTAAATAAAGTCTGTAAATATTTTGTGAACACTCTGTAACTGCAAACACGTCACATTTCTACTCCAAGTCTTTCAGATTTTTGCACAGCTGCAAAGGAATGCTGTCATAAGAGCAGGGATACTCTGGGAGAGGAGGAGAGAAGGGTCCAGAGCAGGGTGTCTGGGGCAAGGACGAGGGCAAATGACACAGGATGTCCTCCTGGGACGAGCAGCCAGAGCAGCTTTGCAGTTCACCCAAGGTGTGCAGTGGTTTCCCTCTGCTTCTGTGCCAAGTGGATGGAGCTCCTGGATTCAGGTGGACGGAGTGGAACACTCACCTGTGAGAGAAGATGATGAGTGGAGGTGGTGCAGACTCAGAGGACTCCAAGGAAGGTGCCCACAAAGTAATAATCATCCATTCTCCCCCATCCTGCAAGAACTGGAGGGCACTGAATGAAATTGCAAGCAAAGGGAGGCTCTGTTTTGTATAAATCACAACTGAACTGCAGAGCCTGTGGGATGTTTTCATAATTTGGCTTTCACATGTGTCTCAGGAGCAATTTCATGAATCCATGGAAGAAAAGAGGTCTGTGAAATCTTATTAAATACCATTTCTGGCATAGAATTGCCAGAAGTTCTGGGAGACCAGAGCAGGAAAGTATTGGTGCCTTTTTTGCTTCTCTTTGTGGTTACTTATTGCTGGTCACTGTTGGAGACAAGATATTGACTCAACTGGACCCTTGGTCTGAGTATGTATGGTTGGGGGGGGGCTTCCATTTTTCTGTGCAAAAAAAAAAAAAATCTTGTTTCTATCTATTCAGGCTGGAGAAACAAGCTTAAAAAAAAGGAGGAGAGGAGAGGAGAGGAGAGGAGAGGAGAGGAGAGGAGAGGAGAGGAGAGGAGAGGAGAGGAGAGGAGAGGAGAGGAGAGGAGAGGAGAGGAGAGGAGAGGAGAGGAGAGGAGAGGAGAGGAGAGGAGAGAAGAGAAGAGAAGAGAAGAGAAGAGAAGAGAAGAGAAGAGAAGAGAAGAGAAGAGAAGAGAAGAGAAGAGAAGAGAAGAGAAGAGAAGAGAAGAGAAGAGAAGAGAAGAGAAGAGAAGAGAAGAAGAGAGAAGAGAAGACTTCAGTCACTCCCCAAATAGACAAGATAGTAAAACCCTGAAAAAGCATAGAAGTCTTTTTTTCACTTGCCCATTTCTCTTGGCCTCTCAGACCTGCACATCTGGCAGACTGAAGTCTGGGGGGATAAGGCACATAGGCGAGAGCCCCAGGGGCTTGTCAGGGAGTTCAACACTTGCTGCTGGGCTCTGATGCAGCAAAATAAGGTTTTAAACTATACTGTGATGGAAAGACAATTTGGTGCCAGGAGGAAAAGGCCACACCACCTCAATTCCCAGCCCCAGAAAAGTGTGTGGCTTTTAGGTAGCATGACAGCAAGGAAGAAAATATAGCACAACGCAGGCTCAGCCCAGCCAGGCAGCTGAAGTTCAAGTTATTTCCACATTACAAAATACCTTAGGGGACATGCAATTTTTCCACTAAAGTTTACAAAAAGGATAACAGAGATCCTACTGGTCTCTTGGCAATTTTCCTCCTCAGCAAATCAGAAGCAGTTCCTTGTTCAATGGCTGTGCATTGTCAGGAAATTTACTGCGTTTCTTCAGCAGGACTCCTGCTTTGCATACTCTCCTGACAGTCACACAAGCACTGAGACTTAAAACAATGTCAGCCTGTTTAAAACCACCTCAAGACATTTTTAAATAGCAGGATTTGTTTCTGTAGGTATTTGCACTTTTAAGGAATTTATTATTATTCTGCTGGGGCAATCAGTGTCTGAGACTGGCCTCTGATGTCTGTCAGTGACACTTCACTCGAATATCCTATTTTTCATCCCGGATGTGCAAAAAGAGTAGTCAGATCCCCCTTGGTCTTTTTCTGCTGCATTTAACAAGGTGAATGAAGTTTGGTCCTGTAAGAGAAACTTTTCATCCCATTTTCTCCACATGCTGGTGCTCAGACGGTCACAGCGACCCAAGCATGAAAATGTTGCAGATGACTCTGACCTCACTTCTGTTGGATTGTCCACAGATGGGGTTAGGCAAAAAGACCTGGTTGTATTAATTGCTTGGATACAGCTTTTTTGTATCTTTGATGAAGATGGAATTTAGCCCTTCTGTTGCTTCTGGTGGATCAACAGCTTCCACTCTAAGCTGCTGTCTTAGTTTGCTTTACCCAACTCCAGCGTGTTCACATTTTCCACACTTGTAGTCTGCTCTGGGCTGGATTTTTTTTTCTCCACCTCAGGAAATAGGGAACATTTATTTCCAAGAACACGCCTGTGGAAAATTAGTTGTTAATGTTAAATACATCCATCTGTTCCTTTGAAGAGATTTGCCACCTGCTTGCAGTGGAAAGGAACCAGAAATTTGGCAAGGAGAAACTAGTGAGACACCTTTTGCTGTCCCCATGAAAATCTACTCACACTGAGCTCCCTATAAATGTGTGGAAAATACCAGTTTCATGTGGCACCCACTAGCACACGTCTGGCTGGTCCAGGAGAACAGTTCTGCTCCTCGGCATGGAGGGAAAGGACTGGGATGCATCACCCCAAGGACCATGCACCACTGATAACAGCAGCAGTCCATCACCTCACCTCCTATTGCCTGATCAGTCTTTGGCTGGTTCAGTCCAGAACAAGGTCCTGAAGATGACAAGGGTCTTCTGGAGCTTTGCTTTAAGGTGAAGAATACACCTGACCTTTTAAATAAAAATGCCTACATGATACATAACTAGGAATACAGAGGAAAAATGCTTCAGAGTAAAAAAGTAAATATATTGTATAACACAATAATGCCTACAGAAATTTTCTCTCTGGTGATTTTACCATGAAATATTGGCACCAGGATTGCTGGCATGCAGTCATCCCCTTGTGCTGGCAGAGGAGAGAATTAGTAACAATGGATTTACACCTGACTTTGACATTTTGCAGTTAGTTTTTCATGTCCTGCTACAACCTGTAGCACTAACAAGTACAACCAGAGCGCAATGCAGACACACCATAAAGCAAATAAAATGCATGGACAGACATTTGAACTCTTAGTAAGCCGTAGAAGCCGTTGTGTATGTTAATACATGGGTAAAAGTGACAGGTACAACAAAGGCATTCCAGCACCAAACTTTTCACCTAAATACTTGTCCATTCAAGGTGCAGACAGAACACTGATTATAGACTGAGACTCTGGATGAGGTGCAGAAGAAGAACTGACCATCAGCTTGTGTTGAGATGAACCAGGAGATGCATCTTGGCTGCTTCCACCTTGCCAGGCTTCATCCTGCTGTCACCTGGTCCATGCACTTGCTGAACACAAGCATTGGGGGCAGTTTTGATTACTCCTATGTGAGAAAGGAGTCTGCTGTGTAATATGTACCCAAGTTTTCATCTCCCCACTAACTTGCTTTGCTTTCATGTATTTGTGAAAGAACCAGACAAAAAATATCAAGGATAACCTGCACAGAGAAGTAGCAAAGAGCAGATGGAACAACAACAACAACAACAAAAAAAACCAAAACACAAAAAAACCCCAAGGGCTGGGGGGGAGGTAAGAAAATTTAAAAAGAGGGTATTTACTGTGCAGTATTTTCCCATTTTTGCACATCCCATCACAAGCCCTGACCCCCAACCTTTGCCCTCTGATCCCTGACCTTTGGCACTTGGCATCACAACCCTTACCCTTTACCCCTTATCCTTGGCCCCCAGATTTTGACCCCTGGCTCTGGAGCCTGTACCCTGGCTCTGGGCCCTGACCTGGTCCCCAGCTCTCTGCCCTGCCTGTACCCAGACCTGCTGCAGTGTCCTGTGACCCCAAACCCTGGTGTGTAACCTCAGCCCCCATCCCCTGCCTGTCACTGCAGCCTGTAGGTGCCATCCCTACCTTTGTGGGGTGCTCCTGTCCTCCTGTGAGGGTTCTGGTGTTGGCCTGGTGTTATGATTGTTCCTGCTGCTGCTGCCATGAGGGCAAAAATGGCATCCTTACGGCAGTGCCACTTTCTACTGCTGTTTTTTAATTTTAAACTAGAGAGAAAAATTACTGTCTGGTTTAAACACAGAAGAGCAGAGGAAACAAGGCCTCGGCAAATAAAGCAGAACAAATCCAGGATGGTTTGAAATATACCCAAAAAATGTGATTAAAACCAAATAAAGTTAGATGTTGGTGCCAAAAGTTTCTTGTTCAGGTGTGTCTCCTGAAAGGAGGGAAATGGGTGGATGTCTGGGAAATGAGTGAGCTTTCTGGAAGAATGTGGTATTACGTCATGTTTCATACCAGCCCAAAGCTGCAAGATTCATTAAGATTCAAGTAGGTAAATTTTCTTATTTGAAAACTTTATCTAACCATTAAATATTAAAAAATACCATTGCCCATGAAAAAAGAAAGTGTTTACACTTGTGGTCTGGATTTTCTGTTATTCATGAAAGTTGGAACACATCCTATAATTGTGCTGCACAGAGTTTTAGCAGAAACAAACAATTATTCATTAACTTCCATTCAGATTTAGGTCAAAGATCAAAGTCTGCTATCACAATTTTGATGTATTGACTTCGGCTCATTTTTTTCAATTTTGTTCACCTGCCATCCCAGCTGAAGTCATTGTATTTCAAAAGTAGCTGTGCAACTTCAGATTTTATGCAGCCAGTGAACTCTAAATTTAGACGTTATGCACTCAAGCAGGTGAATGCTTGCACCTGAGCAGCCTAAATGACTTGAAAATAAAGTCATATATACATATTATCTTACTATTAACTGGATCAGAGCACAGGTTTCAAAAGCTTTAACTCAACTTTTTTTATTCCTCCTCCTGGTTCCAAAAATAATTATTAAATAAGAAAAACAAACAATGGATAATTCAGTTTAACTCCTAAGAAATTTTTATTCCATTTAAGTGAAGAAATACATTCCTTTGTGAAACGGGAAGCAACATTAATTAGTGTACATTTTTATGTGCCATCTATTCTAATGTGGCAACAGAGACGCTTGCAAAATTCTCCTGCATTGTATAATTCAATTTGAGACTAATTTACTCTGTGACTGATGTTTCTGCACAAGTCTCACAGTGACTGCAGTAAGTCTATCTGATATTTCATGCAACTTTAGGTTTTATCTCTCTACCATTATACCATATGTACTAAAATACATTTAGTATTTTAGCCTGCATCTGTTTAGACAAGCAGTAATCTTTCTAGCAGCTTCTGAAGCAATGGTACCAACAATCTATGACACTAACGGCATAAAAGTGAAACACTGTTTGCACATACCTCAAGCCTGCTAATTTTCTGAGACACACTCACAGCACCACCACAGTAATAGAACCAAACACATACAAGAGATGACTGGAGAGCCATCTTGTAGGCTAACAGGTAGAATGCAAAACTTCAGATATGGAGGAATTTGTTGGCTATGACTTCAGGTCTTCCATTCTTCATCCTGCCAAAACCTATGGCAATACCCTGCCTACGGTCTTCCCAGTATAAGTCTGTCATAATCTGAGTGCAAAAGCTACTCCAGAACATGTTTTTTAACATGGAACACTATATGCATTTTCTATTATTATTTGGAGTAATTACAACAGTACAAGTCAGGTCTAAGGCTTGGAAGCCTTGAAAGAACACTTGCTTCCTAACATCTGGCTCAAGAAGAAAAAAGATACAGTAGCTGAGGATATTAAATGCAAGAAATAGTAGGGTCACTGACTGCACAGTTGGTGCAGGAAAAAAAAAAATCAGAGAGGGCAGGTTCAGCAAAAAAAAAGGACAAGAATCCAAGATGGCAGGACAGTATGTTTAGCCTAGGACTAAGCCTGCTCCATTTCCCATGAACATAATACATAATTAACATTTGATTACTCATTGCGGCCAAAACTATGCAGTGGATGAAAACCTGACACTGTGGAACTGCAAGTGAGCACGTCCCTGTCCCAGTCCCCGGCAGCTGTCCTGCACTGTCTGCTCACTGTGCCAGTCCTCAAATGGAGGAACTGCCCTTGGAATTGCTGAGCTCATTGTAGATGACCTTGGCATGATTCCTGTGCCCGTCAGAAAACTCGGCACGCAGCGGGCACGGGCTTCGGCAGCCTGGCTGCAGGAACCACAGCCTGGTGCTGCCCCAGCTGAGCCTTGGTCCCCAGCACCGCACACCAGGGCTACACACAGGCAGTCATTTGCATGATGGGGCTCCACCCCCTATTTCTTCCCTGCTTTCCACAGTAAGGAGGTATGAGGGTCTCTAGCCAGCAGAGCACCTCAAAGAATGGCAGCGTTAAGAGTGTCAGCACTGCTTTAGGCAGCCTGCCACAGCAACTGACTCTGTAACACACCAGTGCCCTTTTTTCTCTTTTTCTAAAAATTGCACAGTCTATATCAAAAGCAAGTGTCTCAGTCCCTGCAAAGGTCTAGCACCTTGCAGAGCCTCAGGTGTGCAAGTTTGGAGGCATTCTTCATTCTCTTGTGCTGCTCTGGGTTTTAATTGGTTCTTTAGTGGTGTTCCTGTCTAGCTTGTTGAAAACAAGATTTGTGTTGCCTTTTTTTGTAATGAAAAAAAGTAATTAAAAGCACTTCTATGCTTCCCATCTGGTTTTTGCATCAGGAAAATGGGCAAAGAGAAATTACTTCCCGAGATCAGGCAGTGCAATACACAAAACCTGGAAATTCTCTCACTGTTCTCTGCACAATCTAGGATACAGCCAAGGAAATAAACTGAGACTATGAACATAAACTTTCACTCTCTTGTTGAATGTCTGAATGCTATTAGTCTCCCTGGACCAAATATTTCCACAATTATATCCAGAGGAGCACCTGATTTCTACTAATATATATTGATATTATGTGAAGAACAATGTAGTTCAGCTTGTTGTCTATCTTTGAAACTCAGAGACTGAAAGGGAAGACCTGGAAAAATGGGAAAATGAGTAAAAAAAGGAAGAGTGCAGTTACGAATAAAATGCTAGGAGAGTCCTGTGAGCCTGAGCCATAATGTGAAGCACAGATAAAATGAGCACAATTAGTAACCACAGATAATGATCTAAGTGCAGATCCTGTAGCAACCACCACAGTACCGTGTGGTTCTCACCCCAAGATGATGTTTTACCCAATTTGAAGGCCTCTGGTAAGTGACCTGTAAAAGACATCTGCTGGTTTGTTTTAGAGGAGATGAGAAGAACCTCCTCTGAACAGACAAGTGATATACAGCAGCCAAGGCTTTATTTTTGTCAATGACTTCTCAAGCCAGCTGTGAGCATTCACCCTTTCAATCACAGACTCATTAATATTTAATCAGGACTGTGAATCTGAAGGTACTCTGAATGCTTCTACAGTACTGTATGTTTTAGCACATAGCACCTTGCATTTTGACATTTAGGTGACCATGCTAATGCTGAGGTAAAATCCAGATTTCTATCACTAAACTTCAGAGGATTGGAAGCTGGGAACCAGTCACTTCCCAGTGAAAAACCACCAGTTTCTTTCCTTATGTTCAGCACTCTGCCTATTTAAAAATAAAACACAGCAAAAACAATGCTGAGAATTATTTGATTAAACTCTAGTTGAGGTCACGTAGCCATCTGCCTTACTGCTGGGGCTGCTGGAAGCTGTGGTCTTGCGGTGCTTCCCATCACTGTCCAGAGCAGAGCTGCCAAAACAGGAATGCTGTTCCATGTGCAGATAGCAGAAGCATTCAGCAGCTGACCCTGCTCTCAGTCAGTCGTTTCTCCTTCTGCTGGCACCCCCATCAGTGGCAACAGATCAGGCGGCCTCCTTGACCAATGCCACTTGATCGTACTGCCAGATTTTCCACTGCTCATTTCCTGCAGCACAATCTGAAAGAAAGCCTGTTTCCATGCCTGAGCTGGTTTGGACAAAGATAAATCTGAAGGCTGCCTAGTGACTACTATATAAACATACAAAAAAAATCTGATGATCTAACCTACAAGGCTTCAGTTATTTGGTATAATTAAGTGGAGAAGATGCCAAGAAAATAATTACCAGAAAATTTTCTTTTGACAAAGTTATGATAGAAATTTCTCAACAGCTTCAAGGAACTCCATGGATGAACTAAGCCCCTCCAAATCCAGCAGATTTCCCTTTTTGTCGTGAAATTGGAATAATTCAGTCTCTTCCTCTTCCAGTTCTTCCCGAAACAGATTGGTCTCTGAGGTAGGAATGATGATGATGCGAGGGACTGCATTGCTAATGAGAGAATCCACAACTCCATTCGCTTGACTTCCCTGAGCTGCCATATGGGAGGTACTTGAGTCTCCACTGGTGACACTGCTGCTATTCAATCTGACAGGCAGAGAAGTTGCTCTCAGGGAACTGGTCGTGAGTGCTGCAGAGGGACTGGGTAGGACAGGCTGCCCAAGCACCTTTTCCAAACAGCTGGAGGAGAGTGAAACCTGGAGTGGAGACATAAGATTTAGCATTGTCAGACACCATGTGGCTGTGGACAACAGTATTTGAAATATTCATTGCCACTAGTCAATATTTGAGGCACCAAGCCAATTTTCTAAATACTTGAATCATTAACTTGAAGGAAAATCATGATGTGCTAACATGTACTGCTTGGAAAGCAGAATGTTAAATGGAGCAAAAGAAGACATACTCAAATATCAGCAGAGACTGAAAAGAAAAAAAAGAAGAAAACAAAAGCTCATACTTGTATCTAACTTATTTCATCATTAAATAATGGTATTATTTAATTTTTAACACATCTCAGGTTGTCAGGGTACTAGACTATTGCACTTCTCTCTCTTCTCATGGAAGAAATCTCAGAAAAGAGCCAATTACACTTCATTCTTTATTTTCCTAACATTTTGTAAACCTTGTGACAATCTTTGTCTCTCTCCAAATGGCTCCTGTTACTACCTCAGGGAAGTTGGTGGCCTTGAATTCACACACTGGAAAGTGCTTCCTCCAAGAAAGAAGCAATAAATACTCACTTCGCAAACAATTTCTTATCTGCCTATTTTAGAGAATTCTGATTTCTAACTTGGCTCTGATGGCATGGCCTCTGTGTTCTTTCCATAAGTCTTGTGCACAGTATGCAAATTCAGAGTCAACAAAGTAAGCTTTGAAAGTGCCTGTTAATATTCAAATACACAGGCAAGGGAAGGCATAAGAAATCAGTTTTGGCTTCTTTAAAAAAAATTACAATCAAGGTGAAAAAAACACTGTGTCAAATGGAGAGATAAGCTGGAAGTCCCTCCTTTCTAGGGAAAACCAACATTTAAAGTAAAGTGCAGGTTTTACTTCATTACTCTGTGAATTCCCATAGTTTTGTGTCATTCTACTCCACAAGCAGGAATCATTCACAAATCCCCACTGATAATGACTTCTCCAGCTGCTCTACCTACCAAGTGGAGAGAAGCACACTGTGCTAAAAAATGTGGTTTAAATCAGTGTGACAGAGAAGAAAAGTCCATTCTTCCATATCAAAGGTAATAATAGAATGAAAAAATCCAACTCCAAAACCACTCCTCCCTATTTCAAGTGCTGTTTCCACTGCAACAGGATAGATTTCTTTTGGATGTGGCTTGGTGGGCACAAGACCCACTTAGAAGTTTTTTTAATAGCTTTCACATCAGGTAATTCCCTTGAAACAAAACCTGGATGCAGAGGGGACATTTGACCACTCTCCTTTGAAATCAAGTACCCAAACCCACATTTTAATACTTCCAGAAAAGCCTCTTCACTGCCATGTTAAATTTCCAGGTGTCAGCCTACATCAAATTTGTTACTGTCATAACTGAAGTCATGGGGCTGGATCATATCTTTGTGGCAGCACAGAAAACAGTCACATGCATTTTTATGCTTTGGAATGCACCAAGCCTGAGACACTGGCTGGCTTGTCCACAACTGAGGTTTTTTGAAAGTACTCTAATTGTAATTCAGTCAAAGACGATCCAGTAATGCTATTAAAACCTTAAAATAAATATTAAAAAAATGCATTGGTGCTTCTTTGGGGTTTGTTGGGGTGGTTTTTTTTTTTGTGGTTTTGTTTGAAGATAACTGGGTGGTCTCATTGTGAAACACTCTAACTGAGCTTGACAAATAAATATTTACTCTGATAGTATGAACAGTGATGCATTGCACTGAGCTGCAATGAACACACAAAGGATCTCCACAACACACAGGAGCCTCTGCTGAAAACAGTCAGAAAAGCAAATGAGGCTTGAACATTCAATGTAAATAAACTCCTCATAGTTCAGTGAATGCCACTGAAAGTCTAAAGGGTTATTTATCGAAATAATTCAAGAGATGTCTTTCAAAGGCAAAGTATAGCACATGAGCCTTCTTGCGGGTTACACATTTGCTAAATTCCAGATACAGATATATTTCTTTTAGTACTGAACTGTTTATGCAGACCACCCGAGATTTACTTCCCTTCTCCTTCCTCATGAGACCGAAAGCCAGTGATTCTCCAGAACCTGAAGACAATATCCTTTGCCACTTGGCTACAATCTTGGACACACTTGGCTGCTGACAGAAGGCAGCAGAACTAAGTAGTAGATTTGAGCCCATGTTGCCTGACACCACATTTAAAGCTGCTGTTTTCCTCCAATACTGATCACAACAGTTACAGGAAAAGAACAAGGTTTCTCAGGACTTGATCTTAATGACACACGTAAAAGAAGACAGGACAGAGACATGCAGGAACTGGGTCATTGGGTGGCTGGAAATTTTCAGAGCAGTTTCTGCTTTAAACTATGCTGTCTCTAGAGAATTGTCATCAGATCTGGAAGGGAGCACAGGTGACAGAAGCAGATACTGTAGATGCCCAAGGTGTGGGTGTTCCTCCACATGTACTAGAGTAACCCCATGAAAGGGTGCCTTCATCAAAAAAGGGGGTGCTACTCAATCCAGCCACAGATAGGGAATTGTAAGCCACATCAGTCTTTCCCTGAAAAGGCAGCACTGGTGTATGCCTGACACTGTGCCACCCATACAAGAACTCATTTGGAAACTGGTGTTACAATCTGGCAGAAGCTGACTCATGGGTGCCCTACTGCTCCCATCAGGGAATGGGGTGTTCCTCAACAACAGGACACCAAACCTCAGTGATTTGGCCAACGAGGGAGATGCATCCACAGAGGATGCACTGAGTACTCACCATCTCCTCTGTCAGTGAGGGAAGGGTGGCAGCTGCCAGACTCTCCCACCCTTAGGGAGAAATGGGAGTTTCTTTCTCATCTTCCACCTCAACAAAAATAAAGCATTTTAATGTACACTGCAAAGAAGGAAAAGGGTGGCTTCTATCATGTCAAACTCTGTTTTGCAGACTTGAATTTACTCTAAAAGGAGACTTCCTCAGTATGGACACAAGGACCATGATGGAAGGAACCAAAGCTTGGGTAGATAAACAGGCAAAGAGGCAAAGAACACATCTTCTTAGATCTGATGCTATTGACTATGCCTTAATGCAGCTTCAGAGCTATAGGCACAGCTGGCTTTCCAAAAACAGACAAATATCAGTGAAAAAAGTTAATTAGGCATTATCGGCACTCTCATTTGTCACACACAAAAAAAAAAAAAAAAAAAAGGAAAAAAAAGAAAGGAAGAAAATAAATAACAGCAAGGAGAAAGACGATGTTGGAATCAGTATAAATAAAGCCCACAGATGAAATAGATGGGCATAAAGGCTGAATTATCATTCCAGAGAGGATGTACTGCAGCAACATTAGCACTAAAATGGAGAGTCCTCAGCTCACAGTTTTTTCTATACCTTTTGGGCACTGACTGCATCGTAGCTGCAGGTCTTTGGGAGCAGGTCTCTCTTCTCTTGTTTCAGACTCATGGAGAAAGAATGACTTCGGCGAGGCTGCAGTTTCTCTTGAGCTGGCTCCACAGGGTCGAGCTCCACATTGCTCCAGGTCTAATCACAAATTGACAAAGGATTTCAGACAGTTGCATCCTTTCTGAAATTCTTGTAAGTTCTCAAACTCTAGCAAAACCCATGCACATTCAGAAAATTAAAGCTGTTATAACATAGGTCTCACACTCAAAACTCCCCTGGGGAGAGGCTTTATTTTCAGTCTTGTCACTTATCCTGGACTATTTTTCTTGCTGACCAAAAATAAAACCAACTTGGAAATATTGAAAATTTATTTAAACTCTTTTCACCAAGATGTTTTTCACCCTTTTTTGATCTCATTGCTTATGCTACACTTATACCTGCAGAGCATCTGAATTCCATCTAAAGATGGAAGCCAATACAATCAATCTGTTTAATATGTCATGTGACATTCTGTGTGATCACCAGCTGATACAAAACCCTGGACATGGACAAATCCAAAACCATGTTTGCATACATGCCAGCAAAATATCCAGAACACCAGGGGCTTCTCAATCTGCATGAGCTTGCTGATTCTACAAACCCTCTTTAGTGCATGGGAGACAGTGGGTGGGCTTTGCTCTAATTTTCTAAGAGTATGTCAGTAAAGAAGGACAACTGGGACATTGCAAAAGTGCTGTTCCATTTGCAGGCTTGGGGTGAGGCCATCTGTCATCCCCTACTTTGTGGTGATTTTTTGAGTATCAATGATGAGATCATTCCACTCCAACACCAGCTTTTAGATATGGATAGACAGAGGCCAAACAGGCAGACAGAGCTCCACACAAAGGGGAAGATATGCATAATTCCTCTGCATCACCTTGCTCATATATCTATGTGCAGGCCCCTGTTCATTTCCCCTCACCTGTTGAATAAAACTCCTTCGATGAAATGTTCCTTGATGCAAACCACAAATATGTCTGTTCCTTTCACTAACATGTAGACAACACACAGAAAAAATGTTGGTGGCAACAGCTGCATCTTTTACAGTGTTCCTGGTGTCATTTCTTGCCCATCAAAGTTTTATTGGAGCCTTCCAAAATTTCAGTCAGTCCTGCTATCATGCCAAAGTCATCAAGCTTAGCTTTTATTTCAGCAGCTGCTGTTTCAGCTAAAACCTCTACAGCTGCACTGAGCTGTCAGTTGCCCCAAAGGACAATTGCCTTTGGCTGCATCAAACTCAGCACAGCACAGTGCTGTGCACTGCTAACAGCAAGGGTTTTAAATGAGACTCCTAAGCCAAAGCTGTGCCAAAAGCTGAAGCCTCTTACCATCATTATCCTGTCTATTTAAGCAGCACCCACATAGAAATACATGAAATAACCTGCTAACATGAACAAACCAAAACTGAGTAGTGACCAACAGTGAATAACAGAAAGCTTCTTGGATCAAGATGATGCAGCTGAAATTACCTCATTTGGCATCAAACAAAGGAGTAATGGGAGAAAAATTAGGTTTTTATACATAAAGGTATAAAAGGTACACCTAGGATTTATAATTTTGTGAGAGGTTACTGGTGGCAGCTGTCGCTCTGGGAGGTTTCTGATGCCCAGACTGAGGAGGAGCAGCACAGGGCCCCAGGAGGGCCAGCCCCTGCCCAGACTTTGCCGTGGCTGCCGCTCCCTGAGGAGCCACCTTCCCAGCACCTCTGCAGGCAAAGACAGCTTCTTGTGACTGAGAGAGGCTTGAAGAGTCTCAAGGGATTCTTTTGTTTCTATCTCACTCAGTCACCAGCCTTATTGATGCTTGGGGTATGTTCCTACAAAACACCCCACCATGCTCTAGGGGCAGGAGCCTTTCTCTCCTCATGGTTAAAATCCAGGTAAAGAAGTAAAAAATTTCGCATCTTACAGAAAATGGACTTATTCTAAAATAATAAGAGAGCTTTTGGATAAGTTATAAAACTTTGGATGGAAGATTGTTTTCTTGTCCTCCAGGCCATCGAGCCATCTAAGATAGCCAGTAGTTTGTGACATGGAGTGTCTGACAATGGCTCTTTTTAGTTCACATTAAAGACTTAATCTGAACAACCTTGGTCCCAGCAGGCATCAGAACCACACAGATATGCTGGCCTGAATGGTTTTTCTGATCATAAATCATCATGCATGAACTTCCAGCTTTGCAGAAATTACCTTACATGACCAAAACATTTAGCTACACTCTCCTCCTTCCCTTTTCTGTTCTCTAATTTTGAATGTGTATTTATAGTGTTGCTTATTTAGAGTCTGAGAAATGTTATACTCACTTTCTTTCATGGAAACAAGACAAGACTTACAGCTTCTCCAGTAGAAACGGAGGAAACACAAGTGCTCTTGGTCCTGCCAGCAAGAGAGTGGTGGCTGTAGAGAGAGGTCCTGAACGATGACTCATTTATGGATCCCCTCAGGAGGTCATTCTTCGATATTCGTATCAGGAACCTCAAGCAGGGAACAGCTTTGTGGATGGTTTTTCTGAGGAAAATATGAGAAGAAAAAAAAAGCCAAACCTGTCACACTGAAGAGATGGCTTTGAAATTCATGTGGTGAAAATGCTGTCTCTTTCCATCACCTCAACACAGCTTCTGTTTTGATTAAGGGGTCTTAAAGACTGCATGCAAGCAGCATGGTAGCTGGTGCAAACAGCTCAACAGGCTGAAAAGAAAATAACAGGTTCTTCTGGGCCTTGTGTCGAAACACACACAGAAGAGATGCATAGGTGATAAGAATTGAAAATACCTTGAAAAGTATGATTGCATATGGTTTATTTAAAATTTTAACCCAGAAAATTTCAGGCTAGTTGGTATTAGCCTGTGCAAAAGCACAGAATGAGTGGAAACAAGGAAGAGGAAGAGGGCCAGAAGAATCAGATATTGCTAATTATTTGTGTCATGACTGCTACTGTAAACTCCTCTTGAAAATTAACACTGTATAAGCATTGAGGAGAAGGATGGTCTAGACCCCAAATCTGCCTCATTCATTAAATAATAATCAGTCATGATTGTGTCAGTGTATTTCTCCTGACCCCAACTGTGGCCTTGCATGGAGCAGGTGTTCAAGAGCCTCCCCTGGGCAATGCCAGCTGGTCTTTCTCCTCCCAGGGCAATGCTAGTCAGAACGCTTCACTTGGTGTAAAACCTCCCCAGCACCTCCCAATCCATTAGTTCAGCCCAACAGATGAAGCTAATGGGGACAAAAAACTAAATTAACAAGTCAAGAAGTGAGGCAGCAGCAAGGCATATGACAAGGAACTGATCCAGGGGACCACAGACCACTGGGGGATGTCAGTACATTGACTTTACACCGAGATGCAAGTCAAGCAGATGTATATTGTAAAATCTTTTGCTTCTATAGTTACCAAGTTTATTGAATAACCCGGACATTTTAAATCATTATTTCTGTTCTCACAAAAGATCACTCATGCTAAAATTTCACAGACATGATTCTGGCATTATGAAATGAGGTCACTTGCTTGTAATCAAAAAAAGAAACCCACCACTACCAAACCTCAAAATCTGGCATCATCAACACTCTGAATAGTTCTGCATCTCTTTCTTCTGTAATTTCAAAGGCAAGTGAACTGCAGCTCTGCATCTGCTCTGGAGATGAGGACTGAAAAAGCTGCCTGCACCATCATTCCTGATCCTGCCACAATGCCTGTCAGTGACCAGGCAGAGCCCTCTGAACTGCTTGGGGCAGAAGGCTGCTTCCATGGTGCTGAGTGAAAAAAGATGGTTAATGTTGTGCACAAAATAACAAGTCCTGAGAAAGGGTTTACAGGACACGAGAAAATGCCAAGCCCCTAGAAATTTGCTTTCAGGCTGAAGACCTCAGTCTGGTGCTGAAGAGCAGCTGCCAGCTTTTTTCCCCAGCTAAGCTGAACTACTCCCCTCTGACAAATTCAAGTTTGTGTAAAACACACCATCCCATTTATTAAATGGGATTTGGTGCAGAGGTCTCCTAATGATGGAGATTCAGGAAATAGATGTCTGATGGTGAATTTTCAAGGAAAACATATGAACATTTCTGAATGTCTCGAGGGACGAGATTTTCTATTTTACTAATATTTGGGAGGAGCAATGAGGGACATTTTGCTGTTTGGGATGAAAGTACAGATTTTGAAGGGAGTTTTAATATTGTATGTGTGATTTAAAAGGCATAAACTGAGGTACTTATTTAATGATATTATAATCTGAAATAAGAGTCACCTAAAGCGACTCTCATATCATAGGAGTAATATAGTAATTGCAAACAACTTCTAAAAAAATACTGCAACTCAAAGTTATTTGTGATTATTCATTATTTATGATGTAGGAGTTTTGAACCAATATTTTTTGTGCAGTTCTGCTTTGCTTGGGAGCCAGCTGGAAACATGGAGTTGCAGAATTTCCTGTTTGCTATGAAAGAATGATTCCAAAACCTAAAACTTCCAAAACGTAAGGGAGTTTTTGCAATAACTCTAACACAGCAATGTGTTAGAGTTATTGTGGAACATAGAGATAACACAAAAGTTGTTAAAGATGTGAAAGCTTTCTTCCCCGCAAAAAAGCATTTCACAAATTAAAACTTTGAGTACATTCCTCACTTACATTCGTTTGCTCCTGTGAGTCCTGTTAAGGAGAGGTGTTATTCTCCTTTCTGCTGGTAGGGAATGAGTGGGCAGGGGGGTGGGTAAGTGAGGAGGAATATAACAAACTCTCAAATCAGTTCTTAGAAGCCAAGTGCTAGCACAAAGGTCACTGTTACATTTTCAGCTACATTCACTGTAATGTACTTTTTTTTCTCTGTTGTTTAAGTTAAGGAAACCCCACAAAAAGGCTTGCTTTTGTTGGGATTTTAAGATGTGCAGTGTCAGGAATTCTCAGTGCAAAAAAGCATCTTGTTTTGCTAGTGGATTGAAGTGAATTTGAACACGTTTGATCCTGATTTCTGGATGCCTCTTTCTAGAAAGATTTGGAAAATAACTTAGATGTAATTTGGTTCAGTAGTTCCAATATAAAATGACTAATGATCCCTTGCTCAAGACCTTAACCCTTTGGCCTGAACAGACTGGCCCATTTATCTGTGCTTGAATAAATTACTTTCAAGGCATAATGTGAATAATTAGAAGATTTGGAAATTATCCAGAAACAATAACTTTAGCATACATATTCATTATTCACTGTTTAAGCAAAATTGGTCCTGCCAACATATTTTTACCAACTGACTTATTAGTATACTGTAGGGTTTTTTCAGTTTTGAAACTGCATTCTTGATTCATCACAAGGGACCCAACATTACTTTTTTTCCTGACTGGATTGCTCCCAAGTGCATGAAATGTCTTCCCAAATCCACAACAATTTCTCTTGTAGATAAGTCTAGAAAGTGGGGAAAAAATAAAACAAGATAAAAACAAGATACTTATAAAGAAAATGTCTGACAGCTTGTTGAGGACTCCAGTCTTTTTCTTAACAGTCTTAAGAAGCCAATGCTGATAGGAAAAAGAATGACTGAAGCAGTTCACTGTCACAGAGCCATAGGATGGTGTGGGTTGGAAGGGATCTTGAAGGAGCCTTAAACACCAACCAGTTCCAAGCCTGATGCCATGGGGAGGCACACCTTCCACTAGAGACCAGATTGCTCAAAGCCCTGTCCAACCTGGCCTTGAACACTTCCAAGGAAGGATCCACAGCTTCTCTGGGCAACCTGTTCCTTGCAAAAATAATAAACGGAACACAATAACTTTGGTTCAGAAACAAATAATGGATACTAAACACATCAGCCAGCCATGCAAAGCTTCTTATTCAACTCCTGAAACCCATCAGAAACTAGGCATTCTCCTACTCTAAATTAAAATGCTCTGCTGACTGCAAAAAACTTAGATGGTTTTTGGAGGATGCAAAAAAGGTGTTAGTTATGATAGCAGCCATTTTCAAACAAAATATGTCTCCAAAATGGAGAAGCAGGGATTTGACAGACCAGCCACTCAGTGGATAAGGAGTTGTCTGGGTGGTCACACTCAGAGCTGTGGTCAGTGGCTCAGTGTCCAGGTGGAGCTCAGTGAGAGTGGTGACCTCAGGGGTGGGTGCTGGGACCAGCCCTGTGGAACACCACTGTCAGTGACTGGGACAGTGGGATTGGGAGCACCCTCAGCAGGTTGGTGATGACACCAAGCTGTGTGGTGTGGCTGCCACACTGAGGGGAGGGATGGCATCCAGAGAGACCTGGACAGGCTGGAGAGGGGAGCCCACAGGAACATCAGGAAGTTCAACAAGGCCAAGTGCAGGGTGCTGTGTGTGGGTCAGGGCAATCCCAAGCACAAACACAGGCTGGGCAGAGGATGGACTGGGAGCAGCCCTGCCCAGAAGGACTTGGGGGTGCTGTGCTGATGGGTGAGAGGCTGGACATGATCTGGTAATGTGCACTCACAGCCCAGAAAGCCAAACGTGTCCTGGATCATGTCCTGCATCCAAAGCAGTGTGGGCAGCAGGGGAGGGAGGGGATTCTGCCCCTCTGCTCTGCTCTGGGGAGACCCCACCTGCAGCGCTGCATCAGCTCTGGGATCCCCAGCATAGGAAAGACATGGACCTCTTGGAGCATGTCCAGAGGAGGGCCACACAGATGATCAGAGGGCTGGAGCACCTCTCCTCTGCAGATAGGCTGAGGGAGTTGGGCTGCTCAGCCAGAAAAAGAGAAGGCTCTGGACAGGCCTTACTGCACTTTCAGCTGTAAGGTAGTGCCTTTTACAGCATTACCTGAATGAGGGCTACAGGAAAGGGCATGTAGGGATAGGACAAGGGGGAATGGCTTTAAATTGAAAGAGGGAAGGTTTACATTGGATATTAGGAAGAAATTTACTGTGGTGCTGGTGAGGCACAGGAACAGGCTGCCCAAAGATGCTGTGGATGTCCCATCCCTGGAAGTGTTCAAGGCCAGGTTGGATGAGGTTTTGCACAACCTGGTCTTGTGGAAGGTGTCGCTGCCCATGGTAGGTGGTGAGAACTTGATGATACTTAAAGTCCCTTCCAACCCAAAGCATTCTGTGATTCTATAGAATCATAGTGTGAAAGGTTTTCACCCTTTTGGGGCATCTTTTGACCAGCCTTCTGAAAAAGCTTCACTTTTCTTACAACCACACTGTCATGCATCAGACATCCTAAACAATGAACTCAATTTCCAGATCCTGAGTCTGAGTTGAATTTACCAGCTTTTCCACCTCTTGGGCGAAACAAGACTCATACCAATGACTAACCCTGCCATCTAGTGGTATTTATACATTTATCACATTTACCACCATGGCATCCCTGTGTTTTCTCAGAACTTTCAATACAGCATCACTTTGTGGTAGCTATGCTTTGAAAGGCTTGCAAAAAATTCTACAGGTATGCTGGATAGCAGTTCTGTTAAAAGTATATCCCTTTGGTATAATAAAGTATTTTTTGCTGCCAGTGTCCCAAAAATTTTTTTGTGAAAAAATGCTTCAGCAAACCAAACCTTAAACATAGGTATATAGAGCTGCTTAAATTGGTAAGGATGTGATTTTTTGAGTGTTGCTGGTTGGGACTTTTCTCTAGAGAGTGCTCTGTAGTGGCTGTCTCTGGTATGATGAAAGGTGACCTGAGCATCATTTTCTCCTCCTGTCAGTCATGGTGTTGTACAGCTCCACAGGGCAGAGCAGGGCTCTGAGGGAGAGGAAAGGTGAAGGGAGGGACTGTTCTCTTTTGGCCACTCCCCAGGCCATATCAGGAGCTGCCATGTACCAGATGGGTGTGACCACTGGGAGCCCATCATGGCCTGGTCAGCACAGGAACATGGAACATGCAGTGCACAGGGTGAGGCTGAAGGAACGAGGGTAGTTTGTTCTGTGTAAAAGATCCACATTTTCATGTACAGTTATACACATACCTATGCATTTACTGTACCTGTATCTTGGGTGAATTATTGCATATATGATGGGGTTGTAGATTGCAGAAGCTTTGGCAATAACTGCTGGCACAGATTTGGAATATGGTGTTAGGCTGTTGCCTCGACTAAAACAAAGCAAAAACATTACACACAGCTATGCCATGGATTACATGGATACTACATTACTAAAACATATTACTCTTTAAAATTGGTTTTGTGCTATTGTCTTTTTATAAGAAATACACCTGTAAAGTTGATTCATTCAAATGATTTCTTTGCTCAGATGAAAGGTTTGAATTTGACAGCATGTACTTGGTTTCATTCATTTAGAAAAGATCAAAGACATGCAGCAAGTAATATTAAGATGACTAGGAACACAAAAAATCACCTTCCCTTTTTCTGCAATAGACAAAAAAACCCCCAAAAATACCAAGAACTCTAACAAAAGAACCCCCTTTGTGGCCATCTGGGAAAAGTGAATGATGATAGAAATCAACGATGATGAGAGAAATCAAACCTAAAAAATCTTCCAGCTGCACCATGTGTGCTGCACAGTAATGTGTGTCAGCGCCTCAGTTCTGAACATTGCAGAAGGAGGAGAGGACTGGAAGTGGTTTAAAACCAATATTTTCCTTTAGGCTTTAAGCTCCCACAGTCAATCAGGTGTGACTGTCAGTCAATGTCAGTGCAGCACAAGCTCAGTTAATATCATGGTATCACAAAATGGTTTGGGTTGAAAGACACTTTAAAGATCATCTAGCCCAACCTCTCTGCCATGGGCAAGGACGTCTTTCACTAATGAGCTTGCTCAAGGCCCCATCCAACCTGGCCTTGAAGAGTAGAACGTGCATTGACAACACAGCAGTGTTGTGAACAATGGGTGGAGGAGACAGCAGTGTACGAAAGGAAGGAGGGTATTAGGAGATAAAGGAGGTAATTCCTCCAATTTATACAAAGAAAGCATCACATGGGAGAGAAAATATTGTGTACCAAATATTAAGACTAAAAAGTCATAATAGTTTCAAAATGCATAGACAAATAAGCCCTTTTCTGCTTTATTTACAAGGATATAGTGAAGAATGAGTATCACCTCTAATGTTGTAATTATTTAAGACCCATTCAAAAAGGAGATTTCCCTCATATGGATGATAGTACTAGTCTTATTTGCTTAAGTCCTGCTGCTTGGATTCCTCTTCCACTTACCCTGCCCAGGCAATCAAGGTGACACAAGCATATGGAGACCAGGACAAGACAAACACAATGATGACCACAAAAGCAATTTTTGCCAGCTTCCACTCATTCTTTACGGACTGAGAGATGTAGGATTTCCGGCTGCAGGACCCCAGCTTTTGAACATCTCTGTAAGAGGGGAAAAACACATATTCAGATATTTCAGAAGGACAATGAAAAGCAATACCTCTAACGTGTTCTCAGCAATATGTAAAATGAAGTAAATTTCTTATTTCACCACTCAACTGTTCTTTTCTCCTCTGATATTTAAAAACTCTGGAAGGTAATTAATGTGGTTACAAGTGTTATGGTTGCCTGTGAGACTGAGCCAGATCCCTGGCTACAGGGACTACAGGACAGGACTGCTGTGTCCTCATCCCTAACATAAGGAGGGTGTCAGGTTGCAAAGATACAGAAAGTGGTATCTCTTGCCCTCCATTGCTTTTAGAAATGGAGCAAGAAAAGGCACAGCTGGATGGCAAAATCAAGTCTTAGATATTTTCCTTTTTGACAGAGTAGCAGCTTGCAGAAATTCTAGTTCAGGAGATAACACATGCTGGAATACCCTGACAGCTTTGAGAAACCTGTCCCAAACACTTGCAAGGACATTTTTACTTACCTGCAGATTTATTAAAGAGTATTTTCAGTGGGAGGTAGAACAGGCAGTCCTAGTATTTTTGTCATGAAAAATCAAATTCTCTTCTCACACCAAACACGCTGTATTTTATTTTAAAAACTTTTACATAGTTAGGCATTTTATATTCTTTAGCATAGAAATAACAAATTTTACATGTTAGTGTTGCTAAATGGAGCTACATTTCAGGCTGAATACATTAATTACCAGCCAGCAGATTAACAAAGTCCCTGCTGGCACACTGTAAATATAGAACAGAATCAAAGAAACATAGAATGGCCTGGGTTGGAAGGGAGCCTAAAAATCATCTAGTTCCAATATGCCTGCCATAACCAGAGACACCTTCAGCTAGACCAGGGTGCTCGAAGCTCCATCCAGCCTGGCCTTGCAAAAGGCACAGAAACAGCTTATGTCCACTGTGCTCCACGGGTGTACAAGGCATCATTATTTTAAGGATGCATTTCTTCTCTTGCTGTCAAGGATACATACACAACGCACAATAAAAAACCAAGACAAAGGCAAAATAAGAGTGTTCAGAAAGAACTTCATTTTAGGTGTATATAAATGCACTTTTAAAAGTGGAATTTAGGCTTATGAAGCCAAATGATTTCAACAAGTGCCTGCCCACAAGAGCAGAGAAAAGCCATCAGAACTGATGACACAGTTGAGCAGCAGGAAGGACTCACAGCAGCAGCTAGTGTTGGATCAGACCAAAGATAAGCCATGTGCTCATTAGCAGAAAAATAACAGATAGAATGATGTTAGTTTACAGATCTAGCACCCTGCTGATTTTCATTTCAAATACAGGCCAAAAAAATTTTTGGGAAAAACATATGAGCAAGCATAGCCAAATATTGTGCATGTAGTTGTGATGCTTGAGTGAAGTGTGATGGCTTTTGGGATGCCTGCCTTAAATAAAACTGTCAAAAAATATGAGGACTGCTTTGTTTACAGAGCTGCTCAAAGGCAGATGATTCCCCTTTTGCTACATGTTTTTTATTATCCCTTGAGGCTGAAAACTGCTGGAATACACAAGGACATTGTTTCTTGTAGTACAAATCTGAAATACTAATAACTCAATCCAAGTATCTGACATACTATTAATTACTACAGTGGAATAAGATTAGAACCACCAGAGACGACTTCTACTCTGAAATTCATACATCCATTCCAGTTTTAAATTGGCAAAAAAATAGTTCTCCTGTTGCAGCTGTCAATTTCAATTCAGACTAATTTTTGATGCAGATTTTTCTGCAGCTAAAGAAATTGAGAAAATATTCTGTTACACAAAAAGGGATATGCACTTCTTTCAGCTAGATTGCTTACCTGCCAGTACGCCTTATGGCCAGGAACATTGATAAATAGCAGTGGAATATTATTGCCAGGGGGATAAAAAACACGCAGCAGCATAAAATCATGGTGTAGCTTCTGTTTGCAGGGGAGTAGGTTACATAGTCCCATGTGCAGGATATCATCAAGCCCTCAGGCACATAGGAACCTATGGAATACATGGAACATGTTATTCACACATGCACCCCAAGTTAGAGCAGGTGCTGATCCAGCTACTAAGCACTTAAAATAAACTCTGTCCTGTATCCATGGCCTTCAAGAGCTGTGTCAGCCAAACTGCACATCATATATGTAGTCTGAGAAGTGAGTGCCCATGTGGAGAGGATGTCCTGACTACAGAACTCTCAGGTACACACCTAATACTCCATCTGTTGGTTGATGTGTTTCTTTAACACACCCTGGGTGTAGGGGGGCAGAGGGTTTGTGCAGTGCAGTAGGTGCAGATGTGTGCTACAACAACAAACCATCGGGTGGTGGCAGGGCATCCTCACGAGCACTGATAAGAAAACTCATTGTTTTACACCCCAAGCAAGACTAAAAAGAGCACACAGGGAATGGTAGGAGAGAGAGAGCAGACAACATACTCCAGCCAAGGAGCGGAGCCACGCTCCATCCCAGCGAGTAGAGCCACACCGCGGCGATGATCTGCAAGGTGCGTCTCTTGGACGTCCACTGGATGGACTGCAGGGGCTTTGTGATCACCAGGTAGCGGTCAACAGAGATGGCCAACAGAGTCATCATCGAGGTTATCCCAAAGAGAGCCCCGCAGAAAGCATACAAGTTACAGCCTGGAGAAGGAAATGGCAGCGTCAGGGGCTTTCTTGAAAAGAGGCATGCTTTCAGAGCTCATAATAATAAATCTCCCTGGTTTTTTTTACTTGCTGAGGTCTTCTCTCTCAGTAGAAGTACTTTCTTAGCTTCACATTTTCATAGTTATTAAGTGCTTATTAGAAAAGCATAAATATAAATAAAATACAAATATAAGTATTTAAATGAGTCCTGTTTCACTGCAGGCTGCAACTGGGAATGTTTTGTCAATGGAAAACTGCCTCAAAGAAAATCCAATGTAATTACAGTTATATTTTCCTGGACTGTTGCCCAATAAATTGATCTTAACATGCTGCAGCAGACATCTGTCTGTTAATGATGGATGGGTGGTTCAAGAAATGACTTTGGTTTATATGGCTTAAAAATGCAGAAATGGTTTAAATTTGGTGACTAAGAGACCAACTGTAAAACATAGCTCCAACTCCTCTATTTAATGGCAGTACTTTTTAAAAGAACTGACATTTTTTTTGAAACAGACTTCTCAACCCCCTCTGCATTCAGGCATTGCAGTACCAGATGGGAAAAGTTACATTGAATTTAATGGAGCAACCTGTGTGGAAAGATCATCCTTTTTTTGAAATCTTGCATTGCCCCATGTGGTTATAGACAAGAGCCCACCAGGAGTGACAGGCAGCAAAACCACCAGATCCATCCTTAAAGCAGAATTGTCTATACAAGTAACTTGCAACCAAGGACCAAATCCTACTCGACCCAGATCAAATTCTTCATTTGTGACAGCATGGTAATTTTCACTGGTTTTATCAAAGGGGATAAGTATTACTAAAAGTATCTTCAAATAAAGGCAGAGTCCCTTCTGTGCTGCTGAACAGTACATGGTCGCTGGGCTTGCTCCACCATTGTACAGCCACCAGTGGGTGCAGGTTTTCATCCATAATATGATGAGGAGCACCAACCAGCATTGAGCCTTCTGAGGTTCTTGCTATACTCACATTTCAGCCTTAATTTCAGCATAGATCTTTTCTTTCTTGCAGTTGGAAAGAGAGAGGCTTGAATTTGCTGAGTCCTCAAACTCATTATTGTTATTTAAATCTCTTAATTAAATATGAGATTCCTAGAAGTGTGCCAAAGTATATCAACATACATTTCTAAATAAAAGTATTATCTAATAGAAAAAACTATTTACAACTTACTGAAACTTTTCTACCTATTTTCAGCCATGACACCTCCCTTACAAGCTAAAGGGTGACATGATTACATGTGAATCTTGACTCCTTCCCTTCCAAAATATGTAAGATAAAAGAATCACAGCTGTAATACAAAACAGGTGACACCACACTGACTGACGATGTCTGGGGCTGTGACTCGAGAGACTTGTGCTGCTCTAGCCATGTCACAAACCAAGGCTGTTGTGGCTGAAACAGGGTGCAGGCAGCGTAAAGCTGGCAAGGTGTGAATTAGTGGTGAAAAGTACCTATGTCTCCAAGTATCCATTCTCTGTGCAAGCTGTTGACAAAGCATATGGGTGCCTGAGAAGCCGACATCAGGAAGTCACTCACAGCTAAATTCATTATAAAGTAGTTTTGGGAAGTCCTCAGCTTCTTGTTGCTTAAAAACATGAGAAATACATAGTTTTAAAAAGACAAAGTGGAAAGTTAACTTTATAACTTTGCTTACTAGCATAAATATATACTGTCCAGGTTGAAATTGATGGTTACTTACAGTGAATCAATTGCTAATCATCAGTCAATTACTGCAGCTACAGCTGTAGTCATTTCAAAATGATTGAAAAGACCAGGAGCCATAAAATAGATTGTTTCCTCTTCAAGCTAAGGAGAGTTTCAGCTGTCTTGATAAATATGGATTTGTTCAGAAGAGCAGTTCCCTAGGAGTGCTGTGATATTGATTGTGCCTTGCACTGCACATGAGGAAGATCTGAAGAAAGTTACAGAGCCAAAGGATCGGCTTCTGGTGGTACTTTAATAACTGCTGACCTGAGGTGGTGTGCTGACACAGTTGGCCTGACACACCACTAGCTAAGTGACCTTTTGCAAAGTGCTACAGCATAAGCAGAGCCCACAGATTTGGAGAAAGAGATTTGCTTTTGCTTATATATATCTCATAACAGAGAATGAAACCAGTTGCAGATGAGGAGGCAACATTAAACACCACAACAAGGAGTGTGAAAGCAGAGGTCTGCAAGCAAAGCTTATCCAAGGAAAACAACTGAGACATTTCTGATGTGCTTTGCAATATCAATATTTGCAGCTAACATGAATTTCTTTCCTCCTGCTGATAAATACTGAAAAAGAAAGTGAGAAAGACATCTCAGTGCTGCTGCAATTCTAGTAAATCCTTGGGTCTCATAACTGTCAGCAAAAACAAGGTAAGAGAGAGAGCAGAGTTCATACATTCCCAGGTGCTAATCTGCCTGTGCAGATATTCCTACTTTGACAATTGAATGCTTTTATTACACCAGTTAAACCACACACATTTCAAGACAAATACAAAGCTTGTATTTAATTTTAAAAAGTCATGAAGTTATCTACAGTTGCGGGGAATTAATTTTCTCTAAATCATATTAGAAGCTGGTTAGTCAAAATAACTAATTTAATTGTCCTAACCATTTAGGAATAGGAAACTAATGCTTGGTTCATGACCCCACTGGGGTCTCTAGCATTGTAAGGCCTTGCTGCATCACCATGCATAATGACAGCAAGTAGTGAATGCAGAGGATTTTGAAATCCATCATCACATTGTGGGACAGAGGACAGATGTTTCTTTTTTCCATGAGATTTTTGCATACTGTAGCTGCAGTAGCTTTGGCGGCCTATTACTCTGCCAAGAGAGCACAAAAACTGACAGAAATCCTATGATCTGCCTGAAGTAGGAAATACACTGGTGGCATGAGCTCATTTCATGTAGCAGGTTGCATTCTTGGTCCTTTCAGGACCGCTGGGCTCCTGGGAAGAGTGTCACTGTTTGTCAAACATTTGTGCAAATGCTACAGGGTAAGTGAAGAAGTCTGCAGCTGCAAGACTGTGGTTTCTGTCACTAGAAGCATTAAACCATTCTTTAAACTTTCAATTGGAAATTGTTTATAGAACAAGGTATTATTTTCTCATTTTGATTCTTTAAACGACCAGGAATTTACACTGAGGTTATCAATACGCACATGGATGTGTTTTCATCTGTGTAGGGTTGCCTTCTCCTCTCTTTCCCCCCACATTTATTGCCATTAGATTTAACCCACATGGAAAGCAATGCAGAAGTCTGCACATGGGTATAGGTGAAACTCAGATCAACCACAAAAGGAATTTTTGTACCTGTAAAATGCGTAGAGGACTAGGAGGTTTCCGATGATGCCGATGGAGCCAATAATGAGCACACACGTTCCTACGGTGTAAAGAACATGGCTAGGGATCTCTGCCTTGGTCACAGAATGTGGCTGGGTACTCATGTTCAAACCCTGAATGGAAAACAGAGGAAAAGGAAAGGTTAGCCCATTTGGGACCCTTAGTCCATGGAACACATGCTCAGGCAGCTGGTATTCACTTCCACAGCTCGTGCAAATGAAATACACTCTTGAGTTCTTTTCACATTCCCTGTAATCAAGTTTCCCTCAGGTAACTTTCCTAATTTTGACAGTAGACATTTATCTTAAGACAAGAGCAACAGAGAAAGCAGACTGGAAAAGACAACTAAGGAAGTTATGATGATGTGAAAAAGGCAAAGAAGCATGAGCATAAAACTCGATCTGGCTAACTGCTGCACTCTGGGGCACAGAGCTGGCTGACAACACAGACTGACAGCAAGAAATAGTTGTCACAGTTTGGTTTTTCCAGGAACAATGGCATCAAATCCCGCTCTTACAAACATTAAATGCCCTGGGTCTCCCCAGGTTCATTGTACACTAACTCGGTGCTACAAAACCTGGGAATTCTCCATGCAAAAGGGGGGAGATGAGAGGTATAATAGCAGCACTAGCACTGCCTGTGTAAGAAAACATACATTAAATAGTCTTGACACCTTTTTCACTGCCCTATCTTCATCACATGAATAGGTTCCCTCTGTAATTTTTTTTTAAAAATCAAATTCAGATTTACCACTGGCTACATTCAGCAGCAAGGCAGCCTACAGCTAATTCACTCAGTTCACATTAGCATTAGCAATGAGAAGAGTTCAAATTGCCTTGTGGAGATTCTTATTTACCAAGTCACAAGCAGCTAAGCCTCACACTTACAAACAGACCTGGAGAGCTGAGTCAAAGGTGTGACACCTTCCCACAGCTGGGCACCTGCTTCACTTCATCCCTTCTCCACTGCACAACTCAGCAATGTGTGGAGTGTGTGATAAGGCTGATTTTGACCTGTGAGAGAGGAGCTGGGTGACAGAACAGGTTAATATAACTACGTGATGACAACCACTTGTAGTATTTAAGCAGCCATTTTAAAAATGATGAGTACACCCTTTCTTTCCCGTAGCTACCTCCTAATCTCCTGTACTGCTGCTTCTCCTTTCTGCCTTGTATTCCTCACTCATCTGTGAAGTGCACAGAGTACAGCACCCTCCCTGTACAACGTCCTAGTTGAGGGCATTATCCCCCCAGCTCTGCAACCCTCCTGGGGCACGCCCTGGGGAGGCTGCATTTGGCAATAGGGAGGGCATTGTGAAGTGCACTGCACATCCTGAGCATCCACACAGCAGCAGGTCTGGGGCAGAAATGCTGACAGCAAAGCTCCCTGGACTGGAGTGATGTAGTAAAAAGCACAAAAACTATGGCTTCAAAGCAGGAAGGTGCTTTCAAGCCTTCTCAGTTGTCTGACAGATTCTACCCTTGACAGGATGGCTACTGCCTGTATGGCACTTCACCATACACAGAGATCACATCGCTCAAAACGTAGGAAGAAATGGAAGAGAGCATCTGCTGGTGCTGGTTGCACCAGGGCAGTGGGACTGTTATTTCCAGTGCTTAGGCAGCAATAAAAAATGCCACCCTGTGTAGGATTTAACCTTGAGAAAGGTGTGAGAGGTTGTGTTAGAGCAGGCAGAGCACAGTGAGGTGGTCCAGCAAAGAAAGCAGTCACGGCTGTTTGGTGGCACCAGGCACTGTGCTCTCAGAGCAGGGCTGCCTGGGCATGCAAGTTAAGCATGGTAATGCCTCTCCTTCTCTCTCAAACCCAATAATCTCTGCTCTGTGTGTGTGTGCACTGAATTGTAACCCTGCCACATTTCTGGTAATGCATACCAAAGAAGCTAAACTGGGGAGAAAGGAAAAGGCTTCATTTTTTTTCTTATTTTCCAGCTTATCTGTTAGGCATGCCAAGGATTTGCTTCTACCTAGAGGTTTATTATATAGAGGGCTATTATATAAATGTAATTCAGGGCAAGCAGTACTTGCCTGTCATATGATTTATGTTTTACTTAACATATGGGAATTCACTGTTGCAGAAATTCATTTGAGAAACAGACTACAAATTTCACACCCAAAGGTGTCTCACCTTATCTCTGTGCTGAAGAGAAGCTGACTAGAACATTTTGGCCTCATTTACTCATTTGCGTGTGGTGAGCTGTGTCAGAAGCTGAAAAACATCTCGCATGACATTTGTTAACTCAGCTTACAGTTTGCTGGCAATACTGGATGAAATATAAACTATTGATGCTTACAGAGTGGAATCTGGAAAGCAATAAATAGCAGGGATTACACAGAGCCTTCCATCTCAGTGAGAAGTTAAAGTGAGGGATGTTCAGATTACACAGGCTTTGGATCTTTCCTCCGGGGAGTCCATGAAATACCATGGCCACTTCTGCTCCAATGTTAACAGCAGTCAGATAGCTTTCAGATCTGAATGGAAAGACAGCTACTCATTCCCTCTGCTGGTGTTTCCCTGAGAGAGCAGGATGTGGCAGGCAGCCAAGCTGAATTAAATGGGGCAAGATGACAAAGACCGAGAGCCATTTATAACACTGTCCTTTGAATCTGAGAGGAAAAATGTGCATATCTATGTGTGTGGGTATAGATATATTTCAACAGAAAACCTAACTTGGATGAAAAATAATTTCATTAAACTGGTGGAAAATTTCTAAATAATACAGGCTAAACCAGTACAAATAGTTGGAGGCTTATCAAGGAGAATAAATACCTCATTTTACTCACATAATGTATTTCAGCAATTTGGCATATTTTCACAGTAGAAAAATTTAAATTTAAAGATTCAAATACTCTTAAGGTTAAGAATTAAAAATCCACTATGGTGAACAAATGCTGCTTTTCTAATACAGACCCATCTTCCAGACAGCATAATATCCAGCTGGAGGCAAGTAGCACTATGACTAAGGTTTTAGGATATTAATTAAATTTAGGCTTTTTCTCTTTTCTTACAGCATCAACTCTGAGAAACTGGCCTTTTAGCAGTTTTAATTAACAAGATAAATATTTGTCAATGTAAATATTTTACCATATAAAGGTGAGAGCTAGAAATATAAAAAAGAAATTACAAGCTTGGGGATGAGCTTTAAGGAGAAGTTGGTTTTTTTGCATATCTTCTCAAAAGCTGTTACTACTCTATGTATTTCTTTTTTGTACTTTTAGTTTTCCAAAACTAGTAAGAATAAAATGAAACTATAGAAGAATATCCCAGGCTACTATGGGTGTTTTAACCCAAGAAAACTCAAATAACTATTACAAATCTTTCCAGATAACTTGGTAAGCAGGATGGCAGCTACATAGAGCGGGTTGCATTCACTACAGACACTGATGAGTCTTACTGTGTTATGTCCATATTGGCCCCCCTTAGCACCAAAATTATGTATCAAATGGTCAATGACAGCTGCCATGAATCAGCAAAAGATTAGTTTGTGCTGTGGAGAAGGTCCTGCCTTTTAGGCTTGGTAAAGAACAGATTTTATATCCATCTCATGTCACCAAGATATACTGTGCAATACTTTGACTTGATACTTTAGCCTGATTACTTCTATTTTATTAACTCCAAATTTAGACCTCTTGAGAATGTAACTGAAAAAGAAAAGTTTAAAAAATTAAAAGATGCATTGGGAGAAGTTCTCCTTCAGCTGTTTCATACTGTTATGGTGATGTACAGCTGACCTGGATTCAACACACCTATCTCAACTGTATTTATGGATGCTCAGTATCATCACAGCCTTGCAATGTAGAGTGAAAAGCCTGTTCTGTATAAGAGTTAGTCTTGCTCCTTCTCTTTAAGGATGTGATTTAACATAATGATAATTATGTTAATTATTCCATTAACATTCAATTTTACTCAATTAATATACTGAATATTTAATGGGTGAACCAAGTTTTCAAGTGCTTACTTGAAATGAGTTCACTGGTTCATTTATCCCCCAGACTCGCTTTGCCTCCTTCCATATTTTGGTCCTGGGACAGGATCCTGAGCACTCTGCTGAAGACACATGTATTTCCTGAGTGAGCATTTCAAAGGCACCATCCAGAATGACCTGATTGTTTAGGTCAAAAATTCAAATGTAAACAAGCAGCCCATGAAGATGCCAGTAATTGCACTGGGGCCAGCTTCTGCCATACTTGCCAAGCCTGTGCTCGCTCTGACTCCTTCTGAATTAATGCTACAATATTTTGCATTTTGACTCTATGAGCTGTTGGAGGACTTCACAACTCACATAAATTATGATGTGGTCTTACCCTTATATATGAAGTGACTACAACATCAAAACACTGTCACCTACGTGGCTGCTTGGAGGGCTTTCCTGGCAGTGTAGCTAACAGATCTTCAGGCAAATGGACAGTAAACAATTAACAGCTGTCCCTCAACTATCTGGCAAAAGAAGCAGGCACCAGATAGAAAAATAAACTTTCTCCCAAAATAAAGATGCAAAACATGAAACAGATGAGGAAAGTCATTCTAGGAAAGCTTTTGTAATTTGATTTTTAGTGATAAAATGACGGCTAAATGATTACAACCATCTGTTTCTGCTTTTCAGATGCTAAGATGAATAAAGGAGACAAGATTAATTATACACAGAAGAAAAAAAATTGTTGTTAAAAAAAGAGGACAAGAGCAGGTCCCCCCTCAATGGGTAGAGGTAGAAAATTGACTGAAATGGTTGTATGATTTGCATTAGGTGGATGTAAGATTATCCAAAGCTTTGTTCACCCTCTGGTTTTGCTCACGGGTGCAAGCTCATCTTGTGGAAATGATTTACACTGAAATGAGCTTAAGGAAGGGCTTGCTTACATGGAGGATTAATGTGCACTAACAAGGGAATAAATTAACAACATAGCAGCCTCCCTATGTTGAACTGCTGATTCACAACACAGAAGTTTGATTTGCTGTTCAAAATCTTGTCTATGCTGTCACACCTGAAAATTTTAAAGAAAAATACTAAACAATGTTATGTATGTTAGCTGAGATTGGAGAAATCTGAGCGTGCTAGCTAGCAGATAGTACTTGCCAAGTTCCTTATCATTTCACTGATAGTCCATATAATCCAGGTAATTTCAGTATGAAGCACCATCTGGTTTGAAATTACAACAAAAGTTGGGGCTTAATGAAATATCTTGTACATAGGAACTCCTGAAGCAGCAAACAGAAAGTCATTGCTGTGCAAAGTCTATAATAAAACTAGTGATCCTCAGATATTTTACAAAAAATGACGTATTTAAAATGAAGATTTTTAGAAAATATTGTTAATATCTTTGGGCTTTTAAAAAAACCTCAAACAAAATCAAGACAACAACTTTGATTGTTCTAGATGACAGTACTTTGTTCCAATACCACACAGTAATGTCAGATTAATTTGGTTCTCAGAAAGTCAAATCAAACTGTGATCATCCACATGTGGAGAAGTTGCTTTCCTTATCAGCCTCTGGGTGACACTCCTCTTCCACACTTGTTCAAGTCAGTTCACATGCCAAAACCAGGAGCACTCAAACACATTTACAGCATGCATTTCATCAAAATGAAAATTGGTTTAGCAAGTGGACTTCAATGCATGTGACTTCCATGCAGTCCATCCAAAAGTCACAAAGAAGAACAGAAACTGCCTGTGTATAACAGGGCAAGGAGCAAAGTCAGGCATCTGCCCAGACCAGGCACGTGTTCACACAGACTGTCATCATAAATGTTTGGGAAAACCTTGAGAATTTTTTCCTACAATAAAGAACGTATCTAGTTGATTCCATTCCAGCAATTTGCTTCTGGGCTTTTGGCCAGTTACAAAAAAGCACTGGATTTCAGGACTCATTTATATCCTTAAGATCTCATGTTTAGCCTCTGCTTTGATGAGATGCTTTCAGACCCTTAATATCTGTGCTTCAGCTTCTTGTAAGCAATCTAATGAGGCATGGCTGGGGATAGCAGAAATAAACCTTGACCCCCCCCTCCCAAAAACTCCAAAACCATCAAAACTTCATCAAGTTCTCAATACAAGAATAAATCAGATAGATACTTAAAGCAGGTATAGTCAGATTTTTGCATATCCAGCCTAATGAGTCAGTAAAAGCAATAGATATTAATAATGCAGATGTTTTCTAAATTGATGATATTATGTTATATTAAAATGATAACATAGCAATCAGTAGGAAACAATGAGACTTAATTTAATTTTAAATATCTGTCTGCTAGTTACAAAGCTCTCAAAGAGCATATTTTCTTCTCTCTAGAGACTGACTAAAAGAACTTTAAAATGTAGAGCCTTTTCTGGAAAGCACAGAGACATTGCTTTCTATGTACATCTTCAGCTACACTACTGAAATCAGTGATAAAAGACATATTTGTTTGTCAGAGCACAAAAGAAAAAAAATCCAACCCCAAATATCTGCCCAGCTGAAAAACAGACTTGTGTTCCAGCTCGTGTGCTCTCTCCATGGCTTGGGCAGGGATTGGGAAACATGAGGGATTACCCAATGTTCTATAAGTGTTTTTATGGAGCATGCCTGCACAGCCCAGCCTTACTTTGTGGGAAAGACCTGCCAAATCACTAGCACTTGGTTTCCTTTCCTGAATCCATGCCACTAAAATCAAACCTTGAGGCAATGGACTTTAATTTCAAGACTTGAAAATTTTAAGCCAAGGCACCAAAGGCATGTTTCCTGAGAACATTTCTGTTCCAGTATTAGTGCACTTGTATAATCCAGACAGGTAACATGAACAAGGTCTTCACAACATTTTCCGCTACACAAATTTTATGTTCTATTTAAATGCATCCAGTTCTAGTCTTAAGCATAAAAGAACCAAATTCTACCATGAATTACAAATTTTTGAAAAACAAGCAAATAGGAACCCACTACCAGAAGCTGCTCACACTCAATTGAGTTGGGGGCTCAGTCCATCTTTCCACTATCATCTCTCACAGGCTTGCATGCCAGCACAGACAGTTCCTTAATGTGACCCCTGAGACACTCACCATATTGTCCCCTTGGCCATAAATGACATCAGAACTATCTGATGCTCTGTCCAAATGCACCTCAAATCACAGCCCAAGCTGCACACGCTCGGGCAGGCAGCACACTGAACAAATCTAATCAATGCTGACACTGCATCAAAATTAGCTGGACTATCACAGCTCAGGGCATATTTGTTTGGCCACGAGGGAACAGATGACTGCTAGCACAGTGCAACAACAAAGCAGTAGGCAGAAATCTCAGGACATATATTTATTTTATAGCCTTGGAGCATGTTAGTTGAAAACATGGATGGTCAGAACATGATATGCTGGTTAAGTCCTTCAATATAAGAAATTTAGCAGTCATCATCAGCAAATATTTGTTTTAGTCTTATTATGTAGCATATTTTCATACATTATTTTTCTCCTTGTGAGCATCCTGCTGCTGACTGGAGTTCTTTAATAATCATACAAAGTTCACCTAAAAAAGAAATCTCATTATTCTATGTTTGCCACCCCGTGGTGAGTGTTTTGAACTCACTTTTCTTTGTAACCTTTGGGGATAAATTGGGCTCTCTCCCTGCTCTGCCTCCTTTGAGCTCCTGTAGCTCATCTTGCTCTGTTTCACTCATCCCAGGCTACCAGGTGATGGCTGTTCCCCTTTCATCAGCCACAGATGTCTCATACCAGGATGCTGCTGCTCCAGCCCGCCCACCAGGGGTCAAAAGCCATTTCATCAGCTGCCACTACTGACAAGGCAATGCCACAGCACCCATGGTCCACCTGGAACACTCCCTCTCCCACTCCATCAGCCCCAGCAGCACGAGCTCAGCTCCCAAGTGAGGCTCACATTACTGGATTTAACAGAAGTACATGGTGAAATGTCTGCCTGTCCACAGCTGTTGGCAACACACTGAAATTCTGATCTCTGCCAGTGGTTTCAGAGATTTCAACATATACTCTGGCTTCTGTTCAGCTGAATTTCTGTATTTTAATTTAAAAAAAATTCTTCCTTACTATTGACAGCTGAAAGCACATCCTTCACCAGCCACCTCTGTGCTTATGCACCTTGTCTAGACATTAGTAGTCTTTTCATTCCACTATTCAGCTTCTTGGGGAGACCCACTCAACTGCTACTGGAAGGTTTGGGCATGGAAACTGCTCTGAGAAAAGTGCCCTGCAGTTAAAATAGATCCCATGAAATGCTGTTCTTATTTTTAAGGACTGTGGGAAAAAATCCCACCAGCTGACACTGACTTTTCAAAGGCTGATTACAAAATGAAAGCACATCCCAATAAATCAGCCAAGGCAAGATGTTAACAACTTCTACTAGTCCCATACGGTGTTTCTAATGTTACTTTTTAAAATACAAACAGCTAATAATTTTCACCAATATAGTCATTTGGTTCCTGCTGGATTCTCTGCTCTAGACTTCTTCACCTATAAAGAACTGTGGTGAATGATGAAGAAAATACAATATTATAATAATAATAGTAGAATTACACTTCTTTAGCTGCATTACAATGAAGCTTCTTTACAATTTTACTACCTAGGCATAAAGAACTGTAGATTTCCATCTCTACTTTTTACTATTTGTAAAAACACCATTTTTTATTTCTGCAGGAAATAGTCATAGCTGAAGACCTGAAACTAGAGACATTCTTCACCAACTAGGTAATTGGGCTATGGTAATTTCCATATTTCAAAAAAAAATTTTGGTCATGTGTGGCAGGGGTGAGGGTGGAAGGCAACCAAACTTCTTGATGCCATTTGGTCATCCTGTCATGTACATCTGGGAACATGAAAACTGCTAAAAGTAGTCAGACCAGAGCCCCATCATCTCCTGTGTCTCACACCTGGCAGTCTGGCAACAGACGCTTTTAAGAGGAAGGAATGTATGATGTTAGTATAAACACTGTAGCATTCATTTTCTGTTTAGATCAAAGAATTGTCTCATCTCTCTAAACTGAAGATTATTCCATATTATATCTGCTTGTGTATGTTTAATATTCCTCTATGCATGGAAGGTGGGGTGTGCAGAAGCCAGACACTTCCCTGAGGTGCACAGGGAATGAACATAATGTCAAAATGTTGAAGTGAACTGTGCTTGGAGCAGGTGGTAGGACTTGACAACCACTCTTCCAACATAAAATATTCCATGATGCCAGCAATAAAACCTTCAAAACTCACAGTTAATAAATAAGGGTTAAAGCCATAAGTGAAATAAAATATGATTTCAATTACTTGAGGACGCGTATTCTGTCTCAGTAAATTGAAAATCTTCCTACCTACCTTTTGTTACTTTCACAGGAAACTGGGGACATATAGAGCCAAATAAACCTAAATGCTGTTTTACAGCCAGAACCTTAAGATACTTTCAATTGATAATCTTTGCAGAGACAATATTTCTTGCATGGGGAGGCTGCAGTTAAGTGCTCCACTTCATTTGCAACTTTTTTTGCTATTGTAGCTTTAAATCCCACATTAAAAGAAAGATTTCCAGAGGTCTTAGGCACTTCACAGCTATTGATTGCACTGCTGGCAAAACACCTACTGTTTTCCATCAGTGCTGAAAATACTCCCTGGTTTATCTGCACTGTTAGGTGCCCAAGCATCATGAAAATCTGCCTTTGAAGTATTTTATGATTAATTTTAGAGAATTTTAGGGATGATGCAGTTATTTTAATGCAGTCCCTTCATTTAATTCTACAGGCCGCTTTTCAAGACTCTACAAAAACTAACAAAAATTTTAGCTCATCTACATTAGGAAACATCATCTTCCTCTCACCCTCATGATAATCTCTGGATGTGGGGTACATTTGAAGCATCTCCGACATTTTCTCTGCAACATCAGCTTGGAATTAGGATAAAGTACCAGAACAGAAAATCTCAGCACAAGGCAGCTCACTTTTCTGATTTAAGAAGAAAAGTGCCATTTACAAAAAAGAACATTTATGTTAAAAAGCATATAAAAAAACCTTCATATTAAAAAACATATAAAAATGTCAGCCAAGTAATATGTATCAGAGAATCTCAAGAAACAAACAGAAGTCTAACAAAGCACTGTGTGTCTGCTTCAACACATGTCCATACTGGATCTGAGTTCACACTGGACCTGTGTGAGTTCACACCCTGGAAAAGCATTGCATCAAAGAGCATCTCTCAATGGAAAAACAGCTAAAGGAACAATTTCCCCACAACAGCTGTGGGGGTAAGAGAGATATTTGAGTTTTCTCCAGGAGTAAAAGCCCACTGAACACAAATAGTTACTATTAGTTGCAAAATTGCATTGAACTTGAGCAAAAGTTTGTTGCTACTAGTTTTGTTGTACCAAACACTGAGCTAATGACAGAGTGCAAAGCAATTTGAGAAGTACTGATTCTAAATACAAAATAATTCTGTTACAAATGGGTTTAAGTTTTTTTGAAGCATTACCCAGGACACCATCAGACTGCTACCTCCTGTGCTGTGGAGGAGAGATGGCAAACACTGCAGATCTTGCAGCCCTCCAGCATTCTAGCCACACTGCCTTCCCTCACCACCTGCTTGAAGAGTAACTGACTGGGACTTACCTACAGCAGTGCCACTGGAGTTTTCCAAAGTGCCAGCATTGATCCACTAAGAGTCTCCCTGGTGCTCCTGAAGTCACCTTCATTTGCTATCACTCAACTGGGGTGCAATGGTCTCTGCAGCACCACGGAGCGAGGGACCTCTTATGGCAGCGACTGCACGATGACAACACTGCATGTTTCTAAGCCATGCTAACCCTTTCATATTAAAGTCAATTACATCATTTGAGTACTTGCACATCATTTGAGTATCTTGCACTTGTAGCAAAAGATATCAGGTGTATAAGAAACTATGCATATTTTTCTTTCTGAACAAAAGGCAAGTAATTTATTGAGCACGATATTATTGGTTGCAGAAAGTTCTATGAAAGTACTTGGTACTTTTTTAAAATTCAAATCCAAACCATTTTCATTCTCCCCTGAAATCAAGTCTTTTTTTAGGCATTGCTAACTTTGCAAAGCACAAAGTGAGCTCTTCCCTGTTGCTTTAGGAGGTTTAGATTAACTGGAGCTGTATAAATGTTGCCCTTTATATCATGCAGCCAGCGAGGGCTTGGTTTCACCTACTCAGTCATTTCACTGGCAGCACAGCTGTGCTGGTGGCAGTGAGTCCAGAAGGACCAGCAAAAATCAGAACAGTCCATCTCCCTATTTCTTGGGCTTTCTGCTTAGGATACATTTGAACTTAGCAAAAGCTGTCAAACAAAGCTGCTGATACCATTCCCCGGGCTGTTGTCAGCAGGATCAGCTGGTATCTCCCAACTCAGCCCTCGCTGTAACAGGCTGACCCAGGCACACAGGGTGATCCAGCTGCACAGTAGCCCCAGGCTGTATCCTTGAACCATGCCCTGCATTCTGCATGTGCCCCATCACATGTTCAGGTACTGACTACCGTCTGTACCAGGCATTTCTGACTGCTGGCTTATTTACCTGCCAAGCACACTTTCAAGTCCCAGTGCCTACCAAAGCTGCATGTGAAGTCTGAGCAATATCTTTTTATTTAAACCTTCACTAGGGTGGCTGAATTTAAAAGAGTGTCTAGCAGCCTGCAATCAATTTATGCAAGTCAGCCTGGTGCTTCCTCTCAGCTGCATTATGAGGAGCTACTTAAATTCCCTTGCACTATACACTAAGATTTCCTGCTTTTCAGGACTGAGAGAGTTTAACTCGTATTGCAGCTGCAATGTCTTGCAGCTCCGTGCTTCTATTAAGTTTGCATAACTGTGAAAATCTCTTGGGTACATTGATACCAAAGGCTGAATCATCTCATGCAGTAACACTGCTTTGTCATGCCCTGGGGGTTTAGGAGTGTGACCAGCCTCACTTAACCACCTGCAATAATATGCAGACACACGTCTCTGCCCTCCTGTCTGTGCACTGAATTCTGCTTCCCAATTGCTTAGCCAGGGCCTGCTGGACTCAGCAGATCATCTTCAGCAGCCACCCTCTCTCTCCAGGCTGGCACCGCAGGGCAGTGGAAACACAGGACGTCCTAGGGGGGGATAATTTGCAACATCTCAAGGCAGCCAAACAAAGTCAACCAAATTTCAACTTTAGATCCCTTGATCAATTTACTTAGTTGCAAATACAGATGATTTTGCACAGTTAAGTTTGTGGAAAGAGAAAGCAATATAGGATGTGAATTAGTTGAAAATTTGGTGAGTATATAATGACAGGGAACAAAACTTGTATTTCCTCAGAAACTTTAGAGAAAATTTAACAGCAAAAAGGGTCACTGTGGTAAAGATGGGATTAAAAAGACAAACTGAAAATTAAGAACTTTAGCAGTGCCAAAACACAATATTGGTAAATAATTTGGAGTTATGAGTTACATGTTCAAATTCCTTTTCACTTGGCACTTATTTATTACTTTAAATGACTCTGTAAAAAGCTTGCCCCAACTTTTTGTCTCACTTATTCCAAGACCTGTTGCAATGAAACAAAATCCACAGCTTCCCTCCCAGGCTGGAGTTTCTCCCACAACATTCACATAACCTCTTCTCTTCCACTCTTCAGACATGAAACAAATATTCTTGGTAGACTTCTTTGAATGCCAGGGCTGGGCTGCCTAATAAAACTAAGTCCACACAAGTTCGCAAAGATTTAGCAGTAAATCTTCTGTACTAAAATCTCTACAAAATATTGTAATGGTGTAAGGTCAAGATATACAGGGATGGGGCTCTATGAGGACAGAGGTACACAAATTCTTTCTATTTAGCTTGCTGACTTATCTCAGTCTTTTGCCTCAAATCACCATAACTAATTTGTAATGCACAAGAAAATCCTCATTTCATTATGAATGTGTTCAAATAATCCTAGCTTAATGTATAAACTATTGACAAGCCTTTCTACAGCACTTCATTTAGGTCACTACATTCTATTAATCGGCTCCACAAAAGGATAACAGCTCTGAAATCTGCTTTAGGACTTCATTTATATTTCCTTTCTCATAAAAATGTTCCTGCTATTATGGATCAGATCCAATAAGGCTTAATCAGTCATCTCTTGATGATGCAACAAATATCATCATAAGCAACCTCCTGCTACATCAACCCCTTGCACAACCACTTCTCCCATCAGCCAAAACTCCAAATTAGTCCTAAAAATCTAAACAAAACTGCACGAAGAAAACAGATACACACACACACAGAGAAAATAAATATCAAAATTCACATTAAAACAACTTCAGTGAGATTTTCTTTCTAGAAGAGAGGCAATCCATTTAAATTATTCCTTAGAAAACGAAGCAGAAGAGCAATGCTCCCTTCCCTCCTCCCTTCCCAGCTCCCACTTCCTGAAGCCTTCCTCCTGGCACGTACTTTTTGGGTTCAGCCGAAAGCATTTCCCTCCCCTCCGCACATCTGCTCTGTGCAGGGCTGCCGAGCTGCGACTCATCCTGAGGAGCGCTGGAAATCCCAGGCTTTAAAAAGCCGCTCGCAAGCCCCTCCTGGGCTGCCAGGCTGCCAGCTCCGGCAGCGATCGAAGCGCAGCATAGCCCCCAGCAAGCCACACGACCTGCCAGTCACCCTCCCTGGCCACACCACCGCTGTTCTAAGTGCAAAAAGATGACTTGAAACAAACAAATAAACAAACCCTATCCACACCCAAATACCTCACAATTCAAAAAATAATACATAAATATATACACACACACACGCATACATACATATATGTGTATATGTGTGTATGTGTGTATATATATACACATATATATATGTATATATATATACATATATTTCTTAAAAGGATGGACACCCAGAGGAGCTCGTTTCCAGGGCAGCCCAGCTGGCTGTCTCTGCCCAGCCCATCCTGGCAGCACAGGAGCCCCTGCGGTGCCACCACCGAGGCTGGGCACCCTTTGAGAGTCAGTACCTGAGGCTGTGCCTGTTGCCCTGCAGTCCCGAGCAGGCAGCCTGGGATGGAGGGCACTGCCTGGGATTTCTCTTGTGGCAACTCGTGCCCCTGGCCTCTCATGGTTATGCTGGAAGAAGCCTGGCTCTGCCTTCCCTGGAACCCCTCTTTAGGGGACTGGAAACAGCAGCTGGGCACCCCCCACCACCCCTCATTCCCCCAGCCTCTACTGGCTGGCCAAACTTGGCTTCAGCTTTCCCTTTGCAAAGCTTTCCCTGTGCTCCATCCCCATGGCCCATGAGCCCCCTTGGCCAGGTTAGGGTGGCTGTGCCCTGCTGCACAAGTGAGCAGCGACATGCCCAAGCCATAGCTGGGTTTCTTGCAAGGCTGTCAAGAGACAAGATATAAAACTTCCCAGCAACTCAGCCTGCAGTTACCAAAACTTCATTCCCAGAATTATGGCTTAGCACTCAAGAATTTCCTGTCACAGAGGTGCTTGAATGGTCACAGAAAGTTTAGTGAGCAGCAGTGAATAGGTCACAGGAATTTCTTACCTCACAGAAACTCGTGGGTGTCATGTTGGTCGTAAAGCTGAGTATTTCAGAGGCACTAGAACATGATGGAAGGAGCAGGAGTCTGATTTCAGGCATGTTCTTTGAGAGCTTCTTTCTTGCACTGTGGACAGAAAGACATCAGAAAAGTAGTTAAATTTCTATCTCTATATCACTTTTATTTTCAATGTATTAATATCTTCCACATACTTGTTTTCAGTGTTCCCCTTTTAAAAATAGAATGGAAAGGATGTGTGAGAAAGAGTTTTTTCTGGAGAAGAAAAGTTGCAAAGTAGTAGAGAAAGGAGGTAGAAAGTACAATTTAAACAAAGTTCAAGAAACTTACATGTCCCTTCCATTTAGGGCATGAAAGTGGTCACAGATGCTCAAGAGAACCTTAAAACTATTTATGCCCACAAATTAACCCTTTTAACTGATGATTTTAAAGATAGTAGAAACTGAACTACAGACATAAAACTTACAAGAATGGTGAACATATACCACATAGATAATCTGCAAATGCTGGAGAATACACTGAAATCCCTGGACTAGAGGCCTAGATTTCAAAACAAAGTTTACTTTGGCATTTAATATCCGAAGACATGAAGAATATGTTAGAATATAATGGACAGTCAGCCAGAACAGAAAAAAACCAAACTTATTTGCTGAAAATACAATATAGTGTTATGCATTGTATTATAAAAGTCAAATTATGGTGTCATTGTCATGCATAATTTAGACACCAGTACTGTTTGTTGGTCATTATTACTTCATCCTTGGGTTTCATTCCCTGCTGCACACCTTATTTCCACTCAGTCATTTGACCTGATAAGTTCTGCTTCCCTGCTCTGAAGATGCCCAGTTGTTAGCTGCTGTCTTTCAGTGAGTTGTACGTTGGCATCTTGATGCTTTACCTTTTAGGTGTACCTGTTGACCTGATTCCTGTGATCTGCTGGCTGTAGATCTGTTTGGGAGTGAACTTCAGTTCTTTTCCTTACTTTATAAGCTCCAAGTTCAAATCCACCAAATGACATGTACATTCAATATTGTTGCAGTTACATTTTTTGGTTACCTTACAACTTTTTCCATAAATATTGCTTTTCAGAGGAAAATACAATATTGGAGCTACTATATATATTAGTGAAAGTTTTAGAACCTGATAATTTATAATTTGTTGGCTAATATTGTTTCTTATCTCCAGTGTTGTTTAAATTTTCTGTTAGGCAACAGAAATTATCTAACCCTATTATCTATCTGACCCTACTATCTATATTATCTATCTCTATATATCTATATCATGCCCTCTAACATGCAGAGGAGGGCTCCCTTTTTTCCTTTCCTTACAGAATTAAGTAAAATACTGGCAATGCCATTCTCTGAAACCTGAGACCTGAATAACTGCTCAGATGTTCTTTCCGAGGAACTGTTTTCTTTGCTCGTGTTGTTCACTCCCACTGAAATCTGGAGCTGAAACTTCTGAGGACAAGCCATTACATACAATACCTCACATAGCTGGATCAAACTGAACCCTATCTTCTGTGACATATTCTGATTAAAGGTAAGAATTGGACACCAAGGGAAAAGTTAAATGCCAACTAAAGCAAACTTCTTCATGCTTCAGACTTGTTTAGACTGACAGGTTCTTGACTGACAATTTAAGTTGGCTGCTTGAATGACAGTGTTTTAGGTACAACTAAACCTCCAGCCAGAGGATTACTGAATTCCTGTCCCACACATCTCTTTTTCCTGCTCTCACATCAAGATTAGCTCTTCATTAGGCCTTTCTATTTCAGCTGTTTGTAATTAATGCTAGGACATGGGAAAATACAGTAAACCTATCAAATGAGTACAACCAAAGTGTTTGGACTCACTGAGCTTTATGAACTTCACTTGCATGCTTAAACTAACTGTGAGTTTAGATAAAAGCACTGAAAATCAGTGTCTTAAAATTAGTCACAGAAAACAGATTGCTCAAGTAACTGGAGAAACAGGTAAGGAAAATAACTGCCTAGCAAAAGGTCAGATAAAGTGCCTGAGACACAGTCAAGATCCAGTCACTAAGTGGTAGCAGTTTGGTGTGCAGATTTAAAGGAACCGACCAAACACTGAACAAAATGTGTGAAGAAGTATACATGGCTGTTGGGTGTTTTTTTTAGGAAAAGAGAGTAGAGTGATTTTGGATGAGTAATAGCACTTCACATTTCTATTACACCTTTCATCCCTCAGGCTGCCAATGCAGTTGGCAAATTTAACAAATTGAAGGACCTTGTCCTCCATACACTGGAATCATTTTATCTGTCACTAAAGGCATCCCTGGTGGAGCAAAAAGCAGTACCTGTTTAACAGGTTGGAGCTATTGTGACAAATACCACACCTCAGCAAAGCCACAGGGAGAGGATAATTGTCAACAGCTGGAGCTAGTGCTGAACCCTGGATTGATCAGTTAGAAGAAGTCTGCTAGTATTTCTCCAGTTATCACTGGTGATGACAACTTTACCACAGGTCTTGCAGAGCTGCCTTGCCCAGGGCAGGCTTTCCCATGACCCAGCTCCTCTGGGCAGCCTCCTCAGCATGAGGTGCCTTCACAGTCCCCCTCCTTGCAACACTTGAGTGTTATATTCACCAGACACAGCAAGAGCAGAGATGGACTGTGAACATCCAGGCACAAAAACAGACCCGGTGGTCAATCAAGAAATGCTGCACACTGAGAAATGTAAAAACATAGAACACTTCAGGTTCAAAGGGACCTTTAGAGGTGCAGTTAGCAGGGACATCTTCCACTAGATCAGAGGCCCTTGAATGTTTCCAGGTGATTAATCACCTCTCTGGGTAACTTATTCCAGTGCTTTACCAACCCTCGCTGCAAAAGATTTCTTTCTTATATGTAATTTAAACCAACCACCTTTTAATTGATTTAAACAGTCAACTTTGATCTAAGCCTTCACCAAGGTCATCTTTCCTTCATTGCAGCTGTATTTCTGGAAACACAAAGTGTCAAAGGTATTTCACACACAACAGACTGTTCACACATGCTCCTTCCTAAGGCACATGGGTCTGACAACAGCCTGACTGGCTCCTTGGAAGTCTCTGAACACTGAGATTAGCAAAGCAGGCTAAATTCAGTTACAGACTACTATCTATAATGGCAAAGGGAGGAAAATTGCACTGAAAAGCTCCTCCAGGCTTCAGATTCAGTTGGATGGGAGTGAGCTTCACAGACCCCTTATCTCACAATCACATCAGGGATCTCATTCCTCTTTCTGTCCACTAATGGCTATTGATGATACACTTATGGCTACTGATGCTATGATCACTGAAGAGCAAAAAACAAGGTGAGTACAGCATGATTATTTAAAACTATAAACAAAACAACAAAAACTGGATGAAAGAAAAAAAATTAATTGAAAGCTAAACACATGGCCAGTGAACTGGTACATTCTAGCTTTAAAAAGAAAAGAAGTTACATAGAAATCCCTTTCCAGATGTGCTGTTGGACCAAAAGACTGTCAAAGTCTGATGGGTAATCCACAGTCACATGTTCATTTTGGGAGAGAAGAGAGGCGTGTTTGGAAATGTGTTTTGAGCTGTCAAATAACCCACAGTGAAATAAAAAGAGGGAAAATAATCATATGCCAAGGAGAAAAATTGATTTATTCAACAGTTCATATTTTTCACTGGTTTAAAAATATCCAGAAAATTGATCCAGGAATTGTTCTTGGAACTGTTATAAGATGCTGTGCAAACACTCAGTGCCATCCTGCTGAGCTTCTGACAAGTCTAAAAAGTCTCACATATTTCACGTGGCAGCTGAAATATTTTAATTGCAAAGGAAAACAAAGTGTTAGCATGGATCAGGCCAGCTGAGTGTGAATGAAACAAATGTAGAAATTTTAGGGCTTGGAAAAACTCTAGAAGTTCCTTATTCAAGTACTTCTCAGGTAGGGTTATCATGGACAAGCAACAGTTTTTCAAATACTGAACTTCTACAGTATAATCTAGGCTTTAGTGTATGAATGCAGTCAAGGTATGGGTCAGACTTAAGCACAGAATTAGAATGCAAATCTCTCAGTTACAGTTTTCAAGGGATAAAGAAGACCCAACAATGCTTATCTAGGACACATCTTATGCACAGGTCACTCACTAGCAAAAATGTAAATCTGTACAAACTTGACTCTTTACTTCTCGTCCCCCACTAACAGAGCATATGCCAATGGCAGTGATTAATTGGGCATTTGTCTTTTCTTTCTCCTTCACCTCTGCCAAGACTAGAGAAGTTTTGCTTGCTTTCATCCCGAGAGTGAGAACCTGAAGGCACCTGAGGTGATGGTCCCTGCATGAACAGGGGCTTCAGCATAATTCCTATCCCCTTATCCAAGCCCCTTCCCTCATGGAGGCTGATATCCCTCCTATTCCCTTTTTCCACCAGCAGCAATGAGTTATCAGGACTCAGACACAACTTTACATCCCAGGCTTACCCTTATCCAGAGTCCTTCCCATGGAAAGAACAACCTAGTTGAGATCCACACCCAATCTCATTCCTCATTTGAAGACATTCATTTTCTCAGGTACACCAAAGGATTTCTAACCATGGCTTATAATCTTCATGGCCCTTGAAGGTCCTGCCTCCCAAGGAGAGGGACCTCAGCATCAAGGCACAGCCAAGGAATGTTATCTCTGCTGGAGACACAAAATGGCAGGGGAAGAAATGCAACTGTCAAATGACCTAAAGGAGGAATTCAACTTCATAATGCTCTGGGGAGACATTCACCTTGGGCACAGAGATCTGGGCTCTTATTTACCACTCCCAGCACTGCTGTGTGCCCTCTGGAAAGGCTGTTTGAACTGGAATGGAACTGTCCTAGAACTGGAATCTCAGATTAACATTTTGCTACACCACTAATACTGTAAACTTACTCAAAATACAATCTCTTTTACTTTAAACACTCAGTTTAAAAGCACAATTCATGATACCACATGATTTCCACAGGAAAGACATTCTGATTTTCTACTAACTCACAAGTTTTTTCTCTGGCCTCATTCAATCACAGAGTTTTCTCCAACAGCTTATGGAAAAACCCTAAAAGTCACAGCTTTTACTGTCAAAGTCATGGCAGTGACAGTCACACAGATTCTGTTGTTGTTTTGTTATCTTCTATATTGAAGTTTTCCCATTTCTGCTCAAAGGTGACTTATTTCTATAAATAGAAACATTTTCACACTTTAAGTGCTTAAAAGAAAATCCTTTTGTGTAAAAAGCCAGCCTGGAGGATTTCATCCTGCAGCTGAATGAATCAGTCCTATCAATGCTTAGACAAATAATGAGGTTAAAAAAAGAACCCTACATTTGGTATTGGATCCCTATTTTAGACATTCTTTTTAAAAGAGACACTGAAACAAGGAAGCCCTTATAGGTATTCAGTTCCTATATGACAAAGGATGGGAAAATATACTTGGATGTAAAGCAGCTATGACCTACACATCCTTGAAGAGCAAGAGGGACAACTGTTCCAATCCAGAAGGAATACACGTTAGGCAATAGCTGTGCTACTGCCCTGAACACTTAGCAGAAAGTGCTGTGCCCTGTTAAGTGCTGGCTCCAGGGGCTCCAGCCCAGCCCCTAACATGGCTCTGATGGTCCCTGCTGACAGTGACAGGGGCTCTGTGTGTGCTCCAGGTGATGCTCTGCCCTGTTCCAACCATGGCACTTTGCAGAGCAGGGTGAGGGAAGCACGTGCGGTGTGACCTTTCCGAGCTCAGCCCTGCCCTCACCCTTTCAGTGATCAGACACCAGCTCCAGCTCTGCAGGAACCTTCAGTGTGACCCATTCCCACCAGCCACCTCCTAAACCAGGAGAATTAAAATCCAGGTTCCACTGAAATGATGGGCATGAGACAGCAACGTGTTTCAGATCTCAGGAGATACCGTGATGCAAAAATCCCCCATAATTTCTTCAGCCATTTCAGGCCAAATAATCCTGTGGTTTGACTTGCTCCTCATATGACATCGCCCATCACTGTCTGAACCAGAAAAAAAAATTGAACTACAAACTTGTTTAAAAATTTAGCTTGAGTCTTGACTTGAATATCCCCAAGACTCAGACAAATACCAAAATCACTGTTGATTCTTACCTCAAAAAACAGAAGCAATTCCAGTAACTGAATTAGATGTGTAGTATTACATTCATTCTGAGGTGAGAAGAAACTTGAATTTCATCTCTGATAGAAAAAGAAGCCATCACTAATACCTTCTGGATAACAATCACACATGTGAATCTGACTGGTTTTCAAATGCAGCTGCTAAAAGTAAAGAAAAATAAACATAAATTGTCTAATCTTTCATTCAAACGGGATCTTCTCTAACTTTTTATCTTCAAAAATTTCAATTCTCTTCTGGAATAAAAGAAGGAAACACTATTTGAAAACAATAACTCAGAAAAATATTTAATACTTACATTCACTTGGTTTTCCTCCAGAAGAAATAATAATAATAATTAAAAAACCCGTTAATAAAAACCCTGTTCTTCCCTTCACCAAACATTCTCTGGTCTAAAATTCCCTCTCTTTCAGACTGAGATAATTTCTCAGCTTTCCTGGTCTAATGCCACATGAGTTCTGTAATCCCTCTCCCATCTGCTACAGAAGCCATCAGGAGGCACTTACATTCCTCATCAAAACAAGTATTATTAAAAAAAAACCCCGCACTTCACTAAAATGAAACATTTCAGACAAAACCCCTTTGTCTGAGAGCAGGGCATACAAATGAGGAGACTTGATAGGCACCACAAAGGAAGCTGGAGAGGGACTCAGGAGTCTGGGCTTCTTTGACCACCTGGTGTCCCCCTTCCCTTTGCAACAGGTACTCCCACAAGTAGCTTCTTTCCCACATTCCTCACAGAAACCACAACACAAATGTACATGTTTCCTGAAAGGGAAACAAAGTTTTGCTCAGTCTAGAAATCATTAACAAAGGAAAGCTTTGAAATGAGTTTGTTTTTTTTTTCCCCCCAGAGATATAGTAAGTGATGTAAATCTGTACACAGAATGTAAAAACAGCAATCTGCTCTAGGAACTTTCAGGAATGGATCCTTTCCCCCAAAACTTCTGCTCAAAACTTCAGGGCAGAGAATCAGACAGAAAAAAAATATTAAAATAGCAGGATAAAAGGACGTTTTTGTCAGGTAAATTACATAGGACAAGTTAAGGGACCATTTAATGTATGACTGAAAGAGGTTTTGTATTTCTCCTAAACACTTGATATAGAGAGGGTTGTTTTGTTCTGGGTTTTTTTTTAACCATAATTTTATTTAGAAATACTACAGAAAATTTGACATTAGAACTATAGACAGGTCAGATCACACACTCAGTTTCTGGGAGTGCCTGCACATGTGTGCACACATGTGTACACTTTCATAAAAATTAATTACAATCAAAAAATATTTCCTAATATAGGGAACAGTCCTTGTTGCTGAAGTGAACTGTACCATTACTGATCATTTATTCTGGCAGCTGCAATTTTGAACTCTCCATCCATTTGCTCAGCTCAGGAGAAGGCTGGCCTACAGAAAAAAAGCATTTTTTCATTCTTTCAGAAGCAAAGAGGTGTTAGATTGTAAAGTAAGCTTTGCTACAGTTAAACTCATGAAATATAGTTGTATATTACAACAGATAAACAGTATTAAATAAATTCTTGAGTTTCCTTATTCTTGTTAAGCTTTTCCCAATAGTTCTAAATATTCTTCCCACCTTTTTTCCAAATGACACAAAGACTAGGAATTAATGTTTCTTTGTCAGAGCTACACTCTGGTAACAAGGGACGTGACTTTGAAGTTTATACACTTTAGCAACAGCTATGCTTCTATCCAAACTTATTTATGGATGAAAACCAAGGAGTAGAACAGTGATAAACCAAAAATTCAGAGACAGAACAAAAATCTAGTTAGATCATCCATTCTCTCTTGCCAGCTCCATGAGTCAGAATGGCATAATGACATTCAAGGAATCATTAGAACCATTTAACTGGAAACAAGTAACCCAATTTGCTTCAGAGGAATCAAAGCAGCCTGTAGCAGATTCTGTCAGGCAGAGAATAGGTTTGTGAGCTTTCAGGTATGTTTAGAATTGCAGTATTTTTCCAGCTACACCATTAAGTTCAGTGTTACAGCTCTGCCAGAACAAGCAGCTAATGCTGAGGAATCAGATGAGATACCTCATTCAGCATCACAGAGAGAGTGTAGCTTTAGAAGTCATGGAGGTAAAAGTTCCTGTGCTCGAATGGCAAGATTTGCCATAGTTGTTTTGTTATTATTAAATTAAAAAATTAAATCCAAAAGTCACTTCATCCATCTCAGACTTGCAGAGCTGAATGTTGGCAAATTTGGATTTGGTGTAATACACAGGAGAAATATTAAGTTGCTTTTCAGCAAAAGCTGTTGATACAAATACAGTTTTATTATTCCTTCTGCCAGTTCCTCTTTCAGCCTTTAGTTCTGAGTAAAAAAATCACTTTTCTTAAGTCATGGAACCAACTTCTACTGTTATATCACAAACTTCAATTTGGCTCATCTATTTGTGTTAGGATAGCGAGAACAGAAGTTGATTTACAACACTGATTTTCACACATGCATTAAAAAACACCTTTATTTTATTTTCTAGGCAGAGATATTTCTGGGCATGAATCACCAAAATTTGGCCTTTACTTTGAGAGAATTGGCCCTTCTTGTTCTATGTCCTTCACTCGGTTCACTTTTTAAAAGTCTTCCCAACACAGAGCTGTAATCTGTGAGTCACAGAATCAGTCAGATTGGAAAAAACCTTTGCGATTATCAAGTCTAACAAATGCTACCTTGTCAATTAGACCATGGCACCAAGTACCACATCCAGTCATTCCTTAAACACCTCCAGGGATGGTGACTCCCCTGTCCCCCGGGTAGCCGATTCTAATGTCTAATCACCCTTCCTGTTAAGAATTTCTTCCTTATATCTAACCTAAACATCTCCTGGCATGGCTGAAGACTGTGTCCTCTTGTCCTGTCACTGGATGCCTAAGATAAGAGACCAATGGCCACCTGGCTACACCCTCCTTTCAGGGAGTTGTACAGAGTGATAGGGTCACCTTTGAGCCTCCTCTTCTACGGGCTAAACACCCCCAGCTCCCTCAGTCACTCCTGGTAGCACTTGTGCTCCAGACTCTTCACCAGATTTGTTGCCATTCCTGGGAGATGCTCCAGCACCTCAATGTCCTTCCTGAATGGAGGCACCTTGAACTGGGCACAGGACATGAGACCTCACCAGTGCTGACAGCAGGGGAGGAATCACTTTCCTGATCCTGCTGATAGTTCCTGGTACAGGCCAGGATGCCATTGGCTTTCTAGGTCATCTGGGCACATGAATCAGCATCCTGAATAGGCCAAAATCTGCCCTCCGCAGCTGGGGCTGTATCTTCTCCCTTTTCTTGTTTCTTTCTAGCACCTCTTGCTTCAGACTCCCTGACCCTGGTTTGGTGTAACAGGAACATGGCATGATGCACAGGGCGGCACCGGGCAAAACTGTGCAGCCTCCACTTTAGCCATGCACCAACTTGTTCTTATTTCACTGAACTGACCCCACTGAAGGCATGACATGTTCATTACCATTGTAGCACTTTAAAACAAAACATCAATCAAAGGATTAACTACATAAACATCTTGTTAAATTTGCTGTCACTATTTCCTTGTGATCTGATGATAGCTGTATAACTTACTGCTAGTACTAATTATAAGTCTTAACAGTTTTGGCACGTATAATGATTTCTACATCCACTTCCTGGCATTACTGTTTCTCTGCTTCCTGATCACCACTGACTCTGTGTTACCTAGAGAGCCTTGTGCTTTCTCCAGAGAATTTTGTAACCTCTTATCTGATCCCACAGCTTCTCTACAACCACCTAATCGAAGTGGTCACCTCTGCACAGGAAACATAAGGTTGAATTGATATCATATTCTTCTGAACATGGTCATTCTGAGTCATATCATACATCTCATCTCAGTGAGGACTGAAAAGCAGAATTCAAGTTAAAGAAGAGGAGTTGAAAGCATCTTTTCCTTTCCTTTTTGGTGCAACAATTACAGCCACTGATCTATATTAACAGTTGTCTCATCACAAGATTTACTACAGTCAAAACTCTGAATATGTAAAACTACTTTTTGATTTAGAAAATTGTGATGATTCATAATTATTCAGCACCCTTAACAACCAAGGTGTCAGCAAACTCCTAATTCTAGTTTTACAAACGCTGCTCCAAAAATATCTTGCAAAAAACTTTTGGCACCCAAGTATGAGACATATGTACACAGGAAACGTAGCCTGAGATTTAGATCTAATTTCCAAAACTATGGTTTTTGGATGCCTAAACTAAAAGATACATTTCTTGCTTAAGGTTAATTGAAGTTAAAAAACACTCTACTAAACCTTCACTGGTCTGGAGGAAAGGATGTTTGGTAGATTTTAGAGAGAAGTATAAAAGCAGAATTTCTGAGGGTGAGCATGCTAGCTAGTGCATGTCCTCCATATTTTATAGAAAGCAAAGTATTCCCAAAAAGTGACCAATAGTTTCCATAAATTTATGGAATCTGTAAGTTTACCATATAGATTTATTTTGTACCTTTTGCAGAATGAAAGTAAATTTGATTAAACCAAAGAAGTATCCATACATAAAATTTTATGTTAACTAAAGCAAAAAAATTGCTTACAACTTTAAGGAAAGGGAAGCTTTTCAGGATATTCCTCTGCTGGGCTAGTAGTGGTGGAAACCTTGCTCACAAAAGAGAGGTGCAAATATTTTTATAGCTGCTTGTACTTGCCTTGCCCTGGATTATTCAGATACTGCAAGGATGAATGCAGTAACACTTGCAAGTTACTCAGCTACCACGGTGTTGCAAGCTATATGAGGTAATAGAGAAATATTTCATTCCTGTCCAGGGTCCAGTTGTTACAGTGCTGGCCCTTTTCCAGCAGCACTGTACACTTGTAATACAGACATATTTCATTCTATTTCAGGGACCAGTTGGTACAGTGCTGGCCCTTTTCCAGCAGCACTGTAAACTTGTAAAACTGATGGATCAGTTTCCCAAGAGTCTTTATTACCAAGATTTCTGACTTCTCAGCAACTGGAACAGCATTCTAAACTTGTAGTAAAAGCCAGATTTCTCAAAATCTGCTAGCCTATATTAGCTAACAGATTTACATGATGCTTCAAAGCCTCAGGATTCTTGCTTAGTATAAAGAACAAGGAAAGTCTGCCAACAAAGCTAGTGCTGTTTGTCTGGTCTAGCATGAAATGGTTTTATATTCATAAAATGGTGTTACACTCACCTACTACTTTGCACTCACCTATAGCTCAAAACAAGAACACAAAGCAGCAAGACTCAGCTGAATAAAATGGATCTCTGTTGATTTCACTGGGCTATGGAGAACTGCTGAAATTTGATAAACCTGTGAAAAGTGGAGACAATGAGTTATGGAGTGCTGGCTTCTCCCATAGTAAAGTGTTTGCCACATTTTGGCCTTAAAATAGTGCCGCTATTCCAGAGGGACATTTCACAATGGAATTGACACCTTACTCACCCTATGATCCACCCTTCAGAAATTATGCTTAGCTAGCTAACAGATATCCTCCCTTAGCAGAGGGGCTCCTGCAGTAGTTTACATCCCACTGTCAGTGTCACAGTCTTGTCTCCCACTGCCAAAATGCCATCTAGCCTCACATTAAAATACTGCTGGTAAATCACTATAAGTTTAATGTATATACACAGGTATTAACATGCTAGAAATTATTTAAATGGATTAATTTTTGCAACCATATTTGATTGTGTGAAAACGATTTCACTTTCACTTACCCACTTAAGAACTCCCTCAAGCGGTCTTCTAAAATGTACTGACAGATACTTCCTTTACTTAACCTGTTGCTTATTTTCATATTTCCTATCCTGGAAAAAAAATCAAAGCATTTTATCCTGCTTACTAGTTATAAATATATATAGATATATTGCTAACTTTAGTTAGCAATGCAATGAAAAAAACTATCAGTGTGATATTGCAGAGATGTATTAATATAATCAACATTCAAAGTTTTGCTAAAATCAAGAACTGAGCAAAGGACTGAATACATCTTCAATATACCACACAGAACTAACAAGAGCTCTTGATTTTCCAGGAAAGCACAGATTTTATGGGAAGTTTACTGTAGTAGACTAGAATATTTTTTAAAAAAACAAACCCCCTGTTTTATTTCAGGTTGGCTTGTACAGAAATTAGTGTAATTCATTTTCCTGAGCTGTCTGACATGACTTAATTCCTAGCAGTTAACAAACTGGAAAACTACCTTTCCCTCTGACCCAGAGACAATATACTGATTCCCATTCTCATCCAGTGATGACATCACAAGTATTTCTCTGCTTCTACTACTTAGTGGGAGTTACAGAAAATAAGGAGATTAATTGGAAAATTATTGGCAAGAAAGGAATAGCTGTAAGATTTTTTTTTTCTGAAAGAATGCTTTTCCCCTTGGCCACCCCTCCAAGGCACTGAAAATGGGAAAATCTGTGTGAGTAGAGAAGTTAAAAAGTGCCTTTCAGTAATTCAAGTCATGTGTGTTTTATGAACTTTGAAGAATTAAAATATCTTGCTGATGTTGAAAATGCTTCTACATTGGTAAATTCCTGGGCTTTTAGAACTTTGATTCCCAGGAAAAAACCTTGAAACATGAGGATTTATATCAGCAAAGCTCTTTGTGCAAATACCACACTTCCTTCTACAGGGGTAAATTCTAAATCCTGCAAAGCTCTCATAATAGTCCCCTTCAATCTGAGAGATTTCTGTATCATGCAACAGGTGAGTGCAATTATAACTCTCCTAGAAATTCTTCTATTAATGTTTTCTGCTTGTACTTTAAGGTAAAGAACGTTTCCTTACCTAGGCCACTACTCAATTATTTGAACGCAGTTTTCTGGAGCTGAGATGTCCTTATTGGGCTACAAATCAAAGACGTCTTTTAAAGACATTTATCAACTACATCCTGATTGTGCAAACATAAGTCTATGGGGAGCCAAGTGGGTGCAAAACATCCCCCTGACAGAGAAGTCTTGCCCTCTTAAATTCATCTTTCCCAGGCTGATGATTGCATGGAAAGCACCATGGAGAGCACCAAAACCAAGCCACGCCACAGAGCAAAAGCAGCTGAGCATCTTGAATTTCTTTGGACCTGGTGTTCACAGTAATTATTTAAACACAAGAAATGCATGACTCTACTGATGTCTAACATTTCTACAAAGCTTAACCTCAAAGGAACAATGAATTCCCCACTCCAGCTCAGCAAAAGCTTTTTATGTGATCAAAAGGTAGAGAACCCATTGAATTATTTGTGGTCCCATTTTCCTCCCCACGATATAAATCTGGCCACATGAAAGCAACCACATCCCTGTTGCACTGATGACCCTACTAAGACTGAGCTGTCACTCATGTACCACTAAGTCAAACCTGTCAACTGCTCTATGACCACTAAGCTAAGACCAAATGACTTCACCAGTGGCCCCTGGGCTCCAACAAGCGGAAAATAACATTGATCTTAATCAGATCAGACACCAGCTTCTCTCAACTCTGTCTCAAAGTCTATTTGATTTCATGCTTCATTATAAAATCAATTAATTGTTTCATTGCCTAGTTATTTTATGTACTTCTTATGGAATATATTGTGTTGATATTCAAAAGATAGCAGGCACAGGATATTTTGTATTAGCCACACACAGTAAGAATGGAAAATAACATTATTTTTAAGAGATGCAGCACATGTAAACCAATGCCATGAATGAGTTCACCAGACCATCCAAAGCAGTGTGATCAATTGTACCGGCCAGGGGGCCTTTCCTGAGTGCCTAAAAGCCCTGCTTTCACAGGGCCTTCACGACCTGTGACAAGGAGACAAGTGCCATCCACAAATCCATCCTCAGCATCACCTTTTGCCAGTGCACAAGCACTTCCCAGCACAAGAGCTCAGTCTCCTCAGAGCTGAAAGCAGAAGCAGTGAGGTATTCTGGAAACTGAAACTAAGCATGAAGCACCAAATTAATGAATGCAGACATTAGAACATGCTGGACATGTGGAAAAGTTAGGCCATGATGAGGTCCTTTTGTGGCTGTGCAATAATGATTTCATTTTCCATGCAACTCATAAATGTGAGTGGATGTTTACGGAAAATGGAATCATTCACTCAAGCATAAGTTTCCTAATGAGGGTGATTTTAAAGGAAGTTATTTACAGTTTATTCTATCAAGCTTTTCATTTACATCTAGATTCAGTAAAACACTTAGCCATGATGAATTTGAGATGCAGCTCCATGAATCTATAATTAGAAACATTAATTTCAGACAAATAGGATTATAACATTAGCAATGAGGGAAAGAAGTTGTTAAGATTCAACCCTCCAAAAATATGCATATATCTTTCCCCCTGCAGAGAGTATTGCAAGAGATGTGGGCTGGAAAACTGCTTTTCTCTTTTTATATTAACTTTTGTCCCAGTTGCCATGGACATATTCCAAAGAGTAGTTTGTCTTAGCCTTCCTGATTAAGTGCACCTATAACAAATTTTTTTTTTATTTAATCCTGGATTTAATTATGTATAGGTTTATTCAATATTCCTTACACTCATTCCTTGATAACCTGTCATGTTCTCTTCTTCTGTGATTTATAAACACTATTTAGCAGTGGCACAATGACATTAACCTTGCCATACTTTTGCAAATAATTGGTGACAAAGGTGTCAATGATTGACAGAAGCCTGTCTTGCAGCTATTTTGAAACCATTCTTTATTCATACCCAATCTGTAGAAGCTGCACTCAGAGCTGAGCTCCACCCAGAGCACAGTATCCCACTCTTGATGCTGACTGCCAATAATTCTTTCAAAGAACATTCGCCAGGACTTAAAAGAGGCAGATATGGAATAGCTTGCTGCCTACAGAATGACATTTTCCCCCTTTTAATTCAGAGTAGATTTATATCTCCTCTCACATTATTATCCTGTTTACTTGATATGATGGCAGCTTTTGATGGTTGAATAATTTCAAAACACATAAAATGTTTTTTTGAGTCCTAAAGCCCTGCCTGTGTACAGGGCACATCCAACCACACCTGGGCACTCCCAAAGGCACCCCACTGCCTTTGTCAGGCAGGACATCTCCTGCCAGTCAATCTGATCAGCCCCACAGACCTGGCTTTAGTCTGGCAAGCACTCTCCTGCTAATCAGGGGAATGGCTGGAACTCCAAGTGACTGGCTGCTTTTCAAAAAGCCAAGTAATATTTACCCAGAACTCAAGTATTCAAGGCAGAAATATTAGTCTCAAATCAGCTTACAGTGTCTTATGTTTTAGGTGTTCCTCTGTCTTTTACACAGAAGCTGCTGAAGTCCACAGTGTTTCACCTCCTCCCTGATAAGTCTGTGTCTGTTGGTCAGGACCTCATTTCTAGCCATTCCTGGAAAGTGGTCCTGACATAAACGCTCCATTTCTTGTAACTTCTTCACTATTACTCTGTTGTTCAGTGTTAGCACAAGGCCCCAGAAGCTGCATTTACGTGCACTGCTTACCTGAGAGAAATTGCCTTAATCCAACCCGTCAGACCACTGAAAACCCCAAGTGTAAGCTGAGGTCATGTGGAGGAAAACCTCCTGCAGCAGATATGTCCCTGTCCGTGTGAGGAGCACACTGCAGTGCCTGAGTGCTGCCAGCCTGCTCTCGAGGGACACCAGCTCACACCCTGACTCTCCAAGGGGCCTGGCATGTTTGGCATGTTGATTAAAGCCCTACCTACCATGTTGGAGTGATATGTTGGTAGTGGGAGGTAGGAACGGTGTAGTAAATGCCAGATGGGAAGCACTGGAAAACACAGTCTGAAAGAACTGGTCTTGCTCTGAACATCTGAGGCTAGATAAGCCAATTTGGCAGGTCCTTAGCTTCTGCAAGAGGAAAACTATTTTTCTGGAATGAGGATAAGTAAACATTTGGACTCACCAAATTACTGATAGCTTCCATTGAGTTAGGAGGGATATTTTAAGTTTCTATTTTTTAAAAATCTATGTGCTATTAGAAGAAATTTTTTTTTAAATATCAATTTCCAATATTTCTCTGAGGTATAGAGGTCTAACATAGCTAGATTACTTACTCAGCACTCTTTGATCTCTTTGCTTGATCAATACTTACTGCTAGAAATAAGTTAAAATGTTTCTTCTGGTAAATCTATTTACGACACCACTTTAATGAACTTTCATCACACTGAATATATACAGCACTCATAATCTGAGAATCACATTTCCTCATGTGTATCACCCATAATAAGGTGAAACTTTGTTTCCAGACTCCTGCCCTCACTATTTTGGAATCAAAGAGTGATTCAGGAATTCGGGACTCACTAAATAACTCTCCCATCCTGTGACTGGGAAGAGAGTCATCAATTTCAAACCAAGAGAAAAGGCCACTTTCAGGACTGTGCCCCAACAGGGAAGAGGAGAAAATATGAGTCACAATGCCAGTGAGTTTAACATTGATGAACTGTCTTCTCTATTTAATTTATGAAAAATTAACATCACCATTTGGCACTGCAAGGATGTAATGTAGGAATAAGTGGTTTAAATCCAACTTAATCATGATGAGGCCATATTGTTTCCACATTTCTGTTGTGTAGCATTCAAAAGTCTCATGCTGAGAGCTCATATCAAGTGCTACAGAAAAGGAAATTGCACAACATCCTCCTATAATAAGTCCAACATTGGCATAATTTACTTAGGTATTCCAACTTTGCCCAGAGAACAGCACAAGTCCACAAACAATTTAACATTGTTGCTTCCAGTGAGTGTGAGTGTACCTTCACCAGCCCCAGTCACGGTTCTGGGCAACCCAGTCTGAGAAAGACATGGACTTACTGGAGCGGGACCAGACCAAGGTAGCAAAAGTATCTAAGGGACTGGAACACCTGTCGTGTGGAGAGGATGAAAGAGCTGGGACTGGTCAGCCTGGAGAAGAAACAGTGGATATACAGCAAAGCACATGAAATTCCATTCTCAGTATTCCATCAAGGATACACCATTTAAAATCTAAAGGTGGTAAAACACAGAAACAGGTTTGGAGCTTTTAAAAACCCAACTGGACACAGGCCTGCTCAAGCAGACTGACTTGACTAGCAGATCTCAACAGATCCCTTCCAACCTGAGCTACTCTATCATCAACACCATAACCTGCAGCAGCAACACTATAAATGTAATTTTTTAGTGCTACATTCCTGCACAAGTCACATCATTTTTGGTTGGTCTGTAGTTTTCACTGGGTACAAGTAATGCCAAATAGTTCAAATCAATTACCCTCTAGTTGGGGATAACATGAGAAAATGAGGTCAAAGATAGCTTCAGCAATGGAACAAACATGTCATCTGCTTTAGTGGTCAGCTGAAGTGTTTGCAACCAAAGTCATACAAAGGCCAAATCCTCCATCCAGGATGCTAAAAGAGATAATCCTTGCATTGCCTGTGATGGCTTTCAGTTCAGTTCTCTGCTCAGGAGTAGAAGAATCTATGCAAAATAAATCTTGTGAGAAAGTATAAACTGTGCTACACTTTGAGAATGTGAACTAAAATCTGTTCCCTTAATTTCCCCCCCTAAGAATGCAAATAAATGCATTCCTGAGCCACTGAGTAACTAAATCAACAACCTTTTCTGAAGATGACAAAATTTTACCTTGCTTTCAAACACTAACCTGCACATACAGCAACTTCCAGGTAAACTCTTACCGTACTTTTACTCCAGAGGACTGCACTGTGTCTCAAGTCGGGTCCCTAAAGGCCTTTGTATCAGAAGCTAACTGATCCATCTCAGGCTGGAACGAGAAATGTCACTTTTCAGCTTCTACTGGGGATAGAAACCTCCACAGACAACTCCGAAAAGAGGGATCCTTACCTCACTAGCTTGATTTCATAATCTGTGGACTCCTCTGATCTCCTTTGTCATGAGAATAATGTTTGATTATGGTAAGAGATCAGCAGTAATAAGTGTAAGCAAACAACAGAGCTCCTCTTGCTTTTATAGCAACTTTCTGAAATGAATTTATATATTTAATTTCAGCTATTTCCTCTACTTCAACTACTAACGCACCACCTTTCAAAAATTTGCAAAGTATGATACATCAAGAACACAAAGCTACTTTCATTTCTTTAATATTGTGGTTAAAAAGTCAGAACTCTCCAGTGATTTTGTTATTTCTTTAGAGGAACAACAGCAGTGTATTACTGGAAGCCTGTTTACAGGCAGGTTTAAAAAGTGAAAGGGACTTAGTAAGGTTAGCAAAATCTTATCAAAAGTAGAAATTTCAAAACAGGGAGTATTTTAATACAGAGGAGGAGATGTACACAGTGTGGTGAACACATTTGGTAATGTTTTCTGCCCATATTTTGCAATGATAAAGAGAGAGTGTTCATCACTTGAGAAGATTCAACACTTTTCACACAAGGCACAGAAGGAAGTGTGACAGCATCCTCTCCTGTTGGGAAACACAGCAATGGAGGACAGGATAAAAGGGAAATGTGACCTGAAAGGACTCAGCAGTACCTGAGCTCTGGGTCTCCCTCTCAGGCATACAACAAGTCTGCAACCCTGCATGCACACAGTCTCTCAAATGCCTCAGCTTTCACTGTGACTCTGCAACTCCAACCACCCCCTTCCAGTGGGGATCTGTCTGAGCTGCTGCCACTGCTGTGTGAGGGGAAAGCAGCAGCCCTTGCTATGTGTAGATCACCAGGGAGAGCAAGAGGGCTGTTAGACAAGGTTGGCTTAAGTTACTTCTAAGAAATTCAGGAGACTACCTGGTTGAGCAAAACCTCCCTGATCACTCATTCAGACAGGTCATGAAATTATTAAAAAATAAGAAACTGCCTACAGGCAACCTGTCAGACTGACAGTGTAATGTCTGGGGTTGCATCAATACCTCTGCTTTACCTTTGGGTACAAAAGCAGGCTGATGCAGACCTACATCTGACATTCAACCCCACCCCAACAACCCAGCCAGATCCTTCAGGTTGCTCCTGTCTTCCTCTGAGAATCAGTGGAAACAAAAAGGGAGCATTGTCTGGACAAGTGAATCATTTCATGATGACTCCCAGAAAAGCTCCACAATGGAACAGGAAAGCTATGGATACATTATCTTGTCTCACTTTCCTGTCTCAATTTACCTCTTATCAGATTCTCATTGCGCCCTTGCAGAAGTACAGTGATTATTTAACAGTGCCTACTGGGGGGACTCTCTATTGCTCATGGGCTGCTGTACACTCACAATTTTGATGCTTGGCATACAAAGTGTCAAATGATGTGCCAGCAGTAAAATATCACTACATAGGTCACAGCATCAGAACAATTTGCAGGTAAGAAATAATCTTATTTATAAAAACAGTAAAATAAAAAAACCATCATGGAGAAAAGGACAACTTACACAGGTACTTAAAACTCTTGGAAAAAAATTATCTACATTTGCTAAGAAAAACACTTACTGATAAAGATGATGTTGCAAAAGCCTTAAGATTACAGCAAGTATTTTGGACAAACATAAAAAACTTGTAGTTCAAGCAAGTTATATCTTCCTACAATTTATGAGGATAGACAGAATAGTCCAAAATATGTTCAAAACAAGTACTTTAGCATCCAAAGATTTTTTTCCTTTCTGCATTAGACAATAACAAAAATATCAAAGCCTACAATAGGATAGAGCTTGTTCTTTTTACTCAGTGCAGTTGCAATTTTTGTTCTGTTTTCCATTCTGCTAGCAAAGCATTCACACCCAAACACAGAACTTTTCTGTTGAAATGCAATTGTACTTCTCTCATCCTCTAAGTCATTTAATGCTACTTACAGCAAACAGGAAAGGGGAACTGCTCTGCAAATACCGCTGCAGTTTATCACTAAGACTTTCTGTATTTTGAAATCAACAAGAACACAAAGTTCTATAAATGTAATGACAAAATATGTGTAGACCCTTTACAGTGTCACAGTGAACATTTGCTGGAAGGATGAAGTCAGTTAAATGGCAGCATCTGTCAAAAGCTGGAGGCTCTCTACTAACTTTAACTCCGAAAAGTCTACAGAAAAGGACAAGAATATATAGTTGAAGGAACAGTGGCTGTTTGAAAGTTTTAATATATCTCAGAGACTGTTATGCCATCTGTATCTCCTGAAAAAAAACACTGGAAAGAGGAGGGCGGGCAGAAATAAATGTTTTCACAATATCATGATTGACAGAGTACCAAGAACTCAAAACCAGAAACCTTTTAGGAACAACTCACCACACAGGAATCGTGCTCATTTCAGGCTTCCCTTGATGAAGCAATAAAAGTACATGTTAACCTTGGAAGTCCCATCTCTGGAAAGCATTTTACATTATTTTCTCTTATGTTGAGAAGAAAAGAAGGCAAACCCAGGACTCCTGACAGAGTAAGCTCGGGTCTCCACATGAATTAAATCTCAAATCACTGAAGTTGATGAATAATTTTGCACTGGTAGAAAATAGAAATTCAACTGGTTTTAGATTAGTTCATTTTACCCTGAAGAGACTTCCACCAGCTATGACACTTTGCTCAGTGCCATCGCTGCCACTTTGGAAACTGCACCAATTATGAGTAAATGCCTCTGGTTGCTTGTTGCTGATGGACACATCTTGTCTACCCAATGTTTCACACGCTTAATAACACCTCCAAATATCTCCCCAAAGCTAAAACGAGCATATTACTAGAAAAGACAGTATTTTTTTCCATTTTGTCTCTACAGAAGCAATTTGAAGAGACAGTGCAGTTTTGCTCTGCTCTTTCATATTGACCACTATGTTTGGTTATCAGAGTTGGAGCACTGGAGCACCACTGCTGCTGAGAACTGCATTTTGATCCAGATCACCCTTCCAGAACATGCTGCCGTGGCTATTTTAGGCATCTGGCACTTGAGAAAAAGCCAAAGGCAATCCCTGTTTCTCTCCCTGAAGAACTTCCCCCAATTGATTTTCATTCTAATCGTGGCCAGTTGTTAATTTTTAATGAATTTTGTAGTTTACATCTGTCTAACATCAACCAAATGTTAGCTCCCATTCCCTTCTGCTGCACTTTAAACCACTAAACAAAAGACACTGCTTTATTCTCTGGCCCTGCAACTGCTTCAGAGAAGCACAAGACAGAGATCAAAAAGTAAAATATTTACAACTACCTTTAGAAATGGCCTCCAGGTCTCTGCCCCTAGCTCTGTGCTTCTTTGCTTTCTGTGGGCAAACTAGGATTTCAGCTGTCTACCACACACAGTTACCTGGGGATTGCACCCCGAGCTTCAAGCCTCTGGAAGCAAGCACCCTTGAAGACATGCCTGCAGGACTGAACACAGCATCCCCCCAGAAAAGGCTGTGAAGGAAAGGCTGAGGCCAAGGATTGCACTGTGGGTCAGGGCAGCACATGTCAGCTGAAGTCCCTGAGAGCCCCAGCTAGACAGAAGTGTCACCTCGTGCTGCGTGTGGCTCACGCACAGCACAGTAACATCATCTGGCAGAACAGGGGTGGAGCTGCACTCGTGTAAGAGCTTCAGAAACCACCCCAGAGATGAAAGGAGCAAAGAACAGAGGAGACTAAACCTCTCTAACATACCTACTTTACTTTTTCCATTGCCAGTAGAAATTTAGACAAACAACACCTAAGTAACATCTGCTTAAACAACTTAGACTATTGTTTAATTCAGGGAGGAGAACAACAGTTAGCAATCCAAATGTGAGATTATTTTTATTTGAGAAGCTGAACATGCGAAGTTCCTTTCTCTTTAAGCACAAAAGAACAAGTAAATAATTTTCTTGCTCATAAATTCATGGCAATTTTCTATTCTGTTCATCTTGTAATGACTTCTACACTCCAGCTTCCCTGTTTTTGAGTTCAAATATGTTTCTGGTGCACAAAGATTTACTCCTTCTTCCTCTTGTCTGTGCAATAAGTTCCAAGAACTACCTCAGTCTATTGGCATTAATCCTTCATGCAAATTTCTCCTTAATCAAAAGAATCCAGTATTTTAGCTAGACAAGTTAATTTGTCATCTGGTATTTTAAATAGTGTTTCTTAATATATATTATAGTTCCTCTAACCTCCTTCACCATATCAATACACTGGGGACACAGTGAGTTTCAGAGGTGGGCTGGCTGTGGAACTGGCTATGTTTTGTCATCTGGACAAAGAATACAAGCATTCCCTTTGTGAATTTATGTTGGATTTACCAGTTCTGGTTTCCATTGTGATTAGAGCAATTGGTGTTGCAAAGTCTTGCTGGAGCCACAGGGCAACAGCATTAAGGCTTAGACATTGGTCCCTTTGTCCCACTCACTTTGACAGATCAGCCCCACAGACTTCTGGGAACAGAAGACTTCTCCTACAGCAATAACTCAGAAAAGAAAAAAAAAAACCCAACCAACAACAACAAACCTCCCCAAAGATTCCCCCCAAAAGAACTAAAAAAAAAAAATCACAAACAGAACCAAACCAACCAACCAAAAACAACCAAACCCAACCAAGTTTTTAAACCACATTCTTCTTAATCCACTTTAGTTTCCTTGAAAGCAATTGTGATACCTAATGATTAATTTTGTGGAATCACAAAGGATGGCATGAAAGGACTGGATTTTTTTAAGAAGTCTCAAATTTCACAGTGTTGACGTGAATGATTTCTCCTGGTTCATCCCTCCAAGTGTGTATCTATAAACAGGTCCTGTGCCTGCTCAGGGCTCCCTGGGGGCTTCTGAGTGGGACTGTCCAGTACATGAGATGAAGGGGCTGCATGTTTTTAAGAAGGCTTCCCTTTAAAAGCTTTTATTTGCTTGTTAAGTAACACATTTGTCTAATGTTATCCCTGCTGAAACTGATGTGGATGGAATCAGGCAGACAGCACATGTTACACTACATTATGAGTCTTAACATTTCACTAATTGCATTGACCTATTTCTGTGAATCACAGATTATTCTCCTGCTCATAAAGCACATCTGATTCCCTTACGTAGTTGTTCATGCAACATGATACAATTGCAAGGGCCCACAAGGGTGAAACCTCATGATTTATCTCTCCAAGTAAGCAGACAGCATCCCCAGATTTCATCAATACTTTGACCTCATGAACAAAATGAGGAACAAAGCTCTCTTATCTTCTGCAACTTGTAGAGCTATTTATTTCTTAACTTTTCCTTCCCTTTTAAACAGAGATAACAAAACGTTAATTGAAATTAGAAAAGCAGCTGATCGGCTCTGACTTGGCCATGTGGTTTTTCATTTCCACAACAAGTTTCTGCAGGATGTAATAGAAAACAAAGCTTCAATATAGGGACCTCAAGCGGGCAGGGGTCAGCCATCAGCTGACATACCAAGGACCTCCATTTAGTGTCTCTGTGCTGAACTGCCTCTTCTGAATAGATGAGTTCTCTGGCTAGTCATCAAGAATTTTTACTTAATTGTCAGGTATACACATAACTCCCTATGAGCTGGGAAGCGTGTCCTCTGCTAAAGCAGAAAAGCTAGTGGGATAAATGTATCCTACAAGGAAACTGTCTTTTTAAGCCTTGGCCAGCTTCTCATAAATAGAAATGCTAAGATCAAGTAAATAGTCTGCCAGCTAGCTCAGGACTGAGCATTACATATATGAAATGCTGAAGCAAACACTAGAAAAGGCAACTCCAAATGCTCCAACTAAATGGGTCATTATGATCCTGCCCAAATTCCCAATGGCAAAACCAGCCCCTGGGATGAGAGCCCACAAGTTCTTACGCCAGCTTCACTGGACTTTGGATCAGGGTCTTTCATATTTAAAAAAACACCTGTAGCTGTGAACCTTCCTACTTAGGAACAAAGCCAAGAGACCACGTCTGAACATGAAGTGTGTCTAACAGACAGCTCCTTATGGCTCTCTGTGTAGTAACTCGAAGATGCATCTTTCAGCTGATGCTTTTCACAGTACACATAAAAGCTCCCTGCTGCCAGGAGCAGAGGGGGAAAAAAAGTTACCAGCTAAACTTAAAATCCCAAAATTGCAGGCTTGTCTGTAGTTGATTGCTTCTCTAAGCTTCAAAAGCAAATCTCATTATTGCTCCTGTAATGATCTCATTGATCATTAAGCATGACCTTTTACTAGAGCTACAGTAACACTGGAAGGATATTTTATTAAGAATGGATAATTTCTTTTAAATGCATTTGTGAATCTTCTATATATTTTTAACAAAATATCACAAAAATGTAATGGACTATGCATGAGCAGAGCAAGCTGCACATGTAGAAACATGCTTATATTGACACAGATAGTGTTTTCAAACACACTAACCTTTTTTAATATTTAAAATCAGAAAAAAAAAGGCAACAGAAACATTAATTCCCAATAAACTTTAAATGTGTCAACTTAAAAAAAAAATAAATACCTGTTACTTTCAATATTCCGCCCAGCATTTCGTTGGTCAAAAGCGTTTGCAAACTTAAGCTGCAAAATTCCAACATTAGGTCTTTCTGAAGGTGTACTTTTCTGGCTGAATTTACTGCTTGCTAAAAGAGAAGACAAATTGCTCTATTACATATGAACATAAAAGACCAAGTGCCTTTGCTGCATTTGCAGGTCTAGCATTTTGCAGGCCTAATATCCTTCCTCAAGTGACATAAAAATGATGAAACTTGTAATTATTTACTTCCTGTATCTTATACTCAATGTTAGTTTGCTCAAGTCTCTAACAGTAGCATAGCACTATAATTAAAAAAAATAAAAAACAAGGCAGAGGTAGGTGAGGAAATTACTTAGGAAGTGAACAACATGACTATACCTAAGTTTACAGCGACGCTTCTGACTTGAGTGGATTTATTCTCTTGAACACACAAATAGGTGGACTAACACCGGATTACCAGTCTTGATAAGATGGCCATGTTTCGTGAAGTGCAAAAGTTGACTCACCATAAAAAATGGTTGGAATTTCCTTCCCAGCAGAGAAAAAGCTGGACTGTGGTGATGCGCTTACTCCCATTGCAGCTCTGGGGAGCTGGCCTCTTACTGTTCCCCAAAGCAAGATGTCAGGAATCGTGGCTGTTTCTCCTGGCACATGCAGTCAACAAACTATCTCGCCACAGAGCCCTGCAACAGAACACAAGCCACTTCATGAGATACTACATTTTGTTTCAAACGTTCTGCTTAACTATCAGCTCCCACAAGCTGGGACAGAAGAGGTGGGGGTGTTCTGGCCACTAGTCAACAGGCAGAGGGATCCCTCAACTCTTGGGAGCCATGGGGGAGGAGATCTGCCTGGAGTGTACTGATCCTCAAACAGCCTGTGAATGCCCTGAAAGGGACATCTGCTGAACTAAATCTTGGATTTAAATTTAATCCATCTGAGTTCCTCTGCATTTATCTAGGGCTTTCAAACCACAAGGAGAGCCCCCACACTGACAAAAAAAGGAAATGTGCCATTGACTTAATGTCCTCACTTCCCTGTATAAAACACACAGAAAACATCCTTTCACTGACTTGGTGACTCCACACAATTGCCAGGTATACACCCACAGAGCTGTCCGTGGGGATCAGCTGACCATGAGAAACATTTATGCTGCTCCATGACCAAAACACAAATGGCCAAGAGGTCAGCTGCTGAGTCCTGAGGCAGCTGACTGCAGCTCCTGCCATTAAAGTGCCCCAGGAAAGGTGTTGGACATGAATGGATGTCTCACACCCAGGTTTTATACATGCTTCATTTAATACATCATGATCTTGACTGGTCTGCTCTCCCATCCCTGAAGTTCCCAGAAGCTGGACAGAGGTGAAAGTTGCTTTAGGCAAGGAGCCTCATGTAACAGATGGATACACAGTCCCAGCCTGCTTTGTTGAACAGTTCAGCCAATTTTTCATGCCGTCATCAGCAGTTGCAGGCCAAAAGGGCAACAGAAAGGGAGAGCTTAATCTGTAAGAAATCATCAGCAAATGAAAACAAGGTTAGATCAGGTCAGTGAACTACTAACTTCATTATTTTGAAATTGTATGCACAAATCATTTCCCATTTTAGAAAGCAGAGGAATTTATTTGATAACTCACATGCATTGAGCCAAATCTGGCAGAAAGGAAGAATTACTTTTTCTTTCAGAGAGCCTACTTCCTGATCATGTAGAGTTGTACTTAGCTTGAGTGATACATGTCCCTGTAAATCCCACTGTCTGCATACCCACGCTCCTGCCAGACCCTAAGGTGCTCAGAGCAGCAGTGAGGGGAGGGAATAATGCCTGCCCGTGATGCATGGCCTGAGGGAACTTCCACTGGACAGGGACTCATTTACCCATTCAAAACAGCAAGTGAAAAATGTGGTCCCAGCACACTCCTGTCACAGGCTGGAAATCTTTTCTCCCTGATCTACATTAAAGATTTCCTACAGCAAAGGGAAAAAGAGGGTTTCAGTACCTTGTCAGTCATTGAAGGTATAATTGTAGCATAGAGGAGTATTTCTGTTTCATACCAACTGAATGAATTGAACTCTTGCAGTGAAGGTACAGTTTTAACTCATTAAATGGCTCACAGAGAAAGCAAAGGCTAGATTACCAGTGTGCTTAGTAATGCTTTACCATGTTTTTACTGGTAACCTTACCAAGCTGCTGTCTGTTGAAAACAGCTCCTGGAGAATAACACCTTCTGCTTCCCTTTGAGGAGGCCGAGAACCAGATCCCACAACTTGGTGCTGTGTTCCACTCTCTGCTCCAAATTAAAATAAATAAATAAAGGTTCCTAGTTGCTCAAAATTTGCAAACATTTATAAAATAAATTTGTTTCAAATTCCATTTGCTTTAGAACCATAAACATTCCTTCAGTTTTCTGCCAACGAAAAGAGGAAAAATTCTCAAACCACTTCTCTGCAACTGAAGGAACCGTTTTACCACATAGAGGCTGCTTTATCACAAGTCAACAATAAAAAAATTGATGAAATATGGTATTAGAGCACTTGAAACTTTACTTTTTGGGATGCACTCAAAACCACCACCTCCAAGGTGACATTCTGGAGAAGAGGATATTGAAGCATGAATCTGCAGCCAAGGCAAATGTGAAAGCATGGAAGTGCCACTACCAAGGCAAGCCTCAGCAATTTGGCTTATCATTCAGTTTACATTGGTCCCAATTACAAGACACTTTGGGGTTCTTTTAGTAAATTTTTTTCTTAGCTGTAAAGGCTGTTGGTTTATGAAAACTCAGCTGTTTACATCAGGGAAAAACATATACTACATGAAAATTATTTGCATATCATGTACTGCAGCAAATGATTAAGAGTGTGATCTACTACCTCATGCCAGGAGATAGTGCTTTGGTTAGCACCACTCCCTGCACCTGCAGGGAATACACAGAATTGTTTATCGCCACAAAGTGAAGAAAGCCTCAGAGCAGATTTGTGTGGTACATGTCGCACTACAGCATCAGAAAACTTTGCTCCAATTCTGCTGCATTCTGGTCCCATTGCTCAGAGCAGAGCAAAGCAGAGCAACATTGAATGGACTTTGCTAAGGCTGAAGTACAATGAAAAGGAGAAAGAAAAACAAACAGAAAAGCACAACATCAAAACCACAACTATAGACGAGAAGCAGTAGCGTGACAGCATTAACTACAAATGTGCATTACTCACAGACACAGCTTGCAAAAATCCTTCTTCACTGATAACAAAAAACTCACCCACCAAAACCAACCAAAACCACTAACTTAAATCACACTTGGTTCTTTATGTAAAAGGCTTAGGAGCTGGCTTTTTTTTACTGTTGGTGCGTTTTGGAGTGTCTCCATTTGCAGCTGTTTGAGGCATTCCTCTATAAATCGATCAAATAGCGTGGGCTTCACATTAGTTAGAAATAACCTACCAAAGACATTACTTGACTTGTTCCACACATTTTACATTTAGAAGTCACCATCTGACTCAACTCCTCATGCCTGTCTTTTTTATTATTATTATTATATAGATCCAAATTCCACTTTATCACTTTGCTTTGAACGAAAGCCAAGAAATTCCAGTATGACCCGCGAGCCCCAAGTCAGCAAACTCGCTCGTTATCAGGAACGGGGCAGATACCGTGTGTGAGACGGGGGAGGAGAGAGTCCTGCAGGCGGTCATGGGAAGGGGGTGGTTGCATATTTAGCAGCCCGTGCCCGAGCTCCGCAGCCTGTTCGGGGTCGGCGCTCCGAGGGAGTCCGGGGCACGGAGGAAGGGAGCGCGTCTCGCCGCACCCGAGTGAGTTCTGTCTCGGCTTCTCTACCAGCCCAGCTCCTCTCCTTCCCCTTGCTTCTTCTGATGCTACTCTGCCCTCCCTAGGCTACCGCTGCCGCGGCTGCGTGCGAGGTCAGTCTGTCAAATTATGCTACGTGTAGAGCACGTCCGAGAGTGTTTAATTTGTAGAGATTTGTTCGGTTTATTCAGCCTGACTCTCTGAGCGGTGCTAGCGGCAGAGGGGAGCTCCCTGCGGTGGCTGCGAGTGTAACTCAAGCACCCCATCTGTGCACCTTCCCTGCTACTTCCAGGCATCCTTAAACTCTGCCTGCTGCACTTAGGATATCTGTACGACTTCGCTCCAAATTGTGAGCTGCTTTTCCAGCGGCAAACAGGCAGGTCACTGGCATATTGTAGAACCGAGCCGCTCTTCCTCATCAGTGCCTTGCTCAGTCGGTGCTGAGCTACTTTGATAATCAGGCTGCGAGTCAGGGTACTTGGCAATAAAGTACCGCTGCCTCATCAGCCAAGATATCAGAGGGAGGAGGCTCTGGGAATTCCGCAGCGAGTTCTTAGTAAGTGAAAATCCACTTAAAACCAATATTCCATTAGATGTAAAGGCTGACTAAAATGTCTTCACTTACATAACCCAGCTAAATCTAGGCTAATGTCAGAAAAATTAGATTAATTTTAAGCAGTGCCAACCAATTATTCTAGGTCATTTTTGTGCACTTTTCTGTTCGTTTTTCAAATTCCTGTGTTCTAAACCAATGGATTAACATACTCTGGTCCTAATTCCCACAGTCATTCTACAGAGTAAAAATCTCCTGCATCTGACTCCACTCACTCAATTTTTCGCCTTATCAAAGTCAGAAGTGTTTTTGTTATTTGTCTTTTACTTCACAATGATACTCCAAGTAGCCATTGAGGACTTTTTTTCTTTCACTGTAACTGCTATCATTTTCCTATATACATAATCCTCCCACACACATTTCCTCTGTTAAAAGCCTTCTCTTGTTCCCTGTTCATTTCAGACTATCCAAGCAAACAAACCGTAGCTATAAAAGTATCTTTCCTGGGCTTCTGTACTCATTACAACTGTTTGTAAACACAAGTACTTTTATACTCAAAACTTGCAACGTTTGTAAAGAAAAAAAGACAGAGGTCTTTTTTAAGTTTACTTTTGTTCATCCTTTTGTTTCATTTAATCCAAAACAGAATCTACCTCTCCCTAAAAATGTGCACGTTGTGTAAATTACTCCCTTCTGCAGACCCACACATGCCCAGGCACACAGTCAAATCTATTTGTATAGAAATAAGACGGAAGCTCTCCAGATTTTAAACTGAAAATATACACAAAGTAATTCTTACAAGAGTTCTGGGTTCCTGCACGAGCAAGCATGTTACCCAGTGCAGCATGCTCTTTTGCCACTGCCCAGCGTGCTCTCCTGCTCTAAGCTGTTATGTTTGCTCATAACATTTCTCATTGCTGTCTGTCCCACCTTCTATTGAGCAGCTGGAAAGCAGAAGCAGTTGAAGCTGATGCTCATTTTCAAAATATCCTTGACCAAAATCTCACCAGAAAGTAATTACACTGCCCAGGAGCCACTGACAGGGCTGGCATTGGGCTAGCAGGGGGCACAGGAAGCTATGCTCATTCACACCTGCTGGAGTCTTACCATATATGCTGCAAATCTCAAACAGGTGATTTTTTTTTAACCCATTTTACAGTTAGTCCAAGAAGCATGAGAAAAAAGAAAGAAGGGGGAAAAAAAGTTGGCCAAATCCCACACGTACATTTCGAGGCAGTCTGCTTAAACTTACATAAAACAAGCCACAACAATGAACTGAAAAAGCTGAAATGCCTACTTCTGAATCTCTTTACAAGTAACTAAAATATTGCTGGAATGATTTAGTAAAGAATAAGCTTGAGATGGAAAAAGAGAGAAAACAAGGTCGTTCCATGATACCAGGCACAGTGTACTATGCTTTGTATTTGTAGCAGATGCAAAGAGGTTATGCAAACAAAGGTTTAAGCTGTCTCACTAGCTTAGTTTAGTTGATGTATGACAAAAAAGAATGTGTGATTTGTAATTGCATGTCTCAGGCAAAGAACCATTTTTCTGTGCCAGGCACACAGCGACTGGGACTGCCCCAGAGCCAGACTAGCTGCTGTTTCCATGAGAAACTGGCACCAAACTGCCTCTCACAAAGTACTTTCTACTGAAGTGTAGGAACACACAGGTTAGGGTTTTACATACTGAGCAGTTTGTGACTGTAACTCAAGAGTCCTGCGCGTTTCTCTCTTATGGCTGAATTTGGGTGGTCCCCAGGCTTCTGGCGGGGTGTTGCTCAGAGCTGTAGGTCCCCATTTGGCACTGCTGGTCCTCTCAAGGAGACTGACAATGCCTGAAGAATGCTTTACCACGGTTCTGGGTCTCCTCAGCTTCACTCTGGCTAAGAAAAAAATTCAAAATATCTGAAAATACTCGAGATCTGTGCTCCATCCCACTGTACTGATGCCTCCTGGGCACAGTGGTCTGGGCCAGGTACTTCAGGGCAGAGCAGGAGGACCCCAAGAATTTGTGACCAGGGCATGTAGTGGGTGGTACTGGAGAACTCTGCAAAGTGAATAAAAACCTTTCCCAGTCAAACCTGTACTTGCTACAGGGATCATATGCAGTGCTTAAAATCTAATACTTTCATGCTTAAAATTTTGGGGTGTTTTTAGCAAATTATACAGTAGACTGACACTATGCAACAGGTCAAGAGCAAAGTAGTTTAGACATTCAGGGGGAAGGATTTGGTGCTTGTACTCCCCCTTGCATTTATACATGCACTCACAGCCACACATGGCTGGGATAGAAAAAAAATCCCACTTTTTCACATCCAAGGAAAGCTGTTAGGTGGCCAAGTCAGTTGTTTTACAAAATTTTGTGCTGGACAGGCTTGAGAGATCAGAAGACGGACATGATTCATCCTGGCAAAAAGCAGCTGGCTTTGGAGAGCCAGCTAAACAATACAGAGCTACGCTGCTCCCAGCTGAGCTCTGAGCTTTGTAGGAATATTATTAGGTCATGCTGATTCATCTGAAGAGTGCAGAGAGAGATGCAAGGCATGAATTTTACAGCAATGACATGGGGTTGGCAAGCATTAAGATTATTTAGGCTTTTGTTCTACCACAAAATGCTTCTGGGAATTCTTGAAACATCTGATGTGGAAATAAGAGGAACTTAACTACTTAAGTAGTTTTTCCTGAGAAAGGATCCTAACCACTCTTTTGTCTGTATCTTTCCCGAGATCTCTTGCAATTTTATTTGCCAGTATTTAATGGTCTTGGGTGTGCAATTTATTAATCTAAAAGAGGCTGCACAAAACCATTTCAAAAGGTGTCTGTGTAAAACTGGGACCAAGTGTCTTCTTGGTAGATAAATCCAAAGTCTGAGGATCAGACAGAAAGCATAGTCACCACAGATGCTCAGGCTCTAAAGGGAAGGGTGTGGCAAGCCAGGCAGACTGAGGACACGCTGCTGAGGTGGCTGGGCAAAGGCCTGTCCATCACCACTTCCCTGCCTCCTTAATCTTGCTGACATGTGAGAGCTCCCTCATTCACTTCGGTTGAAACAGGGTGAACTTTAGATATCTGAATTAATTAGGATCAGTTTGATTGCAGTTGCCTGAGGGGCAATCACAAACTCAGCTCAGGGAAGCCCAGTGGGGTCTGGCATTCTCCTTCAACAAGTCTTGACAGTGGACACCCATTCACTGCCCATTCACGCTGGACTACCACTTTAAAAAAAAAACAACCCTTTCATATCTTTTTAATCTTCCTCTTTTTCTGATACATTGTGTTTATTTAAAAAAAAAATCAGCAAAAAAAACAAGTGGGTTTTTTTCCTGTGTTCTTGAAGGATTTTTTTGAGTTTTGACTTTCCACATCAGCAAATCCAGCCTGAAGCTTCCTCGGAGAGATAACTGGTTTAAGGTCTCCTACAGCTCCTTTTTTGTTTGTTTTTTTTTTTTTTTTTTTTTTTTTTTTTTTTTTTTTTTGGTTTTGTTTTTTTTTTGTTTTTTTTTGTTTTAAGCCCACATATTGATAGGTCAGGCTTTGCTCAGACAGTAGAGTTTTACTCATCAGATCACTTAAAATACTTACAACCATTAGTGCTACTCAATACTCTTACAGTAATACCTTAAAACCTCTTGTCATTTTAGGTTGCAGATTTCCACCACAGGTCACAAATAAGCAGCACAGCAGGTGCATGCACATGCAAAATCCTTCTAAAAAAGAATTTAAAATCTGTAGTATGCTCTAAGTGATCCAGGTGTCTAACCTTCAAAATCATGCTAAGAAGTATCCATTGGATACTGGAATTTGTTATTTCAAAACTTGACCCTACATGAAATTTCATAAACATTTACTTCAGATGATTTGTGTATTAAGAAAAGGATGCACAGATTTTTTTCTCTTTTCTTTCCAAGGTCCGGATTGCTATCTGGCTTAGAAGTCTAAGATACCAATTCCATATGTTTATTTTCTATAACTGGACCAGAGTGGGAAAAGAGACCATCAGTTTTCAGAAAGAGAGCCTATGTCAGACTGAGAGCTGACAGCAAATAGAATTACTTACAGTTTTTAATTTTTTTTTCCGTCAAAACAGACTGCTGTGGAAATCTTCCATTGGAAGACTTGCAGTCTTCCATCAATCTGCCAATATTCTCTAATACTTTTCCCCAAAAGGATGGGCAAAAAAATTCTTATTTTCTTTGCTAAAAAAAAAAACTAATAAAAACATATTTTGCAGGAAAAAAAACTACACAAAACAAACAAAAAAAACACCAAAAAACCAAAACTAAACAAAAACCAACCCAAACTATTAAATCAATACTATTCAGGCTGAGAATATCTCTTAAATCTCTAATATTTTTTCACTCAAGGTAAAAAATTGAAGACATTCCTGCAGCAACCAATTTGATCAGTAATCAGGAGGAGTGCAGCACCACACCTGCAGGCAGGGCAAGACTGCTTCTCAGATGGTTTCTGCCTTTTCAACACTGCTCAAACAGGATAATGTAAACAATTATGCCTTTCCCCAAAAGTTTGACTGTTATCTTGGTTAAATAAAAAAGGAAGAAATACTGCACATGGATATTTTTATCTTTCCTACGTTGTGCAGTTTATACAGTTACAGCTGTGGAAGCTTTGCTTTACTTGCCTCATACAGTAACTATTTTTGTCTCTCTGGTTCCTTCCTCTGAAATGTGAAAATTTAAACAAATAAGGGCAGAAAGACTCACTTGGACAGCTAAAACATAATTTTATAACTGAGGAGGGAAAAAGCTGCTGGAATGCTCAGCTCTCCAGTCACAGGGATGAGGAATTCACATATATGACAAGGACAATAAGAAAAGATGGGGAAAGTTGAACTTATTATTCCTAATGTTTCTCAGGTAAAACAAGACAGACTACGTCTCTTTCCTGCTTAAAGATTTTTCTTCCTACTCCGTAAGTAACACAATTCTCCCCAACCCCTAAGGAACAGAACCAAAAATCCATGCTTCATATTTGGAGAACTCCTGAGATGACAGCCCAAGGATGATTGCTCCTTGCATGTGCAAAGATTCTTTTGTCTGTATATGCAGGGACCCAGCTAGCTTTTCACCTTTTCTAATTTGAGTGTCCTAGCTGACATGAGCACTACTTGTGCTCATGGCCCTGTCACTGGGAGTAAGGAAGACAAGGAAGAGTCTTCCCTCTGAAATCCCACTGTTACCATTAATGGAAAACACTCGGCTGATGCTAATTTTAAGACTTCAGACTGCGTAGTGGGAGAAATACATGAGTAAATATAAGAATTGGGTGAAATTGCAGTGCCCCATCCACCCATGTAGGACATCCAGATCAGGTTTGGTTTACAGCTGCTTCAAAACTTACTTGATTTTCAGGCTAACTTTGCAGAAAAATGTCATAAAGAAACAGCAAATGCTTTGAAAACAGCACTAGGAAAAAAAACCCAAAGAACAATTCTGCAAAGCTTCTCACCTTTGGATAGAATAGTGCTTAGGGAGGACACAAACTTCAATTCACATGTCATAAAGCAAGATTTTTTTTGGCAGAGAGATACCTGTAGGCTTACATGAGTGAAAGCTGATTTGTTGTTATACTTTCATCCTTCAAAGTAATCAAAATGGAATATATAATCAGCTCCAGCAACTCAAGCACTCTGAATCGTTATAAAAAGTTAATCTTATAATAAAAGCAGTCTGAATTGTTATAAAAGCTTAATCTTGCAATAAAATTAAGAGGTATCCATTGACTGAATCATCACTCCTGAATCATTGTCATGCTCTGGTTGCAGTTCAAAAGAGGACAGTGACATGTGGCAGACAAAGACATGCATCTTCCCCTTCTGCAGCAGGCCCACGGTGAGGGCAGCATTGTGTCAGGCACTAATTGTGGCACTTTCCATAAGCGACTCCTAAATTAATGAAGAACCCTCATGCTGAATGAATATAAACACAGTGCAGTGCATCATCTTTTCCAAGCACACAGTTCAAGTCCCAACTTTTAAAAACACCCAGATGAACCTGACCTCAACCCTACTGGTCTTGCTTCCTGAAGGGAACAGCTGGGCTCTTTTACAACCTGCAGGCTGGAAAACCCTTAATTTCTTCCAGCACAAAGTACAGTTAAAGAGGACTTTGCACCACAAGCCCTTTGTCAGACTTTGGATACACGTCAGCACATAGCTCAGCTTAGCTGGTTTTTCCCCCTCTTCACCCCCAGCTCAGAGAAAGCTCTCTGCTGACTGTCATCTCAAACACTAACAGCCCTATACAGGAAAACGTAATTATGTGCTGCCTTATTTCAAAATATTTTCTCTGAATTCACACACTAAGTACCTGCCATTGTCGCGTTCCACTGCAAAGGAGTCACGGAGAGATTCTTTGGACAGATTTCTCGGTGTAAATAAAGCACAAGCACGGGAAATATTATGTCTGAGAAGTGCTCATCGAGAAATAAAGATGTATTCCTACCAAAGGAGGAGAGAAAAAGGAACGGAGAGGCAGGGTAGACCATATGGCTGAGGCAGGGCAAGCAGAACAGTGAGGCAGAATGAGCCAAACCTCCAGACAAGCCTCCTGCTCGCCTAGAAATTGAGACAGCGGGCCCTGGTCATGGCACAGTTAACTACCTTTATGTGGTAAGGCTCCTCCCGTAGTCCCATCGAGCACTGGGTAGTCAGGGAGAATTGTTCCCGGGCAGCAGGATCACCACCTGCAGCCCAGTGGTGGGAGCTTTCTCTCCCCTGACTGCCAGGTGAAGTCTCCCCGCCTCCAGAGCTTCCCGCCATTTTCTAAAGGCCTTGTGCAAGTAGAAATCCTAAAATGGCGGCGGCCTCTTCCCCCCTCACATGTCCCAGTTGCCTCCTGTACATAGCATGCATTAAAGCTCTGTAGTAGTTTTCCACCTTGTGTCAAAAAATGGATTTGTGGCATGAAACCTGGACAATATTGAGGCATGCTGCCAGGCGAATCCCATCAGAGCTTCTCGCCATTTTCTGAGGGCATTGTCTGCTTAAAGACTCTAAAATGGCGGCGGTCTCTGTTGAGGCATAAACAAAAGTTAATTGGTTCCTCACATGCATCCAGGTTTTGGTGCCTTTTACCAAAATATTCTGAAGAATATTTTCTTGGTATTACCTCGAGAGCAGGATTTTCCGAAAAGAGAGATGTTCCACTAGAGAGCCCGGCAGAGTTTTGGTGCTGAATTTTGCTGAGGCTGGGCACGCAGGACCAAACGCTGGCTAGCAGAGGCTGCGTGCTCCAGGTACATGCATGAAAATCAGCCTGAGCAGTGTCCAGTCTGCCAGTGCTTTTGCTCCTCTGTACTGCTGGTATCTGAAACTCAGTATTTCAGTCCCCAGAAAATGCTGGTTCCTTGCTGGACTTGGTTTTTAAACTCTAATCTTGCTTGAAGTTTTCAAATCGATTGCTCAGTCCTGCTTCAACTGCAATGAAAGCATCCCAAGTTCATAAGGAGATAGAGTATCTCCATAAAGCCACAAACAGTTTTAAATAATTTGAAATCTGTCATAAAATTTTTAGACACTTGTAACTCCACCATGATTTTTGACCCATGTATAATGGCATATGCCAACTTTACACATATTTGACATTCCCTCAGATTTCCTGTTTGATTTTGTCACTGGCTGGCTCGAAGATTGAATTTAATCATGAGATCCATTAATCTTTTGTTTAAAGGTATGTTAAAGCCAGTTAAGCTGGCTTTCAGAAAGTCACAGGGGAAAGCTGGAAAATCAGATAAGCGGGTCAACAACTTTAAAGTATTAAAGCTAATTTAATAGTAAATTTAAAGCTGTTGAGTTCATGGCTTTGAAAGCTGTATGCAATGAAACTGGGACTGAAGTGTCAGGAAAATCCACAAATACTAGAGGTTTGTGTCCAAAAAGGAGACACAGGAATAAATAAATTTTATTTGAATAGAGTTGCAGGACTTTATTCAAATAAAGGGAGAGATTCCACTGGGGCACACGCCTGCAGGGTTTTCTCTTGAAGTTTCAGAGGGTGCAGCCTCCTTTGATCCCAAACTCCTGGCTGCATGTTGCCCTCTTTCTTTCCCCACTGGCTGAGGCATTAGGAAGGTGCAACCTTCCCAAACTGCCCTCCACATATCCTCCCTTGAACCTACTATTTTACCCCAGAGTTCACAAACTGAGGCTTGTGCAGACTGCTGTTTCAGTGACCAGGCTGCCTGGGCTCAGCAACTAACCTGTAGCCCAGAGTCAGTAGAGACATTAAGATCTATTTCAAAGACTTGAACACCCACATATTCATCAAATTGTTTGTAAAGACATCAGCTTCCCTCTCAGAAGTGCTGGCAGTGTAGGGCAGGACAGGTGTACAGGGCTGTCCCAGCCATGTATTCATCATAACAGAAATTGGAAAAATACTGGTGAGGTGGCAGATTTATTGGTGGAAGGTAAATTACCCCTTCCTGCTTTTATACACACCTGGCTTTGCAATCAACTCACCTGAACAGAATTAATAGCAAGTCTGGGCGCTGAGGTCCACTCACCAGCACCATCTTTCAGTGTTTTTAAGCCATAACTAACCTAAAAAAAGAGAAACTATTTTGGATAAAGATTTTCCTGCTTTCCACCTCCAAAACATCCCCAAGATCTTCATCCCAAAAATCAGCGCAAATACACCAAATAGATCTTTGTTCCCCTAGAAATGACATTTTTCAATAATTCAGTAATTCTGGATGGTTTAAATGGTTTTAATTTGTTCCTCATGATCCCCTTCTTTATAAAACACACTGGGGAAATGAGGGAGAAGTGGACAAGAAAAAAAAAACCCTAAGAGCTTAACTTGTATGTTTGGCAAAAAGCTCTTTTGAACACAACCATTTCTTTCATTTAGAAACTTATCTGTAATTGTTTAGGAAGCACTACTCCTGACATTTCACAGTAAATATAAATAAAAAATAAAACCTACAAATATTTACGAAAACATGTTTACAGTAAACCTATAAAGGCTTTTAAGATGTCACGTATTTTTGGTAAACTCCTTGTGGAGTTGGTTTTGGTTTTGTTTTTATTTTTGCTCATGGATGGAAAAAAAATCATAAGCTTAAAAGTGCATCGCCACTACAAATAGTTGATTACTCCTTATGGTGTGTTCATTAGAAATTTGTTTAGCTTTGCTTTAGACAACTCAAACAATAGCTTCCGCTGCTTCCTTGACAGACCAAACTATTCCACTGTCTATCACAACAGGCAGAGACACTTGCTAATCATCAGCCAAAATTCCCAGTTCTTTACATCACTTCACTACTCCTGACTGGACATGCCTTTGTGTACAGAGAGCTCCCAGGGTAAGAATTAGGCTCTTCCAACACACTCACCTACTGGAACGTTCAGGCCTCAGCCATCTCCAGCCCTCTCTCTATGTAGCTGTCTACTCCCTCATGACTGCACCTTAAAAATCTACTGTTCTTATGCTTTTAAATGCCTTCTAGCTGCCAGCAGCTATTTGCTAACAGAGGGTTGAATGGGCTAGAGGCTGCCAGGAAACAGGAGCCATGTGTGAGTGGTGTACCAAGGCCAGGGCACCGGGACTGCTACAGGTGTTTATGGAAAAAACTCTAGGGACACTCCTAAAGGAGGGAAACAGACACTAAATCAGACTAAATCAGTAGCATTTGCTTGTCTCTAAAAATTAAGGTTCAAGGTTTGAGAATTTTTTTCGTTTTGGTTCCTGAATCACTGTCATGAATCTCAGATAACACATGCTCTTTTAAAAATGCCATTCCTAGGTCTCGAATGACAGCACCAAATCAGAAACAGGGAGAAAACAGAAGAAAATCCTGTTATGATCTCATTCTCTCTTCTTACATTAACTTTCTAGACACATAACTAAAATTTATAGTATATAATAGTATGTTATTTAATCATATATGCCATAGAGCATACCAAGTAATAAATCTGGGTACAAAATTTGAAAATGGAGTAGCAAACCTCTGCCACTTACCTAAAACTTGCATGAAAAAGCTGGGTTTGTCAAAATTTCTGTCCTTAGAGAAAGAAGTGGTTGCACCTGTAATCTGTGAGCTGCCTTTGCCAAGCAGCAAACACCTTTTCCCTTAATTAACACATGTAAAAAAACTAATCACCTCCTGATGCAACTCATTTCACCTGGAGACTCTCTCTTTTATACTGTGCAAAGGAACACACTTGACTTAATTGGAATGGAATCTCTGTTTGGAAGCAATTGTAGATATCTACATTGGTAATTTTCCAGCTCTGTTCCTGCTTCTCTGCTGGGCCATTTGACTTAAGTCTCCATTCACTAATAATGTGAATCTCCATTCACTAATAATTCACTTCTGAGCCTGCTGTGTGCTGTAGGGCTGCAGATAACTTTTACAATGAATTAAGCAGTCTCTAATGTACTAATTTGCTTTTTTTTGTTGTTGTTTGGGTTTTCTTTTTGCTTCAGCTATGCTGAAGACAGAAGGTACATGTTTTGACTTTAGAGGAACAAGTGGCAAAAGCAGTTTGCTTTTTCAGTGTGAGTTAAGTGTAAGCTTTCTGTGTCTGAACTAAGAACTTCTCTGTCTAAAGCAAAAGGTGATGATGTATTTCCTCAAGCACGTTTTCAAGGAAAGATGACTAAAAGGGGGTTGTTCTATTGTGAGATTATATGGTAGCATTTACTCATGAAAAAAAGAAAAAAAAAATACTTCCCTTTCTGTCCTGGTGCAGATGATCTGTGTTCTGGGCTTTCATACAAACCCTCTGAATGTGATGAATATAAAAGAATGGTAAATGCAATGTCTACTTCAAGGCAAAAATGAGAAAGGGTTTTGCTTTGGGTGAGGAGGCAGATGGCTGTTTTACTATCCTTTCCCCAGCACATTCAAATCCCAGCTGAGCTCTCTTATTAAAGTGCTATGTGTAAATTCTTACCTTTGGTTTAAAGCAACCTTATCTGTTCACCTTTCTGTACCATCCTTGCTACGCAATCCTCCCTCAAATACTATCTTTTGTTGCCTTTTACCCTGGGAAACAAACAGAACCTGTGACTCCTAACTAGAACTAAAGGGAAAAAAATAAATCACATGAAAACTTTAAAAAGTCCTTTCAAGTTTTCTTTTGGCTTCTGTACAAAAACTGAAAATTCAGTGATGATTTTCTCAAAACAACATGTAGCCTGGTTTCCATAACAATTTTTTCTTCTAAAATAACTTTGGGTGATTGCTTATACAACAACTTGGGTAATAATTGATGCAAAGAATCACAAGAGTTTGGTGATTCTCGTGATTTGGTCTTGGATGAAGGCCTGCATAAGCAGTAGGGGCTGAGCAGGGCAGGTCTGAACAAAATTGCTGCTCGAGATAACAACTGTCTTCTGGTATAGAAGAATATATCTGGAAAAAAAAAAACAAAACAACAAACCAACAAAAAACCCAAACCGAAAATCACTTTAGAGATGGCCTGAGTTTGGAGTCACAAGAAAAATAAATGAAAGCTGAAAGTTCCTATGACATCTGGAAAAAAAAAATTAAGTCAGCTTTCAGGAGTCACTCAAGGAGGAACTGCAGGTTCTGCTGTCTTTGCCCACGTCTGCGTGTGCTGTGGCTGCCAAATGCGGAACAAAAAGGTGTGAGCAATGCAACAATTGCAAAGTGCAATGAACCAGGGCTTGGTGTAGTATTTCCTCTGCGTTGTACAAGCATGTCTGTCAAAACCAAGCAGACAGAGTGGTTTTGTAAAAAAGGAGTTGAGTTAACCCTGTCTGAAGCAGCTGTGTTTCCCCTCTCAGCAGGGTCCAGCATGCCACAGTACAAGCTCACCTACTTCAACCTGCGGGGACGGGCAGAGATCAGCCGCTACCTCTTTGCCTATTCGGGCAAGAAGTACGAAGACCACAGGATAGAAGCAGCAGACTGGCCCAAAATCAAGCCAAGTGAGTAGCACGGGTTCTTATAGCCAAAGCTCCACTAGAAATGCTGGCAAAAAGAAAAGCAATTGAAGAGGTACCTGTATGTTTTATGAGCAGAAGTACACTTAACTTCTGGCTTTAGTTAAGCCTGTGTGAGTTTTAAGGTGAGACAGCCAAAATGTCATTGCTGATGCTCTCACAGGAGGCCGGGTCCAAACATTCAGACAATTTGAAGTGCCTTACCTGCTGTGCTGTCATCCAGCTGGGCTTTTACTCCTTATCAGTTCAGTACAGCTTTTGTGCACCTAAAGATAACCAAATGAATCCTGATTTCAGCTTCTCTGGATAATTTGATCTCAAAGACCACCTCAGCCATCACCCTGATTTAGAAAGCCAAATTGGAGAGAAGGGTCAGGAAAGACACTCCTTTGCAACCTGAAAGGTCTTCAGAGAGGAAATGTGAAAACAAAGTCAATTGATATAGCAAAGAAAAAAACCAAAAGGATCAAAAGAGGTACTAGAAAATAATTGTTCCTAAGAATAAGCCCTACCAACCCTTCCTAAAAGTACCCTTCAGGCTATTGTACCCCCTTCATTTAATTTCTTTTCGTTTAAATAACCTCTTCTCAGCTTATAAAGGTATTTGTTGTTTCTGTTCATTAAATTAGCCTTAGTTCAAGTGAAACAGATCTTGAGTTTGAACACTCTGGGTAGGAAAACAATGTCTGCATTTCGTGTGTTAGGCTTGTGTTGGCTACATGTGCTATGACTTTTCCCATCCAGAATGAAGAATAATGGCTTTCATTTGGGGAAAAGACACAACCGACTTCTATTAATGAAGCAATGTTTCTTGATAAAGCTTCCACATAATTTAATAAGCTCAGCCTACAACCTACCAAATTTTTCCAGGGTGCAAATTTTGTAGGTCTGGCCTTTCCTGTTTGCAGTGACTAGAATGATAAACTCTCAAACACAGCTGTAAGCCAAGTGGCAATTGAAGCCTTCAGTGGTGGTCAAATATAGAAAACACTGGCAAAAATCCAAAGAGAAGAGTAAAAAGCAGTGGAACAGGGACACTTTCAGCTAGGGATCACTGACTTTGGAAACCTTTTTGTTATAAGAGCTTAAGTCAGTTGACCACGTGGTATAGCTTATTTCTTTCACTGCAGTTCTCAGGAAGCTGGGTAGAAATAAAGGTGAGATTAAGAATTCAGATGACCTAATGTAAGCTCTGCAAAAGCTTTTCATACTTAGTTACACACATATTCACATGTATGCACACTCACTTTTGTCCTGAAACAAAATTGAGAGTATAAGGAAAGTATATTTTTATGTGGTGTTTTTTATATTGATGAAGTAAGACAAATTAAAATGACAAAGGATAATTACTCACTTAAAGGGTGCAGAGGCATTCTAGATCAAGATGTTCTAACAGCAGAACTACCATGCAAGGTAAAAGCATTGCATCACTCTTTGAATATTGTTGATGATCCCAATGTCTGAGCAGTGCAAGAAACAATCTGCTGAGAAGCACAGGAAAGTTCTTCCTATGCTTTTCTTCAGTGCTCACTCCACAAATCTCCCAGTGGAGCTTTATGTGTATAGGACGTGTGTACAGTAAATGTGCAGCTGCAGCACCTAAGTATTCTTCTTCCCTAAGTATGTTTTTACCTTGCTTCATCATATTTGAAGCTTTTAGAAAGAAGGACATCTGTATTTACAGACTGCACTCAAAACTAGTTCCAGATCTTCCATAGGCAAGCGGGTAAAGGCAAACATGATATTATGCAAGTGTACACAGCAATTTGTCTGGTATTTCTTAATCTCACCTCAATGTGTAATTATGTAATTAGTTCAATTAATTTGAACAATTTTACTGATTTTTGAAGGCTACAAAATAAACTGCATACTAAATTGCATTACTTTAACTGCTGTTACATCAAATGCAGCTGTAATTCCCTTTACCATTGCCAAACGTTTACCACCCTTTGGTTTTCACCAGTGTGAGACTGACTGGAATCTGCTACTTTATTTCTCTTCTTTCTAAGGTAGACTCAGTTCAGGAAAAATAGGAGGAGGAAAAAAGACTTTGTATGAAGGATCTGAATGCCGATACAAATGAGAGTTGTGCAGAAAAATTCTCAGCAGAGTGAACCATGCCTGTGTATATGCAATGGGTTGGATGGATCTCATTTCACATTTACTTTTGAACACAGCAGTAGTTTAATTTTTTGGGCAAGAACCCTGTTACCCAGTGCTTTTTCCTCATCAAAGTGTGTCTCTGAGGAGGGAGCTGAGGCACATTTTGAAAACTCAGCATGGCAGAGAATGCAAGGCTTGTTTTCCATAGCACAGATGCTGTATACAACACTTACAGTGTGAAGGCACACAAAACCTGTACAAACCTACTCCTCCTCCAGGAGACAGCCATTTCTTGTGTTGAGTCACAGCCTGCAAAGTCAAGCTTTAGGTGCCCTAGGGCAGATTGGGGTGCTGGCTGTTGGTCTTGTTGAACACTTAAGGCTGTTCATTCCAAAGCCTTGTTGCTACCTTTGATTCAATGTTTTTCTGAGTGATTTGCCTGTGGGAGAATATTTTGTCTGGAAATACTGTGAGTAACCATGAGAAATGCCTCACAAAGGAGGAGGAGATAGTCATCAGGTGATCTCCAAACAATTTCTTTAAGCAGCATTACATTTTTATGCATGCAAAAAAACTTTTACTCTTGTTTTGATTAGCAAATCTCTTAATTGCTTGTTTTCTGCAATGTGCATGTCAGTGGTGGCAGATTGGCACCATTGCTTTGGTGCTAGAGCTAGGGTTCAGGGAGATTTGAAGAGCAAAGGTTTAGCCTGCTGGCATAAGATGTAAACAGCACTTTCAGATATGCACCCACCTATTTCCATGTAAGTGAATGTTTTCCTGGTCAATTAGCAGATACATTCCTGTTCCCATCCACTGACAGACTGACTGGGTGTCTACAGATGCCTGAAATTCAAACAACTCTTAGACCAGTATGAATTCTGCACTGATGACTTCACAAATCTTAGAGCAGCAGCTCCCAAATTTTACTAAACTTCTTCTCTGCCATGGAATTTCATCTAGGGCTCAGTTATAAAGGCTGCTGTGAAAAGCCATTATGAAAATGAAAAACACTAACCCTTGGTAAGCCTGCCAGCAAACTTTTCAGAGCACAGAAAGAAAAAACAAAAGTGCCCAAAGGTTAATGACTTATCCAGCATTTCTTAATCTCTACTCCCAGTGTTCTTGTGGTAATGGTGCTGCAGCTGCACATTTACTGTACACACATCCTGTACACATAAAGCTCCACTGGGAGGTTTGTGGAGTGAGCCCTGAAGAAAAGCATAGGAAGAACTTTCCTGCATTGTTTCTTGCGCTGCTCAGACATAGGGATCATCAACAATATTCAGAGTGATGCAATGCTTTTACCTTGCATGGTAGATCTGCTGTTAGAACATCTTGTTCTAGAATGTGAATGCCTCTGCACCCTTTAACTGACTGATTAAGCTTTGTATTTTGGACAAGAGAACACTTGATATTTCTTGAGCTAATAAGGAACAAAATGAAGAATTCAAGTTTGTCCAAGAGCACAAGGAGTCAGGAATTGGAATGAGTTCTGAGAAGATAGCTTTGCTTCAGCAGTTTTTTCAAAATTGAAGTAAGGTTTTGCAAGAAACACCAAGCTATCCAAATCATCATACCCTATAAACCAGGAAATACTGACATTATTCTGAGGAGAAGACTTAGTTCTGTAAAACTGATGGGAAAACAGAAAATCTGTGCATAAAGAACAATGTGAAGAAAGCCCATTGAGAAAACAGACTGGCAGCTGCAGCAAGTTTAATTTTTGACCTGACCTGAAGAGTGTGGTGGGGTCTGTTTTTTTTTTTTTTTTTTTTTTTGCATTTTTCATATTGCTGCCACCAATAAGCTGCAATCCTCACGTACCTTCAGGCAAATAAATAAGTCCCTCCTGGAAATACTGTCCCTCTTGATTTTTACACCTAATGGTGCTTTTGTTGTGTTTGAAAGGATGCCCTATCCTAACATAAGAACTTCTGTTATTTGGCTTATACGCTCTGAAATTAACATTTCTATAACTCATCATTTGGGGTTTTTTTTCCCCTTCTGACACTAATCAGATCATCTTTGGCAAATTTTACAGCTGATAATTTTGGGCAAGGAGTGCAGTTGGAATATAAACACATTTAAAGAGGCCAGCGTACAAGTATTAGCATTGTCCTGCTTTAGCACAGAATTTTAAACATCAAATATCAAGCAGCAGCTTTCCCTAGCGCTTCACCATATGTAAATCAATTATTTTAACAAGTAAACAAACTCATTCTCTACATTTTTTGAACACACTCTGATTTGACCATGCCCCCGTTTAAAGGGCAATCAATTCAAGATCTGCAACAGGCTCATACCAGATCTGTGCTCCCACACAGTGGACTCACAGAAAGCCTCTTTGCACTGACATAAGCCATGATCCAGCAGAAAATCCAGTGTCATGGTGAACTAAGTTACCACCACGTTGAATATTAGGCTGGCAGGCAGCAACAGATTTTGATCTGTGGCTCCTTAAAGCAGTTTGAAGCAATGGCAATAACAGACATTATCATCTTAGCAAAGGATGCTTCTCCTGCACTGATGGCCATAAACATCCCATCAACAGTTTAGGATGTGTAGAATGGTGCTTGAAAGGTCCTTAGGAAACCTGACGGACTAATGGCCCTGAAAATACTCCCAAGATAACAGATAAATCTTGAGAAGCACCTGACACCAGACAAAAACTCCTCAGGGGAGCAGTTGCTTTGCTTCCTGAGCGACTTTCTGCTGTGTAGCTCCACTAAAATGTGTACATAGCTGTCTCTGGGTGAAAAGTAGGGCTTGGCAAGAACTTCTAAAGAGAGTATGAGTTGTAATAAAACCAAACCTGGGCTGAGATCAAATCACAGCATCAGCATCGTCCTCATCATCCCTTTCTAGAAGATTCATATTCTAGGTTCCTCCAGCTCTGAGCCTACCATTTCCCAAGTGCCTTGCTCCTCTGTCACCGTAAAAAAAAATACATATTGCATCTGCTAATAAGAAATACATGGAAATACATTGTTTCTCATGATCCAGTTTAAATATGAAGGGACAGGAAAAGCAGTTATGGTCAATTTTCAAGGCAAAGGAGAACTTATTTTGGCACAGATACTGCAGTAAGAAACAGGTCTGTGACATTTATTAGCCCCCACATTTGACTAATCCAGCTTCCAGCTACCTTATTATGGAGCCAATCTAAGCTTGATTACCAAATGATTAATTATTCAGCTTTTGAGCAATAATCAAGCACTTAAATACAGGCTGCATTGCATCAGAGCCACAGACAATTACAATGTGGGCAGGATGAGTCATGAGCAGATCAGTTCGGGAAAAATGGGGGAACATGTTGGAAGGACAGAACAGAAGTGAGGAGAAGAATAATGGAGAAATTAAGATCAGTGAAAGGGGAAGAAAAGGGAAGGAGAGAGTTAAGAACTGTATCTGCATGGGGAGGAAGAGCAGTGAAGTGCAGCAGCTGACCAGCAGCTGACCACCCTAGGTGCCAGGATTGGACAAAACTGTGCTCAGCTCTGTTGTGTTCCCCCTCCCTGTCCCTAACAGAGGAGCAGTCCCACAGCAGCACTCTCCACTGGGTCATGTCCAGGAGGAAGAGTGAGGAGCTTGTGTTCAAAGGGAAGGCCTGAACACCAGTGAGAGCTTACAGGCATGGCAGGATGCCAGCAGTCATCACAGCCCCTAGGGGCTTGATGGAGTGGAAATTAATTAAAGGGATGGTCTTGCTTTTAACACACAGCATCTCCCCTACTCAGCATCCAGCAGAGACCTGTATAAACACCACAGTCCTCATCACAAAAGCCAACCAAAATTAAAGTAGTATGAAAAGGAATTAATCCAATTCCTAAACACTGTACAGATACTTTAGTGAGATCTTCCTAAAATGACAAGAGAGACTGCAGATCAGTCTGGGGACTTGACCTCTGTCAAGGTTTTCTTCATGGCAAGTGTAGCCTGTGCAGATCTCATTCCAGCATGCAACGCAGAAAGCCAATAAGTAACCAACATAATATGAAAGGGAAGAACCTGCTGATAAAAGTTCAATTTAAAGAAGAGTACAAGTTTAGTTATTCCGAAATGAGGCTCTTTAAAAACCCTTTTCCTCTTTCAGTCTTTCTCCACCATGCTTTGTACTTTAGATGAGCGGCAAAGCAAGCAGGAACTAAATGGGAAAGGTCAACTTTTGTGCATGCCTGAGAAATGACACTGTTTGCATGGTGACAGCAATAGATTTTCCTGCTTTTCCTTCTCAAAATGTATTTGCTCAACTGGGAGTTGGAAACATTGTAAGACAACATTGTTTTGAAAAACACGGAAAGCTCATCTGTATGGGTACACAAGGGTTTAAACTGACATGAGTACCAAGCAGCCCCCCAAACAACAAGGGTGAGAGAAAAGCCAGCAAAGTGACACTCACATCCTTCCAGGCTGCACCACCTTGGCTTTACTGCGCAGCTGTAATTGCTCCCCAATGGATGGTGCTTCATGCCTTTCCCCCATGACCTTGATTCTACCCAAACATGTCTCACACAGCAGCTTTTCACTTGCTCATCTAAAGTAGGAGCCTGGCAGGAGCCACCCTACCTGCTCTGCTCATCTGCAGTCACACAAAACATGCCTTTCACCAAAACTGAGAAAACTTCAGCAGGTTTAGTACCATGCTTATGCACATGGGGCATTTGGGCATCTCCTCCAACAGGTCAATGAGCAGAATTGTCCTAAAGCACCACAGGAGGTCAAAGCAATCCACAGAAGCCCATATTCCTGAGTCTAAGGGTAAGACTGCTTAAATCCATGTGCAGAGAGGTTTCTGTTTTGTTTGAAGCCCCTGAGAATATGGCCTGGGTGTGGTTTCTGCAACTGGCAAAGTTTCTAGAGACCACATCGAGGTCATTTGCCAAACCCCATCCTTACTTCCAGCAATCAAACTGTGTCCATCCAGTGTGAAGGCTCCTCACATCCTCCCTTAGGATGAGCTGTGTAACAAAAATCTATCCCCCTCTTCTCCAGCTGGATCAGGAAGACTCCAAGTTTCACAGAAAATGCATTCTTCCTTATAACAGCCAAACTCAGACATACCAAAAAAAATTCTTCTGGGAGAACTGTTGTTCTAAATTAAAAAGCAAAAAGATACTTTAGAGCAGGTTCCAAAAAATTCTGGTCATTACATGAATTTTAGACAATAACATTTCAAAGGCAAAGATTATTTTTTCCTAATTTTTTCCAGACTGAAAACACAGTTTGTAAGCTATTACACCTTCTCCTCAGATACAGAGGAGATGTTCTATAAATATTTTCTTCCCGCCTGACTAGTCTTTGTTATTTTCTTCTGCTGTAAAACAGCCTGAATATTTGCTGTACTTTCTGGTGATCAAGAATAACCTGCCCTGCACCCAAGAAGAGACATATTTTTAAAATTCTATGCACAGCACATGTGCACTTTCTTCAAACCTCTTAGAATTGCACTCATTTATAGCGTATTAACTAAATTTTCAACAAAATCAGTGTATAATTATATACATGCACTCTATCAGCTGGAGAAAAAAAATCTATGTTTACATTAAATCCCAATTTTTCCCTGTTCTTGCTAAGAAAAAATTAAATAGCATTTTGAATACACAAGAAAGGAAGAAACATCTACCATTTACCATCTGTTACCCTTTAAAGAGTCCATTGTTCAGTAATGATAGCAATAGATTTGCTGCCTCCTAACAAACAAACCCCAGGTCTCATTATAAGTCAAAGCATAAATCCTTTTAGATATTATGAGATAACTAAATAAAGTCTGCTCTTATTTATTAATTTTGTAATTTTATTAAGAGTCATGCAATTGTAGGCACACAAAACAAAGCTGTCTTTGTATATCTTCAATTGCAAACTCAGTTTCTCTTTCAGAAGAGAATGACCAGGTCTTCGGGAAAGTAGCTCAGCACTGAGGACGATGATCTTGGTAGACATTACTCATGCTTTCAGGGAATGAATAGCAGTTCCCTTGAATTCAGAAATGACCAGATTTCTGAGAAGCAGAACATGAGAACTGACTACCACTCTGCCAGTCAGCTGACTTTGACACCTAATCCGTGTTCCTTAACTGTTCAGAAAGGTGCTTCCCTCCTTTAGTTGTAATCAAGGGTTTCTTAAAAAAAAAAAAAAAGCCCTTAATAACAAACTAGCTTTAATTTTTCTTGTAGTGACCCACAAAGTGAAACATCATTCAAAACTGGGATTTATAGACGACTTCTCCTGTATGTAAACACAGCAGCAAAACTATCTGTGGGTTTCCAGATGAAGCAATCCCAGTCTCACAGTTTCCCAACCTGAGCAGTGAGTGGCAGTGTGTTTTGACAGCTATTGCTACAGACTGGCTTAGTCATGCTGACCTGCCAGAACTGCATCACCCCACAGCATTCTTCCTGAGGCTGCTTAACTCCTTCACGGGGGGAGCCATTACCCCTGCTCTGGCTGCACTTCTGTTGTTTCCTGTTGTCAGGCATTGTTGTACATCCCTGTGTGGTCTGGGCGGGGCGTGGAGCAGGCTGACCACACTGGCACATCCAGCAATCACACCTGCTTTCATCCCCTCTGCTTCTGCTGTCCTGAAAGATGTGCTTTATTGTAAGCAAACATTGTTACACACCTCTGCTGCTTTGGAGCAGTGATGCTTAGGGCCCTGTGCAACGCTAACCCAGAGCACAGAACCAAGGCTCTTCTCATTTTCATAGCCAGAGAGGTGTCCTGTGAAGCATTCAGGGGATACAACTTATCATCTCTCAGTGATTCCCAATGGAACAAAACATGGACTTGCCAGGATCTTGCTGCTCTCTGGATAATGAACATGGGAAGTCTTCTGTGCAACAAGTGTATTATTGCTTCAGTAACAACCAGCAGAGCCTGCTTTCTCCTGGGGTACAGCAGCTGTTGCTCATTGGACTCTCTTGCTTCTGCTATTCATCAGCATTCAAATTCATACTGAATTCCCAGTGTGCTAAAACTTAAGGAAAAAAAATGTGTCATGAGTACTGTGTTCAGAAGCAGGGAAAAAAACCCAAAAAACAAACAAAAAAAAACCCCAAAACAACCCCCCCCCCCAAAAAAAAAAAAAAAAACCCAAAAAAACCACCAAAAAAACCCCAAACAACAACAGAAAAAAGGCACAGAGGAGTCCTGGATGTCTTGTGCAACTGCAAAATTCATGTTGCAGGTCAAGACTTAACATCTAGGACCCGGTACCTAGTGTGATTCACACACTGCATGCTAAACCACAGAGCAGTGTTCATCCTTTATGAAGCTGCCTTGATAAACAGTTACTAATATATAAAATTTCACTGTTGTCCCCTTTTCATTAAGAACTAAAAATGTTCATGGAATAGAGGTGTTATTCCAGCTGCCCTGTAAAGACAGTTCTCCTGGGTTTGAAAGCACTTTGCATGCTTCCAGTGGCCAGCGTTCTCACTTTTCCACTACCACCTTTTTACATCACAAGATACTCTTAAAATGGATATAAATCTTAATTATATGAAGTGTAATGCAGATGAAAATTGGCTACAAAGCATTTAGCTATGGTCAGCACTTACAGTCATGTACTTGGAAACGGCATCCTTAGAAATGCAGAGATGTGCAGTTCCCTCAGTGAACAGCACCAGGTTCCCACAAGGAGGTTCTCTCTGACCTAAACACAACTGTTTTCCCCAGATTAGGCCTTTGCCCCAAGGTTCCAGTTCCATTCCACACCATACCAGCAGCTTCTCCAAAACACAGCAAAACAGCACTCCAAGTTTCCATGTAACTGTGAAACTAAGAACAGAAAACTAAGACTGATTTCTTATCTCAAGATCCCTTACAGATACCCATGACACCTTAGTGTGTCTTTCCCTGTACTTAAAATCTGGAGGCTTCTTCCCCACAACTGGCAGAATTTTTTTTAATGCAAGCCACATCAGGTGAATTTGAGTGTCTTTTTTGGATTTGTACTGCAGTGTGAAAGATATATTTGTCTCGGTGATGACTGCCAAGTGAAATGCCTTGTCACATTGTAAGTTCTGAAACTAATCACTTGCCCAGTTTCTTGCTTCATGCCCCAGCTGCATCCTGCACTATGAAATCTTCAGCAGTACTTAACTTTGGCAGTCACTTTCCTGGGGATGAAAAAGCAGGACAGAGATGGAAAAACTAATATTCCCCTGAAAAGTTTCCCTATATATAGACTTCTGGCCATATAGGAGTACATTGGTCTTCCACAGCATGAAGCCAGGAAACAGGAAATGCACCCCTGTTTTCTGTGCTATAGCTGCCTCCACACAGTGCAATCTGATTACATTCTTACCCTTTTTTTATTTTCAGTCCATGCATTTCTCCACAGAAACAGCGTGAAACTGTTAAATGCTGTAACAATGCATATCCTCTGAGTGGTAAAACTATAGCTGCCACAGACCCCCACTGTTAATGGCTATGATTTAACTTTTGGTTGTTTTTTTCTTTTTTACTTTCTCCTCCAAGCTATCCCATTTGGCAAACTCCCTATTCTGGAAGTAGATGGAGTTATCATTCACCAGAGCCTGGCGATGGCCAGATACCTTGCCAGAGAAGCAGGTAATATATCTTTGACTATTTTCTTTCTCTCTTCTGAGATCACATTTAATGTTCAGGTAAAAATACATCCACAGTAAAACCAGAAACCAACAAACAGCCTGGCAAGCCTAACCACACGGAAATCAACATCAGCATGGCAAAAATGAAACCAGTGCCTGGGGTTTGGGCTGACTTCTCCAGCCAGTACACTTTATCCACCTGTCCCTGCATGACAGAAAGCACATACCTGTGGTTTCCCTAAGGCTGCCAGGGGCAGTTTTCCCTAAAGTTCAACTTTGACCTGCCAGGCTAACCAGATGGATGACTGGGAGGAGGAGGTTTTGGAAGCATTGGAGATTATCACAGCAGGCAGAGAACTCTGAAGCAGATTTAGGCAACAATTCTGGGCTAGCAGAGAGATTAGAGGAGATGTTGACATCACTTGCATCCTTAAATACTTACATGCCGTGGAAGTACACAACCAGTTAGATAAAATGATATGAGACTTAGTAATGCAAGTAATCAAAGAGAGTGGCCAGGCTTTGCTTTAGGTCAAAGAGCTGTCATTCAACACCATCTGCAAAATTGGTCTGGCTGCAGGCAGATGTGCCCACGGCATGCTGGGCATCAGCAGATTGAAGAGGGGAGCTGGGAAGCAAGTACTATCCTACTTTTTTTTTTTTACACTGTGAGCAAATGGATGTAGCCTGCCTTTCAAAATATCTCCCATTTTCTAACTGAAGAAGGAAGCAGAAGTTCATAGCATTATTCTTCAAGGCACTAACACAACACATTTCAAGCGTGTCTGCAATACTCTGTTCCAGCCCATTTCCTTTAGCTTTGGTACAAACTACTTGCAAGACAGGAGAATGAGGAAAGCCCACCTAGTAATGAAAAACAGTGGGAAAGCCTGCCTTCCACTCAAGATTCCTCCCTCCCTGGCTCCTGTAGGGAGGCTGATCTGGAGCCAAGCTCCTTTTGCAGTCTGAATTTCAGACTTTTTTAGATTGACTTGCACCAGTGACAATGGCTTGGGATCTGGAGCACATTCCGACAATGATGGGCTCTTCCCAGAATTCATCATGCTGAAAGCTACAGCAGAAAAAAAAAGCCATGCATGGAAGGGAAAAGATATCTTTTCAACTTCATAGTGAATACTTGCTAGTTCTGCCATTAAGGCTGCATACACATCACTAATCCTCTAAAATTAAGAATTGGCATTTTTTGGTGCCTGACACCAACAACTCATAGCTGAAGGATCACAGGCCCTGAGGCCCAAGAGGAGAGGCACAGCCCTCACCTTCAAAAGCACAAGTTTCAGTAAGGGAGATGACCTGGCAGAGGTAGGGCATGCAGTCTGTGATCTGAACCTACACAGAGGTGAAAGCATAGGCACAGGTCTGTGAAGTGGCAGCTAGGGAGAAAAAACAGAGGCATGAACAGAACTGCAGGAAAGCCAAGGAACTACAGGGGAGAAAAACCGATTTGTAAACAAGACAAAATTTGGCCGAGGTCCCTGATTACAATGAAAGAATAAAAAGTAAGTGGAATGTCATGAGAATGTTCTGAATGGGCCTGAGTGGGCAGGATATAGGGAAAGAGAATAAAACTTTCACAGGTGCACTTTTGGAGAATGTGCTGACCAAAATAGAAAACCAGGATGGGCAAAGATTAAACAAACAGAATTTGTGCTGACCCTTGCTGAATGTCTGGTGGAAAGCAGAGATGATACAGAAACAATGTTCAGGCTGAAGGCTCAGGTAATAATGGATAGAGCAGCTCACTACCTTGGGTGGCTGTACAAGGTCAGAACTGGGAAAAAGCAAAGGTAGATAAGATTGCAACTGGATGCAAAGAGTCAAATCCACATTGTTAGCATCAAAAAGACCTGGAGAACATGTATATTTATGAAAATATTCACAGAGTTTACCTTTGGGGCATCAAAAATTCCAGCAGATGCTGCCTCTAATGTCCTTTCATATGCTTGCTTCCCGCAGGTCTGGCAGGCCAGACGCCTGTGGAACAGGCTTTAGCTGATGCCATTGTGGACACCATCGATGACTTCATGACACTGTTCCCTTGGGCAGAGAAAAACCAGGACGTGAGAGTAAGCCAATCACTAAATTAAACAAGGATAGCACGTAAGCCATGGACCTGTATATGAGCATCTGCTCTGGAGACACTGATGGGTGTCAGCCGCTGGGTTCGTCATCTCATGGAGCTCTGTGGTTCTTCCTTGAGGCTGATCCCACCTCCTCCTTCACCAATTTGTTTTCACCCTTGGTAAAAACTCTGAGGCCTTCATGAGCTGCCCCTCACTAGTTCAGCTTGAACCAAGGATGTGCCTACACTAAACTGCTCTTCAAAAGGGCAGAAACAGGACACTTCCACCCCAGCTGGCGCTGTAGATTTCCTCTGTCTTGTTGCAAGGAACCTGCTCTCAAATCTTTCTGTCACCTCAATAAGATAAATAGCCCTGTCCCATCCTTTAGTGTTTCTGCATTTTGATTTCTTCTAGATGTTCAGTAAGTATCAATGTTCAATAACATCAGCTGCCAGGGATGACTGCTTGTCAGGAGAGCTGGCACTGCTCATCAGGGCAGGGAGCACAGCCTTCACTGCGCTTTTCAGATGTCACAGCTCACCTCGGTCCTCTGCTGTGCTTCTGACACCAGGCTATGGTGCCATAGCTATGTAAACACACAGTCACAGGCTTGTCCTACAGCATTTGGCATCAGGCCAGTGCCTCTCACCAGAATCCCAAAAGCAAGCACACAGATCAGTTGCTGGGGGAAGAAGGCGATGGATGATTTCACTCGCATTACAAAGTCTCTGCACAGCTCTGACCCGAGCAGATAGCCTGACCCTCTTAGGGAAGTGGAGGTGTAACAGCAGCTCTCACCATAAACTGCCAGTGCAACCACCTTCCATTTATTCAAAGGCAACATTTCAGATCATTATCTGAAATGCTTATTATGGTATCTTATTAGGGTTATTATTATTGGGGTATCTTATTATTAGGTAATAAGATACCCATTATTAGGATATCTTATTGTAGGGACCACAGAGTAAAAAATGGTGCTCCAAACCCATAATAAATAAAGAAACAATATGAAAGTGCTCTGAAATCTTGCAGGGGAAAATCTGAAATTTGGAGGTTTAGTACTTAAAAGTGTGAATTATTTACATTTCCAAGTGATTTCCTTAAGTTTCCTACTTTGGGGAGGGTAAGCTGACTCGAGTTTTAATCACTTCAGAAGATCCACACTCCTGCTGGTGTGCTGGTGCAGAGGCAGCTCTGCTGCCCTTCCATGGGGGAAGCTCCTGTTGTAACTCCTGCGTGTACCCGAGCACTTCCCCCAACAAGGACCCAGATCGTGTCACCAGTGATTAATTTAAACGGGAAGAGCTGGCAGCCAACTCATATGTGCCAATCCGCAAGTATGCATACTAAATTATGTGCTGGGGCCAAGGATGGTCGGGAATCTCACTTTCCCACGCTCCCAACATTGTCCTTCCTCCCTCTCTCTCCTCCCGGATCCTCTGCCACCACCTTGTGGTCGAAGTGGCATCTCACGGTCTCACCAGGCCAGATTTAAGTCATTTACACACACAGAAGCCAAAACACCTCCCCAGGCCTGACCAGTGCTCACAGGAACACACACCCAAGGAATGGTGAGAGGATGTGTTATGCCATCTAGCCAGTAGCCAAGAGAAATCAAAGCAAACCAGGGGAGCAGAGCTGGAAGCTGCCTGTGGAAGCTCCCTCTGTGTCAGGCACAGCCTCCCCCTTCACCCCACATTCCCCAAAACACAGCTGGCATTGTAAAGCTTTGCACCCACCACTGCAGAACTCCAGGGTTGAGGCGAGCAGGTTGTGCCACTCCAGAAGAGGGATCCTGGTTGTCCTCACCACAGAAGAGGGATCCTGTGTCCTTCACAACCTGGCTGTGCACTCCTGTACTTGGGGAACGCTGTTACCATCACAATCACACAACAGCTTGGGGTTTTCTTTGCAGGGTAAAAGGGTGGGGAGGGGATCATTTACCTAAAAGAATGAAGTACCACAACCAGGGCACAGATATGAGATTTCTGGACTGCAAACTCCCAGCTAATATTTGCAGTCACTTCATACAGTTACTAAGCTCTTAACAAAGCAGAAAATTATGTCAAATCTTGGATCATGCCTATAGAAACAGTGATTTGATATCAGCTTGCATTTAAGTTTCTGCCTCCTCTAATTTCCTTATTTCCCATTAACCTCAGTTAAAGCTGTAAAATAATTCCATTCCTGTGCTTCTTCATCCAAGCCTGAGCATGTTCCTCCAAAATTAGGCCAAGCACAGTAACTGCAAAAACTGTCATGTGGGTTGACCAGATGACCACAACTGTCTGCAGTCTTAATTATTTTGATGCAGGTGAGAAGAGAAAATCAGAAGCAGTTTTCCTCACCAAAGGAAACAGCTTAGCCCTTTTAAAAGCAGTCTTAAGGCTTTCTGCTATGGGGAGCAGCCTGTAGAGAACCGCCACCATAACTTCACGCTTCAGCCATTAACATACAAACACTAAGGCCTGAGCCTCTTGATCATCCTTTAAAAACACATTTTAGCCACCTCAAATCTTACTGCTGTAGGGACAAAAAAGCAAAATAACATGAACGTTAAAACTCAAAGATAAATCAACCCCACCAAAAGCTCAAAACCCAAGTTCCACGTTTCCCAGAAGAAGGGTTGATAAGCAAAGGTAAGTGACCAGCATCTGACTGACTGCATGGAAAGACTGAGCACAAAGGAGTCTGGAAATCTGAAGACTGCACACTAAAAAAAGATGATATTCAAAAGAGTCCCCTAAAAAATTGATATGAGAAGTTAGGAATCTATCTTGTAGCTGGATTCTTCCCAAATCTATGGCTGAGCTCCTGCCTTGCCATGGCTGCATCATTTTTCTGTTAGCACAAATATGTCAGCATCAAGGAGCACTCAGGTGTTCATTAAGGAAGGAATTGGCTCTCTAAGTCATGGCTCAACAAGCCATGAATGCCATGTTTTGGTATCTAACCCTAATCTTTTTCATATTTCAGCTTTCTTTTTCATAAATAATAAAAATTCAGTTTTGCTGACTGCTGTGCATCTCTGTTTTGCTCTTCCATCAGAAAAAAGCATTTGATGATATCCTCACCAACAAAGCACCCGAGCTACTGAAAGATCTGGATACTTTCTTAGGGGATAAGAAGTGGCTGGTAGGGGATTCTGTAAGTATAATTTTTGTTTCTCCCATTCCCATCAGGTTGCCAGAAAAATCAAGTAATGGACTATTGCTGAATTTCTGGGTTTCATGTCAGGTCATGAAGGAACTCTCCCCACACCTGAGCCCTTTATTCTTAACAATACAGAATTGGTCACTCAAATGCAAAGTGAAAATTGTTTTCCACAAGATTAGAAAAGTGAGGCAAATCAGGACTAGGATCTGCATTTTCTAAAGCAGAAAATGCATTCTCATAAGTATGGTGACACAAAACCTTTTAAATGCCTTTGCACTTGTGAACACAAATTCATGACTGCACAGAACCCTGTTTATCATCACAGACTAATTTATAAGGCAATACGAAAAAAACCTCTATATGAACACAGTACTCTTTTTACCCCAACTCTTCTCTGCAGCACAGTTTCAGCAGGAAAGACTAATATTGTAACACAAGTAATATTTGTAGCCAGGACTTGATTTGAACGAATGGTTACTGAAGTCAAGCCTTGCATTGCAACCTAACTACTAGCCCTGTAATAATGGGCTTTAAAAAAACCCAACCCCATAATGAAAACTTAAACCAGATAAATTCACAGTTTTTTGAGATTATCAGTAGTCCTGGCTTTTGCGATTACCAAGTAAAATTGACCATTTTCTGTCCTATTTCCACTAGGTAACGTGGGCTGATTTCTACTGGGATGTGTGCAGTACGACACTTCTATCCCTAAAGCCGGACCTGGCAGACAAATACCCCAGGCTTTTGGCTCTCAGGGAGAGAGTGCAAGCACTGCCAGCTATTGCAGCCTGGATCCAGAAGAGGCCGAAGAGCGTAATGTAGATCAGCTGCTCAGAGAAACAAATGCTTGCTTGGTTTTCAATATGACAAGCATCCTAAGTTATTAACTTCTAAATCATTTAAATTAACTTCAGATGGCTATGTATCAAATCAAAATCTACCACTTGTATCCACTTGCAAGAGAATCTAAAATACTGATTTAGTAGAGTAATAAATATTGATTCACACAAGTGTGTTTTCAGTCACATTCCCCCTCTACTAACACAGTGCTTGATCAAACCAATTTATGTTTTGTGCACTCTCAATGGGAGAAAAGGTGAATGCACCTTCATGGGGAGGTGCAATCTCAACAACATTTTGCCTATTGCATTCTTTCCATCTGGAGGAAAGCAAGTTAAAAGGAGAGAGCAAATGCGTGGGACACTAAGCAAAAAAAAAACCCCAAAAAACAAAACAAAAACAGAACCACCAGTCAATGAAATTCAAGGGTCTGAAAAAAAAGTGTTTGAGAAGCTTGAGTTGTATGCTGTGCCCCTGAAAAAAACAAACACCTCCAAAACAAGCCAAAAAGCAGTTCACAGCTGAGCTGGTGTCCACGCCAGCACCAGTTCTCCATAAACACACCAGCTGCAAAAACATTTAACAGCCCAGTATCTATGCCAATAAGTAGGAGACACAAACTGAAGGTCAGTGGTGGCAACCAGGTTTAGAACAAATGAAGGGTTTGCTCTTCCAGGACAGGAGAAAAGGCAGGTGGAAATCCTGGCAATGTGGACGGCTGTGGATGAAAGTGGTTTACACAAACTCAAGGGGACACAAGTGCTTGTGAGAGGTCTCCATTGTGTGGTGTAAGCAGATAAACCATAACAAACTTGGGCAACGCTCCATGCTGGAAATCACCACTGTTGGGAAAGTACTTCCCTTCACATTTACTTCCCCCTCCCACCTCAAGTGTTATTTCCTTGAATCATGAGTGACACCAAACAACCCCTCAGAAAGACAACTCAGGTATTGTCAGAACAGAAAGAAACAACCTTTACTCATTCCCATCCTCACCTGCTTTGCAACCACTTGTGTGCTTTGGTCTGGCTCTTCATTCATTTTTCCTTCTTTAGCTCCCAAAACTTGTCTCTTCTTCAGCAACTGACTTCAGGGAGTGGCTTTATTTTCTTTCCCCTCCGTACATCTTTCCCAATCAGAAAAACAGAACCATAGAGTAGTTGAAGGGACCTCTGGAGGTCACCTGGTCCAAGCCCCTGCTCACACAGAGCCAGCTGCCCAGGACTGCATCCAGTTAGTTCTTGGCTATCTCCAAGGATGTGGCCCTGCAATCTCTTGAGATCGCAGCTACAAACAGGAGAAACAGTTACAAGACAAAAAGGCAGAAAAACATCTGAGTGCCGCAGCACCTAAAGACAGATACTGACCCCAGAGGCATCCAGTGCTCCTCCAGACTACGTTAACTGATCCCATACACATCCAGAACACCACACAGCCCACCCTGAAGGGCAGGGATCTTGTTTCAACCCACACTTGAACTAAGCAAGTGAGAAAATGCAGGTAATAATAGGTAAAAGTTGGGTTAACGTCATGCTCAAGAGAAACACACAACCTAGTTAGCTGTAGCGTTAAACACCAGTGGTTCTCTGTTAAATCCCACTATTAACCTCAGCAGAACCAGTGAAATTAAAGAAGTACAGAAAACTGATTCTTACCCATATCCCTTCTCAAACAACACAGTACATCTTCACCTTGTTTCAGTTATGCATTTTGGAACAGACAGCACATCCACAGAACAATTCTAGGAAAAGCCAAGCAGTTTAGTCCACATTTGGAAAAAGTTTTGGAAAAGCTTTAATTTCCCACCCATTTTGAATTTGCAGAAATCACGTACAGTTGACCAGAATACCCACAGACTTGACCAAACCATTTGGCAGGAGTTCTGTTTTAACAATCAATATCCTCACACCACTGTAATTAGAGTATAATGACACACTGGTAATTAACTACTGCTGGACAACGCCAAGTCAGTTCAATTGGAACATTCCAGCTGGTTTGAGAGCTGTCTAATTGATTTCTAACATGCACATTATCATCCCCTCACCTGCCCCAAATCACCACAACCACGAAAACATTTTGTCAGTCTATGGAATTTTATTGGAACAAGTTGATACAAAATCAGTACGGTACATCAAATGAACCAAAACAAGCAGAAACAGACTCGAGCATTGTCAAATAAGGCACATATAAAAAAATCTACACGCGGAATCCAGTGAAACAGACAGTTTATATATATATATATTTGGAGGTAGAAATAATTACAAAAATACTGACAAATCTTAAGCAGTAGCAGATTTGTTAAAACAATTACTAGGTCCCCATTTTCAAAAGTGATCTGTAAAACCTTTATTCAGCATCTGAGGTTGGCACTTTTGGGCCATTTATGCTTTTTAAGCATTAAAAGAATGCTATTGGTGTTTAAATTTTTCAATACCATGAGCAATACAATAAACAAACTACAAAAAGTTATAAACGTTCATAAAACTCCTGGTCAACAGTAATGTAAGAGTCCTTGGGGTATTTCATCCCATTTCTTCCTTGAATTTCACAACATATTTACATTTTAGAGACCCAATGAAGCTTTTAATAATGTGGCTATATCTGCTGGAATGGTCCCTTCTTCTCCTGAGGAATAAAGAGAAGCATTAGTACAACTTAAAATATTTTGCATAAACAGATAAAAGCCTATGTCCCCAAAACAGTAAAAAAATCCTCTGCTTGTAGGACTTGGTCACTGATTTCTGGGTCAGACTCAGGCCACCTCCTGTTAAATGGAAGAAAAACCAGCAAAAAGACATCTGTCTAGTTCAACATAAAAACCCCAAACAACAAAAGGTTTGTCTACATGAAGAACGTTATTTTTTTCAGAGTAACATATTGCAGCTTTAATTTACTTGAGTGGACATCATTATGTGCAAGACACCCACCTGATTCTGCTGCAGTCATATCTTGTTCTAACTTCAGTTTCTGTTGGCTGATTTTGAGCATGGTTTCTTCAATAGTCCCCTTACTGATGAGCTTTATGACTTGTACTTCTCTGAAAATTACAAAAAAAATCCATTGGCCTAGTTTGGATTAGTGCAAAAGGGAAGGATGCTATGCCTGGCTGGGGTTTAAAGCAAGGATGGGGTAATGAATGAGTATAATACAAAGAACTTCTAGATGTTTCTCTGGAATAACTATGGTCTGTATTGCCAGAAAACATGTTTTCTCCTGCACTCCCAGTCAATGCAAGTATCTGGATAGTCACAAAAATCTCCATTAATATAAACAAGTCAATTCCCCCTAATTCCCTTTTACCATTTAATACAGTTGAAATTACACACATTCTTATGGTTTCACTCTTTAGGAGAGGGTGACACTTAAAAGCTTAGAAGTCTCCTGAACAGAACAAACAGCTTGGCCATACAGTCCCAAAGACTTCAGATCTACCTTGGAATAGTTCCCAGCACCAGAAATTTGAGATTTATGCACAATTTGAGAGTTGCAGTGAACTAGGAAAAGGAGGAAAGTGTAAATAAAGGCTTGTTCTACCAGCAACATGGACTAAGACAGTTACAGTTCCTAGCTCCCACACAACCCAGAGCTGCCCTACACAAGTCTCTGATCAAAACTTTTAATCATAAATATTGTCCTTTTAGCCTCCTTTGAGAGCTTTCCTCCAAGGAAACCCAAGCACTGTAATTTTAATAAGTCTTACCGTGTCTGCCCCACTCTGTGGCACCGGTCTTCGGCCTGCTTATCGTTGTAAGGGTTGCAGTCAATGTCATGAAGGATCACAACATTGGCTGAGGTCAGATTAATGCCCAAGCCACCAGCTTTGGTGGACAGAAGGAATACAAATATACCCATGTCTGTATTGAACTCATCTATCAGATGTATCCTGCAGAACACAAGACACCATGCATCAGGCCTTGGCTCCAGAGCTGAACACAGAAGTTGGGATGATCTTTTGGAAGAGAGGACAGTGGCACTGCACAGCAGCTCCAAAGTACAGATGTTACGCAGCAGGAAAAAGGGTACCAACAGTCCTCTGCAGTGACCAGAGAAACATACTGAGTGACAGATGGATAGCAAAGAGTGAAAACAGGCTTAGAAAAAGATTTTTGATGATCACAGAACAGAAAGAGTCAGTTGGAGGACAATGGAAGACTGAAGCACATGAAACCAATGGGAAGGCAGGGGATGAATTTTGCTTCATGACAATTTTCATGACAATAACTGCACATGCAAGGGCAGAAACAGACATCAGCTCTACATGGGAAGTAACATCACAGCAAGAATGACAGTTTTTTGAAATGAAGGAAAAAGCATAAAAAAAAACCTTCAAAAATTCTTGAGAAAGAAAACCAGCTCAGCTCAAACAAGAAAAGCATTGCAGCATTTTCAACTGCAGGGACAGACAGAATGGTTTGTCATAGAGAAACAAAGTGTATCTGCCTATTGTAAAAGAGATACACTCTATCTCCAAGGAATAGCTACTGGTGTTATGACATGCTGACACACAAATCAAACACAAAAGGAACTGCTGAAGACATATTTTTTATTTCCATGGCTAAGACTATTAACCACACCACCTAAACCTCACCTTTCAGCCTCACCCTTACTAAAGTAATCTGAAATTCAACATTAAACGCCTTCCATGGTCAATGTCCAGTGAGCACAGACTTCTATACACTGGGAAACAAAGGTAAGGGTCCAAAGTCACCTCCCCCTCTCTAACACATTCACTTTCTCTCACTTTTGGCAAGAGTCACATACCGCTCAGAAATCTGCGTTTTCCCATCCAGCCGAAGGTATCTGTGTTGCCAGTGCTTCAGGAAAACTTCCAGGATGTCCAGCATCATAGTGAACTGGCTGAACAACACAACTCTGTCACCCTGAAAGGACAAAGCAAAGCAAAAATTTTTGAAACATGCCAACTATAAAGCACAAGAATTCTTTATTGATGCAAATATATGATTTTACTTTCACAGAATCCCTGTTTTCCAAAATAAAAGACTAAGCTAAAAATCATTGAGTCAGGATTGACTTTCAGTGAAGATTTCATATCCAGTAGATCTGGATCTCACTTACTGTTATCGCAGTAATATTTTAATTTGTACTTAGATGGCTCAAACAAACCACATATCAAATGCATAAATGACAGATCATTTCATCCATAAACATAAAAACATTTTTATTCAAAACTTAAATTTAAATATTTCATGTCATACACAGACTAGCCCTATTTTGTCTGAAATAGTCAGATCCACAGCACTCACCTGTTCAAATTCAGGATACTCTGAAGCAATAATGCACATGCTTATTTGCAAAGTAAACCTGTTTGAATCTCAGGGGAGGACTTCAAGCAGAGACCTTCTCTTACCTTTCCACTGGCTTAATACACGTGATTATTCTAATGTAATACAGTTATTCAATTGCCAAGAGAAGGTCCAAGTCCATGAGGTGTGAAAATTATGCAAGACCCCATATATTAATAGAGTAGTTAACTTGGGATGAATACTCTGAAACTTGATAAACTGGGAAAATTTATTTCAGCTGTCTCTAAAGTGATGCACATCCTCAGGGCTGCACATTAAAAGCTGTAAGTGTTGCTTCTCAATCCTGCACGTGCACTAAATTGCATTGTAAAACTCCACAGTAAAGCAACTGGGTTGCATAGAGAGCTGGCAGATATTAATTTAACCAGTTATTTAGGGACACTCTTTAGACAGGAAAAAGCTTCAGTCATCTGTAATACCTTCTCTTTAAGGTCGGAGAGAATGCGTTCCAATGCTCTAAACTTTCCAGAATCCAGGATCTGATCCACATCTAACATGAAGTCATTGATGTGAGAATATTGCTTACAAAGCACATGCAGCTCAAAATCTGTCATGACTGTCATATCTTCAAAGATAAGGTCAGGGTTAGCATCACAATGTGTGGGTTCCTATTAGCAAAAACAAAGGGAAATCATACAATACACAATCTTACCAGAGAACTAAAACCAAAACCACCACACAGTAACATCCATAATCTCTGCAAGAAAAAAGTAACACACCTAGATGTGGACAAATGCTAGAGCTTGGCTCATGCAAGCAATGAAAGATGAACTCTCAACCTTAGATTTATAGGAGAGGATATTTACTTCACAGTTCAGCTCTTAGGAGGACTTATACTGCCAAAACTTAAGAAGGATATGCTAAACCTACTTCCCATCAAGTCCTATGACCTTTTACCCCTTTATGAGACCTCTTCCCCTAAAGACACATTCCCTAAAAGGGAGGTCCAATCCTTGGATAGATGGTAGAAGACATGGGAAGCCCAGCCCAAGATGTAGGGTGGGTAGAGGGATGTCATGCCTGGAAGAAAGAAGAAAAAAAAGCCACAACTGGGCAGTACAATGGTATGGGAATAAAAAGGGACAAAAATCCTTTGTAAACCAATGGGTCACTTCTTGGTTCCCCAAACATGTCTGGCTTCACTTTAAAAAAAGGTGAAATATATTCAAAGCCAGCTCCAACTCTTTTAGAGCACCTGTGGCACACTGAGTTTATTTTATATATTTTAGACATCAGCAACAATTTTCACCAAGTTCCTCAGGCATTAACCCCATACAAATTAAAAAAAAAAATCCTTAACAGATCAATACTTAGGCCTTCCCTATTTTAGTTTTGTACTACTCAGTTCTTGCTACTCAGAAAGCTACTAAACTCAAGTGCCAACCTAAGATTTTTTCCATAAATACTCTGGCTTTAAATTCTGGGGTGGAGGGAAGAGGTGCTAAGGCAGAGTTTATGAAAAGGAGACTACAGACCCACAACTATTGTCTCAATTCTAATGGTGCAAAAATCAGTGTTAAATACCTACAGAGCTTGATTAGAGCTCTGGATAGATGCAGAGAAATAAAAAGCAGCAACAATGAATTAAGTTTGGCAAAGACATTTTTGACCAGAAGCCTGACAACAAACCACACAAAGAAACAAGTTGGCATTAGAAGTTCTGAGACATGAAGGATTGCTTCATCCCCTTACCTTGAGCATGAGGGAGGACATTGTTCTGAGCTTGTCATTTGTGTAGTACTGACGATGCAAAAGAGGGTGATTGGCCATTTTTCTAAGTTGCATCATTGCATTTCCCATATCAGAGTTTTTCTCTGTAAACAAAGAAGGCATCTTTGTACTACTTTTGAAAATTAGTACAAAGCTCTACTTTGTACTACTATTGAAAAGAACCATCTGAAACACTGTTATTTCTCAGCAGAGCTTTGTTTGCAAGAACTCAGTTTGAAAATTCACCTACTACCTGAACTTCAAACAAATTCATAGAAGGGATATAGACAGTTTATGAACATTAGACATTTCTACAAAGCAAAGACTGTAGTCACATTCAACATATATCTCAGCATGACAAAATTCACCAAAAGCAAACAAGGCCCTTACGTACCATTACTGTTGATGGTTTTCTTAAGCTTGTTTAAGAGAGCCAAGTAGAGTTGTTCCTGTTTCTCAGACATCGCACACAGTTCAATGAGATCTTTTTTGGGAGGTAGTTGTTTAAGGACCTGACAAAATTATACCAGATAAAACCTGCATTGTCATGAACCATCAATAATTTTGCACTGTCTTATAGCTGTTATGATACTCTGTTAATTCTCTTCACCCCAGATCCTTTCACTGCTTGTAACTTCACTCAGGCAGCAATTTAACTCAGGTCTTGACCTAGATTATACATCAACCTCCCCTCAAGTAACATGGTCTGCACACTCCAGAACTACATGAAATAATATTTATTATATGCAATACTTCGGACCTACTCCCCTGCTAATCAGCATTACCCCCTTCAGACCACTGAAGTCTGCAAGTGCCCATTAACATTTTTTAAGATCAATAAGTAATTTAATCTCATATTATGGTGTTGGTCTCAGAGATTATCAGGCTTTTTGATAACACAAACCCATCATTCTAAAGATAAAATGTTACCTCATCTTTTACTCTTCTCAAGATGAATGGCTTTATTATCTGCTTTGCATGTGCAATTCTCTCCTTCTCATATATGCTTTGTTCTTCAGCACTCTTCTAAGGAAAACATTCAAAGAATTCAATTGCAGCATGAAGCTTTCAGCTCTGACACCACCACCTTAACTTCTCTAACTTGATTAAAACCCCAGCCAAAACAGCCATACTTGACCTGGCCATTAATATTCCAAGACATCCTGTTACAGGATATTTTCATGTAAAAAGTTTACTCAATTGCTTCATTTTCTAGATTTTCATAATCACATTACTTTTTTTCCATAAAATACCAATAAAACGGAAGTTATGCAGCAATAGCAGTCTTCTAGCAAAAAGGAAAAAACTTATTTTCAAGAAGAGAATTCATGATACTCACTGTTTTTGAAGAGAACATCCTTCGAATTTCACTTGTGCTACTGCTGAACATATCGGGCATGACAAAATTCAAGAGGGACATCAATTCCAACAGATTATTTTGAACGGGAGTCCCTGTTAGCAGCAAGCGATTCTTGGCCTGTTTGTCCAAAGTGCAAAGAGCAATGAGAAAGATTTGTCAAACGGGCTAAAAAATATTATTGGCAAAAAAACCACAGCTATGGAGAAGTGAGAAAATGAACTTTGTTTCAATAAGAACTATTTAAACTTGTATTATATCTGGAACTCATGGAATAATTTCCTTGTTAAGTCAACAAAACTGTTTACAGATCTGTGGGGAACTGCACACCAATTTAAGGCAATTAAAAAAGCATTCCTGGATCTATTAGGCTTCGTCTTGACTGATCTGTTTGGGCTTTGTTTTGGTTATTGTTGTTGGGTTTCTTTTGTTGTTTGGGGTACTTTTTCTTCCTCCTGATGACTGTGTTAATTGCTGCTTCCATATCAAGTTCTCTAATGTCATACAGACTTAGGCACAAGTTTTGTAGCAAGTACAAGCAAGTTTTATTGCTTAAAGAACAGCTTTTTAAAAAGGCTATTGATGAAAACATGATCTTGAAAAATACATTGCAGTAAATGATCTTAAGTTCATTATTACTGTACAAATATTATAGTGCTAGATCATATTATTCAGAGAAAGAGCTGTTCTCAAATCTTTTTCAAAACTCTGCTTACTCAGGCAGCAAGCCACAAAAAAAAATATTTACAAGCTGGCTTTTCTTACCCTATCAGAGTAGGTCCTCAAATACTACAAGGTTTCAGCACAAGTAATCAGAATAGCATCTTTAAAATCTTTACTACTATCAGATGTAATTGGGAATTTTCTTGAAATTTACTACATTTCTTTAGGAGCTTATGTCCCAGAAGTGATCACAGTGCAGCATCTACTCCTTAGACCACACCAACACTTAAACCCACTTGCATACTGCAGTTCCTTTAAAGTTACATGTCCTTGAACATTGCAGTTAATATTCCACTTTCCCCCTGCTTGTAACTCCTACAGAAAACCCAGGAGCTGTCCCCTCTAACCCAGCAATAACTAAATCTCTTACATTAATTGTCATGAGGTGCTGGTAGCGGATAGAGCTCATGTTCTTGAGCATATGACCCTCATCAAAAATTGCATAGTTAAGCTTCAGCCTGCGGAACAGTCCTCGATCATCCGAGCTGCTGATTGCAGAGTTGTATCTGTCAGAGACAAATATCACTTGCACTTAGTCTCTCTCTGAAAATGAATGTACTGTTATCACAATCAAATTAAATTCTCTAATATTAAGAGTTATGGAGAAAGTGCATGAGGGGCAGTAGAACTCCCTGGAAATAACCAACTACAACAGAGTTCTTTACTGGTAAATTATTTCAGTTTACTTGATGAGCCAATGCTTTCAGCAACACTTCCTAAAAATTTGCTGAAGTCTATTACAATGTAATATTATCTGCAATATACATGCTGACAGACACATATCTAAAGCACCTATGACACAGTATCTCTTACATTATCATAAAACCCTAGTTAACCATTATCCGAAACCCAAATCCTAAAATTGTCTGGTTTCTTGTACCACTAGAGGTCAGCAGGACCTCACTAAAGCTCCCTGTTTGTAGTGTTTTAACTGTACTTACGTAGTCACGATCACATTGAAATCAACGACTTTATTGTGAATGTCCAACCTGAGATGTTTCCTATCTTCTTGGGACCCTAAAGAAGGACAAATCATAAAATGAGTATAGTTATGTATATTTATATACATGTAATAATTAAAGACACTGCAGAGAAATCACTCATCAATAAATCTGTATACTTCAACAACTGTCTTAAAACAACACTGCCAAGAGCAATTAATCTTTTCTTGCACTTGCCATGCAAGCAACTGCATTATTGGATTCACTTCCAAACTAGATTCCTCACCATAGTAAAAGAGGACATTCAGTTCAGGACACCACAGATGAACTTCTCTTATCCAGTTATCTGTAAGACAACATTAAAACAAAACCCAAGTAATTTTAATTTATTAGGTCCTACCGTTTCACACTTCAGCATCAACCCAAACATCTGATTTTGATGCAAATCCCTTTGAATTCTCCTGAAGGTTAAGAGACGTTCTGTCTTAAAACTGTAAAACTGGCAAGTAAGAAACTGGATCAACCCTAACTGGGCTTTAGTAACTCAACCAGCTTGCTCTTTAAACTCCTGCAGGAACAGACCCTGCATCATCTGTAACCACTGTATGAAATAAACACAATGTGTAACTCTGCAGCTTGGTTTCTTCCCTAGACAGTTAAATCCCCAGAAAGCAAATCACTTAATCTGTCGGTACTTGCCTGCAGAAGTGTATCACCAGGAGAGACAGTGCCTCTGGGAGCCTGACATCCCAGCTGTGCAGCTCCAGGTGTGCAGCAGCACAGCAGCCACAGGCAACACTGCTGTGCCCAAGGGGAAGCTCCTTGACAGCCAACAAGTGCTGACCCCAAACCACAGCAGAAGGGGGATGCTGCTAAATGCCACTTGGGGAGGGGAGGGACCCAGGTCAGGGGTGAGGAGACACCTCTGGAAATGTCAGGAAAACTGCCAGCAGACTGCACTGCCCAGGCATTGCCAACCTGCCTCTACTATTGGGACTCTAAGACTGACTTCTCAAAAGCACCTTTCTTCACATAATTGCACACACCTCAGGTTTTAATATATGCATTATTAAGAGTTGTTTTAAAAAGTGGGTTCCAGTAGAGTTTGAAAGCACAGTAAAAGTGAGGATTTCAAATTTAAGTTGAACAACTGGAAACTTTTCTGATGCATCAAAAGAGATTTTTGAAGCCCAAATAAGTATTTTATACTAAAAACAGCATTTACTTTCTAAACTCAACTTGTTACTTCCCCTGCCATTCAACAAATCCAAATTTAACTCCATCAATAACCATTTTCTGCTCAACCTCATCAGCTTTGGTAACATTTTATTCCATCATCCTCTTTCCAATTTCAACTGAAGCTATAAAACAATCAGAACACACAAGTAAAAGACAGTTAGCCTCATCATTTTAGGATTTTCATCTGCTTTGACAGATGCTGTGCAGTAAAGAGGAAAAAAAGACAGTGAATGTTTAAAATGTCATTGAACCTAGCCCTAAGCACAGCCTGAAGACTAGCAAGTTCAGCCAATACTCAATAAGTAAAAAGAATACTTTGCTACACAAGTTCAGATTGTAACAAGCACCTTCATTTTTTTCAAAGCAGACAGATTGTCTTAAAAAAGTTCCATGCTAAGTCTAATTAATTCAGAAAAAGCATGCCTGCAGTATGGTCTGCATTCCAATTCAAATGACTTAAGGAGCTGATTACCATCATAAGAAAATCCAATTTTCTTTCATTAATTTATCTTTGCTTTACAATATGTCCATGATTGGCTCGGTTCTTTTTTCTCTAACAAAAAGATTTTTGAAGGTTGTAACTTACCTATCGTTGAAGCTGGCACAACTATCAAGTGGGGACCTTTATTGCCCTCTTGGTAGAGATAAGCCAGAAATGCAATAGCTTGAATTGTTTTTCCTAAGCCCTAAGAGAAAATAAATCCATTTAAACAAAATTTACCATCTGCATGACATAAAATTGTTTTGAATTCTTAAGACAATTACAGTGTATTGATGACCCAGTAAAGATTAGAAATCTGATCAGAAAATTTGCTCTGAATAACTAAGCTTACAGAAGACAACTCCTTAAGTACAACCTCAAACTTCCTTATCATTTCAGCTCAATATTTGAACAAAGATTCATGTTTTCAATTAATGAAGTCTTTCATTTTAGTTCAAGTTCATCCCTCAAATAATCTCCAGAAATTTACCTTCCTAAACCAATGGTGCAGAGAAAAATCATTACTTAGAAACTAAATGCCTATTTCCATTTGACCCAGTTGTACAAAGGGTATTCCAGTATTTCTGAAGTGGAATTTAATATGCAAATCAGATTAAAGATAAGCCTACATTTCCACCAACACTCACTTTTCCTGTTTTTTGCATCTTGAATTAAAAAATTTTGCGTATCTACCACAAAAAAACCCCCATATTCTTACTAGCATGAAATATACAGAAGTTGAGAAACACTGCCTAAATCACAGCAAGGCAAAGCAGTGCTTTCATTCATGGTCCATCAGAAGACAAACAGCAGCCAGGATTAAAAACAACAGACCACAAATTCAGCAGCTGCACCAATAAGTTTTTTCTGTTGTACAATTATGGGTGGTATCAGCCATTAACAAAACCTCAAATGCAACAGCTTGTCTCTCTTAGTTCACAGTTGATGAGGAGTGTCATGACAAGAGATGGTGGAAATGCTGCTTCTGGAGAAGCAGAGAAGGTTTCTACCCACTTGGTTTTTCCTGCATTGTTATCTGCCTGTTTTGAAACTGGTGAGGAAATCAAGAACATAGGAGCGGGGGTCACTACACTAAATGTTGTAGAATTAATTCTATTTCTGGCCGAGGAGCTGTTAAACTCAATGGTTTGAAAATAACCTGTTATGGTAGAAACCAGTTCCATTGCACCAGAAGACACTATATGATTTTTAAGTGTCCATGAATCTTAGGCTATCTTTGATTTTCAGATGGAAAGGAGTTGAGCAGCTTCTAAGATCCTGGAGAACTGTTTGCAATTTAGGATTACTTATAATCTCCTGGAGGTTTCTAGGCAAGGATTTAACAAAGCCTTTTTTGCAAAATTTTAACAATTCTTAAATAAGCAGTTTAACACTTACCATTTCATCAGCCAAGATGCCATTCAATCTGTGCTTATACAGCAGTGCTAACCAGTTCAAACCAATCTTCTGATATGGCTTCAGTTTCAAACTGTTAAAAACAATTAAGCTTATTACCACCTTTTATTTGTTTCTCCTCGAAACACAGCTTTACACTCACTGTAATCACAGACTGGCAGATTTAACACTGCCTTTATTTAACACTGCATTAATTTTAATGCACTCCAGACCTAGTAGTGAAAAACACAAACTTTCTTAATCAGTCACCTGTACACAAACTGAATTGCATATCTCCATTTTCACAGACCTTAAATGATCAAAGTGAGTGACAAAAGAAATACTTCTCTTCTACAATCAGTGATACACAACCAGATAAAAGCAGTTAGAGAACTACTCATTTCTAAAAGACACAATTAATTCAGTGGCGTTTTGCAGCTGCATCCCTAATTTTGCTCTGTTGTGCAATTACTCTATGTGTCAGCACCAAAGAAAAACCCAAACACACAACCCACAAAACACACTCAACAGAAGTCACCCAGTTCAGCACTTTTTCCAAAGAAGAAGCATCACTGACATCCTTCCTCCTAAGACTTCCTACCTCCTTCCAGGCTTTATTTTCACACAGCTGAGTATCTTTTGCTTCTAACAGCATCCAACTGGAATTCAAGCTGCTACTTTGGCCATTCCCACTACACCCCTACATTTCTTAACCCTTAGAATAATACCCTCCACCACATCCATTTCCATTCCTCCTAACAGCTATTTGGAGATCCTTAGCAATTTACTTCTCTGAAAGAAATCCTTCCCAACAACACATTCCAGCTGCCACTCCGACTAGATACAGAGTTCCAGATTACTTGGTACACCTGAACTTCCTGACCAATGTCTTTCATTCAGCTGATAAACCTGCCCAGTTGGCTTAGATTTGTTCCAATTTAGCATTTTTGAAATCAAATTCTATTTGAAATCTGCCCCTCATTACAGACACAGGTTTGCTTGGGTTTTTATTTGAAATAAGTTGAAAATTCATGATTCCATTGCTTAAGGTCAGCTGGTATATTCACCAGAAACTGGAGGAAATAAAACAGTTATAATTTTTTATGCTCTTATCCTGCCCACCAGCTTTCCTGATACACTTAAAAAACTGTTAAGATTCTCTCACTGAGTGCTACTAAGTGTCAAAAATCTGCAACTCTACTTTCAGAGACTACAGTTCTGAAAATCCCAGTCTTCAAGTACACCTTATTGTCCAACACCCTTCTAAAGTATAAAAATGAGAGATACTGAGAGATACCTGCGATTCAGAATGGAGGGTTGCTCTATGTTCCATCCACATCCTCCACCTCTAGTAATACTGGTTACCTGTTTTGTCAGTTTATTGGAAATGTCTTCACATTTATTCATGAGCTTTAGAACCACATCCCTCTCCTTCAGCAGTATCTTGCAGTTCCACACTATATCCTCTGACAAACCAGAAGTCTTCGTCATTTTTGTAAACTGCAAAATAATAATAATTAAAAACCCATGAACACTGGTAATAGCAATTGCAGTGAAAATCCACAGCTGATGCAGGCAGTAATTCAAGTAGTAGACAGCAACAGCATCCCCATCTACTCTCAAAATTCCAAATACTCCTTACACTTGGCCCACTGCAAACTGTGTGAATCCACACTGAAGGTTGTCATTGCAGCTCCTCACATTATGAAACTTGAAATCTTAAGTGATAAAAATTCTCTGAAGAGTTACTAACATAAAATACAAGCACTAAACTCAAAATCCTCAACAGGAGGCAACACACACTGCAAAGGCCAGCTTTGAAGGCCAGGCACACTAACAGAACAAAATCCCAAAAGGAAGGAAAAAAAACCACTGATTCTCATTAAGATGCCCTTTTAAACAAACCCTGTTACATACTAAAGGTAGAAAATGTAAGCATAATGTAGGCACCAAGGCAAACAAATACACCTATAATGAAGGTTATTACACTTTGTTATGGTCTGTCTGGAGCTCAGCATTACTTGGTTCCAGTTTTAACTCTACCACAAAGGTAGTCAAAGTGGACTTAGGCATTGTGCCAAGTTTTTTGTGGTCACCAAGTACTTCCAGTACAACAAGCGTTACTTCCACAACTTGCTTCCTCAAGTCCACACTATAAACACTGCATTTCCCTCCTCCAAATTTCAGATCTTCATCACAGTATGAATATTTTACATGTCAGAGACAAGCAGCCTCAAGTTGTATCAAAACAGGCCCCTCGGGCCCATCAATTTCTCCTAAATTCCACTTAGAGCCATCTGCAGAAAGTGTAAAACCTACCACTATAAATATTTCTGCAGTAACTGGGGTCATATTTGTAATTATAGTATTTGCACAAGTAGTTATGCATATTTCACTGTAAAGAACAGGCTTTTTTTATTTATTAATGTATTTAAAGAGTTGAAGAATACAAGGTGTTTTGGATTCAGCATCCCTGTATTAAAATACAAGTAGTTTTCACACAGATTTTTCTGAATTTTAGACCAGGGATCTGTTAAAATTTAGCACAAAACTTCATATGTCTATACCCTCCAAGAACTCCTTCCATAAAAAACAAGTCGTATGATCCAGCTATTATGTTTTAAGTAACTCACCAATCTTGTCACGTTGCAGAGTAAAAGCAAGTTTAAGGTAAAGACTATAACCAGATTAAAAACAGAATTTAAGAAACATTCAGAAATGTTTAGAAAAATATCTTAAAAATAACCAGAGTGAGGCAATTACAGTCTGGGGGTATGTTTTTGTTTGTGCTTTTTTGATTTTAAACAAACTCCAGAAAGTTGACCAACACTCCTAGGTTAGACCAGGCTAAGATACACGTTTCAACACCTGTAAAGAAATTTTCTAAATAGACACCCCTATTTAGAAATAAAAAAGAACACAGTTTTTAATAGGTGTCTACAAAATTTCGACATTTGTTTTGATGACTAAAGCTTTGGTTGGCATGAATAGAAAATCCTGTAATCCATAAATAAAGGTGTGGAGAATTGAGCCATCTGTTATGAACAGAAATTGTATTGTTTCATGTCAGCACAGTAACATCCACATCCAAGTTGCAACAAGAAATACTTTAGCCACTGGTTTGCATGTGAAGCACAGGGTGCTACCCTGCTCAGAAGTCAAAGCAGATCCACAGGTGGCCTTTGCTTTCTAGAGGTTCTGATACCCTCCCAAGTTCAGCTTTTTTCAAATGAGGCCCAAAAATGTGAGACCATCATGGAAATTGAGCCCATGAGCTTTCCCAGCATATTTGGAATTGCCACACCAGCACATTCTGCCTGGGCTTACTTTACACCACTTGCAAGATGATGATGGCTTTCCCTTTAATGCCTAAGGGTGAAAGTCAGCCTCGACCAACAAAAACCAGTTCCACTGTAAGCAGTTGGTAACCTGCTGCATTTGCTGCTTCCCTTCAGCTGGCTTTGGTGCAATGTGGTTCTGGAGTCTGGTTTTTGTGGCAGTTTGTACATATGGAGGCAAACAAATAGAGATGACAAAGGTGGAGCTACTCTCCCTTGAGTCTGTACCTCCTAGCTCATATACTGCTGCAGTGTACAGAATATGATGGACAAGTACATCAAGCTCTGACAGCTCAGTTCTCCCATTCCCCTGTAAAGTAAGTGATGTACTATGTCAGTATTTCAATGTAACACTTTCCATCACTTGACTTGGTGTGTATTCTCTAAGAATTTCTGTAGACCACAAAGTCTTTAAATGTAAGACAGCTTATTTTGTGATAGAATAATACTGTGAATGACAAAAATGAGAGGATACATGCAAGTCTCACACTGATACATATGTTTTTACACTAAAAGGAAATCCCAGCACATAACAGTTATACACCTTAAAAAAAATGAAACAGAACAGCATTAAACCCTCTCCACTTCCTCTCCCACATTTACCAGAAGAAGCAGAAAATTGCAAGACCACCAATCCAGACCCCAGAACCTCGGCTGAGCATCTCTGGGAGCCAGTCTAGGCTTTGCTTTTGTTTCTTGGCACACAGTGAGGGCAGGCAGGCACTGCCCTTACATGACTGTGCTCACAGGCTCTCTGCTGAGAAATGGCGCAAGCGCTGCCATTTCCAACACTGGGCACTTCCACAGGTGGGAAATGAGAGTGCTATTAAAATATAATTAAGCACCAACAAGTTTTATAGAGGAGTTAGGATGACGAGGAAGGGCAATTGGTGCCCACAAGTGCTTCCATCAAGGAAAGAAACCATCCTGTCTGCTGGCCCACAATGTGTGCCAGTCAGGTGTCATCAGGACCTCAAAGCAAACAGGAGAGAGCAGTGAGAAGCCAACACAGAAGACTGGGGAGACCTCACTGCAGTTACAACTTCCTCACAAGGGGAATCAGAGATGCAATCACAGATCTTTTCTCTGTGGTGACCAGGGACAGGACCTGAGGAAATGGCCTGAACCCGTGCCGGGGAAAGTTGATGCTGGATATTAGGAAAAGAAACCAGGTTTCCTCCTGGAAAATGTACTTGACCTACAGTGTAGGCATTTCTAAACTGCCAAATGAATTATCTACGTAAGCAAGGACAATTTCAGCTCTCTCCCAATTATTTTGAGAGCCATGTCTACTAAGTTTTTTCTGTGTGTTTTAAGCATTACAAGATCAAGTTAAACACTTGAAATATCTACTCTAAAGAATAAGTATTTCCAAGTGCTCTTATTAATCTTATGAGCTTATAAAATTAATTTAAAGCCTCTTGAAACAAAATAGTTTAGTCCAACTTAAAAAAAACCCATCTAGAATAAAAAAATACATTCTCATTTATGTTTTCCTGGAATAAAACATTCAATTTACAAATAAGTAGGCTTTATTGTTAATCTCAGACTGAGAGTCTTAATATCTTCCTCAATTCTAATAATGAACAAGTGGTAACAACTTGTAGTACTTCACATTGTGTTACACAAGATACCATTACAATAAAAAGAGAATTAAAATTAAGCCAATTTCTTTAATGCTCTAACTGAATCAGCCCTCCCCATTATTCTAACCACCCTTATTAATTGGTAGGAAAAACACTGGGTTACTGAGTTACTGGATCTTTATAAAAATTAAATCCACACTGATACAAAACATCTGCTAAAATCTGCTGCAAACCACTTCTACTCTGGGCAAGTATTCACAACACTACATAAACATGTGGCTGCTGACAGCAGCAATCTTCATGAAAGACAAATTCTGAATGCAAACAGGCCCATGCAGTGGTTTTTTTACTGTAAAATATTTAACACAGAAAAAGAAAAGAGCCCTGTAGCAAATACTTCTGCAAAGAATTAAGCTCAGACAAAATCCAACAAGTTTAGAAAGTAATAGCTTTATGACAGATGTTCTGTGAGAAGCCAACGGCTTGGGGCAAAACGGATTTCTTTTGCAGCATACCAATACCTCGTATTTTTTCACGTATCGTCTTCTTGTCTCCCCCCCCACCCCTTACAACACAAAGATCACTTTGTTTTCCTTAAAATTCTGTTTAGTAACTCTTATTCTTTCGTGGTAATATATTTCACACACTGAATAATAAATGTTATTTTTTTTACACATATTGAAAAAGTTCTTGCATACATCAGTGGGGGGTTCAGAATAAACACTGATGAAAAAACACCAATTATTCTGTAAAAAGGCCTGTGCACAGTCACTGCTTTAAAATCCAAAGCACCAATAACTGAAATCGAGACAATCTGCTGTAACAGACTGTAAGAACTCAAATTTCTTACCAGGACATTGCTCTTAGCAGGTCTGAGGTCTTGCAGTTAACTAAAACTGTACAAAATGTGAAGTCTACAAACAAGCCATGGTAAACATCTGAAAGTAACAACAAAGCGACAGCAGATAATGTACTTACCAACAGACACTGTTTTCCTTTCTGTGGTGGATTGTGGCTTAACCTTCTGATGCTTTACCTTTCATTAATAAAACACAGCAGCTCATTCCACTAAAAATGGCTGCATTGCTTAGCTAGCAAAACCATGCTAGACACTAAGCTGCAGCAGAATAAAGGCACAAAAGAAGGAAAAAAAAGAGAACGACCATTTCTTGCCTGGAACTGAAAATATCCATGCTGGCTTCTTCAATCATGGAGCTACCCTGGAAGCTGCTGCTGCTGCACAAGTGTCTGCAGTAAAGGTCCTGCCACATTCTTCCCTCCTGCATGGGTTTTCAGCTACAAGAGCTCAGAACAGGCTAGCAAACACCTTCTCAAGTGAAAGCTCTAATTTCTCCTTCTGCAGTGAAATCAACCAACTTTCTGTGCTACAGAGTGAGTGACAGTAATGTCAGCCAATCAGCTTGAGTTTTCCAGAAAAATCACCCCTTAATTCATTCAAAATCAGGTCATATGACACTATTTGAAATGCTATTGGCTTAGGAGGAACATAGCATTTCAGCCTAATGAGGATAAGGCCACCCATCTAAGCCTCCCTAGGCTGAAGCCACCTTGACTCTAGGCAGGCTGGGGATAGGAAAGGAAGAATGCAGACCTACCAGAGCCTCCCAGCTGTTAAAGGGCCGGAGCGCTATTATCTTCTGAGCCTTTTTCTGAGAACACTGGGGAATCAGAGACAGTTCACTCAGGGAAGCATCCTGCAGGAAGCTGAGGATTTTCGCTTTGTAGCCATCCTCCATCACTTCGTCACCGCTGCTGTAGTCCTCATCCAGGGAGCTTCCGCCGTCTTCAGAAGCGGACTCGTCCTCCGTGTGTTCTGTTTCTCTCTCAGCACTCCAAATGCTCCTTTTGCCTTTGTCCTTTTTCTGAAAGCCATTCTGCTCTTTCTCAGAAGCCTTCTGCTTCATCTTATCTTTACTCTCCTCATTCTGGGTTTTAGTGGATGCTTCAGTCCAGTCAGCAACTTTACTTTTGGGAGGAAATTCTATACCTGTGCATGCAACACAGAAGGTACCAAGTCAATGCATACTGGTATGGGGCTGATGAAAACACAAGCTGTTCTTCCAAAGTAAAACCTACAGATCTGTAAAACACAGTTCTAGCATTTAATACACAAGAACTCAAAGCAGGTGACCCTAAGAGAACAGAAAAGCAAATCTGTATAAAATATGTAAATAGCTCTAACTGTGAGTGGAAGATAAGTAAAGCTCATTTGTAGAATGGTCAAATAGCAGAAGGTTTTAAGTATCTTAAAATACAGATGATCAATATAATGTCATATTTGTGAACTGCAGAAGCTCTGAATGCAAGCAAACAGTTAAGAAGTCTGATGTATCCTTAAGATGAGACACTGGTTCCACTGCACCTGACTGCAGAGATATCAATTCTGACTTGAGAAAACAAGCCTTCTTTCACCAAGAAAATAATAATTTTTTTCCATTTTAATGCACTGTAGTACAGTATTTGGGGTGGGACACTGAAAACATGCACTTGCTAAAAAACCTCAAATAATGAGCCATCTCCAACCAAAACAACTTAGCTGCCTTAAAATAAGACAGAAGGTGTTTAACTGAACACAAGCAAGTAATTTTCAGAAGGGCCTTGTAAGGGTTTTGATTCCTTCATTGCAAGAGAGCACTTGCAGTACAGAAGTTTCTCTTCTCTCCAATCCCAGCTTGCTGCTGATTGAGCCCAACCCTGACATGTGCCTTCTCAGAAGCAGGAGCAAGGACACAACTTCCTGAGCACTGCTAGCTCTCTCCACCAGTAAAAAACCAGTTAAGAACACTACCCTGTCCCAAGAACACTTAAATAGCTGATATAGCAAAACATGTACATATCTGACAGCTGTGTAACACACTGAAAAGTAATCAACTCATTAAATAGGACTTAAGTTCTAACTTGCAGATTTACTTGGATTCACTGGGTTTGCTCCCTGCCACGCTTAAAGTACTGGGATTTACAGATGGGTTGCAAAATTCAAGGCCTGCTTCTCAGATGTTCCTCCCCTACAACATATTTTAAAATTGACAAAATAGCATGTATGACTTGTTACCTATGCAGTTATTTGTAATTACTGGTTTGGAAACCAGTAATTTACAAATAGTGCAGTTAAAAAAACCCTTTTTTTTTTAAACAAGCAGGAAGGGAGCAGGTATCAGCTTTGACATGCACCAAAATATATTTTAAGAGATACCCATAGGTAATTACAACTTCTTATACCTATCTGTATTAGCAGGGCAAAGATATTTATCCCTAGTTAGAGAGCAAAAATAAAAATACAGAAAAATTGAGCTTCCTTCTTTTAACCTCACTTTAATACTAATTTAAAGTATAAGTGCAAGTTTCTAGGCATAGTACTGTCATTGTGGAACATTCAAAAATATTTGCATCACATGTCTGTTTTGTCTTTGGATAAAATGAATTATAAATCTGTCTTTACCCTCCTCGTCGTCTGCAAATATTTTCAGGGCCTCCAGTGCATCATGAAACACCCAGTTATGTTCCTCAAGTACCTCTCTCAGCTCCTAGTAAAAAATAAGACATTTCTATTGTGGTGAGATAAGTGCAAGTTAAATTTCTGTGCCTAGTAACATCAGTCAAAGAAAACCCCTGTAAATCAGATAATTTAAAATAAATGGAAATCAAAACGAGAAAACCCTTCAGTTTCTTGTACACTCAGTTTAGGCAGAGCTGTACTCCACTCTTTAAAAGTATAAGAACACACATGAACAATCTTTGCTTCCAACAATTTCAAGCACAGTAATGAAAGAGCTTGACTAGCTGCTGAGGACCATCAGGTACTGAAGTAATACAAAGTGCTAAATATATTTAGTAGTCTGGGGAAGAAGAGTGAAAGACGGAGGGATCATTTCCTCTTCATTTTTACAATAAGTCATCAAATTTGACTATGCTAGGCTTGTCATAGGGCCAGAAATGTAGGAAGATAAGTCCCCTGTAGCCCTAACCACATCTCACAGCTCTGAGCTCAGGACAAGTTACATTCTAAAAGCAGGAACAGTAAAGCCTTCCTACCCCGGGCTCTTTCTTGAAGTGCTGTCAGTAAAAGAAGTGTTTCATACGGACTATCAACAGCTGCAGTTTTCTTAAGAACACAAAACCTGATGTGCCATCGGGGGACATCAGCTCACCTCCTTATCCAGTCCAGGGAATGTACTTTGCAACTTCTTCACGAGCATCTCTTGCCTCTCCCATTGTCTTTTGGGTTCTGAGTCATCCAGCTATGTTAAAAAAGGTACCTATTAGGTTTAATACTAATTACAGCTACAGAAACAGAAGAAAAGCTTATCAGTATTGTTTTATCCTTAAAGAGCTACTCTAAATGACAAAAGTACTTAAGACAAATTCAAGCTTAAGTGATTCCTAATCAATAGTCAATGATAAAAGACCAGAACTTTAATGAACATAGAAAACGTCTTCAGTCATGAAAAACTGGGACTCTTTACTTGATAAGCATATACAGTACAAACTTATATACCAAAACATAAATAATATAGAACTGTCTAGTTTATTTTGCTTTAAAATCAAAAGTTATTAGAAATTCTGAATGATAATGAAGGCAGAAGACATCAGGTTTGGTGATCAGATTAGCTTACAAAGCATGTGGTGTTTAACCCACTACAAACATGTCAAATGGTGTGTTTATATTAAGATTTACGGGTAAAAAATTCCACAAATATTATGTCACAGCATCATGCAGTCACATCAAAAACTAGTAAAACTTTTCATCAACAATAGCTTCACTAACAGCTACTATCAGCCTGCAAAATGGAAGTTAACAAGTGCCAAAACTTCCACGGGCCACAAGCTGTTCTGCTTCATACTGCTCACATCAGCTCCTTCCTAGAGCTTTGAATGCAAACTGGTTACAGAGCTACTTGTGTACAGCAGAGATACCACCATTTACTTAGCTGAAGGAGCACAGACCACTTCAGCCAGAGGCACTCTTGAGTAGAAAAGGACATTATTCCTTTCCTCAGTGAGTCTTAATGTCACTTAGAGAGCTAGAGTTTGTAGAAGAGCTGCCCAAGTAAGTTCTGGTCTTAGGAACCACATGGAAAAGCAAGACTAAGAAAAAAGGCCTGCAAGTTCTCACTATAGTTCTCTAGAATGAGTTCCAAAAATCCACATTCCACATGTTTTTTCCTAATCCTTCCCCCTTTAATTGTAATGAAACTGTTAAGAACAGAAATGAAGTTGATATATAAAACCAGGTCCAGTGGAACATGGTTTGCTAGGTGGCTGGTTAATAACTAACTACAGCCTCCTTTCATAACCAAACCCAGGGGTTTGGTGAGGAGGAACAAACCCAGTTCACATCTCTTTCAGGAAGAAGGAATTACAAATGAGTTGTAATATTTTTGCTTTAATAGCAAACTGTGTTTTCTTTGTTTGGTTCTGTTTGAGGACAATATTAGCCTAAATTTCAACACAGCCACTCTCCTTCACGCAGCCTCCAGTATTTATGTAGAATTCCCTTTCTCTACATAAGTAGCTTTCAAGGATGTCTTCTGGGATGCCTGGGAGAGAGCCTCTGACAGCACTGCAGGACTGCCAAATACCATCCTGAATGCACCGGGATCATGACATAGCTCCCATTTATTAGCAGAGGTCAAAGTAGTCATTCCTTTAAATGCAACCAATTAATTATTTTTAAAGATTTCCCCAAGTCATAGCTTCAAATATATATGCAACATCTATAACAAAGAATAGCAGTAGATATAGCGAAATATGTTAACTTCATGTGCTTGAGGAAATGCAAGGAATGACCTGAGGAGGAAAAGTGATCCAGAGCCTGTAATTCCCACTGATGCTCACAAAAACTGAATGGCACTCAGAGCCTCACACACTGCTACCTGCCATCAACTACTTCCATCAAAAGCAGTGAACTGGCTGGTGTGATACAAACCCACAAGCACTAAAGAACAAAGCAGTCATTCCATTCAGAATACCAACAATAAAAAATCACATAAATCTCATCCAGATGGCAGGATTTGATTTGAGTTAATTTTCTGATAAACACACCACTGTCACTGACCCAGACATGTCAGTGACATTACCTGTCACTGACCCAGACAGGTAATTCCATTTATTTTACAATGCACAAAGAGAAAAGCACAGTACTTACATAAGTAACTTTTGACTTTTTTGCAGCTTGCTCATTTTTGGTTTTGCAATTTGTGGGAGAATCTCTTTGCTTCCTTTTACCAGAGGCAGCTTCAAAAAGAATTGAGATGTAAAAGAAGAATTAGTTCCTTTCATTAAGTTTCCTCCAAAACAGCAGGATATTTTACTTACTACAACAATGCAGTAGCTATTTGTTACCCACACAATGTTTACCAGTCTCCATAAGTTTCCTACTACAGAGCACAGATACATTGAAACTGGAAGCAAAGCAGCTGCTAGAAGATACATGTTTATTTACCTCTAAGTTATCTTCAGTGGTCTGGCAATTAATCAAGCAATTACCTCTCATATATAGCATTTTATTCTTCTTTTTTTTAATAGTTACCACATGTTATTACACACAAGTTGCATAAAGGTGTATCTGTGTCTGGTTTTATTCAAGATGGTATTTCTTCCAGGGTGAAGCCCATCTGTGTGTTGGAATATATACATCACTGCCAATCTGGAAGCACTGGTGACTGATTTCTGGCTCAGGTGCACACCAGAGCAGTTACCAAATGCTTTTCAACATTAAATCCAGACATCTCAAAGCAAACTATGCATATTAAGCCTGTGATAACCTTATCACTTACAAACAGTCCATGTAAGCCATAACTTTCTGGCTGTCTTTGGGCCCTGGTGATTATCAAGAGATTATCATCTCAGCATTAAGGCCTGCCCAGCCAGGTGCACTTCCAGACTGCTGCTGTGCATGGCTCATGAAGGCAAGAAAACATTGCCAGTATTTCTGCACACCAGCTTGGCTTGAAGCAGATTATCAGAACAAATTATTGTGAAAATTCCTTGTCCCTGATCTGAAGTACTACTGGAAGCTAAATCTCCTCTGGAACAGCAAGTGCCTGCAGAGCTTTGGTGTCTGATAGCAGCATCTCTGGCCAACCTCCCCTCCCAGCCTACCCCGGGAGACCAGTGAAAAAGAACACACACATACACAAAAAGCCCATTTGCTTTCCAATCCAGAAGACTGTCTGGATGATCAAAATAGTTTTAACTCTGGAACATTAAGTAGCCAAATCTTCACACAAGAAGCCACTTAGTGTGGAAATACTTCAAAATAAATTTTCTGCTATAGTCATTCACTGACATCAGAGAAGTGGCATAAAAATATTGAAAAAAATTATTAAAAGATCCCAAAGAAAAGCAAAGTACTAGCAACTTTTCCCTAAAGTAAGGATCTAGTAAGAGATACCAGAAAACACTGATAAAATTCTTTTCGAAGTCTATATATTTATATGTATTCAGATAAAAATATCATAGAATTGTTTGGGTTGGAAAGGACATTAAAGATCATTTCGTTCCAAACTCCTGCTCTAGTCAGGGATACCTTCCACTAGATCAGGTTGCTCAGAGCCCCATCCAACCTCACTCTGAACATTTCCAAAGATGGGGCATAATTTAAATAATTTAAACAACATTGCCAGGAAAATGCCTGCCACTAGCTTAAGTCTGAGAAATATGTGGTTGTCTTAACATCCAAACTAGAAGTTGTCAGGCTGCTGCTGGGCCAAGCAGTAGGAGTTATTGGAGGCCTCATGCTATTATTTTTTAAGCTCAACTAACTTTGTATTCAGGATGGAGAATTCTGAATGTGAACAGTGACCCTATAAACCCCATTGACCTAAAAAAATACATGGGCTGGATATAAGAGTATTCCAAAGATTTTCCTGCTTTTAGGTCAAGCTTAGGTCCTGCTTTAGGGCTGAGCACTCAAGAGCCTTTGAAGGAAGTTCCATCATAAGCAATTTTGGAGACAATTGAACGGAAACAAAGGATCTGGAAAATCATGATCTCAGGAACCTATAAACACAGTATTATTTAAAAATAAACCTGTGGTCTTTAGAAACTCACCACATCTCCAAATTAAAAGAAAAAAAAAAGCCAACTTTCTGAAGACATCCACTTTGCAAAAAGTACACTTTTTCTTCCTGTGCTAAGGGAGTATATGGCTGAAGGAATAAAGAAACTCTCACTCTTAGATAGGAATCATCCTCAGAGTGCAGGCAGGGCCTTCCAGAGGAATCCTTGCTCTCCCCATAAATTTTGTAATTAATGAGCAATGAGAAAAGCAGCTCCAAGGTCTCAGACTTGAGAGAAGCATCTGTAATTATTTCCCCTGTTACTTGCTGCTACCTCTAACAAAACAAAAACAAATCCCTTTTATTACTATGACTTCCCATATCATGATAAAAGAAAACAGTAATTTCAAACTGCTCAGAAAGCAGTGAATACCAGACAGATCTACATCAGGCTTCAGCTCAGAAGCACACCCACCACTTTTGAGGTTTTTATGAAAACAACACCAGAAACAAATCAAAAGCAACAGGTATTACTACAGCTTCACATTTTAGACACATATTTTCAATGTGTCACATCTAATCTTCATACCTTTAAAAATTCTGCACTGTGTTTCTTGTTTTAGCTCTACACAGCTATTGAATTCAAGGACAAAAATTCAAGGATATCGTAGCCACACTTGTCACAAAGCCATGCTTAGCAAAACTGTATCTTGCCTTGACCTCTTACACAGCCAACATTTCACAACAAGTAAAGCATATCTGAAATTGACACAGTTAAAGCAGATGTTCAGTAATGTCTCCATATTTAAAAAATGTGTCCAAAATGAGATGATTTATACCATCACTGTCAGGCGTGCTTACTCCTAACTAAATATTTTATACAACAGCTGTCATTAGTGAGAATTTTGCTGCCAAGAAAATTTTTCTGTGGCTCATATTAAAAAGATGTGAAACAACATTCTTAAATCAACACAAAAATGGCCAAAAGGCAGGGTCTACGTAACAGCAATCAAAGTGATTTAGTTCAAACACTGTGAACTGCAACAAAGTTTAAGGATAGATAGTAGCTTAAATTGGATTAATATTTATGAAAACCCTTGAAAAGTAATCAGTCTTCCAGGAACAGCAGTGCTCAGTGTATTTCTCAAAACATGCCAGCCTTGTTTCCTATTGCCAGTACCCAAGAATTTCCATCTATAGAATCTGACCATGCACACAGTGATAAACTCAAAATGGTTTGGTTGGTTAAAAAAGCCTCATCAAACAACACAGAAGCATCCCTTCACTCAAAGTAGCCTGGATGTTCTTAAAACTTATTGGAAATTGTTAAAAATCTTTGCACTTTTATATGAAAATAGCAAAATGAAAATACAGTAAGTACAAAGGGGAAATTAAATAAGCAAAAAATTTTGTATTCTAAAAACAGGAGTACAACAGTCCTCCCTCAGCCTACATTTCCTCCTAGACCTACTGCTCCAAATCCATAGGTTCCTGCATGAAAAGATGCATGAACTACTCAAAACAACTAAATCATCAAGTAACAAGAAATAACTTTTTCCATCATTTCCATTAAGATCCCTCATGAAAACCTTGGACAGCTGAACTGTAAACAGATGGTTGGTCTGCTTTCTATAATATCAGAAGTCCACTCTTCCCTGACCAAATCAAATAAAAAATATAAGACAAGACTTAACCCTGGACTCGGGTGACAGGAAGAAACAAACTTGAAGCCCAAGAATTATGACCCTTTAACACATCTAACACTCGCAACACATGCCCACAAAACGTGCTGGGGTTTTTGCCTTTGTTTCTTTGTTTTGGTAACAGTAGGAAACTGCATAAATTGAGGTGCAGAACAGACACCCCTTAATAAGCTCTGAGGGTTCAAAAACATCGTTTGGGTAATGTTTTGCTAGAGAACCAGGGAGATCTAACGTTTAAGACTAACAGTTCTTATTCAGAATTACAAGCAGGTCTTTAAAACGACCAGCAGAAAAAACTGCAATGGACCTTGATACCAACAATATCTACTTATTAGTAACTACATACCCAGTATATTTTTTCCATACTACCAGACTGCTACCTAGAACATTTAGAACTACTTCTGCTAATCCCTTACTATTTGCTTCAAGTTCTGGACCAAGAAAGAACCAGCAAGAACAGAATCACTTAAAAACCCACAAGCAAAGCAATCCTGAGCTTCACAGAACAAATTCTGCTTTCTGGTTTTATTTACAGATTTTGGTCCACATTCTCTTTTCATTTTTCTCCCTCCAAAGCCTGTAAATTCAGTTTTGTTTGTTTTAAACAAACAATACTATAGCTTTTAACTGAAGCTTTACCACTTTTTAAACACTTCCCAACCAATTTCACTGAATTAGCTACAGTATGTAAAGTTTGGGTTTTATTTTTGTTTTGTGCGGTTTTTTTGTTAAACATACCTTTGTCATTGAGCTTCAAACCAGCAGCTACTGCTTCATCCATTGTGTGTGCTGATTCTATCAGCTGCAAAGAAAAACACAAGGCAACTGCTAAGTGGAGAAATTGAATCCAGTTGAACAGAGGAAGACAATGCTGGATCAGCTGTGACTGAAAAATACTTTTAAAACACCCCTGCAATATACATGTATTATAAAACCCAAGAGCAAAACTAAGACCTCACAAATCACCATTTTGAATACAATGTCATTTATTATTGCTTTCTTCCCTACTTCACATACTCTGTGTATTTACTTAGAAGCTTCTTTTCAAAGACTATTCAATGTTACTGTCACAAAACAAGATAAAGAAACCCTCTAACTTATTAACTCAAAGTGTCTGAATACTATTTTGATGCACTGGTTCATTCCTATAAATACATGCATGAAATGTATAATGTGCCTCAAGGTTTATCAGTACATCCTTGCAGTCCTAGATTGTTTCTCCATCCACATGAAATCTCAACTGAATGTTGGGACTTTTAGGTGGCTTTCTGCAGGTGAGGTAACAGCAACAAAAGCAAGTGGCTTAAATGTTACAAATATGAAAAAAACCCCATAACAAAACACAAAATGAAGTTATGAGGAATCCAGATTCCCAAGTATCAGTCCACATTTGGAAACAGCATCTTACAATTTTGCTACAATGGCACAATTTCCTTTACAAAAGGCTCAAGATTTTTTTTTCTTAATAGCATTCATCAGTTGTGTAAAGTTTGTCAGGACAGCCTGCTCCAGATCCTTCATGAAGGAACACCAGATTTACTTGATACTCCTCTGTCCTCCTTACAAATGTTGGAGCTATGTAACTGCAGAAAAAAATCTGCAGAGCCTCCATTTCCTACAAAGTTCTGCTGATACAGGAGTTATCTTGCATTCTCCTGAAAACAACCACCACCAGCCTCACGTGCTGCTCAGGAGCCAAGTCACAAAACAGCAGTGAGACACACCACATAGTATTTCTAGCAAGTTACTAAGCAATGATGAACTTTGATCAATCTTTGAATCAGATAAATTCTATGCAGCCAAAAGCTGAAAAAGACACATTCTGGGCATACATAACAAATTTTAATTATAATGTTCAGGAGAAAAATTCAGAGACTCCTACTTGTAACCCTTTTGTTCTTCCCAAAATAAAGGGAGCCTAACCATAAAGCTTGATTCATTGGGAAACAGAATACCCAGCAAGGAGCACCAGTAAAATGTGTTTATTTTTTCAATGCCATTTCAACAACTAGGAAACTGTACAGACTAATTTAAACACATTTAGCTTTATAAATAAAAGCTAGAGAAAGCCTTGTACAGTACTAAAGGTATTTTACTGTAATGAGCTACCACATATCACTTGCAAGGAGTTACCTGTAGATTTGTATCTGCTCAATGGCCAAGATTTCCCACATCAGCTTAATCAGAATATATTACAGTAAGTTCAAACCTACCCTTTGGCCTCACTGGAAGTACTGAAATCTTTGCTTGTTAAATGTCATAAAGGCAAGCTTGCACAGTGTTTCATCTACTGGAATATGGCAGTGATTCCACTCCTTCTGCATTTCATCAGTGAGCTCATTCCAAGAACAGCAGTTACCAACAGTTACCAACTGAGACAGCCATAATTAAGCTTAAACATCACAACAAAGAAATACTTGAAGAATTTTCTATACACTGGAGTTCATCATTGTTGAACTTACTTAATGGTGTTTTTTTGAAGTGTGTGTCTATATATTCATTTTTATAGATATCCAAGTTCCCATGTATGTAAAAATGTTACACAGCTGTACTTCCCCTAAAATGCTACTTTTACCCTTTTGCTATTAACTAAACAATTAAGAGCTGCACTGTGTATGCATAGCCAGGTTTGACAGTAGCAGAGGATACACAGGTGGCTTCCATGAGAAGCCACCAGAAGCTTCCCTCACATCCAAGAGAGCCAGTGCAGTCAGCACCAAGAAGTCCTGCTGCTGGCCAAGGCCAAGCCCATCAGTGACAGTGGCAGCACCAGTAGATAACAGTTAGGAAGGAAGGGGGGTAGGGAGATGAGGAGCATCAACACACCTGCAGCAGGAGAGAGGAAGGAGAATTCATGAGAGAGAAATGGCCCTGCAGACACCAAGGTCAGTGAAGGAGGGGCTGGAGGTGCTCCAGCCACTGGAGCAGATTCCCCTGCAGCCAGTGGTGATGCCCATGGTGAGGCAGCTGTGTCCCTGCAGCACACGGAGGCCAAGGTGGAGCAGAGATCCATCTGCAGCCCGTGGAGAACATCACAGCAGAGCAGAGGCATGTCCAAAGGAGGCTGTGACCATGTGGGAAGCACCCCCTGAACGCAGGCTCCCAGCAGGACCCATAGAGAGAAGGGCCCATGCTGGAGCAGGTTTGTTGGCAGAACTGGTGACCCCGTGGAAGGGGCCCACAAGGGAGCAGAGTGTTCCTGAAGGACTGCATGCCATGGAAAGGGAAGAGTGTGAGGAGTCCTCCTGCTGAGGAGGGCTGACAAACTGACTGCAGTGCCCATGTCCCATTCCCAGGCACCACCGGTGTGAGGGGGAAGGAGATAGAGAAAATCACAAATACAGTTAAGCCTCAAAATGTGGGAGGTGTGGGGGGAAGGTGTTTTAAGATTTCTGTTTATTTCTGATTACCATACTCTGATGTGACTGGTAATAAACTAAATCTTCCCTATAGGTTGAGTCTGTTTTGTTCATGACAGTAACCAGTGAGCAATTTCTCCAGGTCTTTATCATGATCCATGAGCCTTTCATTCTATTCTCTTCCTTCTCCAGCTAAGAAGCCAAGTGACAGAGCAGCTTTAGTGGGTACCTAGCATTCAGAGAGCATTACTCACCACAACACTGTACCCTGTAGTCAAGTCAGAAGCTTAGAAAAACTGCCTATAAAATCCTATAAAATAACATCAAAATAAATCAAGGAACTGAGCATTATTACTTTTAATAATTCTTGGTCACTTCTTTGGGGAAAACGTTCCTTCATTGTTTGCAGCTTTGAGTCTCTGGTATCCTTCTCTACATGCTCCTTCACAGCTGGCTGCTGCTTCCCACCATTTGCAAGTGCCAGATGGGGCATTTCCTTTTCAGGCTGGTCATCACCATCAGATGTTTCACAGCTACAACGTACAGGGGAAGAAAAAAATAGTTAAAATTTATTTTTGCTTATGATGTTTCACTCTACCAGAACATTACTGTAAACTAACCCACCAGGATTGCACAAAATGCATTGAGATGAATTCAGTAACACTGAATCAACTTGTATGCAAAGGGATATCTCTAGTCAGGACAAAGTCAGGCATATATCAAGTACAGTGCCCTTCTTTGTACTAAACAACTTCAAGTTGGCAAAGAAAATAAGAAAGGAAGAATGCACCAGGGAAATACCATTACTTACCCTCATATTGTGCTATAAAAGGTTATTGAAAATTTAGTAACAACCACCTTAACACAGTTTAGCTACTCAAACAGTTTCAGCTACCTGAATTACATCAGACTACCCCAAGTATATTTTAAATAGCCTTGCTACGGTTTATTTGTCCAACAGATGAACAGATGAGGATTAGGTTCTTTGTAAACACTTTCCAGGTGTAGGATCAACTCTCTGTCCTAGCTCTTGGCTCACTGAGAAAGAAAATTCAAAGCTCCTTGTGCAGCATCTTAAATGTATAAATACAGCAAGAGCCTTCCTGAAAAAAAGACAGTGTTCTGAATTTACTGAAAGACTGCTTATTAGTGCTAATTTGCAGGAAAAGCAACTTCTATCTATCTTTCAGGATACTGAGTTGCACAGATAAGAGTGAACCCAAGCACGGGTCTCCCATCCTCCTTCATCCCACAGACACATAATCTCCTTTTGGGAAGGCAAAATTAATTGAACCATATAGAGTTTGCCATTTAATAGGGATTTCATCATCAGAAAGGCTTGCCTGCAGGTCTCCCAACATCAATATAGGTAAAAGACTAAAAATAAACCTGTTTTTCCTCACTGTATCTTTCTTTAGCAGTTTCAACAATCAGACTGCATAGAATTCTGGAAAAAAAAATGGTTATGTGTCACATAAAAGACACACACACAGGTAACTGTTCATCAAAGAATCCTTTTCTCCCTTTTCAAAAGGCACACACAGCTACTAGGACTGTCTGGTGTTGCTTCTTAAGAGTAAGGAAGTAACAAAAGAATCCAAATTCTTCTTCAGTCCAGCAAGGCATTGAGTTCTAAGCCTCCAAACATGAATCCTACTTCCACTTAAAAATAAAAACTTAATGAAATGTCATATTAAAATCTACTGGCATTTTTCTGATCTTTTTGCCTTGATAAGGAATGTTTCTTTTAAAAAGTGCATATAAAAAAGAAAATCAATCCAAATGAAAATTGTGACACTGCAATTATCCTATCCTTTCCTATCAGAGAATAACATCAAGACACTTGTCAACGAAGATCATAAATCTTGTCCTCTGTGTATAATCATGTTCTTATCAAGCATAAAGAAACACTCATTTAACTGCTAAGCAACTCTGACCCAAAAAACCTTGGGTTAGATTCTGCTTTTTTTTCCAGACAGCAGCCCTCTGGTAGCAAAAGTCAAGGCACATTTTCTTCAGGAAAGATGTGTTTTCTACTCTAAGCTTTCTGCTTTCTGTTCTGTGTCTTGTTCAGAATGAGGAAAGCTAGGATACTCTGCAAAAAGTAAGTAAAACCCCCAAAAAACCCATAAACCCCCCAAACTAGGTAACACATGCACTAAAATGCACAATGCAGACATTCAATTGACTGATTCCATGCAAAGCCAGAATTCAGCACAAGCCAGAGCTCCTAAGTCTGGATAGATCCCAGCTAACTCCTGCCACACTCTCCATTTGTTTGTTAGCTCGACCAGAACAGCCACTTGTGCCACAGCTCCGTGGGCTCTGTACACATCAATCAGCACCTGAGCCAGCACACTGGGACAAAGTGTCAGGCACTGAGGTGCCTGGTGGCCACATGGGAATACTGAGGAGCACAAGAGGATGTAGTCTCATGTTCATCAATCCCACTAGGGAGTCATCTTGCTGTCCATTTCTCACTCCCAGCAATATCAACAGCACAGGAACAGCAAGCAGTGGCTCTGCAAGTTGCATCCTGTGTGGCTTATCAGCATCAGCTCCATATGATACAAAACCACTTGAACTGCTTCCAGGTGGGATTGATCCCAGAAGCAGAGTAACTGCATTTACACAGCACTGCACACAAACCAATTTGATGCATGCAACCAGCTGGCCACCTCCTTGTCTCCTTGCACAATCTACTACTTAAATCACAGGCAGAAGCAGGAGCTCACTTGTAACTGCTAATATTTTTCTCCTTTTCAAGTAGCTGCCTTAAGTTGAAACTTTGGGGCACAAGCACTAAAAAAAGAAACAAACAACATAACATCAGGATTTCAGGTAACAGCAGCAGGAAAATGCATTATTTCACTTCTGCTGTAAACCCCCAATAATTCCATGCTGTGTGTAGAACTGAAAACCTGACAAGAGGCAACACCTTTTAAGGCTGCAATTCCCACAAAAGTTTTTTGCCTATTAATTCAACTAGACTATCAGGAAAGCAGGTAAAGCCATCTCATTTTGCTTAGCACAAGAACATCTAGAGGGCACAATTACCATACAGACACAACTAGCAGGGGTTCCTTTAAACTGCTCAAATGGCTGCAGATGCCTATCTACATCTTGTCTCACCTGCTCTCTCAACACTGCCTTTTTAGCACACACAGAAGCAACTCCTGCACCGTGACTCTTCCCTCCCAGCACATTCAAAAATATAAATTTCCAAACCACTTAGGAAAGAAATAGTTTTCACCATGCATAGGAAACACACCATACAACTCATAGTTAAGTTTACCTCGGGACTCATACAACATACTGAAGCTCTATTTGCTTCCCTATCAAATACAGCTGCATATACAAAAGAAAATCAACTCCAACAGTTGAAAATTAGTAAAGCAAGTGTTTTATGGTTAACTTCTCAAGTAGCACTAAAAGGATTTCAGAAGGGCAAAGGCACAAATGCGTAAATGAACAAACGTCACACGTTTCAACATCATAGAACTCCTCCCTCTGAGAAAATGTTTCAGCAGGATACTTCTTCCCTGGAAAACCAGTAAAGTTTAGTTAGGGGCAGCTGAATCCCAAAGAACCCAACCTAGGCTCCGATTTTCAGTTCAGGGTTTCAACTTAGAGCGACCCCTGAGGGTGCAGAGTCAGAAACGTGGCTCAAAGCGTACATTACGGGCGCCTCTGCCCTCGAGGCCTGGGTTTCTTTGGCAGCACAGCGGTTTCTTGGCTCCTCATCCTCGCTGTCAGACACATCGAAGAAATGCACCCCTCGCTGGCGCTTGAAGTAAGACACTTTCCTTGTCCTCTGAGCTTCGGGAGTTTCTGGGATGGTGGAACACTCTGTGCAAGACATTTCAATGGGAGAAAAAAGAGGAGACAATGATTTATGACTTCAAATATTTATTTGTACCTAGAGCAACAGGTAGCTGTGATTTTTTCAGAGACACAACAGCCAGTTAAACAGAGCTCACTTTCTCATGCACAGAAAATTCCTGTCAGCTACATTTCTTAAAGTGGAAACTTACCTGGCAAAGGATCTTCAGCCCTCTTACAGCAAAAATTTTTTATATTACAAAGGTCAAGAGAACATGTATTTTAGGTTCATAACTATTTATAAATAAACACTTATTTTTAGATAAATAAATAATGAGCAAAGTCCTCTGAACTACTTTCAGGCTGATCAGAACACTAATAGAAACAAAAGCATATTTCTCTCTTTCCTCTATGAAGAGAGAAAAATTGATGCATAGAGCAGAGAACATTTTCTGTATGAAAGAAATATTGAGGAAAATAAATTTTAAATAACTCACTGTGGCAGCACTAAATGAAAGGGAAAAAAAAAGATAAATCCTAGAAGTACAAGATATTTGATGACACAGGAACCTGCACAGGCTTTGAAAGGCAAAGGCACCAAATAAAAAAACCCATGGTACCAAATGTTACAGAGTGCACTACAGAAAAAGAAAACAACTTTAAAATGGAGCTTCATAGCGGGATGGAGATGAATGTCACTCAGTGTCTATGAGGAAACATCAACAAGAATTCAGTGACAGTTCAAAAAAGCAATCACTAAAACCTTAAGACTTCAGGTTGTTAAGAAAACTTCCCTGTCCAACCATCCAGGAGCCACTCTGGCAGCAGCACCTGAGCTGGGACCAAGACCCCTTTGCAGCTACAGATCCCACACTCACAGAGCCACACCAGGCTTCCCAGAGCACTCTCAGATGTCTAGATCCCCAATATCATTTAATCATGGTACAGAAACAAAATCACAGCTTGAGCTGGTGCCTCTGAGCAGAAACTCCAAACAAATCCTGGGCTTTTACACCCTCACAGTCTAAGTGCAGGCAAGTCCAGAGTCATCAGCTCCTGAGTGTCAGGTGCCCTGGCTGGGCCATGGGCACCTGGGACCTTTGTGCCACGGGTCAGCAGTTCCCTGCCTCCTGCCTGGGGCTGTCCCCACCCACAGCTCAACCTGCAGCCACACACTGAGCACCTGCACTGAACGGAGCCCTCAACAAGGTGACCTTAGCCACACGCAGGAACAATCCAGGATAAGGGGCAGGAGAGTCAGCCACCAACTTCTAGGAAAGCTGTGTTTTAGTCATAGTACTGTCACCGGCAGTGCTCATATAAAAAGATCTTAAATTATCATCACACAAAGAAAGGATCACCGGCATCCTCTCCCCTCTAACACACCCATCCTTTTTTAAAACACATGTGCTTGTGAACCAACCACCAGTGGTGTTGCTAACTCTGGAACCACAATTTTGGCTGGAAGTAAAGGCAGTTTGCTCTGTCTTCATTCAGTAATGCAGAAACTTGCTGAGTCAAACTATTAGACTGTAATGTAGAATCATGGACAGATGAAGCTAGAATAAATTAATCCGATACTCAAATGCATGAAGGAGCTATATGGCAACTAATTAATTCATTAAGTGATAAAAGGCCTAGTTTTAGTTGAGTTATTAAAATCTAAATATCACTTTCAAAACACAATATAGGATTATGGTAAGGATTTTTAGAAGAGGCAAAAGTCTCACTTCACAAATGAATCTTATTTTGAAAAGCCCATACACATGCAAATTTAGGAATGCCTAAAAACTATTAGTTCTGAAGCAGTAGTACACGGTTCCAAGGCAGACCCCCCTGCGTCCAAGACCAACATGTTGGCAGTGGAAGCCTCCTGAGCAGTACCTTCTTCTATCTGTCCATTTTAGGAAGGAGATGAGTTGTCCTTGATGCAGTTGCTTCATCTGAAAACTGATTAAGTTTTTAGATGAATACAGGAGAGGAGCAAAAGAGACCTTAGGGAACATTATGAAGTTGGGTTATCAGGGCAAAGGCTATCACAACAGAACAGAAATACAAAACTCATTAAAAATGTGATTCAATATCAGAACAGGTCTGTAAGGAACCTGAGAATTTCACATCTATACTGAATTAACATAACAGATAAAGGCAGTTTTCATGGATCTTTGCCTTGTAGATTAGACTAAATTTCAAACAAATTCCCCTTGAAAGCAGTGTGACACAGAAATGACAGGTGCTCCTGACAACTTTGCTAAGAGGCATCCTTACTGAATTTAAAGGAAAAACACAAGGAAATTTTACAGAAATATGACAGTCTTAAAAGTAATTTTATTCTTTACAGTATAAACCTTAGACAAGATTTACATTTAAATAAAGAGTGTTTACTCTTTCCCTTAGTGATTTCTCATTTTCTTTTATTTAGCAATTACTGTCCAGTCTTCATGACAGCTTCCAACTCCCATACTTACAAAATGCTGAGTTACCTGGGGTGGGGGGGAAGCATTCTCCATCTCAAAAAAAAAAAAAAAAGAAAAAGCCCAGTCTTCTGCCCTTCCAACACCTATTGCACTGAACAGAGAATCCTACTAAGTGGGGGAAAGCAGAAATCACACGTGTAATAAGGAGTCCTCATATTGAGAGCAAACTGTAACCTTGTAGAGTAGAAATAGATTAAAGTTATTGCCACAATATGTAATTGTTGGAGGCAGAATTTTCTAATTACAGGCAATTCAAAAGAACTATTAAGGAATGCCTACAATCATAAGACCAGTTTTTGACTCTGAAGCCAGAAATAGGAATGCTCATAAGTATCCCTATATGCACACATAAACATCAAAACCAAAACCCAACAACAAGTACCAATTTTGCTACCATAAAAAGAGAATACACTGCCCTGTAATTCTAAACTCAACCTCCTACACAAATCACACACCACACTCTGAGAAAGCCAGCTTCTCTCCCAAGTGAAAACAAAGGTAAACCCAAAGCAAAAACTGAGGCAATACATAAGAGACTTACCACATTTACTAACATTGTCCAACAAGCACTGTCAAACAGAAAGTAACTTCTGCCTAGTTTTGGCAAGCAGCATCAAGCAGATGCTGCTCAAGTCTACAAGGTTATAAGATAAGTATTCCCTTTTCAAAGGAAAGTCTTTGCCATTGGCTAAAATCCACATGTCCTCACGTCCTACTCCTAAATGTCAGTATTACTCTAAGGTCGTTCTTAAAGCAGCCCTTTTGAAATTATGATTACTTCAACACATCTTGCCACAAACCCTTAGAAAACATCACTTGATACTGCAGTCATTATTTCTTTCCAGAAACACTCTAAGTAGAATTACACTATGAAATGAGACATAAACAAAAGACAGGGTTTCCTCAGACCCCAGAAAAAAAGACAACAGAACAAAAAAGAGCAGTCCTAGTGCAAGTGAGCTCTGAGCATTATAATCTCAAACTGCAGTAATTTAGGATACATATTCAAACAATACAGAGAGGATATCAACAAAATCAGCCATCAATAACGGGGTTCTATGTCGTAGTTGAATTTCTTTTACAACTTTTACTTAAATTATTTTTGGAAGCTTAGTAAGCATGCTTTTTGAGACCTGAATAAAAGCCTCATTTTGAAACTCATGTTGGCAATTATTCTAATTTGTGCAGTTCTGGTACAGTTCTGCTCCATTTTTACAACAGTGTAGAATCTCATTCTCTTAGTACACCGAGCTATTTACATAATTAAAAACATCTAAATGAAAATTAAGATGCTTCACTGTTTCCTTAACAGATTAAGATATACAGAACTATTCAGTAAATACTACTAATTTGCATGAAAAACTGCAGTAAGCCACTCCAGTGTATTTTTCCAACTCTTTTTAGACATATCTACCATATATAATTTGGTAACTTGTCTCTAGAATGGGTTTCTATGCCTCAGTAAACGCAGTCCAGAATTATTCCCTAAACCTGGCTGCAAAGTCACTGCAGGTCTCTGTAATTTTGTGTACAGACAAGTGTACAAAGATGACCAATTCTTGTGGCCATCACACCACAAATTGCTTATTAAAGCATAAAGGATGCAGGTTCAACACAAAGGAATGAGAAGCATGACCTACAGACATAAATGGGGTACATAACCATCTACCAATATCAGCTTGATCTGGGAAAACAAAACTAAAGAAAATAGCTAAGAAGACATTGATGGTTCATGACACACCAGAAAACAACTGACTATATTTTTTGAAGATAGATGACATTTAGACAATCCTATACTTTGTTAGAGGTGCACTTCAGAGCACTCGATAAAACAGAAATCTGAAGAAATCTCTTGGAAATTATACTGAACTATTTGTGCTCCTGAAGGATAAAGATTTTTAAGTTCTTTTGAGATACACACAGTGGCTGCACAATACCAAAGGAAATAGAACAGAAACCCAAACTGTTAGCTATTTAATAGCATTTTTGTTTGTACAAGTGAAATAAAGATCACTCTCCTCTTCTTTCCCCAGTTTCTTGTACCAGTATTTTGTTAATCACTTATTGTTGACCTCACATGATTCACTGAGCATTAAAGCAAGTTAATTTTGGTGAACCTGGTGCAAACTGCTTCTCATACAGAACAACTCCACAGTCTGACTTGTTGGTGCAGTTAGCAGCAGAGAGTCCACAGTGCCACAAACTCAGCTTTGGGCCTTTCCATGGCCACTCAGCAATAACAACAACACCAACAAAAAACAGCTGACTGCTTTATTTGACCCAAACCAAGAAAAATTCTGTCTTCCTGACACTAATTAGGAAACAAGGAGGACAGGCATCTGCTAATCAAATCTAGTCTTCTCTATTACATGTAAGTGCCTCATATCACGCAGACAAAATCTGTGTGCTTTATTTTTCATTAACTTCTGTAGATGTAGAAAGTGATTTCATTTCTTAAAAGGTTATTAATTCTTTCAATAGGTTACATAACATTGATGTGCAAATAAGTGGGAGAAAAAGTCACTAAAACACCTGATCTTCTTTAAACACTCAGTATCTACGAAAGATGAAGCGTTATGTAGACGCAGAGCACTATTAATTACATCTCAATTTTAAATGTTAATTAGTGCCCCAGTTCTACACCAGCATCTGTGTCCATGGATGCTGATTTCAGTTGGACACCTGCTGTAGTTTTGGCTGCCTGTGCACTCTGCCCTGTTTCACTGTTAGCCACCACCATCTCCCTCTGGTTTTCCTCACAAGCACTTAGCCTTGCACTACAAGTCTTTTAGGCTGGCCTTCACCTTTCTTTTTATTACCTTGTATCTAAACAAATGCCTCTAAACTGGTGTCACATCCCTTCTCCACAGTCCTACCCCTACAGAATTTAAGGCAAGGGAAACCAGCATTTTGGAAAACAAGCACTGAAATTTGTTGGCAGTTATGGTCTAGCTACATGCTTACACTGACAAAGTCCACAGGCAGATTAAAGAAGTATAACACTAAAATAAAGTAAATCCCCAAAACAAGCAGCACCGTCCATTACTGCAGAACTACATTCACAGCTCAAGAAGGGTCCCTGCACTCAGTAACTCCTCCACAGCCCAAGACAATGATTTACCACAAACAGGAAGGGAACACCTGTTCCAAAGTGCACTTCTTCAGAGTGCCCATTTTGCCATACAAGCATTACAAAGGCACATCAGAACCAGAATTAACAGCTGCTTGTTTCTTCTGCAGAGTTCCCCCCGTCACCAAAACCTTCTTCTCAAGTGGACAGGTTACTCAGTTCCAGACTGGCAACTTACATGTTTTATATGTTTCAACACAGAACACTGCTTAACATTTACTAATGCAAACACAAAAGCAATCCAATCAACTGACAACAGTCAACCTACAATAAACCAAAATTTAGGGAAGAGTAAAGATCCACCTGCTGTAATTGTGACTTGGCTCAGTTATAAAAGAGGAACTCCTCCTTGTGCATGAATGGTTCACTGTTAACACGTAGATAAGGTATTGTGAAAAACTGCCTGCACCAAGAGAAAGTCACGTGCAAAAAATGTAGCTAAACAACATCAAGAGACATTGTTGTTTCATTTTTTGAATAAATGCATAGTCAAAGTTTGTCTGATCTCTCCAATAACACCTGTAACTCAACAGCTATACCACAAGTTATACCCCTGAAAAGTTCCAAATAACCAGCAGGAGATACTGCCTGTTTCTCAAACCCCCCAGGAACAGGAAAAACATACAGGTGAATGTGATTACACAGCCAACAGCAATTTCAGTCATTAGCATCAGCCAACAAATCCAAACAGGAACAGCACATCCCTGCTGTCTCAGACAAGGGAAACCGACACACTGCAACACAGTCAATTTCCTGACATTTCCATGAAAACCCCAAGCTTCTGCCACAAAAGAGGACAAATGCTACAACAAAACCATCAACACAGTCAGTTTCTGAGAATCAGTACCAGGTCTCTAAGCTCTTTACAAAACCCGGCCCAAGTGAAAACTGTTCCCTTTATTTTCAATTCCATCTGTGATTGCTCCATGATGCATTAGCCAAGGACTCTACTCAGAAAGTTAACTCTGCAGTGTTGCATCCATCAGACAATTAAAAATAAAAACCATTTCTTCCTTGAAAATCCTGAAATGTCAGCATAAGTATCAGTAAATAGAGTTTACAAATAGGAAAACACAACACTCTCTCAACACCTAATCTGAAACTTACTTAATCAATTTAAAAAAGCAAGTTATTTCAGAAGGTTAACGACTTGCCTGTAAATGCACATGTTCAATTAGAGCATGCACCGATACTTTTGTGAAAATTGTTGTGAAACGTTTGCACAGAAAAAACGCATCTGTAAAACAACCAAACACCAACAACCCAAAACGACAAACACCAAAACAACAATTACTTCATTTCTAGAAATTAAGGACTTGCACTGCCCTGAAGCTGCAGGCGAACCACCGGACTCACCCGTTCTGTCTGTCACGTCCGAGGCCGGAGTGCCCGGCCGCCTGCTGTCACCCGCACCTTGCTCCTCCTGCGCTCCCGCGGCAGCGCCGCCGGCTGTCCCGGCGCAGGCCGCCGGCACCTGCTCCGCGCCCTTCCCCTTCCTCTCGAAGCGGAACCGGTCCAAATTGTAGAGGCTCATACTCTCAGCCTTTCTGTGGGAAGAGCCAGGAAGGGCACAGGGCCCGTCCAACACAGGCACGAAAACGCTGGCCAAGGGACCGGCCAGCCGGCGCTCCCTCAGGAACGCGCTGCCAGGCGGCTGGGAGGCTCCTGCCTGCCCATCCGTCCGCCCGCCCACCCTCTCTCCCCGTTCCCCGCGCCCCCCCGGCCTCTCCCCCCACCTACCTCCCGGCGGTCCCGGGCAGGGCGGCGTGTCCCCACGCACCGGTGTGGCGGCGGCGGGCCCGGGCCGGCCCCGGGGCGGCAGCGCGGGATGAGGCCGGGCCGGCGCGAGCACGGGCGCGCTCCCCTCAGGAGCGGCGCGCGGGGCTGCCGGCGCGCGGCGATGACGTCACGGCCGCCCCCGCCAATCGCCCGTCCGGGCCCGAGCGCGCGGGCGAGTGCGCCTTCCCCCTGAGGGGCGGCGGGAGGGGCGGGCTCGCCGCGGTGCTGCGGGCTCCGGCTCCAGACACCGCACCTCCGGGTGGCGTTTGTGATTCCCGACCATCGCCGAGTTCACACCCCGCCCCCCCAGTCCCAAGTTGAAAAGTTTGGGTGGAGAGCCGCCGAAGCACCATCATAGATTTGGAACCCTAAAATACGGAGTCATGCACTCGAAGAATAGTTGGGGTTGGAAGGGTTCCTTAAAGACTCCTGGTTCCAGCCCCCCTGCCAAGGGCAGGGACAGCTTCCACTAGACCAGGCTGCTCAAAACTCATCCAAGCTGCCCTTGAACACTTCCAGGGATGGGGCATTCACGGCTCCTCTGGGCAACCTGCTACACTGCCGCACCAAGACCACTATTACGAATTTCTTCCAAATGTCTTAATTTAAACCTGTTCCCTTTAAGTTTGGAGCCATTCCCCCTTGCCCTGTCCACTTACACGCTCTTGTAAGAAGGCTCTCTCCATCTTTCTTGTAGGCTCCCTTCAGGTACTGGAAGACCCCAATTAGGTGTCCCCTAAGCCTTCTCTTCCACACCAAGCAATTCCAGCTCTCTCAGCCTTCCCTCACAGGAGAGGTGCTCCATCACCTTGGCGACACCCAATCCACCAGGTCCATGTCCTTCCCGTGCTTGGACCCCAGAGCTGGTGCAGGGCTCCAGGTGGGGTCTCACCAGAGCAGAGCAGAGGGGCAGAATCCCCTCCCTCCCCTGCTGCCCACACTGCTCTGGATGAGCCCAGGACACATTTGGCTTTCTGGACAGTGATTGCCAGATCACATCCAGCCTCTCATCCAGCAGCACGCCCAAGTCCTTCCCAGCAGGGCTGCTGTCAATCTGTCCATCCCCCAGCCTGTATTGATACCAGGGGTTGCCCTGACCCAGGTGCAGCACTTTGCACTTGGCCTTGTCAAACTTCATGAAGTTCCCATAGACCCACTTCTCAAGCTTGTCCAGGTCCCTCTGGATGGTACTGTCGCAGGATATGTTGCATTTGAGACAGGCACAATACACAGAGGATCACCATACAATTCCAGAAGGCTTCAACCCATAGAGAGTAACATCCTACCACTTCAGAAGGCCACAAGTATCTGCCCTTCTTGTCCTTCAGCCCAGCCTTTCATCCCCTCATGTCCATGCCCTGCTCCCTTTGGTGATGGGTCAGTGCCCCTGGGCACTCCATGGCTCATTGCTGTCAGTGCTGCTCACCTGCTGCTCACAGCTGCACCCACTGGGATGAGGCTGGGCCAGCCCCACCCCAATTACCACAAACTGTGTGTACCTACGTGGTACCCCATCCTTCAGGCGTGGATTTAGGGCAGTTTTCCGCTTTGGTTCCCTGACATGTTTCCAGCATTGTGTTGCTGTGGCAGAATAGGTGGGAAAACACCTCCTTTTGCTGTCTTGGGTCAGGGCCTGCTGCCATGCTGGGTTTCAGTGGATGTGTAGTCACAGAGCATGTGCAGCCGGGTGTGCAAAGGCACCTGAGGTTACCTGGTATTGCACAGAGAACCTTGCCAGGGCTGAAATGGTGACCTTAACTGGCAAAGAGGTACTGAAACTGCCTTTATCTCTTTAACATACCAGCCAGCCATGAAATAAAGCACTTCAAGGCCTGGCAGAAATGAATAAGCATTATACTGGCGAGCCAGGTGCAGCAGCTAATGAAGACATTCTGGAGAGATTAGGCTGACTAACAGAAAACCAGAAAAAGAAGCCACTTACCCATCCATTGTGCCAGCTCTGTAGTTCTGGGCTCACAGGATGTTCCTTCATCCTTAAAGTCATTTGACTTTTAAATTGCAGTAGTCAAACACCTGAAAAGCAAAAGAATTTGGAGGAAATCAAGCTTCAGTGATGATGTCTTGCCTTCACATCAAATATTAATCTACAATATGGATAATAGATTAAATTTGTTGGAAACTGCCTTCTGTTAATCCCAAATACAAATAATTGGCAGTGTAAATGGAGCAGAAGAGTGATTTTGCCCCCAGAAGTGGTTGCCAAGACACAGGTGGATTTGCAGACTGGCTGGTGTCTGAACAGTGCAGTTCAGAGATCATCTGAGGTTATTCCCTGAGGTTATCCTCTAAGGAGGACTAAATTGTGCTGGAGAAGGAGTGCCTGGGCTAGACACACTGTTGACATATAAAAAGGCAAGAGATCAAGGGCTTTCATGCAGAGCAGGTCAGTGTGAAAATGGAAGAGAGTTTTGCCTGTCAGCACAAGCTCAGACTCCTACCAACTTGAAATGCCACCCACTTAAAAGGCAAGCTACCCCAAAAATGGGAATAAAGAAGCTTGTAGGTAATCAGGAGTAAAACTGGGTGTGGGTTAGAGGAGGAAAAAAGTATGGTCCATGAGGACACTTTTACTTTAGCTCAGAGAATTTGGCTCTTTCTTGGGACTTGATAACCATGGCAAAGCTCATGAGCAAAGCATTAGTACTGCTGTTAGCTCCTCTGATGTGCTTGCCTCACACTGACTTATTGCAACACATTGAGCATCTAAAGGTTAAGGACTCTGACAAGACTTTGACCACTTTTTCCATGAAGAAAGGATGACACACTGTGCATGTGATAGATGTTGAGCCAAGTTGTTTGACTGACTTAAAGGACACAGTCAAACAATGCTGCTAAGTGTGCAGAGACAAATGGGCTGCAAGGCTGCAAAGCTGAACGAGTAATGTTGGAAAAGTTGAGAAGAGAAAGATGAAACCGGGGGAAGTAAGTGTAAAGGGGAGCATACACTCAGGTCAGTCTGTGTTTGTGACTCAACAAGGCAGTCAGGAACATTAGTCTTGGCGAAAAAGTAAAAAGAAAAAATCCATAAATTCCAGAACTTGGGAGAAGAAGCAAGTTCAAAATAAGAAAACAGTGAAAATTAAGGGGATTAAATAGAACACTCCAGAACGTGCCAGTTTTAAAAGTGTTTTGTTTACAGGAATTAGCATGAACCTAGAAAATGCTGCAGCAGATTACTTCAGTTTTTACAGTGCTTTGAACTTGGAAAGACTGGGTAATTGGTAGGTATTAATATTGTTAACAAGCTATTGTGAATTCCTGGCAAGCAAGGCAGGAAAAATGTCTTTTTTGAGGTGCTAATGACACTGGTTAGACAGCTCATGCTTACTGGAGAACTGACAGATTGCTGTCTGCTATTGTTTAGAATGCTGATTTGTGAAATTTTTTTTTAAGAATGGCAGCAGAAATTTGAAAAGAATCTATTTATATACAGATTTGCTTTACATGCAACATAAGAGCTGTTACATTTGACTTGTTTTTACTTAAGACACAGTTTTGTTGCTATGCCAGTGATAGAGAAGCATACCAGATGGTATGTAGGCCTTCAGAGAACTTCATGAAGGCTTATAGATCAGTGATATATAATAATGGCCTGAACACTGAAAGAAGCAAAAGAAAACAAAACTATCGTTTAAAAATTACTCATTTTGAAATTGATGCAAATTGAATTTGCATTGTTCTTAGTAGAAGGAAATTCAGTTTTAGGAGTTTGGTTAAATAGAAGTTAAAACCTGATGAGATACAAAGACTCACATTCAGTGATGCCTTTTACAAATTGGCAAGGCAGTAAAATTGTTGTTCACTAGTAAATAATCAGCCAAGACAAAACGTGTCTACAGCCATTCCTGACAAGTCTCTGTTGTTTACAATATTTTTCCTTAGATTCATGCCCTTTTTGTGCCCTGTCGTTTCATCAACTTTGTATGGAGGGAAGGTCTTCCTCAGCTACCTCATGAGAACCCACTGAAGTTGTGCTGTGGTGTACAATCAACAGGGTCTGTGACAGGTAAAGCCTCACCGTTGGGGCTTGCCCCCAAATATTGTATAGGAAAATATTGCTAGAAAGTGTTTCTGCTTTGTTATCAATTGTGAGCAGCAAGACAAGTTGTCAAATGCTGGTGGGTTTGTACCTCGTTCTGAATAATAATAATAAAGAAACCTAACAAAAATTTTAAAATCTATTAAAATGTTAAAACTAATTCAGCTGCCGCTGAAAAAAGCAACTAGAGTTGTATGTAACAGATGATGTTGCTGTAGCAACATCACCATACCTAAATAATGAATATGCAAACTATTTTTTTTGTGTGTGAGCTGCACAGTGACGGCAGAGTAAGGCCTCAGGTGGGAACTGCCTCTCTTAGCCAAGGGTTTTTTTGTTTTTTAATGTCCATTGCATAGACAGACTTTTTTTCTACTCAGCAAACACTCTTTGGGAAAGAATAAGGGAAGAAGATGGATTTTGTAGTACAACAGGTTTTATATTGATATTGCTTTATATAAGTATTTTTTTTGTGTGAATGAAGATACTTTAAAACTGTAAGTGGTGGTTCATGTTTTCTAGGAACATGAAGCACTCTACTACTCTACTACCATTGTAGACCATTTCTACTTTTTTTCCTTACCTGAGGTTATTTTACGTATATATGTATATATATATTTACGTATATATATATATATTTACGTATATATGTATATATATATATGTATATATGTATGTATATGTATATTTTTTTTTCACTTGTTAAAAAGTAAACACAGTTTATTTTTCTCTATTCTCTGAAGTAGTTAGTTGCTCTTTTTTTGAGTTTATGTGTATTTGATTAAGAAAGAAATAAAACTTGAGTGTAGAATTTCAGACATTGTTCTTGCTACCCATTTCATTCATTTGGGCAAATGCTCTCTCAGAAATCAAGCTAACCATAATCAAAGGTCTGGGTAGCTCTTAAAAGGCTGTGACTTGTCAGAAACCATGCATCCATAATACTTCTGCTGAGGTTTTTTGTTTTAACTTTCAGGTGAATATTACTTGCAAGCATCTGCTGAATTGTGGATAAATCTGCCTAAGGCTGGAACACCAGTTTCATTGGAACAATTGAGTTTCCCGTTTCATTCAGCTCCCCCAGCACATCACCCATGCAGAGTTCACCACAGGACTGCAGGCTATCTTTAGATCCTTTAATCCGTTCATGATAACATGAATCTGCTGCCCGATTTGTCATTCCTCAACACCCCTGATTTTATGGCATCCTACATATCCTAAGCACTTTGAATCTGTATTGAGTCAGAAGATTATTCTAGAAAGGAAAGCAGTAGGTGCTGTTTATTTAGTACGTAAGGAGTTAACAACACTTGAAAAAATGCAGCTTCATCAGAATCAGTTTTGCCTGACATGCTGAATATATGACCTTTGGAACAAAAAGAAGTGTCAGAACTCTGTGAACACGCATCATTACCAAGGATTTTGGTTTGTCATCTGCAGCTGAGGCCTCCCATATTGTTTGCAAATCCCAGACAAATCACTTTTTTGCTTCAAGGAACCATTTTGAGAGGAGAATAACCTCAAAGGTGCAGGCCAAAAGGTATTTTGGTTTGTTGTATTGCACTAGTGAATCAACTGAAACAAATACATTTCCAGTGTGTGCTTCCATACTTACTTTTTGGCTTATTTCTATCAGGTTACATTGCTCTAACTCTTCTTTACTGTTGCATTTTTGATGTCGCGTGGTACAGAAACTGACAGAGTAAAAATTAACAGAAAACTGATGTTCTTTGGCTCAGCATTCATATAACTGTCCCTATAATTCACCAAAACAATGTCATAGGGCTTGCATAAATAAATACACAGGAGCAAATACATATTTACAGGTTTTGTTGTTTTTTTAAAAAATTGTAGTTATAAAACCAGCTATGATCCAGCTATTCTTCCCCAGTTACTTTTGAGAGAGAGAAGGGCTGAACGGGACTTCTGAAAGAATATCTTTCAAAAACAGAATTTGGCCTTAAGAAAATAAAATTTGTTACACTAGCATGTTATGAGTGCATAAACAGTAACAGAGTTTTGTCATGTACTGTTCTGAATCTCAAAAGAACTGGAGCAAAGCATATACACTCTTTCATGACATACATTTATGTGTTATTTTATACTGCTTTCTGTTTAATTCATGCTTTTAAATTATATACCCTCACTTTACTGCAAATAGAGTGCTAAAAGAATCCGTGCCTGCACTGGTTAAAAAAATTTATCTGATCCTAAAAATACATAGAGCAGTTTTGAGGTTTTTTTAAGAAGAAAAACTCAAATCCTCCTTTGAGCTGCTTTTATACTCTCTTTGGGTTTCTTTATAAATTACTATAATTTGTTACTTCAAATCTTGATATTTAAAAGCTGGAGTAATGGTTTTTGTAAATGCACACAGAAAAAGATTGAGTACAAGTACACTTCCACTCCTAGGATCAGAGTTCCTTCCTTCATGCCTGTTTCTGTAATTGGAACAAATACACTTCATTTCATTTTATTGTGCATCCAAAGAAAATAAGCCTATTCCTAAAAATATATCTTGACATTAGAGAAATGTTTTAACTTCTCATTTCCAAACTTGAAAATCTCATTAAGAAGCTATCTTCAAAGCTGTGGGACTTAAAAAGGTCACACAGGTAAATTGGGATTTACATGACATTTTTAAACTGCTATTTAATTCAACACTGTCATATTATGAAGTTTGCAAGGAAGGATTACTGTTACTAGCCTCTATTTAACTGTTTGCACACAGTAAAAGCTTCACACATTTGGGGAAAGGATGACAATTTTCTGTCCCATCTCTGTAGTGAGATTTTATATTTACTCTAAAGTCAAAGATAATTTTCAGGGCTGTGACACAACCAAGCTTGAAACACTTTTAACGAGAGAGAACTATTATGCCAATAAAATGCCAAGAAGCTGTAATCACTTAATGCACATCCACACCCTTGCCCCACACAGACACCTAGGGAGCAACAACCAGCATAGATTTGTGAAAATGTGCAATGTCAAAATGGTTTTGAAGCAGAGCAGGAAGGCTTATGGATATGGAGAAAACAGCAAATGTTATCTGTGGTGACTATAGTAAGGCTTTTGGCAGTGTGACATTATGACAGATCCATGACTTGGGGTATCCTATGGCATTCCCATTAGCCATACAAACACAATCCATGTCAAACTCCAACACTGATTAATGGCCCAATAGTGAGTGGCCAGTACAGAAGAATTTATCATTAGATAAATTAGATCATTAGGGGCCATGGTCCTGTGGCTTCTGTCCAATTCTTGTATGTACAATACAGATCATAGAATGCAAACTGTGGATGACACCAAACTGAGACAGGACTGTAAGCATGCTGGAAGTCCTGCACTGAAAGTAAGATTAAAATTCAAAGCGTTCTTGCAAATTAAAGAAATTGTTAGAAAGTAATTATGAGTTACTCAGCAGCAAAAGAATCACTGTTCCATACAGGATCAAAAAGGAAAACAATAAAGAGTGGCGTAAATACAGATAAAACTGATGAGGAAAAAAATAGCCTACATAACCATTCTTCTGGAGAAGCAGAAGTGGGTGTGATAATGGGTCACACCACTATGAAAAATGAAAATGCCATGTTTGGTTGTACCAAAACTGTACATCCCCCAAGACTGCTGTTTTCTTTGAGCAGAACTGTTATGCCCAGTGCACAGTAAGACAAGAGCATTGTGTCCAGTTTGGGACACAGTTTGGGATGTACAGCTTGTTTTACTGTGGCTGAATAGGAGATAGTTCAGAAACAACCTCTATTTATTCTCATTTATTGAGATCATGGCCTTTAAGGAAAAGTTTAATAAATAGGATGTGCTGAATATAAAGCAGAGAATACCAAGGCAATGTGTCTGCAAGTGCACATAGAAACACTGCAAGAGGCATACAAACATCTGTCCCCTATTTTCATGAGAAACAGAACATGCAGAGATGGCATTAGGCTTAAGAAATTCCTTCAAACCATAGACATAATTAAACACTGGAGTATAACATCTGGTGAGATTGTGAATTCGTCATCATTAGAAACGTTCAAGAACCAGTTAGGCAAACATCTGTCAAGGCTGACATAGTTATAGTTGATCCTGCCTTCAGGCAGAGAAAGAACTGGATGATCTCCTGCTACCTCTTCCAACTACATTTTAAAAATTGTCATTTCTCTCTCTTTCTCTGTTTCCTTAGTCTGCTTTTCCCAACTCCCTGATCTGTCTTCTTGCACCTAGTTTTAACAGGAGCAACTCAGGGACTGCTCAGAAAGTCATGCAGACCTCATGGAAGCTTTCCTTAGATAACCCTTTTAATTAATTTCTACCATATGAGACAGAAATATCACATGAACAAGCCCATGCAGTGGATTTTAATACATTACGGTTTTCTTTGGTCAATATTTATGTATGTCAAATGAGAAAAAACAGTGTTTGAGTCTATTTACAGTATGGGTTTTTACGAGACCATCTGGGATGTAATAACCCCCCCAAATTCCCAACTCCTTCTTTTAAGATAAGAACAAAAAGAGGGAAGAGGCAAATGATGAATGAAGGACTGGATCTCAAGCTAGAATAAACCAACCTACAGGTTTTAGAGAGAGATGCTACTGCCTCTAGCTAGGTGCTGCTTCTGCCCCCATGGGCTCTGCCCCTCTGTAGCTCAGGGACAAAAGGCAAGCAAGCCATGGCTGCATGGACAGACTTCCCAGCCTCTGGCAGTGACTGCAGCTGTAGCTGAGCTCAGGGATCCACTGGTCTGCCAAGGGCTGGGGCTGGCAGGGGTTCTCTTATCCCGCTGCCAACCACACTTGGTGATGAACATCAAAAAGACAGACAGACAACCATGGCCAGCATGGAAACGGGCAATGTTCCTTCTCCTCCTGCAATCCCAGCAAAGCCAAGACCAGAACACAGAGCTCACCCTGCCTGTCCATCTCCAGCCTCAGAAGTGGGGAAATCCAGCTGATAAGCAGTCCATAAAGCAGTTATCAACCAATGGAAAAGAACCCATATAAATACCACGTTTTCTCTGGTTTGTTCCCATACAAAATGTTTTTAAAGGTCCCTTGTTTCACTGTGAGAGCCAGCACAAGAGGAGCTTGGCATCACACAAAATTAATCTCTTGAGTTTTTGCAATTTCTAAGTGATTATATTTGCTTCTTTTTGAAGGGCAGGGCAAGGGTGATGGTTAATAAGGGTTCCTGAAGACTTGCTTCACATTTTAAGGCATTGTTAACATTTTCAATTAAAATAGAATAAACCTTTTGGGATGGAAACAAATGTGCCTCTTAATTGGCATGGCACATTAAGCACAAATAAACACAATATATATTGCCTGCATAGCATGAGCTATTTACTAAGTATTCCCTAGCAAGTATTGTGTTACCTTATTTTCTAACTTTCTGGGATGCTGACAGCTCAGTTTTCAAATACTCGTGAAGTCATTAACATTTTTGCCACTTCTGCCTGAGCTTTACAAACAAATGATTTTAAACTACATTCTCTCCTTTAAAAAGACCAAGAATAATAAAATAGATATTCTTGGGCCTGTCTCTGTTTTGGGACTATTTGGTTAAACAATCTAATTTTGAAAGATTTTTTTACTAGAGCAAGGCAGGTCCATCATCTGCATGTCACAAGCTCAATTACTGCTCCACTGATGTCTTGAGTACCACTGAAGAATTCTCTTGCCACTTCTATCATTTGCAAAGAATGAATTGTGTGGTAAATGATGGCCCACTACCAATTTTTATTTTGGGAAGAAACCTCCTCCTCAGGCTCGTAAGGAGGGAGAGCAGTAACAGGGATGTTGCTGTTTTAGGAACCAAAGCAAACTCTCCTCGCCACCAGGGGGAGAGAGCTGCCCCCGACATTTATAAAGTGCTCGAATCGACTTTCAAGATGCAACTTTTTTTGCTTACTAAGGCTTTTTCAGAGATTTAGGTCCATCAATTGTCTTACTGAATTATTTATGAGGAACCGATTAATTTAAAGTTTTTTTCTAAAATACTGCAAACACCATAATTTAATACAATTTTAATTAACAAATATCAAATAGTTGCTATATGGATTGTGTTTTCTCCTTAGGTTGATGTTGCATGCTATCTTATTTTAAAGCTAATTCTACCATATCTAATAGGGCTGATTGCATAGTAGGACAGAACTTAACATGAGTACAGAAAATACTTCACTAAATGAGAGGAACAGATTTGTTCAAAGCGTGGTGACACAGGATGACACATGACACTCCTTGGCCTAGTATAAACTCTGAATAAGAAAAGTGAAGAAAACCAAAGGTAATGCATTTTAATGTTGACATGGTACTCAAGGAGAGTAATGTGCATTCAAATTACCTTCAGAATGTAAGGAAAGAAGTTTAGGGGGGCTGCATGTTGTTGGAATAACTAATAAAAATATATTTAAGATAAAATGATAATGCAAGTCCTTCATGGAGTTACTTTTTTGGATACTGTATCTTGCATCTCTCATTCTAAGTAGGTATTTAGCATGATTGCCTCACATATCTTCTAATACTGTTTTTTTCACACATTTACATTCATTGTGGCAGAAAAACCGACAGAAAATAGGATTTATGTCACAAAAGCAAGTTCCATGAAGGAGCTGTTCATAATAGAGCTCGACTTTTTAAGTAGCAGCTGACCAGATTTAAGAGTAGCCGTGAGTTTTTAATCACAATTAGGACAGAAGCTGACTACAGCTTGCGGTCAGGCGCACGAACTTTGGGTCAGGAAGAGTTTTTGGGTGGTGTATAGGTAGCCTTCAGCCCTAGTAACCAAAAAGGCAGAAGTGATGCAACAGCCAGTGTCCACTAGATGCCAGGCTTCCTTTGCGGAGCAGAGCGCTGGCTCCGGCTTTCCGCACGCTTTATCCCCATGGCCTCCGAGGTCCCTTTCTCTCCAGTGCAGAAGCTTTAATGTTTAGCACCAAATCCTGATCCCGTTCAGGCTGCCTCCGGTTTTAGCACTGTTATCCCTCACAAATTTTCAAGAGAGGCAAAAGGCTTCCCAGAAGGACTAAAAATAGGAGTTGTCACTAAGAAGAATTGGGCGTTTTCTGAGTCCCTGCTTTTTGCACAAGCAGAAAGCTCCCAGTGAAGAGAATGGGATGAGTTCTGTGATTGACATACTCAATCTGCAAACAAACCTAGCTGAACAGTGGCAAGGAAGAATGCTGGCTGCCTCCTGTGCTCCTGCTGCCATCATCAACAGGTAGGTGACCTCCAACCTCTGGCTGTCATCAAATAGGCCAGGCAGCAGCTCAAAATATTGACTTAAAACTACATTGGGGCAATATTTGCTTTCTGATTATCTTGCTTCTGTAGTTGAGTGAGGCTTCCAGAGTGCAAGCAACCCTCTGTACGGGGGGAGAGGGGGATGGTGGGCCAGTAGCCCTGCATCAGTACCTGGGGGAGGGCACTCTCCATCACTCATGATGGACCAGCCAGAGCAGCAGTAGGACTGCACACTCCTCCAGGAGGTCAACAGCTCTTGGCAGTGCTGCCCCCACATGCTGGCACAAATCCAGGGTTTTCTGTTGGGATTTGGGTTACCTCTAAAAAAATGGCAGGGGCTATTGGAAGCCCCACTGGTTCCATTTCTGAAGACACCAAAGTTGTGTCTAAATGGAATGGTCTTAGTAAATTCTAATTCATCTTCAGAATCACAGTCATTTCGGTTGGAAAGGACTTCTAAGGCTGTTGAGTCCAACCATTAACCCAGCACTGCCATATCCACCGCTAAACCATGCCCACAGGTGGCAGATCTACATATCTACATGGCTTTTAAATAGCTCCAACACTTTCCATTATGTAGATAGCCTATTCCTATTCTTCACAGCTCTTTCTGGTTTGTTTTTGTTTTCTTTCCCCCCCCTCATATCCAATCTAAACCTCCCCTGGTACAACTTGAGGCCATCTCCTATCGTCCTACTGCCTGTTACCTAGGACAAGAGACCAACCCCCACCTGGCTCCTGCCTCCTCTCAGGCAGTTTTGGAGTGATGAGGTCTCCCTGAGCCTCCTTTTCTCCAGGCTGAACACTCCCAGCTCCCTCAGCCACTCCTCACAGGATTTGTGCTCCAGACCCTTCCCCAGCTCCATTGCCCTTCTCTGGACATGCTCCAGCAATTCCTTGTAGTGAGGGGCCCAGAACTGAACACAGGATTTGAGGCGCAGCCTCAGCAGTGCTGAGTACAGGGGGATGATTCCTTCTCTAGTCCTGCTGGCCACACAGTTGCTGATATTTAGTTAGACCAACAGTAGTATGCTGTGAGTCGGCGCCTCAGTTTCAAACAGTTGATTGCACAAGAGAATATCTAATTTAAGTAAGACCTCTGGCAAGTTAGAAGCTACATTAGTTAAATTACCTATTGTTAACTTAGAATATTTACTACTCAAAAATGACTAGCTATATTATTCAGAAATCCCTTTCTTGAATCCAAAATAGGATAATGGATATGAACACTTTCTGGAAAACATAACAGACCAATTAATTTTTAAAAAATCACAATGGAAAATGATAATAAATGCATAACATATTCGCCTCCCTCCTCTGTTTCATCAGAAACAAACAAACAAAAAAAAAAAAAAGAGAAAGTTTTTGATTCATTCATTGAAATCAGCTTTGGTGAATGGACTGGTTTATAAGCATTTAGTATCCATGTTTATTCTCTCTGCTCTCAGACAGTGGGCCCTGTGTAGCTGTGTGGCAGGATCTGCAGTAAGCATCCCGTGCAGCTCCTACAGACTCCCCGGGGTTTGAGAAAACCATGGAGTGCAGCAGTTCTCTGCTCACCTACCAGCTCGTCCCGGTAATCCTGCCCTACTCGCTGGAAACAATTAAGGGAGCAGAATAGGGCACTCTGCCACTTTGCCTGTCATCAGCTTCCCTGTTGAGATCAAGTTGCATAAATGTTAATGGTCCTGTCCTTCTCATGCTCAGCACTGTTACATCCCTAAACTCCCCAAAACTTCGGGTTTCAGTCAGAACAATCGATGTATGTGGAAGGATTACTGTGTTGTTAAACCTTGTCAGCACCGTGAGCTGGGCATTTATTTTAGAACTCGGTTTTTCTTGTGAGCATAAAGGAAAAATGATGACAAGGGCTGCTAGTATCACATACAGGAGAAAATGTTATTCCCTACCCACGTTAGAGAACCAGCCATTTTACACTGGGCAGATCCTCGCAGATAGAGACATTTCTTTATTCATGTAACTCAGTGAGTGGTAAATGAGGCATGCTCACAGAAGTTATTTGGGATGGAAATGAGTCTAATTAGTCTATCCAACTTAGGAATAGCACTGTGAAGCAAGTCCAGGGAAGTTGGGAGTTTAGCAACAGAAACAGCAGTGGAGAAACAGAGTTATGTGCTTTCCACAGTTAAGCAGAATATTTATTTGAGGTTTCATCTAACAGAATAAACAATAGATAAGGGGACAGTTCAAGCAGGCAAACATTTCTAAGAAACTGGCTTTAAAACATCCTTATTTTAATTGCATTGTCTGTAAGTAGCCTCCTACGTATTCCTGCCTTAGTTTTCAACTTCATAATTTGTTGTACAGTAAATAGTAAAAAGCTTCTCAGTTACTTCAGAGCTTTCTCAATGGGGCAGATGTACTCCAAACTTAAGTTACGCCAACAAAAATTGGTGTCTTTTGAGGTTAGCAAGGGCATAACAGTGATTTTTAAAATAAGCTGCTAGAATATGTACATGTATTTTATGTACTGACAAATCTTTTAATCGGAGAGAATCACATCTAGCAATGAATCACATTCTTGGAGTGAATAATTCAGCCCTTGACGCCAACCTCTGAGGGAGAATATTGTGGTCATGGTGTCTGAACAGTGTGGTAGCTATGGCTACCTATATAATTCTTAGCAATGGAAAAAAAAGTGACAATGACATTAAATTTAATCAGGTTCCCCTTTTCTGTGGTTCCCACTGGGATGAGCCACTAGTGTCTTGCCTTAAATATTCAAAGCCTTCAAAGTTTGCATGTGTTCATATACTGGGACAATATCCTGCTAATACAGAACAATGGATCTGTCATGTATTTCTCCTGTGGGTAGCCATAAGTCTGAATTTAGTTAGTATAGGGTATTATGATTGCTGCTTCTTTAGTGATTGTCTTTACATTAGTCTTCACTTAGAAGGAAGAAGAGCAGTAATGAAATGTAGCAAAAATACAATGAACTTGGCTGTTTTGGTTTGGAAATATGGAGCAAAGGACTGTGTCTTCTTAAAAAGATCCAGCTTTATTTCCAGTCACACTTCATCTGATATGAATGAGCTGGTACTACATATCACATGGCTGAATACATTTGGGAAACATGACCTAACATATATTTAGCAAAGAGAGCTTAGAATCAAGCTACAGTAGTTAAAAGCACAAATTCTGTGAATTCTCATTTTGCAAAATTCACTCATTCTTTTTGTGTTTTGTTGGCATAGCTGTGAAAATGTGACTTTTATTAATTAATATTTAATAGTGTAGGAACTTTCCTTAATCTGCAGTAAAAGCCAGTAGTGAAAAAGTTGAAGCTGACTAAATTTTTTTGAGTATTGATTTGAAACAGATATTTTAGAACACAGTCCTTGAAAAACATTTGCTTTTTAAAATTTTTAATTGGGAAAGAAAAAGTAAAGAAGGGTATTTTCTGCTGTTAATTTGAAGTTAAAATCTTTGCAGCAGGTAAATGTGCTACAGGAAAAGCTGGTGCCTGTACACTTAAGCACATTTGACAGAAAATCTTTCCCTCATTTATATTTCTTTGAAGAGTCCCTGTGGTCAGAAAATTACCAGATTTGTGATGATTTAATATTTTCTCTTACTTTTCTTGCAGATTAATGGTGCTTGTCTCTGTTTGTCCAGCATAGTAAACCAAAGCCTTTCTAATACTTTTTCAGAGCATCAGAGCCACAAATTTGAAAGCATCCCTAGTAAGGTGTAGGTGAGTGAACACATTTCACAATTTCCACATGCAAACAAAAAAAAACTCCAAAGAACCCCTTTATAAGAGGTGATTTCTTCTGCACATCATATTCTTACAAACTGTGTCTCATTAAATGATTGGAATGGAAACTAAAAAACTGCCACCCTCTCCTATGATACAGTACATCATAAAGGAAACAGGATGTCAGTCACCTTTATTTATTTTTCTAGGTTGTTATAGAGTCATATATGCTACTCATGATCCTGCTGCCTGAATGCTTCTCATAATTATGATTTGCCCATGTCAAAGAAAAATAAAATAATCTAAATAATCTCTCTTGCCCTTTCTTTGCCTTGCCCAGGACAGACCAAGCACCCAGCTTTATGTTATTTGGTTTAGGTAATTTAACATTAAAGAGTTAGAGCTCTATTAAGCATGCAGCAAGGACTACACACTTTTAGTTTTACATCATAAAATCTATTCTGTGTAGGGGGAAAAAAATCCAAAAAAGCTTGTTTGAGTCAGTGTAGTCCACATCCCAGCTAAAAAAAAAAAAAAAAAATCAAGCTCCATAATTTGGTCCAGGCCATCAGTATTATCAGCCTCAGTCCCTGAAGCTGCAGCACACCAGCTACAATCTAACAGTAGAGCTGGACATGTAATTTTAGTTGAAAAAACAGCATCTCTTCAGGCACAGTCTGTCACTATGGGATCACAGAAATTCTTGCCCAAACAGTAGCAAGTGCAGGACTGCCTGTGTTTCCCAGACACACTTGCTTTCTCCACTTGGAGATTTGCTCCAGGTGGGATGCAGGGACTCTGGCCCTTTGTCTTGGTGCCCCACTTGCTGGGGCTGCCAAGGCTTACAGGCTGCCCCACTTGCTCTGAATGCAAATTTCACACCAGTGGCTTTTACACATACACAGGCTGATGACACAGCACATGTGCAGCAGCTCCAGTTTTTCCCCAGTTTAACACACACGTGAAGGTCAGACATCTCAGGCTCTCCATGGATGTGTGCTGCAGAGCACATGCTTCCATCCAGGAGACGTCACGTAAAAAAAGGAAAACCTGCCTAAGACTTCTGGGTATCTTCAAGGATGAAGAGAAGAATTAATTCAGTTTGCATGAATTCTCTGTTCCTCTTTGCTCGTTACCCAGATGCTCTTGGTGATGATTGTCCAGCCCTGTGTACAGATTTTGGGTTGAGATTCATCTACATTTTAATCCTGTGCTGGGTCCTGTTGGATGAACACTGATTCAGACTCTGATGTATGTTTTAAAACATCTATAGAACTAGCAATCCCCGTTTCATTTTTGTTTTGCTTATGATTTTCCTTCAACCTCCCCTCACCAAAACCAATTTACCCCTCTCACTGCTGCTTCAAAAGCTTTGCTTTACAGGTTGTATTACCAATATGATAATGACAGAAAAAAGGCTTAGGAGAATAATCACCCCAAGCCTGCTGACACCAGAAAGTGACATCTGCTCTAATTAAGGCCTAATTATGAGCTACATGTTAAGATATGAAACAATACAAAGCAAGTGATGAAAACCAAGTTTTACCCCTTGCTGTGTCAGACTGTTAACTGTACAGTCAAGTGGAAGAAATGACACCTACTTTGGCAAAATAACTTTTATATCTCCAAAACAGTGACAACCAAATTTAATCTACTTAAAGGAGTGCCAGATCTTTCTCTTAAGCACAGCAGTAGCAAATACCTGACTAGTAGGTAGCACATGAAACAGGTCAGCAAATAAAGGACTGAGCTAGTCGGTTTAAAATTTTTATGCCCCCAAAACTGGCCACAAGATTGCAACCTCTGTTCTGCACCAGGGTTTCACTGAGAGCTTGGTGGGGTGTAAGGGGAGTCAGCTCAGTTTTCTAATCTCACTGAGACCTGGGGAAAAAAGAGTCATTTCCCATTTAATCTCAATCCAAGCAGATTTTGTGTTTTCCTTCATCTGTGTATTTTATGAACACTTGAAAATATAACAGCTAGTCACTATTCCTTAAAGAAATATTTCTATTAGCATTTCCCCCTGGAATAAGTAAAGGGTCAGTTCAAAGTAAATTACTATTAACAAAACATTTCTTTACCCAATGACATAGCAAATCTACAAACTGCGACACCTAAATGTGATAACTCCTCCTAGTCTGTATGTTTTAAATGAACCCAAATGATAAAAAGTTGTTTCCCCACTGAAACTGCAGAAATTGCTTTAGGAACAGATATCACAGAGGTTGAGAAGAACAAGAGTGATGACAACAGGAGGGTTCACCAACAGCCAGCAAGGTGTGAGCACCACCTCTCACACCACAGAGGTGCTAAGAGGAAATAGCATGATCATGAGAATATTTCATCAGAAAAAGACTATTCTCTCTTGCCTGGACAGATCATGTCACTCACGGCCAAAGCACCACTCTTACCTGCCTGATGATCACTGATTGATACCCAGTTGTCACAACTATATATCTGAGAATAAATTTGTCATAAAAAGCTTTTTTCCCCTGCAGTAATGTCTGCTCAAGAAAATATGCACTGATAGGCTTAGTTGTCATTTTAGATTGAAGGATATACCACCAAGACCAGGCAAACAGCCAACCACAAAAAGAACAAAATTACTGTAGGAGAAAGCAGAAAATCAGGTTGTGACAAAACATTGTGCTCAACACAAAGACAAAAATTCAAATATTGGCATTTCAGTTTGAATTTTGTCTGAGAATCATATAGCAATTAATAATAGGAAGCAAGAAAGCTACCATAATCAGGTTTTCCTATAAATTAGTAGTGGACCAAGAGAGAAATGTCAGGAAGTTTTTATTCTTCTTCACTCATCTTGAAAGCCAAGTTAGGATCTTAGCATTAATGCAAAAATTACCGAGTTCCTGTGTGCATGTAGGGAAACAGTGATGCTGCCATCCTGCCTCTTCTTTCTAGTTCCGCAGTTAGATCCTACTACAGGGATCTACACATGTATTTCCCAAGAAAATAAAAATTTTAAGGGATGTTTAAAGAATACAGCTGTGAAAATGTTTTAACTACTTTATAAGTATGGAAAGTGGGATCCATTCTGCTATAGCATGATGCCTAAACTTACATTTGATGCACATTCTATTTCCTGTGATTACAAGAAATAGTGCACATGGTTGTCTTCAGTTGTCTCTTAGAATTGCTTCACTGGTTGTTTTATTATCATAGCTTTTAACTTCAAAGTCGTGTATGGGTCTTAGACTGAAACAAACATCAATGTACATATATTTAAGCTCTAGAATCTGTGCATGTCTGCATAAGTGTTCAGTCCCAGTATATCAACCTCACTCCCTGGATTTTCACAACAGAGAATTAAAATGTTTTATCTAAAATGCCATAAGTACTGAAACTGGCAAATGTGAGCCCCCAAGAGGTAAAAGCAGATGATGTACCCACAGTGACCACTTCCAAAGGACTGTAACAGAATTTAAAACAGTCACATCATCAGTAAAGCCATTTAAACCAGAGGGAAGACTGATTGTCTCAAGATTTGGTAGAAGACCTGTGCCACTAAATAACACTACCCATGGATGATAAAAACCCCCAAACAAACAGGAAGAGCCTTTTGAATCAAGACAGATAACGAGCCAAGGGACTGCGGCTGTGCCACAGGATAAAATCATGTTATGTATAATACAGATTTCAGATTACGTAGTTAATGGGAAAATTAACACTTTTTTTGCTTCAAATGCTAGCTCCTCCAAACCTGTTGCAAAAAACATCCACCCATGTCCCAGCTCTCTTAGCGTATTTTAGATGCAAACTCTATAATGAAATTTTTTCTGGGTATGATTAAGGTAGCAGTTGGCCAAAATGAAAAGTTTTTCCTTCAACTTTCTGCATTGACCATAGGGAAACCACCTGCCTCCCTTTCTGGGCTAACTGAAGGTACTAGTTAGGTACTAACTAGAAAAGATGCTGTTACAAAGTGAGGATATGTGGGCTTAATGAAGGTGTGGCTTTTTATTGCTCCATTTTCTGGATCCCTGTGATAGCTCTCCTGGGGGGAGCAATATAATAAAAAGGGTAAGCTGATACGGCCCTTTGGAATAACAATCTTCTTAATTGCTTTACTCATCTCTTGCACGGGCTCGCCTCAGGGGAGCACGCCCTGTTGTCAAACAGCAGGTTCTCTATCACAGGTATTAAACACTGATTCCAAAGGGCACCAGCTTGTGTGTGCCCAGCAGAGCCTGGCTGATCATTCAGCAGCTCAGCACAGGGGTGAGAAGGTTAGTTATCATCCTGTGGCACAGCAAAGATAGTTGTAGGTAATTCTAAAACATGTTCCTGCAAATCAGTTTAATATATATACATATATATATATTATTGAGCGTCAGAACCATGTTAAGCCTGGAGCACAAGCTACATATCTGATGCCAGAGATGTCCTTCTGAACTAACAACACTCCTGACCTGGTGCTAGGTGTGTCTCTTTTTAATATCATCTATCCCTTTCAACTGGGGAATAGCTCTCCTGGGGTGCTGGGATGTCATTGTTGTCACAAACTGAAAGGTACAGCGTGACGTCTGTGGAGCTCTCTTCTTGAGCAGGATTTGGTGACAAGCAAATATTCTACCTTTGTCATTATGACAAAGACTCACTGTTCTGCCCATTGCTCTAAAATAAACCAGCCAAGTTGGCACAGTTGGGTTTCAGATTCCAGGGGACAGGGAGAAACTGTTTTTTATTTCACAGACTGAGGGATAGAGACAGTATCACTTGGAGACACACTGATTCTGTTTTGTTTTCCTGGTGTTTGCAAGCTGGCTTGCAAACTTTGCTCACTTCCCAAGCCAGTCATTCCAGAGCTTATGGGAGGTGCAGCTTCCTCCATCTCTCAAGTACCAAAGACCCAAGCTTGCCACTGTGATATGAGGAACTTTTAGCTGCAGTGTTTGAATTAAAAGAAACTGTGAGAAATCCAGGAACACCTGAATGAGTTATGAGTAGCTAACACCATCAGATTAATGAAGGGTCAAAGGGGAGAGGTATTTACAATGTAGAGTGATTAGAAGGGGTAGTACATGCTAAAGATAATTTAATACAATTTGAAGCAGAAATTCTGCTTTATGCAGTTTGAACAGATGTTACAAGCACAAGTAATTTACAAAACCCATCTTGCCAAATACAAACACCACTGCCCTTCAAGACAGTAACCACTGGAAATTAAGAACTCACAGGTACTTTTCCCCAGGCAGCTGGCTGCAACCACAAATCTCCTTGGCCTTGCACTAAACGTACTTTAAAGGGAAGGGGAAAAAAAAATCTTTTCTTTTCATGATGGGTCCTTTTGAGACTGAACACAGTATCTCTATTTTTTTCTTTGAGACTAAGAAAGTATTCCGTGGGTGCTTCTTTTTGGCCTTGGGAGAAAGTCTGCTCAGAATTGCATTTTAAGACTACCTGTTCAGAATTGGTGCCTGCATGGATGGCAGAAAAAGCTATTCCCACTGCTCCTGGAAGCCAGAAAAAATGTTTGCACTTTCCAATGAAGAGGGCAGAGCCCTTCCTTAATTCTTTTGAACAGACATTTTATGCCCCAGTGTATATTTCAGTTGAATTATGAAGTATTTTTTGCAGTTTTCTTAAATTGCTTCCACACACCATAGTTTGGTATCAAATGTTCATACACTATGCTTTCCCAAATATATTTTCCTTTTTTCATTCCTAATATACTTACTAGTGTAAATTTCATTGAGGAACAAGGGAAATTTTTCTTGGTGAGGATAAATAGATAAAAATATCTTTCTGAAAAATATGGCTCTTAAAAACTCACCAAGGACTCACCAAAACCCATAAAGACTTTTTTTTTCTTAACCTCTAATAGCTTGCTGATTTGCAAGGACTTTAATTTTTCTTGCTTTATGTCACTACACAATACCAAAAAAATTTGTGGTTTTTCCTACCTTCCTGCGAGCTACTAAAAATTAGGAACATTTGATTTATTCCTATACTGTGCTGATAGTGTGATTGAGCAGACACACATAAACAAACGGGTGGCATTTCTCATATTCTGCCTATCCCAGCTTTGGAAAGCAGGGGTGATGAGGGGTACAGGGAATCTGTGTCAGTCAGGCAAAATTACTAGTCCAAGGAGTTCTGTTTCTTGTTAAAATGCATTGAGTCTTTCCAATCCAGCTTAGTGCTTTTGTACAGTGACATTCTTCCCAGCAAATAATAAATATTTAGAAAGCCTCCACAGATTGGCTGCTTTGATATTTAGGTGTTAAACATTTTGAAACAGAATAGGTAAGGGGCTCCATTTCTTCCTTAATAAAGTTATGTGTTTCAAAAGACAGCTTGCATCACCAAAAACAGTGAGCACAGAGCCTGTGACTTTCCTAACTATTCTTCTGGTGGCTTTCAACCTTTTTACCTCTGAAGGAGCGTCCCAAACCGCAGAGATTAATGTGAGAAATCCCTGGCCGAGCGGCTCTGCGTGCGCGCACCCGGAGAAGCCGGGGCACCTGATCCTGCCCGCGGGTGACACTGATGGATGGATGTCCCTGCACAGTGCCGGGTTCAAGGGCCGGGATCCCCGGCGCACCGACCGCGCTCCGCTCCCCTCTCCGATGCCGCACCGCCAGCTAATGTGGCGGCACAGCGCGCCAATCCCCGAGGTTCAGTGTCTGCTACTTAGACTCATTACAATTAGTCAACTTGATATATTGTTTACAATTTACACCAAACAAGCTTGGGGCTAATTATGACTTAGCTAGTTTGTCTCTTTGATGTCAAGATCCTCCGCAGGAGGCCCAGCTACTGAGCAACAACTACGTTTAGTCTCAGACACAGGTACAGGGAAGGAACAGGACCTTCTAATTCGACTGCAGCCATGCAAAGTCCTCACACATTAAGAATTATATTAGCACAGGTAATAAACTTGCTGCAAATAGATTTATTTCTGTGTCCTCCTAAAACACCTGCTATCCAGGAGAGCAGCAATTAAGGAAAGAAACCACAAAACCCTGAATTTCAGCCATTTCTTAAGGTGCTCAGACACAGCGAGACTTTGTCCACACAAAATGCAATGAGAGACCAATATTCCTTCATTGCACTAAAATTTATGGATTGTTTTTCTGGTTTAAGTTGTGTCATTATGAAAGCTGCAGCATAAACGACAGATGGTTTGAACCTTTCATGTAGAATTCTAGGCTTACTCTGCCATTGTGTTGCTAAAATAATATTGTATAAATGAAAGCTATGTGATCAGATGCTCCCGTGTATTTAATGTGCAAATTCAAGTTACAAAAATGTATCAATAAAGATTTTAAGGGAGAAACATGTTCTGTTGAAAGCGCTCCTTCCTCTATCAATTCTGACTAGATAGAGTCAGAATTGATAGAGGAAGGAGCGCTTTCAACAGAACATGGTGCTTATCCATCAACAGGAAGAGTGAACCACAAAAGTCCCCTTTGCCTTGGACACCACGGTCACATCACTGACCTTGACTCTCACCCACACCTTTGGCACTGGGTGCGTAACTCGTGCTGGAACCAGTCATCCCATCAATGTGTCCACAGAGGCAAGAAATGTGGTTAGAAAAGTCTAGCATCAAATAGACTTCCCTAACAACTCCTAGGTCTGTGCATTTCATAGCTCGGTTGTGGGTTGGTTTTTTACCCTTCATTTATTCAGCTCAGTATAGGAGAAAAGCTTCGTACTTCTTTTAACTTGGTAGCAGCAATAAAGGAGCTGCAGCTTGGTTTTAACCAACACTGTGGTGGTGAAGTACCACCAGTAAGGGAGGTGGAGAGACTGAATTCACTGGGAAAAGCCTCATCTCTCTCCCTAAACAGTTAAGTAAAATGTAACAATAATGACTTAGGATTTCCCAGTAAAGTCTACCATGTTCCTGAACACTAAATTTATCAATCAGTAGATAAGTATTTTTTAAAAATGAAAGATGGGTGCAAATAGGCGTTAGAAACAAACTCTGTATAGTCTGGTTTACGCAACATGTTCCCAACCACTTCACATTCTTTTTTCTCTATCTACATTTTTCTATAATTGCAGCAAAAATTGCTTAATTACCGAGGCAAAATGAGGTAATGGATGGGTTAAAAACTGGTATCAGGAAAGCATTAAAATAGGAGTGGGTAATCAGACAAGATAATATCTGTAAATGCCATTTTCCTTGTCCACCTTTGAAAGTAACCGCTTGGGAGTAGCAAGTATTGAAGGATGATCGCTGTAAGAGTCCCTCTAAAAAATACCATGCCTAACAGAAATCAACACAATCCTGCAGACCTTATTTTTAAAAGCTATTTCAGTTGTGGGTTCATTCCTTCAAGACCTAAGAGATATGCCTCAGCCTTGCAGTCTGAAATTAGCTGCAAACTTACCCTGCCATTTTAGACAGCCAGTCAGCTTATCCACAGAGGTGGATACTAACTGCAACTTTCAGACCCTCAACCCATCTCTGCTACACAGAGAAACCTGCAAATTGAAACACCAGTATCTGAGAGAATCCTAACCAGCTTCCTCATGAGCACAAAAAAGGAGCTTTCTATTGGATCCTTTTGGGGAATCACACAGGGAATCAAACTCTTCACAGAGCCCAAAGTCCTCCTGAATGCCCATGTGCATATCTGAGAGGATGACTACAATCACAGCAGTTATGTTCAATATGGAAAGAGCTGCAATGCAGAGTTTACCAGTTGCAGATGGGATTTTCTGTTTCTTTTGAAGCTGAGGGACCATTGTGTGGCAGCGATGGCTGCTGTTATCTGCTATGTTTATGCCACTTGAAAATCTCTGACCTCTGCATTCCCTGTGTCATAAAAAGAACAAAGCAGTGAATATTGATTAATAAAAGTCTTTGACTCTACCAGCAAAGCAGTTACAAGCACTGGGAATGTGTGAGTTGAAGAGTATGTCCTCCAAGACTCAACACCTCTAGTTTCCATTGTTTTGACCCACAGGACCCTGCTTCTCTCTCCCTCCACTAAGTAAATTTACCTGGCCAGGTAGCAACAAAATTGCATTTCTGTTCCTCCTGCAACTGAAGGATAAAGTTAAGGGAACATCATAATGCCTTTACAACATGAAAACCAGTGGTGAATCTGAACCACCTGAGTCCTGTCTCTGCAGGACAATGATAAATGTCCGCCTGAAGTGCAAAGATCAAGTGCTGGGAGAGCAAGGTCAGATGCTTTACATGACATCTAATGTGACTGTCATTTCTCAGGCTCGGTAGCCGATGGAAATGTGGCGACAGGATGAACCAATCACTAAGGTACCATGTCTGGCATTTAAATAGAGTGCAGCAAGTCCAGCAGTGCCAAATGATTAGAGATCTAATTGCCATTGTCTAATGAATTCCTCTGTGGTGTGGTGTGTATGTTCAAAGAAAGCGTTAAGCTAAGTCCAGCAAGATACTCTCAAACAAAAATGCATTTTTAAAATATTAAATTCTGGCTTTCTACTCTTAAATAGTCTCATGAATTAATAAAAGGTTCCATACAGGCATATCTATAAATAATAGACGACCATTTTGCTGTTTTATTGGGAATTACCTTTCTATACATTCCAGCATTTGGCTCTAGGGAAATACCACTGTCTGTATTAAATGCCCCTCCAAGATCATGAGAATTATACAATTCAATCTTTTTGGTTTAAAAATCGTTATCAACTTCTTTTCTTTGAAGAGTATGTTGCCTTATGATTGTTTCAATGTACTAGTGAGAGATACAAGATATAAAATACCTATTAAAGGAGTGGAAAATATGATTTATTGGGAGACTGAAGACCTCCCAGTTTTCAGGTTAAGGTGATTTGGTTGCATTCTTGGGCACCTCTGGGGGAACAGGAATTTGGTGACAGATTGCTCTTCAGTTGATTTAACTCAGGCCATTACACCATCCTGTGGTGTCATATAATGAGGGCAATGTGGGTAAACTCATCCACAAAATCAGTCCTTTTTAAAATGGAAGAGCAGTCACACAGTTCCCAAGGACAATCATCACCTCAGTGTTCCTGCTAATGTCTAAATACAGAGTGAAGTTCTATTTTCCGGGAAGCTATACTTTCTTTGGATAGAGAATGGGATGCAATAAAGAATTGCATCCAAAGTCAGGCAGTTCAATGGCCTGTGTAACACCAAGGAATCCCATGGGCTACAAGCAGTGTGATTCCTGTCTGCTTGTGGAGCCTAAACATTCTCACTTGGATTCAGATTTTGATACTGGTTTGTGCCACCTCCCATTATAAAAAATGCTTTTCTCTAGAATTGTGATTTTGATTCTTTCCTGTAAACTGTAAAAATCATGGAGATAACTAAAAGCCTTGTCAGCTGATTATCCACTGACAGGGGGGTTTTATCTACCACCAAAGCCCACCTTTTTCATAAACGAGGAGGTCTTTAAGTTCCTCTACACCTCACATTCTGATCTCCTCCTAAAGGTCAGATAAAAGTGCACAAATGTAGGCAGATAAAGTTGCATGTGGAGGGGTCCGAGGTTTTTTGCCAATCCCATGATTGACAGCTAAGGCCTTGCACAGTGACAGTGTCACTTGAGAGACCCTACCCTTTTTTTCCCAGGTTTTCTGCAGTCTCTGGTGTCACAGGGGGACAGCCCCCTGTGGTAATGCCAGGCTCCTCACTGTCAGGGGGCTAAGACCTGGACTAATTCATTGCGGTGCAGTTTAATTAAACTGCACCGGAGTTGTTTCCCTGGTAAAATAAGTGTGGGAAGAGAATGTGTGTCAAAAGAGACATGCCTCTTACTGTGTGTGCTTTATTGTTACACCACAGCTAATATATTGTGGGAATTCCCATGGAGTCAATGATAAACTATATTATCAAGCTCCATAAAATAGGCATTCTACTAGTGAGGGTTACTGTAGCCCACAATTCCATTAATCCTCCTAATTTATTATATTATAGCTGTATGTGAGGTCTCATAAATTTATTATACCCCTTTCATCTTGATAAAAATGCTTGTTTCTCCTCTCAAATAAAAACCCTTATTATTTGTTGTGTCTGTCTCTAAAAAATAAATGTATCAGCCCCTTGCAAGAAAATATGATTATTGGCTGAGAAATGTAAACTGCACTTGACATGTCTTCTGCCTTAAAATTAAAGAATTTTATTAAACCTTGCTTTCTGAGTACAAAAAACAGTATATGAAGGCCCATTGAATTTTTATTTGCTTTTGCTTTAGAGCATTGCATTGTCTTATATATATATATATATCTTTACAAGGTTTTGTAATTTAAAGCCACAGAACCTGCATCTGTCAGCTTTGCCTTTTATGAAGAAGGCAATTTTCTGAGACTCAACATTACACATCTCTTGGAAATGCATCTGGGTGGCAAATAAAATCATTCCCTCTTTTAGGGCATTTCACATGAGTAAAATGTTTGTTGATAGGTTATGTTGAAGTAATCTATACTGAAGCATCTGCTATTTGCTAATACATGTTGGATAAGTATAGATGATGAAAATAGCAAACTTTTCCCTAGGAGTTTGTGTCCCTGGAGGGGGTCAGAGTGGCCTCTCTCTTTCACTGGCACTCAGCGGGTGGAATAGAAATTTTGCTTCAGCCACGGTCTAAAGAGAAGAAGTCCTCTATCATGGTTCAAAGCAAAATATGAGCCATCAGTGGAGTCTCACAATGAGCAGTATCAGGTTGGGTTGGGGAGCACAGAAAAGGCTGTGTGATTCAGTCCAAGGGCCCCTCCGGGCCATGTCTCTGATAGTGGCCACAAGCAGGTGCCTGACTGGGAAAAGGGCAAAGCAAAGGACCCTCCCAGCCACTGTCTGAGGCTCCTTTCAGCTCAGATTTCTTGAGAGTGATGTGGTTTGTCTTATTTGCTAATCCACCATGGAACTGTCATTTGAGCATTTCTTCATTCTCCTCTTGAACCCATGCAAACTTTTTAAAATGCACAACATCCTTTATCAAGAAGATCCACGCACCTACTTCAAACTGGGGTGAAGAAATAATCTCCCTGCACTCATTTTTACCCTGCTTCTTCCATGATCTGAGCACCCTAGATTTTATTTTTTTACCCTAGATGAAACAACAAACAGCACATCCCTGTCTATTCTCTCCACACTGCTCCTTACTTTGCTAATCTCAACCATCCTCTTAGTGCATTCCCCTCTGTTGAAAGCCTGCTTGGTCACTCCTCATACAGAAGCCATTCCTTGAACACCTACATTTTAAGAACAGGATTCCCTTAGTCTCCCTTGTCTTTGTTCCTTTTTTAGATTTTTACTTCCAGTTAGCAAATTATAAACTTTGTTATGTCATGACAATCCTCTAATCCATCTCTCCTCATAAGCTGAGTGCAAGAAAATCTGCAATGCACTTAGTAGTTCTTTAACCTGGAAACAGCTCACTATCAGGAAACAGTACCAAAATGTGGTTCCAAATCCCAGTTCAAAAGCTTGAGGCACAAATAAATGACATTAGAATCCTACTGAACAGAAGACTTCCAATACATAGAATTGTCTAAATGAATGAGCCAAATATAAATTTCCCTAGGGCCACATTACAACAAATGTCAAAACTAGTGCATCATGTGGATGATAAATTGTGAAAATTTGCTAGTGCTAAAGATTACTTTTAAACATAATCAAAAAGGCTGAGTGAAAAACTTTGAAATTTTGTGATATGGTCTTAAAGGAGGAATGAGGGAAGGGTAAGAGGGTGAAGAAATCCTCTAAGCAGAAACTCTATTGTGAAAGAAGATTCAGTGATACCTCAAAACCCACCTAATTTTCTCTATCAATACAGTTTCCTGTTCCAAGCTGGAAAAGTCTATTATTCCAAAAAAAAAGTGAAGCTCTTAGAAGTACCTGCTTTGGTATAATCAACTACAATTCAAGGAATGAAGCAAATGGTTGCTTTGGGAAACCAGGAAGAAAAAGAGCATTGTTTTCCAAACAGCCTGAAATAACAACTGGCAGGTATTTCCTAAGAATTCCTGTTCTAAAATACTTGGAGAAGAAAATTATAGATTTAAAACTGCATTAAGAGTTTAACGTCACAAGTCTGGGTAATTAGTGACAACAGAAATGAGGCTAAGAGAGCAGTACCTGGTACCATGCTGGTGCTTACAGGGCTGTGTGTATGGGAGATGGGAGGTGGAAAAAGCTCCTTTCCTCAAAAGAATTGATAGGCTTTTGTCATTGTGGGGGAAAAATTCTTTTCCCCTCAAGCTCTTCAGAATAGTTGGATGAAAGCTGCTTTCCATAAATCTTTATGAAAGGCCTCATTGTGGAATGTGCAAATCCAAGGCAGGACTCAATCATTTCTATACCAACTGGAGCTACAGAGCACGTTTGGACAACCTTACTAAAAGTATCAACTGTGGGACTTTCTTGGCAGTAACAGAAATAAGAATCTGCTCCATATAATAAAATTTTCTTCTCTCCACAGCAGCCAATTAACCGCACCAGGATGCACTTAAGGACTCTTAGCTGCCTTGAAATAACATCATGTTTGGTAGGCAATGAGCTCCCAACTCATGTCACTTCCTGGTGTGTCCAGACTGCTCTGTGTCTAAAACTTTCTGATCTCATAACAGAAGAAAGAACTTTTTATATATTAAACCAAGAACATGTCAGTAGATTTAAGCTCTTGGGCCACATTTCTATCCTAGTACTGAAACCACCGCGAGATGCACCTTCCACAGCTGCCTTAGGCACCTCAGGTTAGAGAAATAGTTGTGGAAACCTGAAGCATATCATAGTCTGGCTGTGCCAGGATGTTATATCCTTTGCCTCAATTCAGTTCTATTGTTAGAATTTCAGCAAAAAAAATGTAAATCTAAATAAGACTCAGATTTTAAGCACAAAGCTGGTATATCCTGGGATAGTGCTTCATAGAGAAAATCACAGTTCAAGTAGCAACATTTCACACACTCTTCTCCCCCTTGACCCTTTCTTTGTGTCAAAGGAAAGGGTTCCTTTGTTCTTCCAATAAATACGTTGCTTGTGGAGATTTTATTGTGGTCAGTTAAGGAAATCCTCCCCCATGTTGGATATGGATTTCTACCTGCCAGCAGATTTGTTTCCTGCCTAAAGATGCCTGGTTTTTAAAATACACATATCCATTTAGTGACCAAAAAAAAAAAAAAAAAAAAGGAAAACCTGTATGAGCTGGCATTGTGAGACAGTCTCTCATACCGCACATTCTGGACTGTAAAAAATGATTCTTTAATACTAAACAGTCTTCAAAAGCTTATGCTGCAGTCCTAAATTTACAGTCAGTCCTATTTTCAGTATTTCACTTACTCATATTTAGCAGCCAGGTGATAAAGACAACAGAAATCTTAGAACCTCCTTACAACTGGTATCTTCAAACATGAACAAATTTCTTCTGCCCTGTATTAAAGTTATGCATTTCATGTAGGAAATTGATCCATCAGAATTACAAAATAACAAGTGGGATTAAAAATCAGCTTAGTGCCATAACCATTAAGTACATTGTGACATAACCATTAAATAGTTTATGACTATCACTTTAACACTCTTTTAAGCAGTAGATATTTGCCATCCAGTTGGAGGATGTGTCACTGCTTTCACAAAGAACATTTACTGCCTGTAGTTGTTTTTTTTTTTAATTTCTCATTTTTAAGCTAGGTAAAATTTAATTCTAGATTTTGACTAGACAAAAGCTGGTACTTGAGACAGAAGGAACATAGACCTGAATATGACATTTTATGCCACTTACCCTTTTAGCAAGATGCTAATAAAAATTAACACACCCTGTTATTAATGAGCATTGCCTGATTTGTGTGATTTGCATTGCTGAAGCACTTTGAAATACTTCTGTGACCATCACTATATAGTGGCAGAGGAAATGGTCTTCACATAAATTGAGGCTTTGCATTTTTCTGCCTTAATACAAGAGCGTGATTCAGCCAATAGAAAATTAAAGCCAAGCTGCACAGTTTGGAGGGGTGTACACTCAGTGACCTGCCTTGCCTAACAGGAGCACTCCATCAGTCACAGGTACAGGAGATATGCTCAGGAGAGAGTTTAGTATGCACTTGTCATGGTTTGACCGACAGCACTTAATCCCATGCAGAGATAGGAATCAGACCAAATGCCAATAAATGTGAGGCATTGAGGGAACACATGCATGCAGGTAGGAGAACTTCTGTATTGAGATTAATGAATATGAAATGGCAGCAGGAAAAACTCTACAGGACAGTTTTCTAGAGGTCTAATTAAGTAAGGAGTGTAGTTTAGAGGGGGGCTAGAACCAAGTGGAAACTGAAGCTTTGTTTTCTCAAGAAAGAGGAAAGAAAATTCCACAGGATTAACTATGCACATCTACAAAAATCAGTTAGTGATTTTCACATAGGTCAAGAAGAGAAGGCAAACTCCACCCACATTCTTCACCAAGTGTTTAGCTTAGCTCACTGAAACTTTTACATTATTTTGCTTCTCAGAACAGATCCTATTCCTAGTAAAATAACTAGGGAAAATTCATTTTTTCAGCACCCTAGGTTTGTAGGCTCATGGGACTCCAACTGAAATCTAGGAAAAAAAAAACCCATAAAGAAGATGGTCATAGAATTGATCCATTTTTATCACAGTAGGATGATTTGATTAAAACTGGAATTAACCTGCCATGTAAGAAAATTTTCCTTAAATTCTAGTGGACAAGTATGAATGCATCACATGTGAAAGCAGTGCATCCTATCTCATTGACACATTAGGAAACTACAACAGCTGCACCTCTTGTTAAAAAATAGAAATGCACCAATAAAAGAATGAAGTTACCTCTGGTCCAGACAGCAATAGGAAGCTCAAAGCTCACCTCACATGCAAATGTTTGCAAGAATTTATTTGAATCATGGCCAGAGGGTTCATACTGGAAGGCACAGTGGGAAAAGTGGATGCTGACAAGGAGAGTATTTCAGGGAAACAAGCAAGGTTCCTTGTTCTGGAAATTAAAGCTTCTGTACTGAGCCTAACTTGGCTAAACTCAGTTTTAGTGTCAGAGGGTGAGAAGGGATGATGCAGGCTAATGGCACAACTTTTATATTGCTTTCTATTTGGAGTCCAAAAATTTAGTTGGGAAAAAACATCAGAGCTTTACACGACTTGGAAAGGAAATGAAAGTGTGGGCAGAGAGGTGTGTGGGCAGGGAAAGGGTCCAAATATGAATTGCTCTAATAAAGTTAAGAAACAGTTCACTCAAGGTTCTTCCATGTTGATTGGCAGCAGTCCTGTGTTTACAGCATGTGGTGAGGCTTGAAATTAAATAGACTCCAGTGACAGCAATTGGAAAAGGTTATTCGATCTTAAAACAAGAATAAAGACATTACATTCTGTCTGGAGGAAAGTTCAGGGGGGGAAAAAAAGGATGAGAAAGTAAGGTGAGGAAGAAATAAAACACAGGACACAGTTTCTCAACTGGAGGAATTTGTTTCACTCTGCTTCTCTAGGGACTTTGTTGGACTTGGATTTTTTTTTTGCAGCACAACTTGCAAACACTATTGTCATGGCTAGTACCTAGTTACCAGGTACCAGAGCTATCAGAGCTGCTTCTTACACTATTTTTTCCTTATTTTCCCCTTGCTTAAATGCATTCTTCCAGAAGCACAGCTGTGCCCTGCAGTAGGTCCATTGGAGCTGGCTGGCAATATCTGTGTCCAGTACAGCTCAGCCTCTGGCCTCACCCCACAGGTGGAGCCCCTGCAGCCCCCCACTCTCAGTGCCTGGGCAACTGTGCCCAGCACTCATGAAATTTCAGGGATAAGGCCATAATTAGAACATGTAAAAAAATCCGCAAAAACAGAAAAACAAACCAACAGAATGGCCAAACAACAACAGTTAAAGACAGCATATGCCAAGGGACGGAAACCCATTTATATATATATAAAAATGTAATATATATAATGTAATATATATTACATTATATATATACACATATATATATAACAAATAACAATGAAAGATTAGCATATGCCAAGGACAGAAACTCAAATAGATATATATATATTCATGTGTTCTCCCTCCAGCACCTCCTGCTTTTCCCATGCATGACTACTTACAGTCAATATTCCTCCTAATAACTTTAAAAGGAATATCTTAACACATTTGCCATCGATAACAGACCGAGGCAAAGCAATTTAAAAAGATAACTGCAGGTGACAATCCTGCCTCTTGGCATTCAGGGAAACCTCTTCCAGAAATTTTTTTAAACATCTCCCTGTGAGCCCCAGTCTGGGTGGGGGGAGGAAGGACTTGCTGCTGGCAGTTTCTGTGCTTGCCTCAGGCAGGATCCATTCCCATACTCAGTGCAAGCACAGCCTGCTCTGCAATAACCCCACACCCAAACACACCCAATGCAACCCAAATCCCTCTAGACATAAATTTTACTTTCACATCTCCAGCCTGCCGCCGGGGCTGGTAGGAGCCTTGTGTCTACACTGAGGATGTGCTTCCAGGGGGTGGTGACAGCTCTCAGAAGAAAGCAGTGACTGAAAGGGGAACATGTCAGGGGGCCCTGTCTGACATGGACCTTAGCAGCATGGGAGAGGTTGCAGGGATGGCGGAGGGAGTCAGTGCAGCCTGGCAGGGGATGGGGCAGTCAGCATTAATTCTCACCCTTAGACAGAGCCTTCTACCAGCAGCTCGAATCAAAAAGAAAAGTTTGCTTTTAAATCATAAGGAAAGTTGCAGGGTGTTTAAAAAAAAAAATCTCCACCATAAATAATGCAAATTACAATAAAGCAACATTTGAAGTGGACTAAGAGCAATACACAATTCTGATCGAAACAAAAACTATTTACCCCAAACTGCTTACACACAAACCAGGATTTTTTGCTACCAAGTTCTCCTTCTGTCTTGACTGTTTATGTGTTTTATTGATTTGTTTGAAACTCTGTTTGGGGACTGTTAAGAAATTGCAGTAAAACAATGTTGTAGAGATCAGAAACACCACGTGTGTTAAATAACCAAGAGCACCCCTTAAAGCCTCAGCAGCAGTCTAAGAAATAACATGAACATTTTCCAAGTTAAGTTTCCTATTTCTATAACTAAGAAATGCAAATTAAAGTCAGAGATTGTGGCCAGTGTGTAGTTCAGAGCTGAAGCTCAGCTTTTACGCGTGGATTAACTTGTGTGATTGATCACCCAAGTCAGAGCAGTTTTGCTTCTGTCATGAGCCGACTTCGTGGCTTACAGAATTCATCTCTGCTTCAGTGAGAAAAATGCCAGTGCACAGGTAACAGCTTAACCAAGCCATACACACTCTGGAAAGAAAACAGGCAGTGAACTGAAGGCAAGGGCAGCTTTCAGACAGAAGGACCTGGATTCCCAGGATTTTGCATTGCTCTGAGTGATCTCACAGACAGCGAGGGCTGGGGAGCGCTGGCTACAGAGGATACACACTCCCACATCTGTCCCACAGACACTCGCTGGCTGAAGAGCAGCTAGCTTTATTAATCCTGCCTTCAGAGAGCTCCGAGTGCTGTCCCTTTGTCCTTTGTTTCCTGGACTTTAGGGGAAAATACCAACACAGATCTAGCATTTGTAAATAAAAACCATAGTAATAAAACGTAAATAAGGGCTGGTGGTTTTCTGTGGTTTGGTCAGAGACTAGGGAGAGTTGGCAGTCATTTGAAATAGTAATATTTTTCAGAGATGCTCTTGAGGAGTACTATTTTGAATTTGGCCTCTGATGATTAGTGAAGTACATCTAGGACTTATTTGTCTTTAAAGAGTAGCAGCACAAGTTTCAGTAGGTTTTAAGGTCAGAAACTTGAAATTGGACTAGTTCTATTAAAATAACTATTTCTACATATTTCTACTAGAAATATGGACTTGTTCTATTACAAAGTTCAATCAGAAGAAAAAACCAGTATTTTTAAACCAAACTTGTGAGAAATTAATTGTAAAACAACTTCCAAAACACATATCACTCTTTGCTCATATATGCAATCAAGTGGTGAAATATTCATTAATTGCAGAAAATACTCTCAATAGGGAAACACTATTAGTGATAATGAATAGAAAACACACTAAAGCATATTTCAGAGACATAATGGAAGGGTAGATTTGAGTGTGGCTCACATTGCCACATGCAGAAAGCCAGGCTGAGTAAGATCTGAACAGGTTGGTAAGATCTGAACAAGGCTAAGATAATATCTCAAGGTTGCAAGGGAAAAAAGCACATTGCCTATCAGCTATCATCTTTAGACAGCATCTGGAATAAACCAAAACAGCTCTGTAAGGAACTTGATGTAAGCTTCCTCTGCCACAATGCTGTAAACACAGGAGAAAGGGCAGGGAAAATTGTACAATGTGGAATCTGTTGGGAAAATAAGCAATTAAGGATAAGAAGCAGCTGTCAGTCACTAGCCGTGCCATCAGGTCTTTTCTGAGCACACCTTAGAGATGTATGTGTCATATCTAGCATCCCTAAGTATTTTGCTTGGTGAGGGAGTTTTAAGGACAGAAATTCAACTATGAAAATGAAAACCATGGTTCATCCTGAATAATTAAAAAAACCCCTCAACCAATCCAGATTCACCAATTTCTGGGCACTTTCCAGATATTGTTTCCTGTTGCAAACCAAAATACAAGAGAACTTTGAAAAATGTTACCAGGAAGAATTACAGGAGTGGTAATTCAGATCATTGGATGCACCTTCCATGGACACGCTCTCCTTTTAGGGGAGCAGGAGAAGGGCTAACTCTGGAGGTTTTTTTGCTCTGGCAAAACCTGGTGCAGGTAACTCCATGCTGACTTCTGAATTTCTCACCATAGTGCCAGCTGCACCTTGGTAACAACAGCTCCCTTTTCAGGGAGCTTTGGGACACACCTGACAGAATTAGCCCTGCAGGCACAGATTGTGACACTCTGTAAGGTGTCCCAGGTTCTCTAGCATATAAACTGCAACTGCAGAGCAGTTATTCTTAAAATGCAAGTAATTATTTGGCAATTTGTTGCAGGCAAATAACAGGTAATTGCTTGTTTTCCTCATAGACTATAAAATAGTGCTACAGGCAAAAAGTGTGATTTGCCATTAATTTCTAGCTCAGTCAATGAGAAATATTTGCAGTACAAAGTGAATATGGACCCCTGTCAAAGTGCAGTTTTTCCCCTGTCTGTTTAAAGATATCAGAGAGGAAAGTGCAAAGGAGCAGTGCCCCTAAGGAAGGCCAGATAAACTCTGCTCACACTGAAAAGAGCCAGGGCTATAAGGTGGTACCAGCTCTTTGAGCCAATCTTTGCAAGAAGAGCTCCATGTTAAGGCTTGAAATGGGAAACTGAAAGAGGTCACTCTGCTTTTATTGAGCTTCTCCTTCATGTCAAACCAGAGGGTTGTGTGTTCTACTCCTCACGGGTCACTGACAGCCTATCACAAAGCCTCTCTGTTTGGATGCCATCCCCAAAACCTCACCAGCCAGCAGAGCAGAAACACTAAGGTAGAGCTACCGTCCAAAAAGCTTCCCCGCACAATAGCTGCTGCTGTCATGGCAGGACAATAAAGTGGATTTTATGCTGGTATATTTTTCTCATCATATGCATGACAGAAAGTCTAATGGGCCTTACTAGTTTCTTAGTGGCTTTTAAGGCCCTATAAAGTAGCCTACTATCAGTTTGATCTGTGTTCTCAAGATGTCTGCCTGAACATCAGAGAACTCCAGCAGGAGCTGTGTTTTTATTCCCCCAACCTGCAGGGAAGAGATAAGCTAATTAGCTGAGAAATGAGAGAAGGAAACTATTAGCATCACAGAAATGAAAACAAAAGCACTATGATAATTTATAGAAGGGGAAGACCTACCCCACCTACTGCTCTCTAAGGTCTGGAGGGTTTTTGTTAACATACCCTTTATTTTCCAGGGGAAGGCAGTTCCTGCCAGCAATCCTGATAAGAAGGGACTCTTTTAATATTGGTGGAGAAACACTTTGTCCTTCAATAGTCTACTTGCAGTTGGGTCTCTGACTTTATGTAGTTTCAAAAGGAGTTCTAGAGGAAAAAAAGGTTGTACTTCAAAATTACTGATGACAGAAGCTACAGACAGATTTAACAAGTGGAAGGGGAGATGTTTCTCTTCTGACCAATACATCATGTCTGGCCACTGAAGTCATACCCCTCTTTCATTCTCAGCAGCCTGGGACTGTCCTATGTCAGTTCACTTGGTGCCAGCTCCTTTTGGGGGACTGGTAAATCCTCACCATTTCCCTGTATCCATTGTTATCCTTGATTCAGGACAAAGTACAAAGCACATTCGTTTCTCTCTCCCTCTCAGTCTTGGTTACAGTGGTCTGACCAACTGCAGCAGAGCCACAGAAATAGTACTTCAAGAACAGAGGAGAGATGGATTGCATAATTTTCATAATTTTTTTGCATCGTAATTTACAAACTTCATTATTGGAAGACAAAGAGATTGAGTTCTTCTCTTTTCAGTTTTACACAGATTCAGATTCACTATCTTGCTTCTACCCCAGAAATAGTACTTATTACTGAAAATATGCAAATAGGCAAAACAAAACCATAGAATCTGAATAAGTCCACCAGATATTTCACACAAACCAAGCATATATTTTAAAAAATCAGCTATCAAACACTTTATTTTTAACTTTTTCCCTGAGAGTTATGGATATTCTCAGGACGTGTCCTGGAGAAACATGTTTGGCTTTAAACACTGCAGAAATCAAGGCTGAAGGTAAGAAGGAACAGAGAGACTGGAGCAGACCTTGTTCACCTAAAATACTTTCAGAAGTTTTGTTCCTAGTTCTGACAGAGGAAATCACTTTTCCCAGCACATCTCCTGATACAACTCTTTCATGAGTTAGCTTCCAGAAGGTTCCAGACCTCTCAGGGAGGGGGAGTACTGCCAGACCTGTTCCAGATTCTCTAACAGTACTTCATTGTGACTATTCCCATGTTCCCTTCTTGCTGCCGAAGCAGTTCTCTTTGTTCCTCATGGTCTCACAGCAGATCCATTCCCATAAATAGGTAAGTACCAAACTCGTTCCTTTTAGGAATTTAAAGATACTACACTTCTGAATGAATAATTCTTTTTTTTTTTTTTTTTTTAATTTCCCCCAGATCCTTTTCTGGAAATTTCCATGCATAACAACAAAATGAATGCAACCATCAATGCTGTGTCCCTTTCCATTAGATGTTCTTTTAAATACCTTCCCTTAGATAAGCTGAGCTTTATCCACGGCCTGTTCCTAGAATCCCTCTTGCCTTTTCATGCTCCCACAAATGGAAGTGACCATCCTGGGTGAAGCATGCTCCAGAAGCAAGTTCACACAGGGAAAGACTCCGTTTTGCAGTAATAGTGAATTTGGCCACCAACCTACAAATCCACCCCACTTGTGCTTCAGGCTGAAGGCGTGTACGGGAGCTGTCAGTGTGCACCAGACTGCCCAGCTCAGGGAGGTAATTCCAGGTTAATTTTGCACCTCCATGAAGGATGCTCCCTGTGTTACTGTATACAGCAAGCCCCTGCAGCTGCTACCAGGGCTCTCCCTGCAGCCTGATGAGACAGGGCACAGGCAGAGACCCACAGAAAGGGAGAGACATCTCTGTTTACCCAAAATACCCAGGTCAGGGGAGATGAATATGCATCACAGGTGGCCTCTCCTGGTGCACCCAGGCCATTTTCAGGACAGAAAACACTTGTTGCAGTACCTAAACATATGTATTACAGCAGTACCTGGCTCTGTCACAGACATCTGGGAACAAGCTGACTTCTTGCACTGCCCACCCCTCTCCTATGCATTGCAGTGTAAAGACACGGGATTATGTGGCCCAATGTCCTACAATAGTCCCTTTGAAGAACGTGGAAAAAAAGTGGAAGTTAATAAAACACTCTCAATACCCTCCTGAAAAGGCAAAGTTTTTCAGCAGTGATTGAGGAAATGCTTCTTCTGTTGACTTGTACTTTCACTAAACAGATATATATTTACATAAACATTTTGTATATTTACTGTTGGCCTTGAGAGACATAATACATGTGTCACTGAGGTCAATAACATTTTAATTCTAAAGATTTATTTTTTCCAGAGCCACCTGGGAATGGTTAAAACAGGATATGGGGCTTTTATTCCTGCCTGCCTTCTCGAAGGCAGCTCTATTCTCTGCTGTACACACGATAGTTGCTATGCATACTGATGGAGCCCTAACAATACTATTCTGACATTTAAGTATTTCACGCTCTGTGCAGGACAGCCTGTTTGTATTTTTAAGCTTGGTTCTTGGGCCAAATGCAAAGAGACTACTGTGTGACTCTGAGCTTATCTTCTGTACTCCCATCTAAAAAGTTAATGCTTGGGTGTGTCAGGTATCACCTGGGGATTTAAGCAAGAGGCTTTTTGCAGTTAACCCAATCCCGTGACCTGCTCTGAATTACCTTTGATTTGAAGGCAGTTTCGTTAAGTACCCAACTGCCCCTTCCATTAATTGGAATCAAATTCTCCTGAAATGTGGGTGCACAATAATTCCTATTTTAATGGCTTTAATTCCTCCTTAATGGCTCTATACATACTCTGTTACACCTTAGAGCAGAGGTATTGGTGAGACACAGGTGGAGAAAGTTGTTTTGTTGTGCTCACCTTCTTGAATCTGATTTTCTTTGCTGAATATTCGCAGAATATCAGCATCTGGTTAATATGGCAGTTGTCTATATGGAGGTTAGTGCCCCCTTGAAAACAGTGCTTACTCATCAGCAGACAGTTTAGTCATTACTGGTTTCTGTTTTACCAATATTATGATCACACTCATTTTTTCTCATCTTGCAGCATCTGGAAATGGAGGGTAATAGGCACTAGCTTTGTTTCATTTCTCATCATTACTGATTGAAAAAGTGGTTTGCAAGCAGTGTAAAGAGTGGTGGCACAACTGCCTTGCAGGCTAAATAAAAACTAATATATGCCCTCAGTCAAGGGCTGCCGCAGGACCTTGCATTGATGCCCCAAAGGAACTTGGATAATAGAGGAACACCACCTTAACAGCAAATTATACTAAACATCATAGTCAGGGACTAATTTATTAGGTGGGGTTTGGACTCTGGAAGAGAGGATCTGAGAGGTTTTTCTGAAAGGATTACTGCTCCAGGGACGCTGTGAGCCAGGCTCATCATCCCACCCTGGGTCATTCCATGCTGTCCCTGTTGGCCACAGGCACAGGCAGCTGTGGCTGCACTGTCACAACTCCTGCAGGGTCCTACAGCATCCATGAGGTCAACCCTGCCACTGCAGCCAGGATCAGCTTCTCTTGCAGCTCAGATGACTCCATCCCTCTGCAGCAATGCCCCCTCAGCTGTGGCCATGAACTGCTGCACTGTGCAGAACAGGCAGCTAGAGGAGGATCTAAGTTATGTTTCAGAAAAAAATGTATGTTTTGTATTTGATGGAACACCAGTGAGAGTTCCTTTCACCAGCTCACCAATTTATAACTGCTTCATAAATCCTTAGTTATTGTGAGAACGAATAGCAACTGAAAAAGGAGCATCAGCTGGAATTTTGCCTGGGAAGCTGGTATATTTCTGATCTCCATGCTTCTGTACCTGCTGGTTTTGTCACTGCTGTCATTACACTTCCAGAGACATGTGGCATGTATGCCACCTCTTTCTCGTGCAGGCTGACTTACCCACTGAGGGAATGGTGTCTGTGATAGAAATCTCATGTCTTCCTTCCACAACTGGTGCAGATAGAGGCTTTACAACAGAGTCCCTTATTTTGACCTAAGAGACATGTGGACATGCATGTACGTGGCAATTGTTGTCATTTTGCCACTCCAATAATTCCTTTAGGACTGGTGCCTTTTGCTTGCTGTCCCTTAGGTTTTTAGAAGCAGACAGATTACTGGTTATGTTTCAGATACACACTGGATACAACTTTTGGTGACTGAACAACACCTCTTGAAAATCCTGCTAAGATTTGTCCCCAGGGTGTTTCCTCTGGGACAACCTAACTCAATTCTTGTGATTTAAAGGTTCTGTCTAGTTCTTTTAAATATTCCTTTGACGTTGTAGTGCTCTGCTTGTAATAGATTGTTATTGCCCTATATTGAGTTTGCAGAGTGAAGGTAAATCTTTTGTGATGTGATTGTGCTGCCCCAAACTCAATATTGTTCAGAGGTCCTTTATAACTCTCTGGTTTCACTGCAACAAGAGGGACAAATTTTCATTTTTACTCTTTTAGATTTCTATTCTCTGTTCTGAAACTCTAAGGGACAATATTCACAGGCAACGTCTAGTACACTTTTCATGGAGAACTCAAATGTCGTGGTGGGACTGTAGTAATTCCCCCATCTCAATTTACAATATACTTAGGGACAGAGAAGGCAAGAGAGACCACATATGATTCCTGGCATGCTATAGTAGCATTTCTAATAGTATAGAAAACAAAAAAGCTTCCTGTTCTGATGTCAAGTATATCACAGCAGCTCTTGCTTTATAAATACATAACACACACATTTTCATGTAATATCACCAGCCTAATTCCTTATAATGGAATATACAGGTATGGGAACCAGCTACACACCACAAAATCCTGGTAATCCGTGCACTAATGCAGCAATCAGTGATTAGGTAACCACCCATCAGTACCCTACACAATATATAGCTATGGTTTTCTACACTGCATCCATACATGCAAATGAATACACAAACTCACACAGAGTGGAAAATTTGCTTACTTTTATGTCTACCCAAGTGTTTTTTATGAGAACTCTTCCTAAATGGGTAAGTCAAATTTTGCAAGCTTGATGTCAGGTCTCACAATACAGGTCAGGAAGCCTTTCCTGTTTGATGCTATGGGCACAAAGTATCTCTGAGAGCACAAGTCTCTGCCACAGGGCTTGAGTGTCTTCCCAGGTTGATGCTTACAACCAGCAAGAACAACCCCCCAGCTCCTGTCTCAGATTGCCGAGAACTGTCTGGGACAAGAAGCCCCAAGACCCCTTTCGTGGCAGTCTTTGCAATTGCATTACAGCAGGTGTGTGTGACAACCTCACTTCAAGGGCACCATCCCTATGCTTGCTCTTGTTCATCACACACCTTGGGAGGGGAAGGTTCCTCTGCTGCCCAATTTCCTCACAGAGGTTTAAATATAACCAAGCAAAACTTTGCCTCATTTAAGAAATGTGATCTGCCTCAAATCAACTTCAAATTTCCTCTCACTTAATTTTCAGATATTTGGTAATGACAGTGCATGTAGGATGGGGATTTAAAATTTTGTCAGAGAATCAGTATATTACTGCATGAGAATATTTTCATTTTGCTTTCTGTCAAGTAGCCTTCTAGGCAGAAAAATGAATTAAAGACAATTCTCAGCTTACAGAGGGAGTTATTCAAACATCAGCTGTCCCCAAACACTTATGTTTCCCTAAATACTTGGACTGCTTTTTAGTGTTCAGGTTTAATTTGGAAAACCACTCAGACTGCAGAGACAGTGTTTCTTCTGAGGAAAAAAAGGAGCATTCTTTTTTTTATCATTGTATTAGCAAAAAATATCTGTACTGCCTAGGGCTATTTAGAGGGACTCAACATTTATGCTGGTTAATAAAGCAAAGCAAGAAAATAGTTTGTTACTATTGTGTAGCTCATCTTGTTTCATTTCGGTTTTCATTTGGGGTCTCTCTTTTCTGTGTGCACACATACTTCTGGGGAGGTAGGATTTCATTAGAAATGCTGAAGAAAACCAACCTTAATTAGTCTGAAACACATCAGTAAACTCAAGCTTGCTGGCTCAGAATCATGTAGTGTGAAAGGCTGATACACTGGGGTCAGTCATGGTGAGTTAGTGGTTTGGTACGACTCCCATGAGTCTACCTCTCCAAACTCTAAGCGGTCAGCAAGACAAAATAGCCTTGATCAGCATTCAAAGTCATGCCTCTCTGGACAGGATGGTTAGCTACAGTTTTCTGTCTACTAATGTTGCAATTATTTGTGGTGCCCTTTGTATCCTGGGTCTCTTATTCTAAAATGTTTGGCTCAAACCCTTTTCCCAGGTTTGTGCGCTTTGACTCCCTCTAAGTTAAAGGTCCTTTGTGAGATGTGCCTTCAACTCAGAGAACACGATCTGCAACCATTTTATAAGACATTTTGGGCTAAAATCCACTCCAGCATTCAGGCAGACACCCCATGAAGTGCAGGCAGTGCTGGCTGGGCCAACAGATGTATTTGCAGTGTACCGAAGACCTTGGGGTGGACTAAACTGAGTTTCATTGGAGACCCTCACAACATTTAGAATACAATGAAAAATTGTTGGTTGGTTGTTTCCAGTGGGTTTTTTTTTTTTTTGGTTGGTTTTTTAACATGCTGAGATGAAAGAGTGAGACTTTGGACTTCGTGGGAGCACTGGTAGGAGAGTGGAGAATGACAGGCTTCAGGAAATGGAGAAGCCAGTGAGCAGGGAAGCCCCAGGCTGAATGCAGTGAGGGTCCCTGGTTTGGCACCTTGGGCCACTGATGTTACAGAAGGGGATATTGTCCTCACTCAGACCAGTAAGTTCTCCATTTCAATACTCGGATTCTATTCCAGCAAGAACAAAGGATTTAAAAACAAAAGTATCTTGAGGATATAGTTTTCCACCTGGTGACTTTCCTCTGGTCACAAAACTGAAGGAGTCTTGGAAAGGAGGATTAAGAGAGAGAGAGATTGATAGACATTTGGAGAGGAAATTTGAAAATAGAAATTTCAAGGCTATTCTCAAAAATTCTAGGTTCTGCAATAATGTGAACTGAAATGTCTGGTATCAAATAAAAAAAATAAAATCTACATTGCGAGACACAGCAGCACTGCAAAGCATTGGCATCTACAGCCTAAACAGACCCATAGGCATCCACAAAACCCCGAATGTGTTCCAATCCTGTTTATTTCCTGAACAAAAAGCAACCCACTCGCCAAAAAAAAAATCCCAAAACCAAAATGTCCTTACATCCTCAGGAGCTTCTGCTACCCCTAAGAAGGTAAAAGAAGAAAGTGCATGTTCTGGTGTTCCTGCTGACCTGGCCAAAGAAACCACAGAAACAGCTTTGGAGGCACTTCAGGGGGATGCCTATTGGATTATGAGAAGCTGCCCAAATTACTGCAGAGAGCAGGGTAAAACTGCAAGGGGCTATTGGAGACACCCCAGCAGAGCCCAGGGAAGTCAGGCTCCTGGGCAGGCCAGGAGAAAAAGGGGCCTCAAGTCCAGTTTTGCCTATTTTGTTGTTTTGGGTTTTTTACATCTGTATCTATGCAGAGATCTCCCTGGCTGATATTTAGCTTTCTTTGTGATGATTTTATCGCTGCTACATAACACATCCCAAGGCATTAACAAAAGAGTAAAACTTCTGGGACAACCCAGCTGATCACCAGGCTCTGATAGGAAGAGGTGCCATCATCTGTCTTTTCACTGAGAGCCTTGGCTGAAAGGAGGCTGGAAATAGGAGGCGAGGAGCCAGTGCCCAGTGACATTTCAGGCACCACAGGAGGAAGATCACCTAACACATTTTGCTTTCTCATTGTTAGCTTTGTCTGATCCCAAGCTACAGGTGCTGGTAAGGGAGTTTTGCTAGGGTCACTCCCCCTCTTCACACTCAGCATTAACTCCTTCGCTGCCCTGTGCTGACAGCTCTCAGACACCCCACCCACAGCACTTTGAGACATTCTGTGGAAAATTGACAAAGAATTTAAAGAAAATCTCCTAGTGGTAAAGCATTTGGAATGGAAAAAAGACACTGAAAACAAGGGAAATTGCACTCTCAGTCAAAGAATCTCGCTCTCAGCCTGGCTCCTTTGGGTCACATATGCTCACTAAAGTTTAGAGATGTCATCTCTTAAGGAAGATCGTAGCTTAATTTATACAAACTAGAATTTCTGAAGCATTAAATTCTTTCTGCAATGAGTGGCACAGAAATAAAATCAAACATCACCTTTCCCTCTGTTCCATGCCCTCTCCCCCTCTTCCCCAGACTTTGCGATGCTTTTTCCAAAGAGTTAAACTGGGTGTTTCTCAGGGGTTTACAACAGGCGCAACTATTGCTGAAAAACAATCTGATACATTCAACTTAGCAAGGCCCTACTCTTTCTCTCTAATCTTTCAGCAGGGCCCAAGGGAGGCTAAAGCTGAGATCGGTCTATTCTCCCCTTGAACTTTGATTCGCTATTAAATTCCGCCTAATGACGATGACTTTGCCATCTCACGTTCATCAGCGGGCTCTGCGCAGAACAATGCGGGCCCGGCAGCGTATAGAGGGACATTGTTCCTGCCTCCTGGTTGCTCTGCCTGAGCAGCATCACGTGGAAAGCCTCACAGAGAAGGGACATGTAAAACCAGCGAGGAGTATTACTCTCCAGGGTGCGACGGTAACTCAAGTCATACCTTGTGCATGGGCGTTTGTATTTGTGTGATCTCCTGTTGAGTTCAGAAAAACAACAACAAAGCCTACAAAAGGATAATGTATAAGGAAATACCAGAGCAGGGTGGAAGGTGACATGCAGTGCTGTGATGGAGTCTTGTTCCGTGTCCACTGCCCAACTGACTTAATGATCTGTGCTAAAATCCTTTACTTTACTTCAGTTTGTAAAGCTATGCATGGCAGAAAACTGCTCTTACAACCTTCTAAATTCCTGATTCTTTATCTTTTTATAAATAGCACAGCCTTCATCAAGTCAGCATGTTCCCCACCACTACTAAACACTACACACAAGTTCACATGCAGATTTCTATGCCATTTTACAGAAGTGCCCCAGCCAGGAGCAGCTCTCGTTACTCCAGGTAACAACTTGGTTTTCTTTCCTGTCCGGAGAGCTATTGATTTCTGACATTTCCCAAGCAGACAAATGAGTGTGTATCTGGTGTGATATGCACAGGGGCTGTGCTGTGGGATGCTGTACACATGAGGTCAGCACACACAGCAGCACCATTCCTGGGGTTGGGGCACATACAGAAGGTCAGGAGGTGGCCAAAAAGTTCTTCCCCACCTGCATAATTTCAGCAGGTACCAGCTCTACCTTACTGTAGTAAGCCCAGCAGTTCTCAGTAAATGTCCTTTTGTTTTCTACATCCCTACACAAGGCAAGAAAACAACAAAAGCCTTGCATTTGCTAAATTTGCTTTCCTTGTCGCACACTAACTCTTCCACTGCTCTGCTCCAATAAATGACATTACAAAAACATTGTAAACTCTCTAGGGAAAACCCCATGGCTGGAAAGATGTAGTCCAGGCATGAAGAATTTTTATGTTAGAAGTGACTAGAAAACAAGGATTCTGTTTCTTTCTGTCATTCCCTTAGCTGTCTCTTAAAACAACCCTACAGCTTTACAAATTCAATTTCGTTATTTCAAACAATTTTCTAAACTACAACAATTTTTCTGTAAACTAGTTTAGTTTTTTTTCATTCACTGAAATATATACAGCTACTCAAACTAGGTGTTCTATTGAGTTCTTGCCCAAATATGGTAGGTCAACATTTTTCCCAATCCAGCTCAAAGAGAACCCACTGGAAACAGCAGTCATGTACCCTTTATTTATCTTTCTGCTGTTTTGCACTAGAAAACACATTTTTAACCACTTCCTGAATGTCTTCATTCAATCCAATGGAGCAGTTCACTACCCACTGACAGCAGAAAAGTATGAAAAATGAAAAAACACAACCCTAGCCACATATCAAAAAGTGTTAGAAGTTTCTCTGCAGGCACACACATCAGCCTGACTCAGGAAGACAAGCTCTAAAGTCATACTAGCATCAACATTGCTTAAGGTTAAACCAATCTATTCCCCTGTGCAAAACTTAATCTGATTTTTCTCACATAGGCTACTATGAGGTTTTCACCCGAGTCACCAGAATAAACAGTTGTGGACATCAAATCTGGTATACTTGACACAAATTTACTGAAAATCAGATATTAACAGGTTTGTGGAAGTTTGGTATACAGTAATTAATACCCAGAATAAATGATCAGAAATAACTGATGAAAATAGAATAGTAATATGGATAAACTAGAACAGCCAAGTTTGAAGCTACCTCCTCATTTTGGAAAGGACTTAACCTAGGCTCACATTGCACGAGGGCACTGATATTTGTGCCCACTAAAACACAAAATACTGTAATGATATTACCCTCACAAGGGAAAAGAAACTGAACTTCAGAAGCTGGCAGTTTCTTATTATTGACTAAAAGGTCTTTTAGTCCTTTTTCTGATTATACCAACAAAAGAACAAAGAAAGATCTGAGTACTGGCAAAGAATGTTTTAACCCATGTTCCTGTCAAAGGGAAACAAATTACTCTGCCCTTATCTCTGAAAGGAGATCCAGTCCCAGAAAAACTTGGCCTCACACAAGGATGTACCAAAAAGGAGAGTTTCAGAGTAAAAAGGAAATCTTTTTGGCTTTGTGATTATTTCTATTACCTGCTACATTCTTTTCCATATCAGGCACACACGTTAGAATTCATTGACCTAAGTGGTCACAATTTCCTTGCCTTTTTAAGACAGTGAAAAATACGCCTCAGCTCACTTTGTGTGCTCCTCTCAGCCATTTTGCAAGATAAGCCACATCCCTCCTGTGGGATTACCACTCAGGTTTGTCCCTTGATTTATCAACCAAACCCCAGAAGAGAGAGCATGTGGGCTACAGACTGCACCGAGAGCAGTGCTCCACTACAACCTGCTTTGGGGAGGGATGTGAGAGCCTTGTGAAACACCTGTGCCTCTGTGCTTGCCATTTCACTCCTCCGCGTGGCTTTTTCTGCCTGGTTTCCCATCTCCTGCTTCACAAGCCTGTCCTGTGCTCTGCAGGGTGACTGCAGTACGCTAAGCAGCCTACCAGACCTGTGGCCTTCCCATTAATAGCAATTAAATTGGATACCAGGCAGCTCTAGTGGAGCCTTGGCTCTGCCAGCTTCTCACAGATGAGCCCCTGCTGGCACTGTGGGGAGTTTCTTCCCCTCCTTGTCTGGGACAAGCAAATGCCACCCTCATTCTCAAAACACCCGAGTTCAACCCCACACACTTGACTCCCAACAACTTTATAGGCAGCCTGTGATTCACATCAAGAATTGAATTCCAGTACATCTTGTATGGAAGCAGTGCCCCATCCTGACTTTCATGCAGCTCAAACCACCTTGAGCCGTGGTAACACCAAGACTTGTCATTGTGACAGGGACAGAAATTGGCATTTCTTTACTACATACAATTATTTAGGCAAGAGCCACTTATAATAAATAGATAAATCTTTCCTCAACTCCTAAAGCTGACCCACACTGTCAATTGCATTCGCACAATTATTCTGAAGCCAGGACAGGTAACAGACACAGGAAATCCTCTTGCTGGTCCATAGGAACCAACTATAAGCTGCTTTTAAAAATCATCTGTGAACAAGATATAACTGCTTTAATCAAAAGTACTTTTAGTCTTTTATTTTATTTTCTTTCCTTGCTGGTAGAAGTATTCACAATCAATAATTATTTCATAAAGCAAATGTTATTTCACATAGGAGGTAAATTTCAAATCTCCAGCTGGCCTATTAATCATAAAAATCTCAAAATCCTAAACTTTGGGTCAATTGTTCACTGTGCAAGAGAAGCAGAAAGATTGCTGTAATATCATGTTTTCTTCCATCTTTCACTCATCTTTCAAAACTCGGATGTGAATGGATTTTTCCCCTCTCAAAGCCTCTCCCCTTTAAATGCTTGTTGTCTCTACCACTGATCAAGTTTCTGAGAAATGACTTTATGTAAGAGATTGAGCAAGATAAAGTTGCCACATTTCGTTTTATCTTTTTGGTTGAATTATTAGGACTTAAGTTGTGGTGACAAGACTGCTACCTTCTAATAGGCCTTGTTGCCATGGGAGTGGGCTTTTTGAAAAGAACAAGACCCACGGCCACCAGGACCTTTTTTACTATTATTTCCATCCTTGGCCAATACAGAAATCCTTAGTCACAGACAGGAAAATGTGGTGTAGTATACCCAGTAACACTTGCTGACAGTGAAAAACAAAAGGAGTGGAAACCAATACTGCAGAAAGCTGAATTGCATCACAGCCTACCAGCAAAAGCATTTCTCTTCTGTAAAAGAAATGCTTTGTACATCCAAACAATTCCCTCGCTCTGGGACTCTTCAGAGATAAAAAGGAAAGAAGGCTGTCATCGCACAAAATAGGCATTCCAGACCTGGCAGGAATTTATTTTCCTCTGGGAGAAGAAAACACCATGGAGCAAAACCAGGCAAACAAGCAAAAAGAATCTGCCAGTGGTCCAGCAGCTCTGGTGCCTGGCCACCACCTACACCTGGGATTAGCCACATGGAGAGGATGAACAGGGGAGGATTGCTGCTGGTGTGCAGAGGGAGACCTGCTTCTGCCACCCCCATCCAGAGAAGTGCCATCACTCAGACACAGAACAATTAAAGCCCAGCTGGTGAACTCAGTCCAGAATCACCCATGAGAATACAAGGATCAAGAACAGGTTGGAAAAATCTGGCGGCTTTCTATAGGCAAAGATTTCACAAGCTCAGTGTCTGCACACAGTTAAACCTTGAATTAAAGAGGTCTGCCAGGTAAAGCACTGACTAAAACCAGATATTTGTGGTTTAGCTCTTTCTACATGGCTGAAAATCCTGAGATTTGTCTGTAGCTCAGCAAATCACCCTGCAGACTTCTGGTGAAAGAGGGTAAACTGTGCGCTGGCTGGTGAAACCTGTGTGACAGACATTCACTACTGTTTTCTATTCACAGCTATTAAAAAAAAGTTTTATCAACACCTAAGAATTATTTTTGAGGAAAATACTAACTTAGCTGCAGTCTAAGACAAAGAAAAAAATACCAGAAAGATAGAAAGAGATATCTCCATGGATCTGTGTAGAAGTGGTATGTAGCAAGTCACCTCTGCCTCTTGTGTCTTCAAGCATGATTGTCTTGCTAGAAATTCAAGCCCCACAATTGTGGGAAATGCTACTCCCATTCTGCAGTGCACCTCCTGCATTTTCTACCAAGTCCTCATAAACTGAATTGTATACAATGGTGTTATCACAATTTGCAGTAGAAGAGATTGTTTTGAATTTCACCAAAGGGTGGCTCCTGAAGAAGAGTTTCATTGGATGAAATTACTGCTAGCTGGCAGTGTGTTATAAGAACTCCAAGAAGGTGCAGATCTGTAGGTAAATGAAGCTGTTCCCTTGCTACATCTCTGGATCTGTTCTAGTTTAGTATTTTAGTTCAGTACTCAGTAGTACTGAGCAGCCTTTATTTCCTATGAGAAAACTAACAGCTCTGCTGACACAAGAGAATGCTTTTACTTGGAGAGGTGAGCAGTGATGGTACAGGTCAGGCTGGATCACTCAAGACATCTCAGCAGCTCTGGAGAATGGGCCAGAGCAAGTCTCCTGGAGCAGTCAGGAGGTGGCTATTGATGGCCCAGGGGAGGGATCCAGGGGTCTCTAGTCAAGGGGATTTCCTTTCTCTCCCCCTTTCCCACTACTAATCTGCACTGTTCCTGCAACACCCACCTCCTAATCTCATGTGCAGAACACCCAACTTCACTCCATGTCTTTTATTCAGAGGTGCCTGCATTTTCACTTATACCACTACAAAATGCTCTCTTCATTCTCAGGCTTCATTGCATCCCCCAGCCACTTGCACGCATCTGCCAAGTTTTTGGGAAAAGGGCTCCTGAAGGGGTTGGGGCTCAGAGCAAAATAACAGATACATTGTCAAACAAAGGATAGGGACCAAAGAACTTTGTACTGCTGCAGCCATAGGAAAATGGACACAGCAGCTGTGGGTGTTTGGGATAAAATGTGAACTACTGGTGTTACTCTCAGATGTTATATACCTGACTAATTCTTGCTATGTCTGTAAATAGGTAGTTCATAATGAAACAATAGGCTGTCTCTGAATGCCTGTTTACTGTTTAATGTGTTTACATTTGAACTCTATGATCTCAAGGATTCCAGACTAAATAATCCTATGATTCTTTTCTATGATTCTGGAAATGCAATATTTAATCAAAAAGTGCAAACAAAAATAATAAGGTGAAATAGTTCTGATAGCTGTTAGGACCTATTTTCAGAATACATTAAATATACAAGGAAAATAAAGTTTGTGGGTAATGTCAAAGAAAAACAAATAAATAAGGCCTATAAAACATAGATAAGTTACTCAATATATATTGAAGAAGGACACACATTTTAAATATGAAAAGATTGTATAGGAAATTGAGGACTGATGGACCAGTAAGATATTTGTTTGCTAAAATATATCACAGTTCTATACTTCTACTACAAAGGGGGAAAAAAATCAATTTCCTGGAACATCTATACATATAATGTTATTTCTTGTACACAATGTTGCTCTTCCCACTACGTCATATTAGAAATACTAATATCAACAAAATGCCAGCACTTCTTTTGAGAGGCACTGGGAGGTGCCTCTAATCCTAAAATGCATAGACATCACTTCAATTTAATTTATGTAGGAGAAATGTCAAGTGTCCATGAGAGTGGGCCTCCTGGGAAGCATTCAGAAATGTAGATGCAAGGCCCATGCCTGTTCCTATTTAACCACATACACCCTTAGAAGAAGAGACTTGGAACTGAGTTAGGGGTATGCTTTTGATCATCAGCATTTTCCAGGCATGTATTTCAGACCTGGCTCCATTTTCAGTCTCAATTTACACTGAGTGTCTGTCCCCTAAGGTAGTTTCGTCGGGGTCTGATACAGGGCTCTGTAAAGAACATTGTAAAGCAGACTTCTCTACAAGTATCACTGTAATAAGTCCCAACAACGTTTCCAGCTATACCCAGGTGTCTCAATATTTATATCAGACTCTTCCTCACGGACCCCAAGCACCTCCTGTGCGAGTTAACAGCTAAAGAGATGCACATTTCCATCTTGCCTCCTGCCTCCCCACCCCTACAAGCACGTGCTTTTACACCGACTTTCTTCTTTTCTCTCAGGGGATGGTGTACTGGGGGGAAGCACAAATAAAAAGCCATGGTCTTTAAATTTGATTTGAAGGTGGCAAGTTTTGTGGTGGTTTTGATCTCCTCCAGGCATTCCATAATCGTGGGCCAAGTTGCCTAGAGATCTTTGTCTCCCACACTTCCAAGTCTCTCTGTTGTGGCTGACAGATCCATTGTTTTGGAAGCATGTAGCTGTCATGGGAGGTCATGATCTCCCAGGCGTGAGGCAGTCCCTTCCCTACTTTGGGTTGGGCTTTGAAGATAAAAATGGTAAATTTGAACTTGGGTGTGAGTGTGTTTGACAGAAAGCCTTCCCTTGCGCTCCTTCTAAGCTTGTGCCAGCAGACAGTGGGCACTGCAACAGCAAACTTCAGATTACAGTGATTTCTATTAAATATTAGAGTCTAATAGCTGAAGCCAGCTGAGTCAGGGCCCACAGTGTCTGGGATAATGCAGACACATAGTGGCAGTCACTTAGCCAGAGCACTTAAATTTGACCTTGTATTCCTTCCATGATGTCCCCTCGCTTGTCACCAAAAAATGTCTGCAGTGACACCAATGTAATGCTAATGTAGTATGGCCTTAGAAATTTTATCTAGAAAGTTCCTCAAAGTGAATCCCATGTAAACACATAAGAAACATACATCTGAGGTTCATGTCTGCTCGTATATGACAAAATTAAAGAGAACCCACACCAAAAACGTTTATATTACACCCCTGATGTGGATTCTGTGTCTTCCTACAGTGTGCCTGTAACACACACCATTGCTGGGCATATCACCCCCCTCTGCAGAGGGGAGAGAACACAAATATAAATACAGGCAACATTTGCTACCACTGTGCTGACAGGCACATGCTCAGATGGTCCTGACTGAGCCCTCCTTGCAGTTTTCTCAGGAACCAACCCCGCCGCATGGTGTGTGACTTCAATTATCAGGGGTTTTTTCCTTCCTGCACTGATGCTCTGTCATCTAACGGGTACCAGCAGAGTGGATTAGAGCTGCCTGTCAGCTTTCTCTGCCTGTGTGAGCTCACAGAATAGCCTGGGCTCGGCGAGCTGGCCCTGCTCCTCTTGGCAGAGAGCTGAGCTCGTTTCTGGCAGCGCATCGCCCTGGCACACGACAGATGTGGGGCTGCTCTCACCCCGGTGCTGCTGGGCAGCCTAACAACAGAACTGGCCCTGCGCTTGTCCAGCTTCTTCTGCTCTTACAGTGGAAGGGGAATAAAGAATATTTGTGGGGATCTATCAGCACCTATATGAAGGACTCTACAACAAAACTGCACTGGAGTAGAACAATGTAAAAAAAACCAAACCAAGCCCAAACAACTGAACAAAACAAACCAAATTCCACAGCATTTAAGGAAAACAACTTCAAAAGCAACAGAGTTATGCTGCTCAAAACCTGGTTAACAATGCCTGCACCCAACATCACACACCTGCCTGCTGCTCCCCAGCCTGTCCCAGCAGCTCAGGCTTCAGCTGAATGCTGCTCATAAACACAGAACCAGGACTTGGGAAAGGCAAGCAAATGGAACCATTTGTGCTCCAGCATGCTCTGAGGCTCCTGAAGGAAGCTGCAAGACAATCCCTCTGCTGTCCACTGTCACACCTGAGAGTTGCTGGATCTCTGCTTTCAAAACAGACTCCCCCAGCATGTACCCCCTTGGATTAAGGGCCAGAGCTGGACACATTGATCAACAAACGCTGCCTAAAATGTAGATACAGCTGGAAAGGAAGCCTGTTGCTGTCCTGCCAGCGCAACAGGCAAATCCTGTGGGCCATACTGGGGGTTGTGCAGGAGGCTGGCAGTCTGCTGGAATGTGACATCACTGCCCAGTGCCTCAATGGGCACAGTGCACCTGTGGCAGCTCTGCACCAAACAGGTTTGGGAACGAGCTGGGCACTAGAGTCTCTCTGCGTCCTTGAGTGTGCCCTGAACAGCAGCATACAAGGATCACATTCCCCCTCAGACAGGGGGGGATGTGGCCTCATGAAACCAGGCAGAGGAGAACATGAAATTATAGTGGATCAATGCAGTCATCTCAAAGGCAAATTTGGGTAAGTCAGGTGTAAAGGAACCTTATTGGCATTGTCTGCCCCTTGTTCACCCATAAAAAGCTTAAATTAGATAAGATTCCAACCACTACTTATTTATATGGTTTCTAAAATCCAAGCAAAAAACCTTGCTGTTTAGAGATGGAAGAACTGTACATGGTAGATGCTGTTTGGTGGCTCAAGGTACTAGAGGAAGCCTTACTGAATCAAGCAGAGCCTCCTGGGAGATGCATTTGCTAAGAATTCCAATATGAACCCTCATTCCTAACACGGAAGTAGATTTTGTGCTGCTTCTCCTTACTCAAGCGCACTTCTGCAGACAGAGAGTTGCTCTCACAAGAGCCCAGAGCAGCCTCTGCCCTCACTGGGCAGCATTTGCAGGTCAGCAAGCTCGGGATGGGGCAGCTCCACCACTGGGGAAATCTCCAATGGGAACCCAAAGTACTGCAGCACCCCAGCCACTACGGTGGAGAAGGATGCTCTGTTTGGAGGCAGACGTTGTGGGTTTAGATTTTAATTTCACAGAACGCCATAAAAAATACTATGGGACGTATAATGAAGACATGAGACCTTAAAAAATCTAAATCGTTGGCATTTCTTGTCAAGAGGAGTGGAATAACAGTTGTGCCCAGCTTTTCCTGCATCACTATCAGGCACAAATGGTACAACTTGTCTGCTTTTTTCCTTCTTACACAGAACAGAAATGCTAGTACTTGCAAGTACATGAGAAATAAAGAGCTGCTGGTAAAAGATTAATGTCTTACAATGCTGAATTACTCAGTGCAAAAATTGTCATTCCTGCTAGTAATATAATAATTTTTTAATTTTAACTAAATAGTATTTTTTTTTGGTTAAAAAAATATTGGTACTGAGTTAAGGTTTTAAAAATTAAAATTCATCCATTATTTAAGTAATTAATTACTTGGTTGAGTAATACTGCCTGGAAGCTGCTTCATTGCATTATCATTGTTACTCTTTTATAATCCTGCCTTCTCCTGCTGTTTTATGGCATAGGGAAATGAAGCCTTTGGTTAGCCCGGGGCCTGGAGTTTTCCAGGTATGGGAGATGATGAGAACTGCCATCCATGATGGAAAAGGAGCCTTATCACTGGGGAGGAGGATGGATCTGAGGGGTTGAAGAGCATGGGTAGCCGTGGTGGAGAAGCCGGGGGAAGAACCCCGACGCAGAGGAGAGGACGCCTTTTGTGAGATCCTGGTGCGTGAACAAAGGGATGGGGCAGAGGGACAGCTCCCAGCCACAGCTCCCACTGACCCACCGGCTCCAGCAGGGCCTGAATTTGTTGACCTTCAGTGCCTAATTCAAATGTTAACTAAACACTTAGGCTGTGTGTTTGAGGAAGGTATTTGGGGAGCTGCTTTGAATTTTTATTTTGGCGTTTTATTTGGTTGGCCATCTTTGGGTTTATAGCACAGGCATGACTGAAGATCACTGCTGACAGGTTTCAGTGTAGGAAGAGAAAGTAAAAAAAATTTCTACTTTGGAGCAGAGACTGGGGAAAAGGAGCCTTGCATGCTATGGAAAAGGAGAAAGCAGAAAAAATAGCTTAAATCTCAACCATGACAGCAATAAAAAACGTAGTTTTTAAAGTACATTAAATGTAAAAATAATTTTTGTAGGTCAAGTCAAGAAAGGATGATTATTTGAGAATCAGTCTGGGACAAGAGTAAGTAAGCTCACCCAACAACGTACAGCAGAGAAATTCAAAAAAGAAATGAAAGGGAAAAAAACCCAGAAGAGACAAACTGGGAAAGGTCTTCCAGTAGGACCAATACTCCAAACATCTGTCTTCTCAGTTGTTTTCTTTTATGTATCTTCCAGATTTTTAAACTAATTCTTTTATAGCCAAGAGGGCTTAGGGAGTTTTCATACCTAAAACTCAAGACAGACAAAATGCTTTCTCCCCTTTAAATGGAGGGGAAAGTAATGCACAGGTGCAATCATTTGTTCAAGGTCCCCCAAGGAAGTCACTGACAAAGCCAATTAATGTCTTGCCCACTCAGCCACAGTGCTCTGCAGTGAAAGCTCTTCCATGTGATGTGGGCTAAATTCATTGCAGGAGCCATGCCCTCAGATACTTTGAGTTTGTTCCTCAAAAAGATGGATAAAGCACAGACAACTTATTTTTATAAGTGTTCTGAAACTTCATCCTAGCTCAGAGCTTCATCTTGCACCAGTGCTCCACCATCATATGTTACATTTATGTAGATGTATGTATCACGCCATAAAATATCCTGGTGATGCAATATTTCCATTGTTAAGCTGTCAGCAAAACCTTGACCTTTGCTCCTTCCAAAACAAACTTTCCTGTCAATCACTATCTTGTTATACATGGATATGACACTAGACCTGCGAATAACAATCTCGCTGATGGACAGCTCATCTGCCACAATTCTCTCTTTAAATTGCCCAGAGTTTAAACCCTTGAACAGCCAACCAACCACACTTGCCTCTAACCTGAGAGCTACACTTGAAAAAAAAAAATTAATAGCCACACAGACTCTAGTTTTCCCAAAGCAAACAAGCAAGTTGGAGAGTTGTAAGCATCTGAGGCTACACCTGAAAAGTAGGGGAAATAGAAAATGTGCAAGAAAGCAGAAGGTGATTTGGTATAGCTCCCCCCCCCGCCCTCCAAGGGGGCTGATATTTAAACTGGGAGATTTTCAGCACATGACTTTTAGCAGCTACCAGTTTGGAGGGTGTGGGGAGGGTGGGGGGAAGCGAAATTAACAGTAAAACATGGATTTTAAAATAGCTGATTTCTAAACCAATTGAGTCAGTGACAAAAGTCAGAGTTGTCTGGGAGCCACTGCAACTCCCACCAGCTTGGTGCAGTGACTCTGTAGGAGACCTCACACCTTCTTTGTCACAGAAGTGGTAGTAAAGAGGTAACACCATTGTTTCACATTGCATTTTTGCCACCCAACAGCAGAGTGTGTGGTTAGAGGCAAACGCTTTGACTTCAGGTCACAAGGTAATTTAGGATGAAAGGGAGAGCAAAAGCTCCTACAAATCCTCCTCCTAATCAAACCTCCTACACAGATCAGGGAAGGAGATCAGACCAGGTTATTTATCCAATCAGATGTTGGAAACCTACTCATTTTGGTTGAAAATTATCTCGAGTACTTTTGTGGAGTACAATTGCCAAAGAACTCTGCCACTGCTACCTTTTATCAAATAGAAGGACAAGAAATTACTGTGATAGAGGAGGAAAAAAAAGATTTGTTCATCAGGATAAATTAGAGAGGATATGCCTGTTTGAGCCAATCAACCTAGCTTCCAAACAAAATATATTTTTGTGCCATTTTGTGTATTATGCTGCCAAGAGGGCATCAAACAAGCTTATCTGTTTCTGTCTATACCACTCATGTGCTCATTCCAACTAGAAAAGCTTGAGATGACTAGTCAGCAATCATTCAGGCTTATCATCTTCCTTTAGAAGCTCAAGAAAAGCAAAGTCTTGCAGAAGTGCAGAATGACAGGGGTCTGTGCAGCAGAACCTGTTCACACCACAGTCCCCCAAAACTCACTCATCTCCTGGCAGCTCCTGCCCAGCCAAAAGATCCTGCCCTCTCCCACGCACCAGACACAGGCAAATGGAGCAGAAGAGAGAAGGCTATTGCTGCCATGTAGTGCACTGAAAGGGCTTTGGAGAAGAGCAGTAAACATTGGAGATAGGCAGAACGCTGTGCTGCTGGCACCTGTGGGGGGTTTTCAGCACCACTCAGTTTAACTCATGCCCTGGCCAACAGGATTCCAAGGAGAAAAACTCTCAAAATACACACTATTGAGGAAAAGACCCAACGTGTCACATGCTGAATGATGCGGTAGCACTTACTAAAGAACCCTATCAGACACTCACATCATTTACATGTGCCAAGACCATTTAACCTCACAGCTTCCTTTGAAGTGCTAAGGATTTCCTTCAGGTGCCCGGGGATTAGAAAGGGGATTATCTCCCAAGGGGCCACAGTGTAGCTTTCCCTTCTGTTCTTGCATTGTCTCCCTCACACATACTCCCTTAGCTCTAACTGCAGCCCATGCACCAAAGCCAGGGAAAGGGAAAGCTTTGGACAGCAGAACATGGCTTGCTGATTTGCTTTCCTCCCACTTCCACCAGCTTTGTAAAGGTAACTGGTTATTTCTGTGTTAATGTGAATTCTCAAGGTGCAGGGCAGAGACAACACTCCTCAGCTTTATATAGAAAGAATTAATGTCCTTGGGCTCTCTGAAGAATGAAGGATTTGGGTTTAGGGGAAGGCTGAAGTTAAACCATCCACCTCCCTGCACTGCAGAACTTGGTCAGCACGGGGACATCACTGCCCTTGGTCAAAATCTGGAGTACAATCACTGGGTATCCTCTCAAGTTTTGACTCAATACACACTTTGAGATGACTTTTTGAAGCTGCTAGGAAACTGAATTTGGGGACAATAATTGTTATGTTAGTTTAGTTCTTGCTGTATAAAGTACTAGAAGTTGAAAGGTACTGGCTGCTCTTTGACACTACCAGACCCATTCCTGCTTCTGTGCAAGGCAACAAAAACCATGTTCCATCAGCTACAACAGGAACAGAATCAGATACAGCCAGGTGGCTTGCAGGACAGGTTGTCACATACCTCCCCCAAGAGCTTAGCCACAGGGCTCCTCCAGTCACACCTCTTCCCTTTCTACAAACCTCTTGGCAAAAAAAAAAGTCTCATATCTCAGACAACAGAGACTCTACATTATTCATCAGGACCACACCAGAGGTCTGTATGGTTTATAGATCCTCTAATTTAGAACAGGGAGGGGACTGAAGATGGAATTGAGAAAGAAGGGAGAAATATGCTAATCTACATTCAGTAACCATAATACTGTAGACACGCTACTGTAAGGAGCAGTATTTTGATGTCACATCAGAGAAAATGCACTCTTACTAAACAAAAAGTTCTGAATTAATGGAAGATGAGAACTAAGAACTATACCCTGCAAGGAATCCAAAGGAAAAAAAAATAAGCTGAACCCACTGAATGTCATACCTGAAATATTAGAGTCAAAGTTGTGTTGTTTTTCTGGGTGTCGCTTTCAGATTTGGGAAATTACAGGCCCCGTGATAAATATTTCAGGCAGTTGATTACAATGAAAAGTAATTAACCCAGCTATAACAACAGGTGTTGTATGGGGAAATGCTGGCTTTTATCATGAAGTTGTGGGTGCATGTGCTAAATGCATTCGTCATTTTCTCCTTTCTTTTATTCAGAGAATGCCCTGGGGAAAGCATTCTAGTGCCAGCATTTATAGGATATAATGAAAACCCATTAAATATGTATATGACTGCTAACAACAGTGTAGAGAAGGAGTAACTTAACTGTGGTTATGTAAAGCTGCCTGCTCAGCTGGCTTTGGTGGTGGTAGGAGCTGTAGCAATCCCATTTGCACTCCTTCACCCTGTACTTAGCTGCTGGTTTTGAGCTGAGGGGAGAACTTAATTTTGGTGTCATTTCATTTTCCAGTTAGCAAATGCACACAACAGGATTCAAAGCTTGGCTTGCTTTAACAGAAAGAGTCCAAAATACTCCTAAGTATGAGCATGGCTCTCTGTAAATAATTAGGGAAGAAAGTTTAAAGTGGAGCAAGGAGCTGTTCAGAGAGCTAACACACAGCACACATGTGGGTTTAAATGGTGTTGCACTTGCTCAGAGCTTGCTCCTGACAGCCAGACTCAGGCACAGACTCAAGAAATGGGGAAGATGATGTAGCCAAAATTGGATTCAGATTTTTTCACTCTCTTTTACACAGAAAATACCAATGGACATGTTGCAACCTCCCCCCTCATCACCCCCCCCCCCGCCAATAATGCAAAATAGATGCAGAATCTGGACTCTTCTGCTCCTCTCTGCATTTGGAAGGAGATGAAGGAGCTGTGAGTCTGCTTTTACTGCTTTCCTCTAACCTGATATAACCTTCCCCATTCTCTGAGAGTCTTGAACATGAGATGAAATGCAGGTAAAAGCCAGAGCAGACAAGACAGGTGAGATGCTTTGGTAGAAGAGCAAGGGAAAAAAACCCCACTGATTTTACTGACTCAAGCTGTCTCCTCCTGCAGTGAACAAGAACCCCATCCTCTGCTTTTTTGCAAGAGATGTCTTGGGCTGCCTGGGCCTGTGCAGGATTGGAAAAGGGTCAAGAGAAGCAGTTTAGCACAGGGCATCCCCTGTGCATACCAATCCTCGCAGCCTCTGAGGAAAGGAAATCTCCCAAGTCCTCCAGGAGGAAATGCACACATTGGTGAGCTGCAAACTCTCTGATCTCAAGCACTTGGCAGTTCCTTCCCCTTTATGGGTTATTTCTCATTTAGGAATACAGAGCAACATGAAAAAGCAAAACATTAGTATAGATTGCAATCATTCTCCTCACCAATGCTGCATGAATTCCCTAAAGAAAAGGGCAAAGGAAATAACATTTACAACAGCCCTTGTTATTTTTTCTCCAGAAGGAATAGATACAGGGGGTGTGTTTGCAAGGCGGGTTTGTTTGTCTAAAGATAAACAGAGTCATCTCCCTTAAGCCAGCTCCATTATTTATGAGGGAAGAGTTTTCAGCCCCTAAACAGCCTTAACAGCCCCTGAACATGCTCATAAAGGGTAATGCTCCTGCTGTCTGAGGCTGCGCGAGTTCAAAAGTCATCTCCCACTTGTGCAGAGATCGCCGCTGCCTCATAAACTGTGAATTTACGGGGAGCAGGTTACATCCACTGACCCCTGGAGACAAAAGCTGAACCTGACACTGATTATTTAATATCTTCCTGACAAACGAAGCTCAAAACAACAAAAATATATATATATTTAACTCTGGGCATTTTTAAATCTGGGCTTTCGGGTTTGGGTTGGACTTTACAATTATGGTTGTTTTGGGTTTTTTTTGTGGTGCCTGCTGTGTTATTTCCCATGCTCAAATACGCACAGAAGCATCTTACTAGAGAAGAAAAATTTTTTTAAAAGGCATTTTCCTTATCACAAATGTAAGGTGGTTGAAAAACGCTTCAGTCACATGAAATGAGTGTAATGCTTGTGGTGGCTTTGACAGAACAGTTTGGCAAGTGGAAGAGAAAGAGGAGGCAGTGTGAGGCAGGTAGAAAATCTATTTGGGGGTAAAAGCCCCTTTCCCTCTAGCAGCTTGGGTTTCCATGTTAAGCACCTATCTCAAGCCTGCCACCTAAACAGCCACAAGGAGCTTGCAATCCGAGTACAAACACATTTATCTGCCAGGTAAGGCTGCTTGGGAAGCCCATGCCTTGACACCTGAAGATTGGCTGATAATTTTAATAAGGTCTGTTATCTGGCAGGGCATTGTTTGCCCCTGATATTCGGTAACACCTTGTTGGTGTGTACATACACACTCACACCATGAGTGTGTTGGAAGCACAGCTGTCTTCTGGCAGCAGGAGCCTTCCCCTTGCAGGGGTTTCGGCCCTGTGCTCACACTCCTGCCCTGCCATCAGTGTGCCTGGAGCTTCTCCTGCTCTCCCAGCTCAGAGAGGCTCCCCGGGAGGCTGCTGTCCCACCAAGCAGTGAGAAACAACTGCAGGAGAGCAGCTCTCTGGATTAACCAAACCCAAACATGGGAAGGGAAGGATGGATGCTTCCTGGGAAGGGCCTGGCTGCCCATCGTCTCCCACAGCAGAGGCTGTTCCTTGTCAGACCAAAGAAGGTCCTGCCCACATCTCTGCCAGGGCTTTCTGCACATCACCACATGGAGCTGACAGACAGAAGGGCTGGTCAAGAGACTTGCTATACCCCTCTCAAAAATGTATATATTTATATATTTGCTATATAACAAAAACAAAGCGTGTTTGCTACATAACAAAGCATATGTATATATGTGTTTGCTATATATACACTTTCTATACCTCTCTCAAAAACACAAACAGAAATGAAACCCAAAATTAAGCAAACTTAATTTCACTAAGAAAGCGAAGTATCTGCAATGACAGTTAAATAAACTGCATGTCTGAAGCTAATAAAAACCAACCCATTTCATGTCTTTGGGGAAATCTTTCTCCTTGTTTATAAATTAAAAAATTACAAAGATTTTACCAAGTGTCTGTTTTAGTATTCTGTATCCCATAATTTTGTTCCTAGTCTGTAAACAATGTATCCTCTGTTAAATCTGGGCCTAACATTCATAGGCACGGAACATGGCCAAATTCTTCACAGGCTGAGATGCCATTTCTCTCCCTCCTGGAAAATCTTGCTTCTGAAAAGCTCAGTGGCAACAGCTGGAGCTGAAGTAGTGATAGATACCTCTATGTGCCTGCTACAGGAGCATAAACATCTGGGACTGAACACCCCAGATTGATCCAGACTTTAGGAATACCTCATTATTTCTCTTCCTGCCTCCACCTCTCAAAAAAACCCTAATTCCACAAAGACCCCACTGCCTTATCCCAAAGAGTAGTCTAGGAGCTAAAGTGGTATCTGGGAAGCACTTGAGATAATAAAAATAAAATAAAATAAAAAAATAAAAAGCAGTGTAGGAAAAAACACCCCACAAACAAAATAATAGCTTTGTGTACAGAGTAAAATATAAACTGCATGCATTAAGGGGCCAACTGATCCATGCATTCAGTAGGTTAGTACAACAGCACTTACCCAGAAATTGAACTAAATAACCAGCAATGGCAACTTGTGCTGAAGAACTGCACTCTATGATTATGTAATTAAAAAAATTAAAAAGACTTCAAGCATTTAAAAACAAAATATTAGGAAGTGTGTTTTTGTGACAAAAGTTAATCTGACACCCTGTAACTTCTGAAATCTTTGTCTTTCCACCTTTTACATTGTTTATAAAATACTTATGGTTAATTTTTTGTACATAACTAGTGCAGAATGCCCTTCAGAGGGGTGCACCAGCTCAACTCCCACACACATGGGAGTTTTATTGTTTCTGGAAACCAACTGCTAGAAGACTGCAAAACTGCAGAGTTTTTTTCTGAGTTATTATAGACAGCAGTTTATATCTAAAGAGAGCCTTCTGGAGTTGCTTTTAACAAAAATCAAAATTAAAAAAAAAAAATCACTTCCGTTGGGATAGGTTTTGCTTTTTATTATTTTTAAAAAACCCCAAGCCAATAAATGGACAAACAATTCTTCTGTGCCACTGACTCAAACCCCACTTCAGCAAGGCAGCAGGCACAGAATTTGTGGCACAAGCTGTTGAGAGATGCTGAAAGCACAGCCCTGGCAAAATAAAGGTTTGAGGGAATCTATCTGTAGTATTATTTACAGACAGGACAGCTGTGCTGGTGACTGAAGTAAAACACCCTGACTAAATATAATCTGAAGCCAGAGATAAGTAAGTGTTTCAAAGCTGCGTCCCTACAAGAGGCACATGTTCAGCTTTTCATGCATCACAATGGATGTCCCACATGAACTTTTTTCTTCTTCAGGTTTCCTTCAGCCCCCGACTGTCCCTGTCACCCTGTGCCAGATGGGAAGTGAGAGCTAAGCCGATCCACCTCTTTGTGGTGGAAACCCCCCGAGCTTCAGCTACAGGTTACTGAAGCCTTCATGAAAAATTCAGAGCTGGTATAACAAGCTTGCTGAAAGTAAAATGCGTGTCACATTATCCACCCTCCCTTTCTGCTAGCCCTGAGCTACCACCGCTGAGAGGTGGAAAACGTGCCTGTAACAAACTTGTACAGGGATACAGATGCAAAAATGAATGTTAAACTCCGTCCTCTTTCCACCTTTAATTTTAGCAGTAAAATTAATACAGTGTGAAAATTAAGGAGCAATAAAAGAACACAGAAGATTGATTTATAGACACACATAGAAGAAGTGGACATTGAAAACTGCTAAGTTGCTAAAAAGATTGTGCTGTGGAAGTAATTTGTGCCTTTCCCTGTAGTTAAATCCCCATTGTCTCACATTAGATATCATTTATGAGTGGTTGCATGCTACTTAATTTGTAAAACCATTTCAGAGGTAAATTTCATGCCTATTAAAGGCGTTATTTGCTTTAAGAGATCAAGCAAAACAGTGGAAAGCAGAATGGCCGGGTAGAAATCAGCTTTTTCTTTGGGCCCAACCCTTCTCTGTACTCTTTTGCCCCCCGAGGTGTGAGGGGACACAAACTCCCAGCAGTTACTGAGGGTCGGTGTGCAAGCTTGTCCCTGCTTTCCAACGCCCCAAATCCTGGAGATGGGCCCTGGAAGCAATAAAAACAGCATGTGGCTCAGTTCAGGAAGAGACTGTGGGCTCAGGGAGGTGGGGAGCAGCCTTCCCCCTTTCAGCCAACCTCCTGCCATATCACACCCCAAAACCTTTGCTTCTTGCCTCCATATCTGAAAACTTGTGTGGAAAATAAATTAATAATAAAAAATAGTGATGTGGATCAACCAGAGAGAGGCTGTGCAGGGATATAACCAGTTTTAACCAGAAAAGGAAGGTCAAAGAAGGCTTAACCCCCTGATACACAATGCTGGAAAACTGGTAACAATGGATGAGGGAAAGACTGAGATACTCAACAACCTTTTTTGCCTGTCTTCAATGATAACTTCTCTTCTCACACCTCTTGAGTGGATGGGGATGTGGGGAGCAAAGTCTCTCCCCAGGTATGTAAATACAAGTTCATGACCACTTGAGGAACCTGAATTGCATGCATCTGTGGGACTCTATGGGATGCAGCCCAGAGCCCTGAGGGATTTGGCTGATGCACTTGCTAAGCCACTCTTCTCGTGATATTTGGAAAGTCCTGACAGTCAGGTGAAGTCACTAGTAACTGGGAAAAGGGAAATACTGTACCCATCTTAAAACAGGATAGAAAGAAAGAGCCTGGGAGCTACCACCCTGTCTGCCTCACCTCTGTGCCTGGGGATATCATGAAGAAATCCTCCTAGGAGCATGCTGAGGCACATGGAGAGCAGGGAGGTGATTTGGGACAGCCAGCACAGCTTCACCAAGCATAACTCTCACCTGACCAACCCTGTGGCCTTTCTCAATGTAGTGACTACATCAGCAGATAGGAAAAGAGATACAGGTGTCATTTATCTGGACTTCTCCAAAGCCTTCGACAGGGTCCCCCACAACATCCTTCCATAAATTGGAGAGCGATGGGGTAAATGAGTGGATTGTTAGAAGGATAAGAAATTGGTTGAACAGTTTCATCCAGAGGGTAGTTGTCAATGGCTCAGGATCCTGATGGACATTAGGGACAAGTGGTGTCTCTTAGGGGTCCATACTGGGACCAGTTTTATTTAATATCTTGATTAACAATGTAGACAGAGGGGTCCAGTGCACCCTCAGCTAATTTCCAGGTGGCCCCCAGCTGGGTGGTGCAGTTGCCACACCTGAAGGATGGGATGCTATCCAGAGAGACCTGGTCTGGCTCAAGAAGTGGATTCCTGGGAATATCATGAGGTTAAACAAGACCAAGATGCTGCACCTGGGTCAGGGCAACCCCAAATATCAACACAGGCTGAGGGATCAACAGCTTGAGAGCAGCCCTGCCCAGAAGGACTTGGGGGTGCTGCTGGATGAGAAGCTGGACATGACCCAGCAGTGTGTGCTTGCAGCCTAGAAAGCCAAGCCCTCCTGGGAGAACAAGGTAAGTCCTCAAGGAATTTTACATGCTGGCTCCTGTTGTGAGTAAACCTCACATCTGCTGTCAGTACAGATGCTGAGCAGAGCCTTCTCTGTGGGATGGCAGGAGCGGGGGTGGAAGGGACACTTCAAACATTCTTTCTACACTAGTTCCTTGCAGAGGCTGACACAGCAGACAGAAAGGACCCAGGAAAAGGCATTTGCAGCTGCATGGTGCCTGAGGGAAGAAGAATTCAGAGGAAAGAGGACTGGGCACACAGCAATCAGTGGATTTCAGTAACTATAAAAAAACACAGGACCTGAGCATGCTGCACGCAGCGTCCCCCAACTTCACAGCAGGATAATCAGTACTGCCTACCTTGCCCTAAACCTTTTTCCTGGGAAGCAAAGGTGGGTGCCCAGCTGGGGCTGAAGCCTGAGAGCTCCCCTGCTCTCCAGGCAGGCGGCAGCACTGCCAGGCTGGACAGCCCTTGGAACTGCCTCAGCCAAGACTGGACACCAGGTGGAACAGCAGCCCTACAAGGCACCCTAAATGTGATCCCCCTAATGGTTAATTGTGCATCAGAAAGTAGATTCCTGGAAAGCACCTCCCTTGTAGTCCATACAGGCAACAAGTGCTGCTCCATGGCATTTATAGCAATTAATTTCTCCTGGAAAAACAGACCTTTGCTTTTATTAAAGAGCACTTGGATTAAGGCGTAATTGCATGCTTGCTTGGAGAGTTTAGATAAGAGGTTTTAGGCTAAGAGTAGATTGTGCAGCTATAAGCAGTGTTTCTTGCTTTTCCAATTCCTTCTTTTCAAGAAAACTCCAACATAATAATTTCTGCATGAGTACTCACTGATAGGATGCCACAAAAGCCTGTTGTGTACACAAGCTACTACAACATGTAAGTACTCTCAGACACACTGGAGAGAAAGCACATGACCACATCTCTTTCAACTTACTACTTCCTCCTTTTGCCAAACTCAGACACTAAAAAGAAGAAAAGAAAAATACTGAGCATTTTTGTCCTATACTCCTCTGAGATTTGTCACGTGTTTTTACTCAAACTCGAGGTTAAAAACAATGCTTGCAACAATTTTGCTAAGTTACATCTCTTTTACTGATATTTTGTGAAGCTCTGTCTTTTGAAGTCACATCCATCAGATCCTACTCTGTTGTCAAACAGTGCCACAATTACGGTAATGGAAGTGATTAATAATTCACTGGCATTTTCTTTTACGGTGTAGGAAGGCTTGTGACAGTTATGAATAACATTCAGCTTTGTTTGCTCAGGATTTTTTCCTTATTTTCCCCTATCTCTGTTATCTTACAACATAATTGTCTCCCTACCTGCCCTGGCTGCTTTTACACACCCTCATTGTTTACAAAATGAATAATTAATGGCTGATAACCTGCAGCCAAATCCCTCCCACCCTATTTCTCCTGCTTGGTCTATGACATTTTCTAGTTTATTCCAGCAGCTTGGTTTACAGAACTTGATATCCCTTACATGTTTGAAGAAGAGAAATAGGATCAAATAAAAGTGTAACAAGGTGAAAGTTCACGTTAACCTGAGCTACAGTACTTGTAGGTCATTTTTGTAGCATTTGTTATACAGAAAAATGAAATAGATCTAGACTTATTTTGTGAAGCAAATTAAAAATCCACAGCCCTCCTAGAGCAGCAAGAAAACCACTGCAAATGCCTTGCCCACTTTCTGATGCCTTGCCTACTTTCTGAAGCACTTCTCCCACTTCAGAGCACCAGCCTACATCACCCCTGTCCCTCAGTGTATCTTCCCAGCACCACAAATGCCACTTGAATTCTCCAGCTCTCCTGGCTCAGCAAAACACTCACGTCCTCTTATCACTTGTGTTATCATATTTTGTCAGTCAATGCACAAGCCTCAAAACGTGCTCTTTGCCCCAGATAGTGAGAGATAGCTCCCAAAGTCTGTGGAGCAGAGCCATCTCATGGGCACATGCAGCCCTCCATGCGGGATGAGCTTCCACTTCCCTGCACATCGACAAAAGCTGGGTCGGGGCATGCTCCCTTTTACTTTCCTGGGATGGCCCTGGCTTCTGAAGACTCATTTTTAATTTGATTTTCCAGCTCAGCATCTCGGCTGAGACCTGACTGTCTTCTTGCTTCCATTGCCTTAGCTCTAGCAGCATTTGGCTGGAGTCACACGCAGGCATCACGGCGCACGTGCTGGGCCGGCCCAGATGTGTCCCTCAACACCTGCACAAGGAAGCTGAAGCTGTCCAAATTGCAGGTGAACAATAAACTAAAATAAATAATAATAAAAAAAGAAGTTCACGTGATCCAGACTAGGCATGCCATGAAACTCAAATATTTGGCATCTCTTTTTCCCTCTCAAGCTGAAGTTGCATGTATTTCTTTTGCCATCACAGGCAGCCAAACTTTGTAACCAGAAGCATCAGATACCTGTGCTAGAAAAGTGCACACCAGTCTAGTTTAAACCTGCTGAAGGGGGCTTTTGTTACAGAGCAGTGCTGATGAGCTTCATATTTTTCCACAAACAATACCCATTCAGCTGGGAGTCTATGAACCAGAAGAGAAAAGCGAGTGCCACTGGTTTTGTTGGTGGGTCAAAAAGCTAAGACAACATACCTTTACAGTTCTTCCAATGATATATTTCCTGCAAACAACTACAAAGCCTGTTAAAATTGCTAACATGTATATAATAAAATGCATCATATACTGTAAACTTACTGACAAAAAGATGATAAAATGAATCAAATTAAAAAAGCAAAGCTAAGAATTAATAAAATGCACATAAATTGTAAATTTGGTAATTTAGAGTTTACACTTTAATGGGAAAGCCAAATTAATGCCTGCTAACAAATAAAAAATGAAGACTCTCTTAATTCAAATTTTGGGCCTGATCATCTGTGATGGCCTTAACAGAGGGCAGAATCAGATTTCTGGGCTTTAGCAGCATTTCTATCAACACAATCAGCTGGTGGTCAATCCTCTGCCTTTTGAGAGGTGGGAATTAGTCAAGCTGGCTGGAAGGTCATTGCTTTGAGACTTGACTTTGTTCCAGCATCCACGCATTGGAAATTCAGAGAGAGACATGATTTTCAACCTGCCACCTTCAGATTTCTGAAATGAAATCTATTTTGCAGGATGCCTGTGCAATGAGAAAAATTAGTTTCTGACAGCAGCTACCTGCAAAGTCCCAGGCTATGGGTACATCATGCTGGGTCCAGACCCTACCACTGCTTCAAACCACTATTTTTCAGGCTCCCTCAAGATAATCTAAGAACCCCAGACCACCCCTAGGGACTTTAATTCCCCCAGGGTAATGATGATCCTGGCATTAGGGGCATCCCCCAGAGCCACTCACACTGGAACATCCTAGTCTCTGCTTCTCACAGCTGAATTCTGAAGGGCAGAAGATCTTCAAGCCTCAGAACCTTTGACAGAGAGACAACCTACCTACATCTCAAGGAATGGTACTTGACCCTGAGAGGTTTTCTGCAGAACAGTTTGCAAAACACACTACAAAGCAACATTCTCCCCTCCCCCCAGTTATTTAATTAGAAAATTCTGAAAAATTTACTTGCTTAAAATTAGATATTAGACAGAGGGGCACTTGAAGAGGTTATCAGGGAAGGATGGTAGAAGATAAGAAAACTGTCAGTGGGACATGCACTATTGGCACTATGTTCAGGTTATCACCAGCCAAAATACCATTGCTGGTGTCTCATTAGGAGGGAATATCTGATAACTGATGAATGAATTCTGATAATTTCTGCTTCCAGAAACCAGCATGTAGTGGTAAGATGTTGAGCTATGAGCCAGAAGATGCTGGCTTACTCCTGACAGCATCACAGAGCTTATAAAAGCAGCTCTGCATCAGATCTTCCACATCTAAGGCAGAGATGATAATTCCAAACATAGCTCAGCAAGATATTTAGGCATTCTCCATCCAAGCACATCACAGGACTTACAGTTTTAGCATGACAGTACTATGAAATACAAGCAAAGTATGAAGCAATTTGGTGGGACTGTTGAAAGGGGAAGAGAAGGAAAAAGGGAGAAAGCTTTCTGCAGACACAGGTGAACGAAAGAGGTCAATAAAAGATGGCCAAGGTATACAGCAGATGAAGAGAGTCTGAACATTTTTGTATGGAAGGTATCAAGAGACACATGAAAACTTGGGATGAGGTGTGAGAACATAAAAGATAGTTGGAATGAGGTAACTACAAAACTGCTACATGGAATGAAGGCCAGGGAAGGAAGATTTTAGAAGGATTTTGGAGTAAGCAACACTATTCTAGTCTAGTCCAAGCACTACTTGTCTGGTCTAGTCCAGATGCTCAAGAAAAGCGTGGAGAATCAGGAGAGAGATAGGAACTGGGGAAAAAAGAAAGGAGTTATGGCATCATCATAGCTATATCTTCAACCAAAGAGTAATAAGTTTCTTAAACTATCAAAGAATGAAAGTATTTCTGTAGGAAGATCTTGTACTAAGAAAATAAATGGCTCCCTAATCTCCAATTAAGTCTAAGAGCTAAACATTTATATTCTTAGAATTAAAAAACTAAATACTTACAAAGCACCTTCTAAGAAATATAAATAATACTCTAATTCTCCAAAGAGGCTTTCATAAAAGGATGCTTAGACTCAGCAGTTAAATAATTTCCACTAACAAGACCAGAAACATACAAAGACATTTTGAAAAATTATATCCACCTGTGTCTCGCATGCAACGTATGGGGCTTTTTTTGTAGTCATGTTATTGCCAAAGTACCCAAGAAATGAAAGGAACCTATCAAGGAATTACGTAATTTTTGTCTTCTCTTTTTGTGACAAAAATTATGCACAACAGTTCAAATGGAAATTCTTCCTGTGTGTTTTATTCCAGCCATAAAATACACTTGATAGTAGCACTGAAACACAAGGAGTCACATTTATGCTGTGCTCACATGGCTTTATGCCACCTGGCCAAGAGACATTGGTAAGGCAGTCGAGCACACACTGTCGTGCATGCTCAGCTTTTATTGCCCAGTCAGAAAGCCTTGTTTGCATCATTTTGAAAGGGAACAGAACTCACTCCAAGACTACCCCAACCTGGACAAAATTAGAGCCAGAACACAAAAGAACCTGAATACCAACCTACCATGGTGGAAAAATATTTAGCTGTTTCATTGACATTTCCATATTCTACTCCCATTACAAGCAGGACTACACCTTTCAAATCTCTTGATACCACATGAATCTGCTCTTTAGTTATCCAATTTAAAGTCTTTTCTTAGGAAATATTTAGTGCATCTTTTCAGACTGGAAAACAGCACACACATACATGTGTGGAGCTACCTGAATTTTCAAAACAGGCCCAGGAATGGACTGGGCTCAGTACCACATGGCAAGCTCTGCCTGCCCTCCTGCATCCCAATCCGCCAAGTGAATAGATATTCATTTGTGCAGGAGGCTTTTGGACCAGCCCTTCTGGCTGTGTAGGAGAGGGCAGACACCTACTGCAAACACCATTGGTTTGGGGCCCTCTGGTAGGAGTTCCACACAGAGCTGGAGCAGCAGCTCTCTCGGTGGGCAGCAGCTACCGTGACAAAAGAAATTGCTGTGCTGGCCATTTAGCAGTTGGATCTGCTACAGAAATGGGAATTAAATACATTTTTAAGGGAAGGAGGTAATTTTTCCTATTCAGTTTGGGGGTTTTTTTTTGTTTGTTGGTTGTTTTTTTTTTTACAATAGGGTTCTGTCCCACATAACTCGAACAACAGAAATGCTCCTGGAAATAAGTACTCTGATACTTCCGTAAGTGTCTGGCAAGGGATCTACTTCATCCTGTGTTTTATGACTTAGAAGATCACCCAGTTTTCAAAACCTAAATGGAAAATATTAACTTTTACAAGGTCCTGTCAAGACACAGCATGAGTTGGCTTCTGTGCAGTGTGGAAGAGAACCTTGAGGCACTGATCCCATGGGTTTCACCTGCTCTAACTGCCTCGGGATACATTAATACACAGAGTGCATAAATGACTACCAGACATTCAAAGCCACCACCCTTATCTGAGTGATCACAGACTCCTAAATGAGATCCCTATAGGCCTCCAGCTGTGTTTGTGTGAGAAGGGTTCTCCAGGCCCTAAAGATGTCCATTTGAAACCACCAAAGCTGGAATTATACAGCAAAACATCAAGCACAAACACAGAACACACTAAGAGTGTTTTAATACTGTTTTATAACATCAGCAACAAGGGCTTTTGCTTCATACATGGGATCCTTGTTTAAATTGCATTACATGGCCTGTTTTAGTTTGTTTTATGGGCACATCCTGTACACTCTTGCACAGTTGAGCAATCCCATCCAGTTCTAAAGGTTTATTTATGAGCATAAAGATGACTTATGGTAATAAAGAGTTACACCCTTGTCGTTCCAGCACTCACCTGCTCTCTGAGGATCTTATCATAATACAAACAATGAAAAAAAAGATACTCTGATTCCATTCTGAGCCCTGCCTGAGCAAAGCAGAGAAGGATAAACAAGGACCCTCCCACAGCTTCCAATTCCTGTAGTGGTTTGAGGCCAGAGAAGAAAATTTGAACTACAGTTCTTAGAAGGATGAAACATTCTGGTTTCACAGTGGATTCAAGGCTCACACTTGTGCCATTTTTTTCTTTCATAGAAATTAAACACCTGCTTTCAAATGTCATACTTCTATTGTTTGTTTGGGGTTTTTTTGCTGGGTTATTGGTGGCCTTTTTGTTTGTTTTGGTTGTTGTTGGTTGGGATTTTTTCACACCACGAGTATTTATTTCTATCAAAACTAAACTCTTATGCAAAACTAATTTGATCGACATAAAATTCAACTGCTTTGGAATATAACTGCAAATTAAAATAAAATATAGGGATTGATTCAGGAACTGGGTTTGCAGTGATAAGCCTCCATGTTCCTGTCCCACTTTTTTGTTTGTTTTTTTCTCCCCTATAGAAAGTACACCTGGCCTTTGAAGATTTTAACCCTGTTTGCTTCTTGTCTCTCTGGGATGGAGGCCCTGCTGCAGCAGAGGACAGATGAAGATCCTGGGGGTACAGCCAGCTCAGAAGGAAATGGATCTTTCCCTACCAGTCTTTCACTACTGGGATTCTCCCTACACAGAGACAATTCAGGGAGAGGTTCCTGCCAGTATAAATCCAACTGGGCTGTGTAAACACAGAGAAGGACCAGAGCTCCAGAGAGAGATTGCTTCCTTGTGATAAACTAAGCTAATAAATAAGTTTTAAAAAGACCAAGATGTCGAATGTTGAGAACTTTAAAGAAGGATCAGATAATGCAAAAATTATGGGTGATATTCTGGAAAAAAAAGAAAGTTACTTTGCATCAGCTAAAGCAGACCATAAGAAATCACCACTGTGCCACCTGCCTAACAAGCCAAGCTTCTATGCTTCATGTACCACTGAAGGCTTTTGGCTAAGGATGATATATTAAAAACACACACTGCATTAAACAGGGGTGAAAAGGTTTGCACTGAGGTGTTTGATAGGGCTGATTTTGTGGTTTTGGGGTTTTTTTTAAGAGTCTGTATTGGCAGGAAGGGACTAAAGTAGGAGAGGGGAAAAGGAGGAGAGAGAAAAAGGAAAAAAATTACAAAAAAAACCCCCAAAAATAATTTTAAAATTACAAAAAAAACAAAACAAAAAAAAAAACCAAAAAAAAAACCAAACCCCAAACCTGAAAAAAACCCACAAAAAGAAAGAAAAAAAGAGGGGAAAAAAATGACTGGGAAAAACAAGGGGAAAAAAACAGGGGGAAAAACCAGAAAAAACCCCCAGGAAATAAAGCAGGAAAGGAAATAAAGCAGGAAATAGGAAAAATGTAAAAAAAAGGTTCAAAAAAGTACAAAAAACAAGGAGAGAAAAGGGAAAGAAAAAAAGGGGAGGAGAAAAGGAAATTAAAAGGGGGGGAAAGGGGGAAAAAAGGGGGGAAAGCCAGGAAATCAAAAAGGAAATAAAAGGAAATTGAAAAAGGAAATTAAAAAAAAATGGGAAAAACCCTCCAAAAACAAACAAAAAAACCTAAAAAAACAAAACTGGAAAAAGGGGGGAAAAAAACACGGAAAAAAAAGAGGGAATGGAGGAAAACAAAAAGAGGAAAGAAAACAAGAAAAAAAACAAACAAACAAAAAAAAAAAGACGAGGGAGGGAAAGAGAAAAGTGAGGAAAAAGAAGGAAAAGAGACCCCAAGCCCCCGAGGCCTCTGTCGGAGCCGGAGCCGCTACCATGGACAGAGCCCGGCCCCGCCCGGCGCTCCCGGGTTTATGGCGCGGTCTGGCTCAGGCTGGGCTGCCTGTGTTGATCCAGGGCATCCTTCGGAACACCTGCCTCCCAGCGCCAGGCCGTGCAGTTCAGTTGCAATAAAAAGTTCATAAAAGAGTTTATGGCCGGGTGCGTAAACCTAAAATTTTAAATTAATCAGGGCAGCAGCTCATAGGCAACTTCAAAGGCTATTTTTTTAAAACATAACAGTGTCCTTCTATGTGCAATACAAAAGCTTTGTGGCAAAATACCTTTTGTTTTAGTCAGATTGCTTCCTGCAGAAGCAATTAAAATATAAGCCCTGATGGATTTTCTTTTCTGGTATACAGTATACTCAGCACAGGGGTTGTCTGTTATGGATTTATCTGTTATGGATTTTGTAGCCCATTACTCCTGAAAGACATGAGTAACACTTATTTTTCCTAGATAATGTGATGCTAAAGGGAAATCTGAATTTGGACACACTGCAGTACATACAGGGAGAAGGCAGTGACTCCATGTTAAGTGCTTGAGAGGAGAGAAGAAATTTAGAAACAAGTTTAGAGAGCTAATAGAAAATATTCCAATTCCCTAGTTTGATCTAAAAGCCCAACTTCAGTAAAAAAAGGAATTAAATTTCAAAAGAAAAACTCTTATATTCAGTTGTCCTGTGCCTAGTGTACACACGTGATACCAAGTGCATTGCTGAAGATGTTATTTCATGACACTATTTACATCCTTCACAGAATAAAAAATTCTGAATACATATCACTAGACAATGAGATATTATAATGTCTTTTAATCTTAGGTAGAGTTTCAATAACATTTAAAATATTTTCTGAGAATCTCCCTAAGTAATGATGCAGATTCTTCTGGTTGAATGAATGGTGTTTGAATGTCAAGAATACACTGTTGATGGGGTCAGAATTGTTGATAATGCTACTCCCTTTCTTCATCATAGTGTGGAGTTTGTAACGCTTATAAAATGCCCTGAAAATACAACTGGTTGAATATTATATTGTGGCTAAATGAGAGTTTTATAGAAACACTAAGCTTTCCATGGAAAATTAAAAATGGTCTTCTAAATCAGGTGATCTTGATGACAGTGTTGAATTGAATATTGAATATCCACCAATTTTGTGGTACTCCAAGTTGTGCTCAGGTCTGGCTGAGTACTGAGAGGGCTTCGAAATATCTGTGCTCTTTGAAAAAGCCTATCCATGCTCTGGAACTTAACATATTACATATTACTCAAGGTTCACTGTTTCTTAAGGCAAAAGCATGTATGGTGGTATGGTTGCACAAAAATACATATTGGGCTGGATGACAGATGTGTCACTGCTTCTGGGGTAATAACCAGGAAACTACTCATGGTCATGGCTGTTGAAAAGCTACCTAAAGTAATGGAAAATAAGGGGTGAGGAAGGGAAATTTCAGCTTTGGATATACCTTTTTAATAATCCTTTGCTTGATTTCACATGCACAAATACTTGTCCACATAAATGCAAGTTGATAGAGCCCCATTGCACATGTATTAAAATACAGGCTTCACCAGTAAAATCTGTGGCATCACAAAAGTATCCCACAAGAGCTGTATTCTCAGTTTCCAAACCCCTAAAATATTACTGTGCAAGCTAGAACAGCAGCTGCTGGCAATAACCACAGATTTATTCTCCAGACCATTCTCTGGACACGCTGCAGCACCTCAATGTTCTCCTTGCAGTGAGGGGCCAGAAGTGAACACAGCACTCCAGGAGTGGCCCCACCAGTGCTGAGCACAGAGGGAGAGTGTGAAAACAAGCATTTTGATCTGCCCAAACAGCATTGGTGTCCCTGCCTGTGTGAGGACAGCTAGAGGATCCTTAAAGTGCCCTCCCACCCAAGCCACCCTGTGATTCCTTGGTTTGCCAGCCATTAGCAGAGCAGACAGGAGGAGCTCCTGCACAACAGGGCCTGTATGCATTCAGAGGGGCAGCCCCTGCAAAGCAGGACCTGACATTTGCTGTTAGCACATCTCCTCTTCTCCATGTGCTCCATACCCATGAAATGTGTGTAATGGCCAGCACAGGCAGATTTAAGCAACGCTCTCACATTTCTTTTGATGTCTCATCAGATTTCCTGGTCTTTCCAAAGACAGAGAGGGAAGCTGTTTCTCCCAAGCAACCTTTCCAGTTCTGTGCATGAGTATAGCCCCAAATATATACCAATATGGTAATTAACTATCTCCTGGCTCTGTTGTTTCTCTCATCTTTTCCATTTTGGAAACCTCTGCTCAGCTTTCCTATGGTCTATTCTTCTGGTTGAACTGTTTCCATCATCCGACTTGGATCATGTTTCACTTCATACCACAGCGCTGAAGGTGGGAGTTCTTTCCTCCAAAGAGGTGAGACCTTCCTGAGTGCAGAGAAGGCTTATGCTGATGGAAATCTGTCACACTCCTCTCCAGTACTATGTTCTAAAAGGTTAACATTAAACTGCCACCCAAAAACCCTTGCCCATAGTATAAACAAAAAAATTAAAGACCCCTTTTTCAAAATCAGAGTCCTACAGTAATTTTCAGTAACACTTGATGAGAATTTAGGATATTCTCTTCCAGTGAGGATATTAGAACTCATGGAATAATTCAGCCATTTGTTTTCAAATCTCAAAATGCATGAAGGGGAAAACAAAAAGTGTAATGAAAGAACTGTCAAAGGGAATAATTAAATGAAAATAACAGAAATTAGGAGAATTTCTAGTGCTATATTTTCAGTTACATTAATTGACTTTTATCTGATTAAATATATTGATGTTGGTACTGTAGTAGAAACACAAACTGTTTGAATGCACTGATTTTGCTGGCTTCCTTTTTTTCTCTAGGCATAATTATAAAATATGAACTTTACATGAGGAAAAAAAATTAAAACCAGCAGGGAACTTTCTCCCTCCTGAAATCCCTATTTCCAAAGGCTGATGGCCCAGTCCTCCAACAGCTGCAGAATCTCCTAATGAAAATGCCTTGTAAGCCATTCACAGAGTATGAATTTTATGTGATAGCAGTAAACACAACAAGTTTAATATCTACAAACTGGATATCAGGACAAACAGGAGAGGCTGGCAAGCAGAGGTTTGATTTTGTTTGAGAGAAATGAAAGAAAAAAATTAATTAGAATATATTCTTTTTTTCAGGCAATAGAAAAACTGAAATCTTCTGACACTGCATTTCCAATAATTTTTCAAAAAGCTGCAAATGTAGAGTTAACATCTTGAAACTTCATGTTTTTACATTTCTCAGATTTGAGGTATTGAAAATCAAGAAGTTCTATCAAAATAGATCAATTAGTGAAGGGGGAAGGGAAGCTTTTTTTAAAATAATCTGTTGGGGTTTTATTTGAATAAACAAATTAAGGGTCTGCCAGAAAAGGACACCAAGCTATTTGTTTCCAACATTTCCTGCAGACTTTGGAGAGCCTAATTCAGTTTGGCCTGCTGACCCTCTGTGGAGGCCCTGATCCTGCACCTCCATCTATTTCAGGAATCTGCAGGTCAGTTCCCTACATCAGCTCCACACATATTGTACACAAGATGTGCAAGGATAACAAGTACAACTGCCAAATGCACCCACAGATATCACTTTAGTATTCTAATAAGTCAGAGTTTTCCCTGTCTGCTAAGCACCCAACTGCCACAGAAAGAGCTGAAAACCTCTGAGTACTCAGCAGCTTTTGAGGACCAAAAACCTGGCTTTGAATGCTCATCTTTCATTTCTCTTGTTTCTATCTTGGGGAATAATTTTTTTTCTTTTTCCTGGTTTAAGAACACTTGAAATTATGACCACAGCATCTCTAAGGTAAGTTTAGACCCACTGCTTTCTGTTGGAAGATTCTATTTACACTTCTCAGTTACTTAGAAAAACAAAAGGGAAACCAAATATAAAAATATCATTTCCAGATATCAGTTCCTCAGGGTCTGGGAAAAGTTAGTGAATTACCAGTAGAAGAGCTATGAATTACTTTGTAAATTCTTGTTTAGCCTAAGATATACAAAGGTCTATGTCCCTTACACACACCTCTATAGTGGAAGAGCCACACACAGGGACCCTTCAGAGATGCCACCACAAGTTCAGGTTCCAGAGGAGCTGGAATCCTAGAGAATACCTGTGATGGAAGTGTCACCAAGCACCAGAGCAGCCCCAGGCAGGTGTGTGGCAGAACAAGGAACTTCCAGCGCACTGCCAGAACCTCAGAGCTGCTTCAGCTGCACTGGACCACACCCCAGCCCCTGGTGGGGCAGCCCAAAGTTGAGAAACTTCCAGTAAAACCACAGCACAGAGTATTCATACCAAACAAAACTGCCTTTGCTCCACAGGTGCCTCACTCCTTCACCCTCAGCTTTGAGCACTGCCCAGTGCAGTTCCCCTGAGGGTGTCAGGGATGGGGTCAGCAATCACAGGCAGCAGCAGTGCTCAAGTGAAGTAACCCCATTTACTAAGCCTAAAATTACAGCCAGCAGTGCTTCCAAGCTTTCACTCTCTTTCCCAATAGGAAAATCCTAGGAATACAACAGCAATTCAGAGCCTTTCTTTCCCAGCTGCCATTCTCATAGAACCAGCCTTCTGCTCTTCAAGACTTTTTAAAGAAAAAGCTTTCATGATATTCTACAATGCAAAGAGGCAGCCACCAAAGCGTAGAGCAGGGAAGAGGGTTAATTGAATGTTTTAATAGTCAGGTAATAGCAGTATAATTGATTTAATCCAGTAATCTTTCCACAACCAGAGACAAACAACACAAAAATTTGCTCTGAGAGTACTTTTGCAAAACATTCTGGTAAGCATTGAAGCATAAGAATGTAATTCAGGCTGTATTCATCATATCTTCACTACAAACAGCAGCAGCAGTGCCAATACCAGAAAAAATAAGAGATATTCTTCCTACCTGAGAGGTGACTGAAGCTGGTAGGTGCTGCATGTTCTGCACATCAGACTGTGCCTTACAGGGTAAGTGAGACTCTCACCCATGACAGTGGGGAAGCTCCAGCAGGAGCAAATTAAGCAGATTAGAACTTAAAGAGGGAACAATCAGGAGAACCATTTTGCTTGCAGAAGCCTGCATCCAATCACCATCCCTCCCAAAATAGTGCTCAGCTTTATCCTATATCAGAAAATTGACCTCTCCCTCCCTCTTGACCCATCCTAGATAACAGGCTACAGCTGGGGTAACACAAACTGCTCTGCACCCTGCTTCCTGGGGCATCAGGAATAGATGACCCTACCAAAAACTGTGTGAAACATATCTGGAGTTGTAAAGCCAGCCCCTGGCTGAACGTTCTCTGATTTGAGCAGTCTTGCAACTGGAAATACTTCTGAAGTAACTGGAATAAAGTGTGTTGTGTGAGAAGGCCGTGGCACACATTCCACACTCATCCCCTTTGGCCCTGGGCTCCTGCTGTCCATACCAAGTCATTTAATGTTTCTGGGCCTTGTGTCCTTCTACACAGACAAGATAATTCCCCCTAGGCCAGAGGAGATGAGGGACTGAGAGCTATGAGTAGTCCCTGTGTGAGCCTTAGCCAAGCTCTCAGCTGTGCCATGGTTGTACAACCCCACCACAGATCATCACAGCTTGCTGACAGTCAGCATTCAGGGGGACCTTCATGTGACACTGGCCCTAAGTTCAGCATTGGTACTGGAATGAGAAAAATAAAATAATATCATCTGTGGCTAATACAAAGCAAACACTGAAGTGGTACTTTTGCCCACAGCACCTGAAATCCGAAGTAGACAAATTGTATTTAAGTACACAGCCCCCTTTCCATTGCTTTCCAAAATGGAGTATGGAGGAGCCCACTGCCCACTCTGACAGGGATCCCTGCTTCCCCTGCCTCCCCTCTTTGCTCTGACTCTGTGCACAGCCACTCCCGCTCCAGTGGAAACCAACAGCAAGGCTTCTCCCAGCCTCTCCAGCCACAAAATGTTTAGGCAGAAGATCTATCTTTTCTGTGTTAAAAAACACCCAATAAATAAATGCACCACCCTCCTCCTTTTTTGAAGCAGACTTTAAAGAAGAGGTGTTGCAGGAGACGTTGTCATGCATTGCTCCTTCATGGCGGGTGAATTTTATAAATAAATAAATAAATAAGCTGATCTCCTCGCACTGCTCCCAGGAGAAGTGGGGGCTCCTCAGTTCGGGGGGAAGGGGGGCCGGTGTCCGCCGACTGCCGGGGGAGCGGCGGGGGGGCCGGGGTGTAGCTGCGGATGCCGCCCCGGAGCCGGGAGCGAGCAGGAACCTTTCTGTGGCAGGATAAAAATGTTGACTGTAGATAAGCGAGGTGCAGGTGGGGACTGCGGGCTCTGCGGCGGCTCCGGCCGGTCCCCAGGGTTTGCTTTTGGGGTTTATGGGAAGCAGGTGATGCTGCTCAACCGTTTCGGGTTTATTCAACCTGTCCCCTGAACCAGAGTTCAGTCAGGGCAGTCAGGGCATCTCCCGTCCTGGCAGAGCCCTTGCGGGAGGAAGGGAGCAGAGAAAACAAATAAGCGCTCAGGAATTTGCCGAGTCAAACGCCTTCCCCTACCCGGGGAAGTCGGAAAGCTCCGCTGGCTCGTTGCGGGGCGCATCCCAGCTGTGCCGGGGTGCTGGGTGCGGGCTCGGCATCCTCCGCATCCTCCCGTCCCCCCGCACCTGCCGGGCCCCGCCACCCTGTGAGCCAGGGGATTCTGCAGCGCGGGGCCGCACCGCAGCCCGTACGCGACGCGCCGCTCGCTCCCCACCCTGGCTCCCGCCTCCGGAGAAAACTGCGTGTCTGAGCATCGGATGGGAACAAAAATAAACCCCCAAGACCAAAGATGTCGAAACACAAGAATATCAGTGGGTGGCTGGAGCTGAAATGATACGAGCTGACCCGGTAGGGCCGAGGGATTTGCTTGTTCCGAAGGGGTCTCTTAAACCCCAGCCTGACAAGCCGGAGAGGGGGTTACCGTGCCGGTGGGCCGGTGTCCTGTTTCAGCGAGTCACGTACCATTAAAGAGGCACTTTTACAAGTTTGTGGCGAGGCGCTGAGGCATTCAAAACTGCTCGCTCGGGAGGCAAACCCGCGGCGGCAGCGCTTGGGGAAAGGGTTAACCCGCTGGCCGCCCTGCCTGGGAAATGATGGTAAATTATCCGCCGCGTTCTCCCGGGGAAGAAATTAGACTTCAAAAGGGCTGGAGCCCTTCTGAATATATATCAAGCAGATGGGCTGATGCGCTGTCTCGCTGATGTGCCATTGATTAGCCGCCCTACAAAAGTGCTGCAGCCCCGCTCGCCCACGGCGGGTGCGCGCCGCCGCTCCCCGCGCACCCCGGCGGCGGCAGCGCCCCGGTGTCCAGCGGGGGAAAGGGGATGGCCGCCGGGACACCGGGAAAGGAAGAGGAGATCAGAGTGGGCAGAGCAAGGGAAGAGGGGGAAGAAAAAATAAGACCCCAAAATCGACAAAAACAACAACAAGAAAAAAAAACCCAACAACAAAACAAACAAACAAAACCGCCCCCCAAAAAAACAAACCACAACCCCCCCCCAAAAAACGAAAACAACAACAACCAAAAAAACCCCAAAAAACCAAACCAACAAACAAAAAAAACCCCACCCAAAACCGGAGGAAAACCGGGATGAAATACAAAAACGAATCTCTTCAGAAACGGAGGGGATTTGTTTTCCCACTCCCAAATCTCCTGTCAGCCCTGCTGAGAGCCCATCCCCGCGCTGCACAAGCTCCCGTCTCTGGTCCCAGCCGCACTCCGCGCTGCAGCGGGTGCGACGGGCCGGCACTTCCCCACCCCGAGCAGCTTAAACCGAGCCGGGAGCGAAAAGTTGCGGGGAGCGGCAAAAGACCCGAGCTCTTCCCGCTGCCCGACGGGGCAGAGGCGGCCGCTCCGCCGCTGGCGCCCCGCGGGGAAGAGCCCGGCTGCGGCACCGGGCTGGGGGTGTCGCATCCACCCCCGGAGGAGCTCAGTAAAAAGGCCTGTTCCCTCCTCCCGGGCCTAAGCAGGGAGGGAGAAAAGCACACGCCAGAAAGTCACCCATTGAAGCGTTTAAATGCTTCACCGCTCAAACCGCCTTTGACACGCCTTGGCTGGGCTCCCGAAGGCATCCCGAGCCATTCGATAGCGCTTCAGAAGAGCCTTTCTGTCTGCCCCGCTCTGGGCAGCCTGGACATGGCCAGCGGCGGCAGCGGCAGCGCACCCGCGGCACACGGGCAGCGCAGCCCGCGGAGCCGCGCTCCCATCCGCTCCCGGGGACTCCTCAGAGACAGTCCGCCTGGAGTTAACACGGGGAGGCGGCAGGGCAGCATGTGGCTTTCCGAGGCCGGAGCCCAGCTCCGGGAGGGCAGCGGCCGTGCGCCCCAGCCCCGGCCCCGGCGGACACACAGCCCCGAGCAAAGCCCCTTCCGCGCTGCAGTGACTTGGCCAGGGGCGGAAAACTCGACCTCTTGTCCCCCAGGGTGCGCCCGCAGCTCCCCGCTGCTCCAGCCTGGCTTGCCCGAGGAGAGGATGCTCCCAAGCGGGGCCGGCAGGGTCCCTGCCTCACCCACGCACAAGCCGATCCCTCGCCACTTTCGCCCCATTTTTCTCTCCCGGGCAGGCACACGCGGGTGACCAGACACAAGGTCGGCTCCCGCCGCGTCCCGGCATCGGTGCCCGCGGGTGACAGTGTCAGAGGTGGGGCCAGGGCAGTGGGGCACACAGAGATAGCCAAGCCGCGAGGTGCCCCTCGCGGGGACGGGGCTGTGGGCGCAAAGCTGCCGGGGCGCTTCCCTGTGCCCTGCACGGAGGGATTTCTGCGTGTCTCCGTGGGTGCTGCAGCGGCTCGGACCCCTGCGAGCGAGTGCCACGCGTGTGCGTGCCGGCCTCCGCGTGGGCTCGCCCATGCCTCTGTGGGCGCCTGCCCCTCCGCACTGTCGGAGCAGACACGCTGGGCCGCTCCTGCGTATCTTTTTCTCCTCCTTTGTCTCCCTTTCTTTGGCTTTGACTCTTTCAGGTGCCCCGGCGGTGCCCTCGCGTGCTGCTGGTTGCTGGGAGGTGGCGTGGCTGCCACTGCGCTGCTGTTGTGCGAGGGGAGGGAGGGAAGGGGGCTTGAATGCTGGCTGTTGTGCTCGGCTGGGGTGGGGGGCCGCCGAGGAGGAGGAGGCCGATGATGATGATGATGGAGGGGAGGGGGTGACGATGGAGCTCACCGCGGGCGCGCAGCTCCCTGGGGAGCCGCCTGAAAGGCCGCTGCGCTCACCAGCTGACAACGCGTGCTCCGCTCCAGACACGGCGCACCGCGGCCGGGAGCGAGGCCAGACCCCCCCTCCGCCCTCCAGCCCCCCTGTCCCCCCCATTGTCCGCCCCAAAGCATTGTCCGCCCCGCTCTAATTAAGAAACACTGGCCCCACGGCCAACTCCCCTTCTAACCCCCCACCCCCCCCGCCGTGGTCCCTGCGCTTTTCTGGTCTCCCCTCGCTGGGTTTAACCCTTTCTCCCCCTTCCTTTCCTCCTCGTTCTCCGAGGCCAGAGGTTGAGCAAACAGCAGCCGGAGAGCTGCAGGGCAGAGATGCGCCTCGGCCGCCGCGCCTCGCCCCGCTCCGTGCCCCCGGAATGCCCGGGACGGCGGCGCAGAGCCCCGCACCGGAGTTCGCGGCCGCGCTCCATCCGGCTTTGATCCGAGCTCAAAAGCCAGCGGAGCCGCCGTGCGCCTCGCACAAAGGCGACCGCCTCCCCAAGCCCCCCCAGCCCCCGCGCTCCTTTCGCACACCCCGGAGGACAGTCAGCGTTCAGCCAAAATTTAACGCTCGGATAGTGCGCTTCTGACTCGCCCTTTTCAAATAAAAGCCCGTTTAGGATGATAAAACCCCACGAAGCAAACCGGGCGAGACTGCTTCCAGGGGCTGGTGCGCGTCCCCGCTCTTGTTAAAAAACTTTGCGGTAGTCTATACAAAACAAACACTGTCGCAGGCTCAATAAAGCGATTTATCCATCTTCATTACTTAAAGAAATGTTGTCTCTTTGTTTGTTTGGGAGATATTAAGCATGCTTAGCTTGCAACACATAGTTGATTCCTTTGCTAGTATCTTGGATACTTGGATCTGACTTTGGAAGGTAGGAGCTAATTGCTAATAATGGAGAGAAAGGAACCAGCCAGCATAGCGGGAGTGGCCTGGCATATGGGGAATGAGCGGTCTGAAATACTCAATATTCAAGTTTCCAAAATATTAATGAGATTATAGCAACCTGCAGCTATACGTTACAGCTTGTTAACGGAGTGCAAGAGAGGGGGGCTGCCAAGCGGTTGTTATGCAAACTCTATAGCTGAACCTTAAAATGGGAATGCGGCTGGGTATCTCTTTCAAAGAAGAGTTAAAAAAAAAAAAAAAAAAAAAAAAAGAAGAAGAAGAAAAAACCCTCAGAGTGCTGCTGCGCTGCGGCTGCGAGCACCAGCCGCGCCATGCGGTGCGCTCGTCCGTCGGGGGAAGGGACCCGACCGAGGGAGCGGGGAGGATTTTGATGCGCTCTTTTCCACCACGCCGAGTGCCCGCAGCCGCGGAGGCAGAGCCCGGGACGGCGGGGCGGAGAGAGGCCGCACGCAGCCCTTCCACCCACGGCCGGCACCGCCGGGACCCTCCGCTGGTGATGCTCCTCGGTCACGCCGCTTCCCCCGCGCCGAGTACATCCCCAAATTAAACCAAATAAACAAAACAACGCCCCCAAAGTTGGTGGTTTTTTTGCTGCGCCGCATCACTCCCGTGATGGGACCCCAAGGTGCGAGTTCCTTGCACAGAAATCAGTGCCGGTAACCAAAGCTGACCTACCCCGACAAAGCAGGCATTTTATGAGGAAGGCAAATGACCCTCCCGATAAACTTTCCGCCCTGCGGGACCGTAGCCCGCTTCGGCAGGTACGGGCGGCGGCCGTGTGCTGGCGGCGAGCAGGGCAGGGGTTACCGGGGGGACAGGTGCCCTGTTTCTGCAGGGAAAGCGACACCCGCGGGGCCGCTCCCCTGGCCGCGCCCGGTTCAGTGATCGCCCCTCCGACACCCCCTGCCCGGGTCACCTGCTGACCCCAGCGGGACCCCGGCACCGGCACGGCTCCGCTGTCACGGGCAGGCTGGGCTGAGCATCAGCCAATCCCCCACTGCCCTCCGAGCCCAGGGGCCACATCCTGATCCCCGGCGACCCGCCGCGCTGCTCGCGTGTCCCCGAAACCCCGCCAGCTTCTCCGCCCGCTCCCAGCCCTTTCCGCTCGGCTTATACCGAGGAGACTCCGTGGGAAGATCCGCTCGCGTCCCCGAGGAGTGGGGAAGAAGGGAACGATGTGACTTGAGCGGCGGTGCGGGGACAGGCGCTACAGAACAGCGACAAGCTCCTCACCCTGCACTTGTTGCAATTCCCCGGTTCCGCTGGGAACGGCGGGACGGGAACGGGACAGGGTCCCGGCGGCGCAGGGAGCGGAGGTAGCGCTGCCCCACGCGGGGCACAGCCCCGGACACCGGCCCCGGGGTCCGCCCGTCCCTCTGCAGGCAGCCGGAGCGCCCCATCACCCTGTACCTCTCACCCCCGCCGCGGAGTTTGACACCACCCCGGCACAGCGAGGGCGAAGGGAGAAGATGAACCCGATCACGATTCGAGGCTGATTTTGTTTTGGTGGTTTTGGTGCTTTTTTTTTTTTTTTCCTCCACGTTTATTTGATCTCAAAAAAATTTTCAAAATTAAAATACATAAAACAATGGCAGCTGGCGTTGCTAAAATCAAAATAAACGATTTTCGTCGTAGAAAAGAACTTTTTTTTTAAAAAAAGAGAAAAGCAGAAATAATTGCAAACACTGCATAATAAATACGTTTCCTATTACCACAAAAGGAAAATAAAACTGACATAAAAGTTTGACACGACAAAACCGTTTTCGTTTTTAAGAGAGCGTTAGGATTAAGTGGCTTAATTAAACATTGGTCTCCAATTGGCAGTTAGTAGCTTTCCTCTTGAAACTGCATCTCCAGCCGCTGATAAAGTGCTTGCGCCAAGTTTCCCCCCAAAAGACGCCGACATGGTGCTCTAAGGAAAATCCAAATTTTCTCCGCTATTTACAGGTTAAGACGGCGCGCTATGGACTTGTGTATGTGTGCGTGTGTGTGTGTGTGTGTGTTTCCACAGCAATGCGACCCACGGCAGGATCGGTGTTCTGAAGACGGGGGTGCCAGGGCGGGTTCACGGCTGGGTGGGGATGGATGGCGCCGGCGGCGCCCCCGGCAGCGGGGCCAGGCTTCTCCCTGCGCATCGCCCGCTCGCCGACGGGGCGAGCCAGGCTCCGCGCTGCGAGCTGGCGTGTTGGCAGGAGGGAACGGCAACGACTTCTAGGCGGAAGAAACTTTCGAAGTGTAAACTAAAGGTTAAAACAAACCATCCGACCCTGACAGACAGGGCGGGTACAGTCACTCGCTAACAGCCATCCCCCCTGGACAAACCAGGGGCTGCCGGGGGTGGGAGACGAGGGGGCGGATTTCAAAGCGACCGAGGGGAGCCGATGCCGTCCGTGGCGGCACCGCTGCTCAGCCCACGGCGGAGTCTGTGCTTCGAGGGGCGGCCTTGCGGGGGTGCCGGGGACGACGCCCCTGCCTTAGCTGGCCTCATCCGAATCGCTGTAGTGGGAGCGGGGCGAGAACTCCCCGTCGCTCCTGTGGGACCGGGGCGACGTCTTGCTCCTCTCCTGCGGCGGCTGCCCGGGCTGCGGCAGGAGGAGGGCGGGGGAAGGGGCTCTCTGTCCCATCAGGGCGCCCTCCGCGAAGGAGAAGTGCAGCGGGTCGAGCGGCACCGAGTAGCCCCCCGCGGCCGGCGGCGGGGGGAAGCGAGTCCGGCCGTGCCCGGGGGGCGACGCTCTGGGCGGCCCCGGCGGCGGCGCGGGCGGCCCCGGCGGAGCTCCGGCCCCGGCGGCGGCGCAGGGCGGCTCGAAGGGGGCCCCGCGGTGCTCGGCCTTGCCGGGGCCGTCGGAAGGGGCGGCGGGGCCGTGCAGCAGCTCGGCCAGGGCGCTGATGTAGATCTGCGCCATCTGCAGCGTCTCGTACTTGGAGAGCTTCTTGTCGTTGTTGAAGGAGGGGATGACATTGCGCAGCTGGTCGAAGGCGTGGTTCAGCCCGTGCATCCGCCGCCGCTCCCGCGCGTTGGCCGCCAGCCGCCGCTGCTTCTGCACGCCGCTCACCTGCGCCCGCAGCCCGGGGCCGCCGCCGCCCCGCGGCCGCCCGCCGCCCCGCGCCCCGCCGGGGCTGCTCCCGCCGCCCCGCGCCGCGCCGCCCTCCGCCGCCGCCGCCGCCTCGTCGTCCTCGCCGGGCAGCAGGTAGCGCGGCGAGGCGGCGGCGGGCAGGCGGGCGGCGCAGCAGACACCGAGCCACGAGGCGGGCGCGAAGGCGCCGCAGCCGCCGCGCTCGGGGCCCGGGGCCGGCTGGCCGGGCGCGGGCGGCTCGCGGGCGCGCTCCGCCCAGGGCAGGCTCATGGCTGCTAGCGCCGCGCGCCCATCGGGCCGCGCGCAGCCCCCGCCTCGCGCGTGGCGCCCCGACGGCTCCGGTGTCGGCCGCGCTCGCGCCCCCCTTTAAGGAGCGGCACGCGCCGGGGTCCCGCTCCCCCCTCCCCGCCGCTGCCTCGCGCCCCACCCCTCCCGCCGCACGCCCTCCACTCGCGCCGGTCGCGTGTCGGCGCGGCCAATGGCGCGCGCGCGCGCGGGGCCGGCGCGTGCGGGGAGCCAATGGCGCGCGGGGGGAGCGGAGGCCGCGGCCGGCGGCGGCGGACGGGAGCGGGGGGGGTTGGGGGGGGGTGAGCCCGGGCCGGCGGCACGCGCTGCCCCGCCCCGCCCCGCCCCGGGCAGGCGCGCGCCGGGCGGGCTCCCCGCGCGCGGCGGGGCGGAACGGGGCGGGGGTGCCGGGGCGCGCCCCGACGGCGCGTCCGCCCCGCCGACAGAGCGAGCCCTCAGCCGGCCGCGCCGGGCTCTCCCCGCCGCCGCACTGCTCTGGGGAAACATCCTTTTGCTTACAGCCAAACCTCGGAGGCTCCGGTAAATGCCCCCCTTGGCTTCCCCACGCCTGGCGGGAGTAGCCGTCGGTCCGCCCGGCTCTCGCTGCGGCCGTAGGTGCCGGTGCGGAGCGCTGCCCGCCCGGGACGGTGCAGGGAGCGCGGCGCTGCCGTGCGGGGGTTCGGCCGCGAAGCCGCCGAGGGAATGGCCTCGGTTTTAGAGCGGTAATCCCGGGACATGCGGGAAGCCCACGCGGGACCCGGTAGGTGAGAAGCGGTGGCGTTCGCAGCCGGGACAGCACATTGCCCCCGGAGCTGCCCGTTTTCGGCAGGGTCCCGATCCCCCGCGAGCGAGTCCTTTTGTTGGGCCAACAATAGCTGGCCAAAGGTGGTGGAGAGGGAAATAGCTCCGTGCACGCATCTTAACTTCCCTTCCGCGCTGCCTCCCCTCCCGCCACCGCCGCCTGCCTGGAGAGGAGAAGTGGAGGTTTGCCCGTGTGAATAGGCGTGTGGAGAACAAAGTGATGGGCACAGTATGAGGTAGATATGTTTTTTCAAAAGTGAATAACTCGCAAGCCAAGGAGGGAGCGAGGGAGCCCAGCAGCAGCAGGGACATGGAATGAGCAGCCTCGCTGGTTTAGGAAGCTGGCTGGGCACACTTGGCAGGCGCCTGGGGCCCACCTTCCACAAACAACTGGATGGTACTGAGAAAGCGCAAAGCTGATGGTTTGCTTTCTTTAAAAACAAACAGAAGCAAACCTTCTCTATTCTTTTTTCCCCCCCTAGCTATTATGCTTCAAAGGCAAAAGCTGTCGTATCACCCGAAAACAAGTTGTCAGTTTCTGACCAAAATGGAAGTTTTTACTCGGTGAGAAGGATGGTAAGGTGCAGAAGTCAATATGTTGTTTCTGTATAGTATCCATAAAGTTGCCAGACCATCTCTCTGTATCTAGTAAAAACTTTTATACTCTCCCATTGTCTAACCTCCCCCCTTCAGTAAATCTTCTATCCTTAACAGGGGGGAAAGCCCTCAGTGCTGCATGGTGCTGCTTGCTGGCTAAATTCCCGGCCCCCCGGCTTCTCTTTCAGTCGGCAGGCACCACGTGCTCCCTTCCCGGGTGCCCGTGGCACAGGTGTGCTTTGCCAGCAGCCCTGCTGTGCTCTCCTCCCCAAGGTTAATCCGTGTGTTCCCTGTTTGGGCACCGGGTGCCGTGGCTGTGAGCTGTTCCATGCAAGAACTGCGAACCAAACCTTGGAAATGAGTGGGAGCTTTGCTGAGCAGTAGCCACTGACAGCCTAGTGAGCGCCCAGCATGGGGGGAGCCAGGCTGGTGCTGTGTTGAAGTCTTCAACATCTCCCTCCAGGCTGTGTGGCTGTCCTTGACATCAAGCCCTCCGTCCCACAAACCATCCTCTGGCCTCTGGGCACAGAGGGAAGCAGCATCCCATTAGCCTCTCATGTGGATGCAAGGTGGCTGATGCCCCTGGATACCCCAGGGATGCCATCAGGTGCTGGGGACTTTCCTTAGCAGTACCTCAGTGACCGTATGGAGCACTGGGGACATCAGCCGAACACCTCAGCGTGCTCCTGGGATGGGAAAAGTTCCTGGCTGGGAAACAGAAACAGCTGCTTATTTTTCAAGTGCATGTTTTGTGAGCGCATGCACGCTTTGAAACTGGAGGCATCTGAGACTCACTCCACAGTTTGCCTTTGAAAGGACACACACAAAAAGCCATTTTCCCCATCAACACCACTGCTCAGAGGGGGAAAAAATGTTTCATTGAAATCCAGTGCTCTCTGTATGCCTGTATCTGCTGTGTGTGCACACTCTCAGAGTCAAAGTCAAAGGCAAAGGGTGGTTTATGTCAGCACTGGGTTTAGCTCTGCCCTCCCAGAATAAGATAAATGTAAGTGATGAAGAACTCCTGGGGCTGGCTGAACTCATTTTGTATTCAACACTGCCCGGCCCTTTTCACTTTCCTTTCTCCCTCTCTTTGTATGTTCAAGCCTACTTGAGTTTCTTTTTTTCTTTTGTAGAAGTTGGTTCTTTTGAAGCGGTTCGAGGCACGCCCTGCTGCAAAGGGGACTTCACGGGAGTCGGAAACACAGGCACACCGGTCTGAAACACTTACTGTACAATAGCAGGAATGTAGGAAGCCTTGAAAATGAATCTGCTCTAAGCAAGTGTCAAAGCTTTCAGAGGAAAACAAACTGAACTTATCCCCGTATCTTTATGCATATTTTCCCCCCAGTCCTCCTTTCCTCTCCCCCCCACCCCCAGCCTGGTTAAGAGCCCAGGCAGCAACTTGGGATCAGGAACGGACTAATGTTACAGAAAAGTGAGTTACAAAAGGGGGGACAGCAGACTTGCTTTAAAAAGCCTCCTCTATCATTACAGCCAGAGACATTTTGAAGGCACACAAAGCACATGGGTCACTTCTCAGTTTGTACTCAACAGTCTAATTGCTCATGCAATGCCATTTCAAAATCAGCCAGCTTCTCTGCAGGCATCACCACTGGTCAGAAAGTATTTTATTCCTTCCCTTTCCCCACTTTTCCATGTGTTCTCCCATTTCCTCCTTTCCTTTTGAAAAGTACGTGGGGGAACACACAGCCCTCTTCATACCTCCCCTGGTCTTCAGGCAGTAAAACCCACAAGTGGAGAGAGACCAAGGTGTGAGTCTTGCTCACTGAGATCAGGTAGTCCTCGCTGAATCTCAGCTACAACCAGCCCGGGCCTCCTGCAGGAGGAGGGAAGGCTGCCCTCCCAATGGCTCCCTCCCTGCTCTCTGGGACAGCAAACCCCATCTAGGAGCTACTACAAACACAAATAGATAATGTACAGCTGCATTATTTTCAGTCTCAATGGACTGCATCATCAGAATACTCACCCAAATAAAGCATTCATACTTACTTTATTCAGAGCAAGATTGCTTAAAGCAGAAAAGGGTCCAGCAGCAAATGTTTCTTAGGCTCCTCCTCTGACCAGTGTCTAATGCTTTACTGTCAAATGTGTTTTAAATGCACATTAGAAGTGATGACTGCAAGGAACGCAAGAGCCCAGGTACTGGGGAAATCACATTTCTGAACCCTGCCCCTTTGCACTGAGGACAACCAGAACCGTGCTGGTCCTGGTTGTCCTCAGTGGAAAGGGGCAGTGTTACAGAAATGCAGAGCAATTCTCCTGGGCAGATCATTACACTTACCCAATGCCATGTGCTTCAGCTCTTGGAGGGTTTGTAAAACTAATTCCCATTTCTTGGTGACACTTACCTCCATAAATATCTTTGCTCTGGGGCTAACCCTGTGGACACTTGCAGTTGTGTACAGTTAATTTTAGTGCAAGTACCTCCACTGCCTCCAAGAGAAATGCAAAGCATTGGTACAACAATACTTGCCTACCTCCTGGGGCCATTGTCAGGCATAATGAATTCAGCCTGGTGATACAGTTGGAAATCTTATCTATGGAATTTGTACCTACATTTTTCCTATTTAAATGTATACAGCTGTTACTGAGATATTAATTTATGCCTATATTTTAAAAATAAAACCCTTCATATTCAAGGAAGCATCACTCATAATAATTTTCCTTTGATCATTTTGTTTTAAACCCTTTTTTAATTTGTACTCAGCTTGGCAAGGAGATTCCACTAAAATTGATAAATGCTTTCAGTCCCACCAAACTCAGCTGTGGGACACTTTGAACAACGATGCTATTCCAGGTGTAGCTTGTACACCCTTTGCAGCAGGAACAATTATGTAGGGCCTGTGCATGCTCACAGGCACCACCCACAGGTCCCTTGTTTTAGTTACTCTTGAAATGAGCAATAAGAGAACACTAAGGCATCCCTGCCTTACGAACAAGTGCTTTCTAACATGATTTCATTAGGCTGCTAGTTGATATGTTTTACTGGTATAAATCATTTAAGCAACAAAATTACCATTGTGATCAACAGTTTTACAGTAAATGATCAATACTTCGTGTAGTATAAGATCAGAGAATTAACATCAATCCGTGCACAGAAACAATGTATTTCTTCAAATCAAATCTGGTCACTGCCTCTCGCTCTCAAGGTCTCTTGCCCAAGAGCCCAGAGAATGTAAATACTCCAGATTTGCTGGCACTAGATTTATTTCTTTTCTTAACTGATCGCCTCATCATTCCCCTTTTCACTGTCACTTTAGCCACTGCACAAAGTACAGTTATAAAGGTTTGCTCTGGGAAAAGAATCTAGTCATCGCTGGAGGTATAAATGAAAAATTCAGCTTGCAGGCTCTCTGCGGCATAGTAGTAACATATAAGTGAACAAGAGAGAAAAAACAACAGTTGACATGTAAGCAAGAGGGAAAAAAAAAAGACATTTGAGAGAGTCTGCCTTGCCTCTTAACAGCAGCATTACTTGAGCAGTAACCTGGGAGCATAGGGGGCTGCTTCAATTGTACTGGGCCTTCTATCTGCTGTTCTCACATCCATCACCCACAAAGCTCTTGGCAATCAGGCAGCCCAGTCCCTGAAGGAGGTTTCTAAGCTGTGGAAATGCCAGCCTGGAATCTGAACCTTTGCGGGTCTCCTGAGGAGGGAAGGTTCCTAAAATGTGAAGAGTAAATATTTACAGTCACAGAGGCCAAAACAATGTGGAGAACAGTAGTCCTTCTAAGGGGAGAAAATCAAGTGAATGGATGCAGTCTGGTGCTGATCAACATCTCACATCAATCCTTAAGAGCTGAGTATTTCCCCAAGAAAACTGTGTCAGCCAAGAAAAAATACTACCTTGCCATTCATGGGAAATCCTCTCATTTAATCCCTGAGGGCAAAGAGCACAGGGCTTCTAGGAAGAATCCATTTCCAACACAACACAGCACCAACAGAGCTTTCAGGAACTACCACTGTGAAAGGCTGTGAAAAGAAACCTTTCTGAAGACATCTTCAGCTGGTCCACTATGTTGTAAATTAGGATGTCTTAATAATTTCTACTTGTTAAAAAAGCAGAACCATTCATTCCCCACCCCTTCATGGGGTTAAGAGAGAAAGAAATACACAAAAATTAAGCACTAAAGAGAATTAAGTTTTAGGGGCACCTCAAAATTCCAAGCCACGCAGAAGACTTTCCAGTCTATTAGACATCAGACAGCTTCAGCAGAGCATTGCTTGCAGTACCTGTGACAGTGTCCTCAGGGGTTTTGTTCAAGCAGCAATGCTCAGCTGCAGTCCTGTAGCTCTTGGGAAGCCACAGGAAGTTCTCCTGTGGCAGTAGGCGTGCAAAACCCTGACTGCAGCAAAACCTGTACCTCTGGCATCCCCTGAGCTGCAGAGCTGGTTAGTCTGGAGAGGGAGACTTACAAGCATTTCTATTTCTCAGGCATGCAGGATGATTTGACCTGCATAAAAGTTTTAGAAATTCCTAAAGGGTGAAGCCTAGTGCTCATCTGCAGTGAGCAAGGGCTCTGTTGGGGCAGCAGGTGAAATTGGACACAGCTGAGGCCAGGTGCTTGACAGCGTTCATCAGGAGCCCGCAGTCTGCAGTAGCCCGGGTGTACGGCTCTCATGTCACAGCGGGCACAGATGAGCTCGGTGAGAACGCGAGCGGCTCAGTTTTGGAGAGAGAGATGGCAGGAGAAACCAGCATCCCACCCTGCCTGGTTCATGAAGCAGAAATCCCCACTTCAGCACAGGTGTGGCACCCACACTAGGAGGATTTATCTGTGCTGTAGGCCTCTGTGCCTTCACACCCCAGGGAGAGCACGAGGTGACATCCATGACAAAGCAGCACACAAGCACTGTTCACCCAAAGCTGCTCTGCTGAACAAAACCCCGGTGCCTCCACGGGTCCTTGAGCGCCCTGCCACAGCCGCCTGGGATGCACTCGCGGGCATTTCTCTCCCACCTCTTCCAGCCAGACAGTTCCCCCAGGCTCGGGAATCCCGCTCTGCTGGTGCTCCGTGGGCACCGCTGGCCAGCCGGGCCGGCCGAGCCCACACCACGGCACTGGAGGTGCCCCCGAAGGCTCGCCCTGGTGAAACAGCGGCGAGGCCACCACCCGCTCCCCTCGGGTGGGGCGTGCGCCCCGGCGCTGCCCCGCTGCCGGCAGCAGGTTGAATATTGTAGGTGTGGGCGATTAAAGTGTCGCCGGCACAATGGCGGTCTGTGTCCCATTCGCCACGCCCGGGCTCCTCTTTGGAAAGCGCACACAAGAGGTGACAGGCCGCTGGCCCCCGCCATTATCCCGGCGGCATAGCGGCGCGGCCCGCCCCGTTTCCCGGGAAATGGCGCTCCCCGGCCGCCGCGGGACCACCGCGGCCGCGCCCGGCTCCGCGCTCCCCCCTCCCCTGCCCCGGAACGGCGGCCCCGTGAGGGGGGACGGCCAGCGCCTGGCGAGGGGGAACCGCAAGGCCACTGCCGGCGCCCCCGGGGCACTTTTCGGGGACAAGAGCCGCCGGTCCCATCGAGACACCAGCGGCACCGAGCGCAGACCGGCCGCCGCCGCCGTGAGGGAGCCGGAGGCGGTGCCGCAGCGCCATCGCCCGGGCGGCGCCGGGCAGCGCAGGCCGGGCCCGCCGCTCCTTCAGCGCGGCTCTCTGCTCTTCGAAACGGCGACAACTGTTTTACCCCCGTATTTCCTTTATTTTCTTTTCTCCCCCCCGCCCTTTTTTTTTTTTTAATTTGTTTTTTGCAAGTGCCCACGATTAACTCGGGAAGATGAAGTGCGTGGCGGTGGATGGAGATGTGCAGGGAAATGCACCACACCTGCCACTTCCTCACGCGGCTTCACCCCGTGAAACAGAAATTCATGCGACTGCTCCAGGTTAACTTCTGTTTGTACACTCCAGCGAATTACTGTATGCTGTGAATAATAAACCCTCCGTCTGTAATGCCATGAGTAATAATTCACTGGCTGTAAGTTTTGGAAAGAAAAGCTGCTTTTACGTGTCAATACTTATGGACTAAATGTTTAGGAATATTTATGGATGTGTTTTCTCTTTTCGAACAACTCATGTAAGACAAAGCAGACCAAATATACATATGGATAGACCTACATTTGTCAGACGATGTAGAAAGTCTTAAAAAGTGAAGACTGCAGTGATATTTATTGGAGACAATAAATGTGTCTTTCAATAGTCAGATTTCCAAGTGTATCTCCTCTACTTCTACCAATCTTTTATCTCAATGTAAGAAAAACAAAGCTCCCTGTGTCCCATATCAGCCCTACTTTCTGTATTGTGTAGATGGGCTGGCAGGATAATTTTTGAATCATATAAAGGGGTTTGTGGAATTCTGTTTTGTTGGCAGGGACAAGGTAAGAAAACTTCATCTGCAGTCTCCTAAACCTGGGGAGACATAAAAACAATCAAAGTAAGAGCAGATCTGATTCAGAAAGGTCTGTAAAAGTTACAGCAAGACAAACCATTCCAGTGTTGCTTGAGCACTATTTCATAAAGTAACTTGCTTTCCTGTTACACGACATCAATTTCTTGCTGTGTTTGCTGTCACGCTGCAGAGACCATTCCTTAAAAGTGTGTCAGATAGAAGGAGTAGCAAGTAACCTCATTATTAGCTTTGTTCACAGTATTTGCTTTCTTTTCTCCCGTTCCCCATGTGTAAGCAAAAGAATTAATTAGTAACAACATGGGTCAGCTGTGATTACTCTTACTGTGGTCCACAGTGAATATTCATATCCAGGGAATATTCAAAACCAAACAAGACCTCCCCACTGTGTGTGTGAAGAAGCATGTCCCTGGCCAGTGGGGGAGAAAGGCAAGCTTACCAGCGGTGGCAGGGCCACAATGCACTCACAGAGCTGCCTGCTCCTCCTTTTTTTTTTCCTGGCACTTGACAGGGACATGAGCAAGACTGGCAGAGTGCAGCAAATGTAACACACAACCCACAAAAAAGTGGTGGTTTTTTTGTTTTTTTTTTTTTTTTTTCCCTGCCCAGCCATGCTTTTCAATTTCTAGCAGTTGTATAATGTTTACCACCTTCTCACTCCCAGTAAAAATGCTTGTGTCAGGATCTTCTGGCTGTGCTGAGTGGGAGAAGAAGGTCTCTCTGCAATCTAGGGGAGTAAGTGACACCTCTGAGTCCTTCTCTGAGTGGCAACAACAATTAGATTCATGTGGAGCATTTTCCCATGTGTAGAAGGAGGGTATGATACTTCCAGTCCAGGAGTACCAGTGTGGTGGACTGGGATACTGCACCCTGTGTATCCAAGCTGCTGCTGCTGCTGCTGCAGCCCCACAAGGAAGGAAAAGTCAGGCAAAGCTCAGCTGACCTATCAGGCAACCAGGTGTGAACCCTCAAATTAGGTGTGAGTGTGTCTGGAGAGATTTTTGCCATGAAATAAATCCTTGTTTCTTTTCTCCTCCTGTTCTCCACAGCCCAGCAGGGCTCTGGTGCTGTGTCCCACTGGAAGTGGATGCACACAAAGAGCTGCAGCAGAGAGAGCAGTGGCAGAGAGCCCAGCACTGGGTGCTCACCTGGGGGGCTGAAACACGAGGTACTTGTGGGGCTGTGAAAGCAAACCTGCCTGCAAACCTCACAGAGGCTGTACCTGGCTGGGTGCTGGGCGCCGGGTGCCCACCAAAGCTGCTCCATCCCTCTCCTTCCTCAGCTGGACAGGGGAGAGAAAATATAATGAAAGGCTCAGGACTTGGGTTAAGAACAGGGGAAATCATTCACACATTACCATTGTTGGCAAAACAGACTTGACTCAGGGGAAGATAAATATAATTTATGTCCAATCAGATCAAAGTAGGGTAATGAGAAGTAAACCCAGATCTTAAAAATGTCTTCCCTCCACCACTCCTTTATTCCTGGGCTTAACTTGGCTCCTCATTTTCCCTACCTTCCTGCCCCTCAGTAGTCCAGAGGGACCAGGAATAGGGGCCGGGTCAGCTCATGACACATTGCCTCTGCTGCTTTTTTCTCCTCAGGGCAGGACTCCTTACACTCTTCCCATACTCCAGTCCCTCCCATCTTCATGAGCTCCTCCAGCATGTGTCCCTTCCATGGCATGCATTCCCCCAGGAACAGGCTGCTCCCATGTGGCTCCCCCACAATGTCAAGTCCTTCCAGCAAACCTGCTCCAGTGTGGGCTCCTCTCTCCATGGCTCCTTTCTCCTGACAGAACCTGCCAGCAGTCTGCTGCAGCATGTGCTTCCCACAGCCTTCCTTTGGGCATTCATCTGCTGTGCTGTTCTCTATGGATCTCTGCTCCACCTTGGACCTCCATAGGCTGCAGGGACACAGCTGCCTCACCATGGGCATCACCACTGGCTGCAGGGGAATCTCTGCTCCAGCGGCTGGAGCACCTCCTCCCCCTTTTTCTGCCTGACTGGGGCTCTGCAGGGCTGTTTCTCTCACCCATTCTCACCCTCTCTCCCAGTAGCAATTGCTACTGGGCAGGAACATTTTTCCCTTATTAACTCTGTTATCCCTGAGGCACTAACACCATTAGTTGTCTTGTGCAGTGGCAGGTCCCTCTTGGAGCTGGCTGTCATGGGGTCTCTTGGGCGTGGAGGAAGCTTTGGGCAGCTTCTCACAGAACCCATCCTTGTAGCCGCCCACCCCCACTGCCAAAATCTGGCCACACAAACCCCAGACAACTCTCATTTACTTTACTGCCACCTCAGATGCTGCATGGGCCAGAAGAGCAACCTAGGGAAGCACCTGCAGCTGGGTGGTGCAGCAGTGAACTGGTATGACCCAGTAGTTAATGACTCAACAGTTTAGTTTTCCAGCTGTAATTTTTCTTTTCCTTTTTGACAAATGTTGCAGAAATAGATTCTGTAGTACACACAGAGTATTATACCACTATGATGAATGGGATGGGGGGGGTACAGATTTTGTAACTCTTGACAGGTAGTATATTTATTTTTATAACTACACCTCTTGAAAAGTATTTTCTTTCTAAATTAAGCTCTTGGTTCATGAAATTTTGAGGCATTGGTAAAATTTTTATGTTTAGGAATTTGTTAAGCTATAAATCACGTTCCCTGCTCTGACCTTCTTTTGGAGGCTTCTATTTCCAGCCTCATGAATGACGCCTTGGGTGAGATATAACAAGCTGATAGATTGTGATGATGTCTTCACACTTGCCCACTGCTGTTGATGTGACACGTGGATGCATGTGTTCATGTCCCAGTGTTTATAAAAAAAAATTTGTTTGTGACTCAGATTAAGGGGGAGAAACTTGGTTTTGACATTTATTTGAAAACAGCTCTGCAGAGTGAAGAGGAAACATAAATTAGTACTGAGAGAAAAATGGTTAAAGCATGGCTGCATTGGTGTGATGCCTTTGTTGTTTTGGACACTATTTTTGTTTTGTTAGCTACAGCCATGAGCACGTACAAAGAAAGCTGGTTTACTTTTCATGTCATCAACTTTGAGCAGAGTTAAGTCAAACTTTTTGGGGGCATTAACCTCCAGCAAGCTGCAATGACCCAGCAAGTGTTCACAGAAAGGATGTTCTCATCAATTCAGAGCAGCCTACATAAGTAGGAAAGGAAGAGAAAAAGATACCCTGAAAAATCTGATTTGTTCAGGGAAACAATCCCAGTGAAGTCAAGAGAGACACACAGGGGACTTTGGAACTGGTCGTGCTGCAGCTGTGTCCCTCAGGGCTGCAATCATTCACTTGGTTGGCTCAGCAGAACTATTTATCTCCAGGTATTCACTGCTGGTCAATAGAAACATCTTTCTAGGTGATTCTTTGAAATCAGATAAATGTGTTTTCTTCCACTACTCACTTTTTGTTTGTAGCTGGTATCTCAAAAAGGTCATGTAACTGCAGATACCATGCAAACAACTCATCTTTATAAACAGCTGGCTTGTATCTCCAGTGGAGCTACTGCAGCAGAAACACTTCACAGTCTTTAACACTATCACTTCCTTGGAATTTGTTGTAAAGAAAGGGAAGTGTCACATAGGGTTCACCATGATGTAGCCCATTACAGAGAGTACATCTGTCATATCTGTTAAACTGCCTGCCTCTAGAGAGGTGTGTCCGTGAGTGTGACAGGGACACAGTCCCTGACTCAGGGGAAGATAAATATAATTTATGTCCAATCAGATCAAAGTAGGGTAATGAGAAGTAAACCCAGATCTTAAAATGTCTTCCCTATTTGGGAATATAATAATGTTGCCTCTATTTAGGTAAATGATCCCCCGAATGAATGTCTGCTAAGCTTAATAGAAAATTGTAACAGGTCAGGAATATTATTTAAGTGAATAAAATACACTGAATGTAAAAAGTCGGGAGGTAAACTTTGGATGCTGCAAGTTAAATTGTAATGGCTGATGTTATTGCAGCACAGCTTGCTCATGACTGGGTTAAAATGTTAATGAAACCTAAAGACTGAGAAAGCCATCATGAATGAAATATGGCCTACCTTCTCTCATCCTAAAACTTTTGTTTTAGGCAATATATGCCCAGTATCAGAGAAAATTAACCTCTGTGCAAATAAAGATGGCAAAAAGTGATTCTATTAAAATAAAAGCCATGCTCCAAGAAAATCCCTGCTATTATACTAAAACAGATGAAGTTGGGATGCAGTATTTCTAAAAATTATGTCCTGTACGTGTCAGTGCTAAGGAACTCTAAACTTATTCTCCAAAATGCTGATTGTAAATGCTCTCTGAAATCTAAGCCTGACATTGATAAACATGGTAAACCTTGCTGTTTTCCACAGGTGCTCTTCACTGAGCTGACTCACAGCAGCCTGAGGAGCTCATCCCACCTCCATGAGCTAAAACCCTTCAGCAGCAGTGCAGCAAATCCATGAGTACATTACCTTGCCACAGGCTGAAAATCCCACAGCACTCAGCAATTGAGCAGCAGGAAACGCAAGTTTAGAAAACAATTTTATTAGACAAATTATTTAGACAAATTATACACAGAAAGCTCTGCCACTTATAACTGAGGCCTCCAAAAAGTGTTTTGTGTATCTGTATAATAGGCAACACATCAAAATAGGCCTATTTTAAATATCGTACATGGTTAACAGGTTTTTTAATAGCTAAAATCACTGCAACATCTGGTATGTCCCTACATAGCTTGTTGGAAAGAAATTTTCTTTTTTTTTTGCTTTTCTCTTTTTTCTTTTACTCAGAAGTGTGGATGAGTTCATGAATGTTACAAGGGGGAAGCAAGTTGTGCATGCTTTTAGACACTTGCTACCCTGGAAACAAAATGGCCTTTTGCACGATAAGAATTCGTTCTGCCTTACACAGTAGACAATATTTGAAGATTTAGTACAAAAAACAGTGACAGTACAAGATGCTCCCCCAGAACAGAATTAGCATCAAAATAGAATAGATCTGAAGAATATACCTTTTAATTTATCCTAAAGCAAATCACATAGGCTGTTTCCTATTAATCTTAGCCAAAGAATGAGTTAGATTAAAATAAGTGTATGTATGGTTGCATTAAAAAGAAAACCAAACCAAAAAACTCACAGGATAAACTGCTTGCTTTCTACTTAACCACATTTTTAGTTTAAGGATTACAAATTGAAAGCTCTTCCTACATTTCTAACAGGTAACAGTGTTACTTGAAAAAGCTGGTGCCAAAGTGGGCACCGGTTTTGCTCCCACTGCTGTTCTTTTTCTTGCTTTATACAGTTGGCACTAATGTAAAAATACATAGCTCCTCTAAATCTAACTTAACATAGAAAGGGTTAAACTGGGTGCCTGTTTATATTTTTTTTCCCTTAGAACAATATGTGATTATAATTAAGGCCACATCTGTGTATCTTGAGGGCTTTTATTTTTTTCCTCCACTCACGCCATTATTGTATTGATTAACTGTGCTGACTTGGGAAAGGATTTATTGACCTTTGATCCATGTTTAACTGCTCTAGAGCTATATCAGTTGTTCATGAACATGGTATACCTAAGAGAGAATTCCATTTGTTTAATTAATTAAAAGGAAAACTATCAAGATTAGCCTTATAGAATGCTCAAAAGCCAATGCAAAACCTAATCAAAGGAGTTACATCTAGGTACAAATGTTAAATTGCCCTGGATGCTCTAATAGAAAAGTATAAAATACGCTCTGTTGGCAAATGATGCAAGTCAGAATAATGTTAAAGCAACCTGTCTTTTCTAAATGAAAAGACACCCTGCACTGTACATCTCTCTTGTATACAACACATTTTTACTAAAGCTTTATTAAATGAATTGCAATAGCAACGGCTGCCATTTTATAGCTATATATACATGTGTGTATATATATATACACATACATGTGTGTATATATGTGTATATATATATGTATGAGATACTAATTTATTTAACACAACAGAGGCTTCTGCCATATGATACAGTTTACTGTACATAAGAAAAACTTTTAACACTGTACAATCACATAAAGGTCATATGCACTGTTGCAGTGCAAAAGTAGATTTAACTGTAGTCTTTACTGGCATAGTAATGGCTTTTTGTAATCCTACAAAATTGCATTCTTATATTATGGGGCCTGAATGATTTTTAAACTTCATTTGTTTTCCTTTTTTTTCTTTTTTTGTCTTTTTGCCTTTTTTTTTTTATTTTCCATTTTTCAAACTGCAGGGTTTGCCTTTGGTCCACAGTTAAAAGGACGCACAGCAGTGGAGCGCTGACTGGATGCAGCAGAGTACATGAAAAATACTTTAGTTATTGCAATTATAGTAAAAAAAGGCGGTGGGGGAGGAGGAGCGAATGCCCTTCTGTAAAGTAATCCTCAGGGTTTTCCTATGCATGAATCGCTGCTTGTATCCTATATTTAAAGTATATGAAAAGCCTGAAGTAACCAAAACCTAACATGGTGATAAACTGAAGAATAAGTGATTCAAGTAGTACAGAGAATAAGGGGAGGCAGAAGAGACCAGACTGTGAAAGCAGAGAAGAGGAGGAAGAGTTGCTACTAATAATTCTGATTCTTAAATAAAATAAAGAAAAAAAACCCCAAAAACAACCCCTGAAGAGAAAATAACCCTCAAACAAATAAAAAAAAAAAACCAAAACAAAAAACCAACCCAAACCACAACCCTCAAAACCAAAAAATAAGGAAAAGAAGAAAGGTTACATCCATGTTAGTCCCATAATATTACAGCTGCTCCTTGCAAAGGGAGTCCTAAATAAGAAACAGTGAAGAAACTTGTTCTGATGCTCAGATGGAGGTGCCTCGGTCTGGGTCGCTGCCGATATTCAGGCCCAGGGTAGGAGTTGGTTGGTAAGGGATCGATGACATTGTTTTGATGGGGCTTCTGAAAAAGCCCCCGTTGGGTGCCCTGTGCCTGAAAGGGCCAGTTCGGTGCTCGGGCACGCTGCCGAAGGAGAATCCCGAGGCGGCTTTAGCAGACAGCGTGCGGCTCAGAGTCTGGATCTGCTCTGGTATGAAGGTGGTTGTGGTGATGTGAGTGTTCCTGAAGTCACTGATTTGCTCCAGTGCCTGACGTGTGGGTAAAGTGTCAATGTCCAGCGGGGTCAAGTCAATCGATGAGGTGGAGAACTGTTTATGGGGACTGTCGTCGTCTGTGCAGAGGCTGTTCACGCGCCTGTGGAGGTGCTCCAGGTCGATCTCCTTGTCATCCTGGGGAATGAGAAAAACAAGAGGCACCACTCACCATCGCCATTTGTGCTGGGCTGAAGTTTCACAGGGTGATCAGCACTGCTCGGGGAGCACAAGGCACAACTGACTAGAGCTGGCTCTTGGCTGACGGTGTCCTGAATGTCACCAGCGAACTCCCCCACCGCCTGAAGCCAGGTGGGCGAAGCCAAACTGAGGCAGACCTTACACCACAGCTACCTTCAAACCCTGGATCCAAACAACAAAACTCAAAGCGCCACTGGTAGCTTTTCAGGAAAAGGCAAGCTCGGAGCTAGGTGGGTTAGACTAGCAACAGCTGAATAGAAGTAAACTGCATAATCTCAAATGCCTGGAATGATGCCAGTTCTTCAACTCTGCAATGAAAACTAAATTTGGATGTCAACATGGGAGGCTCTGAGGGATCAGGTTGCCATCTTTGTCATCCTCTCAGGGTTTAAGGAAGGGCTAGAAACTTCTCAGGTTCCTTTTTGCCTTTATAATGTAAATTATGGTATGGAAAAGCTGAACATACAGAGAAAAAACCCCAAGCACTGGTGACTCATTGACATGGAACAGAAAGGAGTACACCAGGCAATTTTAAATTACAATGCCAACAGAGGGATTAATTATCTCCTCACCTACAAAGAAGCAATTCCATCTATTCTGATGGAATTATACTTTTGTGGGTGAGAAGAGAAGGCAGCCTGATGTGTTTATTACAATATATCATCGCTTCTCTTACCTCTGTCCCTTTTCTTTCTTAACTCTCTCTTCCCAGAGAATGCAATTCAACAGGTTTGTTTGTTATAATTGAGAATTTAAATGCATAGAAGTTAAAAAAGAGGAGAAAGCCCTCGGTGACCCAATAAATCACCTGTGTTGTACATACATATTTATGCTGAACTGCAAAGCTTAATTCAAAGCAGCATTAAGTACACACGGACAGGGATATTCCCTCAGTCTAAGTAGTGCAGCTCATTCAGAACAAAAATCAATTTCAACTAACCTTAAAATTTACCTTAATCTCTGTGAAATTTACTGGCTCTTCCAGGCCACTAGAAATATCTCACACTCTAGGACCTCACAGAGGATAATTAGGCAGCCGATAGATGTGCACTGATGACTTCCAGCCTTGATTACTGAAATGCATTGACTGGCTTGATCCAGAGCTCCCTGAATCAATGGCAAGACTCCTAGTATATCGAATGGGCTTGAGATCCCTCCTTTCTCTAGGAATGAAGTCAAGCACTCAGTCCACACCTAGAACAAACTGCAGGAGTTGATCTGCTTAGCAGAATGGATCACTGAACATTTGCGCTGGCACCACGCCGAACACAGAGCCCGACTGGAGGGAGACTGAGAGGCCAGCTCCCCTCCAGGACTGCACCCTCCGAAGGCAGGGACAGGGAGACAAACCAGGGAAAAAGGGGAAGGGAACAGGGCATCAGGGATCTCCCAGGGACTGGGTGATCACTGACCACAAGGACTTTGGTTTGAGCTCATCACGGGAAGGAAAAAATGCAGTGCTCATTTCTTGGACTTAGCTTTCTGTCTATTGTTTATTCACGGGTGGACATAGACATGGATGCACATAACAACCACACAAGTGACATCAAATCCAAACGCATTCACCAAACGCTATCTCCTCAAACAATTTGGAGCTGCATATGGATGCAGGAGAACTGGGGCCACATCAGAAGCTAAAGAAATATACAGAGGCTCGATTAGCGTGTGCAAGTCATGACTATGTCTCTGAGGGACAGTCCTAAATAGTTTCCTTTTTTTTTTTCTGGTTTTTGTTTGTTTGCTTTTAATTTTGCAAAAAAATCAAACATACAAATACTTTGTAATTTAAAGTGCCAATCGGGAAAAGACTGGAATTTCATAGTTTCTGAGCCTCGAAGAGTAACTCAAAATAGTCCTCTTTCTTTTACAGAGATGCATTTGGGGCTAGGGTCAGACCAGTGAAAATATATAAGCGGTGATAATCTCCCATGCTTAGCCCACAACCCAATCTCCACCCAATCGATACACCAAAATGAGACCCACTCACAGTAAGATTGTGCATATCTCCATAATATGATCTTTCCTCTTCTCTCTTGTGTGATCAGTAGTGAAATATTCAGCAGTTTTCACATTTAAATTATCATCAGGCTTCAGAGTCAACATCCCATTGAGATTACTGGGGCAGTTCATACTTCTCTCAGAGCTACTGTTTAAGGCTGTCTGCAGACTCAGGCAGACATCAGTGAATGGGTTACTTCTGGCACGCGACCGAAATGTTATCTTCGCAACCATTAGACAATTTTTTTTTCAGTATAAAAGCTTGCATTCTGGAGCACAAGATGGCAGCCACCAGGAAAAAGGGTTGGCTTGCTGACCACAAACTGGCCCAATCTGACCCCCGATTCTGGACTAGTGGCCTGGAAGAGCCAATGGATTTCATGGAAGCTAAAATGAATTTTAAGAAAGTTAGTTAAAATGTATTTCTTTGCTGAATGACCCCCACATACAGGATAATGGGGACATTCAGCACATACGTCCACGTTAAACTCAGTTTTGAGCCAAGCTTTTCAATTTAACGTTGAGATGAGCGTTTCAATGCTAAGCTAATGACCATGTAATAAAGATCAAGGAGGCCAAATTATACCATTTGTGGAAAGTACACACTTGAATTTCTCAGCATTTGAAAATTGAAATAGAAAATTTTATACTTGTGTAAAATATCTGCGTTGGTGTTTTTTTCTTTTCCTTTGTTATTGATTTTCATATTTTGCACCAGATAAACATAAAGTATGAAGTTCTGAATCTTTGGGTAAACAACAGTCAAGTGAATTTTAGGGTTTTAAAATGATTTACCAGGTGAAACTACATGGTTTCCATTCCTGAGAAACCCAATTTAAAGACTAGAGATTCCTTTTTTTTTTTCCTTTTAATAATGGTCCGGTCCAGATCTTGAACAAAAAAGAAAAAAAAAAAGAAAAAAGAAAAAAAGAAAAAAAAAGCTTGGGAATTAAAACAGGCAAGAAAAGATTAAATGTATTTTTACATCAGTGCCAATGTTGTCTAATTAGGTGGCGTAATTAATCCTGCCTGATTAGACAGCATTAGATTAGCAGAAATAAACACAATGGAGAAACTGCAGAGAAGGCAAGACTACTGCACACAAATTAACATCAATACCCCACAAGCTACACAGATGTGCCTAAGCTACAAAGACAGAAAAGCTATATTTGACAGTGCTACATTAAAGCTCTTATTCAGGTTCAGGTTTGGGTGTTACTTCCAAGGATATTTTAATAAATAATTTTGTCCCTAATTTCTTTTTGGCATTTTGTAGAGGTAAAAACTTAATTATGAATACAAGAAATTTGGTGCAAAGTTGCACAAGGCTCAGATGGCTGGTAGAGGGACTGGTAGATTACCACAGGAAGGAAAGCATTAAATGTGCAGGTGTAGAAGCAAACTCATCTCAGATGTAAAATAACATATTTCTCTGTGGCATCTGTACAAGATTTTCTGAAACAAGCCTGTACCAGGTTTCAAAAGTATGTCTGGCCTGAACCTGGAAAATCTAATGTAGTCTTGCTTCCCTGGACTTCAGATGAAATAAAAAGAATTGAAGTTCATGGAAGTCTCAAGAGCTTAATGTTTCTGAAAATGGGGACAAGCTTATTCAAGAAGCTAATAGCTGATTTAAGGGGCAAATTTTGCAAATGTATTTTAAAAGACTCAGCCACTGAGCTTAGGGGATGTATTTTTCAAGAAAAAGCCAAGACACCTAGTGAGAATTAGCTGTCACCAATGGGAACAATGAACTCAATATTGATGTATTAATAATGTACTATTCTACAAGTAACAATTGTATTTTACTCAGAATAGTTGCATATTTATACATCACCAATATACATTTATTTTTATTCAAGCTTTTCTAGAAAGAATAGCTAGAAAGACTTTTGAGGAACATCATTTACGTTAAAAAAATCAGGAAGCTAATGAAGTATCTCTGAATTTGATTCCCCACCCTCTCTAGTGCTATAAAGTCAAGGCAGCAATCTTTAGGGTGCATGAAAATTCCCCAGGAGAAATGGAGGGTCTAATACCTCTTTTGATGGAACCCGGGAGCCTTTCCTTTTATTCCACCACGTTTCCAACATTGCAATGAAACAGGACAGGACAATCCCTGCAGCGAGGATGCAGAAAACACCTGCAAAACTTTTTATGTCCAGGGCACCTCCTTTCTGTTTGGTATCCACAGATGAGTAAAGATCACACTGACCGTTCTTCGGCCACCACTTATGCTTCAGTACGTCCATGTCGCCATTCTGCTGCAGCTCCAAAATCCTTGGGGAGAAAGCACAGAGTCAGGGGTTACAGCGGCACCTGAGAGAGTGAGGGTGTAAATCTGACTGCCTTGGAAAGCCAAGCAGCAGATGAACCTGCACAGACTGATTTAGCCAGAAAAGAAAGCTCGGGTATGGGCTTGCCTGTTGGGCTGAGCATATGGATATCTGTGTTCCACTCCAGATCCAGCAAAGCACACTCAAATCTCTCTTTCCTTGTTTTAACAAACTCAATGAAAACACATTACTTCATATATTATATTTTCTCAATCAGTTTTTACTAGTCTAGGGCAACTAACTTTCATAGTCCATTAGATATCTGACAATATTTTGCATCCTAATCATTGGAGGAGAGACATTTCAATTCAAAAAATCAGAAGGAATATACATTTCAGATTAACCATGTTACACATGACGTTGTTGCAAACTGATCTTTATTGGGTTACCTACATTTGCTGCTTTGGAGAGAGAGCAAAGCCATATTATTGCAGTCATGATGACCTAAAGCAGTCTTGCTTAATGTCAGAATGCAACCTGATGATAGGTGGTTCCACAGGAAGGCTCCTTGCTGTGGAATTCACTTGTCCTTGGACCTTCATACCCAGCCTGCTGCCAAATATTTCCTGGGCAGCTTGCAAGGACAACATATTTAACTAGATTTCCTGTGGGATGAAATGTTTAAGAAATGAGAATTTTGTTTGGAAGAATATTTTCATATTTACTCCATTTATTTTTGAGGAGTTAGGTTTTTTTTTAAAGCATCCAGAAATTACTAGAGTAACAGCTGGATGCCCCTGGTCATCCAAGATAAAAAATTCAATTATTACATCTAAAAAGAATAAAACAATGGGAAATTTTCCCTTAAAGTAATGAATTTGTTTTTCATTTCAGTGTTGGAAGGCAAACAATTACTATTGCAATCATTTGACACAGCATGCAAAAAAGTCCAAGTACACACAAACCAGCAGAGGTGTGGGATGCTGCTACCAGAGACATTGTATTGCACTGCAGGAGGAAGGAAAGCTGTCCCACTGTCTCAGGGCTACCACAACAGTTCAGTGCAGTGATGTACATTAGAAGGGAGTGATCCACATCTGAAAAGGGAGCTTGAATGTACCTGGGGACCACAGGGCAGCTGCTCTGTGCAGAGGTGATTCCATCTCTGATGCTGCTTCAAGGGTAGTTGTGTCCACAAGGCCACTTAATTTGCTATGGCACATCCAAGTGGCCACTTACCATTTGTGCTGTGGTCTTGCCAGGAATGGGAGGCAACAGTGGCTGAAATCCCAACACAGGTCTGGATTCCCACCTAGTACTATGTCTGGTGGTTGGGATCATGACCTGTTCAGAGGGGAACAGCTTGTTCACCCCTGTGCTGTCCCAGAGGGAACAGTGCCCTAAAAGAACAGATCACAGGTGATACACGAGTTCTTAGAGATGCCAGAACCACCTTGTTCATGTAGCTTTGAGTTTTTAAGAAGTGGGACAAATTCTATGCAGTGCCTGCTGAGAGTACATTGCTCAAGGTCCCACGCTGGAGAAAGGTATTCACGGTCAGAGTTGCCTGGACTACATTTTGACTTCTCCCAAACCCAGAGACAACTTAGGGAAGCCTCATCCTGAAGCTTTCTGATGGAGCAGGGATATCTCAAGGATGGGGGGATAATCTGGTTTGTTGCAAGAGACTGAACAGCTGTTATGAGCCACCCAGGTCCAGATGAGCTTTGGAGGGATGGCATGCAGGCAGGACTGCTGCCATTGCTGCCTTTTGGGAGGGTGTAGAGACCCAGTGACAGGAGGAGATTCGACTGGGATAAACTGGAAGATAAGAAATTCCAACCAGATAAGGGGAGAATCAGAGAGGTCAAACAATGGAACAGAGAATTTATGGTATCACCACCCCTGGTGAAATTCAAAGACCCAGAGCAAATTGACCTGCTCTAAACAAAGGGCTGAACTGGAGAACAGATTACTGCTCTGCAACTGCAAACAGGGTCCATACACTACCCTGCATCATGGCATACAGTCCTTGTGGAAAGAACTCACCATAATTCTGGTCCTCACTGCCCTGGAATCCTGTGCTAGGATTTAGGCGAGTAATTTGGCCCAAATATTCCATTCTGAGAGGTTAGCAGGAGCAGACAGCCAGCATAAACAGAACCCTTTTGTATAAGTTCTTGTGGAGTCATAGGAAATTAATTTTCAATGCCTAATCCAAACATATGTAGTTTTATATTTAGGAATTACTGTACTATGTTCCCAAGGCAGTAACAGAACAACATCCATGGGGTTTATTTCTTCCAGCAGTGGCTCTAATCCTTGAGGCAGGGCGATTTTCTCTCTTTTATTCAGTCAGGAATAGAAAGAACCATCCAAATGATTGCTCTATTCTCATTAATTAAATGATTCTTCACTTGTCAGTATAATTCCTGATTACACAAGACATCTTTTTAACAAAAGGCATTTGCATAAAGACACTGAGCTTTGGCTTGTTCCTTAACAGAGATTTATCCCTAATTGTACCCCTGGTAATTATTGGCAATTTTCTTTATGGATGTAACATATAAGTTCAGTTCTTTAAAGGAAAACATAAAACATGGAAGTAGAAATTGGGAATAGTATTGGTATTATTACATGGGAGAGCTCAAGAAGTGGAAAGCTTATAATGAAGCCATGTAAAACTGCAGCTGCAAACAGATGTTGAGGGATACCATATATATTGAGAGAAATGAAAAGAGCACTGATATCTAACTATATTAATGGCATGCAGAGAAAGAGGGAGATCCTGATTCTGTTAGGCTTCAGAAACACTCCATTTCAGAATTCACCTGTTTATGGAATCAAAAGAATAGTTAAATTATTAAGATTTAACACTTCAAACCTTTCCTAGTTATGAAAGTTCCTATCTTTACAGCTCATTTTCAGAAACGAAAATTTCGCTTTTATGGAAATTCCAGAAAAAACACAGGAGGAAGGGAGGTTCCTTGCAAGCAGCCACGCCGGCACACGGGCGCTGCTATCCCTGCGTGCTGCAAGGAAGCTCCCACACGATGGCACTCTTTCCATAAAAATATGTGGATTTGCCGCAGCTCCCGGTGGGTTCCCCAATACGCTAATCAGACGTACCTGTTGGGTGGCAGACACTACAATCGGTTTGTTAATTTGATTTTCAAATTTAATAAATGACTAAAGTAATAACGCATTAACTAAATGCTCTGAATGATAATCATCTTCCAATGCTATAATTCCAGCAAGTGCCTCTCCTTCCTAGTCCCAGATTTTTACAAGTGAACTTTTTCCTCAATGGCCTTGGCTCTTTTGAACCTGCTTATTAGTACAGAATAGTACTGTAAGACATAAGCCAGTGGAAATTAATAAGCAGGGTGCATGAGTTCCTGATGTTTTCAAATACCATAGTCTTAAAAAGCTTACAAAAGAAGCCTGAAATAATCTGATTTGTCAAAAAATAATGACCTTTAAAACTTGTTTATGGATAGAGTGCAGGTCTTAAATATATTTTTCTTTAGCAAGCAAAGTGTTAGAGTTACATTTTTCAAGGCAATGACGTAAATTTATTGAGCTGCACAAAAGAAAGGGTCTCTGTGCACTTTAACTGATTTGGCTCTGAATTCACAGTGCCGAGTGATGTCTCGTGGATATAAGCACAGAAAACTAAGCTGCCTGTGGTTTCCAAATCTAACAGGGATGTGAACAAATCCTAATGAATCAATGGGAATAGGGCTGCATTCCACTTGGTAACTACATACTTTACTGCTGGCAGTGAAATGGAATTACTCCTCCAAAATACCCACAGATAAAAACCCCCAACTTAATGTGATAGCAAGGTGTCACAAATGCTTTGAAACTGAGACCTCTGTGACAACACCTTTTTTGATCTAATTTCATTCTCAGCTATCAGTAGTGTGCATGAGATATGAGAGGCCACTTACAATGAGATTGGAAATGCCAATGCATGTTCTGGGATGTCAAAGGTGACTGAATATCAGCTTCCTGCACCAGGAACATGCTGTCCAGAGGGATAACTTCCCCACTGGCACTGATAAGGAAGAGGACGTGCTAAGGATGAGGTGCTTGGCTCTAGTCAGCAGATCAGAATGCTACAGAGTGCAGATTTGCAGAGCCAGTGTAATGAATGCCCACTGTTGAAGAGGGGGGGAAAAATGTAAATATTAAAAAAAAAAATGCTATAGTTGAGTACCTTGGTGGGCTCTGCCTCAGGAGCTTGAGTCAAGGTCCCAGCCCTTGTACTGGCTCCCAGGGGGCTCACCTGGGTCACCTTTGGGGCACACTCGGTGCTTGCAGATGGGATCAGGCAGTGACCAGACCTCCGGTAACTTCTGCAGTGGCTAGGCAAAAATCATTCCTCTGGCAAAACCTTCTCACTGGAGTTTCTCTATCTGATACAAAGTCTGCAGGATTTGGTTATCCTCTTTAAGCAAGATATAAAACTAAGCTAGCTTGTAAGCATCCTTCAATTATCAAAGTAGGGACCCACAAGGAGTGTCAGTGGGTTTTTTATTTCAGTGAAGCAACTGCCTAAATCTTTCACTGCAATAACTGGAGTGATGCCAGCTCCTGTTGCATCTCCCTGAGCAAACTTTAGGTTTTGGCAAAGCAGGCTCCTCTCTTGGCAGCAGAGCAGCTCTCACTGGTGCCACCTGGAAGGCTGGCTCGGGGCTGTGGTGCCAGAGAGGGATGGCTGCTGCCTAGCCTGGCTTGCTTCCTCATGGGGAAGGAAGTGGGAAATAAGAATGGAGAGAGGCAAGTAGGAAACTCTTGGAGTCCTTCTCATCTCCTCTCCCCTCTCAGTGGTACCTCACTGTCTCACTGAGACCTGGTGAGTTTTCATCTTTTGCCTTCATCCTTGAGGTCTGGTGGGAGACACACATTAATGTTCAACGCCTTGACTTCGATGCCACAAATCATATTTATAAGATTTATAGCATCATATTTAAGCCATAAAAAGGATGTGTGGGAAGGTGTAGGGCAGAAGTCATTGTCCTGAGCTTAAAGGAAGATGGGAGCACTGCCAGTGCCTGCTGCTGAGTGAATGATGTTGGGAGAGCTTGCAAAATGAGCAAAACACCTGGAAGAAGAGATCGTTATATACATATATAGATATACCAGCCCTTCCTTTGACTAGAGAACTTGATATCTGTGAGAATTTTTAGTTCTGAAGAGACTGTTTTCTGTTTTTCTCTGTGGACATTTTTTCTAAGCCAGCTTTTTAATGAGCTGCCAATCATGGGCTCCATGAGAAGAAATTTTGTGTGCCAGCCAAATGCTGCCAGATTAGACGAAGCAGCGCTCCCTTCGCGCCCATTCCCACCACTTAACCCAGCAAAAGAGTGCCCGTGGGTCCAGCTGCAAAGCCTGTTTTGTGGCAGGGACTCCAAGCAGATTTCAGCCTGGCTAACTGGAGGCCCACGAGGGCAGGCAGGTGGCTGCCTTCTGATGTGCCCTTCAGCACCGCTCGGCACCACACTGCTGTCAGCAGGAAGGCAGTGCACAGAAACAGGGATAAGCATCTTGCCTTCTAGAGATGACAGAAGAAGAAGTAGTGAACCAGAGCTGCTGTTCAGCATTAAGGATTTGCATATCAAACAATATTAAAAGAGAGAAAGCAGCTGACCTTCTGTTTTGTTCAGCAACAAACCATTACCCTCCAAAGATGTAGCATTCATTACTTGGACGCCATAAATTAGTATCACTTTGTTCAATTTAGAGAACTTCTTTTTACTTAAATCTGTTGAACTTACACGGATGCTCTCTTTCAAATGCAGAAAGCTAACCTTAAATGAAATGGCACCTGCAGTAAAATGAGATATTAACTCTATTTATTATATGGCTGGTGGAATTTGATAAGGATGGCTCTACAATAGTTTTGTTCAAGCTGAACAGCTTTGCTGAGTACATACTAACAATTCAGAAACCTACATAAAGATAGAAATCAAGTTATTAAAGATCTTCTGCTTACTTTTTATACAGAAAAATACAAGTGAGCTTTAATGGCCTTTCAATGTGAAGAACTTTCCTGCTCGGGAGAAAGCGGCGATAAAAGTATTAGTACTTATTTATAAATCCCAAATGACAAAAGAACATCTACAGACAGTTGCATAAATATGATGAGTTCATTAAGCTCAGTGCTGTTATGGTAAACACCAAATTAATTCATTATGGCGAGTCACGGTACACCGCCAGCCTTATTAAAACAAAGAAATGTACTTTCAAGGTACATTGGTTCCTGCGCACTACCCACATTCCAGCCCTCTTTTAGAAAATTACTTGAAAAATGACAGTTACTAAGCTTTATAAAAAATTCAGTACTTCATGGCCACATGAACACCCTGGACTTAATTTTCCTCTTGCTTTCACTGTCATAAGCCAAAAGCAAGAGGTGGGACAGCTCGTGAAGTCTGCAGGACAAGTGAGCAGGCTTTTGTGTGCTCCCATCCACTGGAACAGCTCTGCACTCCCCATCCCCAGTTTGCCCTGGGAAATGTGTCTTTCCAACTGCCCATGCTTCCAAAGTTGCCTCCCACATCCACAGATCAGCTGTGATGCACGGGACTGCTACAGGACAGAGAGACAGTACTCCTTCCCATATTTACACTTTCTTCACACTGTCCCCCACAACACTGCAGGTGATATTGTGGCTTTATGAGCAGAATTTGTGATTACATGCATACCACTTGAGGACTTGAGTTGCAGGTCCCAAGCACTATGTAAGTAAATCAGGAGCTCCTCTCCTATCTGAAATTAACCAATAATTTCACACAAAATCAGGAAACCCCAATGTCCAAAGTAGCAGAGCTTCATCATTAACTTTCAGACAGCAGAGCCCAACACAGAGCACACCTGGGAGCCCCAACCCTTCTGGACAGGCTGTGACAAAAGTGACATTTTTCTGAATCAAATCTCAATTAACCAAAATTGGAAAGCTTGGAACATGCCCTTTCCTCCACTGCTTACTTCTTAGATATCTTCTCCCTCAACTCTCACCTCACTGAACATTTCCTCCAGGGTCACTTGTCAGCTGACCCCTGCCTGAGAAGCTCTGTGGATAGCAAGCCATGTGAATAACTGCTCTGCTTAGCAGGAGAAAGAAAAAAATTGAAACAAACACTTTAGTTTGACTTCATTATTGGTTTTTTTTCAAGACTGAGATGCCAACAGTTATTAGGCTTAGTTACTATTTCCAAGTGCATTCTCAGACTTTTTGGACACAAAGCAGTAAGACAAACACCAAAAGTTTGCATTAAGAAAACATAAAAATTAAATGCTAAAATATTTGTCTTTGCTTTTAAGGAATTATTTTTTATTAGATCATAAGGAATAGCTTTAACTAATCTATTTAGACCCTCTGCTGATGTGCTGTGAGAAGGATAAATAAACTAGTTCACTGAACATGACCTAGCACTGGATGAACACACAAGCCTTGTCTTCAGCTAAGAGGCAATTACATTAAAAATCAAATTATTAACATCTTAAGATCTTAAGAATTGTGGTGACTAATGAACTTAATTTTTTATTTATTGTATATGTTTAGGCTACCTTTAGAAGTCAAGCACTTATTCCAGCTATGACAATGTGGTATTTGCTAATATAAAAACTGGACTCCAATGACTTGACAAGAGGCAGAATGAAAGCAAGTGGAAGAGACTCAAGAGACCTGGAAAGGAGAAGACAGGTAGTCCCATGAGGACCCAGAGCATATCTGCAGTCAGAAAGGCAAAACCTTGGGTGGTCTTTGAAAATGTCAGCTGCATCCTTGAGCACACTGTGATATTTGGGTTACTGGGTGTAGGAAAAGATCTTTCATTTCAGTGAAAGAACCTGGACATGATCATGTTTGCTTGGGGTCATGCTTTGGGCAGTGCAAAGCCTCATTCTTATCCAAACTACCTGCATCTATATTTTGAGAAACACAAGACACATCAGCTATACTAAGTCCCTTGAAGTGACAGTCTAGAACAGCTCTTTTTAAAACCAAGAGATCTAGGTGGCCCTTGCATATTTGACATTTATCTGCTATTCACCTAAGCAAATATAACAAAAATATTTGACTGATGATTCTCTCATGTTTTAAACTGCTTGTACAGTGCTTTTTTTAAGCCCTTAAAAATTAAAAACAAAATTGTCAAAATTTTCTTTTTGATAGTGTTTAAATGAATGGTTTACATACCTTGACTTAAATATAATAATTTGGATTTTAGAGACCCTGAATCAATAGCTTATAGCTATCTTCAAGGTGAACAGAGTTGTTGATAGAGTAAGAGAGGCTAGACAGATAAATACAGAGTCTGAAGATCAAATCACAGTAATACTCTTTGTGTCTGAAATCTGACATTTAAAAATACCTCAAATGCTTTTATCTTCTTGGTACTTGGTTACAGTAGTGAAAGCTTCCCAGATTCATTCCCATACAGGGTTTTAAAAACACTGAGGTTTGAAACCACTGCTTGTGTACATGAACACTGCAATAACCAACCTTTTACATTTGGAGATGCACTATGGAGATGTCTCCAGACACTCCTTTGAAAGTAAAACGAAAGTAAAAATGTTTAAGATTATTGTACAGGATATATTATTGCTCCAAAACTTAATTCATTACTTTGATTTGTTCTCCCAAGCAAAAGCATTTCATAGAGGAACCATTTCTAGAGATACCCTGAAATACATTCTCTCTTTAAAGCCTTTCTCAGATCATACCAATGAACACTCTGCAAATACACATAGCAGTATAGAGGCTGTCCAGGGAAGCCTAAGGAAAAACCACAATTCTGCCTATAAATTGTAAGAGTCCCCGCTGAATTTACCAGAGGTACTGAAGAGTGGATTGGACTATACTTAAGAAAAATGGTATTTCTTATTCTAATATTATTATTACATTCTAAAGCACCTTGAGGTTTGAGGGATTGTACTTCTGCTGTTAAAGCTGAGCATGTATCAAACCACACTTTGACACAAGCCTGGCCCAGGTTACAAACAGATCTGCCTGGGATGGACAGCCTGTAAGTATTGCTTAGGGCACCTTGGCTGGTTTGGGGCTTGCTCTGCCCACTTTCCCTTCCAACCTGCATCAGGTAACACCTCCTCAAAGACATGAGATCATAAATGTCTTTACCTCCATGAGCATTCAGATGTCTTTTAGATCCTCCAACGGAGGGTTTTAACCTCTCCTAAAAGAAGATTTTGAAAGATAAAGTACTGCAACTTTTGAGCAAAAAGCTGCTTGAGCGCAGCACTCTGCTCAATCTGTGCACAGCACAAACCCGTGGGCTGTGCTGTTGCTGCTGCTGCCTTTTGCAACCCTGCTGCTCTTATGGATGGGCAGATAAGGTAGGAAGTTGCTCCTTTTCACCAGACTGAGTGATTACTTTCAGGAAGGCATCAGCATGCCAGCCTGCCACTTCTGTGTCCATAGGTTTTCTGCCAATGGGAGAACTTCATAGCAATCAAAATCCTTTCCCGTGCTCTCCCAGGGCTACCAGCAAAGTGGAGAGGTGAAAAAGTCTGGTACAGAAACCCTGCTAGCTGCTGGTATTTAGGAAAGTTAAGAACTCATGGTTTATTGCTCACCTTCCACTGTTGTGTGTGTCCAGAGGGGCTGCAGGCTACTTTGCATGACTGGAATCAGGCTTTAAGCAGCATGGTGTTTGCTTGAAGGATCACACTACCTGAGATTTCCATGTTTTGCAGAAGTGTCTTGATAAGAACCAAGTGCATCTCCCTGGTAATGTTGCCGTTTTTCAGGAGCTTTGCTTTATTCTTGTCTCATAAAATCTGCCTAATCAGGTCCCCTGGTCCCCTCTGCATTTCAATAAACAAGGTCTGTACCTGTTCATGTGTGCAATGTGGTGTTGTTTTTTTTTTTTTTTTTTGGTTTTTTTGTTTTTTTTTTTTTTGTTTTTTGTTTTTTGGTTTTTTTTTGTTTTTTTTTTTTTCCCCCTCTGGAATTTAGTGCTTTGGAACAATGCAGAAGAATCAAGACCTACCATTACTTTGGTTGCTGGAGGAAGCAGAGCAGAAAGGAAGGATCTAGCAAGAAGATCTGAAGTTTTGCATTTCACCTCATACCTTTTTTCCCCTGAAATGTAGGTCCATATCATTCACACATTGATTTCTGACCTGAAGGCTATATTCAGCACAGAAGAATAGGAGAAAAGAAACATAAGCTTGCATAGCAATGACAGCACACATCACTTGTATCCTAAAAGTATTCTACAGCTTGACCAACTAAATCTTCAATTACAGCAGATGCCTTGGAGCAAAAATCTTTCATAGCCAGCCAGACCAGATAATGGGCTTGCTTGCCCTCCATTGTTGTACCTACAGTCATGTCTTTTATGGAATTATTAATCCCACTTTGCAGTTTTGCAATTTCCCCCATGCAAACCTCAAAGGAGGAATCTTGGGAGCAAATAAATGAACCCTTCCCTCCTTCTCCCTTTACTCCCTCTTCAGTAGACACAGCTCATGAAGCAGCTTCCCATGCAGCTTCCCACAGGGGCCACTAAGCTGGGCTTGCTCACTGTCCCGTGACACCATGCCACAGCTGACTGGCATGGCTCACTGCTACTGAGAGGAGGCAATGCCAGGATTTCCTGTGTAATGTTACAAAACACATCCCATCATTTTCCTGTGCATTGTGCCAGATAAACTGTGGTTGAAAGAAATAACCCCAGAAATAAAATGCAAGGCATTCCCTGGTGTTATTCTATCATTTTCCCTGTGCAGAATGCCAATTGCTTTGTAGGAAATTTAACACTTTTATAGCATAGGTCAAAACCAAGAGACTTGGCACTGAGATTCAATTTGGATAAGCCCATGAGCCTGCTCAGTTGATCTGTGCATCTTTTTTCGAGATCAAGGGCATGAAGTCAAATTCTACAGCTCTTTTTTAGGTAGCACAGAGAAGTGAGCTCCTTTCTGCAGGCAGAGGCACACCTGAGAGCTCCTGGATGGGGGCTCCTTTTGCTGCCACCCTGCATGTTGTGCCGCTCAGAGCACAAGGCATGTTTGGTGACAAATGCATCAGAGAGTCTCCCTAGTAAGGGGAGTCAGACATAAAGCAGATGCAGTCAGATGTGGGGTTTGGAGGAGAAGCAAAAGAGGAGGACCTGTATAAAAAAGCTCACCCAATTTTAGAGGAAGAATCAAGACTATCCTGACTTCTCTTGAAAAAGTAGTCTGGCAGGAGAGATGGAAGCATGAATGCCAGGCTATTTGGAACCCTAATTTCCAAATTCCAGAAAGTAAGAGTTTATTTGTGGGAGGGCAAAGGAGGATACGAACAGGCTTTCATATTTTTACCCAGCCAGTTCACCTTTCTCTACCTCTGTGTCAGACTGAAAATCAGGATTCCACTGGATGTCCCTGTCGCCCTGGTGCAAATTCACAGCTGCAGAAGATGGCACACAGTAAATCACTGTCCTCTCACTGAGAGCTGCCATAAATAATGCCACAGGAGCTCCCCCCCTGCAAACAGCAGCTGTCTGCAACTGCTGGGAGCAAAGCTGTAATGCAGCCCCCAGGTAGGGAACAGAGAGAAGGTAAACCAGAACAGTCTGGAAAATAAGATCCTGTGATTTATCATCACATCGACTTGTAAGCTTCTCAAAATATTTGTCTCTTTTCTTCCTCAGGAGAATTTCTATATGAATTTGTCATAACTTTTTACAAATTTCAGGAATGCCCCATGTTAATGCTCCAAAAGTATCTAGTCTTAAAAGTATTTTCATTAACAGCAGGTATTACCACTCTGCTGGTACAGAGCAGAAAGCTGAGTCAGAGGCCATGAAGCAAGAATGGAAAGATCAAACCTCAGGTAAGTGGTGAAAGCAGTGGCTGAACCCAGTTCCTGGTCTCTCTGCTCCTTTTTGCAGTTGGTATATCTGTCTGATTTCCTAAGAGAAGTGTGGAGCAAAGAGAAGGCAAGGAAAAAGAGCAGTCTGGCAGACTACATGACAGGAAAAGGCTGGAGACATGGAAGTGTATTAGCCACGACTTCCCAAGCAAGCAGCTGGCTGACTCTACTGCTCAGTCCCTGCATCACTGACAGCTTGCAGGCTTGTGCTGCAGCACAGCCTCGCTCTTGCTGGCCGCAGGCATTTCCCAAACACAGGCACAACCTTGGGGTCACCAGCAAGACCAAGCTCTGGGCAGGGCTGGCCCACAGGGGAACTCCAAAGCAACGATCCATAGGGGACTGGAAGGGACTTGTCCCTCACGGGCAGTACCACACCCCCTCTCCAGCTCCAAAGGGATTAGAGCAGCACCAGTGGCCAGGAACATCAGGGGGTGGTGGAAGACAGAACTGAGGTCCTTCTCTACATTGCCAGCAAAGCTGCAGCATTTCCCAGCCCTTTACAGCCCCACTTGGCACCTTGAGCTCTGCGCCATTCACACCTTGGATCACGCAGCTGACCGTAACTGCAATTTCTCCACCTAATTTGGGTCAGACAAGCTCCAGGGGATGCCTCTCTCCCTGGGAGAGCTTGACTGAAGAGAGACATCAAGGATATGTATGGCACAGCTCATGGATACAGCCTGCAGACGGGGCTAAATAGATAAAATCCTGAGCTAATGTCAGATTCATTCCTCTCCTGGCAAAAAAAGCAGGAGTAGGGGCTTTTTCCAGTTCGGTAAATACCTTTTTTTGATAAAGATGTATTCCAACTCTGACAATTGGTTAAAAGAAAAAGAAAAAAAACCAAAAAAGACACTAGGAACATTGAGATATAAAGACATGGCTGTGATTGATTGTGGGGATTGTGACTGTAGAAGGAGATTTACACGGAGATTGTTCTGTGGACATTTAAAATTGGGCAGATTCCAGGGAGGTTTTTATTTTTTTTTTTTAAATTAAAAGTTAGTTTCTAATTCTGATTTAATGATAAACTAAGAAGATTGGTGTTTTTCCCCTTGCAATCTTCTCTTTTTGGTTGGGTTTCAGATGAAACTGGGTATTCTGACCAAATTTTTCAGAGAGCAAGATGCACATACAGGATGTATGCAGACTGGGCTCCTTTCCTTCTTGCCTGGTTCAAAGTAAGGACTGAAAGTGAGATCTCCTTTAAAACGGAGGTTATCAGGTAGAGAAGTCATGCCAGAGACAGAGATAAGAGTCTCTTGCCCCTGCAAGTAAATCTTTACTTTAGGAAGGTACTGCAGGGGGCAGGAAAATCAGATACAGGAATCTGCCTGCATTAAGGAAAGCTGTAAACCTCTGGAAAAAATCAGATACTGAAGCTTAGGCTTCTTCTTATTTTCCCCGCTTTGAAAGAGAGTGTTTGTTTTCCAGCCAGCTCTTTGAAAGACTGGAATTAAATCCCCAGCACAGCATTTCTCTGTTGGAGAGAGGCACCTTCACTGTTGGACCAGAGCCTGCACCAGCCACTCATCACCCTCTCTGGCAAAGGTGGATGCAAAAAGTCAAACTCCCCCACACTGCCTGCTCAAGAAAAGCCCTTTGTACCAGTTAAAAGATTCTGGAGGGCCAGCAGCAGCACTGCCTGCTCTGCAGAAGTCAGAGCAAACCCCCTGACTTTCACCTTCTCTCCACTCCCATGCCTCCAGAGGGCAGAGACATTCCAACCATCCATGTGTGGAGCACAAGGCCATGCTTGTGGTGACCCCATCCCTGCTGCCCAAGGAGCCTCTAACCAGGGCCTGGAGTTTCTGATGGTGTCCTTCCAACTACAGGTGAGTGGCACCACAGGAAGCTGCAGGATGGGGCAGCAGAGTTTTCCCCCTTGCTGGAAACCCAAGGCAGCCACTCCTGTAACAGGGACGGGAGGCTTGTTGTGTTTTATTGCCACTGCTGCCAGGCCAGGCAGCCCAGCACAGAAAGTTTTGCAGGCAAAAAGATAACTTATACTGAATGATTTTCTTCCTATACTTGTTTTACTTTAGGGCAGTAATGCTGAGGAAACTGTTGGTTCTTTTCACATCTACAAGAGAAGTCAGGTTTTATGTCTTGTCCATGATAGATAAGCTCCTTAAGACTGTGCACATATTTGCAAACTGAATTAATATTTAACATTGCAAACTTGATTTTTCCAAGCTTATTTTTAGTGCAAGCATTCAATCTAACCAGGTTTTAAGTCAAACCCTTTAGAGTGAAGATTGAAGTTCAAAATTACTGCTTTCTTTTTAAATCTCTTTCTTAAACAAACAAAGAAAAGAATAAATGCCATGTGAAGACTCACGAGTTGAGGGAGTTCAGTAGAAATAAAAATTCACATTTAATTTAAAAAAAATTTTTAGGACACTTCTAAGATTCCTCTTTTTAATTTTCCTTCAGAGGACATGAACCTGTTTTATATTTACCTCTGTTACTTGTCTTCCCAGTCCTGTGCATGCTCCTGGGGCTAGGAGGAGACTTTACTGGAAAAGTGACCACATTACAGTGGCTTCTGGAATACCTAAGCTTTGTTTACCTGCTTAGATTTTTAAGCCAGGATGAGGGCTGTGCTTTCAAGACATTAAGGTCACACAGTTGCTTGAGGTCTGATGGTCAGAAAACACATGGAGAAAACTCCATTCTCCTACAACATGCTGATCATTTGCATTGGCAACATTTGCACCTTTGCTAATGAAGCCTTTTCCCTAAAGTACGTGCTGAGGAAAGCCAATAAAACTTCAGGTTTGCATTTTTTCAGCTCTCTTCATTGCTTAAGGTGCGCATTGCTGTGGGGTAGATTCCCAGAGTGTAACTCTGAGAGGCTTGAAAACCAGAGAGGAAAATGAAAGAAACGTTCAAACGTTCTCTAAATGCATCCCTTTTGAAAAGCTAATATCTTATTTTGGGGGCTCTGATTCACAACTTTGGGTGAAGACCATCACTGTTTCTTTTCAGCCTGCAAACAAGGGATGTAATACGCTCCTGTTTACCTCCTAATACCAGTTGACTTTTGCTTTGTAGATGACAAGTTTAAGAGAAGGCAAAAAGATCACACACAAAGGCAAGAAAGATTAGGAGATGAAGGGTTATGAGCTGAGGCCAAGATGAGCAGTCACACACTAAGAAAAGAAAGGCAGAGATGGGACATGAGTGGAAATGGGAAATACCTGACAGGAAACAGTGATGTGATCAGGCTGGTAGAGATAACAGGGTGGCTGAGCTGAGACAGGATGTTTATCCCAGAAAATGGGAGGAAGAGTCTCTCTTAGCTGAGGTAGATGTCCCTGGATTGGTGGGTGCACTAAGACATGGTGCTGGCAGAGTCACCAGCAAATCTTTCCCTAACTAGGGCACACGGCCCCACGGACATTTAGTGCCTAATTTTCTGTCAAGATTTTGACCTTCTGTGCCGTACTAAACTGCTCTCCTCAACTAAAGGTTTAGTGGAGGGGATGGGGCTGTCAAGCTGACTGACCTCATTTGACTGGAGAGGGAGCAGTGGCAATGTGAGTAAGTGGCTGAGGGAAGTAAATGGACTAATTTTAGTCTCCCTGCCTTCTATTGCAGTAAATCCCACATGAGGGCTTTTCTGACAGCCTGATAAAAATCAGAGTTACCTGGTAAGTGGCACTGGAGAGCCAGGTGCTCATGTGCTCTGTAGAGACATGTAAAAATGGCACAAAACTTGCTAGTAACTGGGCCTTAAAATGTAATTGGTTTCTTTTCATACTGACACACAGTATGTAAAAACAATATATTATCTCCCAAGATGAGAATTTCAGGTAATGTTTTCCGAATCAGCTAAATAACATCTCAGGATTTTGCAAAAATACACCATAGGTTTGGGCAATTTTACCTTTCTTGAAACATAATAAGGTGCACCCAATCCACCCCTAACCAATACAGAACAAGTGCTGCCTGTCACTGTATCCCTGACCATTTTCTACATTTATTTTTTTTTGCAGCAACATCCCAGTGGAGCAGCAGCAGGTTTGGGGATTATGAACACCACACAAGGAGTGCAAAATTCAACCACAAGGACAAGGAGCACGTGTTACAACATTTCCTCATGTGGAGGTGTTGTTTAAAGAGAGATGAACATTTCCTGCATAAGAGCTTTTTGCTCTGGTACAATACAAGATGTCAGTACTGAGAGCAGCAGACACAGGCACAGAGCCCTGTCAGAACAGAGCAGCAGGCAAACCCCATCCTCTTCATGGAGCAGGCAATGACACACGTGGCAGCCAAGCAGATGAGCTATTTTCCTCCTTGTAATTACTGACACCAGCACTTCTCAACCTGCACAGCGCTGCCCCCCTGAAATGCTACCAGGTGTGAAGCCCTCACCTCAGGAGCCATCAGATATGATAAGGCACAAAAAGCTCTTAATTAGGCTGCTGTGGTTTAGTGGAAGAATTTAAAACACATGAAGCTTTTGAGAGGCTCTGAGAGAGGTGTCTGTCTCGTGGTGCTCATACAACACGAGCTCCAGGACATTACTGATCCTGACAGAAAATACAGAATGACTCCCCAGCTCCCTCCTGGCTCCAAGGGGCAGGTGGGAAGAGCAGCCATGTGAAGCTGTACTGACAGCATCAGATTTTCCTCCAACACACAGGACTGCTGTGCAGAGATAAAAAGTAGTGCAGGCACAGCTACCTTGCCTAGCTGGTGCCTTTATGGTTTGCATCTGATAAAAGCCTGGTTCAGAAAAGGTCTCCAGCACAGACACTTCGTTAAGAATAGACACCACAGCCTTTAAGAAATGGAGCCTTTCTTATACACTAGATTATTATCTGTTCCCACTGGGCCAAGTTAAGCAAAAAACACCCCTCAGCTGACTCATTTCAGCGGCCAACAGTTGCTCAGTTTTTTCTTATTAGCAACTTCTAAAAGATATCCCAAGTTAAAAAGCCCACAACTAGCTAGAAAAATAAGATAAAAGACATCCACTGAAAAAAAGAATTATCTTAATTATACCAGAGCTTTGTCCTCCAAAGGGAAGGTAGTTTTTCCACAAGACAGCATTGCTCTAATGGAGGATGCACTTTAAATAGCACTATGGTTTGCATACTGCAGTGAACTTCTAACCCCATACAACTTGTATTTACTGCATTTCAGAATTGTACTAGTGGATAAAAAACACCCTCCACCTCCCCTCCATTTTTTCCCCCCTTCGAACTGCAGATCCATTTTGCCATTGTCCCCTATTGTGGAACTAAATATCCTAACATCCCACAATATTCCACAAAATGAATGAATAGAAGTGATATTTTACTCAGTGGGTTTATAGGGTTGTAGTTTGGTTAGTGGTTTGTTTGTTTTGTTTTTTTTTTTTTTACTCTCTCTCTCATTACTCTCTCCCATTCCCTATTATTCTGTCCATCTCCAAGGTAAAGCTGAATGCACTGAATTACTGTGGATGCCTGCTCCACAAGAGACTGCTGGAAAGGAGTTATTGGCAAATAACCTTTTTTTTCTGTGATGGCTCTTTTGCCTTTTTGCCTCCAGCAAAACAGAAAAAAAACACAAAAAAAACAAACCCCACAAAAAAACCCCCCTTATTGTAGGTAACCTTACCTTCCCTTTGCTAATATCAGACATTGCACTGCACTCTCCTGTTGACAACCAATCAAGATATTAATTCTGAAAAATCACATCAGCTGCAGTCACAGAACTTAGAACAAAGCTGTTGCTTTGCATGTTCAGAAATCCATTAAGGGCATCTTAACATGCTGGCTGCTGAAGTGTCTCTGGCCAAGAAGATCTGTAGCAGATTCTGAAAATATAGTCCTATTTTATACAGTGCTTATCTTAACAGAAGCAGCACTAAAATAATTTGTCTGCTGCATTTTTTTTCCCTGCAGTGTTGCAAATACTCAAATTCACTATCAGGGTTATCCTTTTAGAAGAAGAACCTGTCCTTTTCAGATTTTGCATGAAATTGGCTTCTCCTGGGTGGGAGTCAAGACTTGGAGAGCATCAGATCCTTCTGAGACTTCAGGCCATCTCATAAAGCTTGCAGAGGAGACACAGGATGGAAAAGTCATGCAAGCCTTGAACTGAAGTCTTTACACAGGAGGAGCTGCTCTTTACACAGGATCAACAGCTGCTCTTGAAAGGCACAAGGGCAGTTTCTTTTATAAAGACTGGAGTGCACAACCACAGCTTTGAGGAACCCTTGTCAGTCTAGGTGAGAAAACTCACATTTGTGATTAGAATGAGATGTGACAGCTATGAAAATTCCTGAAGAAAACTGAAATGACTTAAAAATAGGAAGCTACTTGAAGATTCACTTCAAGATACATTCTTCACAGGTTTGAAAAGCTATTCTGTTGCTACCAGTTTAGTCTAGTAATCAACATCACTAAAAAGCTCTCAGCCTTCAGCAGACTTTAGCTGGCACAGAACATGTTCCATCTATTTTCCTGGATGTAGATGGGACAGAAAGGAACACCAGTACTAGAGTACAGACCCACAACTTCCCGAGATTATCCCAGGAAGTTGGAGGATGTCACTCCTCCTTGCACCTGGGAAGTATTTCTTTGTTTGCCCCAAGAGCTCTGGAACTGTCTGTCAAAATGAAGCACAGAAGTACAGATTTGATGTTCTGGGGCTATGCTGGTGGGAGGATGCTGGATGGATCATCCCAACATTGGTGCCAGAAGCTATTGTCAAGAAAGAACACGAGGAGTCTTGGGAACATCCTGGAAGCTTTCAGACTTGTGGAAGATCCGAGGCAGGGTAACCTCGCTCGGGAAAGCATTTCTCAACGGGAACACATGAAAAGCACGAGCATGGCACTGTCACGGGCAGAGATCCCATACCAGAATCTCAGGTCACTTATCTCTTGAAGACCCTCAAAGATAACAGAAATGGGATTTCCACCTTCACCAGGCAGAGACACAATTTGAAGAAGTGTTGAAAAAGTGCACCTCCTGAACCCAATAAGGAAAGTTAGGCCCAAAGGCACTTTTCCAGTCAATTTTCATTAATTAGGTTTTTCTCTCAGTGGTCTACTTTGAGTTCACAAAACAACTTATGACAAAGACATTTCCTTTTCTGTCAAGAATGCATCGCCCACCATGGACCCATTATTGATATGGACAAAGCATATTTTTGATCTTAAGTACCACTTGGGAAACTAGCTGCAATTCTCTTAATTTATCTACATAAAAAACCCTTATTAAAAAGCCTGCTCAACATCTGTTCAAGATTCTTTTTGATGAAAGTCATATGTAGTGCAAAATAAATAGGAAATCTAAATATTCCATGCAAATATTAAGAGACTCTAAATATTGTGATCCTGCACCATGCAGAGTGTCAACTGCAACAATGAAGGCAGGATTTACTGCTCATGGTCCAAATACACAAACCATCATTAATTCTAGTGCTGCCAGGAACTGATCTACTTTATGTAGAAAAATTACACTCAAATGTGAGCCCAAATTTGAGCTTGTTAAAAAGTACTTGAAAGTTAAGTCTTGCAATGGAAAAAAAAAAATTAAAAATTGTATTTTCAGTGCCCAGCTTATATAATTGTCCATTTCCAAGAAGGGAGTTTGGCTGAATTTTTGATAATATTAATGCAATACCTTATGCATCAGGGTGGCTTGTAGAATATCATTTAAATGAGAATGCTCAGACTTGCAATTCCTTTTTTTAGTTCAAATAGAGTTGTTCATACTTACAATTCTCATTTTTCTTCATGGATTTCCAGTGAACTCCTTTGCAACATTTTTTTCCTAGGGATGGTTGTAATATTTTTGAGCATTACCATCTGCAGAAGAGCTGCCTCCTTCTTAAAGATTCAGAGGTAATAACCAACCAATACAGATTCAGTTCTTTTGCTAGGGAACAGCCACCCTCATACAGAGAGCCTGATTTGCAACCTTGTTGAAGCGGAGACAAAATAATGCAAAGGAAAAATCGATCTTTTTATTCTATGCTGCCAGGGAAAAATGCATTTCCACTACAAAATCCAAATTCCTTTCAGAGTTTCTGTGTCCTCATTCAGGTACAATGAACAACCACATGGGCTATATCTACTCTCCTGTCTTGATCCATAAATATCATTAAGCAAAGTGTTTCTGCAAGAAACCTTTGTCTAAGGGATACTGCAAAACCTGACACTCAATTCTAGAAATCTAGTTTCAAGCCATGGAAACTAAAATTAGGTCTTCATAAAGTTGATATAAATTACTTGCTTTCTTTCTGTTCTAGAATAACCTAAACCCACTCATTTCTCTCTCATTTTGATAAACTGAATAGCTTGAGCTGCTAGTATCATTCATGGTAATCATGTTTCTCATATTCCAGACTGCTTATGCAGCTCTGAATTTTTATGGTGTATCTGTAGCAGAAATGAACTTAGTATTAATGACCAATAAAAATACCACCAGTGTTGCATACAGAAACAAAAAGTCCTTTTTTCCCTGCACAGTGGCATCAAACTTGTGTATTCAATTTCCATTATTTCTCCTCAAGACTCTACAAATAATTAATTTTAGGGCCTGTTTGTAATAGAAAAAGATAATTTAATTTCTAACAAAATATTAAATCTAGCCTAGAGTAAAATACTTTCTTACAGATTTAAGCATCAAAGGACTTTTTGTTTTTAAGGTGAAATAAAAAACAACTATGTTTAAAATTAATTTTGAATAGAAAAAAATTGTTATTCAAATTTTTATGTACATATTTATCACTCCTTTCCTGGCCCAGTTTCTGAGTGAAAAAGTTTATGTGACCATCTCAGCTTTTTTTTTTTTTTCTCTTCTTTTCCTTCCTGAAATCATCTCAACAATTTCTATGAGGGCAAATTTGGGTTACAGCAAACTGCACAACTGAACCCCAATGACTGCAGAGGTCTCATTTTTTTCTATGCACTTTGCTCTGCTACAGAGTGAACCAAGTCAAGTAAGAACACAAAACATTTTGAAAAATTATCTTTACACATGCAGCTGTTTAGATGAAGGTGGATTGCAGCAACCTGAAAGCAGGGCCCCAGTAATGCCAAAAGAGAAGGAGTGTGCACCGGGTCACTCAAGGCAAGGTGCAGTTTGGAGAAAGCTTATTAATTGTGATGCTAAGGTAGCACTGAGCTGCAGCAGCTGGCAGCTAGGGAAGCAAAGAAATGGACCTGCTTGAAACGTGAGTGAGACTGATTTGAAAATTTTGAAAACTATGAAATCTGGACCCAGGGGTGTCATTTTGTAGTTAATTTTCGGAGAGCTAATACACAGCAGTCGATGCTGGAATAAGCCAACACATCTCACTGAACTATTTATTGTCAGAACCACAGCTGTGATACACACGGTTACTATTCCATGAAACAGCCCTGGTATTACTTTTTAAAAGGGTAATGAATGCAATAAAAGGTTCTCAGCCACTGCAAGAGCAATAACAATATTAATGTAATTTGAAAAGATGGTCAAAACTCTTTGCTAATGCTCATGAATCATCAGCCGCTTTTGCAATGTAACTGCTGTGTTTGGAAATTGCATTTCCCCACTCATTCACATTATTCTGACTATTCTTCCAGTCTGTCTGTTTTATAAAGTCATCACATGTCCAAGAAACAGCAATCATGAACCTTGAATGTGCTTTTGTCCTGTTTTCATTACAGAGAAGGAAAGTACACTTGCAGGTGCCCCCTCTGAGCAAGAAAACTCATCCTTCCCAACAAGCAGATCTGCAATGTGACCTTGAGCTGCTGCTGGAGTTGCTATGGTTATAAAGAGGTCCTTTGTGGGGGACATCTTCACTTGTCATTAGGTTTTGACAAAGACAAAGGGATGGTTGATGTGGGAAGGAAGGATGGAAAGAGTTTCCACCATTTTATCAGTGTGAAAATGAAGTTAACATTTGAAGTGTTTTTGGAGAAAGCCCAAACCTGGTTTCTGACAGACAGTGGGTTTCCATACAGGCCAGAAGCAGTAACCATACACAGAAATAAAACAAGCAGAAGTGGAGCTGGTCCAGACCTGTGGAGTTTCCTTCAATCTCATGCAAGAAAGAAGTCATTATACACTCCACAGGGCAGTGAGACTAAAAATAAGCCTAATAGGTGAGCAAAGGCCTGGATGCGGCTGGGCCTAAGTGAAATTTTGTGTTTGTGCACCAGAAGCATTAAAGGAAAAAAAAGATTTCACCTTTTCTTGGAAGCTGTTTCCACTTTTGTTCCTGAAATTGCTAAGGAGGCTGCTGAGGAGGGGAAAAACAGAGAGAAGACAGGGAACAGGGAGGTGGTCAAGCTAACCAAGACAGAATTTCAAGGAGTAAATTGCTGACCATGGCTCTGCAGCACTTTCAGACTGCTGAGGAGCCCTCTTCCTTTCTGTCCTTTGGGATGAACTCCTGGCACAACAGCTCTCCTCTCTTCCTGCACACTTCCTTCTATCCATCCTGCCAACTCCAGCTGAGTGGATAGACTGTCTGACATGGCACAGGAAGGGCAGCTATGCTCCATGTTGGTGTTTATTAAATTATTTGATTTTTTTTTGTATAAAATTAATTTGTTTTCTTCCCTCTCCCCACATCCTCATCTTAGATCTTCAGAGCAGACTTTTCCATGGGAGGATGGGGTGGGAGAACTACATTCGCTACAGAGAGGTAAACACCCTTGTAAAAGGCAAAAATGAACCAAAATCTCTATTTCAAAATACCACGACAGCTGAAACACCAACCAGCAAAAATCATTCTGAATAAAGTTTTAGTGAAATAAAGATAGCTGATGGGAATGGTTTAGAGCGTGAAAAATTGTGACTAATAAACAATATGAGTTTTGTTTTACTATAAAATCTCATCACATAAAGAAATCATTCCTGTGAATCATCCTTGATGTTGGTGAGCAGACTCTGCTCAGAGCACAGTGTCTGCCCTCTCCATAAATATCACCATGGCCACTAAACTCACGGCAATGACAAGGGGGCTGTAAAACCACCGAGGGTGCCATACACTGCAGCGGTTGTAAAAAATGCCGTAAAAGAAAAATAATCATTTATTAAATCTTTTGTTTGGGAGGAGCTTTGTATTTGAACAGGGCATTTAGCACCCAGGATAGCTTTCCAAAAGCAGCAGTCACTCTGCCGTTAAACTGGATTTGGAGTCCTGTAAAGTTCTATAATTACTTCAGCCAAGAACGTTCCTACGTTTTCTACCTTCTCAGCTGAGACCAAACCTTCATTGCCTCGCTCAAATATTTTTCATTGAAACATGCAGAAGATCAGGGGAAAAAGTTACTATTTTCTTCTAAAAACTCAACACACAACTGTAAAAGCTCAGTACAGGAGTGCAAAGTGTGACATTTAAAAAGCTACACACAAGCCAATTATAACTAAGCCCCTTCCATTTATTTATCTCATGTATCTAAAGGTAGTGGCAGGGTAAGAAAGTTGTGTGGGGTCTGATGGGCCAAGTGTTGTGCTGTGGTTTAGACCACAGATGGCAACCAGGCTGTTATTGTTCTTTTCCTGCAAGGGCATACATCTGGAAGCACTCTGGGGTAGCTATAAAAATCAGAATGGTAGGGGTTTCTGAAGAGCATCCATCTTCCAAGATAAGGGGAAAATTTGGTTTTGACCTCTAGACTGTTTCCTGGACTTAAGGCAAATACTAAAAGACCTTCAACACCCTGAGCACATTGGAGACAGCTCACAGGAAGATGCACATATTATAAAACTCAGTTAAACTACCTTCAGTTCAGCTATCAGGACTGACAGGTTTATGACCAAAGCAAAGGAATTTTACTATTAAAAAGACAGACACAACATTTTCTCAGACTATACAGACAGATGCTGATTATTTAAATGATATAATAATAAGTATACTGCTTACAAAATAAATTCATATTTTACAGGTTTGGTAGCATTTGTCAATATGTGCAATCTTAACAAAATACCATATGCTCTAGAGATTAAGTATGGCTCTTGTGTAATGCCAAATGAGTACTTTGGGAGTTGATTTTGCATATTAGAGGTTTGGAAGTTGTTCCTTAGAGCATTAATATTTCCTTTGGAATAGCACATTAACAGCAAATCAGCAAAACTCTTCACATTACACTATAAAACAAACTCTACTCTCACCCACAGAGCAGGTAGGATAGTATTAGGATAATTCCACACTTCTCATTCTTATTAAGAAAGACATAAATTCAATCTTTATCATCTTTTCTATTACAACACAGTCTCTTTCTATTAGGCCATGCAGACTCTAATCAAACACAAATGCTTACTTAAACTAGTCAAGCTCTGTGTATTTTGTACTAAAGCCAGCATACCGTACCTAATTAACCCTTCTGCTTTTCTGGCTGTGTTGCTCAGATGGCTCTGAACTGAGCACTAAACCCATGACAATGAAATTTTAGTGAAGAGCTCATGAGGGAAAAATTGCACTCCATTCACCTTAGCCTTTTGTGGTATAAACCAGTAGAATTTTTAATATGACCTGTATTCCACCAGAATGCATCCCACAAATACTTCTGGAACAGCACTAAGGGGGAGGAGGGCAGCACTATTTCCCCTCAAACAAGATTTGCAGAATCACACTACAGATATAAGGGCAGTATTTGCTCCTGCAGGCACAGTAACTCAATTTCCAGGCTATAATTGGATGATGTGGTTTGCACCATCTCCAGAACCCCTTGATGGAATTACATCTGCCTGATAAATTATATAGTTTTCAGAACAGTGTTTTACACAGAGCATGGAGCCCTGGGTCCTAATATCTTGATGGGTATCATCTACCTTCTGCTCCTGACATCCCAAGGGAGGCTTAAAATAATACGAGCTGCCCTTTGCTTGGACATGAGGCAGAATGGGAATGCCCATGGGAGAGCTCACAGAAGCCTTCTCCTTGCCAAAGGGTCTTTCCTTTCACAGGCTGACATTCATTCTCCCTCCCTGGCTAAGGAGAGAAACAGGAGGCAGGAGGAAAAGGGATGTCTGCTGTTGTCTACAGCTCCTTTTGTTCCTACAGAAAAGCAATACAAATCCACAAGGCATCAGACACTGCGTTTTAATATGCTTGGTAAACTGCAAGCATGAGCAGCACCACGTAGAGGCTGCAGAGGCTGGGTTGACCCAGTATATCTTTATTAAAGTATCTCAGTGCTCTCTTACACCTGAAATTTTGATGTGTTGAAACAAAGTAGGAGTTAAGCAGGATTACATTTAGGCTTCCTCTGATGCTTTTATGCAGAATACAGCACATACCAAGGGAGTGAATTTCAATCTGAGAATGTAGAAGGAAATGAAAAATAACCTATATATAACTGCAGTAGTCCTAATGGCAGCCTAAACCCCTGAGAACCAATGCAAAAAAAGGGCCTGCCTTCCTCTATCTACCCTGACTAAAAGAGAATACACAATGAGGTTGGACAGAGAATAAATGAATGAGAAAATAGTCATTTAGTATACTTATTTAATTAGTTCTTTCTGCTTCTAATGGTAATGTGGCAGAATACGAGACTGAACAGAACAAGGTGGCTGCCTATGGCATAATTAGGCCTTTTAAGGAGGCAGAGAAAGACATCAGTCTGCACAGGCTGGTAGGGAAAGCAACTGCAGTGAGCACCCAATTTCCATATCTAGAAACACACAGCTTCTTTAATGAATGCCTCGGATAAAGCATTTAGGCTTTTCATTATAATTTTTAAATAAAACACTACTGTTTCCAGTCAGCTGAAAAGCTTGGGTTTTCTTTGCATTACTGGAGTCCCCAGACTTGGGGCTCTCTGGCCCTCAACATGTAAAAGATGACTTTAACACCTGAATGTTTTTTTTTAAATAAGAGATGAATAAGAATGGGACAGCAAGAATGGAAGTCCCCAGAAGGAAGGACTGCCCGAACATCTCCTTCCCCTCCTCCCATTTAGAGCCCAAAATCACCACTTTGTATTTTGACTGAGTGCCCTGGAGCTGAGCACTCTCACTTTTCTAGCACATAGCAAGTGGCCTGAACACACAGACACACACCCTGCACTGCCACCCACCATCCTGGGAGAAACCCGTGGAGAAGCAGCACCTTTACACAAGTCATTCAGGCTGCTCAGGACACCACTGGGGACACTCAGAAGATCTGGTTACCAGCATCTTGTATAACAAAGGCAGGGCAGGATAAAAAGCTGACCTCGTAAAAGAGGGACGGAAGATCTGCACGGCTTGACAAACACACCCTTGTATCAGGACCAAACACACCCTTAAGAATTCTAGTTATAAAAAGGAAGCAGCCTCAACTGAAATCCTTAAACGGAAAAAAAAAAACCCAACAACTATTTTGTGCAAAACTTAAGTGTTTTTCTTGGGCCAAAATACATATGCATACTTCTATATCCTCATCCCCAGGTGAAGTGTAACCCAATTATGACACTACTTCTGTAGCATTAAAGCCTAGAGACTCAGATGAATTAATTTTTTAATGGATTTTTTAACCTCTTCAAAGAATCCAGCCCAAATTGTGTCTTTGCTGAGACTTTTCCTGATGTGTCCAGGCCCCAGACAGCTTCAGTATCCATCTGCAATGTACACTGGAGCTTGGCAGAACTCTTTCTCTTAAATTAATCAGTTTTGCTCTAACCTACACTCCTGTGAGATGTAGGACAAGCATTATCTTAAGTGCATCTCTGTTTATTTAATAACCTCATTTAGGGTACAACAAATACGCACAAGCAGCGATCAGGATCATGTCTGCTAAGAAGCTGCTGTGGCTGAAGTTGATAAATACCTAGTAACTGATTTTAGCTGAAATTGGATTGAGCTTCCCAAAAGGTAAGTCAAATTAATATCTACCTGAAAATTACTACAACCACTCCAAATTGTCACACAGAATTTCTAAAATTAACTCACAGGATAAAATGAGGAATTAATGCCAGGGCACCAACAGAAACCTAGAAAACACCATTAAAAATATAGTCTTATGATGACAATACTTATTTTTTACTAACCCAATGACATTAAAGTTTATATCTTCATTAATACTAATAAATTTGCATTTCCCTGCAATACACTGATCTTATTTCTGAGGCAGATAAGTACTTCATCTTTTTTTTTTTTTAATTTAGCTATGCTTGGCTTGGCATTGCCCTTTCATCTCCTGCAAGCCTAATTATGCAATTAGGAGGTTTTTTTCCTTTTTAAAAATTCAACTCAGCCTTGTATTTCGGCACATTATCTTTATCTGGGGAAACGAGTACCAGCTCTACTTAACTTTTATGGTTAGATTTTCCAAGTGTGATGCTGCTGGGGCCATTCCTGGCAGGTGTTTGGCAGGCTTGCTCCTGTAGGGCAGCTACCTTTGTGCAAACACAGGAGGTGTTGGATGGACACCCAGGGATTCAACTGCATGCCAAAATCAGTCTCTCTGCACATCATGATGCTGTCCACTGTGCCTACTTGGGGGTCAAGACCTAGAATTGCACTGGTGGTAGTTTTCCTTTGGGAAACCAGAGCTGAAGGAGGAGGTCAGGCCACAGCAGGCAAGAATGCTTCTCTCCCTTTATTTTAAGAACACCTTTGTTTTTCTGCTAAAAGGGAAAAAAAATGCCAGCAAAGAAGCTGTAGGTGATGGGGAACTAAGCCAATGTCTGCTAAATTCCTGGGAAGGAGTAATTGACTTTGGTGTGTTTTGGATCTCGCCCTCATTTTGCAGGGTTATTTTTTTACCTTATCCATGCACTGCTTTATATAAGCCTTGGTGCCACTTCTGCAAATACCCTGCTACACATGATTTTGAAAATCCAGAGTAAAGTATAATATCTTTGGAGAAGAGAGAGAGTTGATTTAAAAAAAATATCATTATCTGAAGTCACTGCCATTCCTTTAATCATAAGTTGGAAGAGAGATTTTGCAATTTTCTAAGCAAGATTTTCTCACTGCTAAGAACAAAAAGTGAGGACAGCTAACATTAAACTGGGCAGTGCACCTCCTGAACATATCTGTAAGCTTCTTACTGGGAGAAAATAGTCACACAGTCATGCTCCTTGGACAAGGAGCAGCTCTTTCTCCTTCCAGATGGGTTGTATTTGCTATGACTTATTTAGTGTTAGAGGTATCAAAGGGAGCAAAATAATGAGCAGGTTTCCTTTTTTTTTTTTTTTGTCAGGTTCAAAGGATCAATTTAAAATTGCTTTGCCCAGTATCACTTTAAAAAGAAAATGAGTGAATATAGTGGCATTGTTCCCAGGCTTTTCTCTCAGTTACCAGAACATGGGGGGTTTATAAGCAGAATTTTAGTACCTCAGCATTACATTAAAATACATAACATGAAAAAAAATTAAAAAAATTACATAGCTGTTATTATTTGTTATCAGCAGAAATAGCTGCTATAAGGGCTGTGTTCATGGAATTCAGTGCAGAGCCATGTTCTGACCTGAATCAATAAGCCCTGATAAGTGACAGACTCTTTCTGAATATGCAGCACTGATACCAAACCAGTGTGGTGGGACAGGCACCCTAGAACTATCCTTGGAAAGGATTTTGGCCCACAGGTTTCACACAGTGTTGACATTTCTTCTGTCCTTTCTTCCATTTCCTGCTCTTGGTTCCTGCTTGAGCCTGGCACTGCATGTGATGTGGCTGTTCCAAAGTGTGAAAAGTACTTAATAATGCCTTTTCCCCACCATGGTTAGCATGCATGAAATGAATGAAGCTTCCTGCACAAGGGACAAATCTATAACTAAATGTCAAAAACTATAACTCTCTCTGAAGGTAGCTTATTAACAATTTGCTATGGTTCATTTTACAGTGACACTTCCATATTCAGGAGTGTCAGAGTACAGAGGAGCAGCCTGGGATCAATTCATTCTGACATTAAAAAAAAGAAGGCTGAAAAAAAAAGGGAAAGAAGGAGGAACATAGAACTGGTATCTAACAAAGCATCTGGACTCATTCAAAGATAAAGAAAATTCAAGATTCATTACTGAGCCCCCCAGTCCCAATCAGACAGGCTTTGTGACACAGTCAGGGTGATTATAGCTCACTGGAGGAACACACGGCAGCCCTAAAGCCACATTTGCTTAAAGAGCATGATATGGTTCTTCTTCCCAAGGTATTAAAGCTCTGCAGACAAACAGCATGAGTGAAATACACTGTATGCATATGACAGAAAGAGCAGCACCAAAGCTATTGAAAGGAAACTAATGAGCATGGTAAATCCAGGTTTCTGATACTATTAGTTTTTAAAACCAGTAATAGAAACAATGCAAGGTTTTGCTTAAAGGTAATAGAAAAAAAAACAGCTCTGATTCTGCAGATTGAAAGAGAGCAAGAACATAGGTTTGGGGTTAACAATTTAAAAAAAATCAGTTCTAGGGGCTGGCTCAAAAACTGAGAGTGAAAACTCCCCCTCTGGGACAGGACACCTCTAGCAGTGTGCTAACCTGGACACAACACCCACGGGGAAAGCTCACACACCCTGGAAAGGGGAATGTCTGCCCACACTGCCTCCTCCAATACACAAACTTCATTCCTGTTTGCCATTGTCTTCTGGCTGGGAAATGAGGAATGGGCATTTCCCACCTTTAGAGAAGGTTTTAGACTTTTCCAGAGCAGAAAAATTGCAGTGGAGCCAGGCACACCCCAAGGGAGCCCTGCTCAGCTCCTTTGCTGCCTCTGAACTCTGTAGAGGAAAATAGGGAAAATGAAGGGGAAGTGTGAAAAGCCAGAGTGTGCTCCTCCTGCTGGCTCACAGGGACCCCTGGCAATGTGTGGCAACAAATGGGTGGTCTTGAAGGCATTTTTCTATGAATTTGCTCTCATAGTAGCTGAGATGGGGCAGGTACCAAACTACCTGCCTGATTACTGGCAAAGTACTTAATAAAAGAGAGCACGGCATGTTTTGGCAGCTTTGTGATGTAACACTATTCCTGGAGCTATCACGTCTTAATGACAAAAGTCTGAGGCCACTTTGTTTGCATTTCAGTGCAAACTTGTGGAGAAAGCCTGAACCAGAGATATCTGCAATATACCTTGGCTTTGTTCCGCTCTCAGACTTCTCCAGTTCTGGGGCAGTTTCCCCACTTACATATTCTAGTTCCAAGTTTTCACATTGAGCTTTACATCCTGGTAAATATACTGGTAGTAATAAGATAAATAAACAGCCATCTCTTAATCACTTTTATCTTCTGGGGTAATTTTTAACGCCACATCAGAAATGAAACTGATCTTCCAATGAACTAAAATCCCCAGCACTCCCAAGACCTGTACATCTTTTATGGAAGTTGGTCTGTAAGAGACAGTTTATGAGAAGGAAAATTACTGCTTGGCCCAGAGCTTGGACTCTTAGGTGCTACCTGCCTATAAATTTGCAGACTATGCACAGGAAATAAAAACTACAGGGAGAAAAAACTGGAAAACTCTTAAAGGCTCATAAAAGGAAGGGTAATTGTAGACCACCCAAGTTACCTTTATGTTCTTAGGTGGGAATACCATGATCAGTAAAAAGCAAAGGTGTCTCTAACAAGACAGTAATTTTCTCTTGGGAACCCCCATCCCATTGGAAGTGTCTCAACTCCATAGTTCTGGATTTGGGGGTCAGCAAGACTGGATGTGGCTTAGAAAGGAGAGATGGTGCAGGGCTGGGAGAAGGCCCCAAAGAAACAAATCTGAGGAGAAAGTTAACAGTCAGGTCTCTTCTCATCTCCTTTCCAAAAACTGTAAATAAATGTAAATGGAAGGAACAGGAAGTCTGATCATGCCATGAGAAATTACCTATGATTTCTAAGAGGCAGCTTTTCACTCTATCAAAGAAGATGCCTCAAATGGATCACAATGGCATTACCCATGCAAGAACAGCTCAAGTGCTGCTGATTTTTCCCTCCTTATGAAAATGAGCAGAATCTGATGTTAAAGAGTCACCTGACATTGCCAAGGTACTGCTGCTGCATCCAGTGCCAGTTTCCTATATGCTTTATATTATTTATTGACAGAGAGAAAAAAGTTTAAATAGTTTGAATATTTAAAAAACGGACAAGCCAACAACTTTCTACCACAAATAGATACAGCAAGATCAAGTGAAACAGCAGCAAAAACAACCAATAAGGTAAATTAGTGTTTTAAAAAGGATGCTTACATGTGTTTCTAGGGATTTTCCCAACTCCAGGAGAAACTCAAGGAGTTTCCATGCCCTCATGGAGGAGCATGCTGGCAGTTCTAGTCCCTGGGTGCCTCGCTGTCTAGAGACTGTTGTTTCTTGGACCACACTTGAAAGCTCTCTGTGTTTACTCTCGCCTGTGTAAGTACACTAACCTGGCTTCCCTCTGGCACTGCTCTGTCCTGCCTGTTTGCTCTGGGCTCCTCGGGGGCTGCAGCTCACTGCTGAGCCAACAAAGGCACTGTGAAGGGCAGTGCTGCCTATAGACTGTCTCAAGCTCCCTGCTTTTTGCAAAACCCTTCCCCCTAAGTGCATCTCGTCAGGGCAGGGGTTGTGCCCACGCTCAGGTCCTGAGCCTGGTGGAAATGAAGTGCTTGGAGAGGAACCATCATGGTATAATTGATGGCAGCATGAGCACTTCTAATGCCCTAACAGAGAAGAGGCTTCCTTAGTAACTCTGCTGGTGTTAAAGGATGATTCACAACAGACACGTTAATTACACAATCCCATGCTCGTGCATTTAGGACAAAGCTGAAAAATATTGGCTAAATACTGCATTTGAAAACCCCTTCCACTCATGTTTTTTTTAAAGTGGCTGTTGTCTATTACAGTACTTTTGTGTGTTTTTAATCACAGTTTTTGAGTAGAGACAGGATGTATAACTAAAATCTATTACCCATTGATTCGATTTTATATTAAAAAGACTAAAAAGACAACTTTGATGCACATAATGAAATATGGGGTCTATTCTCTCTTTGAGAGACAAGGCAGGAGATTTATTCTGGAAATTTCTGGATGGGAAACTGTTACATTTGCAAAGGAACAAACTGACAAACTCTTCTCCTATCACCTGACACAATTTTCTGCCTGCTTTCTTCTGTTTTAGAAGAGCAGCTTTCTTGCTTGTATAGAGAAAATACCTCTTATCCAAAAAAGCTTCCATTTTAATCACATTAGCATTAATTAGCAGAAAAATTTGATATTCTAATGATGATACTAATTGCTTGCAGAGCTCTCAATACCTTCAAAGCATAGCATGAGAATGAATAGAGCAATGCATAACTGTGCATGCCTTTTATCAGCTCCAGTATTATTTGATGCTCATTAAGTATTTTCTGGAATTAAAATGCATGGCACTTGATAGCTGAAAGCCCAGTTGTTTAAAAGAATAGAAGCCACAGAAGTAGCTTTCTGTGAGGGAAGAAAGTTTAATTTTCTCATCAGAGGAACAAAACATGTTTAGCTTAGTGTGTTTGCTGTTTATCTCATTATTCCAGGGAGCACTGTATATTGCAGTTGTGTGCCTGTTCTTCAGAGGGACTGTGGATAAGTACAGTTTATTAAACCCTGCTGAGGCAATCTGTTGTGTCTGTCTGTTTTAATGTTGTTATAAGTCAGTTAAGCATGTACCATACTTGTTAGCTGCATATATACTAATTTAATGTATTGATGGGCTGTCAGTACAAATACCTAATGAATATTAAAATACAAACTCAGATACAGAAATGCAAAGCAGAGCCAGCATGTGGTCAACCTTTTGAGGGACAGGCAGAGAAAGGAAAAGACCAGAGTTCAGAGTAAATGACAGTAAACACTCATGAAATGAACCTGAAAACAAATCACTAGTGGCTTCCCAGGAAAGACAGAGGAAAATAATAATTAAGGGTCTCAAAAACATGGGCTCTAAATATACACTGTGAACTTTGTCTTCTGCCAGCTGATTTCAATATAAAAGAAAGAAAGGGTGGTTAGCAGACCAGTATGCCAGTAAGACAAAGGGAACTGGAGAAAACAGAATAAAGACACTGTACCAGGGGAGGGAGGGGAGGGGAGAAGGAAAAATCTCCCACTGTCTCTTCGGCAATGCTAATGTTCTCTTTAACAATGGCTCTAAAAATGGATAGCAGTCGATACTTTGCATGCTCTGCATAATACAGTCTTTCAGCAAAAGCATGTACGTACAAATCTCTCCTGCTCCCAGTGAATGTGGCAGGAGTTTGCTGTGCATGTTGCTCCCTATTAGATCACATTCAGCTCTGCAGCCAGCTGCTAGTTAGAGATTCAAAGGCCTGTGCACCATTCAGACCCAGCTCAGAGGCATGCTGTCTATCCTTCACGAGGTTTGAAGTGGAGAGCGAATTACAAAGAGAAAACCCTTGGGCCAGAGGAGGAAATATCAAACCACTGTGAGTGGGGAGGCAGAAGGGTGGGGACACGTGAGCAGCCACGGGGCTGATGAAACCAGGAGAAACAGCCCAAGAAATGCAGGATCTGTCTGGAGTTCAATTGTTGCTTCTTTCTTTCTCCCTGTCCCACCTCTCCAAAATCATAAATGTGCCTCGAGGGTGACAAGTACCTGGCAAATCTACCAGCTGCAGAAAAGGGAAGAAGGAAAGAGGAGTTAAATAGCAAGTGACCAGGAGGGAACTTGTGATGGTTTACCACCAGGGGACACTTTGCCAGTGCAGAAGAAACACCAACAAGGATCTGGTCTAAAAAGCTCCCTCTGGTGGCTCCTTCACAGGTGGGAAAGCCTGCTTGGAGCTGCTGTTCGCATCCTGTGGGATGGTGACCCACTGCTGCCCATCCAGTAGGGGCTGCGGGGATCTGCAGTGACCCAGGAATGAAGGGGTTGCAAAGCAGATGCAGAGTGCAGGGACATGCAGAAGTGTTGGGAAATCTCCCTCCGAGAGTGACCAGGGAGATGCAAAGCTGATGTGTTCTCCATCTGCAGTCAACAGGGAGAGGTCAGTTGTGATTTAGAGGTGATTTTCTCAGTGGAGACCTCCATACAGGACAAAATAGGAGGGAATCTATCAACTGATCTGTGACAGAGCCATCCTAGTTGGCAGCCAACAGCTGTGTTTGTGGATGGGGAAAAGAATATGTCTTCGTGGATCAAATACATAAGGATGTGTCAGAATTTCAAGCATTATGTAAACACTCAGTGAAATGATAGACAGCAAGCCTTTGAAATGAAAGGAAAATCAGTGAAATTGGACAAATCTGTTAATCTGAATTCCACATTAAGCACATGCTTCCCTAGTGGTATCAGTCTCTGAAAGATTTTATAATATCCTTCTGATTTAAACATAACCTAATATGATCATACACCTCACCTTATGGTTTGAGCTAGAAGGGTTAAGATACAGCTGTCTGTGACATCTCTGGGCCTTCTTTGCTGCTCCTCTTCCCTGGTTCCTTTTCAAATTACTTGGAATGGACTGCAAATGTGCCCCTATAATGCTATGAGGTGTGAAATGCACTCTGCTTCCCTGATCCTTTGGGATCTGGCTGCTCTTCCTGAAGCCTGGGAGAGCAGCTGCAGCAGTGGCCATCAGAAATCTGCTTGAGGAATGGCAGCTGGGTGGCAGGCTGGGATAGTAAAGCGGAGGAGGAAGGACCAATCTTAGCTTGGCAAGATGTTCTTCATCACCTCTAATTTACAGGTAAGCAATCTTGCTGGGGGAAGCAGTGGAGGCAGGGACATTCCTGAAGGCAGAAGAGAAAAATGACCTGCTGGGAAACTTCAGGAAGGAATTACTCCTTGGGCCACTGGCAGACATTGGATAGATGATGGAAAACCCAGCTAAGGAGATCAGGTGAGGAGAAAGAGCACATGCTTTGAATCCAAGGGGAACGGCACTTTTGGGATGGTGAAAAGCAGAAGTTAGCAGTAATTTAAATCTTTCTTGCTCAACCCAAAATATATGTTGTGGAGAGCTCAATGCAAAGCCACCACCAAAGTTTTAGAGACGAAAAGCAGGATCTGAGCTAGTGCTAGTGCCTAGGTCCAACCAATTTGTAAATCCCTATTCTCTGAATTTCCAGGGTTTTCCTGTTTGCTTTCTGCCATTAGAATGAAGCCTGGTACACAAAGGTAGATGTCAAGCAAACATTCAGTTCAGTTTAATAAGATATAGTGTAAATAACACAGGCTCTACGTTTGATGCTCACTAAATATGACTGCATTATTCCTGTCTCTTGTGGCTCTTTTCATTGCTTCTGGCAGGAAAACACAGAATGGCAGGAAATCACTTATTCCAAGGTAGAGGCTTTGCTTCTGTAATAACTCACCAAAGGCCTAATCCTGTCGAGTTTGAAGAAACTTGGTAAGACAAAGGATGTTTAATTTAATCATGTATTAAGGTCATGTGCAAAATGAAAAATAAGGAAAATAAAGATGAAATAAAAGGCAACCCTTCCATCAAGAGGCTCAAAGCAAGACAAAGAAATAATAGTCTAACTGATGGCTCAATGGGTGAATGGCTAGAAATATGTGCTATTCCCAGAAAATAACTGAAACATCTGAAATCACCCTTTAAGCCAGAAACCAGCTCCTGCTGCTGAAAATGGACAAGTCTGTAAAATGCTTCACTGTGCAGCAGTGCTGCTGAGCTGAGCCGTGCTGCAACTGCAAGAACAAGGCTGCAGCACTAGTGTCCCCAAAAGCAGAGAGGCAGGAGGAATGCAGGCTCAGCTCCACGTGCCCGCACTTAGGGAAGGATGGAAGGATGGAAGGAGGGAAGGATGGAGCCGCAGCCCATCAGCAGCTCCCATGAAGTGCAGCTAGAGGGAGACAAGGCGAGGGCACGGCAGGGATGTGCTGAACGAGGCAGAATAAATCCCTGCTCGGTCTTTGCTGACCTGGGAGCGTGGGGAGGTGTAAGTGTGCCCACGGGGGTGAAACAATCCCAAAGTCATGCAGCCAGCCATGCATCTGTTATCCAGGCACTGGGGCAAAAAGAAAGTGAGCTTTTTCCCTTGCTCAGTCATCTTAACAGCAACCACAACAGAAAACACCTCAAAAGCTTGGCTAACATATGCAATCTCAGCTTCCCATCAGTATCACTCCTGCCCGCTGCCTGCTTCAGCCCTACCCCACTTTTCTTGCCCTGCTTTTCCCTGGATTGTAGGTATGGGTGTATTGCTACACAGTCCTGCTGCTTCAGATGCAGACTGAGAGTTTCCAAAATACCTCTTTTTGCATTTCTCTGGCCTTGTGATTTCTGTGTGTTTAAAGGCGCAGAAAACAAACTGGTCTCTGGCGCTGTCTTTGGAGGAACTGAAGAAATGAAAAGGTATTGCAACCAGATTTCACATTTGAAGCTATGTAAACTTAGTCCCAATCAAGCCATCACTTGTCAAAAATTAGGAGAAGGCCATCATTAGGCCTCATTCCAGCTGGTTTGAAATTAGTAATTAACTTCTCACAGAAAACAGATATTTTGCAGGGAATCAGAGATGACATTTTTATGTGTGATATACTCAGTGAGCCAAAGGAGTCTGCATATTGACAGTAAACATTATGCCAACAAACCTCTGCAGGCTGGAAGACCCTCCTGTGCTAATTTGGGATGGTTCTCAACAGTGAGGATAGTAAAGCTGAAGTAAGAAAACACATTTAGACTGCAGTAAGCAGAGCATTAGCAAGCCGAGGTGCTCCCATCAACCACAAGCAGAATCAAGAGAGGAACAAACGCAGCAGCAATCAGCTCTGCCCTGGCTCAGGAGCTTCCATCTGGGCTGAGGAAAGTAGGAAGGCAGGAAAAGTCACACCAGCCCACCACAAACCACAGACTGTGGGGCTTCCAGGACAGGAACTTCCCAGCTCACAGGTGCTTTGCTCTTGCTGGGATCTCACGCAGAGCAGACTGAGGAGCACTAGTAGGTGCAAAACTGCTGGAACCAGGCAAAGGCTGGGTTTCTCTGTAACCACAATGCCCAGCTGCCTTTACATAGGTTGGTTAGTTGTTCCCAGTTTCCTTTTTAAAAAAAATCCTGGGAATCTAGGAAGTTATAGAAATGCCTGCCTTGTTCTCATACCCAAAAATGCTGGTACAGGCTAAAATCAGGAAGTTCTGTAAAATGCTGCAATTTGTTTAACTGAACACATCCCTACACATGAATGTAAGTATTAAGAATACAGCTGACAGTCATAAATCATGCCAGCTCACTGTGCATACAGAAAGGGAAAAGAAAGCTGTCACTTTGGTGCTTGACAGCACAGTGATGAGCACCATGCAAATGGATAGTGCTCATCTAATATAAATTAGGTAGTCGTTGCCTAAAAGACTACCATTAGGGAGTACAATGCTCTGAAACTTGAGTAAACCAGTAATATAATATTTTCTGCAGCAAGAAAGACAGGAGTGCCACAGGAGAGTGAAGTTTCTCTTATTAATGACTAGATAAAATACTTGGTTCGTTCCACTTTGGGAAAAAAACCCAAGACAGCAGAAGCACAGGGAAATTCAGAGGACGGATAAAGCACTGGGAAAGACAGAGGATAGATCTGTTTTGTCAGGGAAATAAATGGAGTGATCTAACAAGCCTTTCCCATATCCAATTCCTGTTTCTGTGTTAAGGGCAGAATTTTCTTCAGTTTGAACAATTGCCTCTGCCCCAGTGAGTCAACATGGGAGAAAGCACACTAGAGGAAATTTCCTGTCCTCTTTCTTGCAGGGCTAAAGGCACAGGAATTTGCTAACCTGCACCCTTGCTTCATCTTGGAGGGTCTCAGCTGCAACATTTCTACCCAAGTACAAGCACAGGCTTTCCTGCTCCAGCTAAGGACCAAATTGGTAACTTTAATGTTGTAAAAGAAATTTAATACAAGTGGGAAAATCAATTTCATTTTGCTTTGTTCTAAACAGGGATCTACTCACTGACATGGACCATTAAGTCAAGTAGAATGAAAAAACACTAGGAATGACTGAAAGCCTATTTAACAGAGCAGCAGCCATACCTGTAGGACTTAACAACAAAAAGACAGGGCAGAGTGTGTGCCCTGTAAGGTGCTGGATGATATTTCCTGTTCATCCCAGCATGGCTGCACAGTTCAGCTATTCTGAAATCTGTTCATGTGAATCAGGAAGACATACAGAACAACATGCAGCAATATGCAACTGCATGAGAGAAAATTAAATTCAACACAGTAGTGACACCGAGCACTGTTAATGCATGTAGACCCCTTGGAATATTTTTTATTACTATCTCTGCTACACAAGACTTTGAAATGTGGCCATAAGGAAAAAAAAAAAGCTTCATAACACGACTTGGCAGACAGCACAAGGTCTTAGCCCAAAAAATAGTTGGTGTTTTCCTTCTCCTTGTACAGACCAAGACCTAAATTCATTTACAAAATGTGAACAACTAAATATATTTTCATTAAAGATGAATTAAGCATGGCAGTCTGCCCTGTCTTACACATAAAAGAGAGAAAAGGAGGTTGTTCCTCATTTAGAAATATACTGCCTTCATGTGTCACAATGGCAGCTGGAACCTGAGCAACGAAACCTGGCAAGTGATTAATTGCTCCAGGTATTTAAACGAGTTCCACAGCGTACAGAATAGACAACACTGAAAAGAGAGTTTGCTGTCTTACATCTCCCTATCACCCTTCATCCAAAAACGTACTCAGAACTGCCCTAAAGCTGTTGAAGCCTGTAAAGTGATGAGTTTTGTATTTCCACTGGGTCATGGGGGTAATTTAACCCAAAGAGACCTTGCACAGGGGTGAGGGGAGGAATCTCTGAGATGATCACTTTTTCTTCCCACTGAAGAGATGCTTGGCAGGCTGGAACAGATCTGTGCTACAAGGCAAGAAATCTGGAAGGAAAAGGCTAGCCAGAACAAAGATTTTTTTTTCAAACATCCCCTCTGCAGGCTGACCAATACAAAAGCTCTTGTTTTAATATGGCCAGAGCCTGCATACTGATAACTAAAACTGAAATTTGAGCATATTTATACTCACTAAAGAAGTGGCTGTCATAAACAAATATCAATTTCAGCAAGTACTTAGTTTCTTCAGTAACAAAGTACACCAAAAAAGAAAAAAAAAGAAGGAAAAAAAAAAAGTGTGCTGCATCCATATCTCTCTCAGGGAGCCAAGTCAAAGAAAACAGATGAGAGAAGAGTTGCAAAATTCTGATTTATCCCTGCCTTTTATCCAGTCAGTCTGGAAGGACATGCTTTAAAACACTGTTATATAAAAGGGATAGAAGTTAAAGCTGATTTTGCAGGACATGCAGATAATTGTGAATTCTGGAAAGTTCCAACACAACTCTCTTTTTTGCAAATGTGACAGTGCATGATGTTAAATGCTTTCTGTAGCTGCTCATGCATGATTACAAAAGCTTAAAATAGCAGCTTTATGAGTTCTAATGAAAGCAGAAGGTGTCCAGCCTGTGAGAGTCCTTTGTTAAGAATATTGGCAGGGATGGTACAAAAGCAGAAATTTTCTAGTAGGACTGGGTTGCTCAATATATGTGGTTCAGACTTTTGAAAAACAAAGCAGAAAACCTTCTTCACTTGGTGAATTTGATTCCTGGCTATTGTCTCTCAACTTTGCCAATGGCTATTATATGCAGGTATCCTTTATGTAATAGATCCCTCTAACATATTTTATTTCCTTGGCTCCCACCAACAGTTTCTAGAAAGAATGTGCTGTTATTCACTTAAATTGGACAATTCAACAATAGTGGAGGGAATAATGGAGAGGAACCACAATCCCTCAAAGTGATAATAACCTGCAGAGATATTTCACTGCTCATTTTTTAACCAAAACCTGACATTTCTCATTATTTCCAAGTGCAGACTACCTAATCCAGAAGTCTATCTATCACAAGTAATTCAGGTACAGAACTGACATTGCAATTATTTTTACTAGTACTAGCCAAAAATGACCTATGTCTCAATGTGCACAGATCAAATCTCTCCTGCAGATATAGCAGTATACTTGCATTGGAAACTTTCAATTATTGGAATGAAAACACACACTTGTCGATCCAAAGAAAGTGTTTAGGGAAGAAAGTGTCCCTGTTTGACTCCATTTATTACTTTCCAATAGCCTATCCCTGTCAAATAACAACCGTATTTTATCTTATTTAAGATGTAAAAATCCATCAGAAAGCACAATAAATTTATATTTCATGCAGAAATAACAGTAGTACTAGTGCAAAATATTTGCAATAAAATTTCAGTCCATGGGAAACACACTGGAGTTCAGCTTTTGTTGGAGACACAAAAGCATGATGTATAGTTTTGTTATAAGCTTCAGGACCCAGGTGAAGAGCACTGAGACAATTTGGTTTTCATCTCACAGTGAAACTAGTCTCTTGGCAATCAAAAATACTGCCTCTGACTATAAGAAAAAAGAGAAAAATCTACTTTTTTCAACTTTTACCAAGGCTATTCTGCCTTTTTTTTTCAATGAAGTGGAGTAAATCTCAGTGGCACCATAGAAAAATTCAAGATTCTTGTAATTGTCCTAGTACAACACAAAATCAGAGACAAAACACTGTGTTATTATTATCAGTTATGTCTCTGATGCAATCTGCATTTATTATTCTCCAGGTATGCAAAGAATAGAGAGTTTCCTGGAAGAAATGCCAGCTTTATTTACAATGGAGTTTTCTTTTGTGCCACCATTCCCTTTATGCTGAAGGTGTGTGGGTGTGAGAAGAGTCAGTGGAATAGAGCTCTCTCAAAAGTGCCCCCCCCCCCCCCATAATCAAATGAAGGTTTTTTATCCCCTGAACTGCATTGCTACATTTACATCAGATCTTTTCTTACATAAATGAACAAACTGGAATTACTACATTGCTACTCAAGTAAACGATGAAATGATGGGTATTTTTCTATGTAAGGCCATCTTCAGTCTCAGAGAAAAATAAAGCGACATAAAATTATAATACCCCCATATTTATGTGTTCTATGTTTGTCATTTTTACTGAGGTTCAAGTAAAAACATATTCACCTCATTTTGAGGGCTGGAGAGCAGAGCTAATGAAGAACAGCACACCATGCCAGCCAGGCATTCATTGCTTGGAAGTGAGTGAGGGCAGCAAAGGATGAGGTGTGATAGTGGCCAACAGCCACTAGCACAATAAAGTTGCAAAATGGGCAAATGGTGTGCCAGAGTGCGCCATCCAAGGCATTTCTGACTCAGATTCTGGCAGGTACTCATCCAGCAGTCTCATCCAACACACTCTGCACAACTGGCCTTTGCCACCTTCATGAAACCAGAACCAGTGCAGAGATACAGCGATCAACAGGAGAACGGAGCTCCTATCTCAGGGGGAAAAAAGCCTTGATAAGACACATGGAAAAGGAGAACTGAGAGTGAGAGAAGGCAGAAACAGAGAAGAGCAGTGTGAGGGAAATGCCGGTATTAACAAAAGCTAACAGTACACACTGGCTAGGAAGAAATCTGGACTATAAAGAATGTCCCTGGGAGTAACAGGGAGAAGGAAATGCTTCCCAGCAGGAGCACCATCAGAAAAACAACAGACCTCCCAGGAGAAAACACTCAAGTGAACAAAAATCCCTCAGCTTGGTATTGAGACGGCTCTTGATGAAGTTATGAAAGGACCCATGTGGTGTGCTTGCCTATCATAGCAGGATAATGGATTCGGTGACCCAGCAGACCCCTCTGATTCTTATGGTCATATAACAGCAATAAAGCAAATTGCCTGTAGCTTTGCCACTTGGGCCATCTATCAAACAAACGAGGATCTTGGACTGCAGATCTGAAACACCCCAGTGCAACAGCTGTAGGTTTTGGCATGCCCCGTTGGTGTTCCCCAGTGCTGTGGGAGATGTGTGGTGGATGAAGGACATCAGACCTCTCATCCCCTTGCCCCTCTCCGTCTCTGCTCTGTCCTCCTCCTGCCAGTGCCCCTTGAAGCTCCCCCTGCCTGGGCCTGCTTGGGAAACCTGGTGTGGGGCACCTGGCTCATCCAGCTGCAGACCCCAAGCCTCGCTCCCTGTACAGTCAAGATGCCAAAGGGATCTCTGCCCAAAGACCACATCCAAGGCAATCTGGAGCCCCTAAGGCAAAGTAACCTCTGGAGATCCTTGTGCAGCACACAGCTGCCTTTTGAAAGCAATGCAACTTTCAATGGCCTAGAGTAAGTGGTCTTTCTAAATAAAATGTCCATGTAATATTAATGAACCATAATTTTATTCATGCCAACCAAGCTTGCTTAAATATTATCATAAATGAGCATATAAATAGCTAAGTAAATGCAAAGATATTTCAGACATCCACAGGGGATATTAATAATGATAACTTCACTCCGGTGAGACCCTGAAGGCTCTACTCAAAACTTAAGGTTTCCTTAGTAAAAATATATTGATCCAACAGAGATTTATTTACAGCAACCCACTTTTAGTACAGATGACTTTTAACACTATTACTCTGGCTACATAATTAGTGGGTAAAACACATATACTAATGAGCTTGAAGGTAGAATTCAGTATTTTGTGGATGAATGGTTCACCCCTCCTTTCTGTAAAGATTTTACATTCTTTACTGTGCTAATTTGTGATACTGGGAAGCAATTTCTTTCCTTTCACTCATTACATGTCCACAAAGGAATAGAAGATTAACTCTCACTTCACCAGCCCACTAAATGGTTGTAATTTCAAACCAGTCTCTGGTGCCTTTCGGTGATAATAATCCTTGATATATCATGTCAGCACAACTATGAAATTAAAGCATGTTATGGAAAAATGCCTTCCAACGTTGTTAAAAAGTTTTGGCCTCCCACATGGAATGAATCATTACAGTATTAAGTTTTCTTTTGGCTTTGCTGTCAAGTTCTCTGTAGCAAAAAACTGCAAAGGGTTTCATAAAGGCTCCTGTCACCTTGCACCCGATGGCCTCACAAACACATACTGCTGACTTCAGCTACGGCTTTATCCATAATTCCATCCTAAACAACCCCGAGCCCATAAAAGCCACAGAAGAAAAATTCCCACTTTATTATCATATTGAACATGTCATGTTCTTGAAATAAACCAGCATCATGAGACTTTAATCCTCTTTCAACTCCCCATAAATGCCATCAATCAGAAAACTGTCAGCTCAAGTGTGACAAAAAACCTGCTTCCATTCCCCAGAGACTCTGGTGAAATGAGTATTATTAGCCCATTTTCTCCTCTAAAGGGGTCTGGTACAAAAGAGTGAATCATCAAGAAATGCAGACTCTAGCACAAGATCAATATTGATACATCCCCAGTTGAGAGGCTTTAAAATGCTACCCAACATATGGCAAAAACCTTTGTGGCTTTCCAAGGTCTGTGGTTGAGAAAGGGGCTGGAAAAGTGGCTGTGTGACTTCAGCAGGATGGGACAGAGCCTCCTTGCTGCAAAACTGATCCATATGTGATAACCATGTATGCAAAGTCCCCGCTTTTCCCTCCCAATACAGAAGTAGGCGATGTTTGTCCATACTTTTGCCAATCAAACACCTAAAGAGCCTTCTACTCTTTATCTAAACACAAACTGACCATCAAGCAGTCTGGGATATTTCAGAACATCTCTGCTTGTGTCCAGTTGCTCAGAAAGACGATAAATTCATACCATGATGTGCTAGAGACACTGTTTTTCCCATTAGGAAATATTTATCTTGAAAGGGATCCCAAACATTTTCTCCAAATTTTGCAAGAAATTAATTTGATCCCATCCATGAAGCTATAAACTGAGAAAATATAATATACACTTCTTTCCAGACTTGTTTTGCATGGAAGAGAATTTCAGTCATTTTACAAAAAGGTCCCAGGAGAGCATATTTGGATTGATATATAATGTAATACTGCTGCAGGGCCCCACTCTACTTATTTTCTCTGTTATTGTTTCACAGAAAAGAGCATTGATAGATTACTCTTTTGAGCTCCTACCATGTTTACATAATTCCCCTTATTTTGCATTTTGTCTATCAATTTATGTCAGTTTACAAGGACTTGAACTTCCCTGGTCAATACAGACAAAATTTCCATACTTATCGCTCATAGATCTTCTTCAAGCTTATGCCAAGAAGTTTTCAAACTAACTTAATAAACCAACTCGACCAATCCATGTTGGAAGTGTCAATAGGCAGGCCCAAAGTCCAAAAGCACTGAGGCAGAAATTCCTGCCTGTGGGCACTGCCCAGAGTGTAACACAGATGACAGGAGATGCCCAGTTGGCCTCCACTTCTGCCACCTTCCTTTCCCAGAGCACCAGAGATGTTTGGACTAAGCACAGGCTTAGGAACACAGGCTAAGGGACATTAAAAAGACTCCCTGCTTTTCCAAACATGTCTTGGGGCTCCTTTGTAAGCTATTTCCTTGTATTAAATGGCCAAACTCCATGCAAGATGGGCAGATGTATCAATACTACAGCAACCTGAAGAACAACTTCATAGAGAATGACACATTCCTTTCACCAGTCATTTCAAATTCCATCGTAATTAATTAAAAACCAAACCAATAACATTCATCTGGGAGCTAAACTGAATGACACACAGGATGTTGATGGAAACCCAACTATCTACCAACTGCTGCAGCTCCCAAATTTTTGGTCACTAAGCAGTGTTAATAATTGACTTTTTATGCTTCTTTGTTTGAACTGTGACTTCTTTTGGCCATCAGCTTTCTTTTGCTCCTCCAAGCACACAAGCTGCAACCATCTGAGAGTAATTGCCATGACAACTGATGCTGGTCCCAAGAGGACAAAAGACAAGACTGCCAGCAAAATCCAATAAGCAATGTAATGAAGTCAAACACATCATGGGAAGTTGGTTGTGGCTTCATGGTATGGAGCGTGAGCAATCTGGAGGATACCTCGAGTGTCCCAGGGCTATCCATTTCCCAGCCTGGAGTACTCACATATGCTGCTCAGGGTGACCTTAGTGCCCTGGATGGGATGGAGAGATGCTGCAAACGACCAAATTATAAGCTTGGAGGAGAAAGGCAGCAGGGTGATGTCAGAGAAGGGTGGTTTAGAATGAAGTGAGGAGATCTGCTGACAGTGGGTCTGGAAAGGCCATTACAACACTTAGCCTGGCCTACCAAGGATGTCACACTGACGCAGGAAAAGGCAGAGGGAAATTTTCAGAACACAAATCAGGATTAGCCACCTTCCTCCTATGCAACTTCCTAAGCTTTCAGCTTACTGGCCTTCCCATCTTCTGAAGACAAAAATCTAACAAGTCTACCAAAACTAAACGGAAAAAAGCACACTTGTCTTTATCAAGTTCTAATAACTAAGGAAATGCCTTAATTATAAGCAGAGGTCAACTGCATGGCATCATTATAAGGCTGATTTGGAGTAGCATGACTGAACTAACTGCATCCTTTACCTTCAGGTTTCTTTGATATGGAACTTTAATTCAGACTTTCATCATTTTATGATGACTGATTCTGGAGTTATTATAAGCATTCTTTCTTATTTCTTTCTATCAAATAATAAGTTTTCACTTTCAACTCTAACAAAGATTTCAGTTTCTAATGACATTCAAGTATCCAGCTGACTCTAGCTAATTTAGCTAACCACTGTTAGCATGGAGCAGACAGGCAAGCTCAGGAGAAGTGGTGTCCTAAGAGGAGCAGTTCTGATTGACATGGCCTTTACGCTATCTCCTCTTCCTACGTTTTTTAATCTGTTCCCTATTTTGAGTCAAAAAAATAACCCCTGAATATCATACAATATCATTCCCCCCTTCAACCATAAACTACTTCATTTGGTTAAAACCAAGCCTGGAAACACAGCTGAAATTTGTTTGAGAAAACTCAAGCTCAGAGCAGGCAATAAACCCCCAGCTAGGAAACAATTCTCTAGAAAAACAAATGTTGCCAAGAAACCTTCCTGCAGCCCTGCTGTGAGAGCCCAGTGACTCAAGGCAAGCGCCACTAACTAAGCCCAAAGGGAAGTGATGCAGACTGCCAGCGAGAACAGCAAACAGCAATAAGGACTCTTTTTGCCCAGATGCAATGTTTGTGTTAGTGCTGGCAGTACAGCAGGAGGCTCAGGAAGTCCAGCATCAGGCCTACAGAGAAAAATCCTTTGGTTTCTAGGCAGCACACCAGGTATTTCACCATATCCAGGAACATTAAATCATCAGTTTTACCTGCAAGCATCACAAACTGAACTTTAAGAAGGCACCTCCAGATAGGAACAAACTATCTTGTTTATCCAGATCAATATATCAGTGCAGGCCTGCAGCATTTCTCCTGCTGAATAAAGATCTGGTGCTATTTACACAGAGATAACCTGCACATTACTACTAAGATTCAGCCCTGTGATAATTCCAGCTGTATGGGGTAGGCTGTATTAGTGATCTAAAGGGATGTAACATTTGAAAATTCCAGCAAGGAGCTTATCATTGCCTAGGCAAGAGGAAGGACTGGCATCTCCACTTTTTCCTCAGTTCAGAAAAAGATATTAGTGGGTACGCAATGCCTGTGGGAGATGAGAAAGCTTCTCGGTGAGCGAGCAAATATTCAGAGCTGAACCTGAAATGCAGCACTGTGGGAATCACCTTAAATTGCAGTAGGATGAAAGGTGCACAGCATGGTCTGCTCCCAGTCCTGCCAGCCTTGGATAGCAGTCTCCTGGTGAGAGTCTTTACCCAGTCTTTACTTTCATCACGAGCAAAAAGACATGTTCGGCCCCATGAACGGACAAACCACTTACACCTCTGAGAAATGGGCGGAAAAAAGGAAACAAAAATTCCTCACTTTTTCAGGATGAGCAACACTACTGACCCCAAATACCAGTTTTGTTTCTGAGGAGGTTTGGAGGCCACTACCCCAGGAGGACAGGCACTTAGAGCTCTTGGGGCGTCTCCTGGCCCCAGGGTGTGCCCAGCCACCCTGTGGGTCACTGCCCTGCACCCACCCAGGGCTTCAGCCCACAGCCCACGACCCCTGTTTGGCAGGGCAAGGAACAACAGGCTGCTACACAACACTGGAGCAGCCAAAAGGGTCTGTGTTAAGTGAAACAGCAGTAGGAAAACACTTTGGGCAGAAAAAAGGAAAGCAAGACACCAGGTAATTTGAAATAAAGCTGGCAGGAGCGAGAGGAAGGAAGCTGTGTCTGTGCACAGCTCGCAGCTGGGCCAGCTCTGCAGCCCTGCTGCCTCCCTTCAACTCGGCTAGTGCAGCTCTCCATGAAAGCAGAGAGTCTACTTCTCCTAAACTCAGCCCTTAAAAACACTACAGCACCACAGCCAGCCTGGATTTCTTCTATCAAAGAAGGTCTCAAAGCAAGTAAGCAGTAAACCACTGGTAAAAGCTGAGAAAATGGGAAGAAAACAGCTAGTGGGAGAAGCAAGGGCTTTGATCAGCATCCAAGTGATTTGTGGGGTGAGCTTGGACGTGTTATTCGTCCCCCTGAGCTGAGTGTCCTGTAGCAAGCTGGAGTGACAGACCCTTCACATGCAAAGCCAAGCAGAAGGTATTGCTGCTCTGCTCTCTGCTAAAAAGTATTTCATTTTGAGGCTGAGAATAAAACACAGCCACTGATGCCAGCACAGCTTACATATACTTACTTACATATACAGCCATGGATATGTTTCTTCTTGTGTTAAACACCTGTCAGAGGTTCTTTCTGAAATCTTGTGTTTTCAAGAGGCCTCATATGTTTAATCTGGTGCAAGATTGCTACCCTTAAAAAATTAAAAATTAGCATTGCATGTGTTTTTTACTTAAAGAGGGACATGAGGAAGATCAAGAAACTTTCACTTCCTCAGGGCTTTAACCATGCTTCTTTTTCAATTGCTTTTCTTCTATGGATTTTACAATTTCCTCCAGATTGATATAAAATGGAAGAACACAGGGGAATTGGATACTGCAGGTGAAGCCCAATGGCTTTTTGAAAGCCCTGATTGCTGCCCAAGTGTGACTGTCAGAGCTGACACATTTCTGGAGCTTTACATAGCACTTCACAGTGCAAGAAAAAGAAATGAACACAAATTCCCTGTTTCATGGGGACCTTAATCTTGAGCCTTACATCTAAATTATGCCAAAGGCATATTATAGGATTAAATTCTCCCGTCAGCTAAACCAGCATAAATCTGAAGTAATTCCATGATCTGAAGATCCACTGCTAATTAACTAAATCCCCCCAAACCCAAGGAAATTAACACAAACAATATTAAAATATGTATTTCTCAGTTACCTCAAGGCTCACTTCTTCATGGTTTCTCTCATGTTTTGCTGTAGGAATATCCCAGACAAAGCCAAAAAAAAAATCAGTCCTGGGTCTGGAATTTCTAATCCCTGCTCTCAAGGCTGCAAAACAGTGCTAATGACTTTGCTGCTTTTCTCTCCAAATATTACTGTAATGGAGCTTGTTTGTTCTTTTTTAATTAAAAATAATTGAGTTTTTAATTAAATAAACAAACAAATCTGAACATAGCTTATCTGCCTCATCAGCTTTCTGTAGGAATCTGATGTCTTTAAGATACTCATAATTTCTTTGGTTCTGTAGAGGCATCCCACCTATGAAACTGCAGCCAATACAGTTATTTTTCCTTTTAATGCTTGTCACCAGCTGAAACCTTTCTGCTTTAGTGGGAGCAGCTGGAACATGTACTTATCTACAAAGCCAGGTAATTAGGTGGCAGCTTTTCTTCACTGCTTTGGAAATTCAGCTGTTAGGCTATTTTTCAGCTGAAGACAAAAGTAGCAAATAGAAGGAAAAAAAAAATTCAATTGCAATAAGAATGAAAGGATCATAACCTTTCCAAACAAGTGTACTTCCCCCTGGCTCAGCCCTTGACTCTGAGGGCTTTCAGAGTGACCTGGCAAAGCCTGTGCACGCTGTTCAGCACATGCAAGAGGGAGCTGTGCTCACGTGCCATGACAAATTATTGCCACTAGGACTTAATCAGGAGTGTAAGCACATGTTCCAGATAGGCCAAAACCCCTTGTGATGGTTTTCTGTGACTATAACTGGCTTATTATTCAAATCCCTCTGTTGAAGGTGAGCACTAGAGCAATATGATGAAGTATTTGATTGAGAGGAAGTCCAAGCATGACATACTTTTCTGATTTACTACCAGACAGCTGAAGAGTGCCATTATCAGTACCTTGCATAGGAACTTGAAAGAGCAAACTTTTCCTGATTAATTCTTTTACATTGGGTTATAAATCCTGCCTTCCCATTCTCTCCTCCTTTTTATTTTTTTAAATATGGATGGTCATTTAAAGCATCTATTTCTGTTCATTGACTCTAATTTTATTCTGTTTCATCTATTGTCTTTTTTTCTGAGAAATTCCAATATTCTGGTTCTATGTAAGTCTTTTCCCTTAGTCAGGAACTGCAGTCTGTAATAACAGCAGTCAAGGCAGTTCATTCTGGCAAATGCATGTCAGAAAAGGACTGCTGTGACTTTGAAATATTGAAAGTGACTGATAACATAATGTGTGAAGCAGAATAAATGCATAGAAATGGAAGTTTTAGCTGAGCAGTCAAAGTATGAACAAAATACAGTGTCAGAGCTCTGCCCTGAAAGCTCTCTGTGCAGGTGGTTACAATGGCAAATTACTAAATGCACTTTGCAAAAGTGTTTTATGAATAAAATGGCAAACACAGTTTTTCCTTGGCCATATCATAATTTCTGTCTGCTTGCACACCATGTTTAAATGGAAAACTTGGGTCTAGAAAGGCATTTGGTTTTTAGGACAGTCATCAAAACTATGATGGCTGGGATCAGGGCTCTGCTTTACTCTGGGCTAACCTAACACCACTGGCACTAAAGCAGAATATAAACCACATTGTTGCACACTGTGCAAACAAGAGTCTCCAGCATTATCCAGCTGGTTCATGTCAGCAAATGCTTTCATCTGTTTTAACCCTGCAAAGCCTCTCTGCCACCACCAAGTCTTCTTTGGGGTTTAGGCAGAGGTCTTTCCAATTTTGTGATAGCTCATCACCAGAACATTTTTTCCTCAAGACTACAAGGAGTCAGAGAGTAAAGGCTTCCCCACCCCATCTTCATCTTCAAACTAACCCAGACCTCTCTATCCACTGCACTCCGACACACTGGTGACCCTGCTGGGCAAAGTGGCTTCCTCTCCCAGTTCCTTCATTATTTCCTTGGGGAGCAGCCTAGAGCAACCTATCCCATGGGACTGCTCTGAGATACAGCACAAGAATTCTCTGGATAGTTTTTTTAGATTTCTCACTTTGCTAATCTCCTCCTACACGGAACTGAGCAATAAGGAAGGCTTCAATTTTGCCCTCCAAGAATCACTGAAGAGCACTGAGGAGCACTCAGCTCCTCGCTGCTTCTCCTATCACTCCCTCTGCTCCTGCAACAAGCTTTCTTCTTCCTCATATCCTATTTCAGCAAGGGAAGACAGCTCTGCTAGGAAACCTCCTACCACTCTTCCTTGGCTCTACATTCTGGAGACTTTCCACAAGCTCTTTTTCCCTGTGCCTACCCCTGAACTTGGCTGAAGTCATAAACCAAGGCCAGCACCTTCTTTGCTTACTGATGATTCAAGAACGGGTGACAAATAGCAGATTGGTGTTTTACAGCAGGGCAAATCTCTGCAGGCTGAGGTAGCCTCTGCTGCAGCAATTCCACTGGTGGAAGCAAATCTCTTAGCTCAGATACGGATAAATCCTTCCAGCTGTCATTCCATCAAGTTCATTTCAGCTTTATTTTCAAACTTTATTTTCAAACTTTATTTTATTTCAAACTTTATTTTCAGGCCTTTTACTTTTATCTGGAAAACAGGACTAGCTGAAAATAAACGTTATGGTCCAGCTAAAGGTTAATTTCTTTTTAAGGCAACAAAACGGGTTAGCACAGATCTATTATTTTTTGCTCTTCTGCTACTCTTGATAAAATAGGTTGACCAGTGCTTTGAAAACTGAGGCCAAGAGCAGGCAGGCATGGGGTAGCTGGGCTAAATCCTTACTTGGGTCATTATGGTTCTGTCATCAAGGCAGCTGCATGGCTGGTCCCTTCCTGTTTCCAGGGAAAGCTTTGCACTTGTTTTCCACCCCACTTTAAAGGCAATGCTCCTGCTCAGCTGAGCCAGAGTGAGTAGTTACACCCATTCCTCTCAAGACTGATGCACACATTAGAGAAGGCAGGCAGAAAAGAAAAAAAAAAACCTGTACTACAGGACAGTGTGCACTGATGGTAAACCTAATCTTTGCTTCAGGAATTCATAAAAGGCAAATTCTTGGCGGGAAGCCACTCACTGAGACTTCTTTTAGCTTTACTGTCATCAGATTTATAACCAAGCAGTTTCAAATTCTGCAGCCATGCACTTACTCACTCCATAAAACTTTAAAACACATGAACAACTCAGCTTCCAATAAATGTCGCTTCCATATAGTTGGATGAGCAACACTGTTTCCACTGACTGTACTGCACACCTCACTGGGTAATATCTGGTCATTTTACATGCCAAGTCTCAGGTGCCTAAGGGTAGAGAATTGGATAGCAAGTAGTAAGAGCTTGCAAAGTGCTTTCTACTGGTAATTTAACACATCACAATTAGACTGTTTTCTTTGGAGTGGTAATGATGGGGAATTAATATGCAAAAGCATACCCTTATCTGGCTTGCCTTTGTGAAACTTTGAATGTAGGGTGTCACAATGATATTTTTATGAAAACCCTTTGCTAGGATTTTTCTCTTATCTAGCTGAGAAGCTTCAGAAAAGAAATGCAATCAATTAACTATCTGATGGCCGTGGAATGCGGTCTGGACATTGTTTACCTACAGCTGCATCTTTGATTAGTCCATGTGGATTGTTTTCACTTGATGACCAATCACAGCTGCCTGTGCTGAGGCTGTGAGCAGTCACGAGATTTTGTTATTCATTCCGTTCCTTTCCAGCCTTCTGAAGGATCTTTTCTCTCTATTCTTTCTAGTATAATTTCAGTATTGAATTTTAATATAATATAATATCAGAATATAATAAATAAGCCTTCTGAAACATGGAGTCAAGATTCTCATATCTTCCCTCATCCTGGGACTCTCGAACACAACCATAGTAGGGCCCTTTCTGAAAGCGAGCATTGATTAGCAAAAAGAGAAAGAACAAAGCTGCCTTTTTCATGGTACCTTTTTTTCCCCAACATGCAGCAATGTTGGAAAGTTTTCCTTCACCATAGAACTGCTTGGATGCAAAGGTGCCTTTCCATGGTGAAGGGGCAGGCAGCTCTCTCTGTTCCTCATAGCTCTGTGAGAATGCAAGAAGATCTAATGCCTTTCCCTATGATTTTCTCTCTTATGCTTCTTCTCAGTGCTGCTACCTCATGATTCTTTAACTTACCCCATCAAAGAATGTTATGGCATATTTAAAAAGCCCTAATCTGCTCACTGCCTGCATATGTTTTGAGTAATTTTTCACTATGTGTATGTAATAAACTCCAGATCTGCTGCAGAATCCTTTAACCTCTATCATCAGTTAATATCACGGGAGATTAAGAAGTTGCTAAAGTCTGTGTTTCTGTAGGCGTCTCCATCCTGTTCAGCTCCTAGTCACGGATTTGCAGCGAGGCCTGCAAGCACCATCAGGAGTCAATAGAGCCATTTCTCCTGCTCTCACAACGTGATGTGTGGGAGCCACAGCCTCTCTGCAGTGCTACAGCCAGCAGCCCCCAGGAGCAAGCGAGATGGGGAGGGGTAATAAAGGCAGGAACCCCTTCTGGAGACAGAATTGCACAACCTGGAGCCCTGCATTAGGCAGTGGACGAGGATGCAAAGGGACAGTGTCAGATCACCTGGCCCTTGGGCAGAGCTGTTAGCAATGTCCTTGGACACGATTGCAATACCTGTAAGCCTGGGTGAGATGCTCGTGGGCTTGGTAGGAAAAGAGGGAATAGCAGAGGGACAAATCTTTCTGTTAGGGCTCTCTCATGAACTAATGGATGCCATTTTGAAAAATTGAATGAAGCTACATATTTTCTTATAATCCATTTGAGGTTACAGGTTTCAGCCTGGATCCAGTGGCCTGGAGTAAGGTGAGCAGAGTGCGAGCACTCTGCAGCCCCAGTGGGGCAGGCAGCTGGCAGTGCTCACCACTCTTCAAGGTGAGTTTCCTGGCAGGAAGGGCAACTGCAGTTTGTCTTGGAGGGCCTGGGTCAGCAGAAAGGAAGATGGACATGTTTTGAGACTTAGGGCCTGGTGCAATTCCCAGTTTTACACTTACATGTCTCATATAGACAGCAAAAATAGGATAGACTGGTTATTTTGGATGGTCAAGAAATATTACCTTGGGTGTGGTTAAATTTTTAATTTAGTATCCTGATTTTCTGAGAAACTACCTTGTTACTGTGTGCTACTCTGAAGTTAAGGCTTTCATTAACAATGACTATATCTGAGTAAATTAAGACTGGATTCTCATGTCAGATTGCTCAGAAACCTGGAATCAATTTTGATTTTTTTCCCTCTCACTAATATAATTTCAGTCATATGAATTTGTGACATCATCTAAGAGCAGACTCTCAAAATTAAACTTTTCTTTTTAAATTCAGGAGTTTGCTTGAAGTCAAGTAATTCTTCCAACTTGCAGAGTTTCTTAATTTTCTGGAGTCATGAGAAAAAAATGTGCTTTGGGTGGATTTAGCTAGATTTTACTAGTCTGTCCACTATATATTTCAGAATGTTGTACATACAGCTCAGAATAGGATTTCAATTCTTAGCAAACTACTGAGAAAAAGCAAAGTTGATCTCTTACTAAGGCATCCACTATTCTGCAGGTGATCCCTGTATTTAATAATGAAAAAATCAATTACATCATCATTGTTAGTGCTCTGCAGGGTTAGGTATAATCCAAAACTCTTATTTCCCATATAGCTGGTAAAAGATAAGTCAGAGAATCAGTGACACTTTCTTGGGCTTTCATTAAAAGAATATTAAAAAAAAAGGGGGGATCTTCTCAAAGAAAGGGATACATAGTCCCAAAGGCAGAGAAAAATCAAGGCACTTAAGAATAAAGCAATTTTCCTTGTACTGGAGTCTTTGGACATAAGTGACCTCCAAGACATATAATAAAAATTTAAGGAGAGAGAATTAATGGTGAGGAGACTGGAAGAACACATATTTATGGCTCAGGGCAGGAACTTTCTAAGACTTGGGATTTTGCTGATGAGATGTAAAAAGGACAGGAGAATATCCATACCATTTATTTAAAGCAGCTGGCTAATGATTTGCTAGGGGGCAGTGTGAAATGCCCTACAATGGCTCTCTTCTTTCCCTCCAAAGTTTTGGATATCTGAAATATCTGGATATCCACTTGCTGCTAGGGAGGTGTCCCTGGGCTTGCCATGAGGAAATCATTATAACTGTCCATTTCTTTTCCCCCCTCAGGAGAAAAAGACGTGATTGACTTCTCTAGCAAGAGCACAGCTTTGCTGTGACTTTCTGTGAATAATGTCAAATTCAGACCAGGGTTTCTGCAGAAGCTATAAGGCAGCTGTACCTTCCATTCATTTTGCCCTCACATACCCCCTTCCCACAGACAACCACCAGGAATTATGGAATTGTTGCTGCTCCTCTTGGCACTCAGACAACTTTAGGTGCCCATGAGCTTATGCTTGGCTGGGGCAATTGTGGGAACACAGCTGATCAGCAAGAAAGAGTCCCACACTGTGGGCTGTAAAGGCCAGCTTGCCTTTTCCTTTTTATTCCTCCTGTTGTCACTGTTCCCTTTGACCTAGAGGGAAGAACACACATGGATGCTCTTTGGAATAAGAGGGGTGCAGAGCAACCATGGCTCGATTTTTCAGTGGTTTTGGGTGCTGACAGGTTCCAGCTAAGTGAAAAGCTGGCTGCTGGCCTCTGCTGGGCATGGGATTAGTGCTTCCTGTCCCTATGCCTCCAGTGTGCTGTGCAGCAGGGACTGTAGTGCAGGAGAAGACAGTGCAGCAGCAGAGAAAGTGGGAACATGAACAGGATTCCAGTGCTTTGCTGCCACCCCTCCTTGACCCCCACCAAAAGCCAGTCACCAGCACAGCACCTGAGCCATTGCTGCAGCACTGCAGGAAGCACAGACATCCTATGAAATACTCTGAAAAGCTACTGCAATTATATTTATACCTCCTAGGGGTGCAATGGAAGTTTTAAAGTTTAAGGCTGAAAAGAATTCTTAACAGGTGTCAAATTTAGTGTCACCACACAGCTCCTCATGAACCAAAAGACAAATCCTTTTCAAGCTCTCCTAGGAAATTTGGCAGTTCCTATTATTACAGCCCCTGTCATTACCTTGAAAGAAAAATATATAGAGAGGGAAAACTGACATGCTGCCTGGAGGCTGCTGGTGCTCAGAAGGTTAAGTCTTAGTGGCAAAGGAAAGAGGACAGCAATCTACCTGAGCACATCACCTGGCTGCCTGGTGGCACAGCCAGTTGTGTTTGTTAACATCTGCAACATGAACGAAGTCATCGGGATGCCTACAACACCTCCATCTTTCAAATATTACCCAGCTTATTTCCTATATTATTTGTGTTACAGCCACATATCTATTGTCAGGATGGACCCAAAGCATTTTTTTCCAGAGAAAGCATGAGGCAGGGACTGGTCCCAGATGCTGTGTGGAACCCCAGCTGGCTGCTTTGCCAGCCCCGTGCAGCAAAAAGCCAATCCCCTGCTGCAGTCAGCCCATTCACTGCTGCTCACATCTTTGTTTTGGCACAGAAGGGATTCTTTTGCCTGTGAAAAAGAAGGGTCTCAAAGACCCTTTTTTGACACTGCTTCCTGTCGGTAAACTTTACCATGGAGTTACCTTGTCTGCAGCTCATGCTGTGGAGCTTCAGACAGAGGGGGTGAGTGTTTACCCCTCTCTGTCTCTTTCCCTGTTTCTCTAGGAATCACCTGTATGTTTGGAAAAGGTACTGAAAAGTTTTAAATGCATGCCTGTGCTTCCTGTACAGAGAACAAATTCTCCTGTAAGCTTGCCAGACCTTTCAGAGCTGCACCCTGGGGATTTAACACTGTGCAGCTTATGGCTTTATATGAAATTTCTTAAAAGAGAAGGCCTGTATTTTCACATAAATATATTTATTTTGGGAAAGATCAAGAAGTGCCAATATATTTTAAACCAGTTCCCTGCTGCATTAAAACTGTGAAATATTCATGTGAACATTTGCTAATCCTATACAATGAATCTATTCCTGTCTCTCTATTTAGCATGCAGGCTGCAGCTGCTGAAGGTTGTTGAGCCTTTTCATTAGGAAGAAATGTAAGGATGATGTATGAAAACCACCTGGATGTAAACTTAAGGAACAGTACAGAAGGGTATTAAGAACAAAACCTCGTAAGCTACCTTGTAAACATGATTTCTCTTTCACATGTTTGTTCTTATATGGTCTTTCACTGCTGTAAAATGTAAATTTATATTTATGGACATAATTAGAAATGCTATATAATATGCTCTTATAATACAGAAATAAGAATATAAGCACAGCAGCACACACATTTTCAGAATATATATCTCAGGCTCTCTAAATTCTGCAGGAAGCAGTATCACTACAAGCAAATTCCAATTTCTCTGTTCAGCCATTATTCCTCCTAATGTAATGAGTTATTTTCTCACCAGTGCTAAGTTCTGCATATCCATCCAGATCCTCCTGTGGCCCAATATCTGACAAATAATCCCTTTCTTCATCTACCTGAACTCTGACAACTTGAGCAGGAAATCAAAAATGAGTGCCTATGATCCCTGATTCCACCAGGGGACAACATATGACCTTGGGATTTCATTTATATCTCCTGATGCTATGGATTCCCTAAGCATTAAGTGGAAATAGCATTTGCTTTCCTGAGAGATGCTAATATTTAAGTATTGCTTCGAAGATCCTCAGATAAAAATGCCTATATATGTGCAAATTTTTATGCTTCCTTCTGCTTTCCTATAGCTCCAAGATATAATAACACACTGAAAAGCCAAAATTGTCTTATGAAATAAAATTGTACTTGGAAATGTCAGGCCTGCACAGACCAATGATCCAGGAGTGGCTGAAGGCAGAGTATCAGAAGAAGCTGTAACCCAGCCTCTCCATGTGCCGAGCACCGCGGCCAAGGAGAAACTCTCTTACCAGAATCAGCCACAACCACTTTCCCCCTGTGCCAAGAGCTGTACCCAGTACATAAGCCCTGTCACAAGCAGTCTCTGAGGGCACTTGGGAGGCATCCACCTTGGCTTGCAGAGCAGCAATGGTGGGCAGGAAGAATGTGGGTGTGAGCTGTACCACATCCCTTGGCAGTTTCACTGTGTTTGGTAATAAAGACACTCTGAAATTCCCTAACATCTTCCAATTTTTGTACTCAAACTTACAGGGATAAGGCTGTGGAGAGGATGACTTAACACCTTGACAAGCACCTGAGAACAGGTGGAAGAATGTCTTCGGAAGATTACAAGAAGGAATCCTACTCCTTTGTTTTGCACAGGGATCCTGAACAGCAGAGTGCCAGAGACTTTAAGCAGAGCCAGCTTGGACAGCTGGAATACGAGAGTACTACAGTATTTGGTAAATATCTGCCTGGAATACCCTTTTTAATATACAAAGCATATACATGTTTCATTAAAATTAAATCTTTTGTTGAACCTGTGAAGTTTTTTACTATGTTGCTGCTACATTAGCGCAAAATTCAGCAGTGTCACTCCCAAAGTGGAGCAGATTCAAAGAATCCAAGTCTTCCCTGTTCATGCAGTAGGTGTGAGCAGAAAGCGATTGCTCTGGATCTGTGCAGTGTTACTTACTGGCTACTTTCTCCCCCACCATGGTCTTTAGACAAAGGCAAAGACAACAGTCCAAATAAAGCATATTTTGTATGTTTACCTGGCAGCCACACAAGAGAAATCCCACTGCAGCAACTGTAAAATTTTTCTTCATACAGACAACAAAAACCAACAGAAAGCAGGTTGAGAGACCAGATTCAGAATGAAAAAAAGGGTCAGGAGACTAGCTCACATATTCTCTTAAGTGCCAACCTGCAGATATTATACTTTTTAAAAGCTTAGCAGGATTTTTTTACATTTCACATACATCTTGATTTAGGAATCAATACTGGAGTGAAGGAGAACTAGGTATGCAAAGGCACAATACATACAATTAATTTAGTATTTCTGATCCCAATAGAAACACAGTACCAGTAGCATCTCTAGAGATGGCACTTCAGTGGCCCAAGAAATTGATTAGTACGGGGATAAGCACCTATGCTTTTGGGTACTAACAGGGGTCCTTCCACCAAAACATCAAATGTTCTTGTCCATCCCCTTTAGTTTTCCCATCAGTGTCCAAACTCACTTTTTCTTTAAGAAGCAGCTTCTGTAATAGGAAGGGTTGAGTTATGCTGACTCTCTATAACAAATGAAGCAATTCTTTCCTCATTTTTCTGCTAATGAGGTTGAGTTTGTCTCATTAATGCTTTTCAAAAGAAACAAGAACAATTCAAATAAGAGCAACACAAAGTGTTTTGAATGCAGTTTCTCGAAAAGTGAATAATTCAATGTCTTGGATAAAATGAATGTGTACGCAAGAAATGAAGTGGATCACAAGTACAAGATGTTTTTCCTTTGCCGAAAATTAAATTAGAAGAAGGGTCCAGAACTGAGAGAAGCCCCCCCTCAGTACCTGCTCCTCCTGCTCCAAAGGCTTACCTTTGTGAGAAGACGTCCCGGTAGGGGCTGCCGTGCTGCAGGGCGATCCCGTATCCCCGGTCCGCCACAGTGTTCCCAACCGTGTAGAAGGAGCACTCCGCGTCGTTGATGGCCACGTACTCCAGCACCGCCGCGTCCCACACGAAGGCATAGTTCCCGTATTTCACCTGCGGCAAACACAGGAAAAGCTCAGGCTATGGGCTGCCATGTCCAGAAGGAGATCAGTGCACCTGGAAATGGGGCAGTTTCAGCAGTCTGCTCTTTAAAGGAAGTGAATTTTGGGTGCCCAAATGCTGCCTGACACTGGTGCCATGAAGGGCTTGGGCTGAGCACCTCGGCTGAATCTGAAGAAATTTGGCCTGAAAACAACATGCCATCAGTGACACAGTGCCATGGAGGAAGTATGGACTCTCCCTTCTCAGGCAGCAAAGGAGACACCATGGTCCCTGCCCCAACACTAAATTCCACATGAAATCCCCTGTAAATGCTGTAAAAACAACCATTTGGAGGGAGGGTAGGTGTTCCCATTGGGAGAAGCATGGCTATCCAGAGGGAAGACCATTGTTCAGGATGGTCCACATTTCAGTCATGCTCCAAGTTGTGACAGACTTCACAAACACCCATTTGTCTTATGAGTTCCGTGGGTAAGATCACACCAAGTAGATTTTTTTGGGATTACTTTTCTCAGCATGAGGCATTTTCACATATCTTCAAAGACTTTCACAGAACAGGATCATGTAAGCCATTTTAACTGTTTGACTATGATAAATCCAACCAGCTCATTACACTGAAAAAGCTTTTAAAGTAATATTTCCCCAACCATTCACATTTGAAACAAATCCAGATTAAAAAAAAATTAATATATGTGATATATACAAAATGAAAGCATTTATTCAGAAGCAAGCCTTTAAAACCAGAAACTCAGTCTATACAAAAAAATTAATTTGTGCTTTCCTGATGTATAATTTTTTTTTTTCCTGAAAAAACAGTAATCTTTAGGTGCTCTACCAAACCCAGATCTTTTGCTGGTTTTCTGTTTCCTTGGTCTCTATGTCAGACCTGCAGAATCCCTCTGTTTTTTTCCTGCCCCTCTGCTTGGCTTCATTTAGCTTTTTCCCTGTGCTGTATTAGGCAACTAAGCTGTAAAGCTAGGCTGAATCCATTGACTTTGTACATCTAATGGGAATAAATACGTGACAGCTAAGTGAAAAGTAAACAAAACACAAAAAGGCCATGTGGGGCCAGGCAATCCAGAGAGAATTCAAAACCAAGTCAGCATATCAAAGTAAGCAATGTCAGTACATCATTTAGATTAGGCTTTGACAATGTAGATTATGTTTTTAAAGACTGTTTACATACAAAAGTTACTGAAGCAAGCCCCACCGTCTGCTTGCTCACAAGATGTAGTGCACAAGGAATGATTGCATTTGGGACACATTCCTTTTTACTGCAGGCCTGGCAAGGGAATATTTCCTATTTCCATCTGTAGGCATGGCAGGGGGAGGATTTGTGCAAATTTTGGAGCAGAAAGGGAGCCATATTATCTGTGGACTCCACAGGACTTACAGGATAAAGAAAATTCTTTTCCAAGCGCACACACACACACACACAGAGAAATGCAGGACTGGTCCAGTTTTAATCTTCAGGCTCTGGAAATTGTCAAGAATGTTTTTTCTCTCCTCCCAGTGGAGGTTTAGGTTTATCTAAACAGGCAGGGAATAATGGATAGAAGTGAATTTGCAGTTAACAAACAATTCAACTTGTATGCTTGTCCTATATGTACTGCCACTCACAGAGCTCTTCCTAGCATGGGTTGTTCTGATCTTCCTGCAGGCACCACTTGAGTAAGAAACAGCAGACTGAGAAAAAAGTCCTTCCTAGGAGAATTTAACAGGATAATGACTCAGCCTGAAAAAGGATCATGATGTGCAGAGAACAAGGGAGGGAAATAGGAAACAAAAGCAGAGGATCAGAAGTGGGCAAATGAACCCTGAAAAGGATCAGATGGACTTTCTGAACAAAAGAATTAAGGAAAAGTGGGGTTCAAAACCCAAGTAATTTTACATGGAGGACATAACCTTTGAGGTGACGGAAGGAGCAGAGGGTTATGTTTTGACATCTGCTTTTGTCCTAACCTGCCTTTTTATCATCCCAGTGCATTGAATTCACCTAACTGCTTGTAAGGAGACCTATCAGCTGCTCAGCTGGTCTGGAAAAATTCTCTTGATTTAGCTGCTTTGCTATAAAACAACTCACAAAGAGAATATATGAAAGTGGTAAAAGCACTTACTGTCAATAATATCTGTGATGAAGTGGTATATGTAAGATCATCAGAACAGAGCTCATAATATCACAGTTCAGGCTCCCATGAAGATATTACTTTTCATAGATAACATCACAGTGAGCCTCAGTTAAAGTGCATGGGGCACAAAAGAGATTGAAGAGCCAGAAGGGATCATTCCCATCACCTACCTTCAACACATGATTGCTTCATGCATTAAAATACATTCTTTTTAGCATTTTTGCCCTATTCACTTACAAATCTCAGGAATTCAAAACCGTGGAGCAAACCTAAGTTGTAATTGTCATGCTTGCAATCCCTTTAGAGAACTATTTCTTGATCTAACATATTTCATTGCTATTTAGTGTATTTATTCTTACTATCTTTTTTTTTTTTTTTTAATACATAACTTTCCTATGTCATTCCTAGGTATTTTTGCTCTGCAATTTTAAATATTCACACTTTGAGGCTGACACCTTTCAATTATTGATGGATCTTTCTGTTACTTAGCTGAGCTAGATACAGCTTTATTTAATCTCTCCTTGCAAATCTTTGAGTTTGGCCCTCCCAGCAGCAGTGACACTACTTTTGAACTGTCGCCACTTCTTAATTTTTATGCATGGGAGAAACACCTGTTTCACTAAGAGAATCAGTTATCTGCCAGCTCTGGAGCTATAGGATTTCCTTTTTAGCATACCCTTCTTCTGAGAATCAGTCTAAACTCCTTGCCCAGGGATCTTTCACACAGCTCAAGACTGGCTTTAGCTTAAAGGACTAAGAATAAAATTTTGCCAGAGTATAGCATACCTGGAACACTGCTGATATTTTACAGATTTGCACCTACTATGGAAAGAGGAGATTATGCTCTCTGTAATAGGACAAGAGAATTTCAGACAAAATGTCAATTAAAAACTTTTATCCTTCTCTCTTTCCCTCTTACCATGGGAAGCACATATTGTGCAGCTCTTCATTAGCTATGCAGAAAACTTCTACTTTTGGGCCTCAAAATCAACAGCAAAAATCCCAGCTGTGTATTATAAGAAAGAGTTAAGGAACTTACTTTCAGCCAATTATGGGAGCAAAAGGAAAGCAGAATCTCCTTGGGAAAAAAAAATAAAAAGGATCCTTGTGACACATGTAACTCACTACTCTCAGAAGAACTGCATCCCTGATTCTACATTGCCTCACCATTATATTGGTCTTTTGTGTAGAGAGAAGAACATTTCGGGATGGTGGCAGACCTGGATGCTGTTCACACACGGCCACGCAGCCCTGGATGGCCAGGGAGGAGTTTGAGGGAGGGCAGCACATTATCATTCTGCAGCAGCCCCAGCTCTCCAGCCCACCAGGGCATGGAGAACTGACACTTCACTCTCCTTCCCTGTGGCTTCCTGCCTGTCACTATGGCAGAGGCTAAAAACACTTTGAGTATCTGATATCTACTGTCATAGGAGAAAAAAAAACAGAAAACCACCAACAAAACCAGGCAAAATAGAAACTGTTAGATGTTCATCAGAGTATTTTGAACTCATGCACTGCAGTGGTCATTAAGTGAAACTAGGAGGTGTGGTACCACACAGAAATGCTTGACTTGACTTCATGGTCCTGTGAGCAATTCAGAAGGGGTTACTGTAAAAAGGGTTGTTTCACAGAACAGGAGTCATCAGCACATAGACGTTAAAACTACTTCTATAGGGCTGTTATATTTCTATTTTCTATCACTGAACACTTACAAAATTTTTCTTTGCTGAAGCCCTGTCTGTAGATATTAGCTAAAATTTATCCTGAATGATTCCACCAAAAAACCTGTTGAGTTATAAGAGGAAAACATTTAAAGCCATTACTCTGTTGCATATGCACATATTTTATGCCAAGAGGGATATGGATAGTATTTCTTGTTACAGCTAACCCACTCATGCAGAGTTAGTTGAATAATGTATTTGTGTACAACTCTGGCATTCTAAAAGCACATTTCTAGGTCTAGCAAATGCTAAATTAAAAAAAAAAAGTAAACAGCAACCAATTGCTGCAATTTTTCATACTTGTATTCTTCAGAAAATATCTTTTCTGTACTTTGAATTCCTCCGTAAAAGAAATACAAAGAATCCTCATGAAAGAAAAAACAAAAACCCACAATAGATTGCAGGTTAAAAAGAACTGACACTTATTTTTCCTGCAGACTTCTTTTAAACATTTCATTGTACATAAAATGTGTTAACTGTTGTAAAAAAATGGAACTCTTAAGGCCAGGGAATCTTAAGTTTAAACTGATTAAAACAATATTAATTTTCTAGAAGAAAGTCTGAAAATTATTGGATAATGCTGATGAAGCCCACTTTCTGAACCCCCTGTGCCTACACTCCTGAGACACAGTGGTGGTGCTGTTTCTACTCCTTTCCACTATCAGTCAGGTGCCAAGTGCTGAACACCTTTCCCTGCCTATGAAGTTGTCAGCTGCAGTATTTGTTGTATTTTAGCCAAAAACAGAAGCAGACTCCTCTGCAGCATAGCAGCAGCGGCTCCAGCTCTGACCTAAACCCAATCAAGGACACTGATTAATTACCTGCTCCCTACAGCACTTTGAGGGTCCTGTTCTCCAGAGCAGGCCATTCCACTGCAGTGACTATAGACAGGAAAAAACACCATCCAGTGCAGCTAGCTAGACCTGTGCCCATCTGTGTGGGGCTGAGACTTCGGCATATATAAATCCATAAATCACATTTTTGATACACTCTTGCCACGTTCAGCAAGTGTGCAGCAGCTACAGCCTGCAGAGGGCTGTGCTCCTCTCTACAGAACAGCCTTGCCAAGGCTGCTGTTACACAAGGAATGAAGGAGAGGGGAGAAGGTTGAATGAACATTTGCAAACAGATGAGCCAGAGCTGGTATAGGTAATGTGAATATTGTACTCCAAAGTGCAGAAAGGAAAAGATGAAATCTGAGGTGGAAGCCTAAATCTAGATTTTCAGATTGTCAGATGTTGGCAAACAGCTGGATGGCATTCACAAGAGGAGGTGTTTTTTCAGCAGAAGGGAATGGAAGCACTTTCCATAATCCTCTTGCAAGAGGCCAATGAACTTGCTGTTTGTCAGGCTGCAGCAGAAGTCAGATCTGCCTTCAGAGAAATTCTTATTTGCTAATTTGTTCTCCTCAGGGGAACAAGGTTTCAAGTCTTGGTTTTATTCACAAAGGGCACAAATCTAGCTGACTTCTATCTGGATCCCAGTCACATAAAACCTTACATTTTAGCTTTGTTGAATAATGCCACTGATTTACAAAAGTAAATATTTTCATACATCCAAAGCACAGTTTTGGCAATTCTTGCCCCACACTCTTGTAGGACAGCATGTGTGGCTGATCTGCGTAACTTAAGAGTGAAATGCAGTCATGCAGTCAGGGAATCTGAATTTGACTGACAGCTCTCTGCACTGCAAGACAGGAGCTGGATTCCCACAGTAGTATTAAAGCACAGAAGAAAAATTAATATATATATATATATATATATATATATATATATATATATATATATATATATATAAACTCTATTCAGTCATCAAGGCGCTACTGCTACTACTACCACCACCTTTAATATGTAATTTTGCAGAGTCTATAGAAAGTTATTTAAATTCAAGGGCACTATTTGTAAAATACTGAAATGTATTCTTTGTACTTATTCAAACAGAAAAGCGTGGAATCGTTTCTCAAAGCATCATTGAGCCCAGGTGCAAACTGCAACAGGAAAATGAAACACCTGGAAGCTCAGGGGAAGAAAGAAGAGGTTAGAAATCCCAGCCTCACCTCCTCTTCATTATAAAGTTTATCTTTCACTACAGTGCTATATCAGCTTGAATGGCATGTCTATTTGTTACGCATAAGACTTAATCAGGAAAAACATTAATTCCTCATATGCAACCTGCCATCAATTTCTTGAGAAAAACCTCATGATCACAAGTTCACTTGTTCCACTGGGCATGCCTTATAATTCATCCAGAATAGGAATTACTCAGGTATGAGAGCTCTGTAATGAGGGAGCACCACAGTGTCAGAACTTTCCCAGTGCTCAGTGCCTTCACACTTTGCCGTTGTAATTAAAGGCATCTTGTTATTTTATTTCTTGTTAACTTACAAGTGGAGCAAAACAGTGGAGGCCAATTGAAGGCACATTTCTGAGGGTGGTGGGGGAACAGAGCCAGCTGCTTCTTCAGGTAACCACAGCAAAGCATTAAAAACCAGCAGATGAGGCTGATCACTGACATGCAGCTAAACCACAGATTTGCTACAGCAAACATTAATTTCAGATATAAGAGACACAAGAGAAAAAATAAATCTCAGCAAAGCAGGCCTTTGAAAGGTAAGGAAGCAATATCTTTTTTTATTATGCCAGCTTTTCACCTGTTTTTTGACAACTAAGTGCTGCAGATAGCAATGCATGCTATTTTAAGAGTATCAGTAGTGAAGGTCATATATGAAATTATATGAAAGCACTTCAGAAAATTAGATCTGTGGTAACCAAGTGGTAATCTCAATAACGGGGCAAATTTAAATCAAATGTTGCTAAAGTGATTCCCCTCTTCTGATAAATTAATATTTTTGTGGCAGTTAATTCCCAATAAAAGAACATTTAAATGAGGAAACGTACATGGGTCAATACTCTTCATTTGGATAAAAAAATAATTTGCAGATTGAAGTACCATGAAGAAGTTAAAGAGAGGTTAATATAGAAAAGCAGCATCCCTCTTTATATGAAATCAATCCGGTATGATGCTCACTGAAGGGTTCTTGTCCCACTTCTTTAGAATAGAATCCTAACTGCAGTTCTTGGGCAGATTCATTTTTCAAAGACATGCTTACTGAATACGAAGTGCAAGGAGAGAAAAATCATTTAAAGTCAAAAAACTACTCATCAAAACCATTCATCAGCTGAAAAAGAACTTTAACCACAAGAAAAATCTTTGCAAAACTACCAGTGACACTAAAAAGTCTTCAGTAAAAGCTCATTTGAAATAATACTTTCATTTTTGAAACTTATTTTAAAGAAACTGACTTATCTTTTAGCTTTTTATATTCCTTGTACATAAGCCCTGACCACTTTCCTAGGGGGTAATAGGATTCATGATGTCCCACTACTCACACAAAAGAATTTAACTATCTTCTTTAGAACCATTGTATTCTTCCCTTTTTGATAAGCATCTCTTGCGGAGACATGGAAGGAGCCAGCTTGGTCCAGACATGGTGGCCGGAAGCTTCAAAAGAAAAGCTTCCCAGCCCCTCTTTTTCCCCTCTCTGAAAGTACACTGCACAGCAATTTTGGATGTTTCCCCTCGTTCTGCTGACCTGCAGGACACAGGGAGCACTGACTGCTGGCAACCTGCACAAGCTTGGGCTGGAGCGTGCAGGAACTGGCTTGCATCACGAAGCTCAGTGCTTCCACATCACTTTGTTTGCACAGAGGCTTTGGCTGCCTCAAAAGCCTCCCCTTCTTCTAGAAAACCTGCATGAAACCACTTCTCTTCTCTGGCAGTGAATCTTCCCCCTGAGGGCAGCAGCATGGAAAGAAGGAAGCTGAGATTTGTCCTCATCCCTTCAGATTTTTTACCTTCCAGCAACACCTGGCATCCCCTTTCTCTGAGAGCTCAGTAAAGGCTGCCACAGGGTGTCTCTAAGCATTCCTTTTGGAAGGCTGTAAGTTCAGGCTGCAGCACAGACTGGTTCTTAATGCCACCACCACACCAGCCCTTGTGACTGGCTCGTCAGGTCCTTGGAGACCCTGCTGCTGAATGCATTTTCATTCTTGCAAGGTGTTTTGAACTCACAGGAAAGGGGAACTTCACAGATTTGAGCTATAAAGGTTTTCTCTCTATTTTGCAGTTTAGGACCCATCAAAGACATCTGGAACTGTGGCAGGGAGAAGAAGACCAGTGCAGTCACATCTTTTACTCAGTTCAGGCAGCCTTCTACCTGTCACCATGCAGACAACTAAGAAGATGACACAACAGAACAACCTGTCACGTAAAGTCCCTGTAAGTCTTGAAGCTAGCTCCTGTCTCTGCTGCCCTGCCTGCAGTCACAAACTAGGAAGTCAAACCCCTCAGACAAAACAGGGAATACAAATAATGCTGCTGGAGTCACTCACAATGCACAGCCAGGGCTGCCAGGCAGAGCAAGGCCAGGCAGAGGACCAGGCACCCAAGTTCTGTATGCAAAGATAAATAAAGATATAAACAGTATCCAGAAGGAGTTTCAAGTTCAGACAGCACCCAAAACAGTGCAACAGCTCCTGAACACTCTCCATAGCCATCCAGAGATTTAATTTTTTCTGCTACTCTGATTTCAGGTGATAGCTGGGCTTTTGCATCTTTACAGAGTGAAATACTTACAGCCTTTGCCTTCAAATGAATACAGAGCTGCTCATCTCTGGCCACAAGCATTTCCACTTATCCAGGGCTGTAACATTCATTTGGCACACCTTTGTAAATAACAAATGAAGTGCAAGTCACACACTTCCCTTATATTTGCTTCTAACTCATCCTGACCTGCCCACACTGAAGCTCAGGTGCCAGAAATCAGTTACAGATGACAGCACTGAGAAACAGCTGCCAAGTATCAACTGAAAGTAAATAAATTACTGAAAAACAATCACTTGTGCTTGAGGAGTCATTCAAGGACCAGTATTTTTCATGGAAGATTTTTAATCCTTTCTTTCTCCTGAAACAGGCATCAACAGAAATTCCTGTGTGGGACACTTAAAATTCAGAGATTTAATGATAAACACAGAAATTTTAATTGGTGAAACCAATAGATTGAGCTTGACAGAAGTTAGTTATCTTCCTGCACAAGGAATTTCAAGATTTTTAATTATGCAAAAACATCACAATTTTTGGGAACAAAAGCAATAAAAAAATCCGAATTGGGGAATATTTTATTCCAAAAAGTGGACTTCAAATTACTTTCCCTGCAATGGATTAACATTTCAAAATGAAAAAAAACCCCAAAACCCATTTTGATAAAAAAGAGGTTATAGTTGAGTATGAAAATACCCTGTGATGACATGTTGACAATTTTAGTGCTTTTGAAGCTACACAGTATTTTATAAAAATACCTTCTTCCTTACAGTTTTGGTTTCAATTATGATTATATTCCAGTGACTAAATCCCTAATGATAATTCACTCTCGTTTACTTGAGCCATGCTTTTAGACATTTTATAAAAATCTAAACATGTATCAATAGAAACAATAAACAACTGTTTTTCCTGCTCCATTCTTGATAGCAAGTATAGTAAATAATGAAAACTTATGTCTCTTTATGTGTTGCCTAAGCCTGTCAGATTCAAACTTGGACAAAATATGCTGAGAAATCTCATTATATCATAAAACAGGATAGTTCTTTGGTAAACATACATTACAATTAGTCACCCAGTCTTACTTATTTTTTTAATTTGTATGTGATCTGTATACCCCCTGTCACTGGGTATACAAATAGAATACAATCGGGTTAAAATCTACTACTTATTCTAGTCCTACAACATTAACAAAAAGGCAAGCCAAGGTATTTTTGAGATGAGTGATGAGAAAAGTAGAGTTAAAGTAGTTATGAAGAAGAAAAACATTTCATCATGAAGATTCAAGGTAATCAGAACTTATTTGCCACTTTAAAATGAAGCAGCATTTCAGCTAGAATTAGGAACATCAACTGAGATTTTCTTAGCTGAACAACGCGCTTGCAAATCAGGTATTTGTGCATGCAGTGTGGACAGCTAAGTGCCCAGCTAACCATGTACACCAGGAAACATCTTGAGTGAATGAAATAATTTCATTAGTTAGCACTAAACTATGGGAAAGGAAATAGAAAAACACATGCAATAGCATCATAAAATCATGAACTCAATATTTTAGCACTTCATCCAATGTGCAGCTGCTATCACCCAACATCTGTGCAGGGCAGGCTTGAAGAAGGCCACCACCTTGCTAGGAAATCTTTCTCATCAGTGTTGTCTTATTTATTTCACTGGCAAACAAGCTGGACTATGTCTATGCAAAAAACAAATATCTACACTGCTGGTGCTTGCTAGTTGCATTTATATCACAACCTAACATAAAAATAACGTCTCTTACAGGACTCCCCCCTGAGAAAGACAGGGTGTTGGACACATGTATACTAAATGCAGGGAAGAACTGCAGTTTTTCTCTGGCTTTCAAAAAGTTAAATACTGCATTGCATAGGTACACGTGAGCTGCCAGCACAGTGGCAACAGTGGAGAAAGGCCTTATAACTGGCCTCTAAAGCAGAAAAATAATAATTTAGTTGCCCATTTCTCTATTATTGACATGCTCCTTGTTCCTTTAGCATGGATTTTTAAGTGGAAAATGATGAACACAAATTTCTTCTTCAGTTCTTAAGGGATACTAAAGATGCTACAGAGCTTCTGACATGGGTGGTAAGTGCCTGACCAAGTTTTCAGGAAAAGCAGCTGCATGCCTGCATTTGTACAAACAGCCTTGCAGCTCTGCAGTGCTCTGGGGGCAGATAAAGCTCCTTTCTGTGTGCAGCTCTATTAAAACATCATCAGACACAAAGGTAAAACACAATTCCTACGTCTATGTCAAGTCAAATACAGTATAATTAAATTTTAGAAAAAACTTGAATTTGCAGGATGTATATAAGAAAGCAGAGTAAATACAATGCCAGAAAAATATATTCCCTTTATCTTATGGATGACATATCTATGAAGAGCATATTATATTATAGCTGAAGAAGGTAAAATGACAATATTTTCTCTTGTCTCTTTTAAAATTCCTTTTGAGTTGTGTTTATTCCTTTTTGTCATATTTCAAATTATTTAGAGCTGAATAATGCAAGTACAATGGGAATCTGAGGCCCAATACAGGCATCTACATTTGGCAGCTGGTGAATAACTAATAGTCAGATCAATGGGCTTACTCTGTACCTGCATAGGGCACACACTAGAATTTAGGTCTAGCAATGGATGAGCTGAATGAATGAGATAAATCACAGACTGTAAAAATATGACAACAGCATAATAAAAAGAAAAAGAAATCTGCCAATTGAGAATAACGTAATAAAGGTGAGATCAAAACTGCAGTTTAAAAAAAATTACATGAGACTTGTCATGCTCCTCTTAGGTTAAAAAAATTATGGAGTAGTAATAACTAAAATAAACTGAAGGTGTGCAATGTAAGTCCTGAAAGGATACAATTTGATATAATTTGATGCAGTATCAGTCCTAAAGTGTACTATGTGAAATGCTGTGGGGACTGAAGAAATTCCACCAAGCCTTGGACTAGAACTAGAAAGAAATTCAAAACAAACCTTCTGTAAGCGTCTCTGTTATTTCATTGTAATTTGTCTTCCTTCGGCCAGGAATGGATCTGGATGTGATATAAAAATATGTTAAATAATTCTTGCTGTCATGAGATTTCCCCTTTGCAGCTCTGTTCACAAGGTTTGCAGCAGCCAAGTCAGCTTGCAGTTGGTGGACGGAAATACAAACTGAGCTGAAGTCTACCACTGTTTCCAATGGACGCCAAATTTGAGCAAAAGATTTTTCATGTTGGATGTAGGGAGAAATTAACTTTGCAGATATGAGAAAGGGTGTGGTAGAAAGACAGAGAAAACCTCTGGTGGGATGTTGGAGGAAGATGGAGAAGCCAGCTGTTTAGGGGCTGAATCGGGCATTTCAAGATCTTGAAAAGCAGGACACTAGTTTGGGAAGAGAGAGGTACAGCAAGAAGCATAGCAAAATCCATCAGATACAAAAAAAATTATGTGATCTTTAGCTACATGCTTGCCTGATATTTCCACTAAACTTCATTTAAATTTTTCAAAATCACTATGGTGTCTAAAAAAGGTGGGGAGACTCTCAACACCACATGAGAGGATATATTCAGAAGTACAATTCTCTAACTGAAGATTGCTATTTGCATCTCTCAAAAGACAAAATAATACCCTGAATATTTTCCACAACTGTTGCAATTTGCAAATGTGCTATATGTCATGATATTAGCCAGAATTTTGATATGAGCTCTTTAGAATTACTTCTGGGTTTGCCTAGTTTGATTCTTTTCTGAAATCTCATGTTTTTCTGTTGTCTTTGCTGTGTTCCATCTGCTGCTCACTTTGTTAGATCTGAAACGATTTAATGATCACTCTAATCAAGAGTAAGATACTGTTTAAAGAAAACCAGCTCCTTCATTTAGCTTTCAGCACAGCCATAGCATAATCAAAGATGTTCAGTTTAACAATAGCATAATCTGAAGGACTGGAAGCACTTTGCAAACATTCATTATGTTTGCTCTCATTTTCCTTTGTGAGGAAACATTCCTGCTTTTGCTGTTTATACCTGCCAGATGTGCACCTAGATGTTGTGTGTTGCCTCCTGACTATGCTGTGAAACACAACATTTGGAGTCCAAGGGATTCATACAACAACTTGAACATAAAGACATGACTTGGGAAAAATGTTAGGCCAAAATTTTTATCCTGAAGATACTGCTGCTGATAGCCACCTAATATTTTTAATGTAAAATTGTGCTTTTGAGCATGCAGTAGCTGTGAGCCTCCCCTCTGTGAGAGATGAGCTGACTGGTGTCCTCTATTTTAAAAATTCTCAGTGCAAACCTACAAATGAGGTGACAGGGCACTTGTGCCCAGGCCAGCATCTCTCAAGTGCAGACTTTAATGTCACATAAAGCACAATTGTGCTCAGAACTCCTGCTAGGTATGAAACAAAATGTAAAGGTTTTCAAACATGGGTTTGTCACATTTTTCTGACTCATGCAGTTTAGAAAGCAAGGCCGTGCCATTTCTCCATGCTACAGGACACAAAGTATTGTTTTCAGTGTCTTCCAGAGGTAACAAATTCAGACCTTTTTGGACCAAGTTATGCAGTATCTTAGATCAATCACAAGTAATTTCCTGGCCGTCAATATCTTATAAAACAGAGCATTAAAGAAACGCATCCAGGACTGACTGGAAGATTGAAGAGAAATTTAAAGGTTCCTTGGGAATTTGTATTAGAGAGAGTCAGGGACAAGACTCACTAAAAAAAAGGGGTCATGTCCTAGATTTGTTTACTTTCTTTTAGGGTGAGAATTTCTAGAACAGTATTTGTCTTTTTTTTTTACTGGGATGGTTAATTTTCTTCACAGTAGCTAGTATGGGCTGTGTCTTGGATTTGTGCTGCAAACAGTGCCAATGGCAGATGATGTTTCCATTACTGCTGAACAGATCTTGCACAGTGTCAAGGCTTTTCCTACTCCTCCCAACACCCCGGGGGGATGGGGATGCATGAGGAGCTGGGAGGGGGCACAGCTGGTACAGCTGACCCAAGGACATCCCACACCATGTGACATCATGCTGGGCATACGGAGCCAGGGGAAGAAGGGGGGAACATTCAGAGTGATGGGGTTGGCCTTCCCAAGTACCCATCACACACGAGTCCTGCTTTCCTGTGGGAAGTGGTGAACAGACTACATATTTTGCTTTGACGGGTTTTGTGGCTTTCCTTTTACTTATTAAACTGTCTTTATCTCAAGCCATGAGTTTTCTCACTTTTACTGTGCTGATTCTCTCCCCCATCCTGAAATGAGTGGCCGTGTGGAGCTGCGATGCCGGCTGGGGTTAAACCATGGCTGCATTACAAGGAAATCCTGCTCTGAGGTCAGAGAGATAAAACAACACAATCTTCCACCCTTTGATTGATGCTATGACCAGAACCCTTACAGACTTTTATAATACAGCTGCTTATCTGCTAGGTTTTTCATTACAGATGCATTGTGTTTTCCACCCATCTTGATACAGCCCCTGGGATTGATATCTCTCCCTCTCTTCCATTCAGGAGGGAATGGGGTCTGTTTTATTTGATTAAATAGCCCTTCTGCAAACAGCCATAAACACCAATCAGCCCCCATGCAGCAGGAAAGCTTTAGAGCTGAGAATAGTAAACAATTCTCTCCTGCCATTGTAATTCAGGAAGGGAGTTGTGCAGCCTATCTAGAGCAGTTATTTCATGCAAAAGAATAGAAGAATGATATGTGATTACAGCCTGGTTAAAATGCTTCTTAAAATATTCTACATGGCACTTTAATCCTCTCCTCCCATAGTTTGGCTCTTGAAAAGAAACTCATTTATTGTAGTCACATTTTCATACTGGACAACTCTGCCACCTAATTCAAATGTAAGGAGACATAAACTGCATGATAGCAATTTAACTAAAGAGAATAAAAGGTGGAAAAAAACCAATTATAACTACTCCTCAGCTTAAGGAAACATTCTGCTTATTTAACAGATGAACTTCAGTGTTATATTTTTAGTTGACACACTTCAGGAAAGCCCACTTGCCTACCTGGCAATAAGGATGGAAAAACAAAGCACCTCCAAGAGCCTCTGCTCACATCCTGACACCAGACCGTGGTGCACCAGGTGCAGCCTGACAACTTGTGCAGAGGGGACTTTCTGCTTACTGTAATTATCCTTTAAAGAAATAACCCCCTACATCCCAACCTCAGGGTTTTGTTGGTATGAGTAGGGTTTAATCCCACAAAAGTTAATCAAAGGTTCTGGCATGCCTCTGAGGAATTACTTTTGTATAACAACTGTCAGGTTGACCACCTGATCTGCTTCAAACTGGTCGTCTTTCGCCTCTCTCCCTCCATAAAGACAACATAATTTTTTTTCCTTCTAACATTGTGCATAAATGAATAATTTGAATTGATTGAAATAAATCAATAAAATGATTTATTCCAACAAAATCAATAAAATGATATATTCCAACAAAATGCAGTTTTACTAGAATATTTCCCAGTATATATATTGAAATGACTGTCAAAAAGCAGCCAGCAGCAAGTCTGCTCAGTCTCTTGTCTCCCAGACCAGACCTGTTTTCAGGTTAGATATTAGACATCTCTCTGGCTGTGAAACTTCTATGTGCATTCAAATGCATACAGGTATTTAGAAGCACAGACCTGGAGTTTTTAAAACAACTACCATTTTGGGGATGCATGGGGTTCCTCTTTTGTATTTGAAAAATTACACATTTTTGGGTTTTATTTCTCTCCATGGTATGTTAAACTCTCCTGTTTTGAGAGTAGGATGACTTTAAGGGCAATCATCTGTTTTAATTATATCTTCTGATATCTTAGACGCTTGATAGCTAAACACTTTAGAGACTAGAATGGTTGATTCTCCCAAGTATTCTGCTAGTGCTTCTTAGTTTGCAATTTAATTTTCCTGTGCCATTCTTATTACTTCTCTAGCATGACATTGCTTACCAATATGTTTATTAATGAATTGACTATTCATGGATGATATTGAAAAAATTTGCTGTTGGAGCAGATCCAGGCTGTCCTTATCTATCCACTTTTTTATTTTTTCTGACTTCCAGCTGTAAGAGTTTTCAAATGAAAAAATTCAGAATCATTTCATGAGGAACTATTAAGTGTCTTACAGTGGAGACTTCCTACAGATCTACTCACTGCAATTGCTTCTGCTGGTCTCCAGAACAGACCTTTTGTTTGTTGAGTAACAAGTTGTTGAACAGAAATTACCTAAAGCTATCAAAACTGTCTCATGAATGACTGGCATAGCAGCTCCAAAAACATGAGACAAGATCCCTCTGTTACCTCTTATCCTTCTCTCATGATTTTAGACTTGCAGCCTCACAAAGTCATGCTTTAAGGCTGGAACACAGGGGATGTATAAAATGCACTCTCTCATGATTTCTATTAATCTCTCTTTTCTGTTGCATATATCCTTTAAACAACCTGACATTCGATCCCATCATTTGCACTTGTTAATGCATCACAGAGTATTTGGGTATTATTAAAATATGTTAATACACAAAAATGATAGCTGGAAACATTTAAGCAAGAAAGAGAACACACTACCAAAGTTCTGTGCCTGGAGCAAGAGTGTGCTCTCCTGCCTCCATCTATTGATCATGAGACAGAGTCTGCATTTCCCCTGTCTGTGTGTGTGATACATCCCCAGAGCAGCCCACCATGCTAGGAGCCTGCAACTGGGCTTCAAAGTGACAGCTGGAGTTTGGGAAAGCTTCATCTGATTGCAAATAGAAATTGTTGCACAGATCAACAGTGAAAAATTGTAAGCTGATGGAGGTAACAAAGGGGATGTGCAACACTGTGGAGAGGTGAAAGGTGGAAAGAAGAAAGAAATTAGAGAGCTGGGGAAAAGTTGGAGCTGCTGTTATCCAAACAGAAGGGACAGAGGGTCAAAAAGCAGACAAATGAAAAAGTAAGAGGGAGGAAACCAAGTGAAGTGAGAATTCAGAGGGAAAAGAACAAGCAGGGCTTGCTGGAGCTGTGTAGGAGTCTGTATAGTCCCCAGACACTCTTGGGAGGGTGGTGTTATTAATCTTCATCAACCTAGAAATGTTACAGAACCTCTGCAGGAAAAGCACAAAGTTAATGGAGATAAAATGGAGAAATAAGGGCTCACAGGACCAGAATAACAGATGCCTGATAACTTGTGTGTCCCCTGTAGCCAAACAAGAGTGCTCCAAATTCCAACTACTCTTCTTTGTCAGGATAACAAGAATGCAAAATGATGTAGCAATTTTTGACAGAAATTTTCCACTGATGCCTTTTAAAAAGGGATCTGGATCTAGATTTAGGCACAAAAGAAAATGTGTGGTTGTTAAACTGTACAAATTCAAATCTTTTGTCACCCTCCCATAGGAAAATGTCTCCAAGAAGTAACATGAAGAATAACTTCAAGTTCTTCTTGTAAAAGTAAAAAGAATAACTTCAAGTTATTTTTTGCTCATCCCAAGCTTGCCTTCCTACAGATTGCACAGGCACGACCCATATCTGATGTGACCAGACTAGGAAAACATGCCTGGCAGTTTGTAACTTCCATTAGGAGTCCCTCTGGTTTAATAAAAAGCAATGAACATGCTACTCAAAAATCTGAAGAAGGGAATATTGCCCCACAAGCTGCTGACACAGGAGGAGGTTCACTGCACTGAGGCACCTCAGCACAGCTTGCTCATCCCTCATCATACAGTTTTTGGTGACTTGAAGCTGTTGGTCACAACCTTTTTTGCCAAGGCAATGCCATAGATTGAAGAGCCTGGGAAGGTAGCATATAAAATTCTAGCAGCAGCATTCGAGGTAGATTTATGGGTTGGAAAAAGTTACAAATATTTACTATCTAGCAAAAGTTTCCTTGAGTTGCTTTTTCATTATATAAATCCAGAGGATGAAATATCCACTATATATTTCATTATATACATCTTTTCACTGTAAGATGCTACACTAGAACCAATATTACTCCAGCAGCAGGGCCCAAATAAGCACTGAAATTTTACTAAACTGACCCCTCAGTATCTTTCTGCCCCAAAAAATCTGCATCTCCCAAACCCTTCCTGGCCACTGCAGCAGATAAACTTTGGGTTTAATTGAGAGAGCAACATGAAGGAGAACTTCCATTTTTCTACAAATATATCTGTGAAGACATTTCCAGTCTTGTACTCTTTAATAAATCCTGTGTGTTACGCAGGAGAGGGTTTGTAACAGCACCCAGGAGAGCTGTTTCTCTTTCAGACCTCTTCTGTGCTAATGCATAATAAATGCACTCATCACCTACTAAATACTCACAAACCTTTTCTTTTACGGAATGTGACAACAGCATTGCTCTGTCAGATGTAAATATGCCCAAACTAAGCTACTAATTTGTAGGGGTGGGTTCAGCATCCTTTTCTCTTTATACCATCCTTTCTAACAGATGCCTCCCTAACAGAGTGTGACCAGCTCAGAAAAATTAGGCAACAAATAATGCTAGCAAAAAAAATTCCTGTGAGCGTTATCCTGACACACTTACGCTCAGCTTTTACAACCACTGACTGAAAATGCACCCTTTTTCTTAAATTATTTCCTAATTGTCAGTTTTCTTACTCCCTGATAGCTTCCAAAATGTTTGATCCTGTAAAAATCCCAGCTTCAGGACAGAACTCAGAATTTCTACAATTAATCACCTGCCATTGCAAATGAAAGCAGCATTCATGCTGCTTAGTTATTCAGAAATTTAAAGTCTGCCATATATAATCCTTGGCATTATGCTATTCAGATGTGATAGGGCCATGGAAACAAATGGAGATACATACCAATCTGGCAGCAATTCCCAAAGTGCTCAGCACCAGAAAAAGATACAAAAGATACAGGAGGCCACAAGTGTTCCCACCTTGCCTACTTATCAGACACACCCAAAGTTCTCCAGAAATAGCAAAAAACCCAACCAACCCACAACAAAACAAAAAACCCCTAAACTGCTATTTTTTATTTCAGCATCTGGAGACTGGTGGCTATTTCACACACCACTAGTTCTACTAACAGGCAAAATGTTCTACTTTTTGCATGTGCCCTAGGATTATTTTAGACCAAATGGCTGACAGTGGCCCCTGGCCTGATAGTGGCAGCTGCCCCTACACTCCTACAGAGCTGTGCTCCTGCCATCAGGACAGGGAAGCACTCTGGAGGTTTTGCTCATGAGTCCATCTTAATTAGTCCAGTTCCACATAAGAAAAACACCAAGTGAAATCTCCACTCACAAAGGAATCAGTTTTCCTGTCTGGACTGTTTTTCCCTATGAAAAGATGACTACAGGGTTAGACACAGGCTAAGGTCTGGAGTACTGAGCTTTGCATTTGGCCATCAGGATGAAGGATGGGGCCCATTCCCCCATCCCATGCACACTCCTCAAAGGGCTGTCATCCATCCTTTCTCCAGCTGAGAAGTCTGTACTCAGCTCTCTGCACAGGACTGGAGCAAAATTAGCTCCTCAGAGTATATTTTGCTGTTTCTTATTTTTATTGCCATTTCTAGTCATGGAATATGAGCTTAGTTTGGTAGGTACTGTACAAAATAAGCCACCAAGAAAAATAGGTTGCCATCTTAGGCATTCCTGACCACTCTCCAGAGAAGAAAATTGCCTGTCTACAACAGCAAAGAAAGAAACTTGGACACCTAAATTAGATGCCTCAAGTTACATGTGATGAGTGTATATTTATAGCCATTGACAGATCAAGGTGAAGTAAGCTTTCAAGAGAGAATTATCTTTGAACAGAAGATGGGACGTATCTGCGGGGAGAGCCCTAAATAATCAAGTTTTCAGGCAAACAAGCATCTGAAAACAAGCAGAAAATGTCAAGATTAGAAAACTGCCTCTGAGAATAATGCAATGATATTGTTGTTAATCAATGAGAACATTCAAAAGAAATAGGTAGCTGGCACCATTGAATCTGGAGAAACTGAGAAATAACAAGGAGCAATTGTCCTGTAAAATCTTATTTCCCCCCTATATTTTTATATTGTATCAGACTGTTAAGAACTTTTAGTTCTCAGGCTCATCTTGCGAAGTTAGGCTGTAGCTCTCCTTTGAGGATGAAGGCTGAAAGGTCAGGCACAGAGAGATTGTTTTTAGAGAAATACTATTCATCTGATAATGGTGGTTGGTGTTCATTAATTTAGTTCATTCTGGGGTACAGCAGTTCTTTGGTTTCCCCCACATCCCACCTATGCCAGTATTTAGATGATTATTGTGTGTGTTCCTCTGTGTGTGTTCTCCCCTCTGATTTGGCGGATATAAGATAAACCAAAGGGAGGGAAAGAGCATAAAGAAGCAACAAAACAGAGATGCTCAGCTGATGGGTAGCGATCATAGCACACCAGAGACCTGGCTGTCACGGTTTTTGTTTCTGCAATAACAAAGGGGAGCGTTAAGGAGTTTGAAGGAAAGACATGACTACTGTCTTGAGGGAAAACATACCTTATAGAAGGGTCCTTAGAGAAAGCACAAAGATACTTGGCTTGAAAAAGGAGTTGCACTGTAAGCTCACACAAATGATTTCCAATTCACAAATGAGAAAGCTGCAGGGAGAGTCAGAATTCACCATGAAAGGCCTTGAAAGTCAAGGCAACTTCTTTTTTTTTCCTTAAACCCAGGAGCATTTTCAATGGAACTAAATGCAAAAAGAATTCTTTATAGAGGCCTCAGAAAATAACAATGGAAACTACTGAAGTGACAGGCTCATACAACCTCGACAGGAGGTCGTATGAGTAAATCACAGACATGGTGTGGGAAGTAAATTGGCAAGACTTATCTAGACACACCAGCAATAGAAAGAAAATTTAAGATGATGAAGTCAGCTTCTGTAGACTTGAGGTTGAACCAAGTTAGTGGTCAGACATAAACAGACAGCAGAAGAAAACTCACAAATTTTATTTCAGATGAAAGAACTCAGTTCAAGAGCAGTGAAACTTCAAGTTTTCTCCATGGAGCCAATTTTTTTGGACTTAAGGGACAGGAATAAGTTAGAGACAGAAAAGACTATGGTCTCCTGGATGTAGGATGGCCCACAAAAATTTCTGAACATCTCTGAAAAGTTCTCCAAATAACTGAGAGATGAGAGAGCAAGCAAAGACATTCTACCTTCGTTCTACATGGAAGGTAGAATTCTACCTGGCACAGCACCACAGCAGGACAGCAGTCAGTGACATCTGAGGTTGCTGAAGTGACTCAGGTACGCAGACTGACATTTGAACAGAAGTCAGGAGTAACTTGGGAGGCATTTCAGGGAGAGCAAAAAGGGTGAGGTACATTCAGTAGCATGTAAGGCGAAACAGGACAAGATGAACTCAGATAAACCTTCCAGAACACTTTGGAGACAAAGGAATAGAGCAATAGTTGGCTTGCTTTGTGGCTGAATGAACACATGGCCTTGTAGATCCATTTCTTGATATGTAGGCTAACTCAAATTTTGACTTACCCATTCTTTTGAATAAAGCGCAACTCTGCAGAAAATAACTTTTACAGGTGTTCTACTCTAGATAAAACCTGTGAAAACTCTCTAGAAAGCCAAAGTTAGATTAGACTTTATACTCAGAAGTGTTGGTGAAGAAGAGCAAGCCTTTAGTTAAACATACCCTGAATTTTAAGAAAATGTGGTGGTAGGAAAAGTTTTGCATTTAGTTTTTAAAGCTATGCAGAGAATCTGCTTCATGCTCTGTTAACTGTCACAGACAAGTTATTGTACCTCCCAAACACACTGAGCTCCTGAGCTAACCCAGATAACTATTAGCCTTTTGATAATGCCTGAAAGTAACGCCACACTGTGTTTGTAGAGCTTTCTGGTCAGGATTCTAATTTTTATCACTGCTGTAAGTTTTTTAAAGCCCAGCTAAGGCAGTAAAGACACACAGAATTATAGGGTAAAAAAAAAAAACAAAGGCAGACCATCCATGATAACACAAAGTAAGGGCAGTCAGTGCCTTTGGTACTGCAAGGCACCTGTCAGCTCTAAATCACGGACTCTGCAGGAGACGGTAATTGCAGAACAGACAAACCTTCAGCTGTGGGACTGAACACATCATGGTCTTAAGGGTACTTGTCAATCTTATTACTCACAGAGCAGACACAGAACATCTCATTTGACCAAGAAGCATCAGCTCCAGAGGCAGATCCAGGGAACCGGTGTCTGGGTTGATAATTAGCCTTCTAACCAGCAGCTGCAGAGCTCAGCTGATCGCCTGCTTGTTAGTCGAGATACACTGGAGAACTGTCCCAGAATTTTTATATGCTCTCACCTCTTCTGCTTCATGTCCCTTTCTTAGCCACTGCCAAACTGCTGAATCATGGTGCACATCCAGTATCCAAAAAGTCTGTCTTGGCTCTCTTTGGTTTTCAGTATTTTTTTTAAATTGGGTTACTCCATGGCCAGAAATGTTCACAACAAAGATGTGTGGACTACCATACATCAACTAGATTTTTTTTTGTGGTGCAATCAGTGAATCTGCCAGAAGAATGGCAATTCCAATGGGAAATTTGTGAGTATATCAGGATAATTAATTAATTCAGGAGGGGTTTTGGCCCAAGATAAGTTTTCATGATGTTGCTACTTCTGTAAACAAATTAAGCATATCCACAGTCAGTTATTAAAAATTTGTTCTAGCACATATTTGCAAATTGTTATTACCCCTTTCTTCCCCATACAAATAACCTTAGCAGAGCTTTGTTATGGCCTATTCATAAATATTTTTACTATTACAGTGTTTTCAGGAGGGTTAAAGTGCCATCCACAGTGTCCAGGGAAAAGAAACTGGCTCACGTTCTTCCAGTGGCATTGCAATTAGGATCACAAGAAAATCCAAATCTCAAGGCCAAATTCCTTTTGATACTGTGAGCACATCGAAAAGGAAGTACTGTAAGCCTACAAGTTTCTCTTAATGCACCATCCAGAAGCATTATTTCACCTGACAATAATTCACAAGTTTCCTAGCAGCTAAATATTTCGCAGTTAGAGTTAAATAGACAGAAGAGGTTTCAAACGCATTCAGATTTTGCCTGGGAAAGGAATTTTCCACTCTGTACTACTGAGAAAAATGAAGAAGCTGTAGGCTATGGTATCATGTTCAGAGGAACAAGGTGGGTAGGATAGGGCATTAGGCACTATTATACTCCAGGGAAGAAAGAGCAGACAGGGGCACAATAGAAGCGCTTCATTATATTTTAAATGGGAATAGTTCCAAGGATAGGAAAGCCTGTGGTGCTTGTAAAGGATTAAGCAGGGTAATGTGCTTTTTAAGAAGACATAAAGAGGTATGTAATGTGATATCTTTAAGCCTAAATGATTTTTCTTGGAGTCCTCAATGAATGTTTAAGCAGGCATGACTTGGGCCTCTGTAAATCCTCTCTGAATAAATAACTTCCGCAAAAATAGAGATTCCTAGGACAGAATGAGATGCATATTTCATAATCTATGCAAAAAAAGGAAAATCAATTTGAGACACACAAAACACTTAGGAATAATAAAGAAAAAGGGAAGATAAAAGTGAATATTCTCCAGAATAATCCAGGCTTATAAAAAAAATATAGCTACCTCCCCATCCATTTTGATTTGACAGTGCAGGAAGACAAACAACTGAGTGCTTCCCTACCTTATATTCAGACCTTCAACAGCTTTTTGCTGTCTTTTGAGACAGGAAGAGGCAATAAGTGGAAGAAAATACCTAAAGTACCTGTGCTTTTCAGGCTGTCTCCTGTTTGAGGTATTTAAAACTGCTCTCTCTTCAGGGTAAATCTACCCAGCTGCTCTCTAGCTGGACCTGTGGTATTTATAGCTGCTCACTATGGATGGAACAGGAGCACACACGGTGATATGTATGCACCTGATTTGTGAGAGGAACAGGACCAATAAATATCAAAACCTGAAAACTTACAATGGCATGATCTTCCCATCTTATTTCTCTTGTCTGCCCTGCCCTCCTGCCAGGAAAAGCAGGTGAAAGCAGCAGAATGCCTGATTTAAAGTGGGACTGTGCAATCATTGTCATTTGGCTGCATTGTATTTGCACTCACACAGGTGCCACTCCCCACAAAGACACTGGTACAGCGAGCAGGCAGCCCTGCTGAGTGAGAGGGGTGAGGTGCTGAGTGAATCAGTGGTTGGCCTCTCTCCTCTTCCTCCTGTTTATATATATACATTAGCATTAGACTGCTACTTTCCTCACAATAAAATAGTGTCAGCTCCACTGGAGCTGTCAGGATAAAAGCAAGACAAAACTAAAGAACTTTTAGGAGTTTACAAAAATATTTTGAGAAGCGTCTTCTGCGAAGGCTCTTTGCAAACCTCATTTAAGCTGTGAGGTGCTGCAGCAAGGGGTGCTGCTGAAGATGGGAGTGCCCACTGCATCCCTGCACACCTCTCTCCCGTGGTGGTCCCTCCTATCCCAATCCCTTCCTTGTCATTACTCAGCTGGGTGGGAGTCCCTTTCCCTGTAGCTGTTTGGAGCACTCATTAAGTCTCTGCTGTCTCACTTGGCACTCCAGGAAGGTTTGCTGAGGTGATGCTCTGACAGAGCCTGGACAAGCTGCTGTTCAGCCACACTTTAGTGCTGATGAATGGGGGAAGCAAAAGGAGGCACAAAGGAGGACCTGTTGGTATATCTTGCCCAGGGTTTTAATCAGGTTAATAGCTCTGATGTGGCCAGCTAAATTCATTAAAGACCCTGAAGAGCATTATGAAGCATATAAACAGGCCAAGGGGACCCATTAATTCTTTCTGAAATGTTTTCCTTTTTTGAAATGTGTTGCAGAGATTATAATCTCTGCCTTTTATCAGATACCTTTTAAAATATTAATTTTCCTTGCCTAATATTAGCTTTTAACATCACTTTCTGAATGCAGCTTTCTGAGCAGACCAACTACAACTTCCCAAAAGCTTCTGGTGAACAGCAGCTGGCAAATAATCTTTTTCTGTGCAATTTCTTCCTGTAAATTGAAGGAAGGGGAGAAATTGTGCACCCACAGGTAGATGTGTAAGTTCATTAAACTCAGACCCAAGACCTCTGTTTTTTTAAACTGGCTTGCTTACTTAACACAACTTAGTTTTTGACATTATCGTTTGCTTATTCCTGGGAAGCAAAAGCATGGTAAATTAAGAACTTGGATGTTTCTGGTTTTGTAGGTTTTAGGACAGCAACTCCCATGTTTCCAAGAATGAAAACTCAATGACTGCAATCTGGAATTACCTGCCAGCAGGATATACCGTTTGCTTGGTTTTTCAAGCTAAAAGCTGTTAGTGAGCACAGCTGTGTTTGATGTACTCTGTTTTTTTGATCCTTCTGAAACTCATTTTATATCTTGGGAAGGGAAACCAAAAGGAGGGAAGGCTCTTGGTTTTGGGATTTTTTATATATATACAAAAGGCAAATCCCAGGTTTATCAGCCACTTACAAACTGAGCTAATATATGTTCTCTCAAAAAAAGCAATTTCCTCTACCCAATAAATCTTCAGACCCTTTTTTCTTGCTCTTTCAGCTTATGACTTTATCTAAAAGGTTTTCAAAAGTGCAGTTCCCCAGGACCTCTTCTGCCTCTTTTTTAATGCTGTTTAGTCCTTCAGAGGAGAAAATATGATCTTGGTTATCCAGAGGCTGGATTGGGGTTTTTTAGAACTCCAAATAATCTTTGTTATTTTTTAGTTCTTCTATTATCAAGAGCTCACCAGTGATTTCATCATTCTTCTTAACATACTCTTTTCTCTTGTTACTATCTGGAGTGAGAACATCAGAAATGTCAGGTTTTCCTGGCCAATAGATTTTGGTGGAGACAAAAAACCAGAGTTCATTTGGATTTTCAGAAGTCTCTAAATCGAGATTGTAACAATGTGAGCACACAATTCATGGATATTTTCTGTAAGAAATCGTCACATATTGAAGTTTAAAATAAAGTCAACAAAATATTATATTTCTTTGATTTGATTTAGAAGTCTGAATATAAGATACAATGCTAGGGGAAAAGCTTATGTACAGTCACTCACCAACTTATATTGACTCTTAAACTGAATCCTTTCATGGACTGGTGTTTCTTTAAAAGCTGCAGCTGTTAAGCCAGAATTTGGGAGGGAACCATTGCATTCACAAATGTGCCTACAAAAAGCTCTCAAAGTGTTTTTCCACTGCCAAACCTACTACAGAATGTGTTTGTGAGACTATTTTTAAAGTCAAATCATCCATTCCTGCCTTTGTCTTTCAAAACAAACGCGACCCAGAGCTACAACAGAAAGCCAGGATTTTCAGTGTCAGGAGACTACAAAATAAAGATAATCAATGTTTTGTATTCTGGGGTTCTGGGTCCAGTGTTCCTATTCCCATTTTTCACCCTTACAAATTCAGCCATGTCCTATAAAAACAGGTGAAAATAGTTTTTGGAGCAAACAGTCCAGGTACTTACCTGTTAAAATGTTAAAATGTTAAAATGTTAAAGTTAAAATGTTAAAATGTTATTCAATGCCACAAACCTGACAAGCCCCAATCCTCGGTGCCGGTGCAACGGGCTTTCAGGAATTGATTAAAGGCATGACTGCAACAGCTAAAGCAAACGTGGTGTGACACAGATCATCTCCAATGGGAAGCACAAGGGAAGGGTGCAAGTACCTTCTGGATGCCTGCAGTGGACTCCAGGACGTTGTTCTCGGAGCCGTTGCTCCTGTTGATCATGCGCCACATCTGGGAGTACATGCTGTCCCTCTCGAAGGGGTTCATCCCCTTCACCCGCACGTGCTCGTACACCGCCGAGTCCAGGACCGTGCCGTAAGGAATGTCCGTCTGCCTCGAGAGATCCTGGAGAGACCTTAATTGGTGGGGAAGAAAAAGAGACACGGGAGGCTTCAATCCACCTTTTTCAAGAGGAAGGAGCTGCAGGCAAACAAAGGGCAACACAGAGGAAGACAGGTGTCACAACACTTTCTTCTGTCGGGCTTTTTTCCTTGTTTTTTTATGTTTTTTTTCTCTTTATATTGCCCTTTGTGTCTTAAATAATTTTTTTTATGATTTAAGACACAAAGGGCAATATAAAGAGAAAGGAAGGGGTGGAAAAAATGAAAATGGATGAAAAAGGAGCCGAAGGGGCAAGAGGATGCTGGGAAATGCCAAGTTCCTTTGAACAGGGGCAAGGGAGAGACAGGGAGCGTTGGAGTCAGAAGTTGGATACCTGCCTACAGTGCAAACACACACCTGCTGTGGGGAGCTGGTGGCAGCACCAGAACTCAGGAAATCCAGCCCAGAGCACCAGAACTCAGGAAATCCAGCCCAGAGCACCTGGGCTGAGCAGCTCTGTGTGCTCCTGGGTTACACTGCACACGGCAGTTTGGTGGGGGTGTTCAGTTCCACTGAACTGTGCATCTGTCTCATACGTCACATCTTGCACTAGTTTTAGCAATAAGAATATTTCTATTGTACTTTCATGAAGTGCTTTTCCATCATATTTTCATGTTATCACAGTTCATGTTATTTTGTCTAATAAATTTGTTCTGCTTGCTATGTAGTCTTACCCTTCTCTATAAACCAAAAGAAATAAACCATTTTAGAGGTTTCTAAAACATCCCAAATGGAGTTTGGTCAACCAAACTTGCTTTGAACTTAAAAACTGTACATTAGAACCATTTAAAGTTTCCTCACCTCTTGGCTTTTATTTTCCTTTCCTGTTGAATTGCTCTCCTGCACCTTTGATTCTTTAATGGCACTCATTAAAATTTCAAAGTAACTACTGCAATATGTCTACTGCTTAAAACCCATTACAGCTTTCCCAGCACAAATTAACTGTGTATAAACTGCACAAATCTAGTGGATGACACATAAGGACAATCAAGGAGCTCAATGCTGTCTTAAAGAAAGCAATAGCTAATTTTAAATCTTATTGCAGACACAGAAAATGCAAACAGCAACATAGGAAACTCATCAAATTCCAAGCTGTATTTCTAAAAATGTAAATATGAAGGCTAGTGAAAATGGCCCTGTGGGGTGGGGATTGGAAAAAATTTAATTCTTAGGTGTTGTGAGGATAGCACTGAAGAAAACAGTAATGACATCTCACAGGATATGTATGGCATGAACAAAACAGAAAGCAGGGAAAGAAGAAATCAATAGAGATCAATGGCAAGAGTTTAGATGTTAGCTGAGTAAAAAAGAAATCGTTTGAAGTTTAGACATATGGGCTTAGAAAAACATTGACCAAGAGCTAAATTCTAGTCAGATAACATATGGTAATTATAAGGAAGGGATAAATGTAATTGTGAGGAGCAAATAACTAATGGTATTAGAACCCCTCAAAATCATCTCACTTTCTCTAACAAGACTGAATTCCTTTTAAACAGGGAACCTGCAAAGAACTGGTACATATATGGAATCATCAAAGGTGAGATGTTACATGTAACATTTCCTGAAACCAAGTGCATTGGTCTTCTACCAGAGAACCAAGACATGCCCTGTTCTATGAGGAAAAATATGGGACTCTGGCAGACTAAGGCATCAGGACAATATGTACTTATTGAAACCGAATAGAAAACCAAAAATTGTCAAGTCCAGATAAACACCTATGAGTTCCGAAAGTTTAAATATAAAATGGCTGAGCTGTAAGCAAAAATGTGAAACCTTCTTACAGCCAATGAGCGAAAGGAAAGCAGCAAATATTTTAAAAAGTCAGGGGAATTACCAAGGTAAGCTACTTAGGTCATGCGCTTAAGTTCAATAAAGATACTGAAATGAGGATTAATGCAATTTTAAAGGTCAGTCTTGAAGTCTAGACAGAGACACCAGGTAGGTTTCTACAGGGAAAGCGAGTCAATCCTCTATTACACTTTGAAATAACTCAAAAAGCCCTCAGAATTTCAAAAAGAAGTTCCTCTCACCAAACAATATACAGACAGTGGAAGCAGACGGCAGTCTTCATAGGAGGAGTTTAGAAACACTTCCTAGCAACTCTGGGTAGCATTAGAAATATTCAGTCAGAGTGGATGCTCCTGAGGGATTTCAAGGGTAACAAGAACAGCTTTTGCAGAACTAAAAGGTTGAACAAGAAGAGTGTGACCCTGTGGATGGGGACAGTAGTCAGGCTAGAGCTGAGACACTCAGTGCCTGCATTTCCTCACCTTCCTCACCAAGGTCTCCCAGCCCTTTGTGACTACAGGCAGGGCTCAAGAAGGCAATGAACAAGGTTGTCAGGAAAATCCCAACCACGAGGCAGGGATTGATTGGGATCACTAGATCCATAGAAGTCAGAGTGTGATGATAAAGCTAGCCTGCCTGCTCATTGCAAGGCCACCTGCTTTAATTTTCGCAAGGTGAAGGAGGTGAGGGGAGATCCCTTGCTACAGGAGAAATAAAATATCCAGACTATATTAAGAAAGTGAAAAAAGATGATTCATGGAATTACTGCTGGTTGTCCAACCTCATGGAGTGAGTCCTCAGCACATTTCTGAGCATGTGAAGGAAAAGTAGACTACTGGCAGCTCTCAACTCACCAAAAGTAAGTCATGCCTGACCAATTTGGTTGCCTTCTACACTAAAATAACTTAATTTGTGGACAAGACTAGAGATACTGACACAGGTTACCTTTAGCAAGGCAGCCTGCCTATCTGCCTACCACAATATTCTTGTATCCAAAGGAGGTTGTTAGGTACGGCTGTGTGGGAAAGCAGATTTGATAAATTCCCAATTGGATTGTCATGCTCATGGCATATCTCACCTGCAGGCTGCTAACAGGTACCCCAGAGGTCTAACCTGGGATGTGTCTTTACCAATTACTTGGAGGAGGTAAGCAAGCACCCTCCTGTCAACTTTGCAGATGACATGACATGGAGGGACCTGCTCAAGGACAGGCTGAAGTTCAGATGGGCCTAGAAGGGCTGGAGCAATGGGGTGTGAAATTCAGCAAGGACAAATACAAAGCTCTGTACCTGGGGATGAATAAAACCCTGCAACAACCAGGCTGAGCACAGCTCTGCAGAAAGGCACCCTGGCAGGCAGCAGTGGGTCTTGCTGAGAACTTCTCCTTATTTTACAATTAGGCAAAGTGTTGTGCAAAGTGCTGACAGTCTGTCTATCTGTCAAAAGCATCACTGATGAAAGGCACTAGATAAATACAGCACACTGTATTCATCCATTCTGCTCCTGCTGCTGCTGCTGCCAGTACATTCCTGTAATCAACTGGCAGCGCTCAGCAGTGCAATGAGCTGTCACAAGATGCATACTGCAATGCCCTGTAATTGTTATTTGTCATACCAGAAAAGTGTACCAAAAGTATTTATCTGGTCTCCAATTGCTAGTGGCAACACTTAGTAAAATTGCAATCATTACTTTACAGGATTCTGTATAGCCATATAATTTTTAATAGAACAACCAACAAAGCATTTTTTGGATATATTATTGCTAAGCAGGATACAATTGACAGGTGTATCTGCTGCCACAAATCAGTTAAAAACAGCACAAAAGAAAAAGAGCTCGTGTGTATATCTTGTGGCCATAAAAGCAACTTTGTTATTTTCAGAACGGCAAATCTGCACAAGAGCTATTAGTCTTGGAGTGTACTACAGCCAGGTATGGGAAGCAAACAGGCTGAGAAGCAAGTGTGCTATCACACACAAAGGCACCCCCAGCAGGGAAATAACAAGGAGAAGAATTATGGCAATGCCCTCAGGAAGGCATGTTGTAGCTGCCTTGTCTGGCATTAACTGGAGTCTGCAGTGCCTCGCTGTTAGATGTGCTACCCCAAAGCTCAGGATGCCTCTCAGCTGCCCTGCTTGCATCTTTTCACAGTCACAAGTGAGGCTCCATGCTGAGAAAATGATGACAAGAGGACAAAAGCAAGACAAATGTAAGTGTAAACTCTGTATATTGGCTGAATGCTGTTGTTGGCAGTAAACCCAAAGTTCTGGTTCATCTGACCATATGCTGAGGAGCAAGAAAGAAGTTTGGGAGCCTTGGAAGTGTGCATGTGTATATGCTGCTGCATAGGCAAGCTGCAAATACAGCAAAGATCTATCACACATCAGTGACTCCCTCCCCTCACACAAACATGTAAAATGGGATCATAATATGCATGACCTCCTTCTGAAGCTGTTTGTTTAATAACCCACAACTCTGCCAAGTGTTGCTGAGACACTCAGCCTAGAAGGTACAGCAAAACAAAGTACAGCAAAACAAAGGGAAACAACAAACTTTGAGAGAGCTACTAGAATTATTAAACCACTGAGGTTCCTTTACAGAAGAAAGAACTCTTAAAACTGCTTTGCCTCCAACCTGGTTTATAGGTTACACATTGGTTGGTGCACCTCTGGTCCCTGGATTAAACAACTCATTCTCTTTCAGACAATTGCCTTTAGTGGTCACGTAAATCCTCAGCCTCACTCTATCCCCTAGTTTCACCACACAGTGGCCACATCAAATCTCAAAATGAGGAAAAATAATTTGTCAAGACAATGAATTCCTACAAGGGATCCTTTGATACCCAAATCCCGATTCCATTAACCACACTGAAATGTAATTTTTCGATAGTTCTCAGAGGAACTATCTGCAAAGCGAAGCACTCATTTGCATGAGTAAGCAAATAATAATTTCACATTTTAAAACTTTTTTTCTCTTTGAATTTCTAGTTTTGAAGCAATAAGGTAATGAATGATAAAAATTGTTACAAAATATAAAAAATAGATGAGGTAGTTAAAAAAATGTTAAAAATAAGATACCTTTAATTGAGTTTGTACACAAATTCTACTTCTAGTGAAGTGACCATAAAGTCAGATCATTCAGCTTATTTTTGTCTATCACTCATGCAGCATTGTAGGGAAAAATATTATGTGGTGCCTTTATGGCAATTTTTTTTCTCATTGCAATTACTGGGATAGTACCAATATTATCCCAGCATCAATATCATCCTAAATTAACTAGGCTAATAGTTATAGGGCTATTCTGAGGAGGAACTGAATCATTTGAGGAAGAGTTATTAACAGATAGATGTATTTTTCATCATTTGTTGATTTTGTTTAGTATTCTACACCTTAATCAGGCAGCAGTTGTCAGGTCACTTTCATTTTGTGGCTTAGTACAAATCAGTTACTTTGCAATTTAAGAAATTATCTCCTCTGCCTCCAGCTAGAAGAAAAACGTTTTAGGATTTAGATATGTTTCTTTCTCCAAAGCACACCCCTTTCTATAAATTCAAATCCTAGACTCAGAATTGGTAACATGTTCACATATGTCAGCCAAAGGTATTAAAAAAGTACACAGAAAAATGGTGCAAAGCAAAAAGTCAGCTTCATAAAGAAGTAACTGAATTTCTTTTTAGGTGATAAAATACCACTGAGGTCAGAGACTTGGGCATCAACACATCTTTGTAACCCTGGGTTATAGATCAATTCAGGCTAGCTGTGCTAGACTTGAGTGCTGCATAGAGCTGTCTGCAAGATCTGGTCACTAAATTTTCGGCAAAAAAACAACCGAAGTCATGGCCTACACTGAAGTCTTTATTTATGACTGATTGAGATAAAGCTTTCCAGTGCTTTTGTGGGGTATTTTGTTCATTTGTCTGGTTGGTTGGGGGTTTTATTTTTTTTTCTCCCTAGGACAGTAAAGAATAATTCACAAGCAGATTTAGGGTTAGGGAACAGGTCACATTAAGCCAAGGGGTTTGACTGTTGTCAGGGTGAGCTGTGGCAGAAACCTGTAATATTGCTTGCACGCTGAACCATGTTAAAGAAAAGATTAATGGCTGTGCATTGGGCAATAGCTAATTACTGCATTCTGTGCAACCCCCCTACAGAAATTCTGCAGTTGCACTGAGCTGTGTAAAGCCTTAAGGAATTCTTAGCTTCAACTGAATCACGGTTTAGCAAAATGTTGTGAAAAGAATGGCTGAGAAAGGAAGACTTGCTTTCCCACCATGCCTCCATTTTTGGAGGCAGAGGTCTCACCTAGCAAACAAGACACACTTGTTATAAGGTGGAGAACATAATGTGAACTTCTGATTTTCCAGAAGACAAAAGATGCACACTTCCCCCCACAACATGTACAATCCAAACTCATACTTGCACCTTTTAGAAGTGGATTAAACTTGAAACCATCTAACACCAGGCTTGCATATGGCAAATCCTTTGACTTCTCTGTTCACCCCACTCCTACAACCTTCCTGCAAAATGTCAGTGCTCATGAGGTGATGAAACTCTCTCCTAATCCAGAAGAACAGTGCAGTAATTTGAATAAAATCAATCTCTGCCAATGGACTCTAATTTGGTCCTAAAGGAATCATAAAACATAATAATGTCAACACTGGCTCACTAATGAAATTCAGAACATGAGCACCTCCTAGAAATAGCTCAGGACCTTCAAATTTATTTGGCATTTACCAAGAAAAGCCAGTCCTAATTACAATTAATTTATGTTTCATTTGCGAAAACGATCTAAAAATTTAAAAACGCATAGAAATTATGCTTTGCTGCCACAGTGTTTTGGCATTTGAAATGCTGTCTTGATTTAAATGTCATCTGCAGTGTGGGTCAAGTGTGAACAAAAGATGCAACTAGGAACTACTTTAGAACTTGAGTGCCTCTGCTCTTGATATTGTGTGTTGGCAGAAGGTGGAAAGCTGAGCTCCCAAAGGTATTAAGAGTAACCATTTCTGTGGAAAAGCAGATTTAACACCCAATTTTTTTTCTTGTTTCTTTTAATTAATTTAAAACCTGCAAAAATTTGATTCAAATTGAACATTGAGGCAGAGCACAAATGCCATCAAGTGAGGTTATACAGCAAAAATCTACTTTGAAACTCTACAGGGAAAAGGAAAACTTATTTCTCTAAGGGTCCTGCTTAGTGGATGGGCTGATAAACTTTTGCATGCTTTGCTACTCCAAACAGAGCTCTGGATACCATGAGGCACTGACTAGGAAGAATGGCCCAGCCTTCACTCCAACTGAGCAGGGGAAGCTGCAAGTGCTCTGAGCACAAACTAGCTTCATATACAAAAGCTGAAATGCAGTAACTACCAAATGTTTCATGGAAATGAAATGTGCTGTAGGCTGCTTGAATCCTCCTATCTTTTGTAAAAGATATCATGAGGACCATCCCTACAACAACACACAGTAATATCTGATGCTGGCTGGAAATCTGAAATGAAAAACTTTTAACTACTTTTTATATCTGTGCAAACCCACTGACTTCATTTTCTTTCCTTTTTTCTGGCTTGTCTAAAGCTGACAAGCATTACTAGCAGAATCTGGATTATTTTTTTAATGCTTATACTCATTTCCATTCTGGCCTTGAAGGCTCCCCAAGGTACAATTTGAACCGCTAAAAAAAAAAAAGAAAAAAGAAAAAAGAGAAAAAGGAGCATCAGCTTTTTTTCTTTATTGCTTATTCATGTTTTCCACTTTGCAGTAATTCAGCATGATAAACAAACCTCCTCTCTCTTATGTGCTGGTTTAAGTTCCAATTTTGGCAGTTTTGTAAACTGAAGTTTTATACTCACATCATAGTTAGGATAACTTCATTCCCTAATGGATACTAAACACATCTAATTACTCTATTTTTGAGCTGGAAGTGCTGTTGAAAGATGTCTGTTCTTTCATTCCAGGAGCTTTCCAGCTGCAACATTTTTCTACTGAATAAAACATTTCCAGTGACTCTGCCCATAAATAATACAGCACAAAGACCAACGTAGTCCCAACTGTACATAATAACCTCAAAATTCCACTGAGGCTTTTCTAGTGACATCATAATAAACTGCAAGAAAAAGCTGAAGATGTATTAAATTATAGTTTGAGTATATTTTATGCTTTTTTACACATCATAAGAAACCCCAGATATTTGTCACAGTAATTTGAACATTTTTCTTGACTACTTCAAAACTAGAAGGGACATTGTTTCAAAGCAGAATGCAGAGGCATATTTCATTCTTTTAAGGACAAACTGAATGAGTGAATATATCATTATAATTTATTTTGCATATATAAATTCCCATGTTTCTTCTCAGTCCTTAGTCAAATTTAAATTGTTTAAAACTTAAATAAATAAATCAACTTCCCTCAAAATATCAAGATCAATGTTGACAAACACTGACACTGAAAATAATTTTCATCCCATACAAATTTTGAAGGGATTATTATTGAGACTACCGAGTCAAATGGTTTAGTTGTGTCAAAATACCAAAATCTGTTATTCAGAACACACAAAAAAGAAAAAGGAACTTGATTTAACTTGTAATACAACTGTATTGGGGAGTAATTTTCTCATTTTCTCATTACTTTAGTATATTTTATCTATCTCTTAGAGTATGGAGCCCTGAAAGTCATGAGGTTGTTACATCAGAAAGGAAGAATAACAATCACAGAAAATTTGCAGTTTGGAATGTAAGGACTTGCAAAGCCTGAGCAATTTGGTCCATGGAACACCAACTTCTCCCTCTACCTCCATCACCCAAGGGTCAGGACATAACCATGCACTCAAAGTTAAGCACTACTTCTGCTCTTGGGTCCAAGCTTGGGCTGCAATTGCACATGAAACTTGTTTTCTATTGCAGATGTTTACCAGCCTATGTGAAAGCCTGGATTGGTTCTAGCACACAGAAAATCCTCACAGAAAATCTTTGTGCGAGCACAGTGGTGCTGGCACGCAGCAATGCTTGATCCTGACCTGTGAATTCACAGGAGGCCACGGCTCCCCCTGCTCAGCCTGTGACAGTGGCTCACTGTCTCAGGGGGAATTTCAGAGAGATTTTGAAAGCAGCTGAACTAGGGGCAGAAGGACCTTAGGTGGTCATACACACAAGTCAGGGACTTGGATCAATGGCTGGACTGGGAAAACTGAATTTTCCCTAAGGTCAGCGTTGAGCCTGACTTGAAAGTCAAGTTCTTACCTTTCTGAAGGAAGAAATACAGTGAAATATGTCTCTCTGCTTTAAAGTTAGTCTGAGATTTTTGCAAAGAAGGATATATAGGAAAGGGTAATTTTGTCACTCTCACATACTTTCACAGACTTGTAGGCTCAAGATTAACCTGCTATGAAAAAATGGCCAGCTGTCTCTCACAGTGCTTGGCTAGATAATGCCTCCCTGTATTTTCTAGTCTCTGCTTTGACCCAGGAGTGAGCATTTGAAGGTGAAGGTTACCACTGGAGCAATGGGAATGAGAATAACTCAGTATGCAGCTAGGTGAAGGAGAAGATACTGGAGTACAAAAGAGCAGAGAGAGGGCAGGAGACCTAGAAAGGTTCCTGTGGTATGGAAAGATGATATGATCTTCAGAAAAAGACTGGAAGGTGTGACATAGAGTGAAAGAGTCTGAAAGACTTCACCATAAAAGGACAGCAGAAGACCAGGACATTCATTTCTGGGAGGCATGAGGCAAAGGCATGAATAGACAGGGAAAAGAGAACAACATGATCTGCTTACGTAGTCAGAGAGCTCCTGGGAGCAGAAGGAGCAAAGAGGAGCTCCTAAACCAGTGAGTTTATTACTGCTTGTTGCTGTTAACACACCTCTGCCTTGGCAAGAATAGGTGAAATCAGCTCTGAGCTCCCCATACATTGAAGAAGCATTGGGGTCTTCCTGACCAGTGCCAGAATGCAAGCATTGTGGAATACATCTGAATGGAAAGCAGCAGCAGCAATTTAGACTTTCCTATTTCAAGCACTGATACAGTGTGGTCATCTCAAACTCAATTGCTTCTTTCAAAATATGTATATGTGCAAACATACATATGTATGTCTGCCACAGGGAAAAGCATCTGCTAGAGGCCAACAATTCCAATCCTAAAAACAAAGTGTCTCCAGGGAGACTGACAGTCTCTCATAGCATATTGTTATTTTTCTAACTTTCCAACTACTTCTCAGGAGGATAAGCATTTATTCCTGTTCTCACATTTAAGTAGAACATTTAAACCCCTCTACATGTATATTTATGTTCGCCCTCTTTTCCCTTGAATCATTCTTTGTCAACTTACTGGATGGAGTTCTCAATGCGTGTGATGGTGAGGAAAGCTGCTAGGTTGGCCGTGTAGGAGGAGATGACAATCAAGGCAAAAAGCCACCAGGCTCCCATCATCAGTCGGGTTGCCAGGGTTGTGTATGGAACCTCTCCTCCTGTGGGGAAGAAGGAAAAGCAAGAATTTTCATTTGGCAGAGGAATGCTAATGCATCTCTCAGGATAACTAGACCCCAAGGTTAACAGCTTAAAGCAGTTCATTAAAGCCTGGTGCTTCAGTGAACTGAGCGGGATTTGGAGCTGCACTTTCTATGCAAGGAAAAGCACTGAAGGAAGCCCACACTGTCAGTTGTCATTCCTGTGTTTAATTTCTTTTGCTATTGTGCCTTTAATTGCAGTTCATCTGCCAGTCCTGTCCAGTAATGGAAATAGACTTCTACATCTCAGAACAAAAGCAGCCAAAGGAAAATCTTACAATGTTCTTTCCTTAGAGATCTTATCTACAAACCTTAATTAAGTTTTTCTTTCATTCTGGGGAACGTAAAGTCAAAAAATCCCATCAAACCACAATTACTTTTCACAGTTCTGTAGGCAGGCAGATGCTCGTGATAACCATATGCATTTGTACAACTTGCTGCAAGTGAACTTGGACATGCAGGGGAAAAAAAATCACACATATTGAAGAAGAAAGCAAATATTGTTCTGTATTCTTCTAGTTGCTTTCCTTTAAAATCCAACTGTCATGTAAACAGAACATGAGCAGCAATTAAACCTCCCAGGATGAGCTGCAAACTATTGATTGTGTGACAAGAGCCTAGTAATGCACACCATGAAAAGCAGCAGTTTTTAATCAAATAGCTGCTGCAAAAGACACTAGTTTGGAGTATTTGCAAGAGATCTTTCTGTTTAAAAATTATATAAATCTCAGATTTTTAGACGAAGGAAAATGTTAATTTTTTTAATTTCCCCTTTTGTCTGCAGTATGTTTTGTCACAGCTACACGTAACTAAGGGGGATAGGTGAAAACAGCAAACACCCACAGTCAACTGCTCAGGATGTTCACCCTTCTCCTCTCCTCTACACTCAGCAATTTGAGAAGCTGATGTTGTTTTTGAGGTGGGTTTCTCCTAGGAAAAATCTTATGATGGCACAATGCCTGGGATTTGCAAAAACAATTTGTTACCAATTCAATCATCTGTAGATTGTTTTGTACTTATGTAAAAACACCTTAATGTTTCCACAGCAACTAGGTTTAAGGGAATACAAATTACAATTATTCCCATTCCAAGAACAAATAATTTTCACTTATGTACAGAAACTGGATGTTTAATTAGTGTTGTCTATTAAGGATGCTCTTACTGCTTTATTCAGAATTTTTCTTACCTATACAAAACACTGAGAACTCTGCATTGCCATACAAATTTGAAACTTTTTTCCGGTATCAGTGATGTGGAATTGTACCATATATGAAATAATAATTGACTCCATTCATTTATACTTTTGGTATATAAACACTCAAATCCTTTGCCTTTTGAGAATTCCAGAACAGACAGATAAAATCTCTTAGACTTAAACATCTGGAAACAAGTTTTCTTTTATTTCCAAGATGCCATGTAATTCTCTGAAATAAGAATCTACTGGGAGATATTATTTCAGTCTAAGGATTATCAAAGATGAACACTAACTTCAACATCTGAAGACTTGGGTTCATCTGCTGCATGAATTTTAAATTACTTTTAATAGAGTATTTCTACTTTACAACAGTTTTTGCAATGTCTTTTAAATACTTAATTTAAAATTATTTTTAATGAAATGAAAAGAGCAATTACATTAATTTATCAGAAAAGGCTGTTTGTCCTTTTAACTTTCAGGTGCTAATCCCTGCAGATAATCCTCACACTTAATTGAAATGGCTAGTGGGATTGAAAAGAAACCAATGATATTTTGGATATCCTTGCATATTCATTTTTCAGCTTAATGAGTAAAACTCTGAAATTCTCACATCTCTGAATTGCAATTAAATGTCAGAAGTGAGAGGACCATCGAAACTCACGCACCTGCCTTCCGGTTCAAGCAAGGATGCTGTGCATCAAGTGAACACAACAGCCACTACAGATCTCTCGGCCACAGCATTCCCTACTGTCCATACAGCTTTCCCATACTTTGATAAGGTTGTCCCCACTATTCACTGTTACTTTTTCCTTTTTCCTCCCATGTTAAAAATAGACTTTAAAACCCATGAATGCTGGTCAGCCCAAGTGCTTTTATTTGATCCAGGTGTTTGCGAAGCTTTGTTCCTAATTCACACTTGTTCCTTGTATACCACCAGTCAATAAATGAAGCTTGAGGACAAAACTTGTATTGAAGTACATGTACAATAAACACATATCAAAATAATTCCTCACTCCTCTAACAATTCTTGTACTGAGGCTTCTTAAACCACCGTTCCTAAAGCAGGACTGACACCACAACTGCCTAAGTGCATGACTTTTTTAAAAGCAGTACAGGCAGGGTACTCCACCTTTCCCAGTAAAAGAAGAAAAGAAACAAAAAAATCAAAGGAGATCTTTTACTGCCATGGTATCATTTTTTTGGCATCTGTTAGGAGACTTAATGTGATACAGTCCTGTTCTCTTTGCTAAAACACTTCCTGCACCATGGCAGATCACTTTAAGAAACCTCTTCATTCTCCCCAGTTTTGTTTCTGGGGATAAAACTTTCTGAAATTTTTTGGTCCCAATCCACATTTTCAGTGCAGAAGAGTGCCATGTCACTCAGCAGAGCAACGATCACTGCTTTTCCATCAACATTACCATGACAGACAACGACAGACCTAAAAGATACTAAACTCCACTTTAAATGAGTGTGCGACAGGCATGCCAACCTCCCTCAGTTCTGCTTTCCAAGACCGAGGATGAGTTTCAGGTGTGTTGACATCTTCATGGATCACACCATGTTCTAGTTACAAGAGGTTACACACAGAACATGCAGCACAAAGCAGGAAGGAGCCAAAACCATGGAACAAATCTTTGCCTGCTGCTGTCTTTCATATCATACCAGCAAAGCTGAGTAACCCCTAATGGCAAAGGGGGCCACCTGTGCAATGCAGACCCACACTGACCAGGAAATCTGTTCTATGGAACCTCATTTCTCTAGTAAAATTCATCAGTGGAGGTCAGCACACTGGTTGTGGTTACAGCAAAAACGCTGCTCTTGGGGCATGATGAGCAGCGCTTAAAAGTACTGAGTCCCACTCATGAGACAAATGGAAATCATTGAAGACAGCAGTCCAGGAGTTGCTTTGTCACTTTAAAAGACAGATCTCAAAGGACTACAGAGGCTATATTATCATTTATTGTGGCCTTTCCAATACACCTGCAGTGCGGTATAAGGCAGCACAAAATTCCACTACCTGTACATCACCTACGTTGTGGCTACAGCTCCCGGTATAATTCATCTGACATGTAACGGGTGCTAAAATTACTTAGAAAAATCTAATCCGCCTTTAAAATTTTAATGGGCAGGAAGGGACAGATACATTCCAGAGTAAACTGAACTAAAAAATATCCATCTTATTGGGAGTTTTCTGAAAAAGTTGAACTGCTGTAGAAGTCACAGTGAAAGAAATTACTTTTAGTCCTCCCACTCTCATCTAATGCAACTCTCCTTCATCAATCCTAGACCATTTTAATGCTGGCCTACTTTGGATGACAGGCTTAGACTGCAACTTATCTTATAAATTTCTGTTTATTCCCATTTCTTTCCAAGTGCTTCAAGCTAAATAGAAGGCAGGAAAAACAATGCATTGTCTTGATAATGCAACAATATGATGCATAATTATGACAGATTTAAATACCAGGGTAAAACCCAACTTAGAAGACAAAATGTGAAACTATACAATTACCATAGATATTTTTACTTTAAAAAAATATTTTCCCTCAGTATTCAGTTTAAAGGTTTCTTCATGTCAAAAATCACAAGAGAGGAGTACAGGCATGAAGGAGGAATGAAAACACAGGACAAATGGGCAAAATAGGGAAATCCAGGATCACAGCCTGGTAAGATCTTGGTATTTTATAATTCTGGATTAAATTTGAAGAATTCAAAATGCATAGGCTCTTTTTCCAGACATCTTGTTCTCAGGGATTTGTCAATTGTTTGCCTGAAGAAAAATGCAGTGAGCTGAGCTTCTGTGCGAGGAGTCTTCCAGATAATTTAAAGAACCATGAAAAATATGTTAATTGTGACTGCTTTGTTGAGGAACTGTAATGCTATCAAAATGAAAAGCAAGAATCATAACTGTGCTTGGAGAAGGAAGGTGAAGAAATAATAGGGTGGGTTATCTGGGGACAGATTTTGATTCTGCTTTTTCCTACAAAAATTCTGTCCACATTCACTGAATTATTGGCCTTTGGTAAAAAAGCACAAAGGATTTGGGAGCTGGCTGCAATTTAGCCTTTAGCCTGCTAGAACAGTCACATCAATTATGCTGTGCATCTGCAATTTCCATAAATAAAGAGGTGCAGATGCCTGTTGCAAACAGTTTAGATCAATGCATGTCTTCTGTTTTCTTTGTGAAGGGGACATTAATAGAGAGTGCGTGTAAGGGAAGTAGTTTGTATTAACAAAGAGGAAAAGGTATTTTATATTTCCACTTTTTTATTGCCACAAGAAACAAAACCTAAAGTTTGACTGAGCTCTGTGATCTTTGCAAAACTCTCCAAAGCAGAACTCTTCAAAGGCAGAACCTTTCAGAGCATTAGCTATTGCTATTGTTCTGTTAAAAACTTTCCCGATAATATAAAATCTCACCTACTTTCAATTGGAAATGTTCAATTCAGTATAGGACAAAAAAAATTTTACAGTCAATGAAGCCCATACCTGTTTCTACCAGCTGTGAAGTAAATGCAGCTTGGAAGTTGTCGGGAAATTTCTCATCATGAATTTTTCTTCCCTTATTTTCCTTTTTTTAATCTATCCTTTTCCATTCTTCCTTGAACTTTGCTTGTATTCATCCATAACATTTAAGCTGGCATGCCATAACCTGAGCTCGTAATATTCCATTTTGTGCTGAAGTTAACACCCACTGACCACAGCAGGCACGAGGAATTGTTCCACAGGAGAATACAACTCCTTGAATTGGTAATGCCTCCCAAATAAGCTTGTAAATCAGTGGCTGAACTTGCTATCCTTGCACATGTTGGCAGATTGCAGGGGTTTGAGAGCGGAGAAGGAACTGATCATGAGGCAGGGCTGGCAGCCAGATCTTACAAGGTGTGGAGAAGTTTGAGAGCCAGCTGTAGCTTTTACTCATCACACCACCTGTTCCTCGTGTAGCATTTGGTTTGTATTAAAATGTAGTGATTTAAAAACCAAAAATTACATGTAAAAAGAGACATTCAGATATTTTGCTTCATGCATGAAACATTTCTTCAGGTCTTTACTCCCTAACGAGAGAGCACTGCATCTATGTATTAACACTATACTGTGAAAATACTCCAAATACATTAGGAACTGTTCTTTGAGTTGTTTTGAAGTAGTAGGATTGGAGGGGACCCAATTTTCTTTTTACTTACCAAAGCAATGATAAAAGTTTCCATCAGATTCCAAAGATAAAGCTTTCTTTTTTTATAATAAAATAGTAAAAGTCATGTGTAGACTTTTTAAATGGTTATATCTTTTGAAATTGTTAAGTGTCTGTTTACATTTGCTAAGTCTTTCATCTTGTTACATCCAGATATTGAGATGGAAGAAAAACTTGAATTGAAGGTTCAGTTTGGTCTTTAGGTTCCTTTTCCTTTCCATATGCTCTACACGTGCATTCCAGACCCTTCAGCATGGGCAGCTGGAGGCTTGGAACACACACCACTCAGCCTGACTGCCCCTCTTACACCACAAATTTTCCCTTATGCATCACAGAGATGCTCTACAGGAGCCAACCATCCTCCACTCCAGTGGAGAGGATGATTTGGTGGCCTGCAGCAGACACTGTCTCCCATCTCATTTTGTTCTCCAGCCATTAGCACACAGTCAGAGAAAAAAACCAAGATCAGTTCTTTCCAAGCTCTCAACCTCTGAAATGCCTAATCCATTCTGACATAGCGACACCTTTATCCCCTTTTACCCATCTTGTCCATCTGACTTTCAGACAATTTCCAATTATTCCTACTAGATTTTAGAAACAACATGAAGATCAACTCTGTATTTCTGAGTCTAACTGTTCTTGTTTATTATTCAGATTTCTCCTGCTGGTCTATAGGCAATTAAAGAATGTGTTCACTTTGTCCTTTGGTGCTCTGATTAATTTTTTCGCCCCTTAATGTCTTATTTCTGAACTAAACAATCACTGACTCTTGCCATTTGTTGTTGTTAGTGTAATGATCCCCTGACTAATCTCATTACGTTTTCTCCCTGGAAGATTGTTTTCTTTCAGCTGGGTGGGAAGCACTCTCCTCATTGCAGTCCCAGAAGGGAAGCAATGATGCACAAAAGAAAGCTCCCCTCATTTATTTCTCCCCTTTATATGACAGGGAGAAAATCCGAAAACATTATTCCTCTCCTTCAGGCTTATTTCAAATCACTCCCAGGTATCTGAAATCTGTGAAGGAGTTTGAAGGAAGTTGCATCTTATACATGCTAAAGATCCTTACCAGCACCTCTGGAAGCCAGCTAACCTGAGGGTGTATGCACAGTCTTGTGCAGGCAGATGTAGGCTTCCCCCAGCCTCCTACCAAGGAGGCCAGGCACTAGCCAGCTCCCATCTGAGAGAGGGATTACCATGCTACCTTGTCACCCTCTGTTACTGCTGGCCAGCAGTCACCTCCAAGCTACATCTCGTGTCTTGAAAACTCCCTCTGAAAATCCTCCACTTGCTGCTGCTGTGTAGCTGTTGGGATGTGCCTTTGGCACTTGACTCACACACCAAGGCTCATTGCTCAGCTCTGTTTTCTCATTAATAGGAAAAGATTACCCATGCTGAGATTTCAAATGCTGGGACTAATCAGGGACCAGTGGCAGTGCCACAAAAGCCCTCATCAAGTTACAGCCCAGGGAACTCATCTCATAAATCTGGTCAGAGGGCCTTGACATACAACCTGATGGACAAATAGAAATATCCAAAAGGTTGGTGAAATGCCTACTCACAAACTATTTTGCTTAAAATACAGGTTCTTCAGTCATGTTCCTTGAAAATATCCTGTCTGAAGCTAGAAATTCCTCTAGCGTCACGGAAAGGGTCAGTGCTACCCAGTGAAAAGCATTTCAGCCTACTACAGTGTGGTAATCACATATCTTCTGAACAGGGAGAGACATAGCTGTCCTAGGATTTTCCTGGGAAGCTGTAAGAAAGCTCAGAGAAAAACAATTCTTATCTTAATCACTGCACCTGTTGTTGCACACATGTGGAATGTGTCATGGAGATTGTTTACCAAAGAGGGATTTCTTAACAGGACTCTGGTGATGGTGTTTTGGATTCATTGACCAATTGGATCCACGTGTGTTGTGACTGCCTGGCAAAGGGAGACAGGTTTTTTTTTTCCCCTTAGTAGTATAGTATAGCACAAGACAGCATTTGATCAGCCTTCTGCAATCACAGAGTCAATGCACATTATTACCTGGTGGGGCCTGCTGCCATGATACTACAGCATTGCTCTGTTACTGGATTAGTAACCTACTGTGTTGTAAGTTTAAGTCTCTGCTATGTCTATTACCAAATTATTTTTCTATCAGTCTTCAAATACCAGCCTGCCCAACTTGCTGTGCCTGCTGTAACAGCTCCATTCTAGTAACAGAGGGCTAATCATTTGGCCAGTAGGCTCCCTTGGAAAAATCTGCCAAGATACAGCAGGAACTGTCAGACATCCTTGAGTAAAGTTTTGCTTGAAAATTAATCTATTTGCAGCAGGCTGTCAGATGCACCACTTCACTACACTACTATCCTTTTCTCCCTGGGTCTAATTTATATATAACTGTAGTTAGAGGCACTATGAAGCTGAAAAATAATTTGTGACAATAGCACCTCTAAGGGCAAACCAAGGAGGGTATCCAGAGACAACATACCTTTAGGTAAGTGGGAGCTGTAACTATAAAAGTCAGCTTTAACCCTGCCTTAACCCTCAGGTACTGATTACACTCCTTTAAAAATATTCACCATTTCCTCTAAGCTCTGACTAGACAGTGCAGGATTCAGCCTCAGAATAATCCAGATAGAACTGTGCTCTGCTGCTACTTTTAAAAGCTGCTGTGTCTTTAAAGTTGCAAAACTTTTCCATAAACCAAACTCTATTCCTCCTTAAAAAAAATCATCAGGTTTGCACAGAAGAAAGCAGAGAATGAAAACAGAGAAAATTTGTTTTATGGGAGAAGCAATAGCAAGTCAAACCCAAAATTGAATGGACTTTCTAAAAGGCTATTTTAAACAGAAATTCAAGCCTCTGTCAAAAAGGAGAGCAGTACAATGACATAAATTTTAACTTATTTTTTCTATTCAGAAATTTTTAGATAAACCCCAAACATTTAAATATATACTCAAAGTATAAAAAGGGTCTAATAACTACATTCAAGTAGAATAGTATCTAATGTGATAATAAAAAGTCTAAACTCTTTTCAGCTGAGCTGAGATTCCAATTTTCTGCATCACTAGCAATGATAATGTTACACAAACAGTGCTCAATCATTAAATTAATTCCCATTAAATCAATGTCCTTAAAGGCCAAACAGTCCTTTAATAATTACCTGATTAAAATGATGTTAGCATAACATATTAGTTATAGTATATTTATAATTCCCTTCACAACAATGAATTGTTTCTTTGCACCCATCTTGCTGAAATGGTGGCAATAATGCAAGGGTTGGGAAGGGAAATGTGTTCTATCACCATTCAGCAAATGGCTGGGCTCTAGCTTCTCCTGGTGTCTGTGATGCTTTAATTACACCCATTAATCAGATTTTCATTCCTATTATGTAGGAATTGATTGATCTTATTTACAGGATCAATCTTCAAGACCTATAGGAATCAATTCCTGGCTTTTAGGCCTAGACCCACAAGCTTAATGACTTTTTTCAGAAAATTAACAATTTTGCACTTATCACTTTCTGTCTTTCTGTGGAATTAGCAAAATATATTTTCAACTGCAAATCAAAGTTCACAAGAGATAAAAGAAAATGTTACAAACATTAGTTTGCATTTATATAGTGCCAATACATGGCACTGACTTGTCCAACATTATCAGAGAGAGGGGGCATGAGTAGCCTTTACAGTGCTTCCAAAAGTTCTGGAAAATACATCAAAAAGTATATTTTGTTTTTCTCTTCTGCTGCTATTACAAAAGAGGAGCAATGACTGCAGCTAATATGAAAATGGAGGCATTCACAAGTATTTGCTGAAGTTACTGGGAGTCCTTAGATGTCTTATACTAGAAGTCTAGATATTTCAAAGTCTATCTCTTGATACCTGTAAATGTGACCATATTGGAACTGAGGCTTTCCGTCTACCTCTCATGAATCAGTTGGTCAAAATATACTGTATTAGTGCTGCTGAAATGCATTGGATTATTAGAAGACTTAGCAGGATTTCAAATTTACTTTTGGGGTTACCAAATATAGGACTATTCAATTACATAATCATAAATAACTGTGCAATAAGCCTAGCAATTTTACCAATAGCTTTTGGCAAAAAAAAAAGAAAAAAAAAAGAAAAGGAAAAAACTCTGATCAGATAATTCTTTGTTGCCACTTTCAAAACACAGGACAATAATTCTACAAAATATAATTATTAATATACACACACAGAGAAGAACACAGATTAGAGCTCAATGGGCATTTTCACGAAACGCAGGGAGCCTCTGGGGATGCTCTTCAGGAGCCCTGTGATGAGATTTGTGCTTTTAAGATGGCTCTTGATTGCATGCCTGTGTGAAGGTGCTATTTGCAACCACTGGGAAGGCATCAAAGTGATATATGCTTGCTATTATTTTAGAGGATATTGGCACTGGATCTTAACAAATAACCTTGCACACTGGCAATGTTCAGATCAGATTTCAAGAGATGCTGAGACCAAATCTCTCAATTACTAATGGCTGGATTCAAATGCTGTGAAGCCTCAAGCAATCAGCCACAATTATCATCTCTGGTACATATTCATAACTGGCTGAGGAGATGATGTGTGTGTTACTGTCACATGCAGTTTGCTTAGTGTGGTCCTTTCTGCACACTCCTGACAGGGTTGTGCGTAGCACCTTCAGGGACAGCAGAAAGAACTGTGCACAATGGACTGAAAACAGACCATCTGTATGTAAAATTAACATTAAGCTAAACAATGCCATTAATGAGGTATTAAAGCGTGGTTTTAGCGAAGAGCCTGTCAGAGAGGGCATTATGAATATGAGGGAGAGAGTCCCCTTTGGCTGAAACTGAGCAACTGTGAACCAAGCAAAGCACAAAACAATGCAGTGTGACCATAAGGACAAACACTTATTCCAGTAAAGCCCTCACATCTGTTGACAAGTAGTTTTCTGCATAATCTTTTTACCTCTGCACGATTCTGTGGCTCAAGATTTTAGGGGGTGAAGGGAATTTTAAAAAAGGATTACACACTACAAACTATGGTTTTGCTTGAATTTTTAAAGAATTATGATCTGTTTTATAAATCTGTTCTTCTAAGTTTTCCAAGCATCTATCAGTACAGAGTGACCCCTGACTACTTCAGAGAAAAGTGAATCACAGGCATCTCAGACACCTTAGTTCAGTTTTCCTGTCACTAATTCTAGTTTTTTAGAATTTTCAGAATGCTTCTCTGCAATGAACTCCTAACCTTATAGAATTCAATCATCACCAGCGTAGGAGCTCTAATTATGTCCCTAAATAACATGGTTTAAAATTTAGACTAAAATTCCACTTCAGGTACATCCTGCAATGTTGTTATCAAAGTGATCTCTAAAACTCAAAGTGATCTCTAAAACTCAAATGACCTAATGTAGCATTATGACAGTGAACAGAGGACAGAATGAAACCCTCATCCTTTCAAGTTTCACAGAGAAAAATGCTATAATGTCATTTATTGATGAAAATCACTAATATGAATGCTTATGTTTGAAAGTGGAATAACCTGGTTTTCACAGCAAATCAGCTATCACCCTGCTTAAGATCACAACTCAGGTTTTTCAGAAGTGAAAAGCGACTTCAAAGGTGACTTTACAGGATAGTGAGGATTTTCCTCTTTGGGGATATAGAAATAAAAGAAGCCATTGTAAGAATGTAGTACATGCTTATGGCTAAAAATGTTCTATTAGCAAGTATATCTGGGCACGAACAACGAACACCCCACTCAACAGATTTATTATCACTGCTCCTTCACAGCCTGTTTGCAGATCAATTTATTTCCCCTTCATCTCTACCTTTACTCTGTCCTAGTGTGGGGGAAGACAAGGCTTCAGTCAAAACCACCCATGTTCCTTCATCTCCCTTTTGTTTGGTAGGTGAGGTATCTCACATTTTTAACCCAGCCCCATCTCACTAGCTTCAAAAATGCTGAAGAGGTGAAGTCCTGCTTTAAGATCTTTCTCTCCACTACTGACAGTGGAAGGATAAAAATTAAGCAGCAGGAGATTCCTAGAACAGAGTGCTGCTATAATGAAGGTAATCCCCTTAATTTGCATGCTGAGAAGCTGACTAGATTAAAAAAAATACAAACAAATCCTCCCCCACAGCCCTCATTCTACCGTATATGCTGAGACTCGTCCTTCATCTCAACAATCAGGGAAAGGAACAGGTTAGTTAAAGAAATAATTTGATAGCATTTTTTGTTTCCTTTCTATATTAATTTTGGTCTACTCCTTTTATAAACACTTCAATATTACAAGAAGTCTGGGGGAAAAAGCCCTCAGCTGCTGAAGAAGGGAGACTTTCTGCCAGCAGCTTGAAAACCTCTGCTACTCCTGTCTTTACAGCTTCAGGCAATTTTCCTGGCACCTACCCACCAGTTGATGTTGTGAGGTGGCTCTGCATGGGTGGCTGCAGCTATGGCACAGCTGTTGCAGAGGAGGGACTCCTCACAGGGCAGGAAAGCAACAGAAAACTACCGTGGGCTCCCTCTAAAACCCGTGTTTGTCTGGTGCCTTGGATGGCCTCAGCTGAAAAAGGCTGATCAGTTTGAGGATGAAACTGCTGGCATCCCAAGCAGAGGGGGAGTATTTTTAATAAGGCTAAAGCTCATTTCTCACTTCCTCCCTACCTTAAACAGCTGAAGTTGTCAATTCAACCGTAAACTCCTGTGCAGGAAAATCAAATAGCAGGACAAGTAAGACTTGCCTCTTCAGCTTCTAAACATCTTTGAAGATAAATGGGGGTTACATTGTTCCTCCACACAAGAAACACACAATTCCTGAGTAAATGGTTCTTCCTTGTTTCCTCAATTAAATGTATATTACACACAGGTGAACCCTGAAAAGTCAAAATTGGTTACCTAATCTCAATCTAACTAATTAATTCTTTACCCAAGTACAGCATATAGTCATATGAGAAATTACAACAACTTAAGAAACTGTTCTGAGCAAAATATTCACTTTGGGATGTTTTTAAAGAACACAGAATGATGGACAGATGCCATGACATCCAATTCTACTTTCCTTTTGCTTCACTTGGTCTTGCTCAGGGTTTACACTACAGCCAGACAGACATCACCTTCTCACAGTCAGTCAGAGCTAGTCCTAGGCAATTAAGGTAGTTTTTGGGCTTTCACACTGCCATTCATTCTCCATCTCCTCACAGACGGTATGTCAGACACAAAATCTCTAAATAGACTGCTTCATGTACCCAGTGCTATTACTCAAGCAACCACGTGCAGAGAAGATGTAGAAATGCATTATTTAAGATGCCTCTGAGAACTGCCTGAATTTTAACTTCAAATTAGAGGAAAATTCAAGCATATCCCCTGGTAGTTTCACACTAGTGATATCACATTGCTGCAAACAAATGCCCACACCACTGAACATGTTACTTGGAGCATGGTTAGTCCATGGAACTACAGTTTCAAGAAGAGACAATCAAATAAACCTCTGAAAGGACATAAAGCTACATCCAAGGCTCACAAAAGTGTACTGCATACACGACAACAGCTCTCAGTATATGCTGTCAGTTCCAGTGACCACTTGTGGTTTCCCAATACTTTTGAGACACAGGACACAATTGCCAAAATGTACTCATTTTTGGATGCTGTCAAGAGGGCTGGCCAAACCACTGAGACATGCAAAAGGAGCTTGGGTACCACAGTCCCCATTTCAGAGAGGTGACTTGATGAAGGTAAATACACTTACTGAGGCACTAGTCCAGATTTAACCAAAATGACATGAGAATTTGGGGGGGTCATACTTTTAAGGTGGAAGTATCATGCCACAAATAAATCTGCTGGTGTACGTAGTTTGTTTCCTTACATGTTTGGTGTCTGACTTTTCATCTTCCCAGCTCAGGGCTGTGCATTTTAGGCTCAGCAAGTCTGTTCTCCTTGCTACATGAATATGTCAAGACTGGCATTAGTTTGAAGAGCAATTAAAATTGTTAATTAATGAGACTGGCATTTAAGTTTTGCCTTCTATAAGAAGGTATAAAACATGTTTTTATGAAGGAAGATGAGTAACATATCCATTTTTAGATATCTAAGATATTAAAGAATGTTTCTGTGGTCAGCCAGCAGATCAGGTGCAGAAACCAAATTAGGAACTAGGTCCCAGTCCTAAAGACTTCATACTGGATCTTTTTTATATTTCTAATCATAATCCCCCCAAACCAAAAAAAAAACCCAACCCAAAACCAAAAAAAAAAAATACCCATCAGGTTTCACCACTAAGTATCATATGTGAAGATATAATTAATGTCTAACAGAATTTTTCCAGAATGATTCTAGAGTCTTCCTCTGAATATTAAATATTTGATTGTTGTACAGTTAATTAAGAGAAAATGTCACTAAGAAAGGATGCTGCTACAGCATAATGGTTTCCTGCTGATAGGGATATGCCAAGAGTGAGATAAGCAAGACTGAGTAATTTATTAAGCAACAGCAGACTCCAGGCAGTGCATTTCACTAGGATTATATCACACCTTGGGTGGCAATACAAGGAAGAAAACTGAGAATTCTGAGCAGCTTTAACCATCTGAGAAGTATTATAATGACTTTGAAGTGCTAAAGCTTGGAGGCTGTTTTATTGCTCCTATGAAATGTAATTTACACAAGGCAAACAGTGAGATTTGCTCATTTACCAGGTATTATCAGCATAATTGGCCATTACTGACACCACTGATGACCAATCAAAACCTCCAGTTGTGACTAGCATTTTAAACAAATATAAGGGGATAAAAAAATGGCCCACTAGTGGCTCTTGAACATCATCAATTTCATAACTTTTCTGGGTTAAGCAAGTGTCTTAAGCTCTCTGAAGAAAATTATATTTTTGCAGCTAATACTTCAAGTGCTCATTATCCTATGGTCAAATTCTATTTATAAAACTATAATGAATGTTTGTTTTGTTGCAATCACTAAGAAGTGATTAAATCTTGAATGATTCAGCCATTAAAAAAATATTTTCTATTACAGCAAAAAAACCCATAAAAAAACCCACACCCAAACAAAACAGAGCCTTGCATCTTTACCTGCAAAATCTAAAATCCTGCCAGGTCAATTCAGAAATACCTTCTCTTACAGAAAAGTTCAAAGCCAAATGAGCAGAGTGTGATAAGATAGAGACTAAGTCTTTTATGTTGTCTTTCATACCAAATACAAAACATTGTCGTTTTCTCTAACTTCATTATTTTGTCAACATTTTGTTGAAATCTGTTATACTAACTTAGCTAATCACTGAATTCTGAAGCAAAATTTGAGAGGCTGCCTTTGAAACAAAATCCCCTAAAACATTCTTCTGCAAGTCCTTGGCAAAAAATTACACAGCATTTTACCTGTCTCAAAAACTGATCTATTATACAAAAAGGGTTGGCAGTAACTCTAGATCTTGAACTTCTGTTTCTTAAATCATTGATTTTTCTCCAGTACTAGTGAGAACAGAGTGCTCCCTAGAGCGTTTTGTAACAAGAGCCCCTAATAGGAAGCTAATAGAAAACCTTCAGGAGATTAAACTAGGTTCTCAGCAAGTATAAATGGCATCAGAATTTGTTGCAGCAACTCGATTCAGCTGATCTCAATGAAGATTTTAGTAAAGTTTTCAGAAGCCTCAAATTTCTTCTCTGAGAGTTCATACGGCAGGTTCCCTATACTGCCAAATTCTAATAAGGGCAAAATTTGAGGGAGTAGCAACAATACCATGGCTAAAGAGAAGGTTGTGTAGAGCACAAAAGCAAAGTATATGAAATATATAATTATTCATATATCACTCAGACTCTATGAAGTAGAAAGGGACCTTGTCCCTTTCTTGTCCCATGTCCCAAAGCAGGGCTGCCTAGAGCCAGATTTCTGTCCAGTTGTCAAAAGTAATATTCAAAATAAGCAAAATGAGGAGCTTTAGCCACTTAGTTTTCTAAGATGAGCAAAAGGAAAACAACAAATTCAGAATCTGTGACACTAAATTTCTGCAATCCTCCACAGTCTGAATCTATGAATTGGTTTCATCTTTAGATGAATGGACAACCCAGAGACAATAGATATTATCTTAACTACTCATGCCTGAATTTTGACTTCACAGTACAAAGCATTTGCTTTTAATATAACCCAGAGCAGCATGGTTGAGATCACCTAAAAGTCTCTTAGTGGTCACAGCATATTTCAAATTCAATGCGTATATTGGGTAGGAAGCCAAAGCATTTCAGTGCACTGCCTGCCCTTTTTATTTTTATAGTGAAGGGCTTGAGCACAGAATAAAAAATTCCCTTTCCACTTTATACACTTTTATATTAATTGAGTTATATTGCAGCTTTATCCTCATGTATCTTAAAAAAAGAATGTAAATTATTTTGGCTGATCTCGATAATGAATGAACGTCAAATAAAAAGGGAAACTTAAAATTTATCTCCATATTACCAGACTCAAAATGGTGCCTAGAGTGGCCACTGAAATATGGAGGTAAGAAAGTGAAAGCCATTTTCAAGACCTAAATTTAAGTGATACAAGTATCAGTCACATTAAATTTCAGTCTACCTTTAAGGAAGCAATGAAAAATACTTAAATTTTGTAATTAAGTGTGACAATAATTACAGACCTGCCTTAAAAACCATTGGATTGATCTGTGCTTTGCCTATAGACAAGGACACAGTATTTTTATTTGGTGTTTCAAAAATTGAAATAGGTTAAAACTTGTTAATAGCATTGGAAAATGGACACAGTGAACTAAAGCTACTAGCTAAAATCTGCCAAGTTTGTAACTATTTCAGAAGAAAAATGTTTCAAAAATATTTCAATCATAATAAGTTTTGAGTTTCCTTAAAGAATGAGCTGTATTTTTGCAGCAGAGAGCTGTCTTCAGAACCACTGCTGGTCTGAAGCCAGTCTGCATGCTTGCAAATTTTTCCTCTGTCTGGAGAAAAGGAAGAGAAGATGATGCCACAAATCACGCGCTAGCCCCAAACAAAGAATCTAGAACTATCAAAGCAAAAACAAACTTTCGTTCAAGCTGCTTTGTTTCTGTCAGCACAGGGTATAAAACCATCTTTGGCTCTTTGTTTTGATAACAGAAATGAGTACCTTGTCATGCTTTAAATCGCTGCTGAAAGATTTCTTAAGTGAATGTGACAGTGTTTGAAATGCCCCATGCTGCTACACTTAAGATTTGCCAATCAGAATTAATAGCAACAGATTTACTATTCCAAAACAAATAAAAGCTGCAGTTTTTCTGCTGAATGAAGAGCTGATGAATGAAAACAGATGCAAAATCACCACAATGGCCAGTAACCCTGAAATTAAATTGAAAATTATTTTCATATGTCTGTATTCACAAGGATTAGTAAACAATAATGCTCCAGCTAATATAGTTTTTGTTATATTCAAATTGAATGTGAAATACAGGCTGGCATTATAAATGCATCTCTTACTCTTTTGCACTGAATTTCTGAGTTCTTCTCAATCTTTATGTTTGTATCAGTCAGTAAGTGTATTTTGGTATAAATAAGTATAAGTAATAATAAGTAAATGTATTTTGGTATAAATTCTTTTCAATGTGTTTCATTTTTCCTTCTAGATAATTCAGGAGAGTTCTGCTTGTTGTTTGAAGGAGAGCAAAACTATAGATACATGTCTGTAACTTTTGCTCACTCAGTAGGAGTCAAGTAAATGATTTACCTTTATTTTAGTGAATTCTATAGAGTTGTGTTAACAATCCACATGGTAGGGTAGTAAAGTCTCTCTCTTTCTCTGTAAATAATTCCTCCCACCTTCCCAGCTCTGTGAATTTCTTTTTCTGAAGTTGCACAGCAGTTTTGGTGCCCTCAGATTCTTTGTACCACCAGCAGGCTTTACTGAGTTGCACCTCATGTGCGACACCTCTTACCACAGGGAGTGGATGCAGATCTGTTCAAATAAATTAATTTTCTTTCCTTCTTCCCACCCTACCCCCCTCATTGAATTCTGGCATTGTTGCAACCTGGTTCCCCTTCTTTACATCTAACTTCTTCATCAAGTTCATGCTGAATTCAAGGTTTCTCTCTAAGCCCTCCTTAAGCACTCATTTTCATTGATTGGTCAAAAAATCCTTTTCTTTTTAAGCTAACTGAGCATCTATTCAAGTGCTCCCTTGTGGACTACTTCTCTGGACCTATAAGTTAGGAAATTTCTCAAAATACAGGCTACCTTGGATAAACATGAGGCAAACAATGCAGGTGACAATTTTTTAGGCTGAGCTATGTTAAAACAGTTGTGCCTCCTCTGAACCTTAGCTGGGCAGTCTCCTGGAAAGCTTTTAGGGGCTCCTGTTGGGAATACAGCAGGGATGCTCAGGCTAATCAACCTGTGTGGAATGGCTCACATTCTCGCAGTAAAGAAACTAATCCTCAAGTTCTAACCTAACAGGAAGACCAATGTAATGAGTCTCATTCTGTAAGAGACCAACTGCTCTCTCACAGCTGGATTTGCTAAACACTTACACAGGTGATATTTTGGACTGAAAGAGTGCTTTATAAACCCACCCATATACATGAAAAAAATTTCTATATGTCTCAGCTACTCTGAAGTCTTTGGTTTTATTTATTAAAAAAGAAATCACAAACCCCCTGAAACTATCTCTTCAGCTCTCCTCAGCTGACCATCTGCTTAATGCAAATGATAATTTTAAAAGTAATGTCTCTATGCTTATGTGTTTAAAATTACCCCTCTCAGGGAAAGTCTCAGTTTAAGCTCTTTTTTCTTTTTGGTAGTGACATTGTTTTAGCTTTTTTTTTTTCCATTCTAGGAGTTTCATACTTGATTTTCATGGATACCTTTAGCTTTTATGGATGTCATCTGATTGTTCTGAAAAAAGAATAATGTAATGTTAAATCACATGTTGCCAATTTCATGTAAATATGACACCTTTGCCTACAGTGCTCCATCCACATTCAGGTTAAAATACAAAGAACTGTCTGTGAGTATGGGGCTGTAGTGGCCATGGCTCTTTGTAGAGCAGATGCTCTGTGAAATTAAAACAGGTCTACCTGCAGTTTCAGCAGAGACTGAGGAGTAATGGATACAACACTTCTCTTACATGGTTAAGCAAGAAGGTGTTCATTCTGTTTTGTTGTTGAGCCTAAACCCCCTTTTGCTCTTCTATTAAGCTGCATTTACTTATTCCACTTTGCTTTACAACCTCAACTTGCAGACCAGAATCCTAAGCAGCATATACCCAACCAAGATCTGTAGTCCCTGCTGTCTTCAGGATGCGTGGTTAAAACTCTGCCAGAAGAGATACATTGTGAAGGACTTGGGAATACAAGCAGAACTGGGGACCGGCCTGGGCTGCACCAGATGCTAGATGGGATTGAGAAAGCAATCAGGAAGGCCAGAGATGCTTGAATCTAAACATTAGATAGGAAATTTGAAATAAATCAGAAGAGGGAGGAAAGAATATCAGACACAGTAAGATTGTTTAGCACTGCTGACTAGTCTAAACTTAGTTCAAAATCCAAACCCTGGAATTCTCTGACTGGGTAAGAACATAGCACTTGTAAATAGTGAATAATTCTCCAGTAACTGATGAGCAATCTTTTTTTTTTGACTCAGAGAAAAATCACCTTTCTGTAACAAGAAAACAACAAATCCCAAGCTAGCATGTAGTTCTCCGAAATTCTCAGGGTACCACATAGGACAGCTAAATATCTAGGACATCTTTTAGCACAAGGCTTTCCAGTGCTCCCAGTTTCCTGTGGGGTGGGGGAGGGAGGCAGGGGAGAGGAAGGTCTCTAGAGCAATGGGGAGGATAAATAGGTTTTCTCTCAGAGGTAGAGCCTCCCTCTGTCTCTTACCTTGCTGCACAAAGGATCCATAGACAAACCACATGGAGTTGTAGAGAGTTGTGGACGTCATGGATCCCATCTGAAGGCGCGGGGGGTTGAGCCAGTTCAAGAGGTAGACCAGGAGCCCCACCAGGAGCACCGTGCCAGCAATGCAGGCCCACAGGGAGAGGTCAAAGGGGGCCAGGCAGGCAAACATGTCCACGGTCTTCTCTGCCTTGCGCAGCAGCACGCCCACCGAGTAGTCCATGTAGCGCGTCGTGAAGTCCACCACGTTCTCCCTGTCGGGGGTGATGGTGAGGGCAGAGATCCCAATGTCAGCTCTCTGAGGGGAGGAGGGAAAAACAACGTGGGTAAGTAAGAGCTGCAAAAGAAGATCTTTGTTCCCTCTGTGATTTATAGCAGCCAAGCTCAGGGCGAATCAGATGCCAAGACCAAGGTCTTCAGCATCATCTATGTGAGCACAGAAAGGTGACTGAAGCTTGAGCATGGTAGATCAACCAGGTGTCTTAGTTTCTGCAAGCAAACCCCACTTGGTGGACTGTGACACATCAGCTCTCCTTGTTATTTTCCATGAAATCAAAATACTACAGACACAGATAATACCTGGAGGAAATCTATATTTGGTCATTTTTGTCAACCTGGCTTATTAAAGCCATTGCTGCCATTGTCAGATTTCTTTGCTGCAAAAGTCAGATTTCATGCATAGCACATCCAATCATAGGAAATTAGTTGCCTGATAGAGCCAAATTTATAAAATATTTTCATGATTTGATGATCATGTAAATGGTCTACTACCCTAGAAACACCTGAAATTCCATAAAACATCAATTTTATCTACGAAGTCTAAAGTGCAGAAGGGCAGATTCTGCACGCAGTTCCTTTACGATTAATTCCTCTGTATCCTACTGACAAGCAATTCCTCCAGCAATGCCAATCTGTCCTGCAGCTAGCCTGGACTTGCTTTGTGCCATTTCCTTTCTTTTTTTCTGTAATTTAAAGAACACGTTTCACATGAAAAGAGGATGAGTAACATTTCTTGATCTAATCATTGTATTTCACAGTATGTATTAGGTCTCTGGGGACACCAGGCACAAGTACAGCAGGTGCTACTGTACTTTTTACAGGCACAATTAGAGCTTCACTGAAAACAAGAAAGGTTATTTAAAGCAGACTTATGAATGCCATTTTAAAAAGCCCTAATACTGAGCAATAAGACTGTGAATTCTAGATGTTTTAGTACAACAAAAGAGTACTTTAAATATTTAAACTTGTACTACCTTGATTTAATCCATTTTTGTTCTGCCTAAAGAAGTGTGTGATCCTTTGGAAGGGGGTGAGGAGAGCACAAAAAATTGAAAGTACTGAGTCAAACTTTATTAACTCTCTTGAATTTCTTTCTTCTTGCCCATAGAAGGCAGAGATTCCTAGTTCCTTAGATATGTGATTTGAAATATTGAGTAGGAAGGTATGGCAGCTGAAACTGACTAGAAAATTTTGTAAATCAGCTGGGCTCTTTTTAATATGATGTGCAGAGCACTCCGCAGCCCATGGCACAAACACACTCCTAATCACAATGCTGTTAAGACTTCAGTTTAAATGATGTTACTTTATATTGATTGTTCACTGGCTTGAGAAAGTGGCAGAGCCTAGATGGAAGCCCGATGATTTGGACAAAAATAAGGTTTGAAACTATTGATTTTCTTAAAAGCTATGAATCAGAGCTTCAGCTTTAATTTGTGTGTTAAGTTCTCCACTGTCATAAGTGAAGTTGTGTTGGTGAGCACAGCTGAAAGCATGGCTTCATGAATTCACTTCTAGTCCCTTCTTAACATTTTTGTGAGAGTGATGATTCAACTTCCCTTTGCCCATGGGTAGCAGCAAACTCAGTCAGTAATTAGAATTAGCCATGGAAATGTTCAGGTTACCTGAGTCTCCCTATCCTCTCATTACAAATCTTCTGCTCAAGGAATGACTCAAATGATTCACAGCTCCTGCTGACAGTCAAGCCCTAGCTCCAATGAGCAAGATGCAAACCAGCCAGCATTTGAATTGTCTTCCAGAACTGTGAATATAAATATGTTTTTAAAACCATTTACAAATATAGAAGTCCAATAGTGTCAAACAGGAAATTATGATTGTATTTAATGAGTAGCATAAACGTGGGCCTTTCCCCCTGAATGGGTATCAAAAAGCAAAATAGGAATTTAGAGGTAAGGTGTCACCATCATATTTTCTGAAAAATCCCTTTGCCAGGATTTATTCTCCTGGGAAGCTGAGAAGCCTCAGAGAAAAATGAAAACAATAATTATCTCATTTTGCTGCTCCTGTGTTTTGCTGCTTTGGAATGTGGTCTGGAAAACTGTTTATCCAAAAAGTGGTTGTTTGATTAGTTACATGTTAATTTTTTTTACATAATGACCAATCACTGTCCAGCTGTGTCGGGACCTTAGAAGGAGTCATGAGTTTTGATTATCATTCTTTGTAACCTTCTGTCTGTATCCTTTCTCTATTCTTTAGTATAGTTTAGTATAGTTTAGTATAGCGTAATATAATATATAATATCATAAAATAATAAATTAGCCTTCTAAGAACATGGAGTCAGATTCATCAATTTCCTTCCTTTGACAGGGACACCAGAACACCAGAAACTACCACAGTAAGGGAGGACGTGGAAAAAAAAACCTCCTAGACTCAGCCATGAGTGCTTATTAAGTTAGCTGTGTTACTAATTTTCAGTATATTACTAAATACTTCTCTACCATACTAGATCACTGAGTTTCTCATTCAAATTGCAATCTATAAGATGCTTAAAGACTCTCTACTAAAAAGCAACATACACCAGTAAAGATACTTTTACCAAATAATAGTTGACTCTATGAGTAATAGAATTCTTTTCTGCTTTTCTCCTCCTTTTAGCAGCACAACACTTTTTTCCCCCATTAAATACATTGAAGAGAATTAAAGAAAAAAATGAGGCACCATGGTATCTATGGAAATACTACTTCTAATCTGCATCTCTGGGAAGCAGTACCTCCACAGTGCCCAGAATTATGGTTCCACTCCAGTTATCAGCCAACTATGACAGCAGAACAATATTGTGCTAATGGAAATGCTGCATTTCTTTTGTTCTACTGCAGCAACAATTGTGATATAATTATGTCTTGCTACTTTATATGCTACATATATAATTAAGGCTTTGAGGTGACCTAATTGCAGCCTTCCAGTACCTGAAGGCAGCCTACAAGAAAGATGGAGAGAGACCTTTTACAATGGCCTGGAATCACAGGATGGGGGGAAATATCTTCAAACTGAAAGAGAGTAGGTTTAGATTAGATATTAGAAAGAAATTATTTACTGTGAAGGTGGTGAGACACTGAAACAGACTGCCCAGAGAAGCTGTGGATGCCCCATCCCTGGAAGTGTTCAAGGAAGGGCTCTGAGCAAGTTGATCTAGGGAAAGATGTCCTGCCCATGGCAGTGGGGTTGGATGAGATGATCTTTTTTCCCAGTGAGGAGCCATTTTTTCCAGAAGCCATTCTGGGATTCTATATGTCTTTATTTCTTGAGAGGTAGTAAAATGAAAAGCAGAAAGGAGAGAGAGAAATCCTGACTTCTTTAGCACTCTGTTGTTTAGCTGTTTCAAAAAAAAAAAAAAAAGCTACATTGAAATATTAAACTCATATTCTTTACTTACTAAATTGGATCATAAACACCAGTTTCCCAGAAAACTGCACTTTTAGCACAAAACTAAGCTGAAACTTCACTTGATAATTGATTTACTGATAGTGAGCATCCTTGATTACATATAGATTCTGTCATCTTGTTTCAAAATTGGAAGATGAAAAAAATTAAAAGCTTGTCATTAACATGTCAGACTGGATCACAGAAGACATCAGTTTGAAGAAGTAAAGGTTCACTTAGTGCTTTTGAGATAGAAAGGCAAATGCACGCAATTATGTCAATATTTAGATATAAAGCTGCCAATCTGAATTATAAACATGTATAGCTCTCCACTCACTAAGTTTCTGCAGTGCCAAAATCCAAAAACCATCATATGTCTTACACGTTTCTCATGAATGAAACTGTGACTCCTGAAACAGACTGAAAAAACAGCAGAGGGCATTATTTTGCTCTGTGTGACCTGCATAGAAATTTATATTTATCTTCCGTAGCAGCAGTTCTCCTGAGGCCATTGTAGAGCAACATAACCAGAATGAGAAAATCCAAAAGAAATGACCTAAAGGGTCTGATAGCACTGCTACTGGTGTCACAGAACCAGCTTATCAGCAAAGCCTAGAAATCCCTGAAATGTCCCTAAGCTACTGCTGTAGCAAGCACATCTCATACACACGGAAAGCCATCTTCCTGCAGTTCATCATCAAGAACAGGGAAAATAAATTCATCTATTCTAAACTGGTCCTGTGAGTGCCTTCATTTTATCCATTTTCAATGTTAAATCAAGTTTCAACAAATGCTAGGAGTGATAAAAAGCAGTCCCATGTAATGCAGTTATTAATATGAAGATGCAAAAACCAGAGAGACATTTTTACTCAAGCTAACACACATAGGTCCAAATAATTCTCCTTTTACTCAGCTATTATTTTTTCTTGTCTCACTTTGTCCTTCCTGTATGGTTTCTCCCTTCTTATACATCCCTTAAGAAAGTGCAATAGAAAAAGAGGCTTCTGCTTGATTTGCAGTTTCTCCTAGAAATGATTAAGCATGTATTTTATCTTTTCTGATGGACCTAAGTAGAATCAGGCTGCTTTCCCTATGCTATTTGCTTCCTCATGGCTCCTCACTGGAAAAAAAATCATCACAACCAAGGTAGCATGGCAAGATGTGAATAGCAATGGTTGATGGATGTGAATATCACCAGAAAGCCCAGAGTCATGCTGGAAAGCCAAGAGTGCTCTCCCAGAAGTGCCATTAGCCACTTCTCTTGCCTGTCATACAGGCTTATCCCTCAGGCCATCTGGATAGAGGGCAACTAAAGGAAACACTGTGAGAAGAGAGAGAATTAACAGTAAGAGAAAGATTTGTGGTAAAGCACTGCTCCCTTGAGACGGTTTTAACCTCTCCACAGAGGGCTGCTGCTCTCTGAACTAATCCTGTTTGTGAGATGAAGCTCTAAAAGATGCAGTGAGAGCCCTGGGCACTTGACAGGAGAGGGACAAGAGCACCACGTGCTTCTCTAAGAGCATTTATTCTCTGAAACCACCCAGTTCAGGTGCTTAGCAAACTGAAACCTTTGTATAGCAGGGTTACATTCAGGTTATTTTGACCAGAAAAGGTGCATGATCCAGGAACATACTTAATGTAAGTCTTGACAATCAAAGGAGTGGAGGCTTGGATCCATTTCCAAATTCAAATTTAAGATCAGTTACTATGTTCTGCTGATTCAAGCTCCTATTTTAGCAGCCAACAGAAACCTTGTCTTCAAAGCTGGAACAGAATGAACTAGGCACAATGTCATGCCTGTGAAGCCAGCTGTTGGCCCAGGGCATGTACTTGGCACAGCTGGGCTCCTGCCCTGCCATCCCACTCCAGCAGGGCTGCTGGAAACAAGATCAGCCTGGGACTGCTCTCCCTGACACCAGGACCTGCACCAGAGACTGCTGCATGCTGAAGATGGTTAATGTAAGCAGTGAATATTGATCTTGAGCACAGAAATCATGTGGTTGCTACAGCAACTGCTATTTCACATGGCACATCTTCTGGAGTGGCCAAAGACACCTTTTTTTCAATGAGATGATCTCTACAATTACTTGGAAGGAGGCTGTAATGAGGTGGGGATTGATCACCCCAGGAACAAGAAATAGGACAGGAAGAAATTACCTCAAGTTGTGCCAGGAGATGTCAGAAAAAGTTCATTCACTGAAAAGGTGGCCAAGCATTGGAACAAGCAGCCCAGAGACGTGGTTGAGTCACCCTCCCTGGAGGTACTGAAAGGACAAGTAGACGTGGCACTTCGGGACCCGATTTAGTGATGGACCTGGCAGTGCTGGATAGCAGTTGGACTCGATGATCTTAAAGATCTTTTCCAAGCTAAATGGCTGTATGATTCTGTCCACTCAAAAAGAGAAGGCAGCTACTTTCCATCACCCTTGAGTGAGGATTGTCTCTTGCAGAACTCATTCCTGGCTGACACACTAAAAAGCAAAGAGTACTCCCACTGTTTCTGGAATTCCTCCACTTGTTGGCCAGACTATCATGTACAACTTGGTTGGGAAAACAAGGAAATGCTGTGTCTCAAACAGGTTAGGCCTTTAATTTAAAACTATTCTCTGCTCCTTTACTTGCCCTTATAAAGTTGCCAAGTGGATGGAAATGTGAGTTCTGGGGGCAGAACGCGGCTCACAGTAAATAAGAAAGCAGCCTTTCAAGAACAGCTTGCACTTGGTAAGGGGTAGATAGACACTGGCTGCTCGCCCAGAGGCTCCTTTGCCTTAAGAGGGACAGAGAAAGGGAGAGAAGGACACAGTGAACTTTTACTCCTAATTAATTATGTAAGGATAAGGAAGATGAAAAATTTTACACTGCCATAGTATAAGGAGAACATGGGTTTTGAATTCCAAATGCAGTTCCATTAACCCTTCATACACTGTAGATGTGCAGAAAGATTTCATATCCACGAAGACTCCTTTACAGCAAAATCAGAGCAGGCTAGTAAATCTGTTGCACTTGAGACATGGATTTACAGATCTGGATGGTTACCACCTTCAGTGGGCTATTCCTTTGAATCCCTGCCTGCCAAGGGAACAAGAATGCCATACGTGTTTTAACTTGGAGCCATTTGGGTAGTTAGGAGCTCTGCCTTACCAACCATCCATTGCAAATAAACAAAAAAACATTCCAGGCCCACTTCCATTTCCAGACCATCTAGAATTAAGACCCTCTCCAGTCTGTGTTATGCAATGGTCCAATGAGCACTGTAGGGAGCAGGGTGTAGCATAATATCAGATTTAGAGACAGAAAGCATGTTAAAAATAAATCAACGGGCCATTGTGCTGTTACATCTCAAAATTAGATGAGGGATTTTTAGTTGTCAAGGCTTAGAAGGTGATGGGAAATCTACTTTTCTAGCTGTGTCCAGCTTACCAATTGTGAATTCACAGCTTCAGCTTCATAAGGACAGAGGGAAATGGCAAAGGAAGTTTATTATTACAGTGTAGGTAGGTGCATGAAAGGTGAGATGGGTGCAGAATGAGTAGCTGGGTTTTTCCATTCCAACAGGCTTCCTGCTGCTTAGGAAGGCATAATAGGTTAAACCTATCAGTAATTTTTAACCCATGGAGGATAATAGTTTCTTTCTTTTTTTTTTTTTTTCCAAAAAATATTATTTTCTCTTCTTTTATTGAAAGACTTAAGTCCTGTACCTTACCATGCTGCTCCTTGCTGTTAGCTATGCTTACGAATTAAATTCCACCTTCACGTTTGGAAAAACACTTCTATGGCCAATGTCTAATTTGCCAATGTCTAATTGGCCAATGTCTAATTACATGAATATCTACTGCAGTTCCTCAAGGAAGCACAACAAATGTAGGACTCTACAGCCATAAAAGCTAACCCCACATGTTAATTAAGAGCAAATAAAATACATATATTCACAGTACATATGAGGCAGCAGCAGAATAAAGTCTGACTAGTCTTTTCTCTCTCAATGGGAGAAACTCCAAACAGATAAGATGCAAGGAGTGGGCAAAAAGGAAAAAGGAAAACATTGCATATGCATTAGGTTCAATTTATTTATACTACTGAACAATTAATGTCAAATTAAGTAGACTAAATGGTTTATTAATTACAGAATAGATAATATGTTACTCTTGATTAATACATCTACATAATGTGTTATTATTATATATCAATAAAACATTTTCTGTTGATTATATACTTCATGTGTTCATCACATCAACATTTTTCTAAGTGCTATACATTATTTATGTAATGTATCACTAATTACTGCAACACCAATTTCTCCTCTTTTGAACAGCCTCTTCAACTCATTTGTGTCAGGACTTGCCAAACTAATTAGGGTACTGTGCATCCCATTATTTGACTAGACTGAGATTTTACTTTCGTTGGAAAAAAAAAAAGATCATCCTGCTTTGTAAACAGTTAGTAACAAGTATAATTTCCAGCTTTTCCAGTGCTGTCCAGTGCACACTATTCCAGTGCTGGCAAAGTACAATAAACAAAGTGTTATCAATTACCTGTAAAAAAGGTTACTGGCTGCCACAAACAGAATATAACACATATTTCTTAACTTTGTCACACATTATTACTTAGTAAATAATTAATGACCTTACCTTAAACACCAGTTCTCCTATCAGGCCGTTCCATGACCCATCATCCTGAGGACTCCCATACTTGTGATCTGGTGCTACATAAATTTCGTATTTAAAGCCGAGGTAAGTGGCCAAGGCTTCCAACACATCTATTGAGAAGCCCTGATACTTCTTTGGTTTTCCCAGAACATTTTCAGACACCATGACAAAGGGCTCTTCCTAAACAAACAAAACAAAACAAAGGAGGAATCTGTTAATAAAGCAATTATATGTCATGTTTGGGTGCTGGGGTTTTTTAAACTAAAGCAGGAACTATTAAAATATTATTTATACAAAACTTTCCTAAAATACCTTGCTAGCAGTGTCCTCTAAAGTCTAAAAAATGCTATTTTATTTTGGATTTCCTTCAACAAAGAAATTTTATTTTCTATTATATATTGCAGAAGTAGATCTTCTGCTGTAACGTTTCAACTGAATGCTTTTTAATAATGTCTGCTGACCACACTTATGGTCAGCAGGACAGACATACACTCCATGTCTGTCCATAAATATGGAGGATTCTACAGCACTGCCATTTTCCACTAGCTGGGCAAACACGGCACCTAATTCATCTTGTAAGGAAAGAAAAACAAGGCAAAACTGAAACAGGTGCTGCTCTTGTCCTTCTATTGTAACCTGGATATAGGCCAGCTAAACTTAAATAGTTCTATCCAAAGAAACTCCATTTGAATAGTTTAGGGACAATCAATTATAGGAGTAAAGACTGCCTATGAGAATTATTGGTGAATACTAATCTAAACCAAAACTGCCATAAAGGAGAGAAATAGATTCCAAAAGCTGATACTGAAAAGTCAGGTTTCCAACAACATGCTTTTCTCACTTTTCCAAAGACTTGTAGTAGCTTTCTCTATTTTGTTATTAAATTGCCCCTACTCTGTTATCTTCCTGTTGCACAATTAATTTCTAGACATTCCCCTACACTTATTTTTCAAATAGGATGCAAAAAACCAGATCATATTTCTAAAGACAAAAAATATTTATTTGCCATAGATGCATTTCTGTTAGGCTTGTTCTTTATTTTTACAAAGAATAAAGCCTAAATGAAATCCATCTATGGCAAATATATATTTTCTTTGAAAACATCTGTTTGATCTAAGTACAGCAAAATATTATATCATCCCCAAAAGTATTAAGGTGCTCTAATGCATAGGTATTTTTTAGAATATGCTGCATATCTTTCTCTTAATTCATTACATATTGCTATAATTTTGTATAAGGTTAACAGAAAAGTCTACTCTGAGGTGCAAAAAAGTTAGTTCTGACTTGTCATGGCTTGGCCAGGAGAAGCCCATGAAACCACCCCCTGACCACTTTGCTCTGGTCTGCAAAACTGACAAGCATATAAAAGGAAACAGAATTGATTTTTTGCAGTTCTTCTGGCCCAAAATTTAATTATATCTATAGTGGCATTTTTGTTGGCGTTTAATACATTTCTTTAATATTCTACTACATATATCTGTAAATTACTTGGAAGCCAGAGTATTTCTACCATTTTTTCACTAATCGTATACCTCACTAATACTTTTAGCTTGCTGGAATGTCCTTCTATAAGAACAGGTGTCATTGAATTGCAGGCAGAATGTTCTTGAAATAAGAAAGCATCTTTTGTAAATGCTTGAGCAAATATTCTTAAGGACAGTCACATGCTGAGGATGCTGCCAAAGAAGAAAGGATGCAACCAGACAGCACTGTCAGGATGTTCTTTTCTGACTCCAGGAAATCCAGGAAAAAACCCAACCCCAAACCCAAATCAAATGGAAAATGAACCAAACAACCCCACCCTTAAAAAAAAAAAAAAGTTACGGATGGATTGTCTCAAGTTATTATTTCTAGTTCTCTGATAAAATTTCTTTCTTTCATAGTATCCAAGATCAGTGAAATTGACTAAAAATGGAGGAAAGTAAAATGAATTCTTAAAGTAGTTTTCCAGTGGCCAGGCTCCAAGAACATTGAAGGAATGGAGACAAAGTTGATGAAAGCCTCTCTTAAATGAGAGCACGATGTGAATTCAGCTTTGCTGATCACCTGAACAATTGATTCCATAATATAGACTCAAAATTACAGGGAATGAATGTTTCTGCAACAAATAAAAATGGTAGTTCATCAATCTGAACATGCTACACACAAAATTATAAATATTTATGTGTACAAAAGATGTTTTAGATGTTGATAGTTTTCATATTAGAAAGGATTAATTTTTATCACTAAATTATTTAGCAAATAGCTGCTCATAAACTGATTTTCTATCCAACTGCTCATTGTAGTGATTTAATATGCTGCTTAAAATGCAGTTTGTCACAGTTAATATCCTTATTAGAACTTAATAGTCCTTTATTAAGCAACGTAATATTGTTTGCTGTTGAGAGATTTACAAAAAACCCCAATGTCCAATGTCCTATATATATCTAATGAAATATAAATAGTCAATCAGCTTTCTGCAAAGCAACTAACATTTTGCAATTTTTGTTGAAATCCTTTAATCACATTCCAAACAAAACAAAACCAATCTACTGCCATGATGGTTTTTTGTGCAATTGTTTAAATTTCTGAGAATGCATTGAAAGAGGATGAAAATATTTGTCATGATATTTCCCCTCATAAATCCTGCAGCTTGAAATATGCCCATTGTTATTTTCTTTTTCTTTGCAATGGGAGGGTGTTATGGAAGCTATGGAAAGGTGCACACATCCCTACAACATGGATGTTAAAATTATTATCTCCATCCTTGAGAAAGTTGAACTTGCAGAAAGAAAATAAACATAACAAAACAACTAGGACAATGATGAGCTTGTAGAAAGTAGGTGTGAAAATCTGGTGAGCTAACTGATGATTTTGAAGGTAGGCAACTTCGCCCAGATTATGAAGGTTCCATTCGAACCCAAAAAAATCAGGAAAATCCTGATACACTTTCTCTCCAACGCAAGTGTTAATTCAGACTATATAAGGAGGTCTTTATCAGAGAATCCATACAATTGTCAGCCTTGGAGATGCTCAAAACTCCCCTGGACAGTGTTCCAACAACCTGCTCTTACATTTACCCTGCTCCACACAGCTGCCACCCAAGGGTCCCTTCAAACCTAAATTGTTCCAGAATACAGTGAAGTGATCCAAGGAAGGCCACTGCTCCTGCTTCTCCTTTTCTTCCTCTTGGAGACACCTCTCTAGGGGGCTTATGAGCCTCTATGGGGCATGAGCAGATTTCACAGCCTGTAAAGCCAGGGAGGTCTGGAGAAGCAAACAAGTCACAACATTCATGACAGAGGAGAAAAATAAAAGAAAATGAATAGGTTGCACACCCTTAAATTCTTGTTTTTGCAAGGTTGATGATCTGCCTCACTGAACCACATGGATATCTAGTATATACAGGAGATGGCTTTTCCTCCAACCTCAGTGGAGATCCTTTAAGAGAGGGGTTATTTTCATTCCACTTTACCTTCAACATGCCCCCTTCCTTGGATGCCAACTGAGTGCAGCACTACTAAGTCTGGAAAAGGGCTCCTTCTCAAAATAGCTCCACAGTTATCACTGCCTGGTTTCTTCTTGGGATCAAAGCTATGCTGCCCTGACCCAGTGGAGGATGGGTTTAAGACTTGGTGGATTTTACACAGGACTGTGGGTTAACCATGGTGGACAGCTAAGCACCACACAGCCAAAACCACCTGCAGCAAAGTGAAGCTCAGCAGCAAACAGGTGAAGGTTATACTGGGTGAAGCTGTGCATATTGCCTTTTACAGCTGTAGGAAGAAAAAGTCTGGCTTCAGAGGTGATTATGTCCCTCAAGCAAGAGAAACTGCAAAATGCTAGACTGGCACAGCTTAGGAATAATAAAGGTGAACCCAAGAAAATGGCAACATGGTATAAAAGAGGGAAAGCATTGGGAAGATGATGTAATAGTACTTTTGGGAAGAAGTTCAAGAAAATGTTTGTCCCTCTTACCACACGTTTTAAAGAAGAAGCCACAAAGTAAGTCTGATAGAGGTTAACAATAAGCCTATTGTTAAGCCATGTTAAGACTGATGTAATTTAACATTCCCAGCATCCCTGGAAACTGGTGTGAGATGGCATGCCATGACCTGTGGGTCCTAGCCATGTCCCCTCCTGGCTGCTGCAAAAATTAACCGTGTCCTGGCCAGCACCAGGACAATTTGATAAATGCTTTAAGAGTCTAAGACTTAAAAGTACAAAATACAGTTCTTATTTACTCTGATAAAATTATCAGACATACCAAAAATTTGGATAAAATATCTGGTTTGAAGTAATCTTTTTACATTCCTTACTATAACCCACTAATAAAGTTAAAAATAGGAAAGGAGAGAAAAGCTGTTGGGCACAGAAGACCTTCACACTTGGAAACAGAAGGAGCAATACTCAAACTAAATAGCAGAAAAGAACAATTAGGCTGAGTTTAACTTGGCTGTGTTAATTAATTAGACAATCAAAGAGAAACATCTGTTTGTAGCTGTGCTACAGATGTGGATGATAAAGTCAAGCAATAAATTCCAGCCTGAGAGGAGGCAGGGAGGGAGAACAAGAGAATGACTGCTTTTCAGAAGTTCAGTTCCCTAAACCCAGAGTCTCTGTTTGGGATGATTTTTAGCCAGTAGAATAGTGACTTTAAATTCCAAGCTTTGATAGTAACCTTTTATTTCCTCAATAAAAATCGAGTTTTAAAGATCCAGTATTTTGGTAAAGAAGCTCTCTTTTTTTACAAATTACAGAAAATGTTATTGAAAGAACAGAAAAGTTTCATTAAGATCTTAAACACTGCACTCTAATTAAATACATGAGAGGAAGAAAAAGTTGTGATCAGTGGACTGTTTGCAAGGAAGTGGTGTTCTTTGCTCAGCTGGTCATTATTTTACCTGTTCCCACCAATTCATTAGGATATCTCTGGACAATAAGACAGATTTTCTCTCCAATTAAAAGTGTGGATTCTGTGGCTTTGAGACTTATTTCAGGATAGAAATTACATGGAGCTATGATACACTGCTCTGCTGCACTTATTTGTGAAGGTCTTTTGCTTATTCTAAATATAAAAATGCTAAAAAGCTGGGATATACTTTACAAATGAAAAAGCAAAAGCAAAACAGAAAGATTTGGATTATTTTCCTGGTCAGCTAAATCCTCTTTACCCATTAGCATGGAGAGAAACTTCCTAGACAGGGCACTATACTGAAAATATTGGGTAAAAAATTGGCTTTTGAGGTTAGAGAAGCTAATCACTGCTGGGATTTACAACACAAATTTGAGCTCTATGGGAGCTGGAGGGGTTTAGCCTGGAGAAAATGAGGCTCGGGGGGACATAATTGCTGTCTAAACTATGTGAAGGGAGGTTATGGCAAGGTGGTAATTGGCCTCTTCTCCCAAGAAACAAACTATAGGACGAGTGAAATTGGCCTCAAGTTTTGCCAGGGGCAAATGACTTTGGATATTAGGAAAAAAACTCTTCACTGAAAGGATTGTCAAGCTTTGGAGCAGGTTGCCCAGGGCAGTGGTGAAGTCACCATCCCTGGAGACATCAGGAGATGTTAGAGATGTCGATGTGGCACTTTGGGACATGGTTTAGTGGTGGGCTTGGCAGAGCTGGGTTAATGGTTGGACTTGATGATCTTAAAGGCCTTTTCCAATCTAAATTATCCTATGAAGAGAGTTTTGAAATTAGGCAATTATATGGGTGGTTAGAATTCATAAAGCATATGAAAATGACCTCTGTGTCTACTCATCAAAAGATTCTGAACACACTGGAATATAATACTTTCATAGCAGCACTCCATTCAATAGGACTCTAGATTCATTAAATTTTCCCTCTTTCTTCACTGAAAGCAGTGAGGGAAAAAGAAAGAAAATTTTAAAAAAAGAAAGTGAGAAATGAAGCTCAGTTTTGGGCAGGACTGTCAATCTGTGCTTGACACTGACTCTAGAAACAGTGGACAGCCACATTAAATGATTTCCAAAGCCCAGGCTGAGCCTTGGCAATCTCATGAAGGAAATATTCACTGTGACACTCTAAAAACTCCCATTCCCTGCCAATATTAAGAAACTGCTCCCCAAACTGATATTCACACTTATTACTAGATTTCTCAACTTCCTTCCCATGGCTGCTGGATGACCAAGCACAGTCATTATAACCAATAAGAAACATAAAGTCTGATAACCTCTAACCAAAATATTATCAAGCACAAGATGCTATCGTGTTGTTGCTAGGCAAAATCGGTTTTTTCCTTGACTGAAAAAATAATGAATGGCCCCCTTTTATACGTTAGATATTTTGCATTTCCTTCCCCAAAAGACTTTGGTGAAATATGCAGTCCCAAATACTTAATTTCCTCAACTGCTTTATTGATTGCTGTTTTGGGGATTTTATTTGGCTAGGAACAGCACAGCAGCTTGTTATTTTAATCGAACAACAATGTACATTAATTCATGTTAGAGTCAATGACCAAAATTTAATTGAAACATTTCATTCTTTCATTACAGAAATTCTCCCACTATCAACAGTAATAAAATTGATGCAAAACATAACACAGTCCCCCACCTCTTAAAAAAACTGATACATAGATGAAGGATTGAAATCTACAAGATCTTGGATAACTAAATATTGTGCCAATGGGCTGTGTAACTGTATTGGCACTGAAAGCCACCATTCTCTGATCCTGTGCTTTTCAAAAAGATTGATTACAAAGTCAGTTGTACTAATAGAAAAGTCACCTTTTCTATAGTAAAACACTCATTCACATCCCAGAAACGGAGTACAATATCAAGTGGATTTTACATTTGGCCTATTTTTATCCATGCATGTAGTCTGTCACTTTTTTGATCTGTTTATTGTCATCCTCAATTAGACAGGAAATTTGTTTTTTAGTTACAGTACTTTAAAGAGTATTTTTCCCTCAAGTGGAATGGTAACATCTGGATTTATTATGAATTTTAGTTTAGTCCTATTTACAAGAAATGAACAAAGAATGTCAGCCCCTCTTCCTCCCATTTCTCAGCAATGGGACTAAAATTCCTTTCAAAGCAATCTGTGGCAATGGTCTATTAGAATGCTGCCAAGCTTTGTGCATTGATTTTAATCCACAATAACTTAATGCAGGTAACAGCTCTTTCTGACCCATGTGACAGGAATATGGATTGAGATTGGAATTGATTGGAGTGCTTTAGAGTGCGTCTAAAGAGTACAATGGTGGCTTTAATGCAGATAGTTCAGCTACCTGAATTAGCAAAAGTGTGGTATGGGTACCTGAACCTGCTGCCAGCTACACTGGACTCCTTCCTGCAGCCTTGCAAGGGCTCCTGTTCACGAGGAGCTGTGTCACACAGCTCACCTCCTTTTCCACCTTGTGTAGTACAGAAAGATAATTGCAGCCAGAGTGAGAGCCTCTTTCTGCTTCCAAGTCAAATTTCTGTGAACTGTGTGAATTGCTCTGGAATGCAAATGTGCCCACAGAGCAGATGGGTAAAGGTCAGCGAGCAGATAAAGCCAGGGAGCCCCGAGAGGTAGCCCTTGACACAGAGATGAGTTAGGCTGGTCCTACCAGGCTTGGCACTGCACCTACCTTGCTGCCAAGCTGTGGCCCCAGCCAGGTCCCAAAACATTTGAATTGCTTGATAACCACCTTATCTAGTATATAGTACCTGCTACTTTAGAAAAATGGGTTGAAAATAATAACTGAAAAAAAAAAAGGTGCTGGGTTTCCCAGCAGGCTGTGAGATTAAAGCTTGTCAAATGAATGATCCCAGTAGTGAGTAACTGTAAGGTTTATAACCTGTTTTAATACAAGCTAGGTAGCTCAAAGGGACATAAAACAGCTATTAAAAAAGGCCTGTGCCCAGTCAGTAGCAATTTAAACTTGGCCCTTTGTACAGGTGTGGTGGTTACAAGAGGAATACAAAGACAGGTTATGCCTCTGTCAAGGAGTATTAATTTCTGGTTTTGTAATAATGATTTGAATTGTTACTATTTTGGGTACTACTGCACTCCAATATACCAATACATAGATATATATACATATATATATATATATATACACACACACAGAGTATAATACATACCTCAATTAAAATTATTTTTCTTAAAGATTGTGTTTACTAGGGCAGAGATAGAGCTGCCTGATGAAATCAAGTGACTTTACAGAAGTCCACAGCATTCAGATATGAAAATGGGGAAATGGAATCAGGACTGCATGAAAAAAGTGATCAACAAAAACATTGGGAGAAAGTAGAAGAAGCACTATGAGAATATTGCACACTATTATAAAATATTTATTCAACATTTAATGAGGCATCCTGCACATAATCTTTCCTGAGGTTGATCTTTATTGTACAGACATTCACTGATGTTTTTGCCCTGACATTTTTAATGCTTTATCACTTCTAACTGTTTGTTCCTCTGCATATGCTTAAACACTGTCTTATTTCATCTTCCTTATCCCTGTCCTTTCCCCAGTCACCCTGAAAGTTACTCCAGCTTCGGAAAGAACTTTTTTTTTTTTAACTTCCTTTAAGCCAGTATTGGAATTCAAATCCCAAAGACAGTTTCAGCTTTTAAAATCAGGCCTTAGCTTCATATCTTACTTTTCATCTCTGAGTGGTAAATTCAATAGAAAAAGGGACTGAAGATGCAGACCTCCTGCCAGCTCAATGTCCCTGAAGACATTGTCTGCTTTCAAATTTCTTTCTTTTCTAATCTGGGCAACAAATGTTCATGCATTAAATACCAACCACTGAGAATTAAACTAGTCCACATATGATAACATTTTCCACGGTACAAATGATGTTTCTTAATTATTTTTTCTTTCTATGCTTATCTACCCTTTTGGCAGTCCTTTCACTACATCACGTCCCACAGTGCCCACCTGCAGCCAAGGGTGACCAACCTGCAGCTCTGTGCAGGTAACCTGGGTAATTACTCTTGAGATACTGTGTACAGGGATGTATGGCAAAGCATAATTCAGCATGGCTTGCTGTTATCTGTCTTTCCTTTATCCCGCCTGCCTTCTCAGGACCCTCCAGATATGAAAATACATTCCTGTCTGGGAGTTGTTTTGAATTTTCATGTAGAGCCTAAAAATACCTTTTGCACCATTAGGATATTATATGTTATGCACTCTCAGGAAAGGCTCTGTACTTTGCAGTCAAGGTTTTAATGCTTTAAAATGGGGAAATTCAAAGTTTTTCCTTTTTTGAATAACAGGGGCTTTTTAAGAAAATACAATTTCACAAATACCTGCTGGCCTATTCATTGTCAAATGGACCAAATCTCATTCAATTTCCAAAGTCTTAATATTCATATGAATAATTCAGTAATTTCTGAGGCTAATACAATGATGCTATGAGAATATTTGCTGTATTTTAGGTCTTTTTCAATAAAACCGAACAACCGAAAAAGAGAATAAACTGAGACAGCCAAAAAGGATATATAGCTAAATTTGTTCTTGGGCAATTGTTCATTCAAGACACTCTGAATTTGTTTGGAACAGCTATGGTGACCTTTGATTGAGCTACATTTCAGAAACTCGGAATACATTTCAGAAATTCACCAGGAAGTGACTTGAACTTAAGAGCAACTTGTCAAACACAAAGTTCAGACTTCAGCTTCACATGTGGAAGCAGTCCAAGACAGAGATATCTGATATTTAAGTTAAACAAGATAAGCCTTTTCCAAAAGTGTAGAAAGTGTGGTACTACCCCAACCCAGATTAAAACATTGAATTATGGGTAAACAAACATGACCATAGTTCTCCACAGAATAAACCACAAAGAAATATTTGTTATTGCTATTTATGCAAATGACAGCATTCATATTTACTGCAGAAGAGCCAGGATTCTCTGCCAAGTGAAACCAGATGATTTCCAGTTTGGGACTACACTGTATTCTGCCATACTCGCAAAGAGATTTTGGTTAAGGTCTGCAGATACATAGCTCATAATTATTACATTTACCTAGGGAAAGGAATTAGTTGATGGATGTGGATGACGGGAATTGTTCCGCATTTGCTTATTGAAAGACCGAGGAAATAAGTCACAATCATTTATGATTTTCAGACTCCAGAAGGTTTAATTTCATTAGTATAATGCAATAAAACCCCAGGTGTTGCAATTTGCTATCCTCTCAAATTCTACTACAGTTTTAAAAAAAGTCCTTTTCAACCTGAAGGCATAGCAAAATGAAATTGGAAGAGGAGAAGGGCTATCTAAAGGCTATCTAAAAAGGCATGAGAGATTTGAACTGTTAAAGCCAATTTACAAATTAATGTAAATTTCTCAACTCTCAATGAAAAAGAAACCTATTAATATTCAAAGGTATTACTATTTAATTTTAACACTTGTTTCCCTGGATCAAGATCATTCTGTTAGAAAATGGCAGATTTAACAACAAGAACTAATCATTCACAGTCTGTATAGATTCTTTACTTTTAACAGAAATGTACTGACTTAATTGAAGAATGGGGAGAGAGATGGAAGAGAAAATATAATAAAGACCACCACTAAAATAAAGTTAATTGGTGAAATCCCTCCTGCTCTCACATCCAAGGTAAGAATCACACATTTTCATCACAGAGGTTAAATACAAATCTCCAGTTTTGTCCTACCCAGAAGATATAAAACTAGTGAGGAGACTGAAATGCCCTGTGCTGTGTTGAACTTTAAATTTTGTCTTTGCTTTTATAATTATTGTAGAATCCTACTAGCATAGGCAATTATTTTTGTGTATCTTTGCAAGTTGATAAATATCCATGCTATTATAATGTGAAAGAAGAAGCTCGCTGTCAAAGTAACAAAGATAACTGGGGATAAAGCAAGAACAGTGGGGAGAGAGGAAAGAACTACTACTAAAAACAACGCTAATGTTCTAATTCAAATTTATTTTCTAGGCAAAATCCACAGATCATTTTTGTCAACAGATAATTATACTTATCAGGAGTATCAGGCAAAACAGAGACCAGCCACTGCCACCATGATGCTATTTTGATGAACATGCAAATAAAGTATAAACTTCCTCCTCTCTGTTACTCCTTTATTTTGTTTTGTTGGTGGGTTTTTTGTTTTGTTGGTGGTTGTTTGTTTGTTGGTTTTGTTTTTTCCAGTGCATTCATTCTTCCTTGGCCAGCTTTTGTTGTTTAGTTTGGCTTTGGGTTCTTTTTCAGGTTTGTGGGCGTTTTTTTGGTTGTTGTTTTGGGGTTGGTTGTTTTGTTGTTGTTTGGTTTGTTTTGTCTTGTAGATACTACCACAGGAAGTTTGCTAATGTACTAAGAACTGGAACAGAATGTTCACCCTGAGAGGTAAAGGTGTGTAAATACTCATAAAATAATTGCAGGGGTATGAAACTGCTCTGTCTGTGGCACTGACCTGCTCTGGTGACTTCACTTTCCACCCCTGACTCTTCATCATGCAGTCAACAATGCAAACCCTGAAAACTCCTCATCTTGCTGTTTATAAAAAAGTGCTGGGCCTTTAGACAGTGATCTCAAACACAAGTAGAGAGCAGCAAGAGAGAAATAGCACAATCTAACCTTGACAGTTCTGCAGCCCTGGATCAACTTTGTATTTGGATCCAAAGAGGGCTATATGTCTCATATTATTTTCTATATTTCTTTATTTTTTCCCCACTCTTAAAAAACTTCTCCTCAAGCTAAGTTTATGGCAGGGAATACACTGGCCTCATAACAGACATTGTCTGTTCAGCTTCAAATCAGTAACTTTTCTTAAAGTAAGATGTGCAAACAGGGGAAGAACCTGGCTGACAAAAAGCCAGGATGGGACAGTGGATGTTGTACCAAACTAACATTACTTGACCTAAGCTAACCTTGAATATTTTTCTGAGTGCGACAATTTGTGCTAGACTGCACACAATTTGCCAAGGTGATTGGAATTGAATCATTTAGAGCTTCAGCTAGGTAGCTTTGGCTAACAGGGCACTTAAGTTGCTCTTTATCAGCTCACATGCTTGTGTTACCTAATTTAGAATGTTCCTGTGCAAGAAACAGGTTCCAATGTTTTTGATTCAGTCTGAAAAATTCTGTACTGATAAACAATTTTATTCTGTGGAAAATTATCATCTTTCTAGTTTTTTTTGACCAGCTTAAATCAGAGCCTCTAATACCAACTACTTGATAAAACCATGCACTTAGTAAAAAGATGTGGCAAAAGGAAAAAATAATTCCTGCCAGGGCAGAAGGATGAGGATCTGCTTACCAGCACAGTCACCACACGCAGAACCACTCCTCTCATGTTGTTCTCCAGCTTTCTGTCTGTTAGTGACCCATTCAGACCAGTTACAGGATTCCAGCAGCCAAGCTAAAAGAGAAAACAAAAATAATTTTCTCATTGCCTGTAAAACTTTGCTAGTCATTCCTGCTAGGTGTCTTTAAGGAGGAACATATGTAATAGACAGAATACCTTCTGGACTCAATGGGATGGAAACTCAGGGGATGGCTTGTGCACAGATTCATCTTGAAATTGAAAATGAAGCTATTAAGGATATCAGGTTTTGATTTTAAATACCAGTGTGCAATGGATGACAGCACCGAGGATCTGGGGTTATATGAGTTGCTTTAAAAGAGGTCAGAGAGGATATCAATATTAGTGAAAGACATATAAAAAGTACTGTACCTGTAGCAATATTTCCACCTTACTTTCATTAATACACTAATTGGAGAAATAATAGCTACCATCATTTTAGCACGCTCTTTGATCCAGCCCATCATTCCTAGTGCAACTCTGACAAAAGGAATTACACCAGCTTTAATTAAAGCTTATACTACTAATTGGTAATGAAACAGCAGTGATTTTAAGCCAGTTTAAAAATCACATTTAAAGATGATTGAAGAAAAGACCATTGGATAGGCACATCACAGTATTGAGAGGGTACTACAATATACTATGCAGAAAAAGAAGTCCATCTGTGCCATTCTTTGCATTGGTGCTATTGTATTTCTTGAGCTTCTGTGAATGAAGCTTTTGCTCAAGAATGTCTTTGGGATTATCTGCCTTTCACTCTGGGACCAGTAGATACTGACTTGTAATTCAGCTTCTCTGAAAATGTAACTGGCCTGAGCTTTTGTATGATGGTAGATGCTTTTTTTTAAGCACAGAGAAACAAATCAATCAAGCACACATCCCTTAGCACCACACACCAAGATAACCAGTTTCATTTTTGAAATTCATTACCACACTCAGCTGTCCTGCACAATTACCAGTGCTAAATCCAAAACCCAACAGAAGCACAAATGACTGACTTCAGAGGACTTTAGAAAAGAGTCTCAATCATGGCAGAGTCTCAATTGCCTATGTGAAGTCATTACACAGCCAGAGAGACAGACAGGCACCTGCAGCTACCAGTTCTTGCCCTGAATCACCTTCTCCATGGACTGTGAATGAAACTTTTCCAGGGATGTTCATCTTCTGACTCCTATTTAAAGGAAGAAAAGGTCTTGCTCCCTCTGACAAACCAAAATTAACATCAGTAGGGTATTGTTGGCTCCAGTGGCCTCTACTAAGACTATTCTCTTGGAGAATTCAACACCATAATCTGAGAGAAACAAACTGTAAAATATGGAAAATATTACTGTAATTTCACACAGAGTCACAGAAATGGCAGGTTGTCTCAAACCATCTGAAAGGGTTTGTAAAGAAGGGGGCTTTGCTGACTGTACTTGAACAGGAATTTACAGAAATCATTATTTTCAGTCCTTCATGTGAAAAGGCTTTGTGTATGTGTTTCATAGATCTTTCAAAGTGAAACAGAAGACAAACTACAAGCTTTAAATTTAAACATATTTAACAATTTTAGAAGTGTGTAATCTGAAATATTTGTTTTCTTCATTACATCCATTAGATTGGAGTAACTCCTAAATTTTTCATTTCAATGTATTTATATAAATTCTTTGAAGATGCCTCTTTAAGAAATGAATATCTCAAATAGTAAAAAAACCCCAATTTACTGCAATGATATAGAATTAGGTTTGTAATAATGGTCTCACAGGTCTTTTCCAACTTAAATGATCCCACAATTCTATGTTTCCCACAGGAACATGGCCTTAAAACAATGTTGTCACTTCTCTCTGCTGCTTTCAGGAGTGCTCACAGCTAATTCTTGCCCATCTGAAGTCAAGGTTATCCTCCAGTCAGGGAATGAGTGAAGGTAATGCTAACCATACTTGTAACCACATGTGATGACTGAATCAAGGATCTACTAGATCCAAACCCCAGAGAAACTGAAAGCAGCAACAGGATACAAGGAGAAACAAAACCAGGAGGTGTCCTATTCATCTCTTGAAATTGCTCATCGTTCCTATGGCTGCCTCTAAATAAAAGCACAAAATTATCCCCATTTGGTTTCCCCACTTCGTGTTCCCATCCCACAAAGACCAGCAAGAGATCATAGCATCCCTCTCTGCTTCTTCTGGTCCTCCACAGTTTATCCAGCTGCTCTCTAGTCGTGGATGGACTACTGACACATTCCAGGTCCTCTCCACTCCCCTGGCAAAGCCCTGCAACACTTTGAGTTGAATAAATGCTGAAGGGTATGGCCTGTAATAAATAGTACAGTGAAATGCAGCAAATGTACGTGCACTGCACTTTGTACGTGACAAACCACTGACATCCTATAAAGGAAAGCATTTAATGGGCTACATTTTTGTATGAAAAATAGTGAAAACAATACTAAGTTCAGAACAAAGCTGCATTAAATTAATTCAGTGATTGTCATTCTTAGTCACACAAAGAAACTAATTAGAACTTAGATCCAATTAGCATATCCAAATGTGCTGGATGTATAATTACTGCAGAAACTCTGTTGCTTTTGCCAGAACTAAAACCCTAGGAAGTTGCTGAAGAGCCTTTTTATGCTTTTGAAGTTAAAGTCCCTTTTTAATTATGTACATTAATGTGCACATATTTATATAATTAAGTTTTTAGCCCAACCTTACCTTTTTAAGGCAAACCCCCCCCCCCCCAACATAACATTTCTGGAAATTCAGCATAGCACTAATTTTCGTTTAAAAAGGCACTTTTTATTTTCAATTATTGTTCATTTAATTTTCAATTCAATTGTTCCTTTATGCAGCTCAGTCATGGTGAAGACAAATGCGCAGTGTCTTGCCAACAAAGTTGAAATTGATTTTGAGTGGGAGCTGCTTACTCTTATTAGCAGAAAACAAATCAACATTTATTGATGACAATTTGAGCTTGTCATTGCAGCGAGGAGCAAATGTAACTACTGCGGAAACATTGAGACGGGGGCGGTATGAAGCTCCCTCTTGAGCTTTGTCTCATTTAACTGCTGCTGCAAAACATTTGCTGCTTCTGCAGTTACTGCCTTTTACTTTTGTTCTCTCTCTGATGGTTGAATGAGAGAACAGATCAGACAATAACAGAATCTCACAAGAATTCTGGTGGATTTGGGCAGATGGGTGATGGGAACCCTCTTACTGAGCACAGTGCTTGTCATCTTCATACCACATGAAATTTATCATTTATAGTGCTCTGAACTTCTGTTTCAGTTTCTTTTATTTATTCTAATGACAGCTTTCACTCTGCTAGGTTTGAAATAATATGATGAAGATGGAAAAGTTGTCAGACTTCTACTTCCTTTGATATCCAATTTGCAATCTCTTCCTGTTCATCCCACGCCCCAGCTTGTTATCCTCACTGTCATCAATGTTCAAATGGGCTTTGTTCTCATGTTTTGCTGGCAAAGCCAAAAATTTACTTCCCTTCTTCATTAGAAATTTTTGACTATATGAACAATGCATTAGGGAAGGTCTTTAATTTGTATATCAGTATTACAGTAGGCAAAATCTATTTCATGTGTAGTTACAATTTCATTATTTATAAGGAACTTGGAACACTAAAGTCTATAATGCATTTATAACAGAGCTTACAGCCAGTTTTCCTCCCCTACTTCCTATGCAACCAGTGAACTCTGCTGAATATCTGAGAGTTTCACTTCTTTTTCTGGCAGAGTAAAATGCAGATTGTGTCAATTAATCAAGAAAAATACATTGGCCTGGTGTGGTCACAGTTGAAGTCGATCAGAGAAAATGAATAAAACCAGAATACTGATATAGATGAATTACTTAAGTGCTTGTCAATACATCAAAGTTTAGAGTGCTCTGTTGCTTCAATTAACATGGAAAATACACAGAAACTGGTTTATCCAATGCAACCACCTTGGAACTCAGACTGCATTACCACAACACAAGGGTCAAGAGCAGAAAACAACTCTAGAGGAGGTGCAATGGAAATCTGAAAGACAAAACTACACTGCATCTGCAACCCAAATCTATAAGGACATTGGGATCACAGACTCCTCTTTCATTTATTTCTCTGTCATTTAAAGAAAAAAATATAAACAATACCTTGGTTTTAGTATGGATAGCCTGACAAAATATTTCCAGTGGAAATACCCAGGACAGAGCAGTTCATAGAGAGCTGCTGAGCCACAGAAAGAGCAGCCTCCCAGCCTGGAGTAACCACATGCACTTCAGAAACTCCCTCCTCAATTTTCACCTGGGTCCAACCTGCTTTAGGAACTGAATTCTTGCAAGATCCCACTTCAACGGAAGAAATGTGCATTAATAATCCCCTTTTCCATTCCAAAGCATACTAAATTCACAGAAATGGAAAAGACCCCATGAAGCTGTCACAGAATGACACACAGTGGAAGATTAGAGCTCCCAGGAGTGCTGGGAAGACATGAAATGGGGCACACAACAAAAAATAATGAAGAAAAAGGTAGAGTTTCTTTTGCTGATATGTGGATTCAGAACTTGCAAAATTTTCTAGGACACCAGTTTAGGCAAAATTCAAGCAGGACAACCCAGCAATTGTTTTGCAGAGAATATTCCTCATGCCTCTTGTCAGCTGTTGTTCAATATGTCCAACAACAACTGGGAAATCAGACACTAAACCCTATTGCTTAACAATTATGTCTCAGAGAAGAAACACCATAAAAAATATATTTTGTCAATATGATACTGTCAGTTATGCAAAAATAGTCAGATGCTCTGTTACCTGGTTAAAGAGTCCTTTCCATTCAGCTCTTCAGCCAGCAACCAAGAGCTGATCAACCACATCTGCAAAAAAATCTGGTGTCCAGGGATTAGCTGAGGCTTTTTGTACCCCTGGGCTTGATTAAAGAAGTAAGGATCCGTTTTGTTTTTGCAGCAATTTCCTAATAGGATTGCTTAGCAGGAAAGCTTTCTGTGTTTAACTGCTGCCTTCACCAAAGCTTAGGTAATAGTCAGCAAATAGTAAGTTGTTAAAATCGATAGAAAATACTGTGCTCAACAATTGGATAATGTATAGAAGCATTTGTTTCTCCTACATTCTGTGTGGTGAAATCTATATAGTTCTGTGCATTCAGTTAATTATTTTGTACAGTGTTTTTTATTGCTTTAATTTGTCTCTGGCCTAGAAGGAATGGCCTGCCCCTAGACTTGCTCTGTTATTTTCAAGCTGTTAGGATGACTTGAATACTCAAGTTTAGTTTTATATCCAGTGTGCTAAGGATTGTAATTGCAGGAGCTGAGGTGGACTATTTGTTTTTCTAACTGATCATAGACACAAGTGCAAGTGACCTCAATAGAAATTTCTTTCCTCAAAGCCAATGCACAAGGCAGAATAACACTGAACAGAGTTAATAAAATATTTTGCTCTGGGGACTACCCAATTTTCCTTTTCTTACTGAACTGAAATAAAGAAGCTAATGGAAAGTAACAACCTGCTGTTCATTTGCCTACGAGCTCCTGACTCAATGTTTTCTTAAGGACCCAGATTGCTGCCAGAAGTTATAATTGGGTATTTTAGACCACTGACAAATGTTGAATTTACAGAGGAAACAGCAGACTTCATAGGTATTCTCCTACTGCATGCTCTACTCACAGAGCTGATGCTTAGGCTTAGACCAAGCTTCTAGAATCTAATGGTATAATTTCTCAAATGTATAGTAAACTACCACATCTCAAAGAAAATAAACCATCTCTCTAAGCTAGTGCTGTCATTCTAATGATCCCTGACTTCTCCCCCCACCATCTCTTTATCTCTGGATTACTTTCTCTATTTTTCTTTCCCTTTCATTTGAAATTTGGTGGTCTTAATCTACCATTTTCCCCTTCTGTCATCTCTTATTTTCAGAAAATACCCTTTTTTCCCTTCTTTAGTCCCTTTTTTACTGTGAATTCAGTACTCCCAGCAGCTTCCTGACCTGTGTTTATCTTCCTTTGCAATACCTCTTGCCATCCATTTCTCTGTGTACCTTCAGTGCTCTCTGTTTTTCTTTCCCTTGATCTTCCTTTCCATTTCCTGTGGCTTTTTCCTGTCTTTTTTTTTTTTTCTGATTGTTTTGTTTTTATTTTTTGTTTGCCTTTTCAGGGTTGGGGTTGGTCAAGGGACATCACTTTTCACTATATCCAGCTTTGACTCATTTTTGGGTCCTTTCCCCTTTCTCTTTACCCTTGGATCTCCTTTTTTTCTCAGGCAATCCTCTCAGAAAACTTCTCCCCAACTCCTCCTCCTCCTTTTGTGTTATGAGGGAGATGGGACTTAATAAAATAAATTACTTTATAAATTACTCTATAGCCCTGTTTCCTTTGCTTTCATCTTTCCTGCCTTTTTTTTTTTTTATTCCCATCCTCTGACAACCTTACAGAACTCTGAGGAAAAGACTCAGGCAGGGATAATAATGAGTCAGATGCTGATCTCTTTTCCCATTGCTTCAATATTTCAATTAGAGTCAAATACTCAGAAAAGCCTGTTCTTTGACCCAATACTGGTTTCACTTTTGCTAACAAATTTCTTCATACTGCCAGAGTAAATACCATGAATATCACTTTATTTTTACACTGGAAGATTTTTCACTGATGTCTGAATTATTCCAGAGTAATTGATAATACCAAGGAAGTTCATGTTTGTGTAAAGTTTAAATTTAGTCATTTTGATTTTTAATTGCAAATGCTTGTCTCCTTTCTCATTAAGCATATTAAGAGTTAAAAAGGATGTCTTTTATTTAAGTCATGTAAGGCCTGGAAGAAAATCAAAACCCATCAAATCCACTTTTATAACTGTACTTGGTCTGTTTTGTCCACCACTGCATATTTATGAAATCAGAGAAAAATCTTCAAGGTTACTTCTCCAGCTTGTATTAAATCACAATATATAAGCTTTTGACACCATCATAAAACCTTAGATCAAACCTATTCAGTGAAAAACAATGAAAAGCACTGTTTTCCACTTGTTTGCATAAAGCTTCCTCTCCACAGGTGGCAAGAAAACACACAGAGCACATTTCAGGCTCTCATCGGTTCCCTGGCAGTATTCAAATATTCTTCAGCACACTCCCAGCTTTCCCCTCAGCTTAATAAGCTGCTTTTTTGAGAATCAAATTTTCAGAAATGGTTTGTCAAACTGGAATATCAACAAAACCTGTTTTCTGTTTGCGGGGTTCAAGAATCCTGGGGGCAGCATTCCAGTAAGAAATCCAAACAGGAATAGTGCAGAGCAAACCCATCACTGCTCTATTTGGAGGGAAGTGGGTTTACAGAGCAGCATTCTGAATAAACCCAGTCCAGTAAACCACATAAGTGAATCCTTCAGAGTAAAGTGGCCTATGGTGAATGCCCTGCTTCTGCAGCAGAGCTGCCAGTGCTGAGCTGCTTGGGCACCTCCACTGCATTGCAGTCAGCTCAGTGAGCACAGACACTGAGAAGCACCTTGGCTGTGCTTTTTTCTACAATAAAAATCTCCCCTTCAACATAATCACTGAATTAGTAGTCTGGGAGTCAGGTCTGGAAGTAAATCCACATGGAGAATTGTGTATTAGAGTCATCACCTTCCAAGCTGGGAAGAAAAAGGAAGGCCCTTGTGTGGTTCCAGCCCAGGAACTGCAGTAGCAGAGCAGTAGTACAGATCTGTGCTTGCACTGAAGAAATCGCTGCTCATTTTGAAGGCAGCTGACAGGCAATGCATGTTTAAATATATGTGGGGCCCAATGACGCTGCAGAACATCTCGACTAATCTGAGTGGCACTTTATCTATTTTTTTGAAGTGTAAGCAGAATTATCACACATTGCTTTCACAGTAATGCATAAAGAAACTCTACATCTGGTTATCTTTTTGTATGAATACAATGTTATGAGGTATACTTTTTTCAGGCACAGCATATGGAAATCTCCATTTTAATTTGGCAGGCTGAAGGCTTTTAAATGAAGCAATACCTCAGCACTATTTACTCAAAAGTATATTTAGTTATTTATTCAGCTACTGAATGCTCACTGGGCAGTACTGCTGTGTTTTTTTTCCTCACACATGAAAAACAAGTTCACTGGACTTGGGTGAAGGGTGGAGGATGTTCCTAGGATGCACATACCATGGAAATACGTGTCCTGAAAACCGTGGAAATAGAACCACCTCATTTCATATTATACTTAGCATCTTTGTCATTGCTGCACAATTCTCAGTTTCACCATGAAACACCAAATAAGAAAAGGACACAGAAAAACACCTCCTTTCCTTAGTCAAGGCACAGATGTACTGACATGAAAACACTTCCTCCAAATACCACATACAAAGTCAAAGAGAGGCAGCTGTGATAAGATTACTATTTTTATCTCAAAGACTGTGGGTCCTTGTCTCCTCAGACACATTCAGCCTCTCATCACCCACATGAAAAGCAAAGGAATTAGCATGTAGGTATTGTGAGAACACACACCAGTGCTCAGTACAGACAATTTCTATATCTTTAAGCATATCTGTACCTGTCCAGAAGCTGTTCAAACTTACACAACATCAAAGTATCTTACACTTTCTGCTGCTCAGCACAGCAGTTTGCCAGCTCTTTCTTAAATGTAGTACAAAGAAAGATCTGACAAGAGCATCTCCTTTTCATACATGCTAGTGCAATGTGCTTCCCAAGCGCAGGGGCTAGGAAAGAGCTGCTCACAAAGCAAAAAACACCAAAAAGTAAATATTTCTAAAAATTAAAAAAAGGGGGAGAGAGAGGGAGAGAGACAGAAAAAAAGCTGATGGACCATGAGAAATTTGCATGAAAGGGCAATTTAGCTTATTTCCATTTAAAATGTGCATATGTGAAGGCACTCTGGAGAGTGCCTAAAGAAGGAACAGCTTAGGTAAAAAATGACAAACCAAAACAGGCTTTTACTCAAATTCTTCAAGTTTCTCACTACAGAGGAGCTAACATGGCAATGCAGCAAGAGTAGCACTACATGACAAACTGCTTTCCATTGATTCTTCAGATTCCTGGGATGCTTAAATGAGGAACACAGAAATGGAAACAGTCTTTGCTTACACATAGATCAATACTCTGTTTCTAAAATTCAGGATTTATTCTTAACACTGGCAGAAAAAAAGAGGTCTGCTAAGTTGGATGTATCACAGACTTACCAGCTTGATACTGGCTAGTAAATCAAAGCTGCATTTTGCTGCTGCTATGTTAGAAAATAGTACTCCAGTATAACCCATGCTCACAGAGTATAAGGCTACAGAGTCGCCAGCTTTTTAGTGCATTATGGACCAGATGTTACAGGTGATTTGCTGGACCATACATTTTTGAGAGTTTGGTAGCGAACAAACTAAGATTGTGGGGTGTTTTTTTCCACTGCTCTAGCACAGAGCTTTCTAAGGAATCAGAAATATTAGTAAAGAAATAAAAAATTTGCAATAGCAGTGACTAAGGAGAGTTAGTTACCAGTATCAGACCCCAGCTGAGAAGAAACATCACCTTCTTCTGAAGGCTCTCCTTCGACCCTGACACTTGGGACAGGGGAGAACAGAAAGGTCAAGAGTGAATTTGAGGAAATGGTTGTGGCCAACAACCTGGATTACAAGAAGTAACTTCTTCCCACTAAATTCAACTGCAATGGGAGCAGCTGTGCTCACCTACAGTCCTAAAGGTCAGCACAGATACAAGCAGCATTGAGCACTGGGAAATCTTTGAGTGATGTGGTCTGGTTCATACCACAGAGGGGTCCCTCTAATACTTTCTAAAGATAATATTTTCTAAAATTTTTGCCTGTAGATGATCTAGCCTTAATTGCAAAGCAAAGGCCTCTTGAGCATCAATAGACTGTCACTGAAATAATCTTTGGTCTAAAGGCCATGAACTGCTATGCTGATAAGCAAATGTTACACTGATAATGGTGAAAAGCAATTCCCTAACTACCAACTCTGTAAACTCACCTTCAGCACAGTCAATAGATTTAGCTTCATTCTTTTCCATATGCCAGAGGGCATTTGCTTCATGATTAGGTAGCAGAAAAGCTGTTCCTAAACCAGACCTGAACTCCTATGGCCTTTTGATGATGCCTCCAATGACACTTCAGAGGCATCATCACCACCTTACCAGCAGGAAGAAAATAATTCTGATTGTGGCTTCTCCTGTGGGCAGTGCTGGGAGCTACCACAGCTGTACAGAACCTGTTTAAAACATCTGCACTACACTTGTGCATACTGCACAACATGCATGGTTGAGAGCAAGTTTGGAGTCCACTAGGTACTACTAGCCAGTGCTCCACTGAAGAATATCTAAATCCTCTCTGAATCTGTTAGTAACTACTTCAGTGGAGCCACATGCAGGAGTGGGTACTTCTGCATTAAAGAAATAGAGGCATTAGTGTGAGTAAATTTAATATGCTTTCTTAAACATTAAATAGCAAATGACATGCTGTAAAATATCTGAAGACTTAAATAAAAGATCCTTGTGGAAAATAGTAACTCATTAGTTTACAAGATTAAATGACACATCTAATAAGCCCTGTCTAGAATAGCTGAATCACTGAAATAAATTTTTCTTACAAATGAAAATCACTGCTCTAATGACACTGAAATTTGCCACAAAAATAAATTAGAAATACATCCAAGCAATTAAAACTACAGAAACACATGATAAATCTGTCTTGCAAACGATGAGAATTATATTTGCTAGAGCACTACATTCCTACAATAGATTCATACACACTGCTGAAACTGAGTAAAGAAAACAAGGACTTGAAACCACTGAGAATATTCCTTCATTAGTTTGATACTGCAAAGATCCTTCTAAGAACATACTGGCATATATGGCAGTGATAATTTAATCAGATAAGTAGTAATACTGTGCTCATCAGTATAGTCTTTTTGGGATTTAATTTTAAGGGATGATACCTATTTTAAAATCATCTTTTAATTTGAAAAGATCCACTACTTTTAAGAAGAAAGAAATGTCTGTCTTAAGAGTACATTACAAAATCAGTAGATAGGCTCAAATTACCTTACCAGCCTCTTCTCATATAAGAAATTTCTTTCAACTGAGAAGGGCGGTTTAAAAATATCATCTTTCCAAATGCTAGACAGAGCCCCAAACCAGCATCCTTGAGTCTTTTTCTTCACACACCTGTGTGTACAACTGCATTGTCTCCCAATGCACACTCAAAACTTTTGCCTGGGGACAAAATCTGATCATCTTTCAAGGAGCAGGCCCTAAGGTTAACTGCTGGAGAAGGTGTAAATGTCTGCAGGACTAAGAGTTCTTGCTTGAAAGCTGATCCTTGGTGAGGCAATTCTTGTCCAAGACTTCATCTCCATTTTAGTTTTGATGGAGAATGTAAATGGTTTTCACAAACTTAGAAAGAAGATATTATTACTATAGTTTCAGACTTTAACAGAAACTCCTCATAATAATTTTTAATATCATGGTCTTTTAAAATTTCCCTGAAAAACTAACCTCCATTTATGCAATCCTGGGTAATATGCTGCAAGTCCCTCACTTCAGGCTAAAGAGACAAAAGAAGGGAAAAAAGAATCCAAAAGAGTGTTTGGCCACAATTACCTGTGGCTTCTATCCATTGTCTAAAGCAGAGATGAATGCTATTAGTCTGTCAGCATTTGTTCTGATTTAAACACTTTTCTCTAGCTGCTTTCATTAACTGCTGACATAGCTATACATTACTCATTTAACCTGCACTTCATTGCATTCCTAATACACAATCAGGCTTTGCAAACATGAACCTGAATATAAGGCAGTCAAGGCTGGAGTCTGGGTTGGTGTAAGCCAGAGGATTTTAGTGAAAATAAGCCTCACTAGGCTATATGAGAATCCAAGCCTATCGCTACACCTGCAAATGCAACTATAATTCTTCTTAGAACAGATCCTGAGTGTGTCTCCATTTTTAGTACAACACCTGGGAGCTATGCTCAGCTCACTTTTCATTGCATTAAAACACTAATTAAAATGAGAATTTGTACTGCTATAGGAAACATAAATTGTCTCTATGCAAGATGCACTAAAGCTAAGTGAATAATTCATCTATTTTTCATATACAAATTTATTCATGGAATAATATCATGTAATAGCTTCTTTATGGAGATTACAGGCAGCTTCTCCAAAGAATTCAATAATCAGAAAGCTGTGCTGGTTTGTTTGCCTGGGCACATTGTCCTTACAGGACACCTTTTTCTCATGATTGGACTGTCTGGCTTCTGGCATGAACATCTGCATTTATCAGTTCAATCCTTATCAGCTTTACAACCCGTGAAAATACAGACCACATACTTTCTAAGAAAGCATTGACAGTAACTTAGTGCAAGCATTACACAGCACATGACAGTCCTGCTCTCAGGAAGCATCATTGTTTAGCAAATTTAAATTCCTTGAACAAGCAGAACTAAGTCCTTGCACAAACAAGCTGCTCTAAGTCCAAATCCCTGACGCCCAAACCTGTCTCGTGGTTTGGTGATTTCAACGCAGATTTGGAAACTGGAAAATATTCACTAATTTTCTTCTCCCTCTGCTAGTGGGATTCATAATTAGCTCACTTTGATAGCTAAGAGAATTTCCTCAATATTTCTTTCTGTTACTTATATGCTATTTCACTGTTGAAATCAAAGTATAAGTCACTCCAAGAGGTCTATCCCTACATATAGTACACTGGCATTTACTATTCCTGTCTCCAGAAATCTATATTAGGCTCACATCCCTTTTGCAAAACATTCTCTAATCAGCCCTATGTCTGTGCTAATCATCCCTATGCTCAGAATGATTACATTGAATAGATAACATAACACATATAACATGTATTATTTTGAATTGTATAGGCTTCTGTCTCCTTGCCCATACAGAAGTGTCATTGTAGCTCTGCTGGCGTAATTCTATGAACCTGCTAGGCTTGTAAAGAGAAGTAATATCTTTTATTAGACCAAGAAATATAGTCAGGGGAGAGAATGAGCTTTGAGCTCAGAAATCCAATGAAAGTCCTCTGAGACAAAAATCTCTCTTGTTTTTCTTCCAGCTGTGTTATTTGGTCTTATAAAAGATATAACCCTTTCCCTGTAGGCCTGACTGTCCTTGGTTATAATAGATTACTTAGGATGGAGATAGGTCAAAAAGGAGTTGTAGAACAAGAGACCAGAAAGAAGGAAAAAAATTCAGGGAAGGAAAAACTAGGAAAAACTAGGAAAAAATAGCACAGACAAATTGCAGCTCTTTGCATAAAACAGTCTGCCTGACAGTCCTGAGGATGGTCTCCTCAACCTCAACACCACGATGGGATTTCTCACCAAGACTATTGACCTCTAGACCAAAACTCAGGGATCTGTTTTTTGGAGAGGGAGCACAGGGGAGCTGCTAATGGACACGCTGCCAGCTGTCTGCAGGAGGCAGGCAGGAAACTGCATCTTGCACAAGTGATGTCCTGTGTATCTAGGAGGAGTAAGGACACGAAGGCACTGAAAGAAGGGCTCTCCGTGCATATCTATGGAAGGCTATGGAAAATACAGGCTTGCTGCTCAATGGGTGGAGGACCCAGAGACAGATGAGGAAAGTGACTGTATCTTTATTGTCAGGGTCTGTTCTGAATCTTTCCAGCTCCTGCATTTTGTGTCAGAGCCTGGGGAAGTGAAGTCCGACACATGACACAAGGAAATCAGTGAGGATGTGCTTAAATAAGAAAATGAGTCCACATGTCAGGACACAGCTGACATGGCTGAGGGAGCTACAATCTCTGATGTTTGAAAAGTCTTAGTGGCTGGAAAAGGCCAGACAGGCATCACACCCATCAAAAAGCATAACCATGAGGATTCAGTGAAGCAGACTGGTCATTGCAACCTCAGGTCTTTGAGGGATGATGAAGCCCTTTCACCTGAAGGTGATGCTGTCCGGGGATCAAGGCAGGACATCCCGTCCCTGTGCTGCATAGGCAGTTGATGCCTTTGAAAGGAGAAAGCACACTTCTGCAAACAGAGTGAGGAAAAGTGATGGAAAGTTTAAAGCCTCTCCTTCATCAAAGCAATTTCTATCTGTATTATCCATTATCTATCCTCTTTTCCTATAAGTCCCATTTTAGCAATTAATCCAGACTGTCTTTAGAGCAGACAACTTCTCCTGTAGTTATCTGTAAGTTTTATCAATGATGGTTTGTCTAGTTTCTTGAAGGTGGGTATAAATATTTAAAAGAAAAACAAGCCAATTTCCTTGAATATAAATGCACCTCAGAATTAGCAGCAGCTGTAATACACAATCATAGCATAAATTCATGTATTCTTAGACAGACATAATAGATTGAGTCTTAATGAGTCATTACTAAGGCCACCTTATCATTTGTGCTGTGAAACATCATTTTTTTGTTTCCTAGATCTGGCAATTTAAACTACATAGGCTGAAGTTTTCCATAACAGATGTCATTTCAGGATAAAATAAACTATCATAAATCATACAAACATATTATTTGAATTACAAAAGATGGTGTTTAAATAAACTGGTAATTTTCTAATTTCTGGGTCATATTCAACCTTGGAAATCCTTTTAAATTATTTTTATTTTTTAAGTGGTAATAAAGTAGGAAGTGTTTTAGCATAACTTTTACCAAGTTCCCCTCCTACCATTTTTTGACTTGTTTCACACTTTCTAGCTGGAAAAGTTCCAGCTTTTGTCTCTGACTGTCATTTAATTTATTTTTTTTAAACTAGGGCAAAATTTTTCCAACTCTGCAAAAGAAAGAAAATTACTCTCAAAATTAAAAAAAGATCTAAAGGTGCCATGACCCACTTCTAATGCTGTTTATGACAGGAAGCTCAATTCAGCAAGGAAACAAACAAACTGTGAAAAGTTTGCCTGTGGTAGCTTAACAACTTCTGAGAGAGGGAAAGAGCTCCACTCACCATTTTCACTTTTTATTGTCCTACACATCTGGTGGAAGATGAGCTTGGTAGTATCTGCTTTTGACATTTAAAAAAATCTTACTAATGTGCCTTTTCTTGATAGAAGAGGACAGACGTCCTAATTTACAGCTCAGAGTACTAGAATTAGAGCTCTAAACATTAGCAGGCTTTTTAGAGAGTGTTTTCAATTGTACCACAAAAGGCACTTTAAAGAGAATTAGCACTAGCACTAAAAAACCTGAAATTTCCTGTGGACTACATGAAGCTGTTCCTGACAGCTCCAATAATGGCTTGCTACTAATCGGTCACAAATAAAAGAACCAACTCACAACATTGTTTTGTGGGTTTGGGTTTTGCTGTTTCTTCTTCGATGAAACAAAACTTTGAACTTCAGGCATGGCTGTTTGTTCTTTAAAGCAAAGAATTTTTATTTTTTTTTTCAGTAGAGCTCAGGGTTCTCATGTAAAATACCTAAGGAAAAATGTCTCTTTGAATAGGATAAAATTGCTATTCCTGAGGTAGGCTTGTCTCAGTGATTTGTAATTTCTTGGGGCTTCAGGCAGGCCATTTTATTCTAACTCAAACGCTTCCTTTTTGAAATCAATTATGGCTATACTTCATAATTTGAATTAATATCTTAAAACACAACAAGAGCCTCTTCAGTAACTGTAGAGGAACAACAGATTTAGCGAATTTTGACACTGTAGAAATATTATCTTTTCTATTCTTTAGCCAGTACAGAAATAATTTTAAAAAAGAATTTTGCAAACAGCTGTCTTGCACTCAGGTCCCAAATCAAAGACAAGGAGCAGATGAAAGTCTACTGACTTTGGGCATCTTTGGATCAGCGTTCTCTGGCTTAGATACTCAGCCCCATTTTTATTTTACTCTTCCCAAATTCTAAAGGAACGTAGCTTAAAAATTCTCTGTAAATGAATCACCACATGGAATGAGCTACTCCAGCTCCTTGTTCCAGCTATTTGTTCATAGCTATTATGTATTGACAGAATTAATAAAACATAGAATATGGCAGAGCCTCAGACCATCACTTCAGCATTTCTCTGCTTTGACTGAATGTCAGAAACTCTTTATTGGATGCTCTGACAAGAAAACATTCTGTGGCACATCCTTGGTACAAGCATTTACCAGAGAATTCCTGGCCACAGAGCAAAGGTGAGATATGATGGATGACTTCAAGCCACCCCGCAGCTCTGGGCTGTGCCACGAGCTTGGCAACATGTGTAGCATCTCTAGCAGCCTGTGTAGGCTACAGCACTGCCTGAAATTGAAGTAATATCTGAAAATATTATCTTTGTAGTAATTTTTTAGTTTTGATCAATGCACCTCTTAGCCCTAGCATTCCTAGATAAAATACATAAGAAAGACATTCAACATGTTGTTAGAATTCAGAAAACGAGTTAATAGCAATGAGAGAGGAATCCCGTAAGAAACAATGGGTGCGCAGTGGAACCAAAACTGAAGGCATTAGTTGGAATACAGAAATGCTTTCTCCTGAATTTTTGTGTTAACAATTCTGTAAACCCTCTAATTATTAAAGCTCAAGACCTGCAATTCTAAAATGTAGAGTTTAAACAGCATCAGCCTCCTTGGATTTGCTTTTGCTCTGATGCCAAGCAGACCCATTTGGTATGGATTTGCTATCACTTCCCCAGCAACAGTGAAACAGCACAGTGACAACACCACAAAACCCCAAATCCCAACAAACCCAGGATAGGACAGAAAAGCTACTGTGTGTCATAAAATAATAAAATTCATTGCAGCTGCAGAAATCAGTATAATCTGAGTTTGTCTGCAAGTGTAGGGAATTTGCTGAGGAAAAAAAATAATTTAAAAATCCCCAAACCAATTCTTCTGGCTCAGAGTCAGGATGCACAGCATGTAAATTTGCTAGTTCTCACAGACCACTCATAAAGCTTACTGCTGCCATATCAGTTACCTACTTTGTATTTATAGATAAGGGATGAAGTTAATGCCATTTACAATTTTTTCTTGGCTTGTTTCGATTACATGAATACTGCAAAACCTATAGGCACAAGGGAACTGGGCTCATAAAGCATAAGTTAGCATTGGAGTCAGGAATTTTCCTGTATTGAAGCTACATCTTTCTCTAAAATAAGATGAACATGAAACCTCTTCTGCAGAGCAGAAGATTCTGCACTTGCAATACCCGTAGTCCCCAGTGGGATACACGGGAGAAACTTAAGGTGGTAAAGAACTTCAACATCTTGCCCAAATGATCAGAATGAGACATAAGGACATATTCTTAGAAAAACTGAAAATACACAAAAAAGCCCCTAAGTAAAAACAATAAAAATAGATGAAGGTCCTGGCCAACTAGTTCTGAATCCAACTAACTCTTTGAAAATTCCACATCCTGACCAAAGTCTTCATCACCTCCTTTGATCACCACCTGCCTTTTTATGACCCATTGTAAACCATAAAGGGTAGGTTACCACCAGCATCACATTAAAGAATCACTGTTCCCTCTCCACATCACACTCTTACTTTTGAAACCATAGGAATATAACGAACCCCTTATCCCTTATGTATATAGTCAAAGGTAAAATGTTGACAGCTGTGATGAGACGAATGAATTTGCCTTTATCTAAAAGTTCTGCTTTTCAAGATATATATATATATATCTAAGACTTTCTTCCTTGATGCAGTGTTCACATAAAAACATCAATTCAAATAGACATGGTCAATGCTGGTGAGAACTGTAGTACAATATAGACAAAGTTTCAACAATTCTTCCATGGGGCTTCTTACCACTTCAAGTGATCTTCAAACACCATCCAGTAGGAACACATCAGGTGTGATAAAGTTCAAAAGGAAAGAAAAATTATAAGAAAAGAATTCTTAAAAAAAGTTCTTCTCTTAATGCTGTCCAACACACAAAGACCTCATTTCCAAAGATGAGCTGAGTGGTCTCTACTGCACATCTCCACTACAGCTATTACGTCATCTTGGTCTGTCTTATCAAGGGATTCCATCTTTTGAGTGAGCAATGAACTTAGTGCCCGAGTTCTCATTCTCTAAATTGAGATACATTAGCTTACCTTACCTCACCTCATTAGGATGCCATAGTTTCATAAATACCTACTCCCCATTTGAAATAAACAAATTTTTACAAATAACAGACACAAGTATTTGGGACATAACTACAGGTCCAAGTTAAAACTGACCCTCAAGAACTCCCCTTTGTACCAAAATTTTCCACCTTTCTAGAAGTTTGTGACATTCCAGCACTCCCTGTGCAAGAAAATCTGCCCTGAGATGATTCTTAGGGAGTCTGAGCACTCCTTTTGTTCCCACATACATTGACAAACATAATACCAACCTCACTATCTCCCACTAAGAACTATCTCCTGTTAACTTGACTCAAGCAAACATTCACAAAAACACTGTTCACATCAAATGTATACAGCACTCCTGACAACATCAAACATCCTTTCGTAGGTTATTTTCAACCTTTTGGTTTTTTTAAATTACATGTTTTATTACAAGAGACTGAGGGGAGAACTTATCACAGTCTACAGCTTCCTCATGAGGCGAAGAGGAGGGGCAGGCACTGGTCTCTGCTCTGTAGTGACAGTGACAGAGCCCAAGGGAATAGCCTGAAGTTGTGTCAGGGGAGGTTTAGGTTGGATATCAGGAAAAGGTTCTCCACACAGAGGGTGGTTGGGCACTGGCACAGGCTCCCCAGGGCAGAGGTGACAGCACCAGCCTGGCAGAGCTCAAGAAGTGTTTGGACAGTGCTCTCAGGCACATGGTGTGACTCTTGGGGTGCCCTGTGCTGAGCCAGGAGTTGGCCTTGATGATTTTTGTGGGCACCCTCCATGTCAGGATAATCCATGATTCTACGATATCTGTAATAAGAGATTAGTCTAAGTGCTATATTGAACAACACAAGAATATTCTAAAAGGGTAAATCAAAGTTGTGATAGAAATTTCAGTGACTCAACCCAAAATGTGATGTTAGATATGCTTAACTTAAAAATTCCTGATACTTCAAAATAAATGTAATCAATTACTCTGGAGACCATGAAAATTTCTGAAAGTTTCCAAGGACAGTGGCAATTTTGGAAAGAAGTCAGATACCTTCCTTAGCAGAATCATGAACCATCATCATATATTAAATCCCAAATAACAACTTCCTCAGAAATAATGATCCGATATGAAAAATATAATTTACATACTGAATTACCTGGGAGAATTCTATGTGATTATCAAAGATTATTAATCATATCAAGTTGATTAATTTCAATGTGATACCAAATAAATCTGAAGGATTTTCGACAGCACTTCTATTTTAACACAGTGCTATTGACTAAGCTCTGTCCTCCACACCCTAAAAATAATAATATTGATGGAGAAAAAACAGGAATCAATATTCACAAAATTGAAGAAAATCATGACTCAGCATCAAATGAGTAGCTGTGCAAAAATGTCGAGACCAGATACCAAACGCATGTAGAATCATAGGAATGAAACACAAGTTTAAAAAAGGTTGATTTTTTTTTTTTTTAAATATGGACACACTAAATCATTCAAACAAGATCTCAAATGATTTCTTGACTTCATTTTTGGCACGAGTGCTTTGTGTGGAATGGTCTTACTTCAAAGCTTGGTGTAAAAGCAACCAGGATATACTGGGTTTATTTCTCTGTGCAGCTTCCAAAAGGGGGTGGAGAAGAGTATTATTGGCATGTTTATTGAGACACTTTCATTATTAGAGGCAATTGATATTAGCACTTTTTATGTAAATTACTACCTCTGCTATTTATTATGCAGTAGCATTATTATGATTATCGATGTTGTGTTTATATACATAACGATTGCTAATATTATAATCATAATGGTGACTGGGAGAAGAACTAAGGCTTTCATTTGGTGAATTAAAATACAAGAAGGAGAAATATCTGTTCTTCAATCATTTTGAGATGTCACTGTCAATCAAGTGCTGCCTTACAGTTCCTCTGCTGGAAATATTTTCCTTTCCACTCAAGCTCAGCTGCAGCTCAACTGCACTGTACTCAACGATGTGAATTTTTAGATTTTCCTCATTCACATTCAGGAAATATTTAATTTATAAAATTAAAATGATGAAGACTCTCTCCAGATTCCTAAGGGTTATTTAAAGATGACAGCCAGTCACTAGTGGCTTGGACTGGATTCAAATCAGTGACGTAAACATGGGACATTCTGTAATCTGTTATCATTTCCTGAGCAAAGCGCAGTGATGTTTTACATGTTCACATCAAGGAAAAGCATGTAATTTGATCAAACTGCAAGTGCAAGCTTCTTGGCAGAGCCTGAGGGAAAGCAATGACAATAATAAAATGAATAGGCAGGTTGTCAAGAGAAGTGAAAGTATTTTCAACCACAAAATTTTAAAGCAAGTCTTGCAGTGGAGAGGCTGAAAATATTGTCTGCAACAGTGCCCATGGCTATCCTGGAGGTGAAGGATTAGTTTCTCAACTGTAGACATGCTATTATTAAATGAACTTAGATAAGAGTTAAATTCATTAATTTGCTTTATTCTTGGCAGGGGAGCAAGTCCTCAGTGATGTAAAATGGAATTGGAACTATGACAATTTCTAGCATGTGTGTCTGACCCTAGAAGTATTTATTTTGCTTGAAAAAGTAAAGACAGTTTATATGTAAATGAGATGCAGCTTGCCAGTTCTGTATAATTTGTCAATATGGATGCTAATTTCACATAGACTGAGCAATCTTTATTCTAGAATAATAACAGGACTTCATCCCACCAACTCTTACTTGCAGCAGTAATCTCATTATGGTGGTGGGACTAGAGGAACAGCTGGACAGGTATCATATGATGCTTTTTTTCATATAATTTCTTTGATATGTTTGCTGCTCTCTTTCAGCATAATGAATGATACTAACAGCTAAATGAAATTCTAGGACATCTATTAAAAGCCAGCTTTTCCATGGATTTTCATGGAGCAGTATTTTTTGCAACTGGATATGGGTGTAGATTAAAAATACTCCTTTATAGTGAAAATCTGATATCAAAACTACTGCTGCCTTTTCTTCTTTTCATTACAAAGGGATTTATGCCAGGATGCAGAAAACATTATGGAGCTTAAACCTGTCACATGAAGAGTTTCTTGGGAGAATTTCCCTTCCTGAGGGTTTGAGACACAAATCCAGATTCTCTGATTTATTCTCACTCTTGATAGCACTGGCCTCAATCTAAAGAATTGACTTTTAAAGATTTGAAAAGAGCCTTGAAGCATCTTTAAAAGCTGGAGTGCTCAATCTATTTCAAAGTGTCATAAGACCATAATGCAGGCTATAGACATATTTTTCAAAAAGGACACATTTAAAGTGTTTTCTCAGACACAACACTGAATTAAATCACTTCACCTAAGAACTAGCAAGAGAATAAGGTGCAGAAAATGAATAAGAGCATAATTCATTTTCACTTCACCTTCTCTTTGAAACACTTGGATTTATTTTGTTTTCATTTTCTTCTGACCTCATTAACACTGTTTTACAGTTTTTCAGTTGACTAACAAACAGATTCATCCAGAGTGTAAAACACCTGTTGTGAGACTCTTTTGATAATACTTTCAAATATTTTTCAAATAATTTTTAATAAAGTCTTTAATAAAAACAGTGCACCTTTTGTGTGCATCCTGTGATATAAGTTTAAATTACCTAGAACTGATCTCAGTATAAAACTTAGAAGCACCTGTGTTAACAATTACTCACCAATTTAATTGGTGAATTATTTAACCTACTCAACACAGTCTTGTTTGGCTTAGTTTTGTTTTGTTTGCCCCAAATTTTTTTCTACTCTGCCAATATTATTGATGCCCTCTTTCGGGCTATAACTGTATTAATTTTTTATATCCTTCAGTCTTGCCTGACTTATTTTCTGCTGTCTGCTAGACAATCTCTCCACCCTGCAGAACGCAATGGATATTATTCAGGAACATAATAAAAGAAGACAGCTGGGCTTGGCTCCTATCTACCAAAATGCCATGGATGTCACTGGAATTTTAGCCTCCACTTCAAAATAAGGCAGTGTCAAAAGCCTCAAGTGCTTTTCAGACTGGGCTAATTAGAAGATGGTAACCTAGGAATCACAGCAGTAACAACATTGATCTGAACTCAAAAGTCAATTGCCATAATTAAAACCAAAAGAATACATTAGCTGGCTTTGGATGGAAAAGGGTCAACTTATACCATACCAACAATATTAAAAATGGACAACCAGTATCTCCCAGAAAAAATTCTTCATATTCTTAGTGCCATTTGAGTATTTACAAGGTCATTTGCCAACACTAGGACAGGTAGAGTAAATAAGCAAATGTTGGCCCCATACTGTTGCTCAAAATATCTACAGAGCACAAGGCTGGACCACAGGAGGACATTTCTCCATTCTCTTAATACTTTTTTCCTTGCCAGCAAATACTGCAGAGGTCAGTAACCACATGGTCAGACAGAGGCTATAGAGCTGGGATGGTTTTTACTCTGACTTCATACAGCAGTTCTTATCCTACAAAACCAAAAGACCCACATGCCCCATCACAGTGCTCTGCCAGAACATCGCCGATGTTCAAGCCTCATCTACCAATCTTATTTAGGAAACTATCTTTATGCAGGATAGCAGATACCACACAACCCCAATTAATCTGTTTCAACTTTGACACATTTTAAACCACTAAACACATTCCATTGTTCTACTATTATTTTTAGTAAGGATGAATTTAAACTTTGCCTTAACTGTTTGTGTGAAGCAGGTCCTGTACACAATTACTTTCAACATCCATATTTGAAACTCAAATCCCCCATAAACAGCCCTGTGCCTTCAGAAACCATAAAACATGAAACACAGACTCCAATATTAGTTGTCTACCTCACTGACTGCTAAATCAAGCTCAGAAGCCCAAAATCAGCTTTAAATAAATATAAAAACCCCACAACACAAACTATTATTTCATTTCACTGATCAAGTTGAGTTGCCTCACCTTCTTTTCACTGAAAAAGCTGAAGGGAAAAACTCCTTCCCTTCACTACAGAAATAAATAAGCAGCACTTTCCTCCAGTTTGCTACACATCTCTCCATCAGACTCCTTTTACATAGCATCCGCAGGATTGCAGAATTTGGAATAGGGATTTATGAGCCACATTCTCCTTGGCAGGGAAAACGTTAACAGCTTTTAAAAACGTACAGGAACGTGGGTATTTTATGAAGGAGGATGTAGCTAGAACAAGCCATGGCTATGCAAAAACATAAGGATGTAAAACCTGAACTTTGTTGATCTTTGACTAAAGCTATTTTTTTCCTTCTATATTTATTGTTCATTAAATGCATTTTTGTTTCTTAAAGGAGTTATTATAATGCAGTCTTAGCAAGCAGCACATATGAAATTTGTGGTCTCCTGTGCAAATGTAGATCATGGGCACACACAACATATTTTATAGTCACAATTTGCAAGCTTTCAGATCTCTGTACTGTTTATTATTCCTGTTATCATCTCAGAATATTTTTATGAGCAAAGACACCCTTTTTTATCACAAGGAGTAGAGCCAGAAAATATACTAAAAGCAACATTCACATTTTTCCATGACAAAAGTTTTGCAGAACACAGATAAAGGTGCCCTTGATGTTTCCAAAATGCAAGTTCCCTTGACACTAATGTTTCAGCATCAACTAACTTGGAAATAAAAATGAAAAACCCAATGCTTCTGAAATGACTCAAAAAAAATATTTGTTGATCTAAGATACACTTTAGAAAACCTCTTATCTTACTAAATTTTCCAGTGAATGAAAAAAATTATACACCTTGCCTGCTCTGACAGGTTATCAGGCAATTCAGTTATTGCATTCTCTGATAAGTATAACTCAGACGGAAGAAAAATAATAAAGGGGAAAAAAATTCCCTGGTTTATATCATACATTTCACCAACATAATACTATTTGATCATCATGTAAGGAAGTAGAGCCCAAAATCATGACACAAAACACCAAGAAGAGAAATACAGATACATTTTAATTGACAGTGCTGAGGTTTATACTTCTGTCACCTTTACAAGGAAGAGACTGTCTATGTTTGTAGATGGGTATGAAATTGGCTAATAGAGACTCTAGGCTTTATTACTTTTATATGTCTCTTTCCTTACCAAAAAAAAATAGCACAAAGTCAAATATTACCCAATTTGACTACAGATAGTGAAATGTAGATTCTTACATATTTAATTTGATTTCTGGGAAGAGACTGAAGTAGATATCTGATACCATACAGACATATGTATTTTTTCTTTTTTAAAGACTCAACTTCAGCACTGCAATCACCTTTTCTCCCTCCTCTCAAAGTTAGTTTACCTTAATTTCTTTAGGTGCACGATTTTTCAGTTCACCCCATTGATTTATCTTTTTTCTTAAGTAAACGTTGACCTTTATACTCCCAACCTTTCTTTTGAGGTGACACAGCCCTGTCTTCAGAAAAGTAGACCTGCAATTTTAGCCAGAAGCAGACAACCTGGCATTTCCCAATAAATGACCTAATCAAACAGGCTTACAATGCTAAAAATGTGATGACAGGTAACTTGGTCATTAGTTTAGCTGTTTGCTTCTGTTTCTTCTGGCAGGCATTTTAAATCAACCTAAGAGGCCAGGAGCTCTCCTGATCTGAATAATGCCAGGCAGTTCTGAGCTCGCGTGGGGGATACACGAACAAACCACAAGCTGTATCAGAAAATGAGAGGGTTAGCCTTCAAATGCTACTGTCTGGAGAGAGTTAAAAGTATAACTTCCGTCACTACATTTGTTTTATCATGCTTTACACAGCACTGTCCACTAACTGTGCATTACATTGGATTTTACTTTGTTGAGCTGCTGTTTGATTTTTGCACTTTTGAACACAGATTGTTTCAGCATATGAGCAAGACTTTTTTCTCTTCTTTTGCAAGTAGGAGTAGACAATTTTGTGAACAATATGTAGAGGAATGACCTAAACACAGCAAGAGGCTTACAGGTAGGAGTGAAAAATCTCATCTCCAGATCTTTGCTAGAGTGGGTACAAGCTTGTCTCACAGTACATCTGTGCATTAGGCTCACTCGAGTGAGGAGACAGCTTCTGTGTCTAACACCCTTCCTGGAATCAGTTGTCCACAAAAAGATAAGGTGGTAATATTCAAAGAAAAAAGACTTATTTTTCCTGATTTAAGTGGGTGGAGAGTATCAACTTCTTTTGCACAAGCTCCTAGACACCCACCAAATAGTTGTAATTTCTGCAGTAGGGCTTGAGCTGGGATTTAACCATAGGCTGGAAGAAAAGCTTATTGCTGATATTCTGTCTCTAATAAAAAACCCTATGCACAAGGAAAACATTCAAATGTATTTCTTGGACTCAGGCTGCCTCTTATTTTGTCAGTGTAAAAGTTTGTGAAGTCTGTAGGAGAAAATTCCCCAAGCTGAAAGGACAGATTTTAAATTTATAGTACCAATAAAACTAAGACAAGTTTACACAATTGCACTTCTGTCTCGCAGTGAAGCATTTTCATTCAAAACTATTTAAGGAAAATATATACAATTCTTCATCTACAGTCAGACAAATAAAAGTGCATTTACAGTAAACAGGCAACATAAGATATTTAACAACACTCCAAAAAGAGGCTATAAACCAAACACTTTTAACTTTAATGGAGACAGAAACACTGCAATTTCATGATTTGCTATAAATGCACTGCAGCATGAAGTTTTCTTTACCAAAAAAAGAAAAAAAAAAAAAAAGAGTCAAAATGAAGCTTAAAATAATTCAGACCACAGTGAAGACAGGAAAAAATACTGTAAAAGTAAGGAATCAGATATGCAGGTAAAATAAAAAAGGAAAAGGAAATATAGATAGCAGTTTGATCTCAAGACAAAACAATGAATTTGCCTGCAAAACACCAGGATGCCTTAAGACAAGGAAGAAATCACAGCAAAAGCTTTAAGAGGCAGGGCAGGCTGCTCCACTCCACCGTGCCAGAAACTGATGGGAACCATCAAAAGCACTGCAAAAGAAAGGGACCACCCCACTCCTTTTCACTCCCCAATAACCTGGAGAGCTAGCAGGCAGCCTTGGCTGCAGCATTACAAAGCTTGGATTGCCACACTTCTCCGGTGCTGAGGTGCAACATCCCTCTCTTGCCAAGGAGGATCTTGCTTAAGCCTACTGTAGCACAGCTGCCAGGCACCTGGGTTTTTTCAGTTTATATTATCTGGGTTTAGATGTCAGTCCAAGGCTTATGAACAGAGCTATAGCTGCGCCTACTGCATTCCTCAGACTCTTACCTACTCACTGCTACACTGCTGCATCAATCCTTTTCTGGGGGTGGTAGCAGTGAAGTATGCATATGGTAGAGCTTAAGAGCATTTACCAGCTAGCTGGTGCTCTCTTTCACCCTGCCTGTACTACAGCTGTGCTGTACACAAACTGCAGAAATCAGCAAAGCAGAGAGATTATCTTCTCAATAACTTATTAGTACAGTGTTGCACAGTAATTATTCTTTTCACACAGTTCACCAGTGATTATCAGCGCACAGAATTAAATTCTGTTATTATTGCTGGTAGGAAAATCATTGCTGACCACAAACATGGGTGCAGCAATGAGGGAAAGCAAGTGAAGATTAAGCCATATAGAAAGAAATTAGTCTTGTGGAATGTCAAATTTTGCAACTTATCAGATATAATTACAGAGGCATGAAGCTCTTTTAGAAAGAAAAGTGATACAGTTGATAACCATATTGCATCTTGTAGCAATGTCAAGTTTTGAAGGCTGTGGGTTAAAGCATTTGACCTCAGTCATTCATAAATATGTTGCTAAATCCTGCAGCCAAATATTACACTTATTACTTATGCGAGTAGTTTCACTGATTTCAGCCACTGGAATAAATGAAGATAAACAAATGCATGAGGATATGTAAAAGAATTACACTCACACACCCACTTCTCATCATACTTGAGTACATTACAATGGAGTATTAAAATTAACAACTGGGGCAAGACTCTCCCCAATATCTCAAAATAGTTTTAATGGAATCTTACATGAATGCACATGCCCATGCACATTAATAAATATATTAATATACATTTGATGAACATGAGCAAGTCAAAGACCTGTGTTTATAAACAAGGCCACAGATTTCGAGTAGATGCATTTCCACTTACTCAAATGTCCACAATCAAGGCCTGATTTTTATAGAAGTTCCATGACGAGACAAAATCAACTGAAACCAATATCTCATTAGATCCGTTCTTACTGAGTAAAACAAGTCAATCACTTTACATCCAAAGGACAAAACATAGAGCTTTCTGACCTGTACAAAAACCCTGAAAAATCCAGTGTCCACAGATTTGTAGTTCTAATTTCATCTAGAAAAAGCATGGAACAAGCAAGACACAGTGCAGAGGTCAAGTGAACTCGGGAATATGGTATGCACAGAGACAAATTTCTCCTACCCATGTCAATTAGGTGGAACTCATACCCAGGAATTGGGGAAGAGGTCTACTTGTCGGTAACCAGGAGAAAAAGAAAGAGAAAGATTATTCCCTGCCTAAGTATTGATGAAGGTAAAGAAGAAACAACTGAAGAAGGAACTTGAAAGCCACCTGAGCTGACCAGTTTTGTAAAGTAAAGGTAATTGTAGCTATTCCAACTTTAAAGACAGACTTTTGGCTTGTATGAATATATCAAATAATCATATTCCCCTGCTAAGCAAAGTACAATTCACCACCAAATTACAACATGATGTGTTTTAATTAAAACTCTCTGTGACCTTCCTGAATGAAGGGGTTGGCTTGTGGCTGTTAACAGTAGACACATCTACTTTAAATACAAGTCAAGGGAGTTTGGATCATTCTGTGCCTGGATGAACTGAGCAGGAACAAAAAGTGTTCTTGGGGTTTTTTTCTACCTGTCCCAGGCTGTTTGTTTCCAGGGACTTTTCTCGCTCAGTGTCAAACTGTACTGGCTGTGCACTTTTCCTCCTAGGATTTAATGCATTAGAAAATTCCCAATCTAAACTGTATTGGGCATAGTTCCTTTTTATACAGCACGATATTCAAATCAGATGAACTCAAACGTCTACATGAATCAGGCTTCTGTATTAAAACACTTCATTCAGTTAACAGGAACACATTACTTGATTTATTATAGTCCCATGGCACATCACTAGCCCACAATGTCATGTTACAATATTTAACAAAAGATATACTATTAAATAAAGTATTTGTGAATAAATCAGCAGTGATTTGTCTGCAATCTCTAAGTATGAGAAAATAATTTGGCTGCTGACTTTGTTCCTTTTGGTACAGGATACAGTTGCAAAATACATTTTAAAATCTTCAATTATGTTACAAGTTGCAGAGTTTGTCATTGGCTTTAATAAGCTGACATTCATCCTTTTTTTTTTTTTTCAAATAGCTCTGCCTAATAAAATTCCCTATTTTTTTAGCTACATAGCTTTCCTATACACTTGAGGCTTTAAATGTATTTTAAATATTAAAAAACTTTTCATTAAAATGCAGAAACATGGGTGGGGGAGCTACTAAAAAAGGCTTTACTTTGTCTCCTTGAGTTTATGTGGAAATATTAATCAAAACCTTCATTAATATTTTATGAATTCAGGGCCTTTGCACAATTGGAATGCATGTTACTTCTTATTTAAAATATTTTTATTGTAAGGCACTCCATTTAACAAAAAAAAAATTAGGAATCAGAAGATATTTAAGCACACATAGAAAGTGCTATATTGCAGAACTCATGTTCCAGGCAAACGTCTGGATTTAAAAAGTGGAAAATTGAAATTCTGTAGGAATCTCAAGCAATATTTCCAAAAATCTGCATTTGATATGACAACTCCAGCTCTGCAAGTGACTGATTTTTGAGTGCTCAGGATTTATGATTAAGGTTTCCTTTCTTCCTTCCAAGAGCTGGTGTAAAAAACATGCACTGTTCATAGATTGAAAATCCACAACCTTCAGGAAACTGGGTGAGGTTAAACAGAATCATCAGTTGTGCTGCTAAATGCATAATTACAGGGAGGAAAACAACATGCCTCTTCTAGATTAAAGTCACAAACAGCAGAAAGTGTCATGGCATGCAAGGGAAAATTCTTTTGTAGATAACCAGTGTTAAAGGACAAAAATGATAAGAAGAAAGCAAGTTTCATATTAGCAGGATATTAATAATATCCTGGTACCTGCACTAATCTCCTGGGCCTTGCTTTTTGACATATTCATACGGCATCAAGGAAAGTTGATGAAGAGCAGAGCAGCAAAGTTTGTGTATTGTGCTAAATAATTCAATTGAGTAAACATGCAGTGGACAACAAAGAATCAAGACAGATCTCACAGTACTGAGCAACTGTGGTACAATGGCAGGTGATGTTCAATGTTGATAAATGTCAAATAATGTACATTGGAAAAAATTATTCTAACTGTAACAGGACACAAAAAAGAAGGGCAGGGTAGTGTCCCAGATTTGCATTAACATCAAAACCTTAAAGGGCTTCAAAAAGCATAAAGAAAAATCTACTAATCTGGGTTTGTTAAACACAAAGGCACCACCTTATCTAAGAAGCCTTTAAAACCTGCACTGCTGGAAGGTGTGATTGTTTATAGAGGGACTAAAACGTTTTTCTGTTCTTACTTTGGCATTCCCTATCAGTCTTCACCAAAGTATACTGGACTAGAGGACACCCTCAACCCCCTCTTATACTATCTGAAATAGATTTGTTGCTGTAAAAGTCAGACTTCTCTTATTTGTTATTAAATATTGTCATTACTTTTCTGTGATAATAATATTAAACTGCAAAATACTAAAACAGTTATGTGCAAATGCTCATGCTTTCCTCTCCTCCCATGTACAGCTCTATTTTTTTCTCCTAAATACCGCTTCCCTTCCCATGCCTACAACTCTTGCATACCCAGACTGAAGCTTCACAAATTGGAAAGGTTTCTTTTCTTTGGAAAAAATTGGTTCTACTAGATTAGTCCAGCTCAACATATAAAGAAAAAGTCAAAAAGTCAGAAATTACTTTTGGAAAAATACCACCTGGAAAAATGGCATCCTGTGGGAATAACTTCATTGAGGTCAAAATTTCACTTGTGGATTCAAACAGGCAGTTAAAATTTTACTAAAAGGCTTTTCAGAATCAAAGGAAGGAGAAGATTTGAGATCAGGCTTTTAACTGGAGGAAAAAAGACTGCCCAGCAGACAATTTCTACAAGATAAGTAGAATGCAGCAAAACTTTCATGAAGTTGCATAATTTTTTGCCCTCAACAGGACTTACTGCTATCTTCTGGCTATGAGGCTTTGAATTGTGAGCAGCAACATAAAAATGAACAGCTAGATATGAAACCTAGACCTAATCTGAGAGCTCCAGTCAATCTTGTGACTCTACGGGGTGACCCCAATTATGCAAGGAAGCATATACAATTTATATTCCTGGTTCACTTGTATGGTGCAGGCTTACCATTTATTGTTACATGAATTTTATAAACTGGTGTGTCCAGTGATTTGCCTCTGCTAGAAACCCACTGGAGCATTTTCATAATACGTATTATACTCAATAAAGTTAAAGGATGCTCTAACATTTAAGTGCCATCCTATGGGGATGCAAAGCATTTAATTGTTAGAAGTTGTATTTGGTTTTGTCAATTATCTAAATATGAAAAGTACACCTGCTTAGCTCATGCCTTCTCCAGGATGTTCCCTAAGATTGGAGTTTATGTAGTTTGGGTTTCACTTCACTTGGATGTTTTTCAGTTCAGGAGTTTATATTTGTCTACAAGACTACACCGTAAACACGATGATAACATCTCCATCCCAGAAAGCAGAAAAGAAAATACCTTTACAGTGGTTCCTCTTGGGAAAAAAAAATAGCTATTATGTTAGTATGAATAAGACTAATAGAAAATTTTGAACCCAATAAAATGGTTTAGATTTATATAATTTGTCTTATTTTACAAAATATAAACTAAACTTTCCTACCCAAAGCAGCACCACACTCTATAATACTTGAATTGCATTAAATTCACTTTGTAATTTCTAGATTATACCTCTCTGTCTTCTAATACAGATGTCCAAGGTAGTAAATTTGCAGGCAGAAACTTAAAATTTTAGTATTGGAATATATCCAAGTACCATGCATGTTGAAAATTAAACTGAAAATGCCCTATAAAGCATTTTTGACTGTATAAAATGCACAGATTTTTTCATCTGAGATTGTTTGTGCAACCTTCAAACCAGAGGTTCCTCTAATCCATGGTATTTCCAATTTCTGCTACTGGGGGTGGAGGGGCTGTACTTCAAGAAGGGACAAGACAGTAAAAGCACCTTAGTCTAATAAAACTACTCACATTCTCTAGAGATGATATCAAAAGGAGCTTGAGGAGGCCACTTTCCTGAGGAAGCTACACACCTCATGGGAAACACTGAGTGTCCAGGGTCCAGGGCAAGCTCCACCCTCTACCTTGTTATGCCCATCTGTTTAGAGTTAACTATTTGGAAGCCCACTTCCTGCTGTCTTGCTAATTACATATCAGAGCCCCAGTGGTAATGAGATGTCCATTATGCATTTAAAAGCAGTTCTGTGTTTGGTGACAGACAGACCAGCAGTCAGAGAAGTGAAGTTAGAATAAGGAATGTTAAAAAGAGAGGTGCAGTGTTAGGATTTAGGAATTATGTGTTACACTAAAATAGAGGCAATTTCTCTTCTCAGAATAAAAATACATAAAAGTATATTCTTATGGTAAATAAACATCAACAGCTATAAACACTAGGAAATATGAAGAGATAGGATTATCTGTTTTTGTGTCCATATATAAAAAATTGGTTGCAGATATCAGTGAAGATGATATGTGCATGGATGGGAAACATGAAATCTACACTACCTAAGAAATTTCCAAACTCCCATTTCCAAGCTCCAAATTTTGAATCAAAGTACAAAAAGGAAATGTCTCCTTTCCAGGCTGCTGTACTTCCTGAACTTGATGCTGAGGTTGTTACTTGCACCATCTGATGCCTCCTCACCTCTAGTACTGCTGTGCAGATACACACTTAGGGCTTAAAATTTTCCCAGTTTTCTCTCCATATACGGCAGTTGTCTTGGGTTGTCTTTACAACCCATGAATGTCTTAGTCGTAGAGATGGCCACTGCCAGTTTGGTTTCACTAAATGTACAACAGACTTAACAGGCAACAGCTAATTATCAGGCAAGATAATTTCAGGCAATCAGTGCAGTTCCTTAAAGAGAATAAGAAGAAAAAGCACAATTTCTATTGAGGTGTTAAACTGCATAGAAATTGAAGCACAGCAGAAGGACAAGAATAGGATTGATTAGAAGCTATGATATGTTCACAGATCATGCTGGGAATCTCTGGTAAGCACAATGCTTCTTTAATGCAAATCAATAATGACAGTCTGACGATGGCCCTTGAGAAAGGAAGTGCAATCAAGCTGCTGCTCCAAAAGACAGAGCGGGTCCAGCAGTGAGCTCACGGGTTCTCTCTTCACAGCATCTATGGGAGTGAGGAATTCATCTGATAATTAGAGCAGTTCAAATGATTTTTGCTGTTAAGTAGGCTGTGAAATTCAGGAAGGTATTCTGGGCTTTGCTTTATAATGGCACAATTACTCATTGACAGAGCACAGTGGCACCATTGTGGTGAGCTGCTAGCAAACATCAGCGTCATGAGCTGCAGATCATGCATAATTTGAACAGAAGTTGTGAAGTTTCCCCCAGATTGTCTTGGGACCTTGAAAAATGTACTTTCAGAGCCACAAAGTTTTGCAGCAGCTTTTTGAGAGAGAGAAGGTAGAAAAGCAAGGCATGTATTTACCTGCCATCCTCCAATCTTAGATGCTCATCTGTAATCACATAGGCCCTCTTCACCAAGGAACAGTAGGTGGGCAGTAATTTTTACAACATTCACTCATTTATTTTAACACGGCACCTAGTGTTTGAATTGTAATTGAATGGAGAAAAGGAAGCACACTGCACCCGTAACAACCAAACTTCTGTCTGAAAACAAGGATTTCTTAAAGCCGCTTCTGTGAAATTTCAAATCCTGGCACACAGCTTGCTGGAAGCTCCACTCCTGCAGACCAAGGAACAGATGGGGAGGGGACGAGAGGGCTCACACCAGCCCTTGTAAGGGGCACTCACGGCCATCAGCTGCCCCTGTCCTTTTGCCCCTGTGCCTGAGTAAGTGTGGGGAGGAACACGAGTCAGGAGGGGCAGCTCTGAGACCACTTCAGACAGGTGCAGTGGGAATGGGTCAAATCAATTTGTTGAGCCCAGGCCCTTATACTGTGAAGAGTCGTGCAAAGAGCGGCATGATGCCTGAAGCAGCTGGAATGAGCCGAAACCTTTCTAGGACAGCACTGACCCTGCTCTCTGCACACCATGGGTCTTCACTGAAGGAAATTGGCAGTGAGAGAGCAAAGTTAATGATTACCTCAAGGACTAAAATCCACTTTGTGTGACTTTGAGACGGGGCTACAGTTTCCCATTGGTTTTTCCAACATACTATACCAGCTTTCATCTGGTGAGGCATCTAAAGACGCCAGATGACAGTCAGTCAGACACCGAGTTTCACAGGAAATTGTGTTGCTACCAAAAAACCCACATTTCCTTTAACGCAGGTACTTTTTTTCAAATCCAAACAAAAACAGACAAATAACCAAAAAATCACGAATTAATATATAGTGCTTAAAATTCACATGGATAAATCATCCCTGGAGCTTAATTGAGCATACATTTCAGAAGATTTTGTTCAATGGAATAAATACCTGTAAAGTTGTAAAAATGTCTTAGATATTATTACTTCTGCACCTAAATTTAGAAACCTAAGTCTTTAATTGTTCATCCAAATCTAAGGACTTTCATCTTCTGATATGCTTAAGACTCTTAGCACCCAGTAACTTTGCAAATTTAGATATCTAACCCCTACTAAGGACAAACAACTTTCCATGCTTCTAGTGCTTTCATCAAGTATAATTTAGTTTGGAAATATACTTCCCTCTCTGAGGAACAATCATATAAATAAAGTTAACATATACATATTTATTCACATTACACACTTAAAAATTGCTTTTTTAGTCCACTGCTTTATCTTATGATCTTAAAATTTTAATAATTAACTTTTTTTTTTTAACTACCAATGTTAGATAAATATCCTACAACAACAAAGAACGGGAACTTTGTCTGTGTGGGCTTTATTATTTAGTGTGAAATCCACCAGACCATTTCAAAAGTACCATAAAGAGCCATCCATGAAAACTTATGCCTAAGGGCATAATCATATATATATATTCTAACATATATAAGGGCTTCAAGCAGCTTTTATGAACTTTCTGCAGTAACTTAGCCTTGTTGGAATTAAAAAAAATTAAATTAGGCATTTCAGCAAAAAGTATATATATTTTATATATATATATATATGCATGTATGTATCTGACGTGAAGAATTGTACGTATCTGTGTGAAGAATTCTTCCTAGCTTACATGAAGATACAGTTTACAGTGAAAAGAATCTATACACAGAATAACGCAAGCCAATAGAAAAATCAATCCAATATGCTACAGATAAAGCATGCAGTCTAACAAATCCACTAGTGCTTAAAGATCAGGAATAAAGTTTGAAGTATAAAGATTAAGAAGTACTACATGGCTGAAAAAACCCCAAATACAAAGCAGGATTGAAATGAGCATAAGAAGTGATACCCAGTCATGACCAAGGACCAGACCATGACTTAAGAGCATAAAACAGAATCGTCTCCTCCTCATAAATCTGTTGTAAGGACTCACGGTATTTCTAATTAACTGCTCCATCAAAGCCTAAACAAAAAAAAAATAAAAGGGAAGTGACCCTCTTCTCATTTCCCATCCAAGTCACTTGGTTCATTAAACACTTACATTAGAGTGATAAAAGTCTGGTGAGTGATTCATTCATTTATCAGATGAAGAAGAAAATACAATTTGATAGCTTCCCAGAGTCTATCTATCATCATCTTAGGGAGGGACGAACAGAAGAAAAAAACGGATGACAAGAATATTAAGAGTTAAGAATGTAAGGACAAACGTGCTGGAGGTTAAGAAGAAAAGAGGAACCTAGAGATAAAATGGCTCCCTGTGAAGCCATTAATCTCAGAAGTTAAACCACAGGCATAATTTCCTACGACTGTCTCAGCATAATGGATTCATTATTGCTATAAATACTGTTGATGGCAATGCTCTGCATTTACCAGGGGCACTGGGGAAGAGAGGAGCCGGGGTGACTTTCCATTCAAAGAGGGCTCAATGACAAGGATAGGAATAAAAACAAAGAAAGGCCAATAATATGTGCTACTGTCCACAAGCAACTCATGAGTCTTTTGTGGGCCTGAAGCAAGCAATCCCTTCTAGGACCTTAGGCACCCTATGAAATGGAGGTTTCCAAAAATATATGATCTTCAGGAGGGAAAAGCTCTAGGGCTTTGGAAAGAGATAGAAAGAACTGGAGTCAGAAGTCCATCTCACCTTTAGGGAATTCAGGATATCTGAACATCATGTATTTGAGGCCAGTCAATCTATTCTCCCACAGAGAGGTCTGTGCTTTAGGGCTTTATACGAAAACTGTAGGCCAGCAGCTATGTGTGCATGCACCCATAGGGACCTACGTATGTGCACACAGACATTAATGAGCTTCTCTCTGAACTCAAAACTCAGCTCAGCCAAAAAGCTTTCTCAGCTACCCCAGGTCTTCCTAGTGCTCTGTGCTTTAAAAGAGGGGTGCAATTTAAAGGCACTACAGCTACTTTTACATGAATAAGATATACACAGAGTTAAAAATTACAAGCAGGCACTATGCTGGGAATTCTTTTCATTAGCTGAATTGCAGCGAGAAATCTGAGAGCAGTGGCAAAAAGCTACAAATAAAGTTTTCTTTCCAATTAATTTTCCAGCTTCTTAGGAAGTCAATAGATAAAACTGGACAGTGAGCTTCTAACTGTAAAGAAGAGCAGAGCAGATATCTGTATCTAGCTTTTGGCATTTCACGCTAACCACGTGAACTTGGAACACTCGGACAGCAAAAACAAAGGACAGACACCACAGGAGGCCAGCACAGGAAGCAGCCATATTCATTCCCTGTCTACATTTCTCCCGAAACAATGCTTTTTTTTACTCTAATTGCTTCTGTTCCCACATGGTCGACAATACATGAAAATGAACATCCTTACTGTTCTATCACCAGAGATAGAAACTAAAAACGAAGAGGAAAACATGTATTGTTGTTCCTCAACATTATTGAAGGGCTTCTTCCTACCACTCAGCTTGAGCTCCTGTGTGCTTGCCCCACACTCATGTCTCTAGTTTGCAGCAGCTGTCAGCCTAAAACTCACCTCCAAGAGGTGACTGCTGAGACTAGTCAAATCCCAGACAAAGAGCAACGGAGACACGGAGAAATGCCAGCCAGGTTTGTACTTTTAAGTTAAAACCTGGCCTTTCTACTAATACAGAAATTGTCAGTAGAGAATTGCAGCTAGCTGTGAGCCTGTCTCCTTCAAAAATGCAGTAAGGGTGGGACATATCCCACAAGACTGACTTGAAATAACAGCTACACAAGAAAGAAGGCCGGGAACTGTGTGGCAGCCCCGAGGCACTTCACAACAACTGTGTACCAAGATTGCTGCATCAAATACATTGCATTTTTAAAACGTGTCATGATTCCTCTTTTTTGCTGTGTTGAAAGAGATATGATTGTTTCCCCTTTCAGTAAAGACACAGGCAAAAAATTTAATAACTCTGTCTCAACCCGGTTCTTGAACTGTTTTTGCTCCTTCTAATTTCCTGCTGAAGTACATAGTCAGTTTGCAAGGTGACATTTGCAGAGGCTCCTTACAGATTGATTGGCTAAACTGCTGGGAAGCTGAGAGAATTCTTACAGAGAACGACCTTTGTTTATTATAAAGTCAGACCTGCTGATGTTGCTGCATGCCAGAAAAGTCCAACCATTCCCCACACATTTCTCAAAGAGGGCCACTGATGGATGCAGATCACAAGCAGGACAGCAAACAAGAGGCTGGATGATCTGCAGAGTTCCTGAAAACCCTTGAGCGAAAACTCAGGCCATGGTTCTGCCTACTGAGTGCTAGACAGGAAAGGAAAAAAGGAATCTTTTCTTGGAAGACATCCTGCATAGTAACAAAGAGCTACTTGGAGGGTGACAGTGACTTCAGGCAGTAAATGTGCAGATTCTTTCCCTTTGTGAGCATTGGGAACCTCTCCTTCCCTATCCCTCACAATTTACCTCCCTTTCAGACTTTTTCTTGAAACTTGCAGTGCTCTTGGCATAGTTCAAACTTTTAACCACTGACATATCTACTCCTCCATCCTTTCAACTGTGGGGCACTTGCCAAATTTGTATTTGGTACAGAAAAAGTCATTGCTCTGTATAAAAACATCTAACATGGATTATTAACTTTGTAATTCTACCAATAACAGCCATTTGTGTTTTAAGTATTTCTCAACAGAAAGAATCATCTCTGTGCTTTGAAAACACAACAGATGCTGAACTGCTTGCATGGCTCTGGACATGTAGCATATTTCTGTTTTCTTTAATATCGTTGCCTTAAAGAAACACATTGTCAAAAGAAAAGACTTATTGGTTTATTTTTTACCATTCACTCCTTTGTAAATGTTGCCATAATACAGACATCCTGAAACACACAGCGAAACATAACTCATCAAAAAGATCCCTTTGGGAGTTGCAAGTTGCACATATAAAATATGTGTCATTTCTAAATTATAGTCCCTCCTGCAGTATAAACTCCCAGCCTTTCTGAACGAATAATGCTATCATTGAAGAATTTGTTTGATTACTTTGGAGTAAAACACAGGATTGATGGAAGTTTAACTACACTCTCTGATTTAACTTAATCAGATTTAATTATGGCATGGAAATAAAATCTCATGTTTTTGTGAGGTGTTTCACAAAACATTTCATAATAGCACATGATTAAAAAATCAGTCATGGTTTATGGTTCCATGTATGACTTCTCAGTTCTCCCAAATATCAGGGATCAACTCAGGGGTAACTCAGGGAGCTTGCAAATCTAGATCTTCTTTTCATGGAGTTTTGGAAGAAGAAAGTTTTTATAAGCTTTGAAAGAAAACAGTTGAAATCAGCTAACAGATATCCCCAGACATCTTCTGCTGTTTAGAATTGCCTTCAAGGGCAGTACCTCCTGTCTGCATGTATTAGATGAAGGTTATTTGTTAACACATGGCCCTGAATTGGCTGCCTAAAACTGACAGGTTTTAATAAAATAGTGACTAGGCAATTATTCCACCAAGAAGTTAAAATGTCATTAGCTTTGTCACTGCTCACAAAACACAGACTTTGTTTAAATATTTTTAAGAAAGATCTTTAAATATTCGTGTACAATTATGGAAAAGAATATATTGTCAAGATGTTTTTATAAGGTTGAATAATTAAATAAATGTTCCTAAACATATATGACCACACATCATAGAATAAACCAGTAAGCTCACTCCCAAACAAGCTGAAAAAAAATAGTACAGCCATCACAACTTCATGGATAATTATTAATCCACATCATCCAACTTCCTATGACTTCCTGGCAAAAAGACACTCACAACAAAGGAAAAATCCTTTTTGCTCTTTAGTCAAGGTTTGTGAAAAAGAGGTCAGTTTTAACTCTCACCAAGAGAGGGCAGTGATATATCTCAAATTATTAGAAGATCCCATTCAAGAGCCATATACCTTTATAACAAGCATGATAGCAAATAATCTCTGCAGACATTTCATTTTAAATTCTGTGGAGCATTCAGCTGATGCTGTATTATTTTTAATTAACACCCTCCCACCCTTGAGTAAGTGTACTGTAGTGTTTGGAGAAAATAGAAAGAGATTGTGTATAAAACTGTGAGTCCTTATGAAGTAAGATTTTTTTTTTTCTCTTTTTCAAGCAGGTTTTTCAAAGCAGAATTAAGAAATACCTGCCTTCTACTATGAAACACTTTCATAGCAGTGTGTAAGCTTTATTTTCAGTTTTAATTGACTTCTCCAGAATGTGAGGACTTTACAACTTAGCTCTATCCCATACATTCTATTCTCTTGACGTCCAAAATGGCAAGTTAGAGGCTTTTTTTGTTGCCAAATCTTAAAGATGTTGTTACAGGTAAGCAGCTGCACTATGCTGTTCAGAATGAATGATTTTCTTAAAAAAGGAAGTGAGTATACCCATTTTTTTTGCTCAAGGTTATCACAAGACTCTTGGCTTGTGCAGCCTAAATTGTCCTACTCCAAACCCTGTAACTAAAATATGCCTTAAGTATATTATCTTTTATCTCCAAACCACTGGAATATCTTCAAGTTCATGGCCTCTTGCACAGCTACTGCTATCCCCAAAATTCAAAAAATACAGCTGGCATAAAGCTAGCACCTTTCTCTTTTTTCACAGCCTTCCAGTGAATAGATGTAGTCCAGAGGAAACTTTTTTTGTCTTCTAAAGAAAGACTCTGGGGTTTATGTTCAACAGAATTTAAGAGCGATGACACACAAAACCTGTCCAATCCAACACATGGTTAAGTATGATTTTCTTTGCAATTTTCAAGGCATCTTTCAAAAGGTATGGAGAAGAGAGGAAAAAAGAAGGAGAGAGACATACAATTCCTTTTATCTATAGTCATTGGTGGCTTAGAGCAGTTGGAACCCCTTTCTGAAAGCGAATTTAACTAGACCAGATGCTTTTACATGGCTTTTTCTCAATTTCTAAGGCAAAGGGAATGAATAAGAAGACATGAAATAAAATAATGATAGGGACAAGCATTTCTTTAACAAGGTATCATAACATTCTCTTATCGATATTTTCTTTATTAGTGTTTTAATTTTCTCTTGCAGAAATTATTTGTCTCAATATGCTAGAGTGTCACAACAAACTAGAAAGCTGCTTTTAATGACTAATAGAATGACTGACAATTTAGATGTTAAAAACATGTTTGAAAAGAGCTTAGAAGGAATATATAATGGGAACCAGACAAAAAATGGGAACCAAACAAAAAAATGTGGAGGAATTGATCTGTAATAAATATGGAGTATCATGTTACATACCAAGCATATTAGAGAAAGGGGGATGAGGTCAACTGTCTGAAAAAGTGCATCAGAATTTCTTATTTACACTTCCTATCATGTCTGCCATCACACCACATAGATACACCCACACCTTGCCACCCTTATTGTAAAAGCAGCTCAAAAATATCCAGCACAAAATCAGCTTGGTTTTAAATTCACTCCCCTTCAGACTGAACAGAAAGGCCTCAGTATGTACAGATGCCAAAAGCATTTGTATTCAGTGCACCAGTCCTTGTTTAAGGCAATCTGTTGGTGGCCTACAGTCACAGAGCACATAACGATTATATTCTCATGTGGGAAGATATCCATCACTTAGTTGGTCTTGTCATTCTTGCTTTCCTGCAGACACAATAAGTAGCAAAGCTAAAAGCAAGCAGAGTGTAAGGTCTTCAGCAGTAAGGTTAGTAGAGAGGACAATAACTTTCACATACTGTTCTGTGTACAGCAAGCCCCAAGGCCAAACAGAGAAATCAATTCAACTATCCAGAATCAAGTGCATCAAGAGACTCACTGAGACTTTACTGGAGATCAACCGAGTTGTGAATTATTCCACTCTTTCAAACATATTTGGAGAGGCAATTTATGACCATATAGATACTGCTGAAATACAATTTACCTCAGTCTATACTGAGCAAAATCTGTCCTTCAAAATCTTTCTGCTACCAACCGAACATGCGAGCAATCCAAGCTCCATAGACTGAGATTTGCGTAAAACATTTCTATATATTGTTACCATCATAGAAAAAAATAGTTCACCTTATTTCTCCCTTGATAAAAGACTGTCACAGAGATAACATAAAAATCTATTCACCTTGGTTTTCCAAATTGTAGCCTCATTCTGGAATAAATTTTGTGGAGTCATACCCACTGACCCCCAGCACTAGCTACCATCTCTCTGTGAACAGAACTGCTCTGATATTAGGCTGGAACCTCTCTCTAATTCAAAGCTCAGACAACCTCTCCTGTAACCTTCTCTGAGCAGGTTTTCTGGAGTGCAAATTAACTTTTCATCCTTTCTAAGGCATTGCCTACATCCCTGCAGCAAAGCATACAATTGTCAGACATTATTCTTTGCTAAGCAAACATCCCTCATGACGCGCTTCGCGAGAAAAGTGGGCTCCAGAGTCAGGAGCAGAACTTGGAATTTGTGGAAAATAAATGAAATGAAACAGCAAGAAACACACCCACAGAAGCAGGCCTGGATGGTTGGTCCAGGGATTGCAAGGCAAGATAGGAAAACAGTTTATAATGCTTTTTAACCACTGTGGCATGAGTGGAACTGATAGTCCACTGCAGTAGTTAATAGATATTTTGAAAAAATTGCATTAATTGGCACTGTTCCAGTGAGTGGTAGGAATGGTTTAATAACGGATTTATGCTATTTAACTGGATCTTGATTAAAAGAATTATTTTCTTACTTTATATTTAGGACAAATATTTGTCTTAAGTAATATAATACGCAGCTTAAAACAAACTGACTAATGGGAACTCAGACATGAACATCCAACAGGAAAATCACACATTTTATCACTAGTTAATACATTTGGAGAGCTAAGTGTACCTGAGTTATAATTCAGAATACAAGTGCTTAAAATACTGAAACCTTCTAGAGCCAAACTGATGCAAAAGTAGCATAAAGGCTTTAAAATAAAATTTATTGTTTCCAAATACAATCAAGCTATAATGCAAAATCAGTAGAAGCGCAGATAAACTGAATGTTGCATTAAAATATTAATATAAACACTTACGGCTCATTATTAAGGCACTTCGTTAGAATGCATACTTTAAATCAGATTTTTATGAGCTCCAAGTACATTATTTATTATAGAAGTGTGTTTAAAACAAAACAAATATAACCCTAAAATCAAATACAGCATTTCAAAATAAGAACTTTGTGATAAGTTTCAGAAGCAGACTGGTTGAGCACTGATTTTAACATATAAGGAAAATATGTTAAAACTTCTAGCTTAAATTGAAATGATATCAACTGAAAGTTGGTTTGGGGTTTTTTTTTTTTTTACTCCAATGTATAAATTTTGATATATTATGTTGCATTTTTCTAAACCAAGCAAAAAGAAGTTTATATATGTGAACTAAATTAATTTGAGCTCAAATTTCAACAGAACACCTGCAACTTATCCCATTTTGTCCTTCCACGCTTACACAAGAAAGACATTCCTTCCACTGCTACACTTTGGGAAGAAACGTCTGTAATATTTTTCTTAGGTTTTGAGAAATGGAGAGAAGTAGTGTTGGAATAATGATGAGATTATTTTCTGACTTCTGCCACAGGTGCTAAACATACTTTTCTTAATTCCTTAAAACATGTTTATCCCTATTTGCTTCCAGCCTAAAGAATTTCAAAGCTGTGTTAGTGCATACAATTTCCTTATAACCCTTATTTTTTTAAAGTGTTCCTATCAAATAAAATTAATTCTATTTATCAAAATGAAAATGTAAATTGTTTGAGACTTCATCTATTTCACTTTTTCTATTACTCCTGCTGCACATTTTAAAGCAGGAGTATACCATGACAAGAATATTTATTATTAAATTCTATTGTAACTTACCCTTTGATTAAAGCATTATATCATAACTTTAGAACAGGCAAAAATCTGAGCACTGTAATTTTAAGGCTGAATCATAAAAATCTTCCAACACTATGAAGGAACTATAAATATTATGAAGTCATTGAAAGCTTCACCATCCTCTTTTTTATTATTTGCAAAGATCTCAAAAGGTACAAAGAGGCATCCCTAAACAGTCCATGGAAGTAACTTTTTACTTTTTATCTCTGGAAATCACTTTCATGATTCTTTTAATTGCAGGATACAACTGTGACTACTTTAGGGGGAAACACGTCTCAGCATTGCCATAAATGCAATACTGAAACAAAATGACATCTCAGTTCTGCCCCTGAAGTTATTTTAGCTGATAAGACGACTTAACTGAAAGCTTCTACTTTACAAATGGATTTATGCATAGTAAACTCTGCCACATTTTGAAATATATGAGCTGAGTTATGGAGTGGAAAACTACAGTACATTATAAACATGATACAGAATCCAAACTGAAGCCACGGGGGTAGTTCTCTTTGTCTTCTGAAATGTCACCATTTATTTCTTATTGGTCTTAAAAACACCACAATGATCAAAGATTTACTGTACTTACAACTGTGTTTTGCTAACAACACTGGAATTCCATTTCCACCCTCTGATCTGTCCTTTCTCCTCTTTCTCTTTAGCAACCATTGCACCCACGTGCCTCTTCTGGTCCAGCCCAAAGATGAGACACCCCATCGACTCAAGCTGCTCTTCCTGGTGGGTAGCACCTGCTCTCATCAGGAGACAGCTGACCCTTGACTCTTTGCTAACATAACACTTTCTCACTCTTGCCTATAGATGTCTATATCCTTATGATGAATTTGGGAGCCTTTAGCAGCTCCATGGAGGTTTTCACATTTGTGCCTGATGTAAATCTACTCCCACAGCTCTGAAGGCTGAGTGTGGTAGATATTACACACACACATATATATATAAATAGATACATGGTGGGTGTTTTCAGTGGAAACCTATAATCATCATTTCCCAATCAGCTTATGACCTGTCTAGCTCCTCTAGATCCCACAACCTGCATGGGGAGGACTAAAGGGATTAAATGTCTGTGTTTGGATTCTCCCTCCTTCAGTAGAAAATCTCACTGAATATTGTATGGCCACAGAGATAAAGGTCTTTGGACTTACCAGGGTTGCTTAACTCACTGCAGGAAAATAGTGCCTACTGCTAACAGCAAATTATCGTTCAGCATCATGCCTAATGAAATACAGTCTTTCCACAAAACAAACAAATACAGAAAACAAAACCCCAAAACAAACAAACCCAATAAAAAAACATCTCCCAAAACCAACCACGCACGCACAAAGATATCTCCATCACAGGAAGCCCAAAACAAGCAAACAAAAACCAAACCAACTTTTGTCTCTGATAGACATGAATAGTCAGTGCCTAAAAAGACACATTTTTATGTTTTCCTGCTAATAGAATAACTTGGAACAAAGAGATCTTGCTGCAAAAAAAATACTTTAAACTTGTACCAGCAAAGATGGGATTAATATATATAAAATATATATATAATATGAGTTGGTACAGGGGCTCATCCTACTTATCAGTCTACAAGACCAAGGAGAAGCCCTCCAAAAAACATGCCAGTTAGAAACTATTTATTGAAAGGTGGGACGAGATAATCTTTGAAGTCCAGCCTGGACTGTTGTACAATTCTATGATATATTGTCGTGGGATATGGTTGGCAGAATGTAGCAGGCCATATAACTGTCTTGACTTGCGCTTCTTGAAGAAAAAGACAATTTATCAAATTCAAATCCTGTGAAATGGCCTAGGTGGCCAATAAGGCAAATGGCATCCTGGGCTTTTCCAGCAATAAATAATGTGGCCAGCAGGACCAGAGCAGTGATCCTCTCCTCTCTACTCAGTGCTGGTGAGGCCACACCTCATGTACCGGGTTCAGTTTTGGCCTCTCCCTACAAGAAAGACATTGAGGTGCTGGAGTGTGTCCAGAGAAGGGCAACAAAGCTGGTGATGTGTCTGGAGCACAAGTGTTATGACTTAGGGAGCTGGGGGTGTTCAGCCTGGAAAAGAGGAGGCTCAGGGGAGACCTCATCACTCTCTACAACTGCCTGAGAGGCCACCATATCTGGAAGTATTCAAAAAGCATGTATATGTGCAGCTTGGAGACAGGGATTGGTGGTGGGCTTGGCATTGGACTCAATGGTATTAAAGGGCTTTTCCAGCCTCGGCGATTTTATGATTCTAAATCTGTGTAGATCTACTTTCACACATTATGGATTAAGATCTGGATTATAACACACAGATACGTATCAGGCCTTCCAATGCTGTGTACTGAGCCCTTAAGTCTCAGACCTGAGCCCTTCACCATCCTCAAAAGCCAAAATTTAAAAACATATTTCATACTATCATCACTTCATGCCTCCTGTTAAAAGAAGCAGTTCAGTTTTTTACCATTCCCCTCTCCTGGCTGCATGGTTTTCCAATTATTAGGAATTTTTGACTAAGATAGCCAGATTGTATACAAACTTGAGTGGAAATATATAACTTACTAGAGATATTATCTCCCTCTTCACATGACAAATTAGCTACAACATCCTCTTCCTTTTGGATTAATGGAGGGTAAAATACACATTACTTTTTCCTACTCCTGGAAAATATATGTTTGTTCCAGTTAGAAGCATTTGTAAAATGAAGTAATTTTCATCAGATGATAGCCTTGATTGAAAACAAAGCAGCTCTGAAGTGCAAAAGGCAAGCATTAAAAACTTGAATTCTGAAAATAACCTATAATTCATTGAGAATGTCCACCTTAAAACAAGTAATTCCAAGCTGAGTTAAGTGTTTTATCCTATTAATTTCAAGGATGATGAACCACATTCTTGAAGTAGCACCCACTGAGTATTCTCTTAAAGGTGACGAGAAGTCCCTAATGGGATTTCCAAAATCACATAGAAGCATTACTGCCTGAGAGGTCAATGAAGCATTCAGTCCATTCTTAAATTATACACAGCTCCTTCTGACATTATTCAAAATGTCATTTTTGAGGCACTTCAAAGTTTCCAAGCACTTCAGATCTCTGAAGAGAGTTACAAAGCTAATTTGCTCAGCAGAAGCATTTGAGGATAAAAATTCACAACTTTGCCAGCCAGTTCTGCAGATCCATGTTCACTGGGAGGCTTTCACAGCTACTCAAGCAGAAGAAAAAGCCGTATAACGATAGCAAAGGTATTTCAAAAGTGGCCCAATCAGTCATACTGAAAACTGTAAAAGGTTCTGCCAATATCAAGTTCAGAAAAACAGAAGTGATCTAACCCCCTGGCCTGGTTGACTGTGAGAAGTTCAAGAAGAAAAGAGGAATTCAAAATGAAGGAAAAATATCTAATGGATCCAAACCAAGTTTTACGTGCTACATAAAACTGACCAATCTGAAAATCCAATTTTTTCTCCAAATGTAGATATTAATAAAACACCACACAATTTCTGCTATTCAAAATTTTCCAGGACAAAAAAAGAATCTCTATTGCAAAAACAACTGAAGTTCTGTGTCATTCTTTGCTCTTATGCCCATTTTGAAGCACAGAATAATCACACAGGAGGCTCTGTGGTTAGGCACTTGCCTAGCAGCATCAAGAGAAAACAGGAGTTGCTGTTCCCAGCTTTTTTAAAGTATTATTAATTGTTGACTGATCTTTCTCAAGTTTCCATTGTCATAACAAGATATGAAAGGAAATTAAAAACACAGTTTGAAAGCGGAAAATATTTCTCCTGTTCTTTGCTGTCAAGACAACTGTATTTTCTGCAGGAGATGGGTAAAATATAACCTCTTTTCCAGATTAACAGAAACTAATAAAATGCATGAAACTATATAATTTAAAGAGCATAAAAAAAGATTTGTCTTTCTCTGATGAAAGCAATCAGTCAAAATAGGCAGTTTCCAATGCACTGAAAATATTCTTCAGTAAGAACATTCTTATCAGTCCTTTTGACAGGACTGGATATTCTGAGCAAAAGAGAGGCGAGCTCATCCCTGCCAAAACTGTGAAGAGAAATACTACAGAGCACCAAGGTCTCAAGGGGAATTTCTCTTGACATCAACACTTCTCTGCAGGGTTCCATTGCATTCTCCCCTTCTTCCTCCTGCATTTTCCCTTTCTCCCCACATTGCTCCCAATGCAGGAGCATTCCCCTCTTCAGTCCAGAGCGCTGCAGTTATTAAGAGGCTTGAAAGACTTTTTTTTCAAAATCATCTATAGCCCTTCAAGTCAGTGTTAAGGGCCATCCATCCTGTGAGCTGGAAAATGGATAAACCTGGATCTTAATTATTTGAGTTGAACTTTCACAGAGCACTTGTCTTTATTTTTGTAGACTGGGGAATCTGGACACCCTTTAGTATTACAGTCTAAAATAATTTCTCTTTTTTACAACACACTAAACACACTGGAGTTCAGCAGACATAGCTGACTGTTCTGGCAAGAAGAAATAGGTGGGATAACACCTGTATAGTTCACTGTGCTTGCCTTGGGTTTGTGGGTATTAGTTTGGGGTGTGACTTCTGGGTCATTTTGGTCCTACACCTGATCCTGGCTCTTATGGATTCTAGATGGATGTTTTGCTCCACAGGTGAATAATTCATGTGGAATGAGTTGAGTTGCAGACACTCTGCTCTGTGTTTATCAGAAGGATGACTTGAACCTTCATCTTCTGTGCTCCTGGGGCAGCATCCACCAAGCCACCAAATCCATCTCTGGCTTCTTTACTTTGCACTTATTACAAGTAATGAAATACTCATCCAAAGAGCCCAGGATTAGGACAGACAGCTGGACAATCCAGTACAAAAAATTAAATTTCACTCCCCCCATGTGAATGAGAGAGTCCAAAAGCTGATAAATTCTCCAAATGGTACACTACTGATTACTTTGAGTCACTCTGCCTCTCTTTCTGCATCCTCAGATTTAAAAAGAAAATATTCCATTCAAAAGCAGAAAGAAAATTTTTCTTTAAGACCTTTAAATTTTTTGAATTCAAAAATACAATTATGGATGGATACTTTAATTTCTTTTTCTGTTATACTCAAATATGCATTTGGCTTGGCTTTTCTTCTAAGCAGAAGTACACTTCCAAGTAAAACACAGTTCTCTATTAACTCCAGTTTCATTGCGATGGCAATCAAATCCCCAACACTTTGCAGCCAAATTAAATTTCACTAAGATTTGACAAAAGATTTGCAGAAGCTACCAGAAAGTAAAGAATCAGTCACTGTGTCTTAATCGATTTACTGCATAGTACTAAATGAAGAGAGGAAATGCTACTCTTCAGCAGGTTTACAGCAAAATTTAAGTTCTGTGCTGTGCTGAACCAGAACAGCCTGTCTTGGTTCACCAACATATTTAAGTACCTCTTTACCTTTAGCATTAAGCAGCTCATTTCATTTCGAGAAGAGTGATTAAGTATTTAAAGTTGCTATAGAAAGCCTGTCATGGTAGTACTGTACCAGGTCCACCTTCTCCATCAATACTAGAGGCAAAGCAGTCAGACACTTTTACTCACTAGAAAACACACCATCAATAGTGTCTGTCTAAATCACAAGGATATGTTTCAGTCACATCATAAATTGCATGTCAACCTGCAGAAACATCTGCACCGGTCACAGCTTAAAGTAGCAGGTGCTGATATATTTTTAAAGTCACATTACACAGCTCTACCTTGATCGTGCTCATAAAGAGAGCAGACGAACCCATCATTTACCTCAAGTAGCTTACCAAGAAGCTGAGAAGGAAATACTTCATATGCTCTTGGTTATTAAATGGGGTTAGCTAGTAAATGTTGGCAGAGCTGTATAACTGCTCTTTTTGCCTAATGGCATAAAAGAGAATATGCGATAACGGATGCAGAAAATAAGTTTTAACTTTATAAGAATAGACATCAACCTCCTGAAGATCAAAATATATGCTTGGAACATTGCTCCACAATGCAAGCGTAAGAAAAAAAAATAGCCTATTAGAAAGAAATATCACTACTCTGATCAACCAGTATTTTCAGATGAAGTGGAAATAGCAATTATTTTAATAGAAGGAAAAAATGCAAACCAGCTTTCCCATTTCTGAACTAATAGCACAACTATGGAGTGTTAACCCTTAACAGTCTGTGAAACAAAAACCTGCATGCATTGACTCCTCAGGGAAGGTCCTGCCACTTGCACTGGCTGAAGCAGAAAGGAACAAAAAAAACCTGTCAGACAGGTTTCAATCCCTTTCACACGAGATGCTTGGCACCACAGATCTCCCTTGGATCAAAATACATAACATTTCCTCCTTAAGACAATCAAATCAAAATGATTTAGGACTGAACCCTACAATCCTAATGGACAAATGCAGACGGCTCAAAGCATCTTGGGTTATCCTGATGCCCCAGCAAGGCTACCTGTTTTCCTGCATGCTCACAGCTCTATCCTTCCTCCAAGGCATCTTTAACTGTCCTGAATGCAAAGGAAACCTTGACATGGACATATTTGTGCAGACAGGAATTGATGCAAGAGCCTGTCATCTTGCTCCCTCACGGGGAGGAAATAACCTAAAACATCTTAAGAAGAGAAGAGAAACATACAGGAGGAGGTGGGTATATGCTAATATGGACAGGGAGGTAGAACAAAATACATCATCATCTTCAAATGCCCACCTGTGGTAAGAAAACCAGTGTGGGAACAGAAAGAAAGTTCTTTAAACTTCAAATGTTAAACAGAGCCTTTGAAGATGAGCCCGTTCTGAATTACAAGGAGCACTGTAAGAAACATGAAAACCACTTTATTTCTGCAGTGCTGTTTTCTACACCACTAAGATGTAAGACAGTACTCAGAGCTATCAACTTCCTTTTGTTCGTTTGTTTGTTGGATGGTTATTCACAGGAATGGCAGCTTTTATTTCAGCAGGATAGATAAAAGTATTGCACTGAAATTTAAATGTCAAAGAATACATACTCAAATGTCAAATACCAACAGACAAATGCCAACAGAGAAATGTCAGAAATACACCCATGTCTCCCACTGAATATAACTACATCTGCACAAATGCAAGCCACAGCACGATGTGTAAAAGCAAGAGTTTTTCTTCAGTTCCTCTGGGGCTGTAACACACCTGGTGTCAATAAATTCAGTACCTGGCAGCAATCTGAGCGTATTACTCCAAGTACCTGGCTCTGGCAGAAAGTGCAGGCCAAATGATCCGTGGTCTGCAAGGTGATGGATAACATTTACAGTCACGAGGGTCCAAAACTGCTGCTTCAGGCAAATCCCACTCCAGGATTTGCTAACTCGTCACTAGGTGACGGAGCCCAGCACAGTGTCCTTTTACATAGGTTCTCCCACTGCTTTTCAGGTATGATAGTAACCATGAAAGCTGGAAGATAGCTTTTCTTAGATACATGGCCTAATTTGCCCAAATAAACCAAACACAAATATGAATTCTACGTGTATCATAAACTATTTGTTTTTCTTGAGTCCTGGGAATAATCACCTATGTGTATAAGTGAACATAGCAGTAGTATAAATGATTCCAGAACCCAAGCAGAACAGATTTCAAGCAGAAATTCTCTTTTCAATTCAATTTTCTCTTGAGAAATTCAAATGTGTTTTAAAATCTTTCTTTATTAAAATCAATTGACTGTTCCTCAGGAAAACAAAATAGCAATTCTTCACACAATTCACTTGATGGGAATCTCTGGTCCCAATGACTTCAATGGGCCTTTGGTAATGATTTTACCCTTCATTATCTCCTATAAAAGTACTTGAAAATATGTTGATTAGGGAAGATGCATTAGCTTAGAAATTTCAGACAGTCTGCTAATTGCAGCTGCTTCTACTAGAGTTGAGAAATAAAAATGCTTAGGTAGTTCTGCAGTCAGATCACTAAATACATGAAAATCTGAAGTGTACTTTAATTAGCGTAGTTAACAAAAATATATCTGACTCCTGTAATTATTGTGATTTGCTTCGAACACTAGCAGCTCATATGCTATAAAGTAAATCCTAATCCAAGATAAAAGATGTGAATTTTTGTCAAATAGTAAAATCCTCCAAAAATCATCTTCTCTGTCCCTGAAGCAATTGTTTTAAGAAACCTACCTTGTTTTTTTTTAACTCTGTGCCACTGACTGGAAATACCATATTGATTTCAAATTATTCTTATTCAATTTATTGCAAACATTTGAAATAATTAATTGGATTGTTAAAAAGGAACTTCTGAGAACAATCATCACATTCTCACAATATATACAGAACTTTCTAAAGAATTTATTTTTCTGTACACTACTTTTTAAATATTTTTCTGGATTATTGAGTGTTGTTTAGAAAAAAAAAGAAATCGAAACAGTTTTAATCTGTTCTGCTATGGACCCTTTCTTCTTTTCAACCAGTTGCAGTGCATCACTCAACTCTTTAGAGAGGCATTTACTATCTTTTTCAACAGGAAAATTTTCTTTTAATATCTAATTTTAATTTTAAATGTTCATCTTGGCAAATTTAAAAAACCCCACATACTTTTAGTATCTTAATTTTAAACTTTGCTTTTCTCTTCAACAGCATTGTATGATGCTAAAATTCATAATCTAATTATATTCTGAGCAAAGCTCTATTCTCTTTGACCAACTTCAAATCCATTTCCGTCTGAAGACAGTGAATGTCTCATTGTTCTTGAACTATCATAAAGAGTAAACAAGAAAGGTTCAAAAGACCTGTTGGTATTACCCCACTGTTTTACACAAGTTAGGTGTGCCCACAATCATTAATATCTCTTTTAAAATCCAACTCTACCATAGCTTAAATTAATAGCACAATTCTAAAACACAGCATCAAATAAAAGGTAGAACAGCCAGGAGGTTTTTTGTACTTCTATATTTCCAAGATCTTTCTACAAGTCTCACTTTCTTTCCTATCTTTTTGGGAAGGAAAGAACACAACTTACTGCTTCACTCAGGTATTCACCCAGACAAGCCTGAAGTAAAAAACAAACCCCAGTCAAAGTCAACAAAATAAATTAAGAGACACAGATTTGTCTTAGGAAGGCAGCTCTAAAGAATAAATAGCTCCTAAGTGCATAGCATGGAAAATAAATCAAAATACGTTGAAACAGACAAAATTTAAATGCAAGAGAATAAGGACTTATCCAACATTCTGGTCTCTAAAGACTCTTTCTAAGGTACCTCCAAATATCAACCAGATCCAGTTCTGTCTACTTTCTGAAGCATCTGTCAGGACGTCTGCTCAAGATGACATAACTATAGGCCCATGTGTACATCAGGGTATTGACAAGAGATAAAAGAGCACAAACAGAATAACAATTCCGATGAATAGCGGAGGAGAAAGTTCAGTTTTTAGACACTTTGGACTTCTTACTTATCTCTTCCTTCTTTCAGAGAACTTATCTGTTGCTCCAGAAGGTATGCAGACAAATGATGCACTTCATCATGAAGTGACACTGACACATGGACCCAGTTTACATATATTAAGAAAACACTCTCATTTCCTTTCAATCACTTCATGTTCCTCCTATACAAAGCCCAGTATGATGTGATGCACTAAATTAAGAGCTGTTGGCATTTTTCTGGAATTCTGTCTTTGAAGGAGAGTTGCTCCTGGAAAAGTCTATTAGTATTTTGTTTACCTGTGAAGTGCCATATGACTTTTGCCATACCAAATGAGCAGTTGTTTAAAGTTAAGATTATTCATTGCAAATAGAGACATGTTTCCACCATCTGTTACACAGGACTTAAATTCAGTTTTAAACTGGCAAAACTCAAATACCAAGAAAGAGTAATTCTGCTGGAGATATATGCCATTCCCTGTAACAATGTAAGTCCAAGTTTTTGGACTGTGTCTGACAGCTAAATACATAACATTAACTTATTCTGTAAAAGTTAATTCCTATTAGAGCACCATGTATTTATTTCAAGAAGAGGCTATAGAAGTTTTATCTGTTCTACAAAAGAATTTCTCTTTCCATAGCTATGAATTTTAATCACATAGCAGGTGGAGCATCCCACTTTGACCAAGTATCAGAGACCAATCTGGGTGCTCTAAACATAACTCAGTGTAAGATTTGCTATTTTGAACAGGGGCTTTAAGGGTTAAAAATCAACAGCTTTCACTGGTCTTTTGGGACAGTCCATCAGCAGCTTAACACATTCTGCCTTACAAATGATATCTTGATCAACACAACCTGCTCCAAGACCTACTGAAAATAATGAAATAGATGAGTATCTCAAAGTACAAAGCTTTTCTCCTATGTCATGCTCCTATAACAATAGAGAACGCCATGTCATCAGCAATTGAATGCTTTTCTATTAACATGGAACACAAGATCACTGATTTTTTCAAAACCTATCTCATGCTTGAATATATGTAGCCTCACCTTGCGGATGCCTCTGCCAAGATCTTCTCCATAGTTTGTCCCCAAAATTTCAAAATGCACATTGGGATTCCCCCCATTTTCTGCAAATTCCAGTTCTCCAGTCAAGCCATTCACTCCACCCTGTTGGAAAAAAAAAGGAAAACTTACTGAAAACTTCTAAGTGGGTAATTGTAACAAGCTTTTGCTTCTCGAAGGCCTTCATGCACTAACTATGCAGGATAGGTAACTACCAGAAGTAGGATAGTTTTCCAAAGACCACGGTTCTTTAAAAATTCTGAAGCTTATATTATTCCTGCATCGTAATGAAGTCTTTCACAGAATAATTAAGCTCAGCGATGCTAAGCAGAGTCAATACAAACAATAGTCTTACTCTTAGCATATGTGCACTCCAATTTTTGCTCTTTGGCCTATCAGCATGTATGTATTGACACTTTAACTCCAACAAATTTAAAAAATGTCATTTTTTGCAAAGAAGTTTAGTGAAAGCAAAGCTAAACACAAACACATAGAATAAATTGCACAAAATTAGTTATGTTTGTTGATCTTTTCTTTTTCCCCTCAAATGTTTCTCCCCTTAGAAAGTTTTCCACATGAGGGGAACAGGCTAAGGTTTAGACCAAGTTACGTGCTTTTTGAGCTCAACATATATCTGCACAAATGAAGAAGGGATTCATTCAAGGTCTAGCTGAATGCAGTGATTTTCCTTTTCCCTCTCAATTGTCCTTGACTAAGAATACATGACATGGGCAACAATGCAGCACCTCTTCAAGCTTGTTTTAATGTTTTTACAGTTTTGCTGGAAGGGGTTAAAATACTAGAGATGAAACACTGGAGTGAATAATCCCCACAAAGAATTAGAGTTGAAAGGGCTGTACATGCCACAGGCATACTCAAAATCTATTCCACAGTTAATTCAACATGACACACATTTCATCTTTGTATAAGAACTGTGATGACCTGAACTAGAAAATCAACAGAGCCATGTGAAATGCTGATAATGAAAACCTTTATCCTTCAAAAATTTCTTAAGTTTACAGATGGAAGGGAAAACTTGATCTTTAGCCCTCTTCCTCAAAAGCAAACAAACAAAACCCCAAAAAAACCCCAACAACAAAAAAACCAAACCTGTAAAAAATATTTTAAGAACATACAAAAGAAAAAATTCTGTCTCTGGTGTAAAACCCCATGAAATGCATAGTTTTTCTCCAAAACATAAGGCATGAACTTAGCTGTTGTGATTGCTGTTTCACTTAGGAACTTTTCTATTTAAACTGGAGAAACTTCCAATATAAACTACCTAGCTAAGGATACGAGTCTTGCTGAATCATGATATTAAAAGCTCTATTCTTACATCTTCAGTCTGGACAAAATCCAGGAAGGAATACAAAATTTGCATCTCCATTGCAGATTGCCATGAAATAACAGAATGTTCTCCTACTTTTTAAAACATTACTGTGATTGTAACAAAAGTAATGAAATTCATCACTGAGATGATACTTTTAGAATTTACTAGACTACTAGAAACTAGTACTATCAGGGAATAATATATAAACAACTATATATTAAAATAATACAAATATAATAATACAAGTATTTTATGAGTTCCATTTACAGTTAAAACAAATAAAATACTTTGTCTATGTACATATTTAATGATTTAAAAAAATATTTTCCATAATATTTTCTTTCTACAGTATTTACTTTCTTATTCTGTACTAGAACAAAAATAAATTAAAAAAAAAGAAAGTAAAAAAGCCTGATTAAGGGTACATCTAAACAGAATTTTGCAGGAAAATTCTGGCAATTGCAAACCAGAAAATTTCAACAAATGTTGTGGTTAGCAAGACACTGATTACCTTTTATCCTCACTACCATCCTGCTATAACCAGATCTTTGTGGCTCTTAGACTGGGGTTAGCACACCTCTGACTGGTTCAGAGGAAAGACAGTGAACTTGTGTTTATCTACAAAATCACTTGAAGCTATCCTTTGGTAAATAACCAAATTACACAAATATAAACATTTTACTCTAACTTAAATTTGACTTCATCCAACTCATGTATCAGAAGCAGAAACCTGCTCCATACACCTGTTCTCTCATCTGTTTTTTTTAATACCTAAGGCACAGTTCCACAGAAGAGGAGACTGAGAAATGCCAGTGAAGTGGCACAGACCTGTAAGAGGTGGGATGCCCAGCTGGTTGCTCAAAGCCTTAATCTGGACAACTTGCCAGATACTGATTTGGTTACATTATACTTAATATTTCCTACATTGCTTCCTAAAGCTTTTCCTCACACTGGGTATTAAACCTGTGGGTCTGAGGTAATTAAAGCCTGAAAATTAATTAAACTGGTATAGATGATCTGAGCAGCAGCATTATTTCAAGTGAGCCACAAGCAGGACGTGGAAAAAGGAAGGGGAAACTCTGGAACAAAGTGGTAAAAGAAAGGAAATATACAACAAAAAACATTATGCTCTCTTCACACAGATGCTTTGTACAGCAGAAAATAGAAATGAAGAACACAGGATTTTCAATCTAGAAAATTTATATGACTTTCTTTGCCAAACTGAGAGCAGTCTCAATACTTTAAGGAAATGGAAATAAAATGTAAATGATTTTCTGAGATTTGGGATAGCAATTGAAAATTTTAACAATTTTTTAAATTTATTTTTATAAACTTTGTCCTTATTTGAGTAAATATAAGTAAAAAATAATGCAAATAATCATTTAACCTCAATTATACTTGGAGTAATCAATCAATCAATCTCTTTAGAAAAGACAGGATTCTTTGGAAATATATGTCCTCTTACATACAGTACAGGTAACAGAATTACCTAAGATGTTTTGGAATTTGATCTCTATCCAGAAACTTCGTATGAGTTTGTTTAACTTGATTTTTAAACGGCTGCAATTGTCAGGGCAAGATACAAACTCTAAGTCCGTCACATTTATTTGTCTGGAATCCAGTCTTAATCACAACAACGTTATTTCTCAATCTCAATTATTTGGCAATCTATCATTCTTTGAAAATTTCTCATTGAGGAGCGTCTTAATCAGAGCTTCCTCTCCTAGAGTGTGTACATCTGAAAATAGTGTAATAAGAGCTCCCATTAGAATGGGAAAGCTGCCAGCTTGGGAAGGGAAGAGGCAGAAAGACAAAACAGCAAAGAACCACCCATATAATAGCAGCAACACTAAATTTATAGGAAATTTCTTGGAGGTCTTGGTTTCTCCTCCCTGCCTGGGACTGATCTTGTTGGACCTGCAGGCCATGCAATCCTGTTATTGCTCTCCACTGCTCTCATCGTCCCACACAGCATTTCCACAAGGCTTACACAACCCTGGGTGCTGCTTAGGGCTGACAGAGGGGAGCAGGATATCGCCTAGGAAGATTTTCAGGATGCTGCTCCCATTTTGTGAGTAGCTTTTCACAGTGTGGATCTGTCTGAAGCAGTTTATTTACAGCATGTGTTTTATCCCTCTGCTAGTGCACAGTGGAAGAGGATCACAGAGGAAATGACCATCTGTATGGCAGCCACTGATACAGTAACTTCCTGATGAGATTTTCCCAAATGACTTTAGTGTTAATCATGATAAGGGGCAAGAGTAAAAGAAATGGCTCATTCCATTTAACTCAGAGAAACAATGCTATTTGGAGAAGAATGAAGACATATTTGTTACCTACCTTCTCAAACTCTTCTGAGGTTCAGCTGCAACCATGCAATTTCCTGACATGTATAAAACTGAAGAGTGAAATGTCAGTTGCTAGGCCAAAAATGTTTTACTTACGATTCTGATCACTGCTCTGGGCTTTGCAGAGCTGTTATAAAGCTTGGCAATATAATTAAAGCCTACTTGAGTCCCATCTAGACTGGCAAGATAAACTACAGTTTATATATGCTTAGGCACTACTATACTGTAAGTCCCTGAAGAAAGCACTATTTACCTAGCAGTAAGGACCTCACTTGGGAATGTCAGCTTGCCAATCATCAGCTATAAAATATTGTACTTGCTCTCAGCTTCTGTTCAAACTTCTTTTTTCTTCAGGTACCAGCTATTTTGCAATTAAGGATAAAAAAATAGGCTATATCCTGCTACAGGCAGGAAAAATGCTATAATCAGTAAATTTGACATTTTATTCTTGAAAAAGTCTGATCCTGAGAACATTGTTGAGTTTTCAGCTAGCACAGACAATCTAATCCACTACCTGAGAAACAATTTCGTGTCTTTTTTGCATGTCACCACTGAGTGTCACTGACATTTCTAGTCAGTGATAGAAATGACCAGAGCTAGTTGACAATTCCACCTATGATTCAAGAAGCAGCAAGGGGTACAGCTCATTTTCCAGAAAGGGACAGTCTCTGTGTTGCTGCTAGCACTGAAAATTTGCTGTTAGTGAGCTAAACAAATGTGACTGTGAAGAGCCCTGAGACATGTGAGAGAAGGGATATGCAGAAACTTGATGCCATCTCACTGAGTTGATCCTCCCTATAATCCTACTTACACTTATTTCCAGGCTACTCAGGGAGATTAATTTTTCCCAAAGCAGAATTATTTTCTAGTGATACTTATTCCTCCAACTGTGAAATAGCTTTACTGAGAAACAAATAAGTGAGGATGTGTTTAGGGATAGTTCCTATTACAAAAGTGAATTTAAACTAATTGCTGGAGCTGGCCAAATTCATTAGAAGGATTGTTTTTCCTGATGAATTTAACTGTTTATTCAGTTCCAGAATGGGCAGGAACACATATTAGATTTAAATAATTGTGGTGGGTTTAAAATGTTTTCTTTAGGCTTTGTCCAATCAGCTGAATTCACAAAGAAAAAACCGCTTTTGTAGCTGTTTGTAGAAATAGCGATGCATGAGTCAAATGCTCAGTGGTGAAAAGTAACAAATGACAAGGAATGATTTAGACAGCTTTTTTACAATTTTAAGCAATGTTGGAAATGCTAATTTGCTCTCATCGCCTACTGTCCTTTACTAGCTCATTAACTAAAAAGAAACCAGTTCATTTACCACTGGGGTAACAAATTTAACAAATGCTGCTGCAGGTTAAACATCAGCATCCCTTTCTGTTACCTTCTTCAGCGAGTCACTTAATAAAGATTTCCACCTCTTCTCTTACTTACCCCTCCAGAAATTAAAGAAAGGTTTCCCTCTGCAGCTAAAACACTGCCAGATGTTCCTGGATCTTTCCAGAAAAATTCTCAACTCTTTTTCCCTTCAAATCCTTGAGTACTTGTGTATAATTTGACTCCTAGTAAAGCTACACTGAGAAGAGGGACAACCAGAAACCAGGTGATGATTTCAGCTCTGCCATACAGGTCACCAAGAAGGGTGAATTAAGATGCTGCAGAGGATGGAAGTTCTTTTTTCAGGAGTATTTAAGAAAAGTATTTAAGTATTTAAGAAATCTCCAAATCTTTCACCCTGAATTACATCAATATCTTACTATGATATTCCATTACACACTACCACTGGCAACAGTGGTGATTTCAAAATGAAAATGAGGAACTTGTAATTTGGGAACTATTTAAACACCACATGGTAACTTTCATCTGTTTTCTTTCAAAATTAAGGGAAACAAGTATACTTTTGAGAAAAAAAAAGATTTCAGTTGATTTTAGAAGATTCTCCAGGAAATAGAAAAGATATTTAAAGAATAAGGCAAGACGGGAAAGAGAAGAATTCTTAGGAAGAGAGATTAAGTGGGGGCATTTTTCCCTTCATTACTTTTGGATTTTATTGTTTCTCTGATACCTCATCAGGCATTCATCAGTGCCAAATTTGTAATTTCAAAAGTACAGAGCTGTGATCCTATGGTCCTTCTATATGAATGCTTTAGTGAAAGAAAAGAGAAAGTAGGCCACAAAACTAAAGCAGAATTCCTGTTTTTGTGCAATTCCACCTCTCAACTGCAATCTTCAGCTTTCCTCTGCCTATGCATTGAAATGCTACTGACATCCACACAGAGTAACATTTCTGTATTTCATTTGGATTAAATTTTGACTTTCAATTTTAGCACATTACTTCTAGAAATTCATCTCTGTCAGCACAATACAGTGTAAGGAGTATTTGGATTATTCAATTTACACCAATAAAATAGTTTTGTATCAAAGTCATCTAATTGAAATAGCAGAGAAACGCAAAAGTGACAGGATTGAAGTATGGTTAACTGCACAGATCAGGAATTTCTTTGGCATTTGATTAATTTTTCAGCAAGCTAACAACAACTCTGGAATTTCCACTTGCTCCTGCCTTCTTGAATACTTTCATAATTCTCCTGGCCATTTAAATGCAAAAGTGTGCAACAGTATTTACAAAATCCAAGGCAAGAAGAGAACCAGCTTGTCTGAATCATAGGTCAAAATACACAGAATTGCCAAATGTGAATTGGAAATTGCTCAGACAGGTTAAGAGCAATTCAGTTTGGAGTCCCTTAAAGATCTATCCTGCCCCTGAATAAGAAATGTGTCCTGGATTATTCTTGCAGTCTCATGAGTTCAAACTGTTAGAATGGAAAGTGGAAAGAGATACCCAAGAAATCCTTGAACCACCATTTTAGAGGTAACACAGATTAACCTGGGACTGGGGAAAATATAAGCAGTGTTCAAAGCGTTCAGTGTTCATTTTGCCTGCATCATCATAATTTCTGGTAAAGCTAAATATCTAATGCAGAATAGCTACTTCTCAAGACAACATTATATTTTAAATTATTTTTATGTCCCGTAGTGAAAGCCATAAATAAAACACAATTTAATTTTTTTTTTACTGTCCTTTTTTCCCCTGTGTTTACAACGCCAGCACTTTAAATGTAAGTATGCATTATCAGGAAGTGTATGCAGACAAACGAGGAGGCAGTTTTAAGAAAGACATCAATAATAAAAAGAAAATGAGGCAAAAAAAAAACTTACAGGGAAGGGCAAACTCTCAACCTGCTTATATTCACTAAATATTGGAAGGCTGCAATATTTGTCTGTAAGTATGTGGAGGCTGTACACATCATGAAGAAAGGAAACAACTAAGAGAAATTATCTTTAAAGACTGAAAAACAGGAAAAGCATCTTGGGCATGACAAGGATTAAGGTAGGAAATAAAAATCACGGGGAAGCAGCAACATTGGATAAAGATGTATTGAGACTTACACTTTGCAGTTGTGACGGCCACAAGAGACAGAGTAATATCATACAATTTCAGAAGGCCTCAAGCATTAGCCCCCAGAGTAACACCATACCACTTCACAAGGCTTCAAGCTCTGCCGTTTATTGCCCTTCAGTGCAACCTTTTATAGTCTTCATCTTACATGCACTGCACCTGTGTGCCCTCTGCTGCCTTTGGTGATGGGTCAGTGCCCCTGGGCACTCCATGGCTCATTGCTGTCAGTGCTGCTCACCTGCTGCTCACAGCTGTAGCCCATTGGGAATGAGGTTTAATCCCCATTCCCAATTACCCCAAACTGTGCGCCCACAATTCCTCTTTTTATCCTTTTAAATAAATGCTATATTTACCATCTCTCTATAGGGCCCTAGAAGAAATAGCACATGTGGTATCTCTTGTGTAGGCTCTACTAACTCTGGAATGTGTCTTGACTCACTCCTTAAACTTATATTACATATAGTTGTACAACTTTATAAGGTAACATATAAGAATACCAGCTGTATAATTGCATTGTTGCTTTGAGGGTTTATCTAACATAGGCTGAATGCAATGAGTAGGCACCCACTGAACTCTAGTATTTGTTGAGTGCACTTACACTTATGAAATATAAACTTTTACACTTATGTCTAATCAAAGACTAATAGTTGGAATTTGCAAACACAATATACATATTTCACTACCAAACACACTATACTGAACCACAGAGCTACTCTTTCCCCAGCTCCCACTGTTGCTTTAATAACTTATCTTATTATTTTTATAGTTTTTCTTGTGTTAATTGGTCACTGTAAGTCTCTCTTGTCCTGCTCTGTTTTCTATTCTTTTCAAGTCTCATAGAGCAATCTCTAGGTGGTAGCCAAATCTACAGCTGTCATGTCCCCTTTTGATACTACATCCTGGACTTTCTTCAACTCCTTTCTATGATCTAACACTAAAAGCAGTACTTGCATCTGTCTCAAAATCTTGTGACTTTGCCCATAGTAAAACACTACAAAGGGTGTAGTTAGTAGTCTTAATGCCTATTCTTTTCAACAAGGCTTTCTATGTAGATAAAACACTTATTTCCCATTATGCTCCTAGCAGCTTACTTGTACCCTAGGTGTCAAAATCAGTCTGGTCTGGACTAGGCAGTGTCTCCTTGCTGCTCTCAATGCTACGCTGGGCTCTGTCTCTGGCTGTACCTCGTCCTACAGTCCAACTGCAAATTATGTCAGGGTCACCATTACACTGCAGTTGAAAAAGCCACAATACACAGAGGAACACCATACCATTTCAGAGTGCTTCAAGCATCTGCCCTTCATTGCTCTTCAGTGCAACCCTTCACAACCCTCATGTCCATGCCCTGCCCCTGTGTGCCCTCTGCTCCCTTTGGTGATGGGTCAGTGCCCCTGGGCACTCCATGGCTCACTGCTGTCAGTGCTGCTCACCTGCTGCTCACAGCTGCACCCACTGGGGATGACAGCCCTACTACTCCCAATGACTACAAACTGTGTACCTACAGTCACAGGAACGGTTTTGCAGCGGCACAATATAGCCTAGATAATTTAGGGGTTTCCTTACTCCCATTTCTATGATTTCACTTTATTAACGTCAAAGGCAGTGCAATGGCAAATTCTGAAGAACATTACCCAAGTGCAATTCTACAATTTTTGCACATTTCTTTTACAAACAAAATAGTAATTTATTTTCTTTATTTCCTAACCTGTGAAATTTCTTCAACACCTGTTCACCTTTGACACTTTTTCTTCCTTGAGTATCCAACTGGTTTGGTAGTTTTGCTAAACATGCTAAACAGTAAATACTGCCTCAGGAGGAAATACTGCCTAAAGTGAGTATTTTAAAAATCAGAGATGAGGAAATACAGGGGAAAAGTACCTTCTTGATGGTTTCCAGCATTGATCGCCCTCCTTGCCAGGGTTTTGAGTTCTTCCTGATGCAGGTGAGGCTGGCCATGCTGTGCCACTTCCTGTCCTCCAGCTTCTTATGAAAGGCATTTGCCAGCAGGAGGACAGTGTCATATATATACAGGTTTGAAATCTGTAAAGAGATCAAAAGGGAAGCGTTAGCATAATTATTTGTAGTCTCCTCCTATCAGCCAGAATTTTTCATTTGTTTTGCCTCACCCATAATCCTCTGGTAATTAAATACTTTATTTTGTTTTAAGAAGAATCTACAAGAGGCAAAATGTCACACATTTGGGCTTTGGTAAAATCTGCAGCTGGGGACAGTAATGCTAAAAGTGATAAACACTAAATAAACTACACACACACGAGAAGTACAGGCAGCCCAACCACTGGCACAGCTCCACTTGCCAGATTTATAGCTCTACTTATGACCATAAACAGACTTCCTTTTATTTTTAACCAGTTCCTTGTGAGACTCAATTTTTCAGTCATCAAATATTTGGACACCATCAAATTCTCTTCAAGGCTGTTCTGTTCTTTTGAAAAGCAGAAACTCCAAAAATTTAGAAGAGATTTTATTGTGTTATTTTGCTCCTGATTTGTGCCAGTCAATTCTGGTTGACACTTTCTGGCATGAAATAAGATTCAATGAAATTCTTGTCAGTGTGCAATTACATGTTGATTCTGCAATGTATAGTATTTTCTGTCAGAGTGTTTGACATTGGCTGCTAACTCCTTGCAGGACAAAACTCTTAGAGAGTACATGTGTGTACGTTTCACTGTGAGCACAGCTGTATACAGTGTGAGGAAGTTCAAGTTTGGGATCAATAGCAGAACAGTGGAATTCAAGAAGAGCAATCACTTGTGTGCCCCTTCCACTTGACCATGTTTTAGTTCTATGTACTATGTATGTATGTGCTTTTAAATGCACACAGTGCAAAGTCAGATGTGAAAGATACAATTAAAAGTAAAAGAACAGAAGCTCAGGACTCACGGACACTTCTGAAACAAGTAATTTACAATATAGTTTTACATCAGTCTTTTCTGTCCTCAGATGGCAGGAATATTTAAGTTACTGACAGTATCATAAAAAGAAACCTCAGCTCTCCTGAACAGAGTTTCTCAGGAAGAAAAATTATGTTCAGTAATGAAAAGGACTTTTGGGAATATTATTTTTAGATAACCTACTGGTCATCTAAAGTTATTGAGGGAAACAGAGTTTCCTCAGGTGCATGATAAAGGGCTCTGTAGAACATTTCTAGTGCCTGACAACAAATTAGCCAGTGGCAATTTGAGGCAAGATTGCTGGGATTTTTTTCTCCATCAGTCACAGACAAACCAAAAGACATTTCCTCAGATTTGTGGAATATGTTGGCTGCTCTCTGTAAGGGCTTTTCACAAACCTATAGGTGGTGTGCCTAAAGTTTGAAAAGAAGAAAGAAGCTTACAAATGGAAAGTATGGAAATTTAGTAGCCCTATCCTGCTTTTTAAATATATCCAAAGACTGGATAGTATAGCCCTGCAGCTATTGGCAGGGGGTATATTGCAAGGAAGCACAATAATGCTGAAGATCTGAGATACTGATTGGCAAATTCACACATCACCTTAAAAAAGGGGAAAAAAGTTTAAAAAACCCCAAAACCTCTCTTCCTGCCTAATTAGTCCTCTCCACATAACATATTTAATGTTTTTATTTCCTTTTTTAATACCATCTTTATGCTGGCTTTGCTCGTGTCATCCACAAACAGCTCTGTTGGTAGCACAGATGCACAGAACCTTAGTGCCTCTGATCCTTAGTGCCCTTTTTCTTTAAATGATCCTTCACTGTGTCTCTTCGAAAGAAGGTGCTTCTTTATTCTTAGTTGAGCTCCTCTTGTGGCTGTGAACATTGCTATTTTGGTAGTCACCCAGGAACAAAATCTACTTTCTTCAGATGCACAGGCCAGGCATCATTGTGCATGGCAGGATTAAAAGCAGGGATTGAGGATCTGGGCCCAGGTTAATCACACGTTTTAAAAACAGCTGGGATGATTTGCCTGCATATTGTAAACCTACAAAGAATTAATTTCAACTAAAACTGTGCTTCCCCAATGAAGACAGCACTAAAGGGACATTTGTTGGAGCAGAGAGGGAGGAATTATCACTGGGCTGTGAGGCAGGCTTCTTTCTATACAACTCTTTGCCAAAGGGGGAAAAAAAAAACAACCCACACCACCTCTAGAGAGCAGAGGGAGTAAGGTCACTAATGAGACTAAATTGGTACATGAAGGGCTGTGGATGCCAAGTCATCATTTCCCAACAAAATGACATTGCTTTCAAGGTAACTTCTGTAGCCTACTACCATGGGAATAGAAGACAATTGTCACAGTTCATGAGGAAGGATGCACTCACTAATCTAAGAGTAATCTAGCTGGGCCTTCGTCAAGTATTAACAGGGCTCAGGAGGACAGAGTTCAGCAGTTATTAAGCATTGTTAGCCCTTCACTAATAGTTGAGCTTAACATTTACTGCAATCAATCACTGATAATGCAATGATAAAGACCATACAATTAATTCCTGTTTCTCAAAATCACCCTTCCCTGTCACTACCAGAAGTATGCTTCGTTAATATCTGTCCTGATGAACAGAAGGGGGTTGTAATTTAAAGTCACTTTACACCTTTATTAATTTCCCACATAAATTTACTGGGGCATTTAATGCACTGCCTGGTGTCCATTACTAATCCCTTATTTATTCTAAATCTGTTAGGCTAAGGGCTGGACACTTGCATTACCAAGAAGTATTTAACTGCATAACCTTTTTTAATGCCATTTAAAATTCAGATGTGATTATTTTATCCAGAGTGTGGAAGAAAGGTACTTAGCATCAGATTAAGGATGAATGATTAATCTGGATTATCAGTGTTTATTTTATATGTACCTATAATATCGCACATAGTTTTTAAACAAAAGGGTTACAGTACTAAATTCTTCTGTGAATCCAGTTTTTAAATTTCTGCCTTCAAAATGATACAGATTTTTAGAATTTGTTTCAATTAGGCCAGTTCCAAAGATACAGTGAGACATCTTCACCAGAATATTTTTCAGTGTTTTAACAAAGATGCTGAAAAAAATTAATTATTCACACAGACTTTAGGGGAAGTAATTCAGAAAAAAAAAAATCAAGAAATTCCCCCTTATAATTTCCAGAGAATGTTTCTGATTAGTCACACTTCGATGTCATTAAAAAAAAAAGCTTTAGTAATTTCAATTTATAAACTGTTCCAACTCCCCACTGGATTAGAAACTAATTTATAATATTGTTGGATAGAACAAAGAAGCAGCAAACAAACCCCACAGCTACTCAAAGGACTGTGCATCATAAGAAGGCACAGGGGAAATTGTGTCAGAGTTTTCCTTCTTTTCAGTTTATAATGTTGTCTCACTCAGCTGTAATAATGAAGTACAGCCATCTCAGGGAAAGCATGCAAAAAGCAACTCAGCTGCACAGAACAATTAAACCAGTCCAGCTTCCATCATTCCTTTGAACCAAAATACTAGGAAAGCTTCCAGGAGGAACATTGTAACTCTCCAAGCTATAGGTAGATCATGATGCACAGGTTAAGGTATAAGATCCAATCTAACAAATTAAATTGAATTTGCCAATTGGTCAAAACTAACTGAATTCTAGAATTTATCTTTCCTGGATTCACACCACTGCTGAAGTGAAAATAAAAGTGAAGTTGAAGAGAAAGACAAATCAAAATGTAAAGCATCCCACTGACACATGACTTGTTTTCTGCCTTGCTGTAGTCAGGAACTTTGTTCATGAGAGCTGCTCTTTGCACTCTGACTCCTGCATGTGACCACACTCTCAGCTTGAACACACTGTCCCTAGACTGCCAAAGTTCCCCCAGGACCATGCTGCCATCACACAATGGCACAGCCTAAAGGATTTTTACCCTTCTGAAACGGTCTGTAGATATATCCTGTGCATCAACGGGACAGCCCTGCTTGCTTTGAGAACTTGAATAGGATCACCGTTCTCTGCTACAGCCAGTTTTTCATGTCATCAATAACTGCTGGCTGGCTGTTTTCTGAACTAAAATTAGTGACACAAAGGCTCTTACAACTAATCTGAAACAGGACAAGACTATCCACACTTTGTCCCTTAGATATTTTCATTTTAAACAGACACTCTTCAAGACCTCCTTATTTTCCTCCCATTGTTTTCTCTTTCTTCTCTTTCAGAATCATGAAGTGGCTTCTTTTAGCTGCTGGGACACATAAGGCCTTCCCTCCACTGCTAAAAATAATAATATCTAGCCATCTTTCTACAACTGCAGAAATGTTCATAGAAAAAAAACAAACAAACACAAAAGTAACATCAATATAGTAAGCCAATTTCACACACCTGATTTGCCTAAGCTTTGTCATGATGAAACCTAATGGGAGACACAGAGGACTTGTTCTTGGAAAAACTATGTGAAGTCAGGAGGACAGGAATCCTGTTGCTGTACTCCTGTGGTAGGAACCTATTATAATTTTATTGTAGTTTGCAATTAACACTGAAAATAAGGCCTCCTTGGAACTTCAGCATAGATTTAGATGTATACACCAAGGCATTGAAAGCGATGATTGGGTGCTCCCAGGAAGACTTTCTTATTGACAACATATTTGAGGCTCAGAGAAGCACAGCAGCTCAGGAGACGTTGACTACAGGGAGGAAATTCTTTTGGGTGAGATGACAAAAATTAAATTTAGCAGGGCAACAAAATGTCTACCCTACTACCTGGAGATCAGGTTGCTTTTTTGGATGTTTATCTCTACTGCTGTGGAGCAGGCAATTGCTGTTCCCCACCAGACACATTCACTCCCTCCCCAACTCCAGATATTTCCTTGTCATGCCATGAACCATTAAACCACATGTCGGAGAGGACATAAGAAATAAGTTACAGCAAGCCCCTGGGGAAAAACTTAGAAGTTATCTAGAAAGACAGTTCCCAGGTGGGGATAGACTGGTGTATGAGTTACCTCCATGCTTTGGGAGAAAGGGTCCTTCGGATCACACAGTGATGAAGATATTCTGTGGTTGCCACGGAAACAGCGCTGGCTTATGTTTTGGGGGACTGGAAATGTCTGTCGGATAATTGTTAACCTTCCAATTGACCTTCTCACCAGCTCCTGCACATCCACGTCATTTATTTCCTGGAAGATAAGGCAAGGGAGAGGATACACACGAGAGTCAGAATTCAGAAATGTGACCACCAAATTATAAACCAAAAATAAACTGAGTGGACCAAGAGCCTCTGACTGACACACAGCTATTGTCCAACTCCACAGCAGCCTCAAAAGCAATATGTGCAGGCTCATTAAAATAAATTATGGTATTCAAATACCACCCTTAACTGCAAAAATTCAAAGTGCACTGTGCTCAACCCTCACCAAATATTTGTATTTTAATAGCTGTTTCATTTGGGGTTTCTCTGCCTCTCCTTTTACCTCTTCTGATCTTCTATTCAAAAGCGTTTCACAGCATCCTTGACACATAATGTACAAATCAGCAGGAAGCCATAGCATGATGCATTTCTGAGTGCAGCACTGCTTAGGAGCAGTGAAGGTAGAGACAATGTTTCAGGCCTTAAGTGCTCATTTCCTTGATTCAGAATATCAAGAACCTATAAATAATGTGCTAGTTAGAAATCATTTACCAAAAGGGCAAAGAAAATGCATAAGAGCATTCTAGGTGTAAATGTGCTTGTTTGGAGCAAGATCTAATTTAAAACCAAATTTTTATTCCATGGGGTAGCTATTAAGGCTTACAGCTGAACACTCAGCTCTACAGACAAATACTTAAAAGAAAAAAGTAACTAAGTAAATCCACCAATATTAAGCTTGAAGTATTAGCTTTAAGACAGGTTAGGGAAACAAGAAAAGCATTTTTTACATAGCATAAACTCCTGCAGGTTGGGCACATAGTGTTTTACACTGTTGAATTATGAGTCCCTCGGGGAAGTTGAATTAGAGGAACATGGGCTCCTAAGCAACAGCAACTGACTCCAACCTTCACATAAGAACTTGAATTTCAGTTAAACATGTTTTCTTCCTGGTGATTAAAATAGCTGGTAGCTTTCAAGATAATTCTGTGTCGGTATATTCCTGTAAAATTGTAGAAATAATCTAAAATTTGTACAATCTTTTTAACCAGGATCTCTTTCTCATCATGCTGAACTGTCCGTCCATGATCTGCCTTAATTACAGAGCCTGATGCCCCAAACTTTCTAGACATTTAAAACTGTGGATATGCCCCCAGGAAGGGAGGTGGATCAAGAGGCTCCTATTGGCAGCATGGATTTAATATTCCTTTGCATAAAGCCACGGTTTATTGAATATTTTTGATTCTCATTTGTGTATTTATAGCTTGGTCATTTTTCAAAGGATACAGCACATCTGCATTGTTAATACCTGTAATAAAACGCCATCATCTTCTGCCTTAGCTTCCTGATCTACAACTATATTGAAGAATTCAGGAGACACCAGGATAGACTTGATCTCAAATTATGGAATCTTTTTTTGTGGAAACAAAGCCAAGCTTTTTGAAAAAGCAGCTCTTTAAATGTTATGACAACCATCCCAGTTATTTCGGCTTTTTTTGCTGTTCCAGTATAATATTCTTTCATTATTTTGAAGGAACTACTTTGGACATACTAGTATTTGTTTATTTCCCTTAAATTTTGAAAGAAATATATGTGAGATGTAAATTATAACTTCTACTCTCTTGACTACAGTAAAAGTATTTTATTTGCCTTCAAAGATTATCATAGTTTTTGAACTAATCTGTTATTAATGTTCTTTATGAAATACAGGGTTTTTTCTGCAAAGAGAAATAACATAGCATCAGCTGTGTTCGGTGTAATATCTTGCATTTCTGGTCAATTAATTCTTTATGCACCAAAGATAATGGCTTATCTCAGCTTAAGATCCTGTCCTTTCATTTAGCCTGTATCATTTCACTAGCTGTGAGGTAAAAAAAAAATATATAATGCTGTTTCAGAAAAAAAAAAAAAAAAAATTATAATACTTTCAAAATAACCATAAAGGAGAGCTCAAGAAACTTTTCATCTTGATTTTTAAATTATATATTTCTCAGAGGTTTTTAAAAAGTTTGCCTGGTTTCACTATACAGCATGCCCAAACTGTAACACCAAGATTATTAGACTCACTCATATAATGTAAAAACAGACACCTGCATGGCCACATTATATTGCCAAAGAGTACTTTAAAAGAAATTTTGACTTTCAAATCCTCAAGCATTTATCATTCCTGCCACAAAAGTTTATTTATGTTTTCTGTATTCAGCACTTTTTGGTGCATTTTAATAAGAATGTTCTCATTTTAACTGCTAGGTCACTACCTCATGTCTTTATACATCACCTGGGAAATAATAACAGAATTGAAACACCAAAGCCATTTTTGTGTGGTGGCCAAAAAGGTATATACATCTACAGATTAGTGACAGCTATTATTTTAAATGCTGATTATACCATAAATCCAGATTTTAGATTGACAACAAAACAATGCCATGCAACCCCAAATTCAACATTAGTCATTTGCTGTGTATTTCTTTGTCATTTTTTAAATACTTGGCATTGACTGAGTGACAAGCCTTTTATATAATGACTCTCCAATATCATCTCTCATTCTTGAATTTTGGATCTGACTTAAGAAAACTATATAAAGCAACTATTGTATGAGAGGAAACAATTTTCATTTGCACTTCAAAGGAGGATACAGTCTAATGATATAAGGGCGGCAGATGAAATGTTATACAAGTGTCGAAATGTCAAAAAAGTAGAAAGTTGGCCAAGTTGAACTGAGTTGGCACCTGAATAAATTTAGGCTAGGTTATATGAGGTTGTTTTTCCTGTTTTTGTGTGTGGGGGGTTTTTTTTGTTTATTTGTTTTCTTTTTTTTTTTCTTTTTTAATGTAAAAAAGCCAATTTATAGTTCCAAGCCTTTCTTTTGCTGGTCTGAACTTGGAATTAAAGGGAGACTGTCCTATCACAAATGGAACAAGGATAAAATTAGATGTACATTTCATCTAAGTAGGCAAACAAGGGAAAAAAATGGTTCTAAATTAACAACTCTTTACAGATTAATTAGGAAAAAAGAACTGAAGAGGATCAACTTGACACATAAAGCAAGACTCCAGTGGGAATCAAGACTACATATTGGACATGAAATATTTGACCCATTATTTTAAGATAAGCAGCCCAGGAAGAGACTTACTATTTACCACAGAGCAATTGTACCAGCAGTACAATTAAGCGCCAAACAAAGGCAAAAATTCCTATTCTTATGAAAACATCTTAACTTTGGGCCAAGAAGATGGTTCCAGTATTTATAATAAAGTGGACATGCACTGTTTTCCAGGGCATGCCAGGACTTCATCAGAGAAAATCCTGACACTCAAAGAGGAGAGTGTTTCTTCCTTATCCAAAAGTCAGCAGAGGAGGAAAGGGTAGCTTAAGGCTTCTAGGCTGCCACTGCCCATGCCAGAGAACATTTATGCCCCTCCCAAACATCTCAGCACTTTCTGAAGAGAAGGTGAGGTAAAGGCATGGCTGGATGAACCTTCAAGACAAGGAAAAGCAGATTTTGAACTGCATCATCACTTGCTCCTATGTATCTCCCTTATGTTATTAGGCTTTGCAGAAAATGACAAATAAAACCTGACAGGACAAGGAGAAATTAATTTTTAGCTTTCACAGACGAAAAAAAAAATCCAAGATCTTGGAGAAAGCAGGGTTCTCTCCATCTGTGCATTAGCTCTCACTAATGCCAGGAACTGGCAACTTGATGGCCCACCTGTTCCAAAGAGAGTGTCATTTCACACAGACCCACCAACCCAATGGAAAATGTAAGGGTTCAAGTGAAGCTCTAATGCTATTATCAATCATTATCCCTATGAAAATGTTGAATATAAATGAGCTCCTGGAACTGAGCTGTGATTACAGGACCTGATCTAACTGCTTGAGATTGAAACATGGTTATGCTCGACACTCCTGCTCATGGTGGATTGCATTGGGCTTGAAACATTACGAACAAGATGAATACACAGGCCAAGGACAAGCCCTCTCCCAGGAAAAAGTCTTCATCAAAAAGAATACAACCTTTGAATAAAACCTTGTAGGTCCCCCAATCCTCTTTTGTGCTATGCTGGGCAAACCTGTTGGACCTTTTCCCATAAATTGGTCTTTAAAAGAGTCTGGAGGTTTTTCTAATTCTTTCTTCAAGGTGGTGTTTTTCCAGACTCTGGTGCCTCTGGTAATTAGAAACATTTTAACAACTTTTGACTTCAGTTTATTCATGCACAAATTGAACTCATTTGTTCTTGTGTCAACCTTGTCCTTTGGCTCTTGACAATGATGCATTTATTCACACTCTGTAAGTGTTTATAAACAGAAAGCACATCCTCTTTTAGTCTTTGTTTCATAGGCCAACCAAGCCAACCCTTCCACTCTCTTCTTACACAAATCAGCTTTTCTGTGCTCTCATTCTATTCTGATTCTAATAGATCTGGTCATAACTGACCAGATCTGTTAGAACTGAGCACATTATAGCAGATGAAATCCAAACAATCATTTGTAAAGTAGCATTAATATTTTCACCTCCGTATTCCAACTTTAGGCAGCGAAAAGTGTTTGGGTCTGTCCTCGAGTAAACAATAGCAATAAAGAACTGGTGGCAGCCTTAGGTTTAGCAAGGTAATAGTAAAGCAACCCTGAATGTTTTAACAAAGGAAAATGCTTGAGAGAGACATGATTTAAAATGGGAGAAAAAAGACATTTCTTGCATTTAAAAAGAGCAAGGTAAAGTGACGAAAATTATACAACTGCCCCCTCTTTGGCTCCACTAAATAAAATCTAAGTTTACTCTACAGTTGTGAATTGAGTCATGAAAGAAATATAATTTTTTATCCTGGAACTTTGAAGCTGCATTTACTATTGTGCAGAGGAAATGAAACAAGCAAAGACAGACAGACAGAGGGAGAGAGAGTGTGAGAAATCCATTCTCACATTTTGTTAAGGCATATTTGATCATGATTACATTCAAATCTATGACTCCTGCAAATTTTAAATAAAGAACTGTAACATCTGCTTTAAGGCCCTGAAGAAACAGGAACATTTATTTGGAGAGTGTTTCCTCAGCTGACTATACTGATCAGAAGAGATTTGCATTATTAGCTATGGTCTAATACGATGCATTATATTTTAGTGAATTATGAATTCTTTCATTTCATAGGAACAATCCCCCTCCTCCCACACTTACATTATGATACACACTCTTCAAGAAAATTTGCTGTATTGCATAAAGTAGCAAGTAATGGGACAATAAAAATTAAGGAACTCTTTGAAGGCATTATAGCATTTACAGTCAGCAATTAAAACAGCAGATGTTACCTCACAAAGCCTATGCAGATTTCTGATCACAAAACTGAAGGTGGTATTTGCCTCTGTATTACTAGAGTTGGTAAGAAGATTGTATTCCCTTGGCACAGTGATGGAAAAGGAAAGACAATTCCAACTTCCTTTGGTAACTCAAGGCAAAAAATTATTTGAATCTGGTGTATAATTTGCAGAACAACGCCTTTTTACTGTCATAGATCATTTCAGAATTTCAAATTAGGAGGCCAAATAAGCAGTGTTACAGTTACTTATTTGATAGTGTTATTTAGCCAATATAGGAACTCAGTACAGTTTAAGCACAGATGCCTAAACTGTCACAAAAGATTCACAGAAGCAAGAAAACGGGCAGAGCTCTGAGATCATCTCCCAGTCATATGGAGGTACTTACTGTGGCCATCAACAGGTAATGGATGACCATCTCAAAGAGACTGGGACATAAAGATAGCTGGTTTATGTATCACACAGAAAGGGGGCCACAAATCTCTGCATTTCCAAATCCTGCACTGCCAAATAGAGGCATTGCAATCTCGTTACTGAACTGGCAAAACATTGCAATAAGCAATTACCCAGCATCAAACACTCAGGAAACATGTAGATTTCTCCTGTAATTTGGACACAGTAACAAGGAAAAATTGGGCAAAGCAGAACCCTTGCTGTAGTATTATCTACCGATCTTATTTATTGCTAATATGATTTCTGCATCCGCATAATATTGAAATTATTTGTGTTTTTAAACAAACAGAGCTAGACAGCTATCTAAGTACCCAATATGGATTTAGGTCCAGGAGTAGATTAAGCTGGGATAGCACTGAACATATTCACCTTCTCTGAAAGAGAAAAGAGGAATTACTGAATGAGATGCAGAGACTTTATGATGATGGTTTTGAGCAGTTTGTTGGAATGAACTTAATCACAGCTTTCGTCCTTTTCATATACAAGACTATCAAACTAAGAAGGGTCTATGTACATTTCTCTGTGCAGATCATTCAGCTTTTCCTCTTGCTGGGACTGCAGCCCAGAGAAAGAGTTTTGGAGCGGAGAAGGCAGCTGAGTGGTAACCACTTTGATTGCTCTGCCATTTCATCTGCTGCAATGTGCAAATAACAATGCTTAAAAAGCAGATTTTCTTTTTTCCCATGGAGACACTAATTTCTGAATAAAAAGCAAAGAGAAAGCATATATGCGACGAATGGATCATCAGTCTTGTTTTGTGTTTTTTGAGGGTGAACGAGCTGAAACAGCTAAAAGCAAGCACCTTCTTTACATCTTTTGGAAAGTATGTAACATTTAAAACAAAAAAAATCAATGGCAGTGTCTTCAACTTGAACAGCAAGCCAAAATCTGAGCTTTGTCTAAGAAAGTGCTGTTTGATCTACTGATTACAAAGGATGGCTTTGGATTCAGCTGATGCTCTTAAAATACTCAGTGTTAACTCTGAAGTCAATTCTAGTTTAATCAGACATGAAAAAGTAAACATATATGTTGTTCACACAACCACCTGCAGATTAAAGCTGGGCTCTCTCCCAGTAAAGCCCCATTTTCCATTCAGTGCTGGAAAATGCACTGGTCAGGAGCAAGGCAGGGCCCAAACTAATGGTTATGCTGGACCTGGTTTGTTTACACAGCATTTCCAGAGACATATTTTTCTCCAAAGACAACTGGGTAAAAATCCACCAGTTTAGCAGAGCATACTAATGAAAATCCAATAATTAAGTATGAAAACAGAAGTGGACAGTAAATCCAGATAGTATGACATGGAATTTACATGCAGTCTTTTATCCTGAGAATATACAGGAAGTGCATGATTAACATGTTAGGAGATAGTCATCTTGTCAGGGAATCCAGCTATTTTTGACCTAAATTATTTTTCAAAAACCTGAATGCTGTCAAACCTGAACTGCAGGGTTCAATATTTCCTATACAAAACTACTTCACATATTGACTTGTCATATTTTAGCTGACAAGCTTTCATGGGAGAACTTATTCCACAGTGTAAAAGCAGTATCTCAATTTAATTTACTGTTTTCCCTTTATGAACATTTATATATTACCTAATCCAGAAGTCTACCAAAGAGCCCCTCACTAATATAAACAGATTTGGATATCAACCATGATGGAACATTTGAAGAATTCATAAAGGAAAGGGAAATATGGGATGATGATGATGATGATTATTATTATTTTGATTATTAAGAAAAAAAACCAATAAAATATAAACAAAATGCAAGGACTCCACCACAAAAGATTACATATTAAAATAGGCCTTAAAATCCTGTGAAAACAGTCAGCTCAGTTGTGAACTCTTGAGATATTTAAAGGATTTTTTTTCAGTTTATTTTCCATTTATTCATAGAGCAACTTCCACTTAAAACAGGCAAGAAAAAACAGCAAAATCCAAGAACCTGTCATTCTGCTTTTATTAAGCAGCATCCACTCCCTCAGTGTGCTTGAACTTTGTCATAGCTACTGCTTCCTGTTGGCAAACTGAGAATCAGCATGGATATTGTCAGTAAGGCTGAAAACAGGATTCATGGTTCACAACAATGTTCACTCGACAGTTACCTCATTTATAATGATCCAGTGGCAGTCAAAAGCAACCAAATTAGTCTCCACGACCTGAAACAGAGAACAAACCAGCTATCAGTCAGCTTGCTTGTGAAAGCCAGGAAAAAAAAAAAATTAAATAGATGCTCTCTGCAAATGACAAAAACCAAAACATGTGCTCTCTAGAACTTTTGCTATTGAACTGAGGATAGAGAACCTTTAGCACCATTCTGCAGAAGCATTTGTGTTACTGTTTGACTTGCCAATTAAACTTGGAAATACATTTAATTGCCAGCATAACAGGAAAGAATATGTTTCAGTTGACTGAGGAGAAAAATGAAAACATTTTTGCTTTAGCACTGTGTGTTGAGAGGAAGCAACAGAGAGGAAGGCAGGCAATGAATATCAAGTGACTTTTGTAAGATTTCTGTATTTCCTTCTTCTAAGGCCTTTCCAGTGTACACCTATCCTGAAAGCCTCTGAATTAATGAAAACCAAAACAAACCCAAATAAAAAAACCCACATCCCAAATGCTAGAGTTCATAGAAGTGCAAAGAGCAGGACAGTAAGGGTTCGCCTGAGAAAGAGCTGTCACAGGGATGATGAATTATAGCTTGTCTCAGGTTCCATGCACAGAAGGCCTCTCATCCTCCTCTCATACATCTTCTTTCCTTTGCCAAAAATCTTTCCATGACCTGCCTTCATGCTGGACTGAACATGAGCTTCCTAACTCATCTTTCACTCAGTCCCTTCCCTCTTTGAATCCACTACACTTTTGTGGCAGGTCACTTGTGAATCTACTTCACAGTGCAAATGAAGAGGATAAAAACTCACTTGTTCTTCTTTCATTAGGTAGGAAAGAAATCATTGACAAAAGGGAGGCCAGAGAAAGCTGGGCAACTTAATTCATGAAATTGAATTAGGATTAACATTTAAATAGTTTTCAACACAGATTAATTCCATTTTATTTGTATAGTAACCATGCCCACCTTGATTCACAACTCAAAACTACTGGATACTTAACACTGTATTAAATAATCCCTTAAAAAAAACCCCAAAAAAACCAAAAAGAAAAACAGAGACAAACCTTGGAACTGACAGTGTTTAAATGTTCAGTTAGATGGCTTGTACTGCGCTGTCATTACTTGGACCATTGGCTTTTAACGACAACCAACAGAAATAGCACTTGCCAGGGATGGTGGCAATTTATACTATGCCATGTGCAAAGGAGAACAATTTAACTGGCCACAAATCTTAAGAGCATCAAAAAAACTCACAATGATAAACCTCATTATTAATTCAAAGGCTATTAGAACTGGGGTTACTGCTTGTTTAGCAGAATCCTAAGGCAAGACTGGAAATTCTGATCTGGAGAGACTCAGGTGAGGGGAAAGCAAGAGCAGCAGAACATGACTAATTATTCCTTATTTGAAACTCTCACAGCACTGACCAGAAATGAGGAGGATTAGCAGCCATAGCTGCTAATGGAAAACTTAAGTTTTCTGGAAAACTTCAATAGCATTAGCAGGAATAAGGGTCCTTAATTTCTGTGGAGTTCAATAGTTTAAATGAACTTGATATTTTGGCGTGTTGCTTTAACATTTTCTTGCATTCTCCACTACAGGTGTTCCCACAGCAAGTATGAAAGAATAGGACAGAAAGGGAGTAACTGTGAGAGAAGGCAGCACAACTGAGCCAGGATGCTTGAACTGGAGCATGGCTGCTCTGATCAGATTGCTCATAACAAACCAGTTGGAATACAAACACACCCAGGAACCAAAAAAGGTCAAAAGAGGACAGAGTAGTAACAAAATTCTCAATGGAGCATTTGCTCCTTATATAAACTTCCAAAGCATAGAAAGTTGATCCCATTTACAACATCAGCTGTCATTTAATTTTTCCACAAAACAGAACAAATCAAAGCCTTACTAAAACAGGAACAATTCTGCTAGTCAATCTACATGCAGTTCTGTTGAAAGCAAACAGAATTAAATAAAAAAAGGGGGGAAAAAGGCAGCACAGTCAGCATGTTTTCTGATTTCTTGTCAGGTTCCTAGCAACCTTGTCCTTCCTAACTTTTGGCTCTGAGATGATCTTTCGGGAACGTCTGCCCTGCAGTAACTGCTCTGCTCAAGATGAGGTCTCCTAAGGTTCCTGTGGCTCCAAAGCACTCTGCCAGCAACACCCTCGGGTCAAGTCTCCCAGGGGTGGTAGGAAAATGACAATAACTGTTTCACAAAGGGCTCCTAAGCTTTTTTTCTGCTTTCAAATGGCAGTCAACCAAAAATTCAGATTCAAGGAATCCACAAAATGAAAATTCCCATTTTCTGTTTACTTTTTATTACGCGTTGCAAGTGGGCCAGATAACTTCTTTGTTATCTTTGAAGCCTGAAGCTTCAGCTGATCAGATTTTAATGTATTGTATCTCCTATTTTTGTTTCAGTTCATTCAGTTCCTTTATAAATATTTGCATTGGAGTACCTACTTTGCCCAGATTCTCAGATTTCAGTCAGAGAACATATTTTCAACTGAATATGGTCCTAAGTGTCACTGGTTTTATTATGCAAAGCTCACAGACCACTTAAGCCACTAAGTGGTAGAGGCTGACTGGTCTCACAAGTCACTCACATTATTTCAAACAGCTCAGGGTACCTGTGACAGATTTATTCACAATTTTCAAGTAACAAGATGAAATTAACCCATTTTTAGTTACAGTTGATACTCGTCAGCAGAAAGATGATGCTTTATCCATTAAAGTTTATGAAGTCATTAATCCACTTAATACTAAAAACATTTTCAAAAAGCATACATCAAATTGAAACTTGTAGTGCACTCAGAGACACTCAAACTAACATATTCTAAGTTTAGATGGGCTGCAAATAGCCCCTGATTTAAAAATTCACTGTACCTTTCAGTCTGCTGGAACCTGCTTTTTGGCATTTTCCTTATCCCATCTACCCAAAGCTTGTTCTGGTATTAACAGTTGCTTAAAAAGATGACTGATAATGCCCTGAGAAAATCTCTAGATTTTTAAGATAGATTTATATCTGAACTGGAACTCAGCATTATGCTGAGATTTCAAGGCCTTATTTTCGTCCCTGGGTCATTCAAGTCTTATCTCTCAAAAAAAGCTATTTGTTTCAGCACACCAAAATGCTGCATCTCAGTCTCTCCCTTCTTAACATCTCTTCCACCAGCATGGCCTTTATTGCCCATTTAATTGACCTTAAAGTTGGCAGTGTACATGCTTTCTGTAGGAATTGCAGGACACTATAATGTTATCATCATCATTAGCAACCTTCCTATATTTTCCAATTATTGTGCTTCTTATGTTTTTCATTGTAAATAAATGCACTGGTACATCCACTGTTTTACAAAAAAATAAATAAATGCAATGCTATGCACACCTTCAGTTTTGATACTTGAGGGAAAAAGTTGCTCAATCCTGAAGTTTTCTTCAAATTCTAAGAGTAATCATATGCATAACCTTACCGTCAGAAGATTATCTCCATCAGCAGCTATTAAGCACTAGTCTGCAAGTAGAAGACTATAATAAATCAGTTTTAAAAACCCCCAAACTGTCTAAAGTCAGCAGTAACACAACCTAGATCCAATTATTCATCAGTCCAGCAGTCATTACTTGCACACAGCAGGCCTTTACAGCCATGACACAATGTTCCAGAATGCCCTTGTCTATCTACTGCATTTGCTATTCTCCTTAATTTAAAAAGCCATTGCATTTTCACATAGAAGGGATGATAACAAATAGGAGTGAAGTGAGAAAAAAAAACAAAAAGAGCATGGCAGGTCTGCTTAAAATTGACCATAACCTAAAAAGCACAAACAGCAGAAATTAAATGCAGTTTTCTAGCAGATTTCTATGCCTAATATGCTCAGAATTGTAAAACAAGTATTTTTTTATCTGAGTGATGATCTTTTTCTGGTTGAAATTCATATCTGCATGCATATCAAGTGAGCTGGCATGAACTTGTGCTCTGTGACAGGGAAAAATGAATGTAGAGAATAATGCTTGCAAGTGCATAAGGGCAGTAAAGAAAAAGAAATCTGAAATCCTATATTTTAGAAGCAATAAAACAACTTGATTGGGGCGTGTAGGAGGTTGGGGCTTCAAGACCTCAAGCATTTGAATACAATACAAGTTTCAGGTTCATCACTGGTTCTGCTGGCTCTGTGACAGGGAACAGTGCTGTTCCCTCCCAACAGGTAGGGGACAGATTGGAAATTTCCATACAAGACACAAGGCAGGTGAACCTATTGTTTATGCAGCTCACCTCTTAAGGTAAAACTGAGGAAAACCGGACTGTGCATTCATAATGAGGGATGAACACCAAAATTCTACACAGGTATTAAATGGAGGAAAGTTGACACTTTCCAAAACAAAGAGAGCCACGTACCTATTTGACAAATTCTCATTTCACATGTCCTCTGGGGGAAATCATACAAGCTGTAGTTAATAAACATACAAAGCTATAGGTCAATGCAAAAAGCTCCCTGATGCTAAGCAGAGCTGCTAGCCACGAGAGCATTAGGAGAAAATATCATATACCCCTACCCTGTTCTTACTGCTCCTTCAGGCATTCAAGCCACCTTTGGAGTTAGACACTTTAATCTAACCCAAGACAGCTGCCTTTGAGCTTCTAAATATAAGTTGCTTTCTTAACTGTGATCAATGGGAGTACCAGTAGCTAAAGATAGAAGAATTTATTCTGTATTGACTGTTCTGCATTTCAGACTGTATTTATTCACTAAAAGGGAAAATATTTGGAAGAATGCCCCACACTAAAAAAGCATTTTGTGCTTTGGAGGTGCCATCTCTGCTATTCCATTGAGTACCTCCCACTTGTAAGCAGAACTCCAGGGTGAACTGGGGAGCCGTGTTTAAGTTTAATTAACCCATTGCCCAGTGACCCCCTCCTGTCTCTCAGACAACTAAATCAGTGTCAGAGAACAAGCAGAGGACAGCCTATTAACCAACTCCTTCAGAAAACTACTTTTCCGAATTCAGCATTTTTTCATCTATAGACTGTCGGTATTCAATTATTTATAATGCCATATCACATAATTCTCCATTACTAAGATTCAAAGCAGCAAGTTAGGCCAGTTCTGAAATAGACCTTATGAAATTGTGGAAAATCTGAAAAAGAAAATAACTCTCTACTCACTCAGCCCCATCTCAGACACAGAGAGTTCACACTTGAGTATATGAAGACACTGCCATTAGTTGTATAAATCCTTGCAAAGGATTTATTAAATACAGCCTATCAAGTATGCAGTGCTATTCATGCACAGTCACAGAAATCCACAGCAACAGATACAAAATATCATTCTTAACATCTTTGTAACTTCAGAAATATGTTCATGTCAAGCTCCAGCAGTTCTCCTAACACCCTATTAAAATAAATCAAACTCATGCTTCATGAGAAAGGTGTTCCACTTAGTGAAACACGGGTGCTATTGAACTGATGAGCACGAACATAGATGAAACAGAAACTAATTTTCTTTTTCTAAAGAATTCAACTACACACTGAGGGAGATTTAGCAGAGAGCACAAAAACGCTGCCAAGATGACAAGTGATGAGCAAGGACAAATCATCTGTCATTGGCAGCAACTCCAGAACTTCTGAATCTTTGGAAGAGCTTGACAATTTGTCATAACTATTTCTATTGTTCACACTCAAACCTTTAAATGGCCTAAATGCAAGACAATCTAAAGCAAGTAAAGCAGCTGCAGCGCCAGCATGCAAGCTTTTTCTATGTGCGGTAGTAAGCAAGAAAGAAAAAAGGCTTTTTGTCAAAAAAACCCAAGTCATTTAATGAAAAATTACATCAAAAATTATCTACATCACTTCTTTCTTACAGATATGGGCCCACAAGTGTGGGCAAAAACTGCAAGATACAGATCATAAAGGAAAATTATTCCTTTCCTTCACAAAGGAAATACAGGAAAACCTTTCTGGATTTTCAAAATTTAGTCCCAGACATATGCAACTAGTCAGACAAGCTTGCAAACGCCCAAGCAAGCAGTGATGCTGCATGTAAGGAAAGATCCTTACAGGAGCAGGCCATCTCAGGGATCTCCTGTTTGAAACACCGAGGAGAGCTCCCGGGCTCCTGTGCTGCAGCTGGGACTGCTCTGTGACAAGGCACCCAGAGGCCATGGCTCCTTTCTCAAAATGCTGAAGGGAACTGTCTAGAACTAGAGCTTGCCTTCCTGTTAACTTTCTGCTCCACCAGGAGCTGCAGTACTGACTGTGAATCTTTCTGCTGGACCACCACAGAGCAAACCACACTCTCCATTTGATTTTTTTTTTTTTTTTCCCCCCACAAAAGCCAACAAGATAGCATTGCATAGCCCATAGGTCTGGAAATGGCTGATATGGGAACAATTTAGAAAGTGATTTAGAAAGTTGCCCAAGAGCTGAGCTGGGATACCAACTTCCTGTTAACCTTTCCCAAATACTGTCTGCCTGCAATATGTCCAAACCAATATAAGGTTTTACAAACTGGACTGCATTCTTCCAACCGGAAGACTGAAAAAAATGCTTTCATCCAATACCTCTAGATTTGCTGTCCATGTCTTTTCATGGACCAGCCTCTTGGAGCCACCACTGCAGTTTTACAGGTGAGCATGTCTTAACTTAATTTTCTCCCCCAGCGGCATAGCAATTTGTGGATCACTAAGATATGATAAAAAACAGACTTCCAAAACACACGTGAGACAGGAAGCCACTTCAATTCAACGCTGCTCCCTCTCCAAGAACATGATAACCAAATAAAAACCAACAACCAATCAAACAGAACAAGTCAGAGGCCATTTTTTAACATGACATTTGACTAAAGATTTTAGCTTTGGACTAGTGTGAGCATTCAGAGCCATCTCTGATAGCACAGATGTCTCCCCAAGGACTGGTATGTAAAGCAAAATATGAAAGTTAAAGACTAATAAATAGCAAAGAAAGGTAAGTGATAAACTGAAGATTATCTTAACTGATCTGAAGTTTACAAAGGTAAAAGCGTGGAGTTGTACTATTTAGTATATTGTACTAGGTTAAACACCCACAGGGCTAGTTCATGGAGATCCTTTGGCAGGTTTATGCTTATTTTTACTTTGCTTCCTTCTAGCTCCTAGTTCATCAAACCACCACCATTTTATCAGGCTGTTTCCTCCATTTCCTCCTTCTGGCGCCACAGCAAGTTCTTTCTGTGCTTCTACTCTTAGTCTTTAAGCTTTTCAATAGGCAGATCAGTTGTTGATTTATAAAGCTCATTGTTACACACCAAAAACTAAAGCTTATAAAAATCTCTCTTCACCAAAGGCAATATTTTTGTAATCTAATTTTAATCTCTACCCATTTCTGCTCTTGAGAGATGAAAAAAAACCCCAAACCACACATGGCTATATACTTATTTTTGTTCTTCTGGACAGTCACAACAGTCACCACTTTCTGGGATTCCTTTTCCTGACATTCCTTCTAAGAAAAAACAAACAAGCGAACACCAAAAAACGCACACACAAAAAAAAAAAAACCCCAAAAAAACCAACAATAAAACAAAAACCCACAAAAACACCAAAGAAAAACATTACTGGGTGAAACCTGACAGAGACATTTATAAATTATTATAAAGCAAGATTCTACAGTATTTGGAGAAGGCAGGTGGAAATTGTCTTTGAGTGTCCTCCTAAGGATGGGTGATACGGCTGACATGGCTTCATTTGCTTGTCTCATGAAAATGCATTTCTTTCAAAAATAAATAGTTGAAGCACTTGATCAGTTTTCCACTTTTGCAGATTTATTTCAAAGATGACACTTTTAAACTAAAAGCATTGGTTTACTCCACTGAATAATTAGTTTTATATTGTCTTGGCTAGCCATCATAACTACATCTGAAATGAGTCAAGCTTCAGGGAACACATTGTATCTTCTCTCCTAAGATTTTAAGAGACGGAGGCTGTTAAAGTACAGAAATCAGCCCCATGCTAAAGAAAACAGTTAAATATTCAATAAAAGTAAATAAAGGCAGCATTAATACTTCAGTGAGTTTGACCACAGGCTTGTACTGAGAACACAAAATAAAAACACATTCTGTCTAGTAGAAATGGCCTTTTAAAAATTATTCATTTCCTTAATCATTGAGAAAAGCTAATAATGTATATTTTATAGGTGTCTAAACCCATGCATCTTCCTCAAGTCAGCCTGTAGACGGTAGGTTTAAAATAAAATAACTATAAGCAATTTACTAATATATCTTTCAAGTATCTTTCATTTGAAGGATTATTTTATTCTTAGTTTTCTTACTTCCAAATTTATGCTTTGATTTATATTCCTATTATCCTTCTGAAAAGTGTTTATAATATCTACTCTGGGGAAAAAAAAAAACAACCCAAAACCAAAACAAACCACCACTTTTTTTTTCTCTTTTTTTTCACAAGTTCTGAAACTACTTGGCTTTAACTCAGACCTATGCACTGCAAGACAGTTGCAGGGAAGCAGAATTATGGTGTTCTTAATGAGCAACAATGCACATTCCACCTGGAAACTATTTATTTCAAAGTAAAAAAGTTACTCAAATTATCATTGAAGTGCAGAAATTCAGATTCATTACTGTTGAGTGGTTGCCTGTACCTGCCTTTCTTTTTATGAACTAGATTTTGATTATAGTGATAGTGCTACATTGACCCCTGAAGATCTCTTGTTCTTTATCTGTTAACTTATTTTTTTTTTAAGCTGCATTCTATTTGGAAATGGAAGCAGAAAACTTGAGTATTTGGCTTGGACAGGGGCTTTGAATCAAAGTGGTTGTCATCACCTTTGAAGTTGAAGAACCAAAGATAAGAAGCCGGAATCTACACCACGGTATCAAAATTTCCTCATCATTATGGATTAGGAGCTGGAGCCAGAGAGTTTTCCCAGCTGTGGGGTTTGTTTTAAACACCTCAGCATCTCCTACATGCAGACACTCAGGAGCTACCCTTTTAGTGAACTCACTCAAGATTGAAGACTGATGACAAGTCCTCTAAAAGATGGAAAATAATTGCCTTGCTGATTTTGATGCCTTTGCAACTGCCTTCTCCAAGGGCAGAATCTCTCCACAACAGTGAAAGTCAGGGATTAATGAAGCTTTGCCACAGATTTACAGTTACTCTATCTGCACATATAAATTATTTTTCTAAGCAGAATAAAAAGTTTAGTTCTTAATTTCAACCTCTTACAGACTTTATAGGCAGCATCTGATTTATTCCAAGCCTTATTAATATGAAGAAAGCTTTCAAACTGTTAATGTGATGTGAGAAGTTCAGACAAACAGTCATTAATTCAATGCTTTAATTTGTAGAGGAAAAAGGAATGCCAGTTTGACAATGGACTTTTCTTAAGTCTGCCTTAGTATCGTGTCTGCTAGTTAAGAGAGCTTTGGAAGTTACAAAAAGAATACAGATGATAAAATGGTGTCTGTCATAATTTCAATGTATGCTCCTTTGTTAGCTCATATAAAAATATGCAAATTCATATTTACTTCCTCTTTAAATATATACCTATTGTTTCTAATTGAGAATCATGATTAACCAAAGTTACCACTTTAGTAAGGCAGTGAACAGCTAAGACTGAAGAAAAATACACTTGTGAGGCACAAGATTCCTTCCCAGTGTGCATTACTATGGGTTGACTGCACTCAGCAAAAGGAAGTTTGATTAAATAAAACTTGTAAAGGTTGTATTTTCAACAACCTTTCCCTTCTCATCCATACTCAATTTTATACCCCAGTACTTTCATAGATTGTAGTACAGTTACACCAGTATAAATTAAAAGAATATCTAATTAGGATGGAAATCACTGTCAGAAAGAGGCTGAAGAATATAGGCTTTGAGGAAGAACTTGAAGTTTTGAAGTGGAGAACAGCAGTAGCAGAACAGGGTGCCTGATTCAGAGGGTGATTTGGTTATGTGAACAAATACTTTTAGAGTGCTATTGCTTAAAAGCAAGCAAACAGAAAAACTAAGGACATAACAGTTTTCATAAGACCAGCCATTTTCCATAAAAAAGCTTCCTGTCCAAACTAGGTACCAGCAATTCAAATTAATAAAATATGGATTAAAGTTAATCTACTCAATTTGTCCCATTCTCATTGATTGTTTTTTGATATTAAGTGTGAGTGCCATTGTTATTCAAGTTTAAAAACTATTAAAAAACTAGGTTGAATTTATGTCTTCAAACTGAAAACAGAAGGCTTAGGTCACCTTTACCTTTTTTTTTTTTCTTCTTTTTTTTTTTTTTTTCCCCCTTCCTTTTTTTTTTTCCCCCCAAGAATAGCAAAGGACTATTTTAAAGCCAGACCTTCTGAATAGCTCAGTATCTGTAAGTTACTCAGATTTTCTTCAAGAGGGGCTGCAGGATGCTGAGTGCCTTTGAAAACATGCCCATTCCATTCAGGATTTTAAATGTAAGTAGAGTGCCTTGAAAATCCAGCCCTGATTATGGTAACAGTGTGTTGTTTATTTTATTAGTGATACAGAAATGTGGTTTCAACTCCTTTTGCATCTGTTAGTAAACTCAAGATTTAGTGTGACTGCCTATCAGGGAAAATGTTTAACTTCATACACTACAGAATATAACAGTGCTGCTCTTTTTTCCTCTTTGCTGTCTGCCTTAAAAGCAATTTTTGCCAAGCATCAGACTGGCATTACTGAAACAGAAAGTATTTCATTTTCCTATCACTGGCATTATTAACAAAGGTCACCGTTCAAGTCACAAAATATCGCTAAAGCCATCAGCTCTTTTTGCTCTTCAGCTTCGTGGTGGTGCCTCTCCTGTCATTCTACATATCTGTAGAGAACAACAGTGGCAGAGGTTCAAGTGAGATAGCCCCCATTTCTGACTTGCACATAAACTTAGCATTCAGCTCCTCCCCAAGCACACAGGCTGAAAGCATTTTTTTCTTGTAACAGGAGTTCAAGAACCAGGAGCAATTTAATGGAGTTCTAACTGGCTGCAGGCTTGAAGCTCCCTATGAAAAACATCCTCTCAAAAACATGTGAGCAAAGACAAAATCAGTTCTAAACGTATTGAAAACATTCTGGTCACCAAAGTATAAAGCCCAGTGGCTATTTTTGCTTCTGTGCTTCACAAGAGATGAACAAAATAGATCACTCTTACTGAAGGTCCAAAGGCAATTTGGGCCCAGAAGGTCTGCACAAGGACCCACTAAGTCTAATAAAGGGCATGGATCAAAACAGCAGCCTTTTCTTTTTCTCATAATGGCTCTAATTTTTACTAAAAAAGTACTTCTAAATTTTGGGAAATTCAGCTATTGCTTCTGAGAGTACTTCAGCCAGTCAACTACATGAACTCAGACCATAATTTAAAGATTTTTATTAGCCATGTGTGTCCTAACTCCAACCATGTAACACAGTTCAGATTCGTCTTTCTGAAAAAACCTTCTGGCCATATATCTGTTTGCAGACCTTCAATCTAAAATCCTTCATATATGTCACTGAAGGTTATTAAAAACTGATGTTCAAGGTGAATACAAAGCACTCTGTATTACCACAATTCGCCAGCAGCTTATGGTTGTGCTAACAGAAATATAACACACCAGAAATTGATACAGGCTAAAATATATTCCAGCTCTATAAAGAGAGAAAATCTATGTTTTCATCATTGTTTGATGCTGGTTTAAAAGCTGGTCTCGCACAGTAATTGCATCTGGATCCAAAGAGTCCAAGCAATACCTAACCCATAGACACTGGAGTTACAAACATACTGAAATTACAGGCTCAAGAACACCTGAAACATAACTGCAGTTGGGACATTGGATCATCTCTAAAATGGGATAGATCCTAATAGATTGAAAACAACTTTATCAGTGAAACAATAGCACAAGAAGCCACTATGTGTTCTATTACAGAAAGAGATAAAACTTTCTAGCCATCAAGTATGGTTATTCTAAATCACTTCCCGTTTGTTATCAAAAAGAAAACACAGGGGAACTGCAGGAGAGGCAAATGTTGCAATCATAAAACCCCAGAAAACTAGAAGCATTTAACATGCACAGTGTAATTTGAGCCATTCTGTACAGTTTAATAATTTATAGGGATTAAGTTGCTAAGAATTGTTTCTCAAATTTTCATTTTGGAACAGTTGCCCATTTCTTTTGGCTTTCTGAACTAAGGGGCTTAAATTAGATCCTTGCTATCATTTTTAAAAAAATAAATTGGGAAGCTTTGATGAAGAAAAGTAAAAAGACTGGAAGAACTTTAAGAGGATTTACACATCCCAGAGAAGGAAAAACAGAATGCACTTTGTTAAAAATACAATTAGTTCTGCATTTTAGCAAAGCAGAAAGCAACTATAGCCTTAGCAAAATGAGCTATATAGAAAAATAAAGGCCTTTTGAACTCTTATAAAAGTATTGAAGACCATTCTATTTAAGTCCATATTACAATTTTATTTTTTAATGGAAAACAAGACAAACCTATAATAGTAATTGTCTTGTTTTATTTTTTTAGTATAGATAAATAAACAGCCGTAACTTGACTCATGGTAAAAATTTCTCTAAAGTGAGTATTCAGCTGATGAAATTACTTATGTGAGGAAAATAAGTCATATGTATAAGAGATTACTGGCACAGGTACCTCCATGTAAATTATGAAAGACACATTACAAAGTGCAATAAATTTTCTAGCAACACATTCCTTTTTCCCACAGGTACTGTCAAACAGCTTTTTACCTTTAAGCAATGCATTTTTGTAGCATTCTTTCAATCATCCTTTTGACTAACCTGAACCAGAACAGTGACATATCTCTCCTATTCTGACTATTAATATTATGGGCACATGGTCTTTGCTTTTCGACGGTGATAGAAGCAAACTGACAGAACCAATATCCAGACAATCCTTGAAGTGATACATGAGCTTTACACAAGGATGATCAACAAGATAAAGCACTATTCTCTCCAGACTGATTGATAGGAAAAACAGGTTGGTTGTATTTTCAGCTGGAAGCAAGTACATCAGAAGTTGTCTGTGGGCCCCCGTGTATACCAAGCACAAAGCTTATCCAGACAGAAGAATAAAAATAAATAAAAAGGAAGAAAGTCAAATAGAATAAGGGTTATAGCAATATAGGTAATTTTTTGCTCTATTACACAGCAAGTAGGAGAGATACACATCTATCATGAAGACCTAAGTAAAATTCTGAATGTGTGGATGTAATTATGGCCCATCTGAAGTCCATTAAATCCCAGTTTACCTGACGCAGACCGGCTGGCACAGCTCAGTAGAGCTGCATCAAATGTCAAGTGACTTCCTGAGGCATTTCCAAGCTATGACAGGGACAGGAATGAGTAAAGCTTTTCCCACATACCCCAGCCAGGAATCTCACACCTGTGAGCAAGAAGGGAACCTGATTGTTGCACAGTGCCATGCAATTGAACACAACTGCTTAGACACTGCTAAATACCTGAACCTGACTGCATTTCCACAGCTGCTTTTAGGACCATGCTGCCCTCCCTCTGTGCCTCATATATGGCACTGTCTCCTCTGGGGATGGGTGCTTATGTCCTTGTCAGCCCCAGATCTCTGCCTGGAGTCACCACTTTTTGTCATCTGCCAATGCTTCGTTTCATCTCCATCCTCAAAGCATCATCAGGATGAGGAAAAAACATTTCACAGGCAGAGCAGAAATGCACCAGCAGATCTCTTGGTGGATATTTGAGTGCTTTTCCTGAGTATTTCTCTCCTATGTTTCTTTCAATCTTGCTGGTTGCTGGCCCCTTCCCGAGTAAGAGACCATCTTGCTGTCACAGCAGGAGTAGTTAGGGATGTTGCATTTTATCCCACTTCTTGCCACTCAGGTAGGCAGTGCCTTAGCATCACATCTTTTCATGGCACTTCTTCTCTTAGTGCACACTAAGAATTTTGTCTAGAGGAGTCAAGAGAATTATTTTTAAAATGTAAAAAAGGTAAAAAATCCAAAGTAAAATCTCATCTGTAATCAACAAGAAATTCAGAGAAGGGAAAGGAAGGGACTTCTATAGCTTTAGGTTAATATTAATGAGAGGCAGATATGAATTAAAGCTCAGTGTGAGAGACAAGAGCTCTAATGAATCATGAGAAATTGTTGTTCATTTTCTGCACTGGTATTCTGCAAACATATTAAAAACCTTAATTACTGCAGTGTCTGATGCTTGCAACATAGACTACAAATATAGCTATCTGAAAACTAAACAAAATGAGCTTATTTTTGTCTTGTCCCACAACACAGAGATTGTGTATACATATACGCATGCACCACAAATGTATTACTATTTGTTTCATCTCTTATCCTACACACTGTCTGCTTTTCCTAAGAGATCAGGAATCTATCTCTGTATATGTGAAAATGGCCTCTGTGTGAGTTATATTTCCAAACCAGGCATTTTACAGGATCCTGCAAAGGTGAAAATTTTCTTGGTAAACATCATAGAAAATTCATTCTACTGAAGAAGATTCTCACTTTGATCCATGACCTATCCTGTCTCCAAAATGGAAGAGATGCCATCAAAATTGCTTAATGTGTATCTATTTCACTCTCCCTTGGGCAAAAGAAGATAAAAGCAGAGCAATACCATGGTGCTGTCAGAATATGAATCTTCCTGGATGTATGTTACAATATCTAATACATGGTGCTTTTTTTTATCATTTATGGCAATAAAAGACATTTTTATCACTGTAGTTTTGCACTTGTATGACTTCTAACAATGGCATCCTGGCACATGACTGAGCAATAACTGAATCAAATGGGGTACCTTCTCCAGCAAGAAATTATCACTGCTTTTATTATTATACTTGAACATTTTAAAGAAAATACTATAATTTTGCCTTCATTTTGAGAAAAAAATGCAACAAAAACCTTGGAATTAAATACATAGTACAGGATCTCCCAACCCCAAAACCAAGCTTGATCTGAGCGTAGCTAGGATTAGAAAAACTGCTGCTTTGGTTCAGTGTGAGAAGGGACATACAGAAAAGAAAGAAAGCTAATAGTCTCTCACCAAATGAAATTAATATAATTGTGGTCATCTTGGAATATTTCATGTTCTAAGCACAAAACCTCTTTTTGAAGGAAGCAGGCTTTTCATTATGCTCCATTTGTAGTATTCCCTCAGACACACACCAAGGCTCCCCAGAGCTGTGTTTCACTTGTTCAGAGGGCATTTAAAGCATAAATACCTTTGGCATCACCTAATTGGAAAAAAAAAAAAAAAAGCCTCCTTTGGAGGTCTCAGCTTTGTTTTTGTGGGTGTGTGCTTCTTGTTTTTTGGCAACTGCATGCATATTCAGGCAGATGAAGGCACTGAAAAGGCAAATCAGACCTGTGAGCTGAAGTATGTAAAAATATTGTGATCACATTTTTTAATGCTCTTCCTCTGGTCCTAGCGAGAAGTGGTAAGCACAGGAAGATGTGAACACCATAAATGGTAAGACAAAGGAGGTTGGATGGCTCCTTGCCAGGAGCAGGTAATACCGAAAGGGACAATTATGAAACGTGTTACAATGGTTACATGGAAGACAATGTAACAGGATTCAAAAATTTAAAAATAATTTAGAATGCATTTTTTTTTTCCTCAATGGGCATCTGGTCCTATATTCTGTCCAACACTTGTGCAGCTGAGCTGGTTGGGTGCGTGTGAGCACTTAAGCAGCATTCAAACCTTATTAATGGTGACTGAACACTGTCTGGGGCCTGCTTACATCAGAGCAAGCTCTGTCCTTAGAATGCACCTACAAAAGCACTAAATCAGATAATAAAGTGACCAATATGATGCAACTGGAACACATTTTCTTCACTTTAATCTGAAAAGCTTCCTTTATAATCTCAAGCACATTAATTAGCTCTAATTTTGCCATCTCTGCTGCATAAGCATGCAGGAAACCTGAAGAAAGCCAAAAGAAAAAGGACAAGGAGGGAAATGACCAACGAGTCACCAAGCTGCCTGTGGATTAAAAGGACACACTAATTATGCCAAGAGCTGTTCTGTATAAGCACTATTGAAATAAAATTATTCATTATCTGTAGAAAGTGCCACTAACTAGAGATATGAAATAATGTATCAAAAATTTTACCTGCTTTTAGAATTGGGACCTATAAATAAAGCAAAAAGGGCATCTTCCTAAAGGGAAGGAAATGACAGGAAAATTCTGTGGATATTGAATTGCAGAGCAGTGAGACTTAGACAACAAAAACCCTCAGAGAAGAGTTTGCAGTTTACATCTACTTGGTTTTGTGTTCCAGTCCCACTAAGGGACACAAATCTTTTATGTCTGCACCTCCTTTTTCAAACCTCTGCCTTCTTCTTTGCTTAAAATGATGATATAAATACAAGGGAAAAATGACTATAGTAAATTTGGTCCCAAAATACATTGCGGAAAATATGATATTACAAAGCTTTTATTTACACTATAAAAATGTTTCCATGACAGCACAAAAAAACCTAGTGAAAGGAGTTTATGTGCATTATTTATGTCAGTGACCAAAACTTAGAAGTGAAGGATCTCTGTTGGTTAGTGAGATAATGAAGCCAATATAAACTGATTTAGCTTTTGTCCTTAAATAATTGGGAAAACTACTGTGTCATGTTCATTTAATCATTACCAGAGTACTATGCTGTAAAATAGGTCCAATAAACTAACGTTTTCCTATATGAGCTTCTGATCCCCTAAAAAACAGCTGAGTTATCACCACTTTGCCAATTTACACTTATTGGTCTTAGACACCTAGGTTTTTACACATGTTGTTAAAATTAGTTAAGATTTTATTTTTTACTTAACATTTTCAAAAATACATGCAAGAAAATACTTCCTTTAAAGCTCCATTTGCTTCCTCAATCCTAAAGGTAGAAAGAAGCTTTTATCTGCACCTTCAGGACCTCAGGCCCAGCTTCCTGCAGGGAAAGCTGTTTTCAGCCACTTGCTGTTATTTGCCAGTGCTCTCACTTAATTTCCAGAATAATGGAATAATTTTAGGGATTTATCAGGGCAGAAGCACAACTTTCATGGGAATGAAGCAACAGTGTCTCTGAAATAATAATATAGAGATACTTAGAGACTTTTTCCAGTAATCTTATAAAACATAGTTTCGGTATGAAGGTCTCTTTTCTACCCTTGCTGTGGTGACAGTGACATTTTCCCATTATAAGAAACACACCTTCCTTGTGTTAATGTGTCTTTTCTTCCTAGATGAATATTAATACAAATGACTAAGGACAGAGGGGACTACTAGGAATTAATTTATTGAAGTGTCTCTAGCTCTGTAATTAAAACAGGTAAAGAAAGTAACAAATACTGACAGAGAGAAGTGGGACTCTACTGTGCTTATTTTAAACAAATAAATAAATAAATAAACAGGCATACACATCCCCACAACCCTGTCTCGATTTGTTGGGTTTTTTTCTTTTTCACAGTTTATCCAGTTTCATGCAGAAGGTACCAAATTCCTGCCGTCCAATGCACTGAGACACATGCCTCCTTCACCTTTCCATAAAAACATTGTGAAAATCATAAAAACTTATGTAAATATATAGAAGTGTGTATATGCAAATCAGATCACCTGTAAGAGCTACAGTGAAAAAGGCAGCTTTCTCACAGTGACCAAAATTAGCCTGAAGTTAAGACCCCAGATCAAATTTGACATTCCCTGTGAACCATTTCTCAATACGGGCTGAAGCTGGATGTCAACTTGGAATTCAACAAGCAAAGTCTCCGATTCATGGATTGTAGGAAGTCCCACATCAGAACCCTGAACAGTATCGACACACCAGTTCAAATCTTACAAAATAAATCAAGAATACACCTTCGTCTTCTGAGAATGTTAATTACTGACGGAACATGGCTTGGGAGACACAAGGAGAGGAGAGATTTGGGCAGAAGATGCTTTAAGAACTGATTTAGTCAAAGTTATTCCATCTTTCCTGTTCATTCAGTTCCTGTGCTAAACAAAGTCCTCGGGGTGAAACATTTACAGTTAATTATGGAACTGGTATAATCTGTCTTGCTTTCAAATTAACAATTTATCACAGCAACAAATTAATTCCCCCCCTTTTCTTTTTTTCCCCAGCATATTAGCACATAAACCACAGTGGCTAGCCTCATTTCACTCCCATTATTAAGACAGTTTTTCCTTTTAATTTATACAAAGCATGAAATTTTATTACCAGATCTAAAACTCAGCTATGAAGAACTTACTGAGGAAATTTTATATTTCAAGTACATAATGAGCTATAGACATAAATGTAACCAAGACTAAGCCACTGAACCACACAGCCCTGGTGAAGAAATCATTAACTTTTTTGGATAACAGGGGTTTTTCATTTGTTTCTTTCTCAGTTACTACTTTCATACAACATTAATGAATTCAATAAATAGGCAATCAACAGTTCTTCTAATAAAATGTTTCTTTATGATTCTTTTCTACAACTCATTCCCTTTAAAATCTGTAATGTTCGTTATTCATGAAAAAATAAAATAATTAGAGCAAAAATATCAGGCTACAGGGAAGTACCTAAGATAGCCCAACTAAATATTACTGAACATATTAATGATGATTATATTTGCTGCCACAAGGACAGGAATATGTTTTTAGAACCTGTTTATAGAAAATATGTACAACAGTCCTGGAAAACTATGTTTGAAAAAGTGTTTTGTTTTAGAAACCGAAGTATTATGTTTCTAGGTAATATGGAGAAGTTGAACTTTTCCCAGGATAAATCATAACTATTTAATCTTCATTTTATAGCTGTATGATTGTGAAGAAAACTCTTCAGCTACAGGGGAAAAAAAGCAGCCCTTGCCCCCTCAGCTACCCTAACCAAAATCAAATATGAAGACACAGAAAAGAGGAAACAAAGCAACAATTGATAAGAAAGCAAGATATGAGACATTTGTGACATTGACCTACTAAAAAGGAGGAGAATCAGCTTCCACTTTTATTATCTACTCCCATGTAATGTTTGTTAATACACAACAAAATTGTTAGGCAGCCCACAGTGATACAAGCCTTTCTGTTTGTGGAGATGACTTCTAACTGCTAGATGCTTTTAATCACTGCAGCAATGCTCTCCCTCCACCTCAGAGATGATGTCAGAAACAGACAGGAAAGCAGGGGAAGCTCAACAGAGGAGATGACCATAATTGTGTGGCACCTCAAAGATGCCCTTAGTACCTTCCAACCTCTGCTCTTTGCCTTAGTATTTTCTATTAGTTTCCCTTGCTGTGCTTTTCCTGAACTCCAGCTCAGCATAAAATCTCATTACCAAATGTCAAGGCAATAACTGTATCTTTATCTCTCTTCTTCCTTTTTTCCCCCTCCAAAGTATATATACACAGAAAATGTTATTATGGCTTTATTGTTTTAGGTAATTAATAGCTCCAGTTCAGGGTAGGAATCAATTATGTCTATATTCATTCAGCTCACAGTCCATATTAATGTACAATCTGCATTGCCAGTTCTGTATCAAACACAGTTGGTATTCTGTGTTTGATACAGAACTGTATGAGAAGCATGGAAAGAACAGAATGGCTAGAGCAGATACTTAAAAAAACTAAACCTTATCTAAATAATAGCAGGTACAATTCAAATGCTTAAATGTAAGTTTGCTTGCTGAACTACACATTCATGAAAAATGATTCCTTGTGCTTTGCTTTAGACACTCAACGCAACTTCCCTGTAACAAGTGGGTTTTTTTTTTTCCTCTCTGAGGAACGGACATTTCTGGTAGTCAGTGGAAAGTTCTTGATCATTCCTCACACCCGCACACATCCTGCTGCTATCTGACAATAATGGGATGTGGAGGATCTCACTTGCCTCCTCTGCCACAGTAACACCACCTGCCCATGAAGAGACCTCACTGGCCTGTGAGAAAGACCTTCCTACAGTGGCAGATTACAAAATCTCAAAAAAAGTAAAGAAAAACATTACAAAATAATAAAAAAAACCTTAAAAAATTAAAACAAAAAATATAGACTTTCACCACATCCTAGTCTGGTGCACAGGTAGGAAAACTGATTCAGGTTTCAAATGATCACAGAACTCTTCGTGTGCAATTTCTAAGCAATCTTTCCTTGTTATTGCAAGGGATTTTTACACAATTTCCCTACACATGAGGTGCCTGCAGGGACTGCAGAGGTCAGGAGTCAAAGGAAGAGCAGACAAGCCCAGTACACAGATTTCTCTGTATACATTATATACAAAGTCATATCAACTTCTACTGTTCCATGAACACACAGCACTACGAGCAGTGGAGTCCATCAAAAGAAGGAATCCAGCAAAAGATAAATCTCTCCATCTGGAATAAGTGAGAGTTTGTTAATGTATTTCTCTCTATATGGAGAGTTTCTCCATGTATTTCTCTGTTTCTTGTTTCAGCTTTCAACAAGAAACAGAATACAACCATTTTTTGTGATCATTAGTCACAAAGGAATGAAACCTTTTCAGATACAGACTATTTTCTCACTTTGAGTTTTTCCAATTAATCGCTATGTCCCTAAATTCCCTTCAAAACAGGTTGTCTCACTAAATACAGGGAACTAGTTTACTATTCTGCTTTGAAATACATAGACATGCCTTTGTTAGTGAAGCATGTCTACTGCCTGGTGAACAATGACAACATCCCCAAACCAGGGACAAACTGCTAATGAGTAGCAGCAATCCTGTTTTTCTGGCTTGCTTTACATGTTGTAGACAAGAGGGCAAGTCCCTTCACACTTTAAAAATGACAGAATAAGCACTACCTCTAAGAGTAGGGAAAAGAGACAGAGTGCCAAATCTGTCATTCCTTATTAAAAAAACCCAAACAAACAAAAAAAAAACCTACTAAATAAATAAATCAGGATTAAGTCTGAAAAATTAAAATTTTTCTTTTAAGACAAGCTTGCAGTCTTGAGGTTGAAATACTGCTCTGTGCCAGGCTACCTACCTGCAAGTCCTTTAAGCAGTCTGAGTTGGCACCACCACCCCCAACTCCAAATATCCATGTCAAAAGTGCTGTTCTTGAAGGTCTATCCAGCAGCAATGTAATGTGGAAAAAGAAAAAAACAAAAAAATCCCCAGTAATCCATCTCTCCTTTAAAACCCATGGTTTCTTTTTCTTCACCTGCAAGAAAGGAACCATTCCTGGTGCTGCAAAATCCCTCTGTGGGCTGTGACACTCTTGGAAACCTGGCCCTCCTTGAGAGGGCAATGGGGAATGAAGTGAGCAAGACCTGCTGACTCGACTGCCTGCTCTCAGGACTGTTTGTATTTTCCAAGAATCAAATCACAAAATGACAGCTGAGCAGCTGAGCATCTCCTTTCCCTTCACTGAGTTTATAGCATCAGACACATGAGCCACTGCAGAGCACAGCATGCTTGGTGACTGGTTTTGGTCTCTTGCTTTAGACATCACTTATATTTTTAAGGTTAAAAGGCCATTACAGTGCAGAGACTATGCCATTCTCTGCATGTTGAAAAAAACCCCTGAAGTTAGCAGTAAATTAAGTACAAGGACAGGGAGAGGATGTTGAAAACTACCTGTTGTCAAAAGTATCACCATAACAATAAACTCTTCCATTAAAGAGGACCAAACACACCAACAATATTCATTTTAAACCACTCCTTTTCATTTTTTGTTACAATCTTTTAGTGATCATACAAATCTTGTAGCCTCCTTCTTTCAGCTGACACATTCCTAATGAGGCTGATGAGGCAATCCATATTAAAGCTAAATTTTTGTCTTAAGACACCAGGAAAACAAACAGAACCACAACTGGGGATAAAAATAGGTTGTGCAAATTCAACGGACCACCAAAATTTCTGCTTCTAATGTATGTTTCTGAAAATTCATCTTAATTCCCATTCTCTCCTACCTCCTTCTTACTACGCTTTTTGAATCATAAATGCCAGCAAGAAGAAAAATTATTATTCCAAGAAACAAGAAGGAATCCTCCGTACCAACAGCGATTTCTTTGACTCATTAACATTTTTTTTTTCTGAATACTCATAGGCTCTGTCCAGAAGAGCGTCTAAAAGGAGAGAGTTTAAAATAAACCATGGCAGAGCTGCTGTAACACCAGTTAATGAGGTGCCTTGAAGCCTATACGTGACCAATTCCCACAGAGTCTGCTGCTGGAATTTAGAGTGATTTAGAGTGATTTCTAAGACCTTCTATTATCAGAAGCCATAAGCTATTAGAATTTTGAAGAAAATAATAGCAAACAAAAACTTTCAAAGGGTTTATTCTGTTTAATCATGTGATGCTTGTTCAAACCCTATCTAGGACAGGGCCCTTCAGAAGCTCTGTTTCCTGGCCAATTTAAAGTAATTGTCAAAGCCTGTTCCCATATTTCTAAAAAGTTCATTTCACTAAGTCCTAGCTTTTGCAGTGAAAGCAAGCTGGGAAGAACTTTCATAAAATGCTTAGAAAGCCGAGTGAAAAAATCTCCAGGATTTCAGAAAGGACACCAGTGTCAGAAGGAAAGGAGCAGTTTAGGAGCACTAGTACTAGCCAAAAATGATAAGAAGAGGAAGACAGTAATATAAAAAGCAGTATTAAGAGAATGTTAATAAAAGTTTGGAAATTACATTACACTTTCATATAGGATGAGATAATTTCATGTGCGCTTACACTGATAAAGTTGGTTTATGCACAGGCATTGGTTTCTCATATGTTCTAGTACTCAAATTTGTTTCCACAGGCGAAGTCATAAAGTGACCTAAATTAAAGTTCCTTCCAGTTTAAGATAAGTTGACCCAATTCAATGTAATGAAATAGCCAACTACGAACAAAAGTGACTTTCAGGAAAATAAATACTGGTGCCATTATATCTCAATTTCTACTAATAATGGGTTCTATATTTTCATAAAAATCACAATAGATACTATATCTGAGCCCTAAGAGTTAAGCCTGTGATATGTCTTCATCTTTGGTTCATCAGAAACCTTTGCTTTCCAAGAGAATTAATTTTTAACAGAATAAAACATTCTGCTCTATGTGAAAAAGTAGGTTGTAGAGCAATCATTCTGGAATAGCTTTTCTGGAACAACAGTATAGATCAAAAAATCCTCATTTTTTCTTTCATATAAACTATTACACTACCTTTTCCCATTTTCACTCTCAACTGAGTAAAAATATGAAATATGAAAGTAAAACTAAGCAGAGTGACATCAGACATCAATGACAGGAGATAAAAATACAGAATGTGCCTGTACCTATAGAAATAGATAAGAAAGATGAGTGGAAAAAAGAGAAGACAAGAAGGAGTTGTAACTTTTGTAGGGTTTTGACAAATCCCAGAGAGTTCCTCTGTCAATCAGACACAAACTCAGATGGTGAAAAGGGTACTTCAGGTGCTCTTGCATTTACTTGACTGAGCTGATGTCTAAGGAGAGAGAGTGAGATGTGGGGAGCACGGGGGCTCAACAAAATATCCCAGGACAGTATCTCAGTTCCATCAGGCACAATATCATCTTACAGTTCACAGACATCTGCCTATTTAGAGCTGGAGTAGATCTCCTGCTTGAGCACTTTTATATTTTTTTACCCAAAGCCACATCCAAATTTTTCCAAGGAAAAAAACAAAAACAAAACCCCAAAACCCGAAACTGACACAAAAACCCACAAAACAAACACAAAAAACCCACCAAAGAAACTAAAACCACCAAGCCTTGCTCTGTTCTCCCCACTCTAATCACAATATGCAATTTACAAAGGGACAGTAAGAAATCAACCATGTTGACTTCTTAGGATAGTAGCTTGAGAATGATGATATAATCAAGAGTGTTCATTTCCTACTCTTTTGCATCACTATTTAAGGGGATGGCTACATTTAAAAAAAAAATAAATTAAGCTCTGAATGCTTTGCACAAGCTATTTCAAATGGTTTAATGCAGCAGCTCATTCTCCAGTCTTGGATACTTTCATTACAAAGAAATTTTCCAATTCCTCTGGTCAAGTATTTCAAAGTGATTGACATTTACTCTCTCATGGGGTGTTAATTATATAAATTTTAATTTCTGCTGTTATTTTCATGTCAAGCATTGCCAAATTCTGGGTAGTAATTTTAGCCATTGCTTAGTTTGGATGTCTCAAGTGTAGCCTTGAGAGATCTCAGAGGAAGATACATCAATTTTGGCATTTCTCTCTGAAGAATCTGACAACCAAATATTTTTCAAATTATATTTAGAAATACTTGGCTTACTAGAGAGGAAGAGCAATTTTATCTATTTGATGAATGCAGAAAGCTGTTTGTACAACCTGAATTGCCCCTTTCTGAAATACGGAAACCTTGTGAGAACCTGTTAACTAATTTCTACAGTAATACAATAATTCCCAGCTTACCAACAGCTAAAAAAGGCAATTATATAAACCTGATGTTCTGATACCAGTAAAAATCCATTATGTCCAGAGCTGTGCAAAATATTATTTTTCCCCTTGACACATGCAAAAATTCTGCTGATTAATTTTTTTAAATGTCTAAGGACAGGTTAATTCAAAGAAAACAGAAATCCCAACTTTTTGAATGGCGGTTTGCATCTACATTTTTCTCTTTACATCTTAGTCCCCAAAATTATTTGAATGAAACATGAAAAAGTAACAGGTACTGTCAGTCTCCTCAGGGTGTCAGGTTGCTGGTTCAGTTCCTCCCTCTCCACTGGCCAACTTGCCAATAACTGAGCTTAAAGTGTATATCATAATAAAACTAATCACAATAGTGATTTCCTGGGGCAGAATAGGTTGTTCTGGGATTTCTGGGGGTTTTTTAGATTTTTTTTTCAGGAACAATACACTGTTTCCTGTAATTGCCATATATGGCAGAGAACAGAGAACAAGAGAACTGTATGTCTGACTTCTCCTAAATCCACCTGCTGTTTGTGAGAAAAAATGGCAATATATATATCAGTACTCCATGCAAAGCTATTGCTTCAGCTGCCAGTATATTAATATTTTAACAGTATAGATTCTATATAGTGTAAACTCTGTCTTTTGAATACTCATTAGAGGATGATTTCTGGGGTAAAATGCAACATGTACTATAGAAACATAGGAATTTTACTTTCAAAAATGTGTATTGATAGTACCTTAGTAGCTTTCAGCTTGCAAAAGTTTCTAATGTGACTATTGGCAAGGGGACTAATTTCTTGCTCTGGATTTCTGTTTTTTCCAAGGTACCATCCATGAAAACTTCTTTGCATGACATTCACTGCCAATTTACAGGATTTCCTCAGGGTATTTAGTATGCAAACAGTATCAATAATGGTAGAAATTTTGATTATACTCAGAAATAAAGTGCATAGCCAGAAATTAACTGCATACGTCTAGTTTGCTTAACTAGACTTGCTAGAAGCAGCAGAAAACCAATAGTTAATGATATTATGCACCATGAACTGCCAGATTAGACAATCTGCTAATGTAGAGAATGGAAAATGGAAGAGATACAGAATAAAGCATACAAGCATAGGACTCATCCTAAAGGGACTGTTTCAGCTCAGAGACCTCTGTTCCTTGAACGTAGCCTGGATAAAAGAAGAAAGAAGGACCTCTGCACTTCCTTCTTCTCCCCCTTTAATGTGCACAGCAGCAATAGCATGACCTTTCCTTTGATAGTATAAAAGACAGGAGGAAATTCTAAAAGCTTATACAGAGTACTTGACATCAGTAAGAAACAAGGACTGTTTTAATTCCTAGTCCAACTTATGCCCCTCCCCTAATCAACACAACAAAACAAACAAAAAAGAAAACCCTTCAAAAGTGATGATAACTTACTGGGAGTGTCTTCATCCATTGTTTAGGAAAGGACAGCAGGGATTCCTCTACCCATGCCAGGCTCATGCTTTTGTCTCATCTCCAGAGTCTGAGCATGTCATGACCATTTCTTGTAGCCAGCTGTGCTTGCTACAATCAGATAAAATGGAGGGGAGACCCAGAAGACCTTCCCCTGCTTGCTTCACTCTTCACTGTGAGCAGCCATCTAAAGGCACGGCAGGGCTTTCCTTCACCTGGACTTTCCAGTCCTGTACATCAGCATTTTCTTTAAGATGGAAACAGCATTATTTTGAAAAATAGTTAAGTTGCTGGCAGCGTCACTGCCAGGCACTTAGGTTTGAACTCCTGCATTTCCTCTAAAACACTAGACCTCTACCAAAAAGGCAGCTCTCCATCTTCTAGTTACTGCTGTTTATGGGAGGACCTTTCAATTACTTGTAGGAGCATGAGCCCTGTGTATTACCTGTCCAAAACCAGAAATGGGAATACAAAAGAATTGCCAGAACAGAATTTAAGGACCAATTTCTCCCAATTTTATACTTGCTCTATAGTGTAGAAGCCATGCTAATCAAGAGGAAAGGAAGAGAAAGAATTGGAAGGGACCTTTCCACGGAAGTGCTGGACTCCTTTCCTTACTCTGTAGGCTCTAGAACACATTAGAGCAAAACACCTTTATTTCTGCAGCATTGCAGCCTGAATCACCAAATGCTGTACACTTTAGAAAAACAATTTCAGACACCAGGCTAATGAGACTTTCCTTGGGAGTTTGTTAAGATGCTAGAAAAGTTCCTAAATTACAGTGTTGACTTAAGCCTGTTAAAGCAGCTATTCAGTAACTTTCAAAACAACAAATGATTGTACTATCTTCTGGCTAGAAGAAACAATTATTGGTGCATTTGGACCAAAAAGTTCTGTCTATAGAGCCTAAACAGTATTTTTTTTTTTTCTGATGGTTCCAAATACTGTTTAGGTATTTGAAGTGATAAAGACTGTAGATCAGTAAATTGCCTCATCTGAAGCACAAATCTTCAAAACTGCATGAGGAAAAGGTGTCAGATAATTTAGCGTGAGATCAATTATATTTCCAGTTTGTATTATTCAAACACCTGAAAGTGAAATGTAAGACAAGGACACTTTGATGGAATGTAAAATAGGTTCAGCATTAATCTTGGTCTGGTTTCTTCTGCGTGACAAAAAATTGGGTAAGTCACCTATGTCAACACAGCTTATTCAGCCTGAGAGACAGCTGAGGAGCTTGTCTTTGATGGGTTTGGATACAGCCCAATTTGAAGTGACTCAAGCAAATGTCATTTAAGATCAATCTACCTTCCACACCTTCAATTACCCTTGAAAACAGAAGCCTGCTCCTGCATTTCACGACAATTAATAACTTTGTTATTAGGTCATCTTACTGGGCTGAACTAAGCTAAGAGGCTAAAATCCATAGCAAAAGGATCCTTTCCCAAATATCTGAATTTCAAAGAGGTGAAGCTGTGACAAGGAGAGAAGAGACTTGGCCACCTTTAGAGATCAAGTAATTAGCAGGCATAGGCGTATTGATTACTGTCCACTACAATAAATGCAAGAAGTTATTAAATACTTTCTTTTTTTCTATTTCACTATTAAAATCCCCTGTTTTCATGATAACAGAAGTTTTCAATTTTGCTAGGAAATAAATTTTAACTTCTGGTTTTATATAAGTCTGCAAGACAGGTCTTGTAAATGGAAACATCAGCAGACCCTGAAATGCAACACAGTTATAATGTATCTCTAATGACTTCATCCTGGAGAAAGCAAGGTATTGCCAGTCAACAGAGGGTAAAATTTCATTCTGCTGTTTATGAAATATGAATAAAAAATTAGTTTTTTTCCTCAATGGCATAAAATGAAAGTGCTGAATTTTAAAGTCCACAAATCTCATGTGGATTTCACCTCAACTCAGACATTATATTGGTGTTTGGAAATAGGAGCCTTTCTGTGAAATTTCCATGAAAATCCAATTTACCTACTTTATAATTTTAAAGGCTTAAACTACAGTGCATGGTTTGTGTTCTCTGAAGCCTTGAAACTGATTTGGTGTTTTCCTAAGCTTTGTTGAATAGTTTGTGACCTTCCTCCTCTCCTCCAAATGTCTCTCTTTAAAATATTAATACTTAGAAGTCAAGAAAAAAAAAAGGAAAAGCATGTATGTCCAACAAAGAGATGAGGACAGTATATCATGGCTCTTAAGATGACAAAAAACATTCCTGAGAACAGTTTTAGAACATATTCAAAAATAACTAAAAAAAAAAAAAATGAACCAAACAAGGAAATGTACTTTCTCTTATAATAATTTATAATAATAATAAATTACCTCCCAAGACTGCAATCTTTTCTGTAAATATGGATGAATATGTTTTACAAAAATCAAGACTTATAAAATGTTCTACTCCTGAAAAATGCCACTGAAATTCCCATTATAAATATACTTGTACCCAGAAGAGAGATTTAAAATCCTGGAGGAATTGTGATTAAATTTTACCTCTCTTGAAAATAACATAACTACTCAACCATCCATTTAATCTGATCGTAACACCAGTAACCCAAAGCCATGTGCACTCCAGCAGTAATTCCAAATGCTACTTTCATTCTTTTCTGGTTTTGCATTTGCACAACATATTATGAACAAATAAGAAAATATGAGCTGGCTCCACCCACGCACGGACCTGAATGAAAGTCAGGAGAAGCACAACTCCATATTAATATAAAGCTTCCTGTCAGCAGAGATAATTAAGTGATGCTCAGCGTTATAACATCTGAACTTGGCTAGTTTCCTACCCACTCCAGCTGTGGACAAAGAAAGATTGTGCCTGCCTGAAATGTATTCCACAGGCACAATCCATTGGAAATTCATCTGTTACCAACTTCCCACCCCAAAGACAAAGTCAAACCTTTCACCTGCACTGCAAAAATTGGTCGGTGTGTGTGAACTCACAAGTTTATGAGAATGTGCTAGCTGTAATATGCTCTCTCTATTGAAATTCCAGGACAATTTAATTTTACTTTTTCATTTCAGCCACATCCCAATTTCTTAATATTGCTATTGTTATGGATTTATTAATTCATTCCTGCATATTATAATTGTTTTTTCTCATTATTATTATTATAGTTATTATTGTATTTTATTTATAGTTATATTTAAGCATCTTGAGAAGAAAATGCTTCAAAAGCATTTTTTTTCTGAACTTTACATTACAAAATAAACTTTCAAATGCTGGCTTTTCACTGCAGCTCATAAAAATTCAGAGGTCTCAAGAATTATCTCTTCCGACTGAGTACTTTTATTGCAAAAGTTGAAAATTTCAGCTTCCTTATATACACTTAAACATGCAATGGAACTGTCAGATATTTTGAATGAGTAACTTATAATGCAGATAGCTGAACTTGCCTATTATTATTTGAGGAACATTTTCTGTTTCTCCAATCTCTGCCATCTCTTCTACAGTTTAAGCAGCATAAATTTGAACATCTGCCCTTCTGACTTGAGAGTTGTTAACACTTGGATTTCATACCTACATTACATGAATTTTCAATGGTGATTGTGCCATTACTATAACATATATGCATTATATATTTAGAAGAATTAGATACACCAAATAAAACACATGAATATATTTAAGAGCTACTTAAGGCATACATGATATTCAATGGACATCAGAATATTGTACCAAAAAGGCAACATTTTTAAGAGTATAGTTACAACAATACCTAAGCACACACTTGAACAGGAATCCACCTGCTGGGATTTCAAAAGGTCTACATCATATAAATTTGTCCTGAAGGAAAATATGTGGATTAAAAATCAAAGAGAATTTTATATATGTTTAACCTCCCTACATGTCAGTGATAGGTTTTTGGGCATCAATATAGATTTAATAACACTTTTAATGTCCAATATGCTTAAGAATTTAAACTGAATGATGGCATGCATCTCAAGTCATTTGAGATTCTTAAAGTAGATTATTTAGTCCAAACTATATGAACAGCTTAATGGAGTATTTCCATTTCATAACATCAGGAGCCAACCATGGGTATCTAAAATTAGATTCAAGGCTTAATTCCTTGCCTGCATTGTAGACCAGCAGTTACCTTAAGGACTGATAACACTGATACTAGAAACCCCATTGCTCTCTGAGTCCAATATATGAAGAAATATAGTTTGTCCTTTTTTTCATTCTGAAATTAAAAGCACGACCTGTCTTAATTTTCCTACTGCCAAGTAAAAGCTTGTTGAATTAATTGTGTCTGACATTTTCTAATGAGTCTTTTCTTACAGCTCTACATCTTTTCTAAAGTAATTACAAATAATGTACATAAAATCATATGAATGAGACATGTGACAGAGGTCTTCATAATTTCCAACTGTGAACAACAGATTCATCTAAGAACCCCAAGCACTTACTGGTAAATTCCGAACCTCATTCTCATAGGGTCATTAATTTTGATGTCAAATTTGAGTTTGAGTTCCCAAACTTTTGCTGTACAACTTGAACCAATCATGATATTTCTGACTTTGTCCTACATGACATCTCTCAGAGCAGTAGACCTGATCTCGGAGACATACTTCAGTACTTCTTTAAGTGTCATGTTTGACACTCAGCAAATTTTAATTATGTTGCAGTACAGTTATATGAAGGGCAAAGTACAATTATTAGAAATCAAATAAACTCATTTATGAGCTAGTTCTAATCTATATTAATCAAAACAGACAGCATTTTACATTTGCTTACTATTTAGATTGTGTATGTTTGTATGTGGTATCTGAGGATAAAAAAGGAACAAGATATGCAGGAACTTAGTGACAAGCAATGAGCTTCAGCAAAGAAAACTGCAGGAATGTCTTCATGAAATACCACAGACAGTCTGAGACCTGCCAGAGTAACCTCCTCCACAAGTATTTCAAACAAACTTATGTGCAAAGCTCTCTTTGATATTATGCCAGACTTATAAAAACAAAACAACTCTGAAAAACTGAAAATACATTTTCATTTAATTGTTCCCCAAATCCACTCTGCAGCAGCTAAAAAACAAAATTGCAAAGTCTGAGCTCCAGCCTAGAGATTATATGTGTCTAATACAAGATAATGGGAACAATTTACTGTTGTAGTCGTGAGGTCTTTTTTACTGGTTCAATTAGCAAGACAAGGTAATTTGATACAATTCTGAGCTAACAGATTTGAAACAATGGGAATGTCATGTTTGCTGCTTTTAAAATGAACTTCTCATTTTCCAAGTAGCTGTGTCACTTGTTCTTGCTCTCTTTTTACTCTTTTCCCCATTGTCTCAAAAATCAGTTTCCATTATACAGCAAGAAAGCTGCTAGGACAGCAATGCAAACACTGGATTTCTTAGTTAAAATACCATTGTTTGTGAAGTGCTTTGAAAATGTAAAAAGCTGAGGATACAGAAAGTGATTTTACTGAAAGTAATGAAAGGGCAAGGAATATTGCCACTAGATAAAAAAAAGATATTTCCTTATCGTATGCCCAGTTGTTCCAAAAGAGACAGACATTGTGAAATAACTATGTAAAATGAAAACCTTTGCCAAGCTTGTGCTTAGACCTGCACAGGTAACAAAAGCAGTTCAAGTGTCACAGGACACAATAACCCAAACTCTTCCTCTCTCCAAGAGATGGCCACTGTCTGAATAACCTCCTCAGCTTAAGGGCTGCCTGTGTCAGACACTAACAGGCACAAACTAGTGCCAGAAATAGCAGTCACCTCTTCAGCGTGAATGGGCATATGTTAACACAGCTTCAGGTTTGCAGCAGTGAAAGAACTGTGTGATCTCTTGTCAATGAACAGTGTGGGAGCACCTTTAGCAAAGTCAGTTCACCGCCGTGCCCTTGAGAGAAATATTTTTTTGGTAAAGAGCCAGCCTGTTTTGAAGCCACACATGGTACCTGAACTTCACAGGTTTACATTGTTGACTCTCTTTTTTGTTATGTATGGCTTGGTATCACTAAAGTTTTTAATTGATACATTCATTTCAGAGTGTATTGTCCTACTTAAAAAAAAGAAACTGCTTTAACATTATCAAGAGTGATATAACTTGAAAGCACTTAATTGCTACTGAAAACAAAGGCACATTCCTTGAAAATAATTCCATAATTACTGTTAAGCTGTTTGGGGATTATGTGTGCATATGAGAAAATAATTTGTTTATGAAAATGGAAAACATTCTGCTGCACTAGTGGAAACTGCAGTGTAAAAGAAAATGGTCCTCTGCTTTGGCATGTAGTGTCCAGTGGCTTGTGATACTGACACCCACCTCTGATGTCCCCCAGAGTGACTTTGATATTTGAGATGGTCAGTCTTCTTCAGCATTGCTGAAGTTTACAAGGAGAAATGCCTGTCACATTTCAGTGACACCTAAGGTCCTTTAACATCTTACTAGTTCTGAAAGTTTTTCCTGCCTTCTTGCTATGACAGTCCCTGTTCATTGGATGGAAACAGTATAGCAGGTTTAACAAAGATGAAATAAAAATACGTCTCAGAAGTGTTTGATTTAAAGACTGTAATTAAATGATGCCCTAGCATTCCACACTACAAGAAACATTTGTTCTTGGTTAACCAAGGGAAAATATTTATCCATCTGTCATACAAAACAGTGTTCCTGACATTCTACAAGGAACTAATTGCTATGGATAATTTGATCTTTAAAAATGAAAGATTTGTGATTTGTGGATCATTACCAAAGCTGGAAATGTCAAACATAATTCCTCTAGGATCAAAGAGGAAACAAACTACAACCTTAGAGCCAGAGAAACACTGCTTTTTCTATAGGGGAATATACAAATATTGAAGGACACACTCATTTTTGGAGAATGTTAAAAGGGAGAGCACAAAAGGCTAATTTCTCTTTCCAGAGAATGTATTACACAGAAGGCCAACTGTGGAGGTGATGTTGCACTAGATAAATCAAAATGCATGCAACTATCTACAGGAGACAAACAATAGAAAAAAGCCAATGTGCTCAAACTGCAGAAAATTGGATGTTGTTACTTTTACCAATGACTTAAGAAACTCTCTACGATAACTGTGTTTATGAAAAACACCTAGGATTTAATCCCAACACGTCTTTATGGACTTTTTTTTCCCCTTCATTTCAGTAATCACAATGTATAGAGTGAAGATCTAGACAACAATTTTTCACCTGAGTGACTATGGTGGTAAAACAGCACAAGAAATTAAATTAGGACACAGACACTTTGAATAACAGTTTAAATCCAGATATGATGCTCAGATGAGTACAAATAAGACAAACTCTGATTTAGACTGAATATTGAACTAAGTTTTAGAGCAGAGGTGTTTTATCCCTCCTGTGCTTTTACAGAATCTAATACAAGTGGGTACTCAGAAGGACTAGTCCACCAACTCTACATTTGAAATTCCAGAGGGAACAAAATTGACAGTGTATGCTCTTGGAAGACAAGAAGATATGAGCAGGGCAGGTATCAATGAAATAAAAGACAATGAAATAAAACCTTAGTACATTACAAAGCATGCCAGTTGTGGAGGCAGTCAGTACAACTGCACTTACTTATGCATTCACAGCTACTCAGCTCCTCCAGACATCATAATTTATGTTACAAAATCTCTGAATGAATGAACTATGGGAACTGAAACCTCATTCCTCCTTCACAACTGTAAAATAATTTCATCTAGTTACACTGGAATTCCCTTGCATTTTAACTGCAATGGTATTTGTCATATTTTATGTCACCCAATATGTTTTTTGATTGTCAAGTTTATTTGTAAGAGTTTCAGTAATAATTTAGTTTGTGACTTTTACATCCATTTTAACAGCTTGCTGTACCGACCAATTAATACTAAAGCCAAATAATATTATAGCATGGTATTATGACTTCAAGAAACATTTCATATTTCAAGTTGTAATGGCTATACAGATGCAGTAAAAAAGGCATTACAATTATTGGAAGACTCTTAGTGGAAAGACACATTGTAGCTTTCCTACATAAAAAATGGGGTTAGAATCATGGAATCATATCAGTAAAGCAAATATTTCACAACTCAGCAAACAGTTGAACAAGTGAAAAGAATGGGCATAGAGGTGCTACAACATGCAAGGGGGAAGGGGGAAAGCACAGCGTACAGGAAGTTATGGGAGTGTGGGACCTCAGCACAAATAAATCCTTAACAGCATTGCACATTCCACAAGGAAGTCCTGTGGGTCAAAACCCACTGGGCACATGGAAAAAGATGAGAGAGATCCTGTCTTCTGAAAGTTGGTATCTGAAGTGTAAAAACAAGACAGATCAGTTGAGTAGGTAGACAGAGTGATAGGTAGACAAGACAAAGAGGAACAAAGCTGAAAGGGAATATTAGTCACTACAGTAGGCAGCTGTCTCAGCATAACAGCTGCCTGTACATTGTCAAGTTAATCATAGGAGAGGTGACAAAAGAGTTTGGAGGAAAGGTCAGAAGCAGGATAATGAATTGGTTTAGTGTGAATTAGTAACGTGCTCTTTCCATGTGCAAGGCAAAATCATCGAAGAGCGAGATCACTCAGAAGAAAGCAGTGAACAATAATAGATGGGCAAAGCAAACACGAGCTGACATCTGAACACCATTTAAAATTCAAAAAAAGCAACATTCAATAATTCAAAAAGGGTTCTGGGAAAAAACAAAAGCTTTGTATTCTACACCACTAAGAAGGCAGACTCAAGACCAGGGAAAGCAACAAGCTAGAAAACAACTTTTCATCAGTATTTTGAATAGCTTCAAACTGGGTGAGATTGTATTTATCAAGAGCAGAGAAAGAGATTTTGCAATTGCAACACATTGTAGCTGTGAACCTTTTATTGAGGAAGTCTGCACCTGAAAGTTACTTCCTAAACAGAATCAGATATTTTGAAACGCTGGGCAGATATGAAGATCCTGAGAAAAGGGAAAATTGAGCAATAAGTGATGGATGAGAATATAGCAGCTTGGCCAGAATAATTAAACAAATAAAAGTTAAAACTTGCTTAAGTTTAGGTGATTAGACACCAAACAGATTTATGAAAGACAGGGAGCACGTTGAAGTTGCATGAAAACCCTGAAAGAACAATCAGCAGTCATTAGTACAGAGCAGATTCTGAATTTATGTTCCCAAACATAATTTTCCAGACATTACAGACTTAGAGAAGACAGCATGAAATAATTATGCCCAACTGCAAATCACCAGCACCCCTGCTGTGAGAGACATCCATAAGATGAAAGCTTGGGTAAGAACTATTCAATTAATAAACTTACCGTAGCAACCTCTCAGAGACAAGAATTTACTCATGTTGATAAATTTTGTTGACTGGTAACTATTGCCATCAAAATATTAGTAAGAAAAGAACTTCCTTTTCCATGCTAAATTATCCTGGAGGGAAGAGATGATGTGACTATATTTATACCTTTGTTACCATTAATAAATAGAGAACTTCAATCCATGGGAATTACCAGTATGGCAAAACATAATACATATCACCAATATAAAGTGAAACATCTTTGTGCCAAATATGCACAAATGTGAAAGAAGAATCAAATGCTACACATGGAACACCAGATATGAGTAGCAATAGGTTGTGTCAAACAAATCCACCCTACAGCTATAATGGATAAAAGCTCCTTGAAAAAATAAACACCACTAAGAGAATCAGTTAGAAATCATACAAAAAGAAACAGTGAAGTATTTTTGTAGGAAAAAAAAAAACAACACTAATTGAGTAAAAGTAGAAAAATGCTGTTGATTTGCACAAATATTCTTTGGTGTGAAAAATGCTCTTATGAAAAACATTTCATGCTCTATTTGTCCTAAATTCATCATGTGTCTTCTGCATCAGAGTAAACTATCTCTGCTAAGTGCTGCATTTTATGATAATCTGGTATTTTTGTATATCACCTAATGTTAAATCAAAATTGCAAAACCCATCAGAACAAGAAGTGAAACCCTTGAGCAAGGAGAGGTGCCGGACTAAGCAAACTGCAGAACAAACATAATCAGCAAGAAAAAGGAGAAGCAGACTGCAATGGAAATAAACTATGAGCTGTGAGGACATTACGGGGTTCTGTGTCTTCATTTGGGGTATATGAAAACAAACGTCAAATTTCAGAAGTGGAACAAAGAAAACCAAAAATTTTCAAGTAACCAGAAGCTAAAAAAGTTCCAGTTTAGTATTACTGAGTGCAGTAGGTGTGACTGCCTCAAGCAAGCAAGAAATGTGCACAGAAGCCAAGGAGCTCATCATCTTCAAATCCTAAGCACTTTGACTTGCAGTCAGATTGACTGAACTGGGCACAAAATAAAAAAAAATTAAAAAAAAATCTAAACTAAGCTAAAGAAGGAAGGACAACCTGTCATCAAAGCATTAACTCCTGGCAAGATTAAAAACCCCCAAACTCCAAATGGGACTTTGTGTGAAATCAAATCATTATATAAACGATGAGAACCCAACTCAGCCAACCCATGAAAACCACTACATCCTCACGAAAAATGTTTTTGTCAGACACCAAGTGGGAGTTGCAGGCAGATTTTCCCTCTGACGGTAAATGATGGCCCCTACCAAGAGGGAAAGCTGCTGGCTGGGGCCCATACAAGCCCCAGCAACATGTGGAGAGAAAGCAGCAATGTGCAGACAGGGATTTATCCAAAACATCAGGGAATCCTGCAGTAATCACTTAAGACTGAGAGTCTGCAAATGATGCCACTGTTAAGAGATGAAGACAAATAAACTGTCTGGAGCTTTACAAACCCTGTAGTCCTAAGAGATTAACAAAAAACTTCTTTAAAAGGAAAAAGACCATAGCCATAGCATATGTATGTTTGCATGGCAATCTTACAAAGACTGGAAGGCTAGAAGGATGAAACTATACACCTAATTTTAATTAAAAATTGATATGCAGGGCATCTCAAGAACCTTGTTAATGGAAGATTTACCAGGGTAAATATGAAAGGAGTTTCACAAAATATCGTGGTAAAAGGAAGTATCAGCATTTTTCCACTTACCTTGGGAAAAAAAAGAGGTAAGTATATACAGAAGAGCAGACAAAAGAAAAAAATGCTTTTTAGTGGAAACTATGAGTTTTGTTGAAGTATAAACTATATCAATTGTTGTGAATGCAAGCAAACTGTGGAAATACATTTATTTTGAATCTTTTCACTTTATTTGATCCTCAACAATTATTAATTTTCCTTGGTATTCACTGACTCTTTCCACTTTGTCAATTCTTTCTGCATCAGCGTAGCTCAATCAGAAAAGCAGCATTTCTCATCAAGTTATATTACCTGTAATTCCTGTGAGGGGATGCACATTTGTACCAGGCTAAAAAATTGTATTTCTCACCCTACACTACATATTGGTATTTTTCAACCCAACAAATTTAATCCTGTCAAATTTATTTCACAATCCAAACAGAGCATTTGTCAGAACTGAAAGCAGCTCCAGTGCTTTCCCCCAGGGGAATTCTAGGTCTCTATTCCTCTTATCCCAAGCGAATGCCCTTGAGACAAAACCCTTTTCTCTACTTTTTATAACATACATTAGAAGTATGAAAAACCTGGAGAACGTGAATTTTTTTTAGTATTGTACAAACACAATGAAATATTCCTTGAGCAAACAGTAATAGTTACACCTCAGGGAAAGTCACTGCACTGACAGACAAGATACAGTAAAGCCTCTGATTTAGCTTCTTGATATAATCAGGATAGTGAACAGACATGGCAATATGAGATAAAATTCTAATTTAAAAAAAAATGCAATCACTTAATTTCATGTTTTCTCAATACTGTTTTCTGAAAATAAATACCAAGCTTCAAATCTACATCTCCATAAGCAACGGCAAAGCTAGGGAACACAGTCTGAGGGGTTTTGTCTTTTCACATACTCCAGGTGTGATGGGGAAGTGGCAGTACATTATGAGTTCTCTCACCCTGTTCTGCCTCCTCCCTTGTTCAATGTGCACTTCAGCCTGCATGAGTCTGTCAGCCAGCTTGAGGCCAGCCCTCGACTCTCTGTGTCCTCTTTGAGTGCTGGTTTGACAGTCTGCTTGCATTCACTGCTGCAAGCCTCATTAGGATCCTCAGTAATGGCAGGCTGGAAGTCACTTTCTAAACAAGAGTAAAATGAAGATTGATTAAATGGACAATGAAAAAGTACTTTCAGTTCAACCTTAGCAGCTGGCAGTATGGAAACCTAAATGCCTTCACAGCAAAGACAGCGATGTTCTCCCTGCGCTGCAAGACCCATGACTGCAGTACAACAGGCTGAAATGCAAAGAGCTTGGCTTGGAAGTAAATTTGAAAGCTAGTCAGGAGAAAAGCAGAATGAAAAGAAAGGTCACATAACTCTGCAAAGGATGTAGATGTTTGAAAATCTGGTTTTATTCCAACTTGGAATGGAGTGCCAGAGCTTTGAAATTCTATGAAATATGTTTCGGAGTCGAGGCCCTCAGGTAATCTGCCTGCCTATCTCAGAAGCACAGACCATAAGAAAATTGAAAATTTTTGATGGAAAAAACCTCTTAGTCGGCTTCAGCCAGGATCTGATATCTTAAAGTCAATGAAGTTTTATTAACATTTAAGTAATTTACAGAATAGAAACCACAGGCTTTATTCTTGAAATACAGATTCTACAGCAGCATACTATTGGCCTGATTTCTGTTCTACAAGCATGATTTTTGGCTTAGACATGTGCTAGATAAATATATGTGACATAGTATATAAATAAAACATGGTTTTATTATATAACTATTAATTCCTCCTCCCCCTAAAATTAAGGCAAAATGTTAAAAAAAAAATATCAAAGAATCATAAATCAGATACACACTTACATCATACTGTGAGGGTGAACCAAAGAATTAACAGGGGATATGAAACAGGTATTCTGTTGAGCCAATAGGACCTCTCTCCTGAGAAAGGAAAATTTCAATACAACATACATCTCCAGGAAATGAAAATGTTTTAAGGATATTGCACACAAAAAGCTTTCATTTCTCAGAGCATCTAGAAATGCCAAGCATGTTATTTTTGCTGGTCTCTGTTTAAATTAGAGTTTGTGGGAAGGTGCTTTCATCATTGCTTAATTGAATCTGGAGAAAATTTGAAACATCCACTTCCCTTTCTCTTTCCACTGCTTTCCCCCTAGCACACCTCACTTCTTGTCCAATGCAAAAACACTGAATAACATATGCAATACCTTTGGAAATTTTTCCACTTTAAGTCCCATTAAGAAACATCCACTCCCATGATGAGAATCAGTCCACTTCCCAAAGCTCAGGCCCTGCCTCAAGGCCTTCTTTTGGCCTGTCTGCTACCTGAGGATGGGTTAAAAGGAGCCTTTGCTCCTGGTGCCTTTATAACTAAATGAATGTCTTCTGCAAAGCACTCTATAAGGCAACTTCGTTTACTGAATTCCTAAAGCAGGTTGACAAAATCTCTCTCCTCATTTAATCTCCTTTGAATTTGTGTCCATCTAAGTAATACTGGCTCAGAAGGCAGAAAAAGAACAAGAGACCAAACAAAGCAGATTACTTTCATCTTTTAACAGAGCAGGTCAATAGTATGATCTTGCTCATTTCCTTTTCCTCCTCTAATGTTCATGTGTAGCAACTATTTCTTAAATTAATTTGTGCTGACAGCATAAACTCCTACTGCTCCTTGAACGTGACAAAGAATTTTTTTACTGTGGGGGGGGGGAGGGGGGTGAACTCTGGAATAGGTTGCCTGGAAAGGTTGTGGAGTCACACCCTCTCTGCAGACAATCAAAAGCCATCTGGACATAATCCTGAATAACAGGTCTGATGGACTCCAATTGACCAGGGAGGTTGGGTTAGATAACCTCTACTGGTTCCTTCCAACCTGATCCATTCTGTGATTCTTTATTTGCTCTGAAATACAGGACCTACTGTAAGATCAAAATATTTATCTATCTAAAAACTAATGTTGATTCCCTTCCTCAGAAATTCACAGAAAGGTCTGGGCTGGAAGGGACCTGAAAGATCATCTAGTTCCAACTAGACCAATCTGCTCAGAGCCCCATCCAGCCCGGCTTGGAACACTTCCAAGGATGGGGCATCCACAGCTGGATGTGTGGCCCATCCTGGGCTGTGAATGCACATGGCTGGATCATGCCCAACCTCTCATCCTTCAGCACTCCCAAGTCCTTCTCAGCCTGACTGCCTAGTCACTTGTAAGAGGAGACAAAATAAGCAAAGCCCGCAAGGAAGCACAGGGCTCTTATTTAAAGAGAGGGCCCTTGCTGTGGATGATCCAGGAAACCAGTAGAAAGCATGTTTTTATAAACTCAAAGTGATACTTTTTGCACCTAGTCTCACAATCAGCAGAAGCAGCTGCTACTTTCATTTATGGAAATTCTGAGATAAATTGCAGCACTATTTAATATTCCATTTAAAATAAGAACATCTGGTACAAAAAACACCTGAATCTTTAAAATTTATTTTAAAATAAGCTACATAGCAGAAGTCCTATCTAGGGAAAAATTATGTGGGGAGGTGAGAAACTTATAATGTGTAAATCTAAAATTAGCTCTTGACATCAGCAGTCCCCAACTCCTGTTGAAACTGTAGAAACCATAAAATCAGCTAGTTGGATTAAGTGCTTCCAAAATAGAATAAATTCTCTTAAAACAGTCTTCAAAAATATTACTGCTGATTATGAAGTGTCTACAAAAGCAACCTGAATCAGGTACCTGTTGTGAAGGCTGATTTATTATCTTATGATATATATTATATTAAAATAATTAAAACTATACTAAAAGAACAGTGAGAAAAGTATTATCAGAAGGCTACAAAGAACAAGAATAGAATAGAAGGCATAACAAAATCTTGGGACTCTCAGAGTCCAATGCAGCTGCATCTGTGATTGGCCATTAACTAGAAATAACCACCATGCACCAATCACAGATGCGCCTGTTGCATTCCACAGCAGCGGACAGTTATTGTTTACATTTCTTTCCTGAGGCTTCTCAGCTCCTCAGGAGAGGAAAAATCCTAGCAAAGGATTTTTCATAAAATATCATAGCTACAGGTACCCATCATTGTAGCCATTGTTTCTAGTGCTGGACGAAACATTTTTATTAATGTGCTGTTCATCTATTTACAGATAATTATCTAATCTGGTTGACTAAATGTTAAAGGAAAGAAATTATTTTGACAAAAGGGTTGCAAGTATATGTGGCAAAAGCATTACAGCCATAATAAAACCACCACAAATAATCTGTAAAAAGGAGAAAAAACATGGGAGATCTTGCTCAGCAAAACTGCAAAAGAAAACTCCTAGCAAACTGTGAAAAGAGTGATAGGTTATAAACTTCAACATTTACTTCAGACAAACTAATGAGAGCTTCTTCAGTGTCACAGGGAATATTATTAGAATAAATAATGGCTATTAGTTTTCATTTCAGTTTAACTGAAGGACAAAATGGAGTAAATTAATTGTGTTGTGGGGTTTGAAATGTTCAACACTGAATTTTCACGGTAGCTAGGATATCAGCTATATTTTTTGGAAACCAAGGTAAGCTAATGCAATGACTATACCTCTATCTTCTGGTGAGAAGGAAGGAGGCAGAACAGTCCTGCCAATCGCTTTGGAGAAAGGATTGGATTAGAAATAGTTTTGTCAGATCTTATCTCCACTATAAACTAATCCTCTCTAGCTGTCATTTTATTTCAAAGAGACACTCATCCCATGGCAATCAACTGCATATTAGTTTTGCAGATGTTCAGAGTGGGCTTTTTATAACACAAGAATCAGCCACTCTCAGTTATGTAGAAAATACACACTTTAATACACTGTCTGTCTCTCCCAATGTGTGTGTAATAGCTTTGTTGCATTAATGTGCTTCCTTGCTTGCTTTTTTTTTTTTAACATTTATTTACTCTGTTTGGCTGGTTGAAGCAATTTACTCTCCTTGGGAAGACATTTGTCTCTCAAGAGGAACACAACAGAGATGTTTATAGTGAGGCTATAAAAGCAGGGAGGAAGGATAAGCAGTAACCAAGACTATCACATCCAATTAAAATCGCTGGTATGACAACAGGAGAATATAATTAAGTATAATAGCAATTTAAGAAAGCAGAACAAAGAATAGCCAACACAAATTGAAGAAGAAAATAATTATTACATCTTTGAAGATCATGGGAGGTCAGCCCCTCAGTTATTTATTTTAGTCCAGAAACAGCATACCCAGCAAGATCCCAAAGAAGAGGATGCCAATTACTGAGTCTTTGAAAGCCATGTAGAGAAACAGAAAGCAATTATAGGAAAGAATAACCAAACAGTTGTTTGCACAACAGCAAATATTATGAGATTATCATAAAGTACCTAATATATCTTCTACTCAGTACTTAATCACTAAAGTTCCCCTTCTCTCAAACACACTAGCAGTTTAAGTATTACTTTCAATACAAAATACTGGTCAGAGCTTACATACAGTGTGGGGTTTCTTTCTTATTTTCTTCCAAGACAAAAAAAAAAAAAAAAAAACAAAACAAAAAAAAAACAACCTACCCAAATTCTGATAGCATAAGTATTTGTACTGACAACAAGACACAGATCAATTGTAGTCATATTGTCCCACATACACCTCTATAACAAATGTGAGTGTGTTTTATCTGCAAAGTAAGTTTTCTTTTTATAGAACAAATAATACACTACAACTTTTGTTGTTGTCACTAGAGAGCTAGATCTGATATCTATCTCACAATTGTGCTACAGTGTGACACAGGATGGAAACCAGCACCGTGTGAATATCTATCTGGAATACAGGCCACAGCACAAAACACCATACAGCCATAGAGAAGAAAACACTGAATTAATCAAAATGCAGACACAAGGCGTGACTTTTTATGCTGTAAATCACACAAGTGCTCTGGTACATATTGGCCTTGCACACACACTTCATTGAGTGTCTCCTTAAGCCACCAACACTACATTGAGGGTGTGAAAGCCTAGAGAACCATGGTACAATTCACAAGGTATATTGCTATCACCAGACTTGTAACATCAGTCAGGCCTGACTTTTCACATGTGAGTCATGGCTGATTGAAGGATAAATATATCCATATGCTGCTACTCCTCAGCTGCTGTTATCAGCAACCATAATTTAAAAAAAAAAAAAAAAGAACAACCTTCACAGCCAACACAAATGTGCCAGGTGAACCCCAGGCTACTGATACTGAGCCTTACCTCTCAGTAACAGAAAGGCACAGCCCTAGTTCTAGACACCATGTCAGTGCAAAGGACCTGCAGACACCCTCCAGCAGCTCCTCTTCTTCTAAATGTAGACCCTCTGTTTTGGGATAGATTTCCCAGACTGGTTTTGCTTCATTGTAGATACCAATATAAATGACCTTGGCTACAGTAAGCACTGCATTCTGTCCCAATGCTACATTGCAAAACTCTATTATGCCTGAAAACACAGGAAGCACAGAAAGGATTGCTTCAGGTTGCAGCTTCAGTAATGATGTAAATGATACAAATCCCTTTGAAGCTGACTCATTTTACCACTGAGACTTTTCTTTTTCATTGTTTTGTAACTAAAATGTTTTATCCTTGAACTTTCACCATATGATAAGCAAATACATATAAAATCTAAGCCAACGTCACTCTATTGATAGTAAAAAAGCCAGCCATTTTCTCAGGCAGTCATTCAGCCATCAGCTGGATGTCCTATATTCAAGGACTCAAGAACATAAAAAGGAAAGTAATTGGACTACACCATAAATCAAGGATTTGCTCAGATTTTCACTGAAATGTAAAATCTAAAATCCAAGACCCCTTCTTGCTGGTTAAAAAAAAAAAAGTCAGGGAGGCCACTTAAAGGGTGGTTTAAGTGGTTCAACATTCTGAACATATTTTTTGAGCATCCCTTTACTATAGATTTCTAAGATTCTACAAAATAAAAAAAAATCCCTTAGGCCTCCATTTCAATTTGCAGTTATGAATTCTGTGCTTCATGCTGGAGAAAGAAGGAAAAAAATATACACTTTTCAACATTGTAATTAACAACAACAAATTACAGTGGAGTACATTGAATAGGATTTATTCAATTGTAAGCAATGGTGTAGAAAATGGACTCAAAAAAAGCAAATATGCTCTCCTGGACAGCACAGGTCTAAAAGCTCAAATACTAAGGTGAGGAAGATGACCTCAAAGATGAGAGCACTCAGCTTACTCACAAGCAAAAAAGCCAGAGCAAACAGTCACTGACTGAAAAATCTGATTTTGGCCTCTGAAGACCATCACTTCCAGATAAAATCCAATCAACATACACACTCATGATAAAATTATAGGAAAATAAGATAAAAATAGCAGTAGGTTCATATGTCTGCTGCTGATTCTTCACCTTCATCACTGCCCTCAGAAAGAGAACTGCCTGAACCACTCTTGCCTTTAGAGACTTCTGACTTGTGTTTTCTGTAAACATGATGGCTTAAAAATTCCCAGGGATCATGAACAAACTTGGACAAAGACAATACTGAAAATCTCTGAAGCAAATTATGCTGCATATCTAATGCATCACAGGCACCATGCATGAATAAATGTGATAAACAGTTACTCTTTTCATTACTTTATGGGAAAATACCAACCATTCAGCAGGGCATAGAAAATTGTGGTGCACTTATACATGTGACAAACCATCAAGTCACTCCTCAGCTTTACTAGAAATCCAACAGGCTTCCCATAAAACCTGGGTATTTTTCAGTCCATCACTAGATCAGTTGGATTACCAAATTCAACTGAGCAAATCCTTGCTCAACCAAATTCCATTTTACTTTGACAAGAAGAAACAGATGGGTAGTAGAGTTAATTTGAAAACATAAGACACTGTGTAAGTTTTAGGTGGCAGATGAATACACTTTTATCGTTGCAGAAAATGTTTGCATGTACGCAAAGGAATGTTATTTTTTAGCTCATATACACTGTACACAGGTATGCAGACACACACATAGCAGAAGAAAATCCTGCTCTGGATTTCCTAACACAAATCTGCTGCCTGTTCCTGAACATACTTGGGACTGGCAGCCTGTGGCACACACACCAAGGCAAACCAACATTTTTGGCTTTCAGCAAAGCTCTCAATGCTGTCTCTCACAGGATCCTTCTGCACAAAATGTCCAGCACACAGCTGAATAAACACAATGTGTTGGGTGAGCAACTGGCCCACAGGTCAGGCACAAAGGGTCACAGTGAATGGGGTGACATCATACTGGTGACCTGTCACCAGGGGGGTTATGCAGGACTCCATCTCAGGCTACAGACTCTTCAACATCTTCATGAATTACTTGGATGGAGCACTAGAAGGGATGCTAGGTAAGTTCACAGGCAGTGCAAACATGGCAGGAGCTGTTGGCTCCCTCAAAGGCAGGGAGGCCCTGCAGAGAGACCTTGATGAATCAGCGTACTGGGCAATGACCAACCATGTGAACCTCAGTAAGGCCAAGTGCCGGATTCTGCACCTGGGATGGGGCAACCCTGGATGTATGGACAGACTGGAGAATGAGAAGTTGGAAGGCAGTGCCATGGAAAGGGACCGTGTAGTCCTGGTTGATGGCAAGCTGAACATGGATCAGCAGTGCCCTGGTAGCCAGGAGGGCCGCCTGTGTCCTGGGGGACATCAGGTACAGCATTGGCAGCCAGACAAGGGAGAAATAGAAGAACATGTTAAGCTATTAGAGAGCATCCAAAGGAGGATTATGAAGATCATAAAGGGCCTTGAGGAGAAGCTGTACAGGGAGAGACTGAGGTGACTTGGTCTGTTCAGTCTGGAAGAGACTGAGGAGAGATCTCATTGCAGTTACAGCTTTCTCCTGAGCGGAAGAGGAGGGGCAGGCACTGATCTGTGGTCATCAGTGACAGAACCCAAAGGAATGGCCTGAAGTTGTGTCAGGGGAGGTTTACGTTAGACATCAGGAAAAGGTTCTTCATCCAGAAGGTGTTTGGACACGGAAACAGGATCCCCAGGGAAGTGGTCACAGCACCAGCCCAACAGAGATGAAGAAGCATTTGGACAACATGTTCGGGCATGTGGTCTGACGTGGTGTGTCCCATGCAGGACCAGAAGTTGAATTTGATGATCCCTGTGGGTCTCTTCAAATTCAGCAGATGATGTGAATTATGTGGATTTGATACGTGTCTGGAGTCTTCTATCTCTCCCTGCTACATATCTTTTCTGTCCACACCTGAACAAAAACCATTGCCATCTGCTCCCACTGGAAACATCTAAATTTTTACTGCAGATTTCAGTGGAAGTGTCACATGAGTGCATCAGATTCTTAACTCCTATTTTCAGCTTCATTCACTTCACCTCATAGCTGTATATCATGCTTCTGACTAAATACAGAATCACTTTCCTTATTAATAAAAAAAGGAACAGAAAAACAAACGGCTATTTTTTGTCCTAGTCTTCATTAGGATACATGTAAAATAAAAAGAGAAAACTATCACAAAATAAGACTTTTTTTTAAAAAGGGAAAAAAAAGAAAAGGCTAAGTTGCCACGAACTTTGGACACACAAGGACTGAATCAACCTTTTTGAAAAGTTCAATAAATTTTTCTAATTTTTAGTAAATAAGGTGATTAAAGAAGTAAGCCTGATTAGAGCACTATGTACCACTAAAAACAAATCCCTGTCTTTAGATCCCAAAGATTCACAATTTGCTTCATGATCAGATCTAATATCTGGTAAAACAACAATTAGGTCACTATATTTAAAAAAACTGTATTTTTTCAAATAATTACATTTAAAATTAACTTTTTAACAGAGAGACAACAATCAAATATAATAAAAAACAGTGCTTTTGCAATCAACAATAATCTCATTTCACAGAATAAATGTTACTTCTCATTCTATTCACAGTAACGATGAGTAAAAGCATGTCAAAAGTTCAATTACATGAGGCAATTTAAATTACATTTGCTCCTTAAACACTCTTTCCTTTTTTTTCCACTTGCCCACAACATGAGCAAGTGGAAAGAACTCCTCAGTACTTAATTTATAGGCTTAATTCTATTTTCCATGTATATTTTACCATTTCATTTATAGAGTTCTTTTATTCATGAAAGTAGCAGTGTAGCTTCTTTTCATCCAAGGTAATCTTATTTTAATACTGTCCCACATTAGCCTGGGATAGAAAAAAGGAAATTTATTTTCAAAATCATGAGTAGTAGATTGTACTAATGGCGAAAGCTACGTTATTGTAATTTTCTGTGAAAATAAACAAATGAAACAGTATCTATAGAAGTCAGTGCAATAAACTTAATACATACACACAGGCCAACATACAGGACTTATTTGCTGCAACTCAAAGATTTGGCAGCAGCTATTTTTGTTGAATACACCTTTTCAACAATTATAACCCAGTTCTGTCATGCAGAAGAGTTTAATTTTTAATAGATATTTAACAGTAAAAATTTCTAGTATCTCCAGAATGCTTGAAATCTGGATATGATGGGGTTCAGGGACTTCAAGTGTGCTGCAGAGTGGAACCTTTGCAATAATAAATAGCCAATATTTTCATTTACACAAACCATGCAGTGTAGAGTGAATTGAGGAGTAGTACTCTCCAACCTGCCAATGCTCACTGCATTGATGGCTTGAGCTTGTCAAGTCTCCAAGAGCTTTGTTGGCTTATATACATTGCCAATGCTCTGAAAATTTAGCTAGATAAACTGCTGAATCTTGCTGGCGCAGCAAAAAAAAATGTTCTCACCTCTCTGTGTAAGAGGCCACTAAGCCCTGAAACAGAAGCACAAGAAGGGACCTTGCAAGGGGCAGGAAGATATGCAGTCACACTGAGTGAGGTTGCTAGGCTGGTAATCCCTCCTTTGAGGCGAGGCTGGAGGCAGCAGTTTCTTAGCACCTACACCAAGGCCTTCCAGAACCTGCCTGTCAAAACTCCATCAAAATCCCTGGCTGATGCTAGGGCTCTTTCACACATGGCTTACTGGATTTTCAAAGTGTGAAGTTTTTCTCTATAAGTAAATGAATGAATTAACTGCATTCTCCCTTCTTTGTAGTCCTGTTATTAGCTCCTAGAGTCACTGCATGGAAGAACACATTCACATTTCTGCACTCAAGTGATAAGGTAGCTTCCTTAGCTCAAGAGAAAAAAACCTGAAAGCAGAGATGTACTGACAGCATTTTGGCCCAGTGGAGGACATCTGGCTTGTGTCCTAAAGTATTGTTTCCTAAACTTGCTTTGTTATCCCCAGAACCTCTGTTGCCACCTGACTTTCCTGGCCTGATCCTGCTCCTACCCAGACTCCTCACACTTGACTTTTGAAGCCCTTGATTTTTGTTGTCATACTGAGCTGGTCAAGACATCTAAGGACATCTTATTTTTCCCTTATATGGCTTTTCCTATCCATCATATTCATCCCAAATCAGAAGAACATGGGCAAAAAAAAAAAATCCCCACCACAAAATACAAAGCAAAAAAGTGACACACAGTTCACATCCATCACCAGATCAGATAGCATAACAAATGTTGTGCAAGACAGTAGGATATTTAGTAATCACAAAAGTTTCAGTGGGAAAATTTTGCTTCACCTGTGGGACCTGGGCAGCTATTTGAGAGTAGAGAAGAATTGCACCCAAAAAAAAAAAAGAAATCGGAACAAGTCACCAGTATACCCCTGGCAAAGTATTTTTCCAGATGCTGCCAAACTCATCTGTGGAGAGGTGCCAGTCTCTGCTAGCTCCATACCTCTGCACTCCTTAGCCCCAGTGAATTTCACTCTATCGGAAGAATTTTTTTCCTTCTGCTCCTCCATCTTCAGCTCAAAGCAAGGAAGAACATTTGAGAGTCTGGCTTGCCCCTCCCTCCCACTTCACATTAATCCTTTAGCCAGAAAGGAGAAATGCTGTGATACTTGCTCCCAGTGTTTCCTGGCTTTCCATGCTGTAAGGAGGGCAAATTAATACCAAGTGTTTAAAGAGAAGGTAGGCTTTTATTGCCACAGCCAAAGAAGTGTATTTACTTCTTAATCTCCATTTTATTCAGAATATAAGTACAGATCTCTTCTCTGCAAGCTCTAGAGATAGAAGATGTGGAGAGAAAGAAGCGCCTAACATAAAAAGCAATACTACTTTAAAAAAATAAATAAAATAAGAAAAAGATTTCAAACACAGAATTTCAGAGGCTGAACAAAGATAAATTCTACACAAGCAAACTCCAGTTTACAGACTGCTTATTTACACAGGCCAGTGTCTGACTATTTACTCTGCAATAGCTGTTACTTGCATAGTAATCAAGACCACGCTTACTACAGCTGTTGCAGAGTGAATGAACCCTCTTCTCAGCTAAACAATGACAGGGTTCAGCCAGAGCAGTCATCTAAGAAGGGACCAAGCAGCAGAGATTATGTGAGGTCTGGAGAGAGAAGCAGACAGCTGAATCCAGTGAGGCAGCCAAAAGATTCTACTGGGCAGATAAAGCCAAAGGGCTTTTCTGCATACACAGTTTTTTCTCTTATTATAATTTTAAGGTTTACATGCTAAATCCACTAGGTTATGCTGAATTTCCCAGCTAAACTGATCATGAACAAGGCACAGGTTTTGGAATCATCAAGATCATTAAATTGTTTAGGAATATCTTTGCCCATTAGCAGTCCAGAGAGCTTTATAATTTCTTTGCCCCTATAGTACAGATGATGGTTTGACTCAAAATAACAGTTTTTGATATCCATTGGAAAAGCAATCCCTGCAAACTTCTTGTGCAAAGACTTTGTGCTGGCGCTCACTTTTTTAGTTCATTTCCTGTCACTAACACAAAAAAGCTATGGCAATAACCACACTTCTATCTGAGTAACTCTTCTTATTAAGAGGCTCCTGCTGTAAGTTTACCAGTCACATATTATATTCCAAATAAATGCTGCTATCCTGGAAAAAACCTGCAATATGGAGCTGATGTGAGAGTCTCTTTTTGAACCACAGTTGCAGAAAAAGATAGTGACTTTCCCTGTTAGACTTACAGATTCCAGAAAAGGAGGAACATTATGAGTCTCTTGTTCTTTAGGATTTTTTTGGTGTTTAGTATAGGAGTTGTTTTGGAGGGAGGAGGATTGAGGATTTGGTTTAGTTGTTTTTTTTTTACTGGTCTTTTGATTTTTGGAGCCTTACTTGGCCAGTGCCAAAGTAAGAACTCTAAAGTACATGGTTTACTTTCTTGGCAACACCTTCAAAAGATGACAATGACTTTGTTACTGTGCCCAAGTGTCTAAAAAAAAAAAAAAGATAACACATATCTTTTTCTTTTTTTTTTTTAAGAGTGTTTCTCTGTAAGAGCAATGCAGGAGTTTTGTTTGCTGAGTTACAGTATTTCGAGCCTCCAACCATGCTTCTTTCAAATTCCAATGTGAAATACCTAATAATGCCTCTTACCAAAAAATAAAACACTTGTGATATGGGTGATGAAAACACCGCAGAACAATCTAAATATGCTCACAATTTTTTTAAATCTTATGAAGCACTACACACATTTAGATAGAGCAGCAGATCCTCATTACTCAGAATTAGCAAGCTTCAAGTATGTAACAAGGACAGTGAAACACCCAGCCAAAAAAAAAAACAAGGGCAAACAAAATTTTGAAAAAGAAACCAAGAAAGCCAATTTCTAGCTAATGTTCCTAAAAGGCATTCACTTGAGACTGGATGCGCAGTACTTTTTATGCAGAAGTAGGTTTTAAGATTGAATTTCTCAAGACCGAGGTAATAGCAAAGTATAGAAGAAAAGTAATGCAAGTTAGAAACAGATCCAAAGAGAAATTACTGAAGTGAGAAAGTGTATTTCTATGTGTTTCTATGGAACAAAACAGAGATTTTAAACTTTTGGTTGATGAAATATATGCATGAAAAACCACATTTGAAACAGCACAGTGCCATGTAAAAACAAGTAGGCCACTCAGGAAAAAAGACTGTACAACTTATAGTCAAATGCAATATGCAGGTCTTCTGTCTCTAAACCCCTAAGAACCTTTTGAAAATCTGCTCCATATTACCTGAAACAATTACTTTAGACTATCATCTGAAATTCTTAATGCAAATCAAATCTTCCACATATTCCACTACTTCTTACTACTACTCAGTGGCACAAAAGAGAACATTATCAACATCATTTCACGTAAAATAATAGAATTTAGATTAGATAAACACATTTTATCCACAAATACATATTATTTCTCTAAATAATAAAAGTTTCAGCTGTAAATATTTCAGTAGTGGGGGTCACAATGGCAATACAGTACCTTTGAGCTTCAAACGCAAGGGGTAATTCTTCTCCATATTTCCTAAGTGCTTTTCCTCATGGAGGCCATGGTTTTACTTGTTGTCTCTTTAAATGTACATGCACATTTAGGAACATGAATAAACACCCTTGCATGCTGATCTTTGAATAGAGAATAATTAAACTTTTACTTGGGGGGGGGTTACCTGGGGTTTCTTTTTATTACTATTATGAAGTCAAATAAACTAATTTTTTTGACAGACCACTGTGCTCTTGGTCAGCAAAACAAGAATATAACCTGTCATTAAAACACATACCTCTGTCAGGAATGATTTGGCTGTGGAAGGGTTCATTATGAGAATGGCCCGTCTCAGGGTATCCCGGTAGCGGTTCAGTTCTTCTATTCTCATAGTGGCAAAGAGCCCTGTGATCATTTTATTGATGTTGTTTTCTACTTTCTGTAATGCTACATCCATTCCCTGTTGAGATACTTTGTCTAAAAACTCTTGTATTCCACGGATATCTAAAAAAAGCAGAAGGTAAGATGTTAATTAGTAAGTGGAAAAAAAGACACAAGCAACTGTTCCATTTATCTCACAGAAATTTTATGTCAGGCAGATCCCCAATAGGTCCCTACAGGCTTTCCCTTAATATTCATTAAACCTCTTCCTAAGCAATGCTAATTTTTTTTTTCTTAAAGTACTAAGGCAGGAGAAAGAATGGCCACGCAACAGCTACTGTCCAAAACAGCCATCAGAAAGCAAATCTACAAACAGTCAGGAATTTTCCTAATTTGGCCAGTCAACCATCACACATGGTCCTAATCTTTCTTAAGGGAATTTAGATCATATAGAGCAATGGTGACCATCACACAGAAGTCTTCCTTCAGGCAAAGGTTGTTGGAGGACAGCTGAGGATGAGAAAGGCAGGAAGGAGATTGTTTTCTTTTGTCAAACTCAAAACTATGTTATCCATGCTTTGCAGCTTGATGTATCTAAGTGAAGCTTGGGCAGTTCCTTCAGAAAAAAGTCTTAATGTTGTTCTAAACTTCACAACTACTTATTTTCTTCAAAAACAAAACAAAAGCCACATGTACAGTTGTTGCAATGATACTGCCTGGTCTCATCTGATACAACTGGCTGAGTTTAGTAAATTTTCCCCAGCAAACTGCACCTGTAGAGCTTTCTGGCATACTCTAGGTAAACCCTTCTTTAAGAATAACTTAGAAAGGAAGACTTGATCAGCAAAACGATGACTGAGTTTTTTCACCTGGCTTGTGATATATTTATAGTCTACCAAACTGAAATGTCTGGGTACTCTTCACATTGTTATGCTGCCTCTAGCTGGCCCAAGCCTTTGGAAAGGCTTTTTCCAGCACTGAATTCCACAAGAATGCTTGACTTTTTCTTTCCCTTTGCTCTTTTGAATGGCTTTAACTAAAACTCCAAAGATTATGCTTAAAAATTAAAATCATTCAAGGACTTCACAAGTCAGATCAGGGCCTTCTGGACCTTAAGAAAATCCCTTCATCCTCACCGAGTCCTCATTATCTGACCCCTAGACACCACTGCAGATTCTCAATCTGTTTTCAGGAGCTAAGCCAACAGCTGCCTGAGGTGACTCTTCCCTCCAGCAGTCACTCTGACCTGGTGTCACAGAGGACACTCATCAGGACATCCTTCTTCCCCTACTGGCATGCAAGCCTCCCACACATCCAACTGCTCTCAGTTAGGGGAGAAAGAAATAGCCCTGCAGTCAACACGACAGACTCTAGCTGAAACACACACTATGGGAAAGGGAAAATAGAAAAGAAAGGAAATCAGCAACCCCACACAAAAAGAAATGTCTGAAGAAACATTTCTTCAAAAATTAAGGTTCCTCAGGTTTAGGAGGGCATTTATGGTCAAAATCCACCAGAAAATATTTCTCCCATTAGAATACTCAATCTGGTCACTCCTAGATGCATAGTCTTAGATCTAGACTCTGAGGGAATTCCTCAGAATTTGCTTGTCTCAATCACTCATTTTCCAGGGGAATAGTCAGACCTGAAGCTACAGGCTTCTTATGTGTCAGCATGAGACAATTTATAGTTGAGAAAGCTTCCCAATTAGACTTTCACAACAGCTTGGCTACTCAGATCTTTTGTCCTGACCTACCAACTTCCCCTGCTCCCTGCTCTTCTTATGGGGGGTGCCACGAAAGGCAGTATTAGGAAAACAAAGTTCAGTCTGCACAGAAGAAAAAATGCCCTGCCTGCATCACCAGCAGAGATCAACTAACTAGGGAATATTACTGAACAGCTGTCCTCCTCCAGCACCAGTTTACTGAGATGCTTCAAATGATGAAGAAATAGCCATGTAACAGCTTATCATCAAACAGTACACAAGAGTAATTCAACAGGGTTAGTCCTGGAAGTCCGTCACAGTCCCCAAGCTGGGTCTTCTGTCTAGAGCTCCAGAATACCATGAACTGGAAATAAATGGTATTTTAGGCATTTAGGCTATTTCAGACATTCATCACCAAAACCTCACTCTCCAGACACTGCCAAAGTATCAGTATTACTAAACACTTGTAGGATAGTTTAACTGTGAATAAAATGCATGCATGCCCTAAAAATAAAATTCCATAAGAGAATCAGATACTAATTACAGCTTCTATTTAATATCTAAATCAGGAAAATTAGATTCAATCTAATCAGAGATGTTAGAAATTTTTGGCACTTTAAATACCAACAAGATTATTTGAAGTGCTACAAATATGTCTACTTTTATGCAAATTATCAAATAACTTTCTACTTTAACCCCTTCATTCTAAAGTTCTTGAGGCTCATACACTCTGAGTATTACTCTGGATCCAGACTAATTAAATCATATAACAGGTAAAACTGATCAGTTGAAGTCAAAATCACTGAAGCACAAGGAGCACATGTAGACAGAACCTAAATATGCTGTCAAAATACCAGGAAGAAAATTTACTTAGGCTATAAATGCCTTTGTAAAGGCTTAAATTCTGTCTCATAAATCCATATATTTTCTGACACCAAAACAGGTGAGCAGGAGCCTCCAAACAAAGTTTCATTGGCTCTTTTTCAAAAAAAGAACATAATTTCATTTCAGTTTATAAACACACTGGAGGTATTGACTGATATTCTGCATAATCTGTGTTGACCCAGAAGTCAGATTATAGGATCAAATGGTTTTCTTTGCCATGAAGATCTGCATAATAACAGTGAAACAATTATATTGATTCTTCACTAAATGATGGGAGAAAAGAGATCCAGTATTGTTCCCTACATTTATTAGGTGACTGCGCCAACCGTATTGCATCTGTGTGATATGCTATTAGGAAAACACCATTTAATGGAAAATGTACCAAACCAGGATTCCTACTTCTTCTTTATTACATCTGTCTTTGGCATTGGTACAACACAGAGACATGGGCAGGAAATAAATACAGACTCTGGTTATACCTCAGCTTACCCTTAGCAGAATGGAGATACTGGTGGTGCTCACCTGCTGCTGTGAAACAGCAGAAAGCACATAAAAACACCCTGCAATTTAAATGCTATTTAAATCACGATGGTACTTCCAATATTTCAGCAGTGAGTCACTAGCAGTGATCATATTCAAAGCATATGCCAAAGAACAGATGCTGCCACTGAATGGGCAGCATTATCTTTCCTGCGTGGATTGTCTGCAAGTGGCACATATCCACACCGAACTGTGGAATCATCTTTCTAATAGATAAACTCCTTCTGCAGAAAAACCTGGCAAGCAACCTGTGGCACAGATGGCTTTACTGTGGAGACACAAGACTGTTCATGTCTGGAACACAGGTGTTTCTTGCCCTGAATTTGCTAGCCAACCAACCTGTTGCCCAGCCAGAAGTCACATTTCTACTTTCTATTTAAATCAGATAAGTCACAGTCATTGCCAGAAATTCAGAAGAGTTTCCCCATTATCACCAGTATTAATTATCCTCCTTAGCAATCAAAACCAAAGTTAGCATGTAGAGACAGATTAATGCTAAAGCCAAAGCTGCTATCTCCTCTTCCAGCTCAATGCCACTATTATTTAGCACTGCTTTTCCTGATTTTTACTGGAGAGCCATCACTTCCAGACTAAACACGTGTGCACAAGAACAGAGTACCCCTCTGTAGTCACCATCTCCCATAAGGTTAAACCAGGCTGGTAATCTGAAAGAAGCATTTCCAAACATTCTCCTTATAACCAAAACTGTTCTCAGTTTAAGAGGCTGTGAAGTTGGCTTGGAAATGCTAGTAAACAAAGCAAGCAGAATTTATCAAGGTCTCTGCTGGACATGTCCTTCCTGGGCATACATAACCATGCCACAAGGCAGAGGTCTGTAGGCAGGTCTCGTGGCCTGCACTGGTGGTGTGCAGCTGGTCTGGCACTGGGCACAGCAGCCTGGCTGTGGTCACAGCTGAGGTGCACATGCAGAGCGTCCTGCAGAGGAGAGCTGAAGGCCTCTGAAGCTCTGCAGACCTGGCTGATAGATTCAATTGCAGGTACTCAGCATAACACTGCTCCAGCTGAGATCTGAATTCGGGCGACAGCTTCACCAAACTTGCCATTATTGTGTCAGCTACCATGTATTCTGACCTAAGAAAGAATTTAGGAAATGAAGCATGAACTCACACACCTTCTTCTCACTGAACAATCTTTTTGACACTGAAGAAAGCACAAGAAACATGTGAGTATCTTAAATACAGAGCATGTTCAGGAAAAGTGCCCTTCACAGGCTACAGGTCTAAATTTTCTTGAATGAGCAGCCTGGCAGGAACACTCAGACCTCACCTAACACAAACCATAAGAACCATTTACTAGAAAGGGTCAGGGACATGGTGTGACTTGTGGGGCTGTTTAGAGCGGGGCCAGGAGTGGGATTTTAATGAGCCTGTGGGTCCCCTCTAACTCAGAACATTCTATGATTCTTGCACAATGTTTTGTTTAATAATGGGACCAGATCTCATCTCACTCTTTTGTTCTCTTTGGCCTCCCATAACTTTCCTTTGCCATCTCTGTTCTATACAGAGAGAGTAAGTCCCCTAATCCATTTTGGAGAAAGCCTAATAATCAGGGCATCCTAGAACAAAATATGCTGGTTTTCAGGCATCTCATACAGGAATACCAGGATGCATATGCAGTGAAGATTTTATAACTTGAATAAAATGAATGGCAAATATTAAATAACTCATGAGCTAAGTACCTCTTACACCCTTACTAAAAAGAAACATCTACAAGTAGATGCAAAGCTCATAAATTTTTTTCAGTTCACACTATTATCAGGAGATGAGAAAGATGGCAGTATTCACTAATGGTAATAAATTAATCCATCCACCTGTATCATTGTGTTCCATCTAAATCACAAGGCACTCACTGTGCACTTCGGTTATCTCAAGTCTGACTTACAGTCATTAGCTCATCCTCCCTCCGATGGCATTTCAGATGTGAGAACATGCTCCTCAGAGTATCTGGCTGATAAATACCAACTGATTCAGCTGTGGTGGTAAAGGTGAATGTGCCTGTTATAAATATTCACTGGCTGATTTGCACAAAAGACCACTTTATTTGCACAGATGATGAGAAAAGCCATTGTATAACAAATAACACTGTTCAAATTCTTATCAAGAATAGCTTTACAAGTCTACCACAGTGATTCCTTCTTCCACAACACTGGCTAACATGACAGCAACTATTAACTGTGGTAATGCACTGTACACTAGGGAGGAGTGCAGCTTCAGCTGGACTCTGATGGTGCCCCTACTCAGTGCAAAAACTTGAACAAAGTGTTTGCATTCCTGTGCACATGCTGATCTCTATTAACATGGTTAAGATCATCCAGACACAGGAAAACAACAATTTAGCAGGATGATTGAGTAACAGTCCTTCATTTTACTTTCACAGCAGTAGGCTATGTAATTTGTTGTACCTCCAAATTAAAATTAATTATTTTAAAAATCATCCCAGCTCTTTCATATTATCATTTTGGAACTAAGAAGGACCACTTACCTGAGAAACTTCAGCTGGATGATCTAACTTCAGAGACTACAGCAGTAGTTCAAACTCATGAGAAGTAAATTCAAGCCCAAATGCTTAATGACATATAAAATCTCATTTATATTATCAGAATTTCTGCAACTTAAGAAGTGGACATATATCTTGGGAGAAAAGTGAACATTTGTAAAAAGCACAAATGACTGGGGTATTTTCCCCCCTTATTTGCAATTTTCTGAAACTTTACACATAAAAAAGAAGACAACAACTTGTCTCCGATTTTTTAGTATCACTGAACTGAGAAAAATGAAAAAAATACTCCTGTATACTTTTTTATTTTTTTATGATATTTCCATTTTAAAATAAAATAGAAGCAGGTGATTTCAATTTTTGTTGTTTGATATGAACTATATTAGCACTAGTGAAATGTCTATACAACCCCCATTTTAAAGGTTTGTTCAAGTGTCATTTACATTAGTTACTTTTGTGTTACATTATGAGTTATTATTAATTATCCTTTAAATAAGCAAAATCAATACAGATAGTCTTGAGCAGCTGAATCTATGTTGGGGGAAAGATATGAAGCATTTTCAGTTTTCAAATCCTACATGACTTCAGTTTTGAACCTTACTGAGGGTTGACACAAATTGCTTCCTTTGAGGTTTTTTTTTTTTTTTTTTTTTTTTTTTTTTTGGACTGGAAAGAAAGATGAAAAATCAAAACATAAAAAAATAAATAAGAATGTAGCTAGAACTAATCCTTCAGAGTATCTGCTCTTACTGTAACTTCTTAAAAATAAAAAGGAAGTCAGATTGTGATCATTCATGAAGGCTGACATGGCAATATATTCTATCCATGTACTTTTGATTGTATAACCTGCTTTCTATCCCTTCATTTAATTCTCTTGTGACTACAGTTTTCATTAGAGATTTCCAAAAGGCTTCTATGGGTTGCCTTTGAGTGAAATAACCTCTTGCAAAGAAATGAATTTTCCCTGCTAGTGCCTTCAAATCATGCCAAACTTACAAAATTATGTGCAAATCCTGGGACAGAACTTTATATTTCTGTGTAGATAGAAGTCTTTATTAAATAGCAACTATTTTTTTTGTTTGTGTTTTTTTAGAAGTCTGTCTGTACAATTCATCAGCTCTCCCTGTCACTGCTACTCCCTGTTGGTTCTCATAAGCATGAGGAGCTGTGCATCCCCTTCCAGGGAGGTGGAGTAAAGAACAATAAAGACAATGTCCAGTGAATAATTTGTGAATAATTGACAGGCTGAGAAAGCTGGGGTTCAACCTGCAGAAGAGAAGCTTGTGTGAAGATCTCATAACAACCTTCCAGAACCTGAAGGGGGGCTACAGGGGGGCCAGAAGGGGCCCCAGGAACTATAGTGACAGGAGAAGGAGTAAGGAGTTCAAAAGGAAAGAGGGATGGTTTGGATTAGATACTGGGAAGAAATTCTTGACTATGAAGGTGGTGAGGCACTGCCACAGGTTCCCACAGCTGTGGATGTCCCATCCCTAGAGGTGTTCAAGGTTGGAGGTGTCCCTGCCCATGGCAGAGCACTGGAACTCAATGGTTCTTAAGGCCCCTTTCAACCCAAGCCACTCCATGATTGCATGTATAAACTTCCTTAAGACAAACTGTTCTCTGGCTCTGCATCAATCCCTTCCTAAAGAGCATTTCCAGTTGATTAAAAGTTTACAGCATAGAAAGAGGAATATTTTATGAGTGGTCTGGTGCTGTGAAAAATATAAGTTATGAAAGTGAAGCTGATAAATTAAGATTTAGGAATACTGCTATAAATACATTTTAGCTCTTTCCTTCTCTCTGTTTCCTTTTTTTCTTGACTGATAAAAACTCTCAGAGAAAAGTTGTTTTCAATTTATGATATTAATTGACTTTTATGATGTTATTATGCCAAATTCATGGTTTTTTCCCCGATGGTGATATAATTCCTCAATTCAATGTGCAAAAATTGCTTTTCTCAAAAGTTTCCTCATTTGATTACTGTTCATTTATTTAGTTGCCAAATTGTAAACTTACAAACTTAATACTTCTGAGAAGACAGAACAATGTCACAAGAATTAAAAAATACTTAGCAAACAGTGGCAGATGTCAGTACAAACTTCAGGTATTCAATTATTCTTTAAATAAATCACTATTCTTCTGATGCAGGTTGCATATGCAAATAAAATCTTGTACCTCTGCAAAACCTCAAAATAACACCTCATTTACAGAGTTTTCCCACTGCAAAAACATTGGGACAACACCTACAGTTTTATTTTGGCCCCAGCTTGCTAACACAAAACCTTTCACCACTTTACCTGTCCCCTCCCTAAGGCCTGCAACATGAGGGAGTGACAAACACTCTTATCTTCTTACATATTCCCTTATAGTTCTTGCCATACATTCCTCTAAGTGTTCTGTGGCTGAAAAGTAGAAGCATGTCCACTATTGCACTAGAGAAATTTTATAGAAAAATTCAGAATTTGAATTATTTTAGGGTTGCCCAAATGATATACTCAATTTGCAGTGGTAAAGTCAACCAGCAAATGCAAGTTGTGACAGAAGCTCTCACCTGACACACTAAAGTTACACAGATGAAAATTTATGCTCCTTTCCTTATCTGAATGACGTAATAAATACTAATGAAAAAAAAAACGTTCAGTAATAAGCTTGAATTAATTACATGTTTATTGAGGCACAGTGAAGCAAATGAGTACGGGAAGCTGGCAAAGAGCCAGATGAGTAATAAACAGTTTTAAGACTGTCTGGAGACAGACTTGAGAATATTATAGTCATCAAGCAGCTGAAAACAGCCTCAGGGTAATTATAAGCATTTGCAATCGATTAAAGAGAGCATGATTCTTTTATGAGTCTTTATTAAACTTGCATTAAAACTTAAAACCATTAGAAAATGTTATGGCTTCGAGCACATCTATGTCAGTGGTCATCATACTTATTTCTGGAAAACGTATGTGCAGGAAACTGATCCACAGGATCACTTATTTTATACCGGTTTTAAAGGAAATGCTGGGAATTTGAGGCCCATACATAGAGATGGGCATCATCTCGGAATATCACTGCTCTTCAAATGCAGGAGATTGCCTTTCTGCAAGCAACTCAGCCTGTCAGATTCCAGGTATAATCCCTGTTGTGCTGGGATCTTTCAAGAACACCACTACAATTCTATATAATTACACTCAATTTTTTGACAACCACTACCTTTCTGGGGTAGGGATGGGAAAAATGCTCCTTTATCTTCATAGTTTCACAGACTTGTTTACTTAGGCTGAACTCCTCAGTAGTGCACATGTCACTGCTCTCTCCTTAAGATTCTATTTTATTTTGTCTCTTTCTCCAAGATCCTCTCTCAGACTGAGCATGAGACACCTTCTACTGGCCAGGTACCTCACACTGCTGCCTTCATCCTTTGCCTGTGCAGAAATAATCTGAAACCCCTGTATATGATAAAGAAGCAAGAAAGGAGATCCATGAGGAAGTTTTTCAAGACAGATGCCCACTAAAGTCTTTCTCACTGCTAACCTCCTCCCTTCTGCTCCAGCCAAGTCTTGACAATTACTTCTTCAACCTCTGTTTCCTATAGGAATGCCTCCTTCAGACTCAAAGAGCAAATCCCCCTCATAGCCTTAATGCTTGCTTTTTTTCCTCTTCTTTACAAAAGTTAAAATTAAATTAATGCCTAAGGGAATGGCAAATATCCATTGTCAAATATTTGCAGTATTATTTGGAAGGTCAAAAAACTGTAAGGAAAGATATCTCAGTTCTGGAATCAGTAAATATTTCAAGCATCTCCAGTGATGGTTGTATATCAAAAGCATGCTGAGATGAAATACACAAGGTTAGGCCTAAAATTGGGAAAGAGAAGTGGGGTTGAGAATTTTTTTCTTTTAATATAAAATACAGAAGGGTTTTTAAATTTTCCCTCAGCCTTTCAAGAGGAAGACTGCAGAATCTTTCTATCAACTTTAGCAGCAACAAAACATTAAAAATAAATGTTTCCAAACAGCTCGACTTTCTGTCTTTCATCTTAGAAATGCAGAGGTACCTACGCTGTAAATTGCACGAGATTCACAACTATGTTCTTGCAGTGATTGACTGGTTTCTTCATAAAGAATTTAGTACTACAGAAAAGTATCTACATTTTTTTCCTGGAAAATACAGTGAGCTGTAAACTGCCCGAGAGTAAAACACGAATTGCAAAAGCTTATCCCTTGTTGATACACCACAGAGATAAAACCCAACAGTATGCCGGGATTGCAGCTCAATCAGTCTGCCTATATGGCCTGGGCTCACACATTGTGGTCTCAAATTACTCTTTCATTCTGTGAAATGTTTCTGTCTTTCATGTTGTGACTGGCCACTGTCATGAGCCAGTCTGTGGATCAGGTAGGATTTCCTGGTACAAACTGCATTTTGCTCGCTTTGAACTTGAAACCATAAAGATTAATAACTTGGCAAACTTGCTCAAAATGTTTACAGATGGCAGTGGTTCTTTTTACAAATCCAAACTTGGCAATTTCCAAAGGGATAAGTTACACATTTACAGGGTCCAATCTGAAAATGCCTTCACTCAAAGGGTGCTGATGCTCCTAAGGAGGAATTCAGACTAGAGGAGGAGCTTCCCAGTCTCTACCTCTGCTTGTGAGGAGGAGATGCACAAACACCCTCTGCACAGTGATCCTACACATTGAGCTGAGCAGTCAAGAATGACGTGAGTAGGAGCTGATTTGGCTGCTTAAATGATTTGGCTTCTACATACTGTGTGGATAGTAATTTTAATAGCAGTTTGAGAAAGGCATCAGTCTACTGCATAATTCTGCTGCATTTCATGCCGCCTACTCTTTATCTCCGTGAGAAGACTCTCTTTAACAGCCTTTGAAGAATTGCTCTTGAATGCTTTTAATATCCATGTATTAAATTTTCCTAAAAACAATCAGATTTCATGTCCTGGACAGGCCCTAGCTTGTTTTACCAGAAGGAACAAAACCACAATACAAGGGGACTAACAGCACTGGGAGTTTGCTCTAGATCGTGCTTGCAGAGTGCAAGGATTGGGGAAAAGACAACTTGTTCTGATTTTCAGAAGTTCATCTGAATTTATACACTAAAGGTACTATTATAGTAAATGAAATACAGCAAATATCACCTAAGTCTGCTCATTTTAAGATGTTCTTTTTTTTCTCACATCCCCACTCATTAATTCCTACTGTATGTTGGCCTTACATTTGTTACTGGGGACGCTCTACCACTTAGAAAAGACTGGCTTTTCTGAAGTCTTTACTTAGCATAACAAAGTCAGTAGGAAAATAAGGCTTTTTACAATCATCGAGGTGTCCTTTGTGTTCCTCTAAAATAGTCAGCTTATCTTCAAATTTCTTGGAAAAGAAACATAATTTGAAAACTTAGATGTCAATTATTTCAGAAATGCATTTATACCTCACTTTTTCAACATCCAGTTGGTTATGACTTAATGAAAGAATTGCTTCTTTTGAAGACTTGATTTTCCTTGTCAGTAAAGAACCTTTAAGTAGACTTGAAGTTTCTAAGATTTAGATGTTTGTAGAGTAGTGTTAAAACAGTAAAACTGAATATACTCATCTACTTACATTCAAAATAAGAATTTGAGATTTTTAAGTAGGATTAACTGAGAGGAAATTATTTTCAGATCTGCAGAAAACATTTCCATCATAAAAAATTCTATGATAATGGAAAGCAATCTATGATTGACTGCAAGATAAAATTCAAAAGCAATTCTATAGATAGGATTTAAAACCTTGGATTTTGATAAGTTGACACATAAAGGTTTGCAGCTTATATTAAAAGCACAAGGCAACTGGTTTAACACAGTATGGACTTTGGATAAGATCCTAATTTTACTGTAGGAAAATTTGTTTTAAATATGAAAGGCCCATTTTCTTCCACAGAGTGAAATTATTGCTGGAAATAATTTCAGTAATACAACTAAAGTAATTTAATTATTTAAAACAAAATAAGTGACTATACAAAATAATTTATTGGAAAGTATGAAATTCTGCTGGTTGCTGGAATCAGTCAGTCTGTTAGTGCTTTCACGTTTTCTAACTTAGAAAAATATGGCAACAATGAGAAAAAAAAAAGATGAACACACACCAGAATCTATATTCCCTTATTGTCAAGTGTCATTTACTGCTATGCAGACACCACTTCATGTTATGATACACACCTTGAGAAGGAATGATTGCTGCAGATGAAAAAATATCACCAGTGTAAGAAACTGCTGCTTGCACAGGTGTCACTTTTGCAGACAGCTGTGCACAGCATATCAATAATCTCTTCCTAATATGAAATCAATTCTAATGCAGGTATTGAACTCCCACCTACTTTAATGTTTAGTACTAAATGTTCTATTAAAATGTCTAATAGTAACTGCTGCAAGCAGTTACATTGAGCAAAGCTTTTAGCAAAACTTTTATTTTAGGTCTGTATGAGCTGAGAAAATGAATAAGTCTCACTGCAGCAGAAACTCTCAGGCAAGCTAAGGTTCAGGATTGGGATCTTCCAGAGGAAACTGCAACCACTCTTAGCTGCACTGATGCTGACCAAAGGGATGGATTATTCCTGGACCTCCATCCCATATCTCCATGCCCAGTCTTGATTTCTTTCTAAAGTAGGCATAGAAGCTAACAAAAATATTCCCTTCCTCAAGGTCTTCTGGAGCTCTTGAGCCAAGTCTCTTTTTTAAAATTCAAACTGATGCTTGAATAGTTTTCTTTTGTAAAAATATTTCACATTTAGAGACCCATCTAAAGAGTGGCTTTCTCAAACATCACAGAATTATTAGAGTTGGATGGAATTTCAGGACATCATACTGTCCAGCCTGCTGCTCAAAGCATGGTAAATACTAAATTCAGACTTATCCACTCTGTAATCCACTAAAAAGTGATTCCAGTTTCTCTTTTCATGCCATTAATTTCTTTGTCCCTCTCTCTGTGCTAGTTCTTCTTCCACCAATACAGAATCCAGGAAGAGAAAATGCGAACTGCTAACATATGAGAAATTTTTCAGTTCATCAATAAAATAGCAGGAAAAGGGGAGAAAGTGATATAATTTGTTAGTATTTATAACAATCTGGAAAGATTACCCTCTAGGGGCTACTAATCAAAAAATGTCATCAGGTGTCTGTGAAAAACGGCTGTCATAGATCAAAAACTGGGTCAAAGGACTGTGAACAGGCAAAACACAGTGGTTTTGAAACCTAATGGTGAAACCTAATGGTTTCACCTGAAACAGGGTAGCAAAGGATTAGAGGGGCATTCCAGTAGGAGCAAGAAAAAGAAATGGAGAGCCAGTGATCAAAGGAAAGAATGAGAGGCCTCAGGTTAGAGATGGTGATCTGAAAGTTCTGCTCTGTTTGTTATTAAAAATAGAAGGGAAAGCCATCAATGAAATGAGCACCTTTATAAAATCTTTATAAAATTTTATAAAGAAACAGTAGGAAGCAAAAGAATACAGAACTTTCTTGCTGCCCTAGGATGGCTGTTGAAATCAACAATTTAGCTGGATACAGTCTAAAGAAGCATACCATTGCACAGCTAATAGCTCTACTCTGAGTCACAGGTTAATTTAAAAATCAACTTACATTTAAAACCATTTTATCTATGGTATTAATTTCAAACTATGTATGCACACCCCTTGCCCCCCCAAAAAAACAACCTACCCAACTCCCCCCACCCCCCCAAATACTGAAGCCGCACAAATGGTCAGAAAGGGGACAGACTGCTCAGTGTATACTAAATGCAGAATGTTGGTGGTTTTTTGCACCATTTCCTGATATTTGTGATGGTGACCACTAATCAGAGCGAGATTACCAGTTTGTCTTGGTTAGTATGGCATTACATCATTACATGTTGACTACTGAGTTCTGAATGCCAGAGAGGCTGGTACAGAGACTAAATATTTGCCACAGGTCACACTGAGGATGATGTGTCACTGAATGAGCTATTGCTCTAAAACTATTCCGTGCAGGCAGGCAGGCATCTGCATTACATAAGTCACACCATTATGAAGTTCTTACCCAGATATCAAGGACAAAATACCATGGCATCTGAACTGTATTTTTAAATTAAATAATGAAAATTGAATAATTTAAACCCAGTATTTTCAAATATAATTATTCAAAGATATTAATTATAAAATTTGCTTGAGGCAAAAAAAAGATACTCCTTAATTAAAAGTTTATAATTGTCTTCACAGGTACCTGGCAGTTAAATACATAAACTCATAATTTCTAAGCAAAAATACTCTGCTGTAAGATTTTTAGATTTTTTGTTCATTTTTTTAGGGGTTTTTGTGTGTTTTACTTATCCCATGGCCGATGCTTTTAGGTGCTGCTTTGTTATAGACAAGAATTCTCCTATTCATCACTTTGTAGTCTTCTAATTTAAGAATTTATTATGTAGGCAGGGGAAAAAAAATCAGTAACACCTGACCTGAATGAACCAGATATTAAGCACAGTAAATCGCTGAAGTGAGCATTTTTCTATAACTTAAAGATTAAACTTTGAACGTAAGTTTTAAAATGCTCATCCAAGCCAGTCATGATTACTTATGAATATTGGATGCATCTGAAGAAAACAGGTCTGGTTGCAAAGCAATTTTTCACAGAAATAAAGATTGTTAAATTTCTTATATAATGCAGTCTACTGGAGAAATCTTTCCAGTTCTCCTGTCAGCTGTAGAAAATATCTGGACCAAAACTGGCTGATTCACCAACCTGGATGGTGCAGTCTTGTGACACCGCCATCTGTGTCACACTTACTCTATCACACAAAAACCACCAATTCAGCACCTTTCAGGAACACTGAATGAACTCAAAACAGAGGGAATGTTGTCTTGTCCAAGCCCTTCTCCTCCTCAACTTCTTCACTCTCGAGAACTTCTTTCTACATGTTTTATATTTGTGACTAGCACCTTGGTCTTGCCAAACCTCTGACCTACATTCTCCATCGCTTCAAATTCTGGCCAGAAAGTATATGACAACAAAAAGAAAACATTCACCACAAAATAAACAAATCTACAGAACGCAAAGCTTACAGGTTGCATCTTGAATTGTCATTTTATGTTTCTACTGTCCAAAAAAACAAGAGAGCTTGCTAAAAACTTTTATGCTTCATTAACACAAGTAGAATAGAAAAACACATAAGTTCTTAATTTATCAGCTAACTCTAACAAAGACATTATCAAATAAACCTGTAAATGTTGATGGATTTTAGAAATAGATTTCTCTGAGGTGCTGTGAAATGGTGCCAGAACCATAAATGCTCACAAGCAAAACATAATCTATTGCAAAACAATAAAGCCGTAGTGTGACAATTTTCAGCAGGATTATGGATTTGACAAAAATCACCCTGAAAAATAAATACTTACCATAGTCATTATCGTAAAAAATAATGAATTTCTGCCAGGCATATTCTGTGACCACTCTCAAGATGACATCATTTAAGTAGACAGGGGGCCGCACAGAGAGCGTGTAGTCATCGTTGCGGTTGCTCCTGGTGAGCCCGCAGCCGCTCCTCGGCGTTCCTGCTGGGGAGCGCTGGATGAAGAGGTGAGGGATGTGCATGGCATCAGCCAGAGACTGCAGGGATCCTGCTGACGTGCAGCCAATGGAGCTGACGAGGGCCAAGATGCCTTGGTTCATCAGGTCACAGGCTGTAAGAAAACACAGAGATATTGGGAGTGAGCGCAATTCAGTGCACACGGACTGTTCTGCTGTCGAAACACACAGGGAGCTGAAACACAGCACGTCCAATCAAGGAAAATATGGGTACATTTTTCATATTGAGTAACCCAGATTCATCATTAAAATTCATCAAAATCACAAAGCTAGTCCATTCACTTGGAGGTGTCTTGTGGTCTAAGCTGGAAGACTGTCCTGTCCACCCTATCAGAAATGAATTTTCCCTTAGAAATGAGACCCATCACTCAATCTTCTCAAAAACACTAAAAACTGATTTTGGCTATGGAATTAACATGACCACCCAAGGAGATAAGCACTCTTCTAAGTCTAGCACAACAGCTCCATGAATAATACTATCTTTGAGTTATACAGGGAAAGCTTGAAATAACAGCTCAGGCTTGCTGTCAGCCTTCGAAGACAACTGAATAGCATTATGTGCATTAACTTGTCCAAGGAAAAAAGAAATTTCTTCTGGGATTGAAGAGGTATACGTATATATGGTGCATATATCTCACATAAACTTTTCTTTTTCTTTAGAAGACAAACAACCTTCCTCTCGCCCCCAAGCTGGTCATATAAATAGCAAAATGCTTTTAAAATTTAGTGAACAGTTTCTATATGCTTACTTTCCTCACCTCCTTAACAACGACCCTAAGTTGACTGTGCAAAATATAACACCCTAAAACTAACAAATGGTTCTATTACCTACAGTAGACACCTTTAAGTACAATATCAGTGACATCCACATTAACAAAATGGTGTTTACCACAAACAATGTTGACGCAATCACTAAACATCAAAGAAATTTATAATCATTACGTCTGTAATTTTGAAGGGTTATCCGGTGAATCAGAATCAAGTGGTTATACTGTGTTTCTAACAGGCTGCAGACCTTGAATGAAGAAATAATACGGATTGTAGCATAATTCCCCCGAACACACCCAAGGCTAAATTTTGAAAGTCAATTTTTCACTGGCAAAGTTACACAAGCAGTTAACCTGCATTTACACATGTAAATGAGTAATGGGATGGTAAAAACCAACATGTGTTTACTTATGAATATCTAATACAAAACTGTACAATTATATCTTCTGCAGGACTATTCTGCACACACAACAGGTCAAAATAAGAAACTCACATGTGAGAATATATTCACCTAAATATATAAAAACATATTTTAGTGCCAGACCTGTTGTCTCACATCATATGGCTCTTACTCACAGTGAGTAACTTGGTAAACACACCTATTGATCTCAATGGGAATATTTACAGTGTGAGGAATGGAGTTCCACATCAGGCCCATACAGGGATTGACTTTGAAGCCAAAGGACAGCACCAGAGGTCATGAGTGCTGAGAACCACCTTCTCCTAAAGCCAGAGCATTATTTTCATTAAGAGACATAGATCTGGAACATACAAAGGTGTTTGCCCAGGGCCTACTCATGCTGCTGCTGAGGCTTTGTTGCTCGTGAGCCCTTCTGAATTCCTTCATGCAAATAAATATGGGAGAGAGAGCATTCCCATACAGAGCTTTCAAAGTGTTTTGGCTTAGGATAAAGTGTTCCCTCTGTTACATGCTCTGAACAGAGCTCAGCTTGTGGACTTTAGGTTAAAGGTAATACATTTTTTGATAATTTCAAGTATCCTTCTTCAGGAAAGTAAAAAATATGATTGATAATGGGACAAAAAAAGTTATTGGTATCTATACGTTTCTAAAATTTGGAACATTTCAAAACAATCGTAATAACTATTCATCTTTTATGCTGCTTGCTACGGTCCTTTACCATCACTTTCAACAAAGATAAAAGGCTTGTCAAGTTAAATTCTTAGGGAGATGCTGAATTTATTTCTTTATATAGTTTTCCTGTACCAAGGACTGCAGTATCCAGGTTGCATATCCCAGTAAGAATGCTACTGCTTGAGAAAAAAACTGTTTTCTGTTGCCATATTGCTAGATATTGATAGAATTAATATAAATAAAAGTTAGATTTTTCAAAAGCCTAATTCAACAAAATATTAAGTTTTTCACCTCTGATGTCACTTGTTCAGATAAAATATGTGGTAGTAACCCTCCAATCGCTGAAACCTGACTTTTAAAAATATAGCCAAGTCAAAATGCATTCTAGAAATTCTAGAAATTGCTTGAAAATGTCTAAATTTCCAGGTGAATTTCCAGACTCCCAATAAACACTCCCTGTAATGCCATGAAGTGGGAGACATGCTTTTTATGAAAACTGTTTTTGAAACATGAAGAGGAAGAAAACAGCATGGAACATTCAGCTCCACAGGACCAAATCTTAATACTGGCAAACAAACTGAATGAAGGATGAAAATCTTCTCCCTTAAGACTGCATCACATTTACTAGTACAGCCTCAGGACTGAAGTTGCCTGGGTGTCTCCTTGTCCATGATATGCTTATGAGAATTGTGTGTGCTGGATTGGGACTATATGCACTTAATTATGCACAAATAGACCTTACTGCTGCACTCTTAGAGACTAGTGAATACACAGAGAGTTAGCTGCTGGACAAGGGACAATATCTCAGAGGCAGCTTTTTCTAGAAAATCAGTGCCTGAATTGAGAGTTCACCTCTGAGTCAGACTGACTGGATTATTCTTTGAACAGAAATACAGTTTCTGCAGTATATACACATACTAAGTAAAGCCTATGTAATACGTAAAAACATCATCTATGACATTCAAATATTTCTCAGACAAGAAGAACTTTGTTGTCTCCAGCAGAAGAGTTCACTGGTAAAAGCACAACAGTTCTACAAACTTTCTTAAGCCTTTTCCCACCCTCAGTAACACCAGCTCTATTAAATCCTTTTCCTAGTATTCCAAATCTTTCAACTGTATCTTACCAATGGACTAAAAGCTATAGCTCAAACATATTTGAGATCCTGGTTGCATTCTCTTCCTGAGCCTGAAATATCCAAGTTTTGTTTTGCCCCATCTATGTTAAAAAACCCACATGTGTATATATATATATATCTATACACACAAATATATATATACATATATATACACCCATATATATATTATATATATACACACACACATATATATATGTGTGTGTATGTGTATATGTATATATATACAGACACACTTGAATGCCATCTTGGCATTCAAAACTCTGTTGCAATTTAATTTACTAGAACCTCCTTGGTTGGTTGCATTTCCAAGCTGGTATTTAGTCTACTGCCAATATGATCAAGGAATATTAGTTTGCCATCAAGCAGAGAAATAAAAATATTGCTGTGTCTATGAAGTCCCCAGTCATGCCTTGTAGAAATGCCAAACTCAGATGGACCTGTACATAGCTCCACTGCAGATTTAACACAGGAAAAACAGAAGTTGAGTAACAGTGTTTCTAAAATATTAGTTCCAATGACAAGCTACATTTAAACAGAAGTTGTCAGAATACTAGTACACCCTTATAACCACCAAGCAGCAGATGTTCTTAACAACTGCATCTTCGCCAGCTAAAGGAATAAAACTGATCACATTATTTTAAGCATTGCAGAAAGAGAATATGAAGAATATCAGTGAGATTACTTAAAATGCTTCACCATTATATATATATATATATCTATATCTATAGCATATATAGCACATGCGGGCATGCACTCAGCATTATGTTTAACTCTCCAGCTTATCTTGGTCTTTTTTCAAAATATAAAGCTTCTGTATTTCCAATGCTAGTGGGCCAATCGCCAGTAACAAAAAAGCAATCTTTTAGAGTAAAATCTCTTGCTAGTTTGGCAGGCATCTAAAGAAAATAAAAAAGTAATTTTGTGGCTAGTGTGCTATTTTTTTTAAATAAAGAGCACAACCAATTCAATTGGAAATAAATAATTTATATCTAGGCTATCAGCTTGTACAAGCATTTCCAGCAAAGCAGAATTTAAATGGCTATGGTAACAAATGTGTCCCTAAAATGAGTTCTCTTTAAAATGGAAACAATGGTAGGTCCTTAAATAACTACTAGTTGCTGTAATGTAGAAAGAAAACAAAAACCAAAAATCTATAAATAAGAGCAAGTTAAAAACAGATGTATGAATAAATAAGGACCAAAAAAAAGGGACTACTGAGTTTTAACTATTGCTGTGAAAGAGAGAATTTTCTTTTTTATTTCTCCCATAGTTCTTCTAATAGCATATCACAACACATCACCCTCATCTACTATGAGCTGATGAGCCAAACTGAAAAAAAGTAGTGCAGGATCTCTAAAAATTTGGAAAGCAGTCCAATTTTGCTCCCACTTAAATTGGTGGTTAAACAAAGTCAGGCCAACTCTTAACACTTTTTAACACTACGTTTTTGAAAATGCTAAATGCTGTGCATAAATTGTGGGTAGGATCCTTTTAAATAATCAGACACATATTCTACAGTTCTTTTAATCTTCTGTCATTTAGAAACTACCAGGCTCCTTCCAGAAAAGTAGCAGTGTTTGAGATGATGTTGAGTGTACAAAAATTAGATCTGAACACTGCTCCCAGAATCATGATCCCATGGGCCAGTCGCACACCTCAGCGTCATTGCCCTGGATGTCCTCTTCAAAGCTGACATAATTTCAATCTCAGTGCTCTTGGATGTTTTCCACATATTACCCATGTAGTGTAATGCCTCCAAGCTAATTATCTGAATATGAATCTGGGGAAGAAAACCTCTCGTGACTGATATCTCCAATTTCGGATGGAGACTATAAACAGTTTGTTACCCTGTGCATCTGTTCTATGTTTTGAAAATGCTCCAAGGACTTTGTCACCAGGAAGGCTCCATACAATTGGGCCAAATTTGCTTTCCTTTGATTTCTGTTAAAGGTGAATACAGTCTTTCCACAGAAACATTTTTTATCTTCTTACTTTCTTTTGGAGCCCGTACAATTCACCACCAGATGAATCACAGGTTCCCTGGAAGAATACTCAGATTTATTCTCCATTCCATCCAAATGGCCAGGAACATACAGTCTGGTCAGGGGGCAGGGGAAAAAAAAAATCTAATCCATAGGAGCCTCAGGTTTTCCCCACAGAGTAGTAATGAAGAGAGTACTAATGGACTTATTAATGCATTCCGGAAAGTCATTGCCCCTATTTGTACCAATCTACATCCAAACCAGGATACACAGCTGATTCAAGGGTCAAAATACCTGAGACCTTATAAAGGCATATTAGGCAGCTTCTATGTAGCTTTGGAAATATACATTATTATTTATTGTTCATTTTGAGAATATGCTGTGGCTGCTCCTCAAATCCTTTCTGAGCTTCATGGTCCTGATGAAGATTGAGGGACCACAGCATGCAAATTCTCTGTTGCAAAGGGTAAGGAATAAGGTTAAAATCTGCATTTCTTTGACTGTGATGTTCTGCTTCCTCCCAAAATGCATGGGTTTTTTTTTTGGTCTTTGTCACCTTTAAATGCTCCCCAAACCACCCATGAGTACGTTGCAAAAGATAATGTATTCACAAGAAAACAGCCATAAAAGGTGACAAGAAGTTTAAACAGATAAACTACAGGTCTTTCTGTTTGGTGTTCATAATCTCAGATGCAAGAAGTAGAAAGAAATGTGATTATGAGATCCATGATCAAGTGAGATTGGCCTCAAATTTCCAATAAATCTTTTTAGTCACTTTTGGATGGCAATTCTGCTCTTGCAAATTATTTTTCCTTCATAACACAAAGGTTCATCCCAGACTTAGAGCTGAATTATTTCTAGAAGAGTGACAGCACATTTTTAATATATCCTGAAAACTCTTCAGAAGGAAATGAGGATAAAGTGGGGGGAGGGGAAATTATTGACTGGATTTTAAAGAATATTCTCCTCTGCAATGCAGATAACAGAGTCTATCCTGTTCCTTTTTTAAATACGGTTATAGAATTCCACTTCATTTACATCTTCTCTGTAAACGTTAGTAAAAATTTCCCTCCTGCCACTACATTACACACAACTCGGACTAACAGTATTTTAAATTCACTTGTAATTAACCTTTAAGGGATTTTAGTTTGTCCTGACTGTAAAACAAACTTGTATTTGAGCCTTAGCAGCTGTGCTTTCTAAGCCTTGGGATTTCTTTGTTTGGGAAAAATAATCCAAACTTCTGATAGCTAAAAACTATTACCAGAAAGCACATTTGCATCTCAGTCGCACAAAACACCACAACCATTTTTGGAACTTTTAATATTGAAAAGCATTTGAGAGCCTTTTCTGGGTCAGATATCTTTCTGTCTACAAGCTTTGCCAAATATGGTAGCATTAAATCCATCACATTAAAATGCAATAATTAATCTGGGCCTTGAAAAAATGAACTAAAAGTCTCCCAAGTTTGGAGGGAAGCAAAATTTATACAAGAAAGATATTTTGATGCCATGGCTTGCAGGAGTCAGTCAGAGGGCTTGAAAGAACCACAGCTTACAAAGGCCACCAAACAGAAAGAAGGCTCCACAATTTCTCTTTTTGGACAAATGTTCTGATTTATTTACTTTTTCCTGCATGCCAGCCTTTAGCTCTTCCATTCAATTCTACAGAGGCACAAAGAGAATACGTGTCTTGCCAGGTTAGCACATCAGGCAGAGAAACAGCAGTACAATTTCCTATATTTTTTAAAATCTGCTTTCAATTTATTTTTCAAATCTAGTTTTTACCTGGCACTCAACAGTTGTGCCCAGGCTTTGTCTCAGACAAATGATAGTTCCCAGCTTTTCAAGAAGACGGAACTATTAAAAAAACATTTAGAGCCACCCCACCATTTTAAAGAAGTTACACAGGCACAAATCTTCAGCTGAAGAGTGGCTTTATATGCCATGTCTGTTAGGATGTAAGCCTGAATATACTCCCCAAAATGCACAGGACGTTTTCAGGGTGCCTATGGTTGAGATGTCAAAAGAGACTGTAGTATTGACAGATCTGGAAAAAGGAGGCTGTGCCAGGCAGCACTGTTGTAGAAAGGTTTGCAAAGTGTACTAAGAGGTGAAAAGGGGCAGGGAAAGAAGAAATTTAAAATCAATTAAGGCTAGGCAGCGACATTCACTGGAGAAAAGGCTAGATACACATCACAAAACTGACCTCTAGAGTCCTGGTGTCTCAGCAGGGATGTCTGTCTACAAAGGTAATGTAGCCTACTGGAAAATAAAAAATGCAAGGAAACACAGGCATAGATTCCAAGAATGCCACCAAAATATTCTCTTTAATTTGTGCTGAACTCCCACCAACATAAGCCAAATCTCATCTACTGCCAGCATCCTTGCTCAAAGTGTTGCACAAGCAATTTCCATTCATCCATTCAGCAAAATGAAAACTTTCCATTTCAAGTGCAATCATTGGTAGATTCCATTTGATGACCTAATTTATGATGAAGGACATATTACCTCAGTATACAATGACAGCTTCATCCCTTACTTTGTTCCTTCACCCTTGCACTGTTTCTGGATCTTTGATTTCCTTAACCAGCACTGTTTGAGGAATTACTAGGCAGCACATACTCTCCGATGCCCTTTCAATATCAAGCTTGCCTGCTGCAGAGCAGACAATTGCTGCTTAGCAGCAATTATATGGAAACAAAAAGGCTGAGTCTTAAAGCAGCTTAATATAAAATTAAATATAATTTTATCAGAAGATAACATCCTGATAAAATTAGAGGGATTTACTCTAATTCTGTGTTCTCTGCAAGTCTGTGTAGAAGTGCTGGGGGGGAAAAAACCACCATCAACAAAACCTGTTAAAACCTTGATCAGCAGCACTCATAGTTTTTTGAATCTGCTCAAAATAAACTAGGGTAATTTTCCTGCTAAGAGGATAAAACACTGAACTTGATGACATTTGACAAAAATTACACTTTCCTTGCTGCTATAAATCAGACTGTCTTGCACTTTTGCCTTCCATCCTATCTCAGGTCTAACTTTCTTTCCTATCTGATTTTTCCAGCCCTGAACATTAGAGAGCATTTGCTTTCATCCTCCCCTTGCCAGTTCCCCTCTCCTCAGAATCTGCTCCAGCCAGGCAAAATAACTCTTTTTTTCCTCTTCACCTCGTCCATCTCTTCTTTTTTAATTTTTATTTTTCCCCACCTACTTCACCCCATTGCCTCCAATGCCTAGAAACAAAAACCTAGAGGATCTGACACTGGACTGCGAATCTGAAGATTATTGCATGACTAATTTGGGAGTAGTAGTCAGATTTCCCTTATGCTTTAGTGATTATGATACTTTGTCACCTTTGTGGAGCACTTTTGCATGATCTAAATGAAAGCTTGTGTTCCCCACACCCATTTTTTTCAAGGTTAGAAGGCCCATTTCTGAGAATAACTCACATCACCAGAATTCCTTTACATCTCCTCTCTTTTCTGAAATGCTTCATAGCCCCCCTTCTCTTGCCCAGACTATTAATATGGAGACAACAGGCTCTGCTGGAGAGATACAGTGGGAAGCACAATACCACAGCCCAGTCCAGGGCAGACAAAAGAACACACAGCTGGTAGCATTAGTTTAATTGGAAGCCTTACAATGGGAAGAGCTGCCTGTGCTGCCCTGGATGAGCTTGGCATCCTTCCAAACAAAGATATTACTGAGCAACACTGTTCAAAATAAGACCATCCCCCAAACAAAAAGAAATCTGTGAAAAGTAATCTGGGAGAGCTTTCTTTCCTGCAGTGCAAACAGCAAATATCCAGGGAATGTTCTGCTATGGGGACAGCTAAGCAACTTTTTCAGTCTTTTCATGCACCATTGTAGACAGTGTATTTCCCAAGCTGAAAAAGGTATACATTTACTTCTTAAAACAAACTCTCCTAACAACAAATATAAAATGAAACAAACAAACAACAACAACAGAAGAAAAAGGAGCCAATTCTACCAGATTCTACCAAACAGAGCAACTTAACGGCAAACAATACAAATGCCAGATCTTGCATTTGACACAAAAAAGGGAAATACACATGTCAGCCAAAAGGGCACTGGGGGAAAAAAAAATCAACTTGGTGCATGCTACAGACAAATCTATATACAGACATATCTACATCAAGATAAAAACCTTTTAATGAGAACAAGCAGAAAGCAAGAGAGGTGGTACATCAGTTGCAAAAAAAATACATGGCTGTGAAAAAACCGAGAAGTCTGTAGGAGTTCAGAGCATCAGTTCCATTAGCAACTTAGCCACTCAAGAAAACCTCAGATGAGTCAAAACAACTATAACCATTATTATTTGCTAAGAATAGACATTATTCTTGTTTCACTGACTGACACACAGAATAACAAGCATGATAAGAATAAAAAATCAACTACCTTTAACTTTTATTTTTTATTTGCAAGTCTGAAAGTGCTTTGCAAAGATGCTCAACATCTTCATCTCTGTTTCACAGAATAAAAAACCCCAGATGTGCCAAGAGGAGTTTCTTGCCCAAGGTCAAAAAGCAAGGCAATAAAATTGTTCTCTGTGCCAAACTCAAATAAGCTAAAAGGCTGAAAATAAAGTTCTTTGTTGCAGCTTTTCATTGTTTGTTTTGTGCATTAGTGTGCCATTGAAAGTGTTTTACGTTCTGAGCACAACATAACAGCGCTTTATAAAAAATAAGATTTTGAAGGAAGGCAAGGCAGCCTACAAAACAGAATTAAGTGACAAAGACTTTCAGATCCCCAGTGACCCCAAAGCAAGACCACTGTTGATTATGAGAAAATATTGAGACATGAGCATGTAGGGAATGGAGAGTAAATGTGGAAAAGGAAAGCAGAGCTGTAGGTGAAATACAGAGTATTGATGGATAACACAAAATGCCAGCAGACATGGAGAATGCAATATAAGCACAAGTATCCGATAAAGGAGTAAACATTTTGCAAGGAAAATTACAGATGAGTGTTCAACAGAAGGGAAATTGTAAGGTATTGAGGTAAGGGGGGACAGGATGGAACTATGTATGGAAAATTCAGCTCCTGGGCTCATGATCATGAGTGTTAGAAAAAGATATAAATACTCATATAAGAGGACTCCAGCATCTCTGCTCGTATTACTTAACAACATTCTCAATATGGTTTCTTTCTTACCTGATATGCAGTGCAATTGGTTCTAGCAACACCAGATAAGCCAGAGAGTCACTAACAACTACGTAAGACCTAGAAATCCAGAACAACACGTTGACAAAGAGCTGACGGTGCAATGCTGACATTGTGAAGATAAGAATTCAGAAATGTTAAAGCAGTACTAGTGAAAGGCATGGGGAGAGCAAAAAAAAAGAAGAGAGGACTTTGCAAGGAAGAACAACAAAGGACCATAACGAGGGATGACATCAGCTTTGAGGTAATAGAGAAGGATGTTAAATGTCAGTAAGTGATCAGACAGCAAGATGTGCAGTTGGGGAGTAATAAATCCATTTAGATAACAGGGAGGAGGAGGATGCAGGTTGCTGCTGTGTGGGGGTAATGGAGGAGAGCAGAAGATAGAGCACGGGGGACAGCGACTGTGATACTGTACTGTATCTGCTGAAGTGCAAATAGCCAAATCATTGACAGACATGTCAGCCAAAAGGGCACTAGGGGAAAAAAAAAATCAACTTGGTGCATGCTACAGACAAAGCAGCAGCTGGGCTTGGCAGCAGCTTCACCATGTGAAGAGAAGGTGAGAGAAGACAAAATGTGCCTAAGTCTGAGAGTCTATTTTTGCCCTCTTACTCCAGGAATAATAATGGTGCAGTGTTTCTTTAGTGCCAGTTGCAACCTTTTACTGAGATTGCTTTGACTGTAATGGCTGCAAGAGATGCCAGGAAAAGAAGGTAATGAAGCTTTTTTTTTTCTTGACTTTTCCAATGTCACAGAAAAAGAAATTTGCATAACTCCAAAATGGAAAATATACATTTTCAATAAGGACCATTTGAGTGACACTAAACAATTAACCCTAATTGAAACCAGCAGTTGTTCTAAACCATTCACACCATGGTAAAACAGGATTGAAATGAAATTTAAAACCCACCTCTGACACTGAAGAGACATGTCCAACAAAAACATGCTCAATGAACTATTAGAAATCAATTGACACAAATCCTACTTGGAATCAGAGGCAAATATTTCCTTTGCTTTTAAGGAAGCATTTTAAAATTGTATCTCTCCCTGATAAACACAAAGCCATATAGATAGTGAAAAAAAATTGGTCTCAGCTACCAAAGCTGGAGCAGAAGTTGTTTTGCAGGGCTATACAGCACAAGACAGCAGTGCCACGTGCAGGAGCACCATGTGGAGTGAAGCACTAGGACTGTTGAGTCTGCTCACTAGCTTTTCCCTGAAATGGAAATTACCATTTTCTTCCTAAATCTCTTAAAATCTTTTAATTGCTATTGGATCTAAGCACCGGTGCTTACTGTGTTGCTTCAGATACCAGCAAGTCTATTTTTCCACTGAAGACTGCTCCTGTGGTGCAGCACTTCATGTATTTACTGACATGTTTTTTTTCTCCAGCTCTTTTCATGCTGCCACAATTCCTCAAAACAAGAGTATTGATTCCACTACAGGATTCTGTCTTCTTTACTTGTTTTGCATTGGTATTACTGCTCAAGTAGCAACAAATTTGGTCTGTCACTACTGGATATGAAAGAGGGGAACCAGACTTACTGTGTATATTAAGAGCTTCTAATTGTGGATTGCACAGTGTCATTCCCTTTGACTTACTTTTTCCATGCATTTAGCTGGCAAAGCTTGCAAGGATGCCCAGAAACTGGCAATAAACCAGAGTGCCACATAACACCCTCTGGTCTACATTACTACAGGTATTGTTTCTGAGAAAGCATAGAGGCAAAACCAAAGAAGTGACATAAAAAGTACTCTTTTAATTCCAGCATGTCCAATACTTCATAAAAACAAGGAAGTATGGTTATTTACATTTTACCACAAGATCTGCAGGACATAACAGACTAAGCAACACATCTGAAGAAGTGGAGTTACAAAACCCTCTTATTCTGCCTAGTAAAACTCTGGCCCCTGCACAAGGGAAGTGGCACTCCAAATGCCTCTTTGATGTGTCAATCCTGTGCGTGCAACAGAAAAACCGCAGAAGTTTCAGAAAGGCTTCCTTAGGACTGAGTGGGGCAGGATTTTCTCAAGTCACATAAGCACTGCCAAGGACGTTGTAAGCAATGCCTACATGGTCTTTGTGCCATTGGCCTGGCCAAAGCACAGACACTGCCTACCTTTCCCACTGCCTCCCATTAGTGTGTTGCAAGAGCCGTTCCACAGGAAAAGATAAAGGAGGTCAGTTTTCAGAAATTTTATTACAGATGACTAGCTGTCAAGAGTAAATAAATTCAAAAGTCGTTTTAACACATGAGTTTGCATAATTCTAATACATTATTCCTTTGTCTGTAAGTCGATTTCTGCAGAACTTGGATAAAACAGGAGGCTTAAGCTTAGCAAATAGCCCTGATCTCAATTCACCAGTTTTGAAAGGTGTGAAGTTTTCTGACTTCCAAAAGTTATGCCTGATTTTCACTTTGGAATTAGTGAGGAGAGAGCCAAGCACATTCTTCCATTTCTGGAGTTTTATACAGTCAATTATCTTCCTTTGTGAGCAGGGGAATTTTAGACTGTTATATACTAAAGTACTGTTTATTAGCCAGTATTTTTCTTTCATTATCTCCCCCTTGCTGCTTTTGATAAAGCTTATTTTTTAATTGCAATGCAGTAAATACACTGGAGATTTTTTTTCCCTAGCAGTTGGATGCATGCATTTTCTTATTTGGTCTGTCAGCAGCACCCATACACACAAATAAGTATGTATACACACAAAATATGACATGACTGGCTCCAGCTTCTCATGCACAAAAATATTCTGTGACAAGATGCATGGACCAAACGCAAAACCAAGAGAAAAACACATCCTTCAACCTGAATAACATAGTTTCTATCATTTATGAAAGCTGCCTGAACTTCTAAGTCTTTAAGACATCCGACTACAAAAAAAGTCTAAGGTCAGTGCTTTGTAAAGCTTTGAAAATGTAAATATGTAAATATGTAAATATTTACCATTAGTGCAAGGGATGACCAAAAATCCAGTGACTTTATCCCCATAATAGAAAATTAAAGCCTTTTTTTAGCCTTCATTTGAAGTTGACATATGAATTAATGCAGCTTTCATTCCTTGTTATTTAGTAAGAAGGACAGATGTGCGATGTCAAATACTATGGAATAAGGTGATTTGCACACATATGAGGATTTTCAAAACACCACACCTCCCAAAGTAAGCAACAAAAGGTGAGACAGAGCAGGAAGGGGGAAAAGGAAATCCTCTTATTCTCAGTATCACAATCATTTCTAGAAACAAAACTAATCATTGTTAAAATCCAGGGATGTCAAATAAAGAAGGGCAAAGAGTAAGCCTTGTATCTTCATACATCTCTTAGGTTTGCAAACACCAGGAACTAGCAGAGTATTTAAAATATGAAAAAAAAAAAAAACCACACACAAACCCACAACTAACAAACAAAATGAAAATAAAGACACAACCCAGCCATATTCTCAACTTTATCTATTTGAAAAATAAGGGTAGCCCTGGAAACGCATTGCAAGTCCTGTTCAAAGTGATTTTCTCAAAAGCTTCCTCCAGTGAGTAACACTTTTTCCTACTGGCTCATTTTTTTCTTCTACTGCTTTTTGTCAATTGGCACTTAAATTATCCAAAGAACTGAGGTGTTGCTGGCAGGCTAAACTGTGATTACAATTCCTTTTAAATGCCTTGGGTATGCCTTCCAGGACTGGCATGACCAATACCCCTTATCCCTACTCCTTCTTGAAAGGTCTCACTTCTCCAATAAATCCTTTTTCTTCAAAGGAGAGGCAGGTATAGAGCCGTGAACAGACCTATAAGACATGCTTACCTCCTACCCGTGGGCACCCACCCTCCCCAGTGGAACAAAGTTTTGGCCACAGTTTCACCATGGAACTCATGTTTACCACATTCTTTATGCTTCCTATAAAGCCAATTACCTATACCCATACTCTCCTGCCTACACTGTCATTTGGAGTCAAGTCCTCTAGATCAACTTCCATGTAAGAGCCTGGCAGATCAGTTCCTTTTCATTTCCATGTACACATTCCTGGGAAGGTCCCTAAGTCTACCATCAAAAGGCAGATTTGCAGATTTCATTGGAGAACAACAATGAAATGTACCATAAAAGGTCTTTGAGGTGGCAGGAAGTTTCAGGGGGCTGCAGTCCTCAAGCCATCCTCTTCTGTCACCTGTTCTAGAACCCAACCCAGTTGTTTGTCAAAAACAGCCAACAAGCATGTTTTGCAGACCACAGCTGTACCACTGAGGTACAATTCCCAATCTAACACATGCCACTGCTTTGTAATCACACACTGAGGTGTTGCTGTTTCACATGCTTCTATCAGCTGAAGGACAGCTTTCTCCACATGCTAGTTTTTTCTCTGTACCTGGGAGTATAACAGAAATAGAAACTCCTCTGGCTGCAGAATACATAAACTGCCCACTGCCTTGGGTTCCTGTGTTTTTGCTGTTAATAGAAGCTGGCACAGGCTCATGGATTCACACTTGCATATCCTGCTGCAGAGCTAGGAACTACTGTCCTTTCACAAAGGAACACTATAGCACATAATGCTGTTTTGGTGGACTGATACCATTGTTTCATTTTTAATAGATACCCCTGCAAAGGGAATTGTTACCAGCACTCTTGTTATGAAAAATAGATTAGACAAAACAATACATTTTATAGAACACTGGTCACAAGTAGAATGATAAAATTAGTAGGGCAACTGTTTTAAAACACTGCAACCACTTTCCCTCAGCTGAAGTAAGGAGGATTAGCAATTCTGCAAATCAGAAACTACTACTTCAAACAAAATGTCCCTATGATGTTCAGTAAGCCTGGACAAACTAGACCTAGGAAAATTTCACATAAAGACAGACAGCATGGCCCTGAGGAAGCAGACAGCTGTGGAGGAGCAGGAGGAACTGCTGGCTGGCAAAGATCACTGTTTGTTTGTCTTTGCCATTAGTAACAAAAAGCCATTTTTCCGTACATGCTCATTTTAAACCCCAGCCAAGGGTCACTCCAGCTTTCTGGATTTCATTGTTTTCACCATACAACTTCCAAATGCAGTTCCACTTGGTTTTCCAAGGTGGTATGACAGTAATGGGTCCCTGCAAAATACACTATAAATTGTCAGACTTTCAACAAACTAGAGAATAGCTCTTACAAGTTGAACTAAGCTAGCGTATATCCACAGCAGTCTAAATTACAGGGAACAAAAATGCAACCAGTCCAATGCAGACACCCTGTGGTTAGATGTTTACTTAGTATTCCCTAATTTTTCTGTACTATAATATTAAAAGAAGGAGACTTTTAGCTCATAACTATTGTATTATTAATTTTACCAATTCTGGTCAATCAATACAGATATGTTTAAGGCTACATAACAGAACATGGAATTGAAAGTAAAGCTTGATTTCATTTTTTTGGGCAGTCCATCATTATCACTAGAGTTGTTCGAGGCAGGAGGGGTAAAACCCTAAGAATATATAGGCTGCTGTAGGATTTTAACTATCATGTTATACAGTATTTTAAAAGACTTAAGGCAGAACTTCTACATAACACTTACCAGTAGTTGTCCCTGCAAGCAAAGGTCAAAAGCTTTTCATCCAGAGGGCTGCTGATATCTTCAAATTCCTGAACTGCTTCACCTCTATCTGGACTCATAAATGTTTCTCTTTAGCAGAATGCTAGAGCAAATGGGTAAAATGCTGTGCCTTTATGTGATAAGCCCTTACAACAAAAGCAGGTACTTGATGATGGCCTGCAGTACTGGGAAAATTTTTTCTTTTATTATTAAAACAGTTTTTGTGGCCCTATTTACTTGGAGAGACTTCCCACTTGAAATCTCTACACACATAATCAACACATAGTAATTAAAGCTGTTGTTCAGGACATAAAGGATTTGAATCCAGTTTTCTTCTTTACTTAACAACACCACTTCATGTGACCCTGGCCCAGGGACTCTGTAACTACTCAGGATTATTCTGGGTAGCAAAGCCCCAGTCTGCCTCTCTGACCACTTCACTTTGCATAGGCTGCTCAAACACATAATGGAACATGGGCTGTAACCCAGGGGTCCAGCAGCCTGCTCTTCTCCCATAAGACACTTTGTCCTTCTGAAGAGATATAAGTTGAAATCCTCTGAGGCAGAAAAGAATTTGTGCCTCCTATATCCTGACTGCGTGCACAAATCACTCAGCTATCATGGAAAAGAAGAAACTACCCTCCTTTACAAATTCTGCATACCTAGACCATATCTTTCTTGCTACTACTTATAACAACTTCAGACAAACCATTATGTATTGAATACAGCAGACACCTCTGGTCTACTGGAATTTTTTTGTCTTATTTCATTCTTTTAACATTTTTTTTTCCGCAACCCATGAAGTCTAATTGCACACAGGCATGAAATCCCACATTATCCAGGCAGTCTTTAGTAGACTGCTGAGAAGATCTATGGAACACATAACCAGCAAGCACCTTAAAGGAAAGGAAGCACAAGTGTGTCTCTCTGAAATCCATGCTCAAAACCCAACAGATAGAGAATCTTCAAATCCAGCAGTATAGCGATTCCTATGGTGATACTTTACATAGATTTTGAAAGACAAATGTGTATTATTTAATTTATTTAGTTTAGGGTGGATAACAATATAAAATCAAAGCAAGCACACAACAGGATTTGATGTTTATCCATTTTCTAGATTGCCAGAGAGAGTACATTGATGAGGAGTTGTCTAAGAGGTCTCACTTTATGTTATACAAATTAACATCAACCCAAACAAAACCCTCAAGAGTCAACCCAAATAAAAACCTGCCAGGCAAACAGGATAATAAAATGTCTAAAGATAAGAAAAAAATGCAACCCAAGCCTCAACAAAAAATGCCCCGCCGCTAAAAGAACCACCACAAGAACCAAAACAAACATCACCCACCCCACCAATACTTTAAGGATTATATCTCAAAATAAAACACTTCAAAGATTTTCTTGCCACACCCAAAAAACCTCTTAAAGAAACTTCATGCCTAACTAATTAGGAAAAAATGTATATATATAAGAAAAGCCTCAATTTAGGTAGTTACTGGAATTCCATACTTCCTCTAAATCTGCTATGCTTTTATCCATTGCTGAACTGAAATTTCTTGGCTTCTGTATTTTATGAGATGGACATGCTTTTAAGCAGGGACTGCAAATGAGCACACACAGCTTTATTAATGAGACAGTGATAACAGATAGTGAACTTAGAGTTGCATGGGAGACAATTTACCTCACCTACATTTTTGAGATTTCAGTAATTTCTATTGCTTTGCCTCTGAACAACACCAATACAGCAAAAAGATTTGCTGTCAAAAACATTAAAAACACAAAAAACTTCAAATCTTCTCTATATTTACTGAAAGAGTGCAGGAGAGCAAGAAAAAAGCTAAAAGGATCAGTAAGTATGTATTTTTCTAAACTGAAGATGCTGCAATAATGAAAGACTGAACCAGGGTCATCCTGCAATAAGCTAGAAAAAATATTCATGGCGCTCATCTAAGATGAGGGGAAATAAAAAAAATCCTTGAAAATATAAACAGAAAACCAAATATTTTACATCATTTCAACACGTTAGCTCGCCAGGCTACTTTGGGGCAAAAAGAATCCATTGTGAGCCTGCATAAATATTTTTAAATAAGCTCTGCTGGAGCACCCACAATTGCTCAGTTTTTACACATAATGTAAAACCAATGTGATTTCCATTGGCAATAATTAATTTCTTCTAAGTGGATAAACTGGGGCAATTTCAAAGCTAGCGTAAGCAAATGGAACTGCACACTGCTACGGAATTGTTAAAAAAAATCCACTGTGCTTTCACTTGCCCTCTTTTTCCTTGGTACCATTTTTCCTGGGGGAAAGCTGCCTTATCCAATTACACTAACTAGGATGATAAGAGAACTAGTAAACCTACCTGATAGTACTGTTCTGTATCAACTGGGATATACTGCTCAGTACTTTGAGGTTAAGCAAAGCACTGTGTAACATCAGGAGAATCATATTAGATTGCTGGAGGTAAAACTGCTTCTAATCCTAACAGAGAGGCTTCATCACTCCTGGTTATCCCTCAGGAAGCAGGGGATAATAACATCAAGGTTGCTTTCCTCCTCACTTACTACACTCAGGCTGTTTCAGGTTGCTGAGTCATTGAATAAGATCTAACCCTTCAGATCATCCTTAAACTGTCACATTTAATTACAACTTTCTTGTCACCTCACTTCTTTGTCATCCTTCTCTCATCAAAAGCAAGCCTAGACATCAAACCTCAGAACACCACCTTTTTTCCCTGCTTCCAAAACAAACCCTGGCACAAGGAATATTTTTACTTATAAGTTGTTTGGTCATGTCCCTAGTCTAAATGCATTTACTAAAAAAACCTTACAAAAAGAATAATAAATCCACTTTGATTTTTATTATTTTATAATGATTGCTTAAATGTCTACAAGGTACTGGCACACTTACTGCTTCATAATATCTCTATCAAGAACTTATAAACGGAATGTTTGTTAAAAACCCACACATCTAAACAACTTCAGCAGGTCGAGAGAAACAGAGATAAGAAAAAAGTGAAGCACAGAATAAAATGTTAATTTTTTTTCCCCCCCACTCCCTTTGGCATTTGTTGAGAAGCTTGAGAGGAATCAATATTTTCAAGTTTATAATGAAAGCAAGCAGGGGGCCCCAAATTATTTCATGGCCTTTACGGAAGCAGACCTCCTGTTAGCTCCACTAAGGAAATGTCAGATCATGATGACAGCCCACATCAGCAGCTACCCGAGAGCCATCACATTGACTAAATGGCCCGGAACAGGGGATCTGTGCAAATCATCAGCTGCAAAGTGCTAAGAAGCTGTCAAAAAAACAACCCCAAACCCAAAACACATACACAAGACACTGAGTTGTTTTAGCCAGGAGTGAATAGAGAAATAGGTCTTCTAGTCATAAATTATTTTTGGTACCACAGAGAAGTGACGTGCCAAGGCTTTCTCTCTAGATAACATCCCCCTGCAGAGCAGAGGTAGTGACTGCTCTTGCTCACTCACTGGCTGTGAGGTGGCTGGCCATGATGTGCCAAATCTGACTTCAGGAGCAAAGTCTTCTCTGTAGGAAACAGTGACTGATGTTTGACCACAAGCACCATAGTAGCCTTATCATAGAGAAAGTTAAGAGCAGAAATATTGCATCCATTAAAAAAAAAATCAAGAAAGCTGCATTGATTTTTAGCTTAAAAGAGGAGGGAAAAACAAACTGAGAACAAAATTAATGTAAATGCTTATTAGTTACAAATGTTCTATTAGATCATCTGGGCAAAACCCACAAAATAGCAACTCGTGAGAATGGTAGTTGGCCTGAGTGCAGGCCAACCAATCCATTATAATTTAAGTGCAAGCTGCTCTGGTAGAGGCATTAGTTTCCTACTACATCACATTTGCCAGCTTGGGGCAGGGGGGACTGTTGGAACCAGAGATCTCCAGGACTGGGGCTTGCCAATGACCTGCAGATATCAGGGAGAACCTTGTTCACCGTATGCAATGATTTGTCAAAATGTCCCACTTTTACAGCACATGAGAAATGTTCACTTCTCAGAACAAATTATTTCCTAGAAGGGGTATCTACATTATATATTCTCATAACATCTAGGCTATAAGAAATGAAATTTTAAAAAATGCTGTCAAGCCAAGACACTAACTCTCATGAAAATGCATTTCTCAAACAGCTCACCACACCCACCAAGATGTGAGAAAATGTAATGGATTCCTTGCCAGAATAACAGACAAATATTTTTCTTTTAAAAACAGATTTGGGGTTAGTGGGAGGGATTTGGGTGGGGGAGGGGAGTTAAGAGGAATATAACCAAGTAAACACACATATTATTGAAAAAATTCACAAAAATCAAAGTGCAGAAGGAATCATCCCCATGCCCAGAAGAAGATGGCAGTATATCCTGCATTCATTAACAGCCAGCTTATGGCTTGCCAACTACCTGAATTTTTTCCAAATGCTTTAGCTAGCTGAAATTTGACTGCAGTCCATTTTGGCCACAAATTTAAAAATATGTCCTTCCGTTCATGTATATTGCAATCATTTTGTAAGTACTAGAGCCAGGCATTACAATTACAACATACATTACTCAAGCATTTATGTCCTCTATTTGGTTATTTTTATCACATTCATGCATGCAAGTGTACATCTCAAATAATTCAGCCCACATCAACTTCAATTCATTTAAAGCACAGAAAACCTCTTTGTTCACTCCAGAAATTAGTACACTAAGAGATTCCTTATCCAGCAATGGGAAACATTTATTGAAATGCTTCATTTTTAAGGCAATCTGTGTTTTTTCTTTAGCTTAACTGGCAGACACAGCATCACAGAATGGGTCAGGTTGGAAGGCATCACAGTGTGTCATCTGGTCCAAACTCCCTGCTCAAGCAGGGTCACCCTGCACAGAGCACATGGCACAGGATTGCATCCAGACGGTTCTTGAATATGTCCAGGGAGGGAGAACCCATAACTTCTCTGGGCAATCTGTTCCACTGCTCAGTCACTATTTACCACAGCTCAGTGGCAGTAAACATTCATGTTCATCATGTGTATTGTAACAAATCTCGCTTAAACTGAATTCTGACATTTTCTACTAGAAATTCTCAGTTCACCACAGATCTCTTCCACACCAGTAATGAGTTTCAACAGTGAAAAATTATATTCTCTACAGTTTTTTCTCACTCATTTTCTCAATATCTATTTTCTTCAGTATTTCCTGCTGAGCACCTTTTTAAAGTTTAAATCATCTTTTGACAAAATAGACAGCCAAATGTTTCAATTAAAAAAAAAAAACAACATGAAATCTTCCAGGATCAAAGCCCCAAATACTATTAGAGAGGGGAGAGAGACATTAAACAGGTGGTATGTCTACAACAAATCAAGTTATATTACTTTAAAGGCTTGGGCAGTTAAAGACAGAGGCTGATTCAATCCATAAACAATTTTTAACAGGAAGTTTTTCTGGAACTGAGCCATCTTCTTGACACCTCAGCCCTTCCTTGTCAGAGAAATGCTCCAGTACCCTCATCATCTTTCTTGCCCTCTGCTGGATCCCCTCCAGGGGCTCCATGTACCAGAACTTACAAATGCCTGTTAACCATGATCACACCATCAAACAGCCACAACTCTCTTCACCCCCATGAACTTACCCACAACCAGCTCTTCCTTTGAACAGACAGTGCTTACCAAACACAGAGCAGGCTGGAAATACACAAGAGACTGTAAGCAGCATCCACAGTCAAGTGCCTCTCAACTTGGGGCACACTATGGTAGAAAGTCCCAAATTTCCCTTCTTCTGTGTGGATATTCACAGGCTGCCTCTCTGCATAATCAACTATTTCTCTGCAGGTATTTGATCCAGAAGGGTAACTGTTCCACTTTGCTGGTGTCACTTCAGTTTGATTCATGGCACATATGGCTATCAAAGTGGCTGCAATATGCAAAGTATTTGCTTAAAGAGACTGAACAGACAAAAGCAGATAGAAATTGGACAAAGCAGCTGTTGAGAGACACAATGCTAGTTTTGGGCGTGACAAACCCTGTAACATTTCAGCAATAACAAATATATTATCTAGCTGTATTATTTTATGTTGCAATGCTTTGCAATTGTTCAACTTGGTGTCATTAATGACATATAAACAGATCAATTGTCATGAAAAATGTGGCACTTAGAAAAAGATTAAGATACATAGAGAAAACTTATTCTACTGAAGGCAATGGCTGTCTCCTCCTTTTATAAATCCTATTCGTATCACCAATCTCCCTCTTTTTTTTTGTTTGATTACTTGTAAAGTCTTATTTTAGCAGAAGGAATGTAAAAACAAATCATGGCTACTAATTCCAAAGTATATCTGAAAATGTCAGATTCTGTATTTCAGTGGCGTCAGAAATTTGACTAAATTGCCCACCTATTACTAAGAGTGGAAGAGGAGACTTTCATAAACTATCACTGTTTCTGAATTGCAGTGGTGGCATTTTCCTCTTCACATGGGTGTAATAAACACACTTGGCATGAGTTATACAGAAGTCTGTGATTACTGACAAAAACAATATGATCTATACAATAAAACACAGGATGACAGCCGTGATCAGAGCAGCCTTATGAAATGTCAAGGGAGGTCTGAAAAGCCCAAGATCACAGAATCAAAGAATCAGTTAGGCTGGGAAAGACCTCCAAGATCATTAAGCCCAGACTTTGACTGATCACCACCTGGTCAACCAGACCATGGCACTGAGTGCCACATCCAGTTCTTTCTTGAACATTGCCAGGAATGCTGACTCCTGATGTCTTAACACAATGCAAAGCTTTCACTTAAATACAGTTTTAGATTGAATTCTTCATACTGAAGAACAGTATCCTTCCCTATAATGAAAAATCTATTTTTTACATGGTATAAAGCTATGAAATATGAGAACACAAGGATGTTAGTAATCCTTTCAATACTTCTTGAAACAGTAATTCACCTATTTAATAAAAATTTCTAAAATTTTGCCATCATTTTCCATCTCTGTTTCCCTCCCTCCTCCTCCTTCCACTTTTTTAATTAAAGCTTCTAAGGAACACTTATTGAAAGGTCTTTTATCCTCTTATTGCTTTTTTAATTCTTTACCTCAGTCCTTTTATACTCCTCCTTAATCATGAATGCAAATAAAATTCAAAGTGTAATCAGCAGCTGCCTAAGGAGAGCACAGAGCTCAGTTGCCATGGGAACAGCCAAGTCAGTCCTTGACCAGCAGAGGAATCACACCTACCTTTCTGCCTCATTCCTTGTGCCATCCCTCACCCCTTTTGGTTTCCAACCACACTTGCTTCCCTGGAACATGCAATACCTGACAACAAATATTCTCCTTTGATCTAACGACAAACGATCACCAAGGCAAAGTTCTCTTACATGCAAAACCAGCCAGCAGCACTGGTTTGAGCACTGGTCCCCCACCCTCGGCATCATCCTAGGGCTCATGACTCCTTTTCTACCCTGAGCTGATTTGCCAAAGTACATCATCAATTACATCAACAGCTCCCATCATTTTAGGTGCAGCAAGCAGCTAGTGATGCTGCCAAAGTAACAGAGCACTTGATTTTAGTCCAGTTATTAACAGGACATGAAACTAGACTGACAATCCTGCAACATTATAAGGCAAAGGTTTTCAGTTTGAGAGAGGTGCTTCCAATTACAAGACACCTCACCACCTAGACCTTCTACATTCTTACTAAAGAGCTCTCAGTGGTGCTGGATCACTACAAGAAAAGTAGTGATTATATTTCGTATTATATTTCCTATATGATTGTGAGGACAGCTCTTCTAACATCCTGCACTTCCCGCTGCTCACTACTTTGCTGAGGTTCTTGCCATACTTTGACACTTTGTCAATGTAAATAGCTCAGCCAAGTGTTTCCAACAGAGGGATAAAAATGTCACTGGATTGTTACTGAAAATCTCCAGACAGGGTTGGTTAAGATCCACTTCAGATAAAGTGAAAATATCTGAAGTGGAAGGATCTGATAATGATGGCCAGTTTTGTCTTATTTCTACATTCCTCATCACAGCTGGAGCTTTTGCCCAGCATGTGATAAATGTCTGACTCTTCTATTGTTTTTTGGCAAGAGCTCTGGAACGCAACAAATTGCAAATATGCTTGAGACATCCAGCACTAATTAAACTTTTCAATAAATAAATGGGAAAACCTTTAATCTTATGAACTCAGAGAGAATCCTCAGGGGACAGCTGGTGTCACAACTGAATATTTATAGCACATAGATATTTCAACTCAGACACACATATATAGATATATGCATATATTCAAGAAAGAAAATGAAAACAAAATAATAAATAGAAAAGTAGTAATTGCTTTTTGTAGCCTTTTCTCTAGAAAATACAGGAAATGGGCAAAGCCTAAAATTTCCTCCTTACTTAAGACTTGGTTAATTGCACTTTTACCCCTTGGCACTTGTGCCAAGGCACAATGTGCCTTCATTAAATGCGATAATAAAATATCCCAATTAGGCCTCAGCCACCTCCGTTCACTCTCATTATGCCACATCAGTCTCATCAGAGATGTCCCAGCTCCAGTCAGTCTGTTCTAATGAAACAAAAGAAAATCACACAGGATGCCTCTGCATACCTTTAGGAGAAGGCACATCTGAAATACACCACGTTCCCTAGCTGAGTGAATTTCACTCCGGGATATTCCCAATTATATCCCCGGAAACAGAGAGAACCAACTTGCTCCTTCTTCTTAAATTGAGACCTGACAATTAATTGTACATGAGTCCCTTCCAATAATATCTTTATTTCTCTTTCAATCATTTGAAAGCTAAGTACAAGAGAGAGCACTCTTTTGCAAGGAAGACAAAAAGGAAAGTCCTTGAACTTCATAAAATTATCTATCACTTCATATGATTAACTGTGCCACATTAGAAAGGCCCTTTTGTATAAGCAAACCTTGATAGACACGGAAGTGTTTGTTAAACATTGGCTACATAAGGCAAATGAAGCATAACATAGATTTGTGTTGTGGTTACAGGCAGTAGTTTTTCTGGCCATTGTAAATTCAGTTTGTCTTTTGAAACCACCACAGCAAGAAGGTTTCAGAAGTTTATTTTGAATGTTTATCCTATATTCTGCAAAGAAGACAACAGGAAAATTGTAACTAGAAGAACCTAATCAAAATAGGAGATAAATAAAAGGTAAAGAGGTAAAAAAAGAGAATCTATCTGTGAAGAAATTGCTCTAACACGCTACTAGAATGACACTTGTTTTGGCACAGCGTCTTCCTGGGTTTATGCCAGATGGTTACTCCAAATAAAAATATCATGCATTGGTATAAGACTTCATGTAAATATGAACAACACATTCCAATATAATCCAGCAGATTGATTTAACATTGCAATCTCTTGTGGGCAGCCATCGTCTTGATTAAGCAAGATACATAGTAATAAAAAACTAAAGAAAGTCAATTAAGGGGAATGAGAGTAAAAGACAACTAGAAGGGAAAAAAGGAATAAATGGGAATTATATACAGTGTATAACTTCATTCTTAAGTTCTCTGATTAGGGATGACCCTCCAATGAAGGAAGCACAGAATATCATAAGATATAAAGGACACCTTCATGTGGTCAGGTTTCTGGCAGAGTGGTGGTGAAGGGGGAAAAAAGGCAAAATAGCCTGAAAAACACATTTCATCTTCCAGTTTTTATTTAAAAACAGTAATGCATCAACCTCTCTCTACATATCTGTTTTGTTCAGACAGGGTGAAGCTGTAAAGTCCAAATTCTATTAACATTTTCAAAAAAAACCCAATAAATCCACCTATCTCAGGACAACTGGTAATCACAAAATAAATGAGGTCACTCTGCCCTTCTCTTACAGCCTATGATTCTTTTATATCTAGAACATTAACCATGATAAAACATGATGTCTGCACATACAATTATGCCAACACTGCCTCTGGAGGGCCCATGGGGTTTTTTTTTCCTCTTACTATTTATGGTGTGTATTTATAATTCATGTCCTTTAATTACACTAATATATTTTAACTGAAGGTTGTTATTGTTGCTCTTTTTTATTTTAAACTCTCACTCCTACTTAATCCATTATTTCAAACCCAAACTTAGATGCTCTTGTCTGTCTCCTAGGTATCAAATTTTAAATCAGGTTTGCTTGCAGTCAGTCCAAGCCTCTGTTAGCACTGTACATTCCATGCTCTTGTGAGCATGACATGTAGTGAACATCCAGCTCTTGCCATGCCTTTTTCCATCCTGATGCTGAACATTCCCTAATTCTAGCCTTGTGGGAGCACCCTGAAGTTTCCTGCATTACAAGGAAACTCATGAGAAGCACACCACACAATGCCTGCTGGGAAGCACCTGCAGCTCCATCTGCATGACAAAACCCAGCAATTTACTCTTTGCACACACTACCTAGAAATGAAACCCTCTGCAGTGGTTTAAATCCCAATTCCACTGGTCTGAGTCAAAGACAATCTCTTGGGTTGTTTCTTGGTTTGACATCAGATGTTCTCATTTGAAGGATTGATTAGGTCTTCCTCCAGAAGACTAACTCGCATGTCTGTTATCAACTGGATGGAGCTAATAAAAAGTAAAGTTCCATGTGTAAAATAATAACCCTCTTTTTATTGTCTACTTGCACACAACAGATGTGAAAGTTGCATCGTTCAGTTCCCTTCAGTATTTTCATGAGTTCTGAAAACTCAAAATATATGTGTAGTTCTGCTGTCAGAATAAATCTGTTTTTAATTTCTACTAGGGCTATGCTATGGCACATGACTCCTAGAAATATCTCCAAACCATTGAATGTGTCTCAAAGTAAGCCACAAACACAAAATTAATGATTTGCTTTCTGTGCATTGGGATGGCTATCAGATGAATCCAAAGAAATTATCCTATGCTTTTCTTTTTTTAAAATTTATTTTAGGGTAACTGCACTGTGCCCTTTGATGACAGCTTCAGCTCAGTTAAATCTCACAAATGTTTATTGCCATTCTCTTTTCAAGAGAACCCTCTGCTTTACCCCATAAAATCTGAGCAGAAAAATCCTCCATCTTGCATGAGAATGTGACGCAGGCTGTGAAGAATAAACTGTTCAAAATGAAGTCAGAAGGTAATAATGACACACTTGCCTGAGTAACATATCAAGTTACCTCACCCTTGTTATACATCTTCAATTTTAACTTCTGAAACAATTTTGCTTTCCCTGCCAGTACCAAAATAAGCCAGTTATTCTTTTACTCTAATAGCCTTCAATTTTTCTCTTGAAATAAAATGTCACCTTAAAAGCAAAGACCAGTTTGATGAAAAATTACGTTGTTCTATTTTTCATTTCTGATCAAGCATGTCTCTTCAATGTCAACATGAAATTATCTTCATCCTCCAGGAGCAATCTGCATTGAATGAATTGTTTTAAAAATAATGTATCCATTGTTCTGACTGTGAAAAGGAGGATGGTACAGTACTCAATTCTGACTGCAAAAGTGTAGTGTTGCAAGGTACTGCAATATTTTATATCATAAATACTTGGGATATTGCTTCAGGCACCAAAAACCTGATTGCAAGGTCAAATTGAAGAAGTCCAAACAAACATGCAAACCAGAAATAAAAACTCACACTCCAAACACTCAACCTCAAATCTGCATTTGGCAACTACTTAACTGACTGATTCACAAAAAAATTACACCTTTCATGTCTCTCTTATGGCTGAAAGCTGCTTCAGTGTCAGACATCATTTCCCTTTTCTCCTCACCCAGAATTAAATGGGATGAAAATATATTGCACTCTCTGTGACTAAGAGAGCTCATAATAAACACAAGCCATAATAATGTTAGAATGCCTAGTAAAGCAGTATAGGGCTTCATTGCTATTTCTGGGAGTTCAGAGCTACAATAAGTACAGCCAATTGCAATGTAATCAGCCTAAGTAATTCCACTTTAAGAAGTCTAGCTCATTTAAATTAAATTTTTTCTCGTCATTTTTTAAAGTCAGAGTTGGAATTATTTGATATAAAAGTAGAGTCAGGGAACACATCAGTATCCTAAGTTAAGTTTTGAGCATTTAAATGGATTTTATATACTCCACCATTATTGCCAGCATGTTTCATCTTGGGTTTTGATACCTTAGAATTGAAAGCTCAGATCTATATGGGGGAAAACTAAAGCAATTTATCTGTATCTAGTTTAATGTGCCTATAAAAACTGCTAATATTTTTCCATAGTGGTTGCCTTTCTAGGTTTCTTTTTTATATGCTTCAGCTGTTCTCTTTAATAACAAAGTTAGTCTGTTATTCAGGAAGCAATGCCTGAACATGAAATATTACAGATCAGATTGTTTTTAATGTAGATAAAAGTGTGGCACAGTAAAATAAAAAACAAGTTGTAGTACCTCCAATGAAATAAATTTATGACTCAAAACCACTCTTTGCAGATAAAGCTTCATTACAGCTGTTCTTGCTTTGTTTTAACCGGAAATTAAAGCAGTATTTAAGCAATAAAAGTTTCATTACAAGTTAAAGTTAGGAAAGAACAAACCCCTAATGACAAATGAAACACATCCAGTGAATATACACTCTTTTTCACTATCAGAGACATTTTAATTTCCATCCCATTAGTAAATTTTATTCTGCTTTAAAGATTTCTTGATGCATCTCCATTTCCCAAATAAGCCATAGTCCAGAATATGCTACTTCATAATCATGTTAATGGCTATTTCCACAGAAGGCAGGAATTTTATATCTCTATACTTAACACGGAAGCATAGAAGTTACCAGGAACATACATAAGTATTTTTATAAGAAATTAGGATACACCAAAACAATCAAAGGACATAGAAGTGATATGAACTGCCACAGTGCCAGAGCCACTAACCAAACTGCAAAAAACAAAAGTAATTGCTTCACACCATGACGTAGAAATAAATAATTTCTGGTTCAAGGGAAAGAATTGGACCTGATCATCAGGCACGGACTTCAATAACACTTTTTGAACTGTTCAAATTTATTTTGTAGTTTTCTATGCAGTATTCCTGAGGCAGCAAAGCTTACATGTACCTGTTAGGATGCTCTGCTGAATCAGGCCCCTTCAGCACTTAACAGCACTTAGAGCACTGATCTATAAAATGAAAACAAGCATTTCAAGCTACAAAGTCCTAAACATTACCTGGTACATTAAGAAAACCAAAACCAAAAGAAAAAGAAGCAAAAAAGCCCAACCAACTAATCCCACACAACAACAAGGACCAACTAAACAACAAAACAAAACTCCAACTCCAAACCCCATAAAAGTGAAAACAAACGATGAAAGAAAAATGAAAGGTAAATCCTTCAAATCACTAGAAGGATGATCTTTCTTTCAGTCAAAGCTGTTAACTGCTGCTGGGAGTTATGTAAATATTTAGGCATAATCAACATCCAGCCAGGGAGTTCATTGCTGTAAACAATGCAATGATTTACAACCCTTCAAACAGAACACTTTACATTTCTTTAATACTGTATCTTATATGCAAATTTACCTGTGTTTTCTGTTAGAGCATTACATGATGAAGAGCCCAGCTCAGAAAAACAGCTGAATGGTTTGGGTTTGCTGGGTTTTTTTTTCCATAAAGAATTGATAAGCTTTTACACTTCAGTCTATTCTGCCTTCAAGAACTCCACAAATATTTATCCAGTGTACAAAAGCTTAACACACTGATTTGTCTTTTACCTACAAGCCTCTGAAGTTTATACACTCAGCTACTTAAGATAGCTGCCTTCTCATCACTTCCCATGCTGGCTCCTGGCTCAGATCACCAAGTAGCAGCTGCCAGTGAAAATGGTCCCACTGACACAGGGCACCACAGTCAGGGCGGATGAGTGACAGTTTTACCCCTCTCCTGTGACAAGTGATTACTGGGGGCATGAAAAAACAGTAAGGTAGGTCCCACAGGCTTGTATTTCCCACTTTATTGCTAAGTGATTTTCAGGTTTAATTTAATCAATTAAGGCAAAAAATGTTACTTCTGACTTTAAAATTAAGGAAATTATTAGGCTGTGATTCTTCCTCACTCCTTTAGAAACACAACTAGTCTCCATGGTTTTCCTCAAATATCTGAACCATGGACTAGAAGAAGTTTGTCTTCTCAAATAACAAAAGAAGCAGCAAACTTGACAGACTTGACTGAGTCAGAAATGTCTTCTCTTAGAGATGACATAAGGATTTCTTCGGGTACCCGTTGGCTGCCCTAGATCAACACCTTACTCAAAGGAAGGACACAACACACCTTCAAACAAAAATGGTATTCACACTCCTATTCTGAGAGAAAAAGTAAGCCTGCTTAATCTCAGTAAAACATCTGCAAGGCTGACAGACAGTGAAGTGCTTGAGGTAAGAATGAATACCTTGGAAATTAGTGGTTGGCTGGATATTTTGCAGAAGACAGCCTAAAAACAAAGTCAATTTTTCCTACATACAACATGGGGAAACCCTTTGCAAACACTGATGCTCTTGTAAGTACAGTACTTAATGCTTCCCTACTTTATGTTTGATTTACAGATAAAAATGTTTTGCAGATTTCTCCAGCTGTGCTCCCTTTGCAGATTGTGAGATGCAGCAATCTGTTGGAGAGCAGCTGTTAGTTCACATGTAGTTTTATTTGCATCAATGTAAAACAGCAGCTTGCTACATGAATAAAACATGCTTTCACTTTGCCCTGTTCCGGTAGAAAGATTTATCTATTTAATTTAGTTTTACACCGAAGAGCTTTATTGTTAAAGGAGATTATTCTTTTTTGAAACAAAGAATTATTTTCAATTATGTCTTTTAAGATCATAAAACACTCATGTAGTCTTTTTGGAATGGGTGGCATCTCTTGCTCTGAACAGAGACAGATTTGCAAACAGATTTCAAAATGTGTTCAGTCAACACTTTGATTGAAAAGCCCACTGCCATGCTCAGTAACTTTCAAAAATATATGCAATTACCAATAGCAATGGTAACTGCATAATGCTTTGGAAATTTTGAAGTTTTTAGTGGCTAATTCTAAATGTCTAGGGAGATATTAATGATGATCCCTTATCCCAATGCTTCAGATGCAAATCAGCATCCAATTTCAGCTGAAATAAGGAATCCACAGGAGACGTGTGAGACAGGCTCTTAAATGTTTAAAGCACACTTAAATTGGATTTCTGCCTATCACATTCTTGTGGGACTGACCCTGATGTTCCACACTCACTGATGTCTGCTCAGAGACAGGACCTTCGGTACAAGGCCACTGATCAGTGCTGTAACTTCCCTGGATTTTCAGTCTCTTGCATCAAACTCAGCTGGAAACCAAGATCCAGTCAGGAACCTGAGAAACACTCCAAACAGCAGTTCCAAAAGGCTGTGGGCCATTTCCTGTGCTTTGTCTGATTGCTTTCAAAAAAGCTCTGTTTTGTAGAGAACACCCATACTACAGGTGCCTTAATTTCTTTCTTCTTTCTTAGGTTTCTTTCTTAAGTTTGTATTTTTGTTGATTCAGTAAAATAATTTAAATACACTGCTTCATAGTTCCCTCCTCAGTCAATGAAATGTTTTTTGTCGATGACATATAGCCTTTTTTTTTTTGTGCCGAAATGTTGTAGGACTTTTTTGTTGTTGCTGTTTTTGATTTTTGTTTGGGGTCATTTTTGCATCCTTTTAGTACCTAAATGAGTTTGCTTAAATATAACTAAGGATCATGCTTCCACTTGCAGCTGCTACATGACAAGAGTAGCTAAATTCAGACCATCTGAGTTCATTAAAATTTGTAAAATTCAAGACGAAATTTTTCATGAAACAATTTTAAACATATAGAACACTTCCTACTTGTTTAAATGGCATTTCTCAGGTGAGCCTGACACTTGAGGGCAAAATTAAAATGTGACCTTTACAGCACCCTCATTTACCTTTCCTCTAAATGTTGTAAGAGGGCAGCAGGGAGGAACCATCCAATATGTTTAATTTCAGACACAGTTCTCAAGAAACACCAGAGTCCAAGGAAAAAAAAATATCAGTGTTTGTTTGAAAATATTTCAGCAAACCTTCAGCCAAACACAAACATCAGCATACTATTCTTTTCCATATGAAATAAATCACAGCTTTATCTGATTTCATCAGGCATTCTGTAATGTTTCTTTTATTTTTTTAAGACCTCCATTCTACCTCTCAGATTGCAATTGCTCTGCCATTCATGAGATTATATCTTTACCAGCTAAAGCCTTACCAGCCTTTACAATAGCTCCCAGATAGTTTCCACAGATACAGGGCACCAACCATTTGTCATTTTTCTGCAACAGCTGAACTTTCAGATCAATTACAAAAGGAAGCAGTGATAAAGTAAACAAGATATGTCACTGGTTTGGATTCCAGGAACCAGATTTTGCCACTCTGACAAACACCATTTCTCTTCCCTGAGGGACGTAACTAGGCTATTCACAAAGCAAGACACCCTCTAAACTGAAAAAGGGTTAAGGACCTGACTCCACATAAAACAGAATAATTTAGGTTGGAAAAGACCTTTAAGATCACTGTGCCCAGCCATAAAACAAGCACTGCCATGCCTATGTCTTCATATATCATACGTATGTATACAGCGTATTTTAAATCATATATCATGTATCTTTATTGTGGGTGTCCGTCTCTCCTCCCAAACTACAAGCGATAGGATAAGAGGAAACAGCCTCAAGTTACACCAGAGGAGGTTTAGCTTTGACAGTAGGAAAAATTCTTGCACTGAGTGTGTTGTCAAGCATTGGATCAGACTGCCCAGGGACGTGGTTGACTCACTATTCCTGGAGGCATTTTAAAAAATGTGTTGATGTGGTACTTGGGGACACAGTTTAGCGGGGGACTTGGCAGTGCAGGGTTGTTAACCCACTCTGTGATCCCAGAGGTCTTTTCCAGCCTAAACAGTTCTATAATTCTATTTACCATGACATACACATGGACCCTCCAATCATCCAATTCCCATTGTTATACTTGCTTCTCGTGCATACAAACCATGAAATAGCTATTCTGCACCGTGCCTGGGTGCAGAACCTTCCATCTTCACTTGAGCCTCATTTGTTTCCAACTAGATTCTCAAATGGATTTTAAAGAGACATTAGCACACTACTCTGAAAAAAGACACTGGATAGTTTGGATCTCATTATGGAATACAAATTGGATAAGAGCATTAACTTTCTCTCCACTTCACATCAGGTATAATGAGCAGATTTATCTTCTATTTCCATGTGCTTTTTCCCTCACAGACAGCAGGGAGTATACCAAGCTAAGTATAAAAAAGCTCCATATTTTGAAGTAATTTTAACTTGTTGCCTGAAAAAGTTCCTGAAGCAAAGAGTGCCTCTGCCTACTAATCATTCCTTTGTTTCTTTAGATGGTCCCTGAGGTGATTTAATGGACTTTTGCCTATATAACCTCCACTGAAGTACTGTGAGAAGCAGTGAATGAAGAGTTGAATAGTTCTTCAACTTGTTTCCAATTAAATAATTGTGTTCATCTCAAGAATCCCATTCTATTTAAACTCTGTGCCTAATAACTGCTGAGTTCAGCCAACCTAAATTTCAGCTGACCGTCCTTTTAATAGTGCTATGTTTGAAAAGTAAGGCACAAAGCCTCACATGAACCCAAATGCAGACTGCCACTATGGATTTTACATTCCATTGAAATATCTATAAAAAGGCTTTTCCCATTTAATCACAGTGAACCTTAGGCTACTAGCAAAAACTTGGTATATTCAGCTCTCTGTCCCTACAATGCTTCACAAGACAAATACACTCTAAAATAAATATACCAGGTGCAATGTTGAAATTGATAGAATAGCCAGTTAAAACTGCGAAGAGTGATGGAAATGAAATATTTTGGTAACCTTTGTCAAATAGGATAGGCATGAACTAAGGCAATTGCAAGTGGTCAATAAGTAACAGGAGGTAAAATAGGAGCTCATATACTGAGTAAAAACACTGGAAGGCAGACAGAAAAACTAATACAGGTAAACCAAGGTTTATGTTATTCTTGATAAAGATAAGTCTAATGTTCTTACCCAACTCTTCTTTCACTCTCACTGCTGATCCTTGTTGCCATATTTCTCTACCTGCACCATTCAGGCAGCATGAACTATATAGAAAGAGATCTATAGCTTACTGAAGCAGTCTCAATGACCAAAGCTCCAGTTTTCATTTTCCACAGTTATCTGAGTAATTTTTTATTGTTATTAAAGACATACCTGCTAAAAATAACTGAAAATTAGTTTTAAACCACCCTTTTATCAAAGTGGTCAGGAAACACAACATCCTCAAGAGCCAGGTTAAAAGAGTTACCACACTCATTTCTACTACATTTTTCAAAGAAAATTCAGTGATTTGAATTCCTGGCTCCAAATACATCTTCTGTTTTGGATGTTATAAGGATTTATGAGACATAAAAAACAAAATTTGAAATCAGATAGAATTCAATGTAAGAAAATCTTGTGGAGCCAGTTCACTGCAAAGACTGACTGACATTTCAGCTGAAAGCCACCAGAAAGGCTCAAGAGCTTTTTGTGCCCTCCGGTTTAGATTGGACCACTGACAACAATTTTCAAATAAGGTGAAATACAGCTATTTCTCATCTGCTCTTAAGTTTTTTCTATCTTCTATTACTATTTAGCAGCCACTTATGTTTTGAAGTCAGCTTGTTAAACAACAATGTAACTCCTTAAACTTTGAAGGGCAGAGTTGCCCATTTAATATATATTTAATTAAAAAGATATTTAAATTATCTTTAAAAATCCCCCAAACAGAACGAACACACACACAAACGAAACAAAAGCACAACAAGCCAAACAATCTCCTACCCTCAACATCAACCATGTTCCAAAATGTTCTGAAGCAACCCAGCCTCACCTGACAGTATTGGAGTTAGAGGTTCTCCCCCAACCTCATCAGACCTCAAAATAGGCCTCCCCTTGAAACCTCTGTATCTTTAATACCTAAACAGCTTCTGTGCCAGACGCATCCCATCCATCATTTTCCCCAGACCTTGCAAGTGACCAAGTGCATGATGCACAGTTTGGAAAGTATGGCACAAAGGTAAGAGAAGTACAAGGAGTACATAGTGCTAAAGAAAATATTTGCTGTTTTCTGCATTCAGCAATAATCCAAAGTTCTTCCATCTTATACACTTCACTGAAATGTAAAACCAAAAAAGCTATTCTGCCAGCTTGGTTTGGTAAGATATCTGGCCATTGTGACTGCGAGACTGGTGGTAAAGGGGCTGGTTTTGACAGAAGGAAAGTGGAAGTCCTGCAGAATTACTTATTGCCATCTTAACTATAATTATCAAAAAAAGGATAACCTGATTATCAATACGTATTGGAAGACATCAAGAGACACCCACAAATAACTTTAACCAAAGACAGAACTGGCCCTATCTTCTACATGACACCAAGCACAGAAAACCCAGCCACTTCATTTGACTTAGTACTGATGGAGCTGCTGCTGCTTCTTTTTCCTCTACAGGTTTTAGGAAAACATTTGTAGCTCAGCAAAGCACCCAGTCACCACAGCCTTGAGGGAGTGTGTGTGTGTGTATGTGTGAACCGGAGCCCTTCACTCCTGAACTCAACTCTTGAACCCATATCATAGGTCCAGGTTTGCTCCAAAGCCGTCGAGGGACATTTCCTCCTGCTGTAGCCTTTGCCATTTTTCTGCTGCAGCTAAAGTGTAAAGATCTATGTCAAAGGGAATATCTCAGCAAGCAAAGAAAAGATGATACCGGTTTCATTTCCAGTGGCAAGATTCTGCCACTCTGCATGAGAAATTATTGTGTCCTTTACCACAGAAGACCATGAGGCCACACACAAAACTCAGGCACAGCTTGTGGCAGCAGTCTGCTTTTAAGGAAGGTCAGTGAGATATGTATTACTATACACACAGATATGGAGGCTCAAATTCCCCATTTACATTATTTTAAAGGATTTCTTACAACTATACTGACAAATAGAGTGTTTTTTCTTGATTTTTAAAATTAAAAACACTATGCAGTAGTAATACTGCAATACTATGCACAACACAGAGTAAAAACGAGCAGAACCTCCAAACTACCCCACAAATCCACATTCTCCCGCAAAGTTAATTTAGTAAGGTTCTCACAAATGTTCTTGTTTTATAATGAAATGGAGTATAAAAATAATAATAAAACCTGGCATAATTGCACTGCTAAAATAACCCTGCACCTGCACAATGAACTGCTTGGTAATCAGCCAGATGCTACATTTTATCTCAATGCCTGTGTTACAACTCTGACAATACACCCGGGTACCGCCTTCCTTTTCTTTCTCCAAAGCAAAGAAACCCTCAGAGTCCCTCCTGTGGCTGATCCCAATGGTTTAACATCAGCCTCACTGTTGTGACTGACTGTAGTAAGCCTGGATCTCCGCCAACACGAAATTACGTCCCAAAAAATTGCGGTACATAGCAACAGGAAGGCGAGACAAGCACATGTTTTTCACCATGGAATAGAAGGTTACATATGCACCACTACATTTTACAACTTACTAGAGCATGGATGACTTTTGCAGCTGTAGCACAGCCTCCTTCCCCACAAAGGACAGAAAGATGAGCAAAAGGTATCAACCAATGGGCCTTGATATTGCAGTTAATTAATTAATGTATCTGCTGTATAATTTAACAAAGTGAAATAAGAGGTAGCATTTGGAACTGACTAGAATTCGGGCATTTCTGCTGCTAGCAAATGTGAGATCTTATTTCACATCATTCCATAAAACACACTTCCCCCTTTTTTTACCTAATAGTGCAATCTCGTTGTACTTTTGTCACAATATTCATTTGAATAAATGTTACTTCTATGGTTCATAAAAGTAGGTAACAAAATCAAGCCTGAAAAATAAGGTATTTATCTTCTCAAATGGCCTTTTCATTTTTCACATCCAATACAATAATATTCGCTCATAATTTTCTTGGAAGACATTTACCTGTGATTCAGAAAGCTCCCTGTAATTAAATTATTACAGATGGTCAGAATGATGTGTTCATACCCCAGTGAAACCTTCAAAATTTAAGTTATTATGATTAGATCACCCCAATCCTTTGGATAAGATCAAGCTGAGCAACAGTTTAACATCAATATACTCTCTCTGAGAAACAGCAGAACACCAGATTTGATGATCTAATAGGATATTTTTTTCTCCAGATATTCTGAAGGTTTTGATTCAATGAGTTTTTTAACCAATGTCACGTACCTAAACTATTATGAACATTTGAAAAGAGTCAGTCTTCCTCAAAATAACATCTGCATTCAAAGCTATATAAATAAGACAAATTTGCAGACTGAAGGGTCAAACCCTCATTTAATAAAGAAAAGACTAAAAATGCTGTCAGACTACAGGTGTGAATTTTTCTGGCCCTCAAAACTAATAAAAAAAATGTACACTCCTAAAGTTACATTTATGCTTGTTAACCAAAAATTTGAGCTATTTTAACCACCTGAGACATTTTTTTTTCCCCCAACAGTGAAGCTGCTCTTTGCCCATTGTTGACTTCAGAATATTTTTATCAAATTGACCTAATGTTTTACTTGCTCAAGGTGGGATTTCATAAGGAAGTATTGTTTCCAGAAAGTACCTTGTGCTCCATTTCTGAAAGCACAGGTCTCTGGAGTGTCTGGCAGTCCTTACTGCGAGCGAAGCAATGAAAAACTGTAGTTAACTTTTACCTCTTCATCATTCAGAGTCCCACAGCTCTGATGGCACTAAAGGATAGGTTTGTTATTATCTGGGACTGCCACAGGTATTTCATTATAAAACCAGTATAAATGAAAGGAGTCTTCTTTTCCCCCTCAGACTAGGATCCTGACACTAAGAAATATTGAACACAGCAAACCTTTATCAGCAAAAGCAAGCAAAACATTTCCTCTTTCCCCTCTGAGTTATTCTTATAACTACACTTAGTTTTAAAACAGCACAGCTTATAAAAGGCAAAGTACACAATTACCAATAAACAGTCAAAATTTTTTACTCTGTTGTCCTCTTCTGATATTTTTCATTGTCCTATTACTTATAACAACATTAATTAATGCCCAGCCCACCACCAGTTGGTTAGAGAGCATGAGGGAATCATTGTTGTAGCTCCACAAGACTCAGTGCAACAGCACAGCAGCTGAAACTGAGAAGTCCAGCTGAGACAGTGCAGAAAATACTTTACAAAGTATTTTTAGGAACCAACACCAAATATGTTGGAGGTTTGCACACAAACAGCTTGGGACTTCTTGAGTACATTCCTTGAGCCTTATTGCACCATCAGTCTCATTGCGAGAGAGACATTGTCTCTTCGTTGAGACAACTGAAAGATGTCAGCAACAGCCAAAGACTTAACAGTACACAATACTCCATTATTAAGCTTAAAACCTTTTACTATCTTGCTAGGTATATTTTTTCTGCAGTCTAAAGGTCTATCTTGGCCAAGCCTAAAATTCAAACTGTTGTTTGATGTGCTTGCTTGCTGTACTATTTTAACATTTCTGCTTTCAGACTATGCTGAAAAATCAGCTCTAAGTTCTCTGTCATTCTGTTTCTGAGGCCTGCTTTCACAGCTTTCTGAAAGTCTTCTTACCTTTACTATTTCCCACAACCAAACAACAAAAAAAGAGCAAGAAAATTCCTTTGTGTTCCTCATGTTGCCATTGCACAGGCATGACCATCATTGAAATACAAACCTACAACAGAATACAATTGCACATTATGTTATCACACATTGGTTCAGTTATTTAAACATTTCAGTATTTAGTACCAGCACTTTGGTACCTCCATTCTTGCAGCCACCGTCCTCAGTTCCCTGACCTGGAAGGCAGCAACAGCCACAGGAGGGCCTCCCCTGACAAACCCACTCTGCTCCTACCCAGGTCTACAGATCTGCAGCTTTTAGATTGCATTTTAGAAGACTTCAGAAAACACAGAGAATGCCAAATGTCCAACTCCACACATCACAAAGCTGATAACTGCCTAGACCACCACCTTGTATACCACTGTTTTTTGTTCACTAAGACAGTACTTTTTTTCTTTCCAGAGTACACAATAGCTTTATGCAGCCCAAATGAACTGGTCAAATCTGGTCATGGTGAGATATAGACCATAATTTATCAATTTTCTCAACATTTATTGAGAACTATTTTCTCATTTCAGAAACAAAAAATCTAAGCAGTTTTAATCTAATGTGTCTCCTATCATTTCTCATCTAAACCAATAACCTTGCACAGCTATTTCATTATGCCTTTCTTTTCCCAAAAGAATAAAGTTTTCTCTTCAGTAATTGCAGAAAGCATAATACATTAACACTTCCAATCTATTTTAAAATATTATTTGCAATGAACTCCATGGGCTGCTTTTGATTACTGTAACAGATTATAACTATTTCTTTATTCTGTACCGCAGACTCCAAAACCAGCATGGGATTTTTTTTGTCAAATATGTAAAAGGAGATTAATTTACCCATCCTCCTTTTCTTCAGGCTTAACACACCCAGTTCCCTCAGCTGCTCCTCAAAAGATTTGTGCTCCAGACCCTTCCCCAGCTCTGTTGCCCTTCTCTGGACATGCTCCAGCACATCAATGTTTTTTCTGTAGTGAGAGGCCCAGAACTGGACACAGCACTGGAGGTGCAGCCTCAGCAGTGCCCAGTACAGGGGGATGATGACATCCCTGATCCTGCTGGCCACGCTGTTACTGACACAAGCCAGGATGTCATTGGCCTTCTTAACCACACTGCTGACTCATCCCAGTATGCATCCATTTTTTCCAGAAAGCTTATGAAAATAGAAATCCCTCTCAGATGACCTCTCAAGTGAAAATCTTCTAGGTATTACTATAGTTTACTTCCCAGTTGCTAGCAACTAAATCTGTAGAACTGTTTTTGATCTAATACCTATATCTTGGAATACCTTCAAAGAAAGTTCATCTCAAAGCTTTGTGGTTTTTTGTCTTGGTTTGGGTTTTTTAAATTATTTGAAACTTGAGTAAATATTTTGAACCAAAAAACTGTCTATCTCCTTAATAATATTTTTAAAGTACTTGAGTAATATTTGTGATTAAGTCTTCCTTTAAACACAAGTCTATGGCAGCTAAACAGAAGTAGCAGTGTCCATTTATGTGCAAGAAATGTCATACATGTCTCCTTCCAAAAAAAAAACCACTTAAAAAAATATCACCCCCTGAGGCATACAGAATATCCATGAGTAAATGTGCTACTCATCCTTTCCTTATGCAAGTGTAGTGTAACAGACAATCAACCTGCAGCATTACATGCTGTCTTTTCACAAAAGATGCAAGTGTCAGTTAATGGACAGAACAAGCAATGGTAACACACATAGTTATCTTAAAAATTGGTATTTCATTCTCATTGTTTAATGTTTGATTACAGGCCTTGTCTAGCCAGTGCTTCCCAAGTTAATACTTTTATACTGGAATTAAAAAGCAACTGTCCCATAAAAATTAAGGACTATTCCCTTGTTCTTACTTATTGATATCCTAGCTTACAGGCAATGGGAATGTTCTTAGTCCATTTAAATGAAAGAAAATCAGATTAGCTTGCATCACCCTAAATAATCATTATTAAAAAGCCTTGGCTACGTGGGTAGAAAGTGTTCACATGCAATCAGAAAAGATCTTCTCCATCAACTAGTGTCAGATGTTTTTTTCTTTGCTTTGCTTCATTTTTACTTTAAAACAAAAACCCTTTGTACAGGAGGGAAACAATTAGAAAACTAAGAACAGCAAGGCCAGAAAACATTAAGGAGCAGAGAAGGGGGAAAATGGGTTTGTATTGTGTACAATATTAACAGAGCCATTGTTGCAATACTGTCTCTCTTACACTGCCCACATTTTGTAGAAGATGTTGATAATCTGGAAAGATTCAAAATGTAAACTGATAAGAAACAATAAGAAAACCTGCAAAGCTGTTTCTCAGTAAGATAATAAAAGAAGCTCCATGCCCTAATTTACTTGGACTATTGAGAATAACAAAAATCAGTCTGCTTGCTCCCTAGCAGCCAGCAGATACAGGCAGAAAATTATTCAGTGAGGCAAGGCTTACAAATAAGGTTAAGCAGCATTTCTGACACAAAAAAGCTAAAAGCTCTTAATTCAAGCCTAAGAAAGACTAGCAACAAATCTGATTTTAAGTACATGCTGAAAATAATAGTTTTCTATATGATGTGATTAACATAAGTTCAAGAGCAACTTGGAAAAGGCAGTGCCATCTACTTCTTAAAGAAAAACATCTCATCATGAAATGATTACTCTTAGCAAATCTCAGACCATCTGAACAATTCTGAATATGCAGGAGAGCTCCAGCAAAACACCTCCTTCCCCTGAACCACTCTTTTTTTTTTTCCCAGACAATAAACTCTCACATATTTCAGCAAATTAAAGAACAAAATTAGAAACACATTCAACTTATTTTTGCAGTTGTTTAGAGTTTTTTGCGATAGACATTAATATGACAAAGAATAAAATCAGTGACTGCTTCACTATCAAGCCACACACTGAGAAAAAAACCTCATCACCTTTTAGAAGGTCAGTATTATCCACCAAGACATTTCTGTACTATCACTACATGAAAACAATTCTGGATCTATCTGACCTATAGATTCTTTCCACTAAGCTTTTTTTTTTCCCTCCTCAGAGGAAAAGCCTGACAAAAGTGCAAGGAAAATCTTTTTCACTAACTCCTCAGCCAAAAAAAACCTTGTTTCTAAGATGGCTCTCTTGTTAACTCAGAGAAAACAATACAAAACCCACCACTGAACTGGACATCAGGGCACAATTTCACCTTGGACAATTACACTGACTGTTCAGGAAATGATGCCCAATAAATGGTCTTCCCAGAAAAGAGCTCCAAAATTATTCGTACCTGTGATGGATGTATCCCATTCATCATCTGGACTAAAATGGCATTCCCATGTAGAGCTTTATCCAAGCCCAGGGAAGTGCCTCGCAATTCTGTCTGTCCCTGGAATCCTGATACATGAACATGAACTCTCTAGACACATGAAAAATGGGAACGTGGAAATTACTCCATACAAAAGTTTACCAATGTGACCTTCCTCTGAGGAATCAAGGACTGTACCAAATACATGGAGGAACAAGGTCAATACAGTCAAGCCCCCAGATATTACTGCAACTTTTCTGAGAAAAACCTTCACAATAAAGACAAATTTTATCAGTGTGGAAAAATAACACCTGTCAGAATCATAACATTTACATTGGTTCAGACCCACAAGACCTCACAGCCCAATACCTTGTCTCCAATTGGCCATTAGCAAGTGCTGAGGGAAGAGTAAAAGAGGGCAAAAAGTTATTCCACTTTGTACTGGTGGGAATGGGATTGGAGAATTCACCCTTTTTGATTTATTTCAGGAAAAAAAAATCATAGAAAGGCATTAAAATATGTAAATAGTGGGGTTTGGTAATGAGAAACATTAAAAGCTACTCTATGGTTCCAGTTTGCAAGTCTTGCATTACTTAAATTATTCCCACATTCACTCTTGGGTTTTGGCATGTATTTGTTGCCTGTTTGGATATCTCAAACATAAGCACAGCAGAGCTGCATCACAATGAAACAGCATGCTGGCTGCATCAATGAAATATTAAGACAGCCTAACTATAACTCAAGGAGGTCATTAGCATGTTGCCTTGTCTGTTCCTCTTGCCTAGGCTGGGAGATGTCAGAATTGCAAGTTGGGGAATATCACACAGTGGAAGACTCCAGCTTCTGACCATCCTTCATCCACAGTGCTACTACTGCTACCCCGATCAGTAGTATCAGTAGTTGCACGATCAGTATCTCCAATTAGTCGGTGTGGAAATGCACAGCTTTCAAACACCAACAAGTCAGGCATAAGCTTCATTTGTTTTTCATTAAAATTCTTCCAGCAAGATGACATATGTTTATTTAGCAGACATATACTATCACTTATTTTTCCATGTATTCTGTCCCTCCTTACAAAAATGCCCATTGGGGGATCCGTTCACGTATTAAACAACCTTTTCCAATGTGCAAGTAAAATTTCTCTACACAGGATCATTTAAAAACAGGAATTAATTACTTATTTAAAAGAAAAAATAAAGGTATAAATATGATTTATTGTAAAATTGTGCTCTTCATTATTGCTTAACAATAAACATATAAATGCAGATTTGCTCTCTAAACAGAGCTGTGCATCAACATCTCTCAAAACCCCATTACTTTCTCACAGGACCACTGCAAACTTTAAAGCACATGATGCTGGTATCTTAATATATGAAGCCACAGGACCAGAAAAAAAAATAAAATTTCAATCTATTTTGGAACACAGAACTCTTTTAGCTAATGATGATGCAGCTAAGCACAATGATCCTTTTAGTAAGAGCCTTAAAGGACTAGTAAACAGATTCTCTCTGAATACAGTCTCAAAGCCTGGGTATGCAGAGATCCTATTCCTTCAATCCCTTGTCTAGTGCAGAGAGAAACAAGACTAAAACGTCAAAAGGCTTAAGGAAACTAGCTCAGGCACCATTTCAGTCATCAAAACCTTCAGCTCAGCACAGACTATAAAGTAACAAAATACCCATGTTTAACTTACCTGCTTTAGCCTGTGTCCTGTTAACCAGTTTAACTACTCTTGTTGCTTTTCAGAGCCCAGGAAAAGTTACATAATATATTCCAGAGGACTATACATCTGGAATAAGTATGACAGGAATATCACACTAGTTTTGTTGGGTTTGGTTTGTCTGTGTGGTTTTTAAAGAGGTCAATGATGAAAATTTTGGATCCTGTGAATGCCGTAAATCCACTGCACATAGCAGACAATAACCTCTAACTGTGATAACCCACATCATATTTTGTACTGAATGCAGTATCCTACAACAATTTCCCATTTAAAAAAATCCCTGTAAAAATTGCAGTCAAAAGGTACTCAACAACAGCATTTCTATGATAACTAAGCATCTTAAGTTCCCACTAAACACCACCTTACATGGATTTGGCAAGTATTGTTGGAAGAACATAATGTACAAAGCTGTTGTTGGTGTGTCCAGATTCAGGAGTAATTAAGCACATGATCATACACTTAGATGAACATGAGGGCCATCCCTTGCCTTAGGGAAGTGGCTCCCACAGAGCAAGAGCTGATACAGGCAGCTTTCCATGTAGAAATTCTATGTCAGTACAGTTTCTCCATTCTTCTGGTTTATAATTGATGTGCTTGCCCTCTCTTTATTTCCATGGCAGTAATGCTTGGGCTAATAGAATTAAGGCTGGGTAAATATTTTTCTGTGAAATTTGCTAAGAAAAGAGGGTTTATTCAGCAGAGTCTAAAACTGCTAAAATTTTATGGCTCTTGCTACAGCTTTATGTTACTTTTTCTGAATGACAGAGAAAAGAAAAAATAGAAGATATCTTGTGAGTTCTGCAAGTATTATATATTTAGGTACCTAGAGAGGAGAAGAATTATTTTTGACTTAACTCTTGATGCCCATTGGAAAAAATCTCCATCAAGACATACATTTAATGAATCTGTAAAGTAAGATCATGTATCTTATTTGTATAAATTACACCAGCATCTCAGGTAAGTTTTGATATATGAACAAAGACACTTTTTACTGTCTACATGGTGAGAATTTTCTGATCTAGAAATGTCATAATAATTACATGAGGCCATAATACATAAAATACAGGCCAGACCTCAGACTACAAGTTGTGGGCTTATATTCTAAACAAGTTTCTTCCATAACTAACATTGAAAGAGTTTTGAAAAAGAGCCTAGGAATACCTTAACAGTTACTTTAAGCAATTATAGACTCTTACTTGGTTAAATTCTGCTTGCAAAAAAAAAAAATCATCTAAGTATTTCATACATCAAGCAGTTGAGTTTGTGCTCCAATTTCACTCAGAGTCATGCCTAACTCAGCCATGATCTGGATAGAAAAAATTTCAAATTTCAAAATTTCATGGCATAATTTATTGGAGTTTGGAAATATTCTCTGCAACATACAAGGCCTGGGTATGCTTTGAGCAAATATTTTATTGATTAATAATAAAGTTTAAAAAGCTGCAGTGAATATCCAAATATTGGTATGATCAGCATTAATTTTCAGTGATACTGAAAATTATTGCAGGTTTTTCCCAATATACAAAAAACCCCTTGAAAACTAACAAAGCAACCAACAAATATTTGTATAATCCCAGGTAGATCACCATTAACCTCTCATGAGGAGCTTTCAATGTAACATTTACTGGGATAGACACAAGATTTGTCTGGTACCCACTGGTGACACAACTCTGAATATTTTGGGATATAGCTATACCTTAAACACTACTGTTTTTACTGATTGCCTCATTTTTTAATACTTTGAGCTTTTAAACAAACCTACATCCATAAAAGCTAACTCATTAAGTGAATCTTAGTCACAGATACATTTTGGTTCATTTAAGTACAAAGCAGATGTTTCAGTTTATGTTCATGCTAGTAAAATTCAGATAAACCATCCTGTCTATTTCTCAATATTGTACGGGTCACAGTGTGTGTGGAAAAACAGAAACTCAACTCTTAAACTATCTAAGTTATAGAAAAGCAAAAGGAGAAAGCAAAAGAATTTCTCATAAAAAAAATGCTACCAGCATCAAAAGAAAGCACAACACATAAATATTCCCATGTAAACAACATCTTTCCTTGTGGCCAGCCTGCAGACGAAGGCAATGCCATTCATTTTATAGTCCCTTAACACCATATTTGAGTTGTTTCTTTTCTACAAATATGGCAAACGAGTCTTAGAGACATATATCATACTCTGAAACAACATCTCCTTCCCTGTTAGTCATGAACTCCATTTAATGCTAAATGGGATTTGGACAAGCCTGAGATATTGGGTGAAAGAGCTGCCCTTGCTGCTAGATCGAAGAGACACTCGAGAAGTTTCCCCATGACTGCCCCTTTGGGAGTTGTGCCACAGCATTACTCGATAAAGTGCTGACTACATGAGAAGCATGGCCCTACAAGTCAAGTGTGGTTTTCTGTTAAAACAGCTTCCTTAGATTTATTGACTGATTAGACACAGAAACACAATTTGTCTGGTTTTACTTCTCTTTCAACAGCCTCACTTTATGTAGCACAAAGAAAGCAGAAAACCTAAAAAAGCTCAATTGGTTTCGTCTTTCAACCGAAGAACATAAAACAGTCTCCAAGAATGACAGTCCCCACCATGGCACAGACTAACTAAACTGTATAAAATTCCTAAAAGTAAAATGGTTTCCTGAACTGAGACAAGAATTATGTCAGGTTTACCTATGGAAATTACAGCATGCATAATCTAATTACTTTTATTTTTCAAAGGAATTCAAGGCACTGAAATTTATGTAAGTGATTCAATTATTCTATTGAACAAGCTCCTATATTCATCTGTCTTGCATGTAACAAAGAGACATCCGTGACTTCCGTTTCCGTTTTCAAAATTAAAATTCCTGTATGAGGAATGAGTTGCAGCAGTCACAGCTATTATTGCCTCCACAGCCCTCACAGTGGAGGAACTAAAAGCAAAAATCTGCTCACAGGCACAGTCACTGTTATGCTTAGACATTGTGAAGCAAGCAGGCACCAGCAGTACAGAGGGGAAAAGGAGGCAAGGTGTATATTCAAAAGCAGTCTTTTTTACTGAGAGAACTGAAAGTATTTAATTTAAAGAGAATATGAAATTATTCCAAATATTGTTTGGAAAATTAATACTGACAGGATAAAAGTGATCACATTTACTTAGCCTCATTTGGTGATTTTTTTTCTAAACTGCAGACTGAAATGCAATTTAAAAATAAACTCTCTTTGAAATATGATCCTTGATATGTTGAACATGACAGAGGCACATTAACCATTAGCCTCAGTAGACTTGTCTGCATTTAAAGCTATTCAATTCTACTAAAAACATAACACAGCTCAGGATTTATTTAAATACCTCTCCAAACTGTTTGGACAATTCAACAGATACGTGGGTGTTCTAAATATGTCCTCAGTTAGCTACATAATTAAACTTAAACTTCAACTTTGTTATTGCTGTCAAAGGTGCAAGGAAATTTGCACCCAGATATGTTTACCACAGACTTTTCAAACACTGTCTATTTCTTTAAGGCTGGATCATACACAGATCTCAGCATAACATTTTTTACAGTCAAAGATGAGAGTATTCAAAATAATAACTGCAGATAGGATCTTGAGAACATCTGCTGGGAGTAAACCAAAAGTCTAAATGTTAACAGAACAGGATAAAATACAAAACACTCCTTGTGCCCATCCTACAACTATGTTCTAATGTATGGGATTGACAATAATGAGTCCATCTCCGGTGCTTCTTTCTGCCAGTCACCATCAGAGTGAACTACACAGCAAAAGATTTGCTGTCTTTTTTTGCAAAAGATCTTTTTTATTCCCAAAGTCCCTTCTTGTTTCAGATGACTTTTGACTGGGGATTGATTTGATTGTTATTTTAGCTATGTAGAAAGCAGGAGGAAAGGGAGGGTATTTAGTAGAAACAGCCAGTATTGCAGGTTTCTCCTGAGTATCCTCCATGAACCCACCTTTTCCCCTACTTTCTGTACAGCTAAAATTTCTGTTTACACCTTCATCAGAATAAAGTGAGGTTACTGTAACTCCTTCTACCAGGGCCTTCTATGTCACCTGCATTGCTATGCCCGTTCAAATGAAGTTTAACGGCGAATTTCAACAAGTCCAAATTTTAGCAGCTCCTCTTTATCTACTTTTCTTTAATCCATCTGGCCATCACTTGCAAAACCCACTGCAGACATTAATTCCTAATATCAGAAAATGCCTAATCCTGCCTAATAATGCTGCCTCATTTCCGTGTGCCTGGACTCCTTTATTATTTGGGCTACTGCTTCCCCTCTTCCAGCCAAGCCAGCACCTTCTGGTTGTGTCCAGCTGCCTAAACAGCCACTTGGCTGAGTGATGGCAGACAGAGAAGGTAAATGATGCCTTCTGCTTTCTTCAAACAAGCCAAGGGGAAACTGAAATCTGCCCAACAGCAGTGAACACAATTTGACTAAATCTTTCTGTCCTTAGAGTGAAAGGGTTTTTACAGCCACAAGGAATACTTGTAACTCTTTGGGAAGTGCTGATGAAATTAGTTTTCTACATACAGATCTCTAAAGAATCATAGTAACAACAAAGTTCAGTCACCGGCAGCTATCATTATTTCTTGAGTGCAATAAAGATTTTTGTGGAATTAATCTCAATTATGAGGTTTTTTACACTTGTTTCTCCCTTGCATGTTTTTTTTTTTCATTCAGGCAGTGTTTTGCTCATGTAGAAATCCCACAGGCTGTGGCTGGAATTTCAGTGACATTTCTAGGCAGAATTTCAGAGCATGACAAGCATGTCACATCATCTATGTGGTCCTCAGAGCAAACATTGTAATACCACACCCAGTACATATGGAGCCTGTGACTGCATTGGAATATCACTGTGGTAACACTGTAGCAGCAGTTAAATATTAATATTATTGATGTCATTACTATCTCTGGAGGAAAATTCCTTGCTGGCTATGATCAGATTCAAGAAAATTCTTATATGATGGGTTTTTATTTTGCTTTTAAGTAATCCCCACAGAACTGGCAAGAAAGTCATAAATTAGCACCAAGAAAAAAAAGAGGAGGGGTATGCACACTAAAAAAAAAAAAAAATTGAGAAATTTAAGACTCTTTGGTTGATAACCAGAAATGTAAAAGGCCAGAAATGAAAAAAAAAAAAATCACGCTATTTCATTTGAAATCAGGATTGGAATCTGGAGTAGCAAACCTGCCTCTTGGCAAGCATCCTCTTTTAGGTCCAACCAAAATGTGCTGAAGCCACAAGGGAAGAAGAAACATGAGGGTAAAAAAGACATGGTGTAGAGGATGAGCAATGGCAAAATAAGGAAAAAGCATACATGAAAGTAGGTCCAAAAGAGATCTTAAGGAGAACTTAGGAAAGTACTGGGACAGAGAGAGCACCACATTCTTTGGAGAACAAGTACGTTTGTATTACACAACAATGAAGGAAAACATATACAGGTTAAAGAAGAGTTGATCACGTGAAACCATAGCACTGGAAAACCTATCAGACAAAGCAACATCAAGAAGAAAGAGTTGGCATTCAGATAAGAAAAAATTAAGAAAAAATAGAGGCTGTTACAGCAAAAACAAAAGACAATGAAGCTACTGGAAAGTACAAGGAGAGGGGAAGAAGCAGCGTGGGAGAAATGAAGAGACAGTGCAAAGACAATCTAGACTTTCATATTTAAATTGGTTCAATTACTTTTGAAAGGGAAAGCACAGGTTTGTTAACTTTCAATAAATGGAGGAGAAGTGGAGGAGCAGCTCTTCAGAGTGGTAACAGTTTTGAATCTGAGGAACAGATGATTCACTATTCTAGTAACAATTAGTATATTAATCATTTGCTGCATCACACAAGAAGTAAAATCAGACAATTCTGCAAAATGAAGAATCCTATAGAACAACTGGGGAATCTAAAAATTTAATGTAACACATTCAACAACAGTTCATCAGGTACAATGGCTGATTGGTTCTATAAAATAATGAATCAAGTGTGTTACAAATTTTGGCTCAGGGACCTGAAATGCTTGATACTTGAAATTTTAATAGGTTTGAGGGAAGAAAACTCTCCAATGAATAAAGCTGTTTTATCTTACAGGCATCTCATAAACTCTTTAAATGAAATTTGAAATATATTAGCTATCAAAACTAAAACTGCTTTTAAAATGGACATATGATGAGTTTAAGGTTTAATTTTCCCACAAGAACCTCAAATACCTCACAGAAGGATTGTATAAGATATATAAAGTGCCAGTTGCTTTCGTAGCTTTTCCTAATCTATTTCTTAGCCATTAGAGAACTTTGCTCCTGAAGCACTCACTGCACCTTTACCACGATGCCATCTCTGGCTGCCAAGCATTTTTACTAGGGTGGAAATGGTGATGCATGCAAAATTATTATGTGGCTCAATGAGCTGTGACAAAGGTGCAATAATAACACACTCAGGGTAGAGCAGTGAATTTTAAGGCAAAGGCCAGATTTGAGGGCAGCTAAGAGCATTATCACCACATCCAGGAGAGCTCTGAGTGGACATGGTTGCACTGTTTGGAGGTCAGACACCAGACACTGATGACTGGCAGTGGCCAAACTGGTTCATTAAAATTGACCTTCAGCTGCCGGAATGATGCACACTTTCAGGATGGCTTAGGTGAAAAACACTGCCTACTGCTGCTGGACTTAAAAAAAGAGATTAACAGCTCTTCCTGATGGGATAAGAAAGGGGATTGCATCTGGCTGGGACAAAATTAACATTTTTTTGTAGCAGTCTGAATGGTGCTCTGCATTTCTAGTAAAACAGCACTGATAAAACCCCAGTATTCTGATTGCTGCTGAGCAGTACTCTGAGACTCCCTCTTTTTCCCACTTTGTCACCCTGGTTCCAGGCTGGGATAGGCAAGAAATTTTGAGGGAGTTTTGGTGACAAAAATTCAGCAAAGGGATGTTCCATGCTGGATAATGCAGTCAGCAATAAAACCTCAAGAACAGGTCGAGGAATTCCAGATGTTTGCATGTGTGACATCCCAAGTAACTCATTCCCATGATCTGCTTTCCAGGAAGTGGCTAGACTACTGGGTCACAAAAAGGGGAAGGGAATAATGCATTCCTTATTTTGTTTGCTTTCTTACACAACTTTTGTTTCACTTACTAAACCATCTTTCTCTCCATCCCTCAGTTTACTTTCCATTTACCCCCTGTCCAATGGGAGAAGGGAGCAAACAGGCAGCTGGCTGGGTCTAACCCCCCTGAGGAACAAGGGGCTTTTTTTTCACAATACAGTTTGAAATTCCAGTCAGGAACAACTTCTCCCTCCCCCAAAACCACACTGATAAAGAGGGCACAGCCTCTGCCAGATCCAGCTGCTGCATCACTAATATTGCAACAGGTTGACAATGATAACAGAAAAGCTCTTCCCCACCAAAATTATACACCTCAAGGTGCATGATTCTGCTTAGAAAAAATAACTTTGGGTCTTTATAATTATGTTTAACTTTTCTGACTGGTAGGTTTGACAGATATTTGACTACAAGACCCAGAGGTGGAGGAATAAAACACATGATTAGAATTTTTACTGGGTTTACACAGCTCTGAAATATGATACTGTGTTGGTGCAACCTAAGGGCTCAGACTCCCTGTAATAAGTCTGGAATGCTAATTAATGCTGAAAACATATGAAGTCAGTTTAACACTTCTCCTGGGTGGATTTCCTCAGAGCTAAGGATTACTGCATCATTGGTCTGATATATTTGTATTGTATTTGTTGAAAACAGGGCATCTTCTCAAAAATAAATATCAGCTCGTTGAGCTTCTGTGAGCCAGTTCAATTTTGCCTGCTGCTATTTTCCTAGGATAGAAAGATGATGAAACACTGATTGGAACAATAGATCAAGGTAGAAGATGAAACTCAGATGAAAACAACAGTTCTCACCTCCACAGTGTCTGTGCGTTGATCTTAAAATTTTAGATCTTGAATTTAAATCTGGAAAGCACTCTAATTTCTAAATACAGCTGTCAGAAGACATCTGCCTGCCTTTGTATTGAAGACAGCTGGTGTGGGAGAGTTAATAACAAGGAAAAAATATTAAAGGAAACGAGCCCTCCATCATGATTGAGAGTCAAATATTAATATTTTCAACTACAGAGAATTCCAACAAGCTATGTTTTTTATCTCCTAATGATCAACACAGCCTTAACAAATGCTAGGTATGAAACAATGAGTAAAAGGGACAAGAAAGGCCATAACCATATATGTTTAGCATGAATATAAAGGTAAAGATGAAATATGTAAATTATGTTGCTATTTTCACTGTATCTTTTGTGGTTGCTCCTTCAGTGAATGTAAGGGACAGAAGTGAGGAACTTCAAAGGAATAGATAGTATCTAAAAATGGACAAGCGGACAAAAGAGATTAGCGATGAGATGTGAGAGATCAGCCGAGCCAGATAATCCTCAACATCTGTGTAAGAAATGAAGGAGAATGTGAAGGTTATGTACAGGATTACTCTTCCTAGCAAGAGGTGTCTGAAGGACAAGAAAAAAGAAAAATTAACATTAAAGACAGTAACCATAAAAAAGAAGTATAAAAGTTAAAAAGCAGTCACTGCTGCTTTATAAAGTGGGAACCATCAGCTACATGAAAGGATTCATTACATGTGAGGCAAGACCTCTGTTCAAATATGGAAAATATCATGAAGACAACGAGGAGAAGTGAAGTGTTCATGTCAGGATGTTACTAGTCTTAATTGTCCTCTCATCTCCTTCAGCTATAGCCAAGCCTTGCTTTATTTCATATACATTTCTCGTTTTCTTTCTTGGCATGTTTTTCTCAATATGGTCTGGCACTGACACTGACTTCTGGAACCAACTGTGTCTAGGAGAATTTTCTCGAGATCAGTGTTTTTGGTTGTCTGCAGGCTTGCCCAAACATCCACAATGAGGACATATACACCTTTTATACTTCAGTAGAGATGTGGTTTACACTAAAAAGTCTATGGCACAGGTGGCTGAGGTACAGGCCTATTGGAAATTCACAGATTCTGCTGTACAACATTGGCAGCACAAAAAGTGATCATCCATTTCTGCCCCACATTCACACACAACAGAAGTACCAGGAGTTGCCAGTTTTGCCACCACCACTGGCAGTTTGACATGCATCATGTATTAGCTAGAGAGAAAACCATGGGAGTGAGGAAGACACTTGGAAATTCTGCCATTCTGCACAGGCCTAGCACTTTGGAGTGCATCAGTAATTTGAGGAAGGTGTGCGAATGATTTTGTGAATCAATTCAGAAATTACTCCTTAGAAACTATGTGAGCCTGTAACACCTTCTATACTTTCTGAAGATTAGCAAAAATTTAATCTTAATGATTTCTTAGAGAAGCTGTTTAGACCTGGGAGTAGGAATTCTCTTCAGTCCCAATTTAAACCCGCAAACTGTGAGTCTAACAGCCTTGGAAGGAACACTTGCCAGCTCTTCCCATGTCTGATTACTGCTTTATGAAAGAAAATAAGAGGAAGAAAATCCAGGATTAAGAAACCCTTGTGAATCCTGTTTTGTTTCCACTCCAGAAGACTATTAAAATATTTAAAAATAAATGTCTGAGATAAAGTCTTTCGTACACCTATAGCACAAGAATTAAGATAAAATAGAGAGGCATCCTAAGTGCCCACTGACAATATTTTGAAGCAGTTACAAAGATTTACCTTAATGGATGAACAATCCCTAGCAGAAGAATTATTTGCGCAGAAGGATTAAAGAAAAAAAGAGATAATCTGATTTTTTTTTGTTTTTTAGGATAAAGACTTGTACCTTACCACACTATGAACCCAAACTGCAATGTATAAACTGTATTACTGTTTCCCTAAAGGATCTGGTTTGTCTCAACAGGTAGCGAAGTGCATAAACTGGATTCAAATCCCTTCTAGTGGTGTGTCCCTCTTTTTTAAATTTCTGGAATCTAAAGATCCAACATTACCCAGTAGTACACCATTTGTTGGAGGGAATATCCGTCACTAGAAAGGTTTGAAGATAATCTCATAGTTCTGGTTTTCAAACAGATAAAAAAGAGAAAAAAAGGCCAGAAGTTTCTAGACAATGAGAAGCAAAGCAGAATCCTCTAGACCAGTGTACTGACCCAGGCTTACAGAGGTCTGCTATATAATTGCCTACCCACAAGTGTAAATTCATAAATGAAAGACACTGGGTTTTCTACACACTAGCCATGAATCCTTTTAGAAGTAAAATAATCAGAATAGATAAAAAGGTACATGAATAATGAAACTGTCTGGAAGAAAAATAAGTTAAATTTGACAATAACAGCTATGCCCGAACCCCTGGGCAAATTATTTCATGCTTTTTATTTCTATCCAGCTCTACTTTTATTTAGATTGTTTTCTCCAGAGAACTAGATTGTTATTATTTCACAAGGGTTTTTCACTATCCCCATAGCTCTTCACTGCTATTCTTCCATAAACTTTCCTTCAAGAGTTATTATTAACCCTATCCTTGCTCCCCAAAAATTCCCTCTTATCCCTTACATAATCTTTTTGAGAACATGGTAAACACCTTATTATCAAAAAGCAATAAGAGTAAAATAATTAGAAATTTATTCTAGATACAAATTTTTGAGGGGGATATCATTGTATTATACTCTTATTTTATTGGGAAGAATATAAGTATATCAGAGAGAGAGGATCAAAGTTTTTTAACTTGTCAGTCTTGCTATACATGTGGAGCTCTAGCAGTGTCATGACCTCAATTCCCCCATGATACTTCCATCAATAAAACTAAGGATGTGGGTAAAGTTTTCAACCTCTTCAGCTCTCGCTGTTAATTTGTCACTCTCCAAGTTCTGGAGCTAAGAAACTCTCAGGTTTCCTGCCTTCTATTAATATTTGAGAAAACAATTAATTATATCTCTTAGAAGTCAAAAAGCTGAATTACTCTGAGCTGAGTTTAATGTAAGGACAATGAAAGATAATTATCTAATCTAAGAAAATTCAGTGGCATGTTCAGCAAAAGAAAAGGTTTTAAATATATATTTGAAAGTAGACATTTGTTGGCCAAACACTAATTTCTGAAAATGCTCATCTTTTGCAAATGAATTACCCAGCTTATGCATTTTAAATATTTGCAAAATACATTTACAATGAAGCAAAAATACATTTTGAAGCATGCAGCAAGACCTCACCACCCTATCTACAGCTATATAAGTACATAACAACATAGCATGCCTTTTTTTTCTTCAGAAACATCTGATTTCTGCCATGCCCTGTACTGAGGTGCCACAGACCCCTACATTTTAAATCATCTTTCTTGACACCTAATATAACTACAATCAAGCAAACTGTCATCACAACTATGCAGGAGGAAACTTGCAGCTGGTCAAGACACTTGCTTTACTGAATTCAGTCGATCATTCAATTGGTTATCAACACCAGGGGTTGAAAAGTCTCAGACTGGTTCAGGGAAGGTTTGGATAATGAAAAAAAGGGCACTACTTCATTACCTGCCTGTTGGACCAAGACAGTTAAAGCTGGAAGGTTTCTCAAGAAGGGAAGAAAAGTTATTTTCTCTGAAGATGACCTGGCAGCTGAAGATGCTAAAAATGTTCAGTGGGGGAAATTTCACATTGTTTTCTTTCTGTTTCGAGAAATGGGATTCCTCTAGAAGATAACACAATGCTGTAAAAGACCTAAAAATATTCTGATCAGGCCTGCTGGTGAGGGAGAGGAGAGATAAAAAGTTTGGAGATTGTAGAACACAGCCTTGTGAAGGACTGCACCTGTGCCAGGCGGGAATGGCGTGTGGGCTTTTTGCCCCGACTAAGATGGAATAAGCTTAGCAGTGGATGTGTCTCTGCTGTGCCAGAGTGGGGAGGGAGTAAATCTATCCTATCACTTCAGCTGTGGATTTTGGCAGTCTTGGTAACCTGCAGGTATTTCAGTTCTCACAATGCCAAAATAATTTTCTCTTCTCATGTGCCTTTACAGGAGAGATCTTCTCCTCTCCCTCTCTCCCCTGTCACCTTTGTGTTAATTCTTCACCCTTAGCTTATGTCCATAGTATGATGTAAAATTCACCACACCAATTAACAACAATTTCCAGGCATTGTGCAGGGATTAAGAGGCTCCCAGAGGCTATTCCCAATGGGTGTTTTTATTCAGTGCCCTCATTTTTGGAGACAAAATAAACTCACTGGGTTACAGGATGGCTAGTCATGTCAGCAGACTCAGGGCCTGAGGACACAGTGTCAGAGTCCTTTACATCTTTCTCTACATTGACACTGTTTCTGCCTGCCCTGTTCCTTATTTCTCCAGTTAAATCAGCTTTTACACAGCCATGTCTTTCTTGCATGAGAAAGGAAAGGGTGAAGGTCTGCTCTTGGGCTCTTCTAAAACAGGCAGCACAGGTAAATTAGGAAGAAAAGGGGAAAAGGAGGACTGAAAAGTACAAGAGATGAGATTCCTGTTGACATTGACAAAGAAATGACTAAGATTTCCTTGGAAAGGCTGCTATTGGTTGCTGCACAACACATCAGCAAGTGCAAAGGTTTAGCTAAGACACCAGACAGGTTTAGTCAATTGAAACATCCAAAACTTTTGTCCTTTGGCTTCAGCAACACAGTCTGCTGCTATCTTCAGTGCTATTGGCTATTTTGTCTGCTCTGTGGAATTACCCTTTCAGAAATAACAACAATGCCCACAAAAATATGGGAATTCAGGAAGGCTCAAATGTCAATTTCAATTTTTTTTTTTTCTTCCTTCCAGAAATGGGTACTTCTAATGACATCACTTTGATTAGTCTCATAAAGAAAGTGTCAACATCCCAATGATATAATATGAATGGTGTAGGAGAAAAATCAAAATGTATATATTGTCTTTCAGTTACATAAAAATGATACCAGTTGAATGGGAACCTTTTAGCATATGATGAGCAGGGGAAAACCACTGTTCGAAAAGTTCCAAAATACACATTAGCACCAATTAGTCTTCTGTAATGGGATTAAAGAGCCACAGTTAAAGAGAAAATTTAAGCTTATTTCATAATGATTTATTCTTAGATGGTATTTCTCTGAAGTGCCAATTCACCATCAACCCCTCAATTACAGTCAAACCAACTCAAAGTTAATCCAGCCAGCAGAAATCGCTAAAGCGCACAGATAGAGCAAATATGAGTTGAGAATTGCCTTTCATTATAATTTTGGATTTTCTTTTTTTAAGGCCCAAGGGCATATAAATGATATTTTGAATAAGTGGAACTCACTGTAATATTTAGTCCAAGGCCTAAAAAGCATCACTTTCTATCTGAGAACTGAATACAGCCTCAAATGACTACTGTATTATCAGAATTTTCTATGTGAAATACAGCAACTTTTGGAAAAGCACTATCCACTAATAATTTACTCACTGTACATATACTGTTTGGGTTTTTCAGAAAACAAATTTGCAACAAGACTGAGGTATGAAGAAAATATTCTCTTTTTAATCTGAACATACTCCCACAGCAATGTGGGGTTTTTTTAAAGTAGGCCTATTAAGCCATGCATTTAAAATACACCCAAGCAACATAAAACCCTCTAAGACTTTAAGCAACAAAACATCTAGAACATCAAATCACAAGAACTGGGGGTGGGTTTTTTTCTGTTTTGGTAAAGATTATGGGGAACAGCTGCCTATGTCTTCTGCTTAAGCACATTAAAAGCACAAAAATACACCAATGGTTGAGGCAACAACATAAAAATCTCTTAAATTTGCCTGAAAAGTACTAAAGTTTGGACATGCAAGCGCCTTGAAGAAGTTCCTCCTTTTTATATCCTGTATCCACTGCATTGTCTGAAACACAAAGTACTACACAAAGTACGATGCTTTCATGTCTGGCTATATTCCAGTTTGGGTAATTGCATTTTACCTGCACAAATTGCATTGGCAGTTTTCATTAGGCATGGTATTATTCTTTATTTCCAACCTTACATTGTTGCTATGTGCTATTAACACAGTTTCAGCTCTTCAGCCAAGAAGCAACCACATACTGCAAGGAAACCCCCACAAATTCAGAGTTTGTTTTGTTTTCTTTTTCACAATTTCCTCGCTGTTCCCCAAAACCAGTATCCTAGATAAAATTTGGAAGCACCTAAGAAATCAGCAATATATTGCCATAAGACTAATCTCACACACAACAACGCACCATTTTTTAATGTTATAAGTTACCCTAGGAAAATAAAAATGTTTTTTGTTGCTTTTCAGACAATTTTGAGGTCGTTACAATTCTTTGTGTCTCTGATTATTTTACAGTTTTAATGTTTAGGCATGTGATTAACTTACGGCAAGTAGAATGAATAATCAAAATAGTATTGTATCAGAGTTTCACCCAAAGCTTAATATTAAGAAAGCTTGGAAAAAATTAAAAGAAGTTGTCCCTTCTGTATAATACACAACAGAAGCCCAAGTCCTGATGCAAAAACAAAGAAAATAATCACCTGTGTTGATGGACTTGAAACTGTGGCATTAAGGCTGTGTCTTCAATGCAGAACTTTCCATTTCTTTTGATAAAGGCTCTGCAGAATCATATTAATTTACAATATTCTACACCAACCTATACTGTTTCTTTACAGTTAGAATACAATCCCTTTTGCCCATAGTTTGAGAGTTTTTGAAACAATGTTTTTAAACTTTTCAGAGCGAATTAATTAAAAGAGTATGTAATTAGATATGAATTAGCATCTCTTACAATGTAATTTTGAGAATGAAACTCTGAGCATGTTTGGTTCAGAAAAATTGTCTGCCATCATGTGGGAAAATTCCCATTTTGGTACTAGAACCATGATGGCAATTTGAACTAAACTCTTGCAAAGAATGATTCCCTAGCTAGTTCTTTTAGTGGTTTGGTTTGGAGTTCGTTTTTTCCCTTTTAACTGTATAGGCTCTACAATAAAAGATGAAGTATATCAAGGCATCAGCCCCATTTTGCCACATCAGCAGCATAAATAAAAAAGATAACTTGGATTGGTGCAGTTGTACATTCTTCATTGCCTTTGCTCTGCCTGAAGTAAAAGTTAGATAACATATGGTAGGTTCATCTTCATTTATCTAGAGATCTTTTTGACATTCCATAAGCTAGACTCATGGCAGACATTTTTTATAACATCAGCCTTGATGAGCTAAAGACAGGAACGAATGTGTTCTACTGTGGCTGCAGAGAGTTTCTCAGATCATCTACCACAGTTCTGTCATAAATAATATCCAGAAGGGGGTTATTATCCTCTCTGATTAGATGATTAGACTAGAACCTAAACCTACAGTTACTGATCCTAGAAAAAAATATCTCATAAGTTAAAGTACGAAACCTGTAATGGATTTAAGGGAGAAGGAGGGGAGAAGAAGAGAGATGCAAAGAACAGATAATGCAGCAAAGTCAATAATCAAGATTTTAGGTAATTATATGGGAAAGACAAAAAACCTGACACAAAATTGACTTCTGTCAGACATAGATTTTCTTTTTGTGTTTTAAGGAACTTTTTCAGCTCTAACATAATGACTTACTAGCCCTTGGAAGGTGTGTTATTGATAAAAGAGCTCCATAATAACGTGCTATCCACAGGGTAATTCCCAGGGTTGGAATTAACAGCAAGTACACAACATGGATCCATGTTGGTGAGACTCTGTCTGCCCATTGTTACATAGTTGAAAACACTTCTTTTCTCTTAGTGCTATTAGAGATTAGCAACACCAAAGGCATTCTCTCAGAGGTGTTCTTTTTTAATTTGACAGTCAAGGCACACAAAGAAGCTGCAGACTCTTTTAAACAATTTTTTAAATCTTTGCCAATAATTCTTCAAGATTTCTGTGAGACACAGATGCCAGAGACAAATGGTCATTACCATAGCTAAGGATTGCAATTCGCCTTTCTAGAGACACACCAAATATTCCTTGAAGTGGTGAACCTAGTTACATTATTTTGTCTGATGTTATAAATACCAGCTAAGATGCTTGAAGACCAGCAGAGAGATTGGATAGTACTGTGAAGGTTTGATCCTCTGTTGTAACAACAGATCAACAACAACATGCACAATCAAAACTATCAATCACTTCCATTGGTACTTGAACTGGCTTAGTACATATGATTACATCTAAAGAACAAAATAGGCAGAAAACATGCTGGCAAAGGAATTCTGCTTCACAAGCAGCAAGTCAGTGAGCACTTGGAGCTGGGGTGGTATGAAAAGTAAGAGGGTTGACAGCCTGAAAACCTTGATGACTTGGTTAGCAATCAGTAGCAGAGCTATTTGACTTAGAAATCATTTTCAGCTCCCAGTCCCAAGGAGGTTTCCTCTGGGGTTTATCTCAAAGGTGATAATGAGAGAAGATATCTCTCCTATTCTAAAAGTTGGGAGACCCTTTAAAGTACCCAGTGGAAGTTATAGCCCTTTTAAATTAAGACCACAATTTTTATCAGCAGAGATCTTTTGTTCATAAGCAGACTTCCACTAAATAGTCAAAGAGCTGTTCTTTCAGCAACAGAAATTTCTATTCTTCCAAATTTTAAACCAAAATATCATTAACTTATTCTACATTTAGGCCCAAACTTTTCTAAGTTTTTACTGCCAAGAAAGTAGAGTTTTCTATCTTATACAGCCAGTGCAAGTCACCAGAGCCTCTGCTGGACAGAGAAATGACTGTCGTGAGGTTTGCCCATTAGAGCACTGTTGAAATCTCTGTTGTTCATAAATTCTACCTCCTTTTTTTTTTTTTTCTTTTCTGATAAAGCTTTTAAAGTGAACACAGCTATGAATATAATAATGATTTTGCACAGGTGAATTTCCAAAGCTCAACTGCCTCTAGAAAGTATATGCATTTTCAGCATTGCTCCAGTGTATGTCAGTGGAACCTACCAATTTGTTTTATTGCCTTGAGTCTATCAGTCAGCCTAACTCCTAGTTTTCCTACGAAACCCAAGCCATGGTTTTGTGAGGTTACAGAAAGAACAGAACCATTTGAGTGTTTGGAAGTGAAACTCTGATAATGGTTTATGGTGGTTGGAATATTATGTCTGAGATCTGATCACAGTCCATTGATTTGTAAAGTCAGGAATTACAGTTCTGAACAGGAAATGCTTTTCCCATGGATACACATGATATATACCTACTTCCAGGACTATGTGCAATTTTTTATTAGTAGAAAATTATTGATATTAACCTAGAGAGTGCATAAAAGATAAATTGTTATCAATAGGAAACATCCTTATGTAAGTGAGAGGAAGAAGCACCATGACAAAAAAAATAATATTTAGGAAATGTTTTAGAAGCAACAGTTAAAATTCCTCACTAGAAAAGAAATTTTAGTGCACTCAGAATACAAATTAAATTTCACAATGAAGAAGTTGCAATAAAAGCTTCTCAATGTTTGTATGACATCTTAAAACAAATATAAAATGTTTGAGATGCCTTTCTATTCTCAGTGTTTACTTTCCATCCTTGACATAAATTAATCAATTTCACTGTAAATCTAGTTTGCTCAGTGGTGTGACATAGTAGGCAATATTAAGAAGTGGCTTTGTCTTTTTTTCACACAAGGAAAGTGACCGTGTTTACAAATTTGGAATAACACACTTGCATCTTTGACTACAAATTATCTCAGTCTCATTTGTGTTTTATTTCATTTAAGCCTTTAAGGCATAGCATCTGCACTGCCATCCTACACTCAAGATTTGATGTTTGGATTGAGGTGAAGTTGAAAAATAAATCAAAAAGATATTCTAAATACCAAAATGTGATTAGCCAGATGCAAATTCCTCTCTTCTTATTCCAAGTGCTGACATGATCTGACTGACTGTCTTGAGGGTACTGCATTTGTAGAAAGTGAGTATTCAAACATTCCAGCGTGGGGTTTTTCCTCTTTTGGGTGCCTCTGGAATGAATGTCCATCCCAAATCAGTAGCACTTTTGGTTTCTGGCTCAATACTAGCATAATCATTATCTCATATATAAAGCAATTAGAGCTTTTCTCTTACTTTAAGCCTTGGTAATGGATGGAACTGGAGCACCTCCATGGTTTTCTGAAGCTAACTGGCTGGCCAGTTAGCCCATGGCTTTATGGAGTATTCTTTAATCTTCAGAAGACTGTACATTTTATGAAGTTTTCTTCAACGACTCTCTTATACTCAACAAAAATGAAACTATAGAAGTAACCAAAAGTAGAAGCCATTGAATACATCGAAGGGGTTACTGTTTCCTGAGATATACTGGAGATAATTGCAAGACTTTTTGAGATAACTCTCAGGCAAAAGAACTTCAGACCTGCTTGGCATGCCTGTTGGTTACTACATTTCTGCCACCGTGTCTGTCAGTGTCCTAATAAGGGTGAGTGGCCACTTGGTGTAACAGCATCAAAGCAAAGCACTGCCCTACAACTGCCCTAGAAGTGCCAGGACTTTACTGCAGCTGGACATGGATGTAGGGAAGGGATGTTCTTTCTGGGCACCATTTCTTGCCAACTGAGAATAACAAACAGCACACACTAAAGTGTTCTGCCATCCCTGTTGTCCACATTAAAACAGATATTATCTGGAAGACTGCCTCGACAGTGCTGCTCTCCCTAAATGCAGAGGAATAATAGAGCAAATCCCATTGCTGATTAGGGATATCTCATCATGTAGCCAAACGCCACTTTGGTTATGCAGCAGTACAAAGCTGCTCTTTCTTCTTCAGAAGAAAGAAACTGAATTCAGAAATTCAGAATTCAGAATTCAGAAACTGAATTTCAACATATTCTGGCAAGAAAAATATTAATTAGAAGACTATAGAAAGAATGAATACACATAAAACTCACATTTCACCTCACACTTGCCACCCTCAGATAAATAATGTTTACTAACCATATTGATGCATGTACATTTACTATCTGCCACTACATGAGCTGAGAAGCACAGACCAACATACGCAAGCAGCCAAACAAACAATGACAGACTAAAATATTTTTCAACAGAAAATAATGAGAGCACTTTATGCACTCACTATACTACAGTTCCATTCATTTTCAAGAGTACTATTAAGCATTGCTCTAATTGTGCATCACTTACAATTCTTGATCTGTGAAGGGGGATAATAGATGCCAGGTCATTGTGCTAGTAGCCATTCATTCAATTTATATTGTCAAAATACAAATCACACACATCTCAAAAATCCTTATGAGCACACTAAAAACTGCACCAAAAAGCCATCTGTTTTAGGCCATGTAAAGCTCAGTAACAAAACAAATGTTGCATTTCATTTTCAGATCCAGGCTTATTGATTATTTTATCTCCTCTGCTGCAGAGTATGCCAGAAGGCCCTGCTCTGGAGGCAAGTTGCAATGAAAAGAGACAAGAATTTTATTAGTGCTAGAAGACACATAGCTTTGCTCTGGGAAAAATTGTGCAGCTCTCCAATGGAAAAAATAATACAAATGAATGAGGCCTGACAAAAAGCAGAAAAAAGCCTGCAGCTGCCATAAAATTGATAAAAGCTGAAAGGGATCGCACAGATAAGCATAATAATGCCTAAGCGAATGACATTTCATTATTATCTCTTGGTGGCTGTCTAGGGGAGCAGGTGAGCCCTTGATGCATTCTCTACCACGTCAATCACTACTTTGCCAACCAAATTAGAGATGAATCATCCACAGGATCTGCAGAACAGTCTAGTGCAGCTCCTTTTGGGAGAACAGCTCCTCCTGACAACGCAACACCTCCAGTAACATCATTACTGCCAGTTTTATTACCTGTAACAGCACCTAGGGAATCCATAGCCTTTATACATTTATGGTTTTTATCAGCTGGGAATGGCACAAGGTAGTGTTGAATACTCTGCGAGTTGGTGCTGCTTGTGGCACTGTGATCTTCACAAAGACATGGCAGAGCCAGTTCCTCCTTCACATACTTACTGATAAAGAAAATAATTTTTTGTGTTTTGCTCTACTCTTTTCCCACTGACAGGAATATATCTTTGACAGACATAGCTGGGTACTGCAAATGGACTAATGACTGCTGCAAGCCACTCAAGCATGCAGGCACTCCTGCTCCATTCCACAAATCACCAGTTCTGGAAGGGCAAAACCAGTGTTAAATCAACTGGGAAAGGAAAGTTATTCAAAACTAATGCGTATAGGCCCTTAATCCCCAAGTACGAGTAAAGACAAGATGATGTTCCTTTCAGTTAAGCAACAGGGACAGGTCTAGTTTTAAGTAACAAACACAGCTGCACAAGCCCAAATTTGTTTATAACCTAATATTTTCAAAATGAAGCTCAGCTCCCTTCTGGACCAATTTGGTCAATGCTGACTCAGAATACTGGGTCTGTTTTACCGGGTCTGTCTGCATAGGGAAAATTCTTAGATACCTTGGTGATTTAATTACTTATCTCTAATAATAGTACATCACCATCAATCAATCCTGTTCCCTCTCTCCCAGGGTTTTATACACCTTGATGATAACCTCCTCATTCTAGATACCCTTGAGTTTCACAGATCAAATGTGGCTAATCTTTCATATCTTGCAGACTGAAAATTAGAGGTCTCTGTTGCAACCTAATCTCAGCAATGTGCTTTCCGTTATAAGGTCAGTGGAAGGACACAAATTACTCCAAATGCAATTCTATTCTTTCTTCATTTTTTGCCAAAATAATTCACAATTAAAAATAACCATAATCTCTTTAGGACTCTGAATCAAGACTTGTCTCTTTTTTTTTCAGCTTCCATGTAGCATTCAGTTCAGACTGGATTATCTACACTAACAGTCTTGAATTAAAGTCTACATTTCTCTTCCTTTTGCTATTGCAGGGTATGTATTATTACTTTTGAGTCTCAGGTTCCTTGACCCATAAACTTTAATGTCTCTAATGCATTAAAACAATCTAATACTGCTTTGTACACCAGTAGAACGGAGTACTGGATTATTTTAATGGATTAGAGGCACACTGTACTTGAGGATACCACACAAATTCTGAGTTATCATCAGCAAAAGCTTGGTTTTGCCACTGGCACAATCTTTTTGTAATATCCTTCTCCAAAGCCAATTTCATGTGAGGCAAACACAATAATTTTTAAAAATGAGAGATGTTGCCTAGAAATTCAGCCAATATTTACTGACATTTTCTTATTAAAAGAAACAACAACCAAAGCCCCACATTTTAAAGCACTTGAAATGTTGCTATTAGTATAGCTTGATTTAACTGAGAGCAGTTCATTTAGTATTATATTAACAAACGTGAAATTGAGCTGATGAATAACAAATACCGTATGAAATAGTCCTATAACAGCAGGGCCCTGTGGAGAGACAAAAGTGGTTTTGAACATACCAGAACAGAATAGTTAAATTGTGGTAAACTTTCTAGTTTCTTTTTATGATTCTCTAGATTCTGGCAGGAGGCATTTAATTCTGTATTAAATTCTACATAACAGTTAAAATATTCAGCTGATATGTGAAGCACATTTTGACTCGTAAGTGAAATGTCTTGCCATTTATCACCAATTATACCCTTACTGAGTTCTGACTATTGTCAAAGCTTTCTAGCTTTTCAGGGAACAAGATGCAAGTGCCACAAGATGCAAGAATTGATCTCTACAGGAAGGTTTATAAAATAGAAAAAACTCCCTACAAAGACAGCACTAAAATCTGCCTTTATGTTCTACCACTACGTTTTATGCACCGTTTCATAGGAACCTCCCAGTCCGGGGTGAGAGTGAATAATTCAGAGGAAATGTTATTCATCTCTTATAAAAATATACAGAGTACAGTTTTCTGAATGCATTCATTATCACAGAGAACTGCAGCAAACACAAACTCTTCAGTAATTTTACTGGGCTCTGGATTAGATCTTATTTTAATTTCCTCTAAATGCATTTTAAGTAGGATTTCACTTGCTTAGAAACAAACTTCTATACAGAGCTGGTTTACAGATGACTGAGTATTTGGCGCTTGGTTTATTTGGGTATCATGTTGTTGCTCATACCAACGTGAATGACATGACATTCTTTGCCACTGGAGGAGCATGATTCCAACCCTAATGAAAGGGAGCATGTAAAGGTAATGGGACATTTCAATCTCTCGAGAGGGGCTCGGGGATGAACTGGATTAGAGTGCTTCACAGAATTCCTATACCAGGTCAACGCTGCTTATCCCCAGAGAAGCTCTCTAAGTTGTAGTCACATCACTATGTTACACTAACAGCATACAATATTTATATTCAATAAATAGAAATTTTGGGAACAAAGAGGGAAAAACATTGAAACAATGGGGAGACTATTTAACTTTGGGGTGATGGCACTAGAGCTCACAGATAGAAAATTTGAGATGTGCTCATTAAGCAATATCCCATGTGGAAAAAAGTATCAGTTACTCATTGATCTTTGTCTTTCTCTTTACCACAAGCATAACTGGTTTTACACGGATTATCAATATGCATAAAGCACTCTAGTTAGAGTGAACAGAAGAATATTTATACCACGCTCATTTATGATCTTGGGGATGTTTTCAGGTTCCTGGTAAAATCTTTGTGTGTGCTTGCAGTATGCATAGTACAGTCCTATCCCTGAATACACTTTGAAGGAAGATATTTAGCATCCTTTGAGAACAGCTGTCTATCATGATATCCTGAGAACAGGAACACACAAGCATTCACCCACAGCCACAAAGAATATCCTGCAATAGCCTGCTTCTCACATCAGTTCTGAATTAGGAAACTACAGTGAGCAAGTGCTCAACAGTGAAACAGTTCTCTCTGTGCTCTCCTGACAAATGCACAGACACAGGAGTAGGGGCAGCACCAATTCATGTAAAGAAAAGCAGTCTCAATTATCCAATGCAAAGCTGCAACCTGGTGACATATCTACAAAATAATTTGTAAGACCATGGATTTTACTACATACATTGTGTTTCTTCAAAGTTAAAGAAATCTGCTTTTAATTTAGCTTTTTAACAATTTGCTTATTCTTCATCATTCTGCTATATGTGGAATCTGTCTCTAGATTTCAGAATTTGTAATTCAACAAGTGTTGATATTGATTTTATCTTCTTTATGACTGTGCCACAATTCATTTTGCAGCAGGATATTTTTTAATCCTCTCATCCTAAAGTTCTCCTCCCCTTACCAACAATGAATTTGGATATACATATGACAGATAATCAATACTCTACAAGCACTGGTCAATGCTAACTAAATTGCATAATGCTTCTTGAGTCACAGTACCCAAATCTCAAAGCACCTACAAAGAATCCAAATTCTTTATCTTGCTACTTATCTACAAAGGTTGGTTCATCTTAATTTTTCTGCAGATCTGAAGAGAAACTGCACAGAAACTTATAGCTACCTAGAGCCCACTAACTACACTCTGCTCCCAGGACACAATTACTGAACTGGAGTATAGGAGCTCAGTAGCTTTTGTTAGTTTGATCTCACAATCACACTACTAGAGAACCATAACCAACATTCACTTGTACTTATAACTGCAGATTATGTTTCATATTGGAAGCCAGTAACAGCAACAACAAGGAAAAGCATCATTAAATGGATGTGGTTTGGTTTTCCTCAAAAGCCAGACACATTTCATAGCAAGATCGACAAGATCCAGCCTGGTACAGAGCTCTGCAGCTGGGTCAGCAGCAGCCAGCACTTCCTAAGTGTACAGTTTGTCTGGAATAACACTACACAGATTTTTACTACAGAATTCTGAAGTGATTCAGAACTTTCCAAGTTTCAAAAGCATACATATATATATAGCACGTAAATGTTACAGGACTAAAATTGGGTAAACACACACAAGGGAACCACAGGGGTGAAGTGAGAGAAGGAATAAAACCCTCTGGAGATTCTGCTCTTATTGGAAGTACAAGAAACAAGCACATGCTAAACGTGGTAAAGGCAAAAGAAAACCATGAGAGAGGCAAGCAGCCTCAACAAAGTGGGTTTCAAACCCAGCAACTCCTACTACACTTTGTGAACACTTTTTAAAATTAAGCTTTACTGGAGAGTGTAAGAAATACCTTACTGGCCCTGTGCTCTTGATCAGTGATCACTCTACCCCACAGGTAACTGTGTGTGCCAATCCACTCAGTCTCTCTGACTATGGCACTAGGGAAAGTGACGTAACAGCTGATACCTGCAGTCCATTCCTTCCCACTTCCCCTTCCCAGGCAATTCCAGTCACTTTCCCAGAAATATGGGACAAAAAAGGCTTCCCTACCCCTTCCCCATGATATCTACTATGAACCTGTTGCTCATGTGTTTCTCTAATACCCCACAAAATTCATGCTTTCATCTCTCTGCATTCTCTGCTGTGGCAACAAATTCCAATAGCTCAATACCACTTTTGAAGAAAGAAAGAAAGAAAAAAAAAATCTCTTCTACATTACAAATGTGTTTCCCATAGTTATGGCATGTGCAGACCTGCCCTTTATGATTTTTTGGTCTCAGTCCTATCCTCAGCACAGTGTTTTCTTCTCCAAACCAAAGAGCCCCAGCCTTTTTACCCTAGCTTCTCTCTTATGTCAAGACAACTGTTCCTTGGCTCTTCTAGAACTACTAACAGCCTTGCCACATTCTGCCTGTCTTGACCCTAGCCCCAGAAACTGTGTCTATCAGCAAAAGAGAAAATATCATGCCCTGAGACTTCTGCCAGAAAATCAGTTTGTTTGCAGCATGGTATTATTTAAGAACAGAACAGCTCTGAAATATCAGGATCTTCTCTTGATACTTTGGAAGACAGGATGCACAGCTCCATGGGGCAAATTAGAGTAATGCCTTCTGCAGTCATGAAATGAAGCATTTAAAAGTGAAATAAACAGAACCAGAGTTCCAAGAAATAATTGTTATCCCTGGAGTAACTCCAAATCCCCAGGAGCTTTGTGCATTTCTCATGCATTCCAAAGGAGGAAAAAAGGTGGATCTTAGTAAGCCTGATGAAGCTTAGGACTATGGAGAACAACTTGGAGATTCACATTATTAGTGTCAGTATTGATAAATACATTCAAATATTTTCCCATTTTTGCTGTCTCTGAAGATTTCATGTTGCTCTAGTAGAGGGCTAAACAGACACTGTATCTGTAGAAAACAAAGATTATGGAAGACACCTAAAGTTGATTGTTAGAATGTAACAACTGAGGGTCCTCTGGGACAAACATATATTACTGTGATAATACCTGGGATCCAAACACTTCAAGATTAATTTAGTATTTATGGAATACAAAAAAACCCTTGATCTCAGGAGACCTTTTCAAAACCTCAGCACTTCCACACAAGGTATTTGGTTAGTAAGAAATAAAAATAAATGCTAATTCTGAAGAGTTTTCAAAGCAAAGAACTTTGGGAACAGATCCAAAAAAGTAATTTAGGTGCTTTCTCTGTTAAAATCAATGGATCCATGTAAATTTTTGCTTAAGTGTTACAATTCGAAAGATTATCAAAAGTATTTTATTTAATATGGAATTTCTGGTAGTATTTAATTGGTTCCTTACATCAATGGAAACATGTCCAGTAGTCCATTTGCCAGTTTGTGAATGGAAATACAGAAACACAAAATTGGTAATTTGGGAGAACTCAGTTTTTCAGGTTGTCAAGACAGGATAACATTTTCTATAATTCAATTATTAAATGATGCAGTTTTAATAACAGATAATTTTTCTCACCAATATTGAAAATACCCAAATCCTATTACTCACATATTAATTTCTTAGCACAAAACTTTTGAACTCATGACATCTCATAATAACATGAAAGATTTTCTTTCCCCCTCTTTTCATCTCTCAAAAAAATTTTATATTCGTTGCCCTTTCAAATTCAATATAGTGACCTCTGAAAGCAACCACTGACAAAATACAGAGGAGCTCACGCTGCTGTTTTTTTTGAAGTCAATCCATCCTCCACACAGATTCTTGGGCTTTACTAAATAAAATGTCCACTGTCTCTCTCTTTGTTAGTCAAGAGCGATCTCAAGTAAATTAATGGCAAACACTTTTCAAGAGTAAATAAAAAAAACTCCTCAAGGCTTCAGTACAAGATACTACTGTATACTTACCCTGGAAGAAATAGTTTGTTCCTTGCCAAGACTAAAATCCAAGAGTCCAGAAAAAGAAAAATTCTAAGCCAGAGACAAAACCCCAAAATGGCAAACTACACAAAGAAATCTTCAGCTCAGGTTTTCTTCATAAGACAGGTCTTACTACTTGTTCATTTTACTAGCAGTACAAATTTACCTGTTCTAAACATATCACTGTTATTATTATTGCAGACTTTTATACATTCCTCATGACCATAAAGGAAACAGGAATATTGGTGACAATTTCAGAAAAAACAATCCATAGACTCCTTGAGTATCGGGAAAGAAGCATAAAGGATTTGAAATAACAGTATGTTAAATTCCTTCCCTGGTCTAAGTAATAATTTACAGAAATGTGACCTATTGATTAGACTGGGGCATCACCGAAAAAGGAAGTGTTGGACCATCAAAAAAACAGAGGACCCATATCCAAAGTGAAGACCATGAAGCTGCTGTATTTTTGTATCAGGTTTAACAGAATCACACAGAATTAACAGAATCTGTCTCCGTCCTTGCCCTCAACCACTGGGCTCAGCTGGGACTCAAACTTGAACATATGCTTTATCAACACCCACAAGTTTGACCCCAGGTACACATTTCAAAGTGCTAATTTTCATGTTTTACATTTTTCTAATTCAGTTTCAGGTTTGAAAATAAATAATACACCATCTTTCCATACGGTTTTTGGTTTCTTCCAGAAAAATCAGTAATAAATTAAAAGAAAAGAGAAAAATTAAAGGGACACTCTGGCCTCAATGTGTATTTAGGGAAGAAAAGGCTGGGAGCAACAATTAAGTCACTGCTCTCTCCTTTCTTGAATCACCACTTCTCACTAAATACAATTGTGTGGGAACACACATCTGTTGTAGAGTGGGGGTTTTAATGCCCTTCAGTGTGTCATCACCTAAGTGATTGATGTACTACAGGCAGGTAGGATTTCACCACGAGGAAAACCCCATATTAGCTTTCATTTACCTGGCACAAAGACAACAGCAAAGGCAGAGGGGTGACCTGAACTGCCTCCACCAACCTGCCAGGTACTCCTGGCTAGAGACTACCAAAATCTGGACTCATTCACTGGTCCTGCTCCCTTGGCAGGCTAAAAACGACCATGTAGTCCCACATAGGGTAATCATACATTCAATTAGCAGCTAGACACATTCTCCAAATTCAGAAAAACATCTGCAGGGGAAATGGACATCTTCACCTCAAATGTGCACTGCCATTCCAAATGTAAGATGAGTTACATGTGTCCAGAACTAGAGAAAAATTGAAAGACATGATCTAAAAAAACCTGCAGAGCCTGAAATTGTAACACTGCATTGCAAAAAGGGGAAACACTTTTCCAAAGTCATGTACACAACGGATATACTTTCCTTTCTTCTTGAGGACTTAAAATTTGTGCTTTTGACAATTCATGATAATCAGTGCATTCAATAGCTCTGGATAATCTACCTTGCAGATCTCTGCATCCAAACTGAAGCAAAGCCTCAATAATTATCTCTGCAGACTAGATAGTCTAAACCAACTTAAAATAGCAGAATAAGAGCAAATATATGTCTTCATATACACCTTCACTTTTGCAAGCATATATCAAAGTCGGGGATTAGTATCCCAGCTGAAGCAATAATGCAGATGTACTGTCTCTCTGGTCAGCATTAAACTTGCTGCCCAAGTTTTGTTCAAGTTTTAATACAAACAAACTTAGCCAAGGGTCTGTGTAAAAATATTTCATATGTGGCATCATCTCTTCATGCAGAAATTGAGATCAGATTGCCATTGTCTCCTCATATATAGAAAGGAGGGCAGGAAGTGGAATTGTAAAGAAATAGAGACATTTAGCACTGAATTGTTTCAAACAAAGTGGGAAACAGCATCTTGCTGGAAGAAATAGTTTGGTGAAACACAGATGCCATGCTGTTTACCTAATGACAAAGTAGCTGAACCAGAAAGACGGATGGATTCTCACTGGCAGTTCCTGCTGACCATGTTAAGTACCATAGCTGAGACATTTTTTAGAATTCCCTGGAATTATTTTACATAAGAACTAATGTGCTCTATGCAAATGCCTCTATATAATGAAAACTGGAATTGGAAAAGGAGATTTTCCTTGCACTCATTCAAACCACAGCAAACATTGCCTTAGATACAGAAGCAGTGCTTGCACAAAGACTTCATGGCAGATAATAACCTTTCAGTGCCTTGCCAGAAGTTTTGGGTAGTTTTAGATTTCACCCTGAATTAACGACAAGATGAGGTGAGTTTCCACATTAATAAGAGTTCAATCAATTATAATACTCTGATTTAAAGACTCTATATTTCTAGAAAGGCTCCTCACTACCCTGCAACATGATGCAGACATACAAATTTCATTAGTATATTCTGGCCTCAGTTACACATCTTGCAATGAAGTTCTCCAAATGAGCTGCTGCCAGATTTGCCGAAAATTGCCAAGAGAACAGCCAAAGGCAACTTAGCTATCATAAAGCTTAAACAGGATCACAAGATAAACTGGGAGTACCCCACTGCTAAGGCCTTCACTCAGCCAGAAACCCCCCTTCTCCCCACAAACAACAAAAAACGCAGCATAATTTAAATTGAAATAGGCTTCACTCACCATTTTGTGGCTAACTCAGTGGCCAAAGTAAAAATACAGGAAATTATCTCAAAGGAATTTGAGAGAAGAAAGAATTTGATCGCTGCCATTGTTAGACTGTTGAGCCTATTGTTCTCAGAGTGGTTTAGGCTCACTCACATCTACCTTTCTGTGTTGGTTTATAGGTACAAATTCTTTTCTTTTACAGCTGTACTGGTCTGTGTAGCCCTTTTCAAAGCTGTAGAGCTGTACAGATGAACTGCACTGATTTACATCGCTTCAGAATTCGACTCAAAAGACTTTAAGTAGCATGCTGAGATCGGATATATAACATCTATACCAGAGCATCTAGGATTTGATTGCAATATAATGAAGAGTCATTTAAGTAATTACTTTTGCATAAATTACTCTGTGCTGGTACATTCCAATCTATAATTGCAGTACGTTACAAGCACCATGGTTACTAATCAAGGGGTGAAAGGAATTTGAGACCTAGAAAGAGCAAGAGAAATTAGGTAGAGCTAATGTATGGACAGACTAAGGAACACATTATTCATCCTCCATCTTGACATGAAGAATGCAGAGAAGCAGGAAGGTAAGAAAAAGGACCCAGAATGACACACCTACCTATCCCAGCTCAGGTAACTTGTGTTTCAGTGTGTCACAGAATATATAAACACAATGACTAGATTATATTGATGCAATGAATTACCACAATGCGGTTTAAATACAATGATAAATCAAGATGTAAACACTGTCATATTCTCATATTCTGCAATTCCATAAAACTCCAATATCCTTAAATGAAATTGTTCCATTCATTAGTAAAAACCATGTGTTACAGATGTAGCACCCTCACAGCCCTCCTCTGTTTTACAAAAGGAGTCTCTGGCCATAGCAAAGTCCTTTTGCTGATTTCCAGTGGCAGAGGAAACCAGTACACCCAACTCCTAGCAAATCCACAACAGTAACATGCAGTAGAGCACTGGTAACTTGAGGAAAAGCCCACCTATTCTCCAGACAGAATGGGAACAGAAGCGTTTGCTGACTTCTGAGTCATATTTGTGAGCTTTTTATGATCCCGTAGCATGTTTTTCAGTCAAAGCAGTTTTGACTGGTACTCAGTTTTTGTTAGGAATACTTGGCACAGCTGCTCTCTTATGAAACTAAATGTCTTGTGACAGTAAATGTAGCATGATGGAGGGGGTCTGGCAGAGATGCCAAATGATCTCTGGCCCTTATATATATGTGACATTTCCAGAAAAAAAGCCTATTTATTAGATAAGCCACTAGGGAACAATCCTTCAACTGATGGCTACAGCCATGTTCTTCTGGCAAAGACAAGCTTCTGAGAATAGCAATTACAGGTTAGGATACATTCTGCAAAGCAAGTAGAAAGTAGATAATAGGAAGGAAAAACCCTTAAAGAGGAGCTATATTTGGACTGAATGATTCCTTGGTTGTCACATTCAAAACTGCCCACAGCACTTATCCTGGTAAAGCACTGGCACTAGCCACTAAGCTCAGCTGTCCCACCATCCATATGTCATCATTATCACAAATAATTATTATGTACTCTCAGAACATATTAAAAGCAGAGTGGAATTGGATGTAAACACAGGCAAATTAAGAATGAGGCAAGGCCAACATGATACACCGACATTTTCAAAACACCGCAACCCAAGATGATTTCCTTTGACAAATTTCCATCTGCAGTCCTGTTTCACATAAAACTAAGCAAAGTTGCAAAGCCTATAAGTTTGCAAACTATGAAAAATAAGGCATGGGAGAACATATGATTTCATTGATAACACCTTCAGCCATCACCAGAAAAAAATCATGACCATACATTCAGGAAACTGGGTCGATATCTGAACTGATTTCTATCATCTGAAATGAAAAGAAATGCAGAGTTTCTGCATAAGGCACAGAAAGAGTAATGAGACATAATTAAGGAATACAACATAGAGTGAGGAATACAGGAAAGAACAGCTTTGCTTTTCCCCCCTCCTTACAGGTTGTGTTGGTGGGCTATGTTGTCAAGCAATCTCAAGTTAAAGCTAACAAAGTCTTCTGTGTGGGAATCGATTTATATACACATATCACGCTCAAAGCTAGATAAACACATATGCCCAAAGACAAGCTAATCCCTTTAATGAATCCAGCCCACAACAGCCTAATCATTATGAATGTTCTTTGTAATAGAAGCTACATTTAGATGAAGAAACACAATGTAGTCTCGCTTGGAAAGTACTACAAACTTTATCCTTTTTGAACCTATGCCCTGGTTAATTTCCTCTCTAACTTTCAGGCCTCTTTGGGCCCAAATTTGAAATCTTGCTGATGTTAATTTCTGCAGCTTAATTATGCTACCATGATTTTTTATCCCCACTAGACATAAAGTGTACAAATCCACTGAGAAAAACATCAATTCCTGGCAAGAGCTCTTGGCAAAGGAATGATCCTTGCCCCTCCACAGAGCCATTTTGGATATTAAGACTATGCACAGAAATACAAAAATTTGTCTTGGGATGGGTAGGATTTGTTGAAGCTGCCTTTGAAGCCCTGCTGAAATGTTTGAGTCAGGTTTTGAGCTTGGACTTTTCCTTGAGATGAATAAAAGCACAACAGAAAGATGCAGAAGAAACAAGAGAAAGCTACAGCAATGGAAACACATCAGAGAAATCCCTCCAAACTTCTGCCTCTCCAAAACGACTCTGAACAGATGGGTAAAGGCGTAGAAACCAAAGCTGTTACTTTAGGTGAAACTGAAATTGGATTTAAAAGAATCTGATGCTCAGTAGTACCAAAGGTTGCACAAAAGAATCTGACTTGCAAGATCTTTCCAAGTCTGAACCCTGCTGGTTAATATTGGGTGCCTCCATCCTTCAGAATTTTCAGGTTAGGATTAGACTAAATATTGGATCAATCTATCCCCACTGTTACTATAACCTGTATGATATGAAGGGATTTTCATCCACAAGTTAAATAATTAATGGAGAAAATGAAACAGTAACAAAGTCAAAACTTCATCGGGTGTGCTATAGTTACCCAGTCATTATTTCATCCAGTAAAATTAGCAATATATAAACACAGAGACTTCTGAAAATGAAGAAATTAATCAGTGTGGGCAGGCATGCAACCTTAGTTTTTTAAACTAGGAAAGGTGATGTTTGAGGGTTTTGGGGGTTTCTTTTGCAAGCCTCCCAGATGCATTCATTTTTACACATATTTGTATTGACACTAAATTAATTATCTGCAACCAACTTAAAAATAATCCTGTCCTAGAAATTAGGCTAGTCATGATCAGTCAAAATCTCCACTGAGATACACATATCTCTCAAAACAGTCCTGCCTACAATATAGAAAATTCCTGAGAAATAAAGCATTGCATGCATAGATTGTGTCAGCTGTCATGTAGAGGAGGTTGTCAGCAGTTGAAAGAAAAAAAAAACAAAAACCACCAAAAAAACCCAAGAATCCCAGCTTTTACTAACAGAAAAATCCTTGCTTTCATTCTTCTTCCAATAAAAATTGCAATCCAACAGTAATAATATTGGGTTTAGAAATATCAAATTCACTTATTTGAATAGGCACTAAAGAAGTCAAATCAGTCATGGAAACTTTTAATTCTCCTAAAGGAAGCACCATTTTTTTTGTGCTGAATTATGAGATCCTCTGTCGATAAATAAAACAGACATTATGTGGACTAGATTTACTGCAGTTACAGGAAGAGCAGTATTCGCCCTATAAATTGCTGCAGCACTATTTTCTTCAGTCCCACTAGCTAAGCACACGCTAAACAAGATGTAATACTGATATAGTATAGCAATATTGTGTTATTGAGGCATAAAGACCTCATGTTATCACTAAGACATCAAAAGCAAGGCAAAAATATTTTCAGTTGTCATTTGACTGTCAATGGTGGCAGAAAAATAAAGCTGAATTTTCTCTCAAAACCAATTTCAACTTCCAGATTTTGCCACAACACATCATTGTCTATACAGCATCTATTGTTTTCAATGTCCACAAAAAACCAAAAATGCCTTTTTTAGACACAGATGTTAAGGGTACCTAAGATTTCGTTTTAGAATAACATTAAAAATAAGAGGAAGTGTTTCACCTCCATCTCCTTAGAGAACAACTATGCTGCATGTCATCTCTGCTCATCCAAGTTGTGAACAGTTTTTAACACGATGTCCATGTTCAACCTGGGGCACAGCTCCTTTGGCCACACCAAGTAAATTTCTACTTTATACTACATTTTTAATATTACATTTATATGCTCTATTACTACCATAACAGTCTGTTCTGACCTAGAGAAGGATATAAGGACTGCCAATGTTAGGTGAGCAGACCAGATCAGGGAGTAGTGGTATTGCCCATTTTCTCCATTACTCACTTGAATTCAGCATGTGACTGCTTGAATAAATCACAATTTCCAGCTTATGTGACATCTTATTTTTTATCGCTCTTATTATTAACAATTATGGGTGTTTTAATTAAAATAAGCTCATGGAGTACTCAGGGAGAAAGCCATGAATTAGGCTCAATGTGCTTGGTTTCTCACTAAAACAGAGATGTGAATTTTTCTCAGGAAACAGAAAGATTCATCACCTAACCCTGAGAAGGAGAATTGAAGTTTCACTCACACACTGAGATGCACAGCCAGAAACCAGAGCTATTACACAGGTATTTTAAAATGTACCACTGCTAGAAATTGTATCATAAGAAGTCAGTATAAAGCATATTCTTAGAAATATCATCCTGTGAATAACCCAATTCCTCAGGCTCTCCAGTCCCAGCTGGTGGAAGATTACCACATAGTGAAAAGGCTTGCTGGGGATTTTGTTGGGGTACTGCCAGCTGAAGTTCTGGTGCAGAAAAAGGCATTCTCTGCTGTGAGGAAATTGAGGACAAGATGCAGCACCTGATGCACTCATCAGCTGCCAACCTAGTTGCTTTGATTCCCTGGCAGCATGCAAAGTTTGGGCAAATGGGAGAGTTTTACACAAAATGGAACTTCCAGTCACGGGTAAGTGATGGACTTGTCAAAAGATGAAACACAGATGCCAAATACTGACTTATCTGTACAACTCCAGTCAGAAAATGCAGCTACATAAAAATGACATGCAAGCAAGAAAGGAAAGGGAAGAGAAATTGAAGCAAGACTCTGCAAAACAAAGTAGAAAGCGGGACAAAGTCCACTGCAAAGGAGACCTTTTAAACAGCTAGGAATGCAGTATAACATGTATGTTTAAAAACTACAAGCGGCTTTACATCTAACAGGCTGGAAACATGTGACTCATGCCACTTTTTACCCCTATGTGCATGGAGACATGGAGCAGATGAGCGCAAACATCTGAGGGACAGGGTTTTGCACAGGCAAAAAACGGCTGAAGATGCAAAGAAACAAAGATGAGTACCTAACAGTCAGAGGAAAAGAAAAGCAGATCACAATCTAAACATCATGTTCCAGGTATCTACCATGGTTTCAATTGTCAAAATTCTAATAACTCCATTAACCAGTCTACTCAGATTCCAAGTTAGAAATAATTTCTAAAAAATACTCATCAGCATAAAGACAAGTTTCTTAATCAAAATTGTAAGGAGTTGACACCAGAGAATCTGCATTGCAAAGAGAGTAGGAAAATATTTATGATTCCGTTGTTGGAGACAATGTTTAATGAAGCCATTAAACACAAAATTGTTTTCTGACTTCAAACTCTGCAAGACATTTCAGTGAATTTATGTGAAAAACAGCCTGCTTTCAACACTTACTGGTACAATCCCTTTCGCTGCAGTGCTGGATACAAGCAGTTCAGACTTTTATGGCCCTATTTTCCAAGTCCTGTCACAGCGCATGTCGCAGTTGAGATGATCACGAGGCACAGAGGATTACCATAGAATTCCAGAAGGTTTCAACCCATACAGAAGAACACCCCACCACTGCAGAAGGCTGAAAGCATCTGCCCTTCTTGTTCTTCAGCCCAGCCTTTTATCCCCTTCATGTCCATGCCCTGCCCCTGTGTGCCCTCTGCTGCCTTTGGTGATGGGTCAGTGCCCCTGGGCACTCCATGGCTCATTGCTGTCAGTGCTGCTCACCTGCTGCTCACAGCTGCACCCACTGGGGATGAGGCTGAGCCAGCCCCACCCCAATTACCACAACCTGTGTGTACCTACAAAGTCCTGTACACTTTATGCTACAAACTCATCTGTTTGAAATTAAGTCATGAGCATGATTATTTAATGTGCATAATAAAGTCAAAGGGTCTAGCTGGCCATATGCTAACAAGTGAACAGTACACCTGGCCTCGAACTTCACTATAGATCAGTTTGTGCATCAAACTACAAAAGCCTGGGGAAGTTTGGCTTTTTTTTTCTGGTTTTATTTTTCCCACTGGATTTGTACACCACTGACTTAAAAAATATAACAAACTTTGGGGCTGAGATAATTCTTGTCTTGCACAATCTTCAGCACATGGAGAATACTGCTGGGCACGGCTTGCTTTTCAAAGCAATTTTGACATTAATTGTCAGCACTTAAATTTGTGTCAATCACAGTGAGCGTTAAGTCCATAAAAATGCAGAAAGGTTTATTGTGTAATTTTATGTGACACTACACATGATTCACAGCGGGAAACACCCCAAATCTCAAACAGAACTAATACCAGGAAAGCTATATCCTGTAAGAATCTGCTTCCTGGTTACAATGAATGAAGTGTAACTATGAAGACTTGTGGTGTGCTATCAAATATTTATGTTCATGCTTCATATCTCCACACTGCTCTTAATTAATTTATCAGCACCATTCTTTAGAAATGCTGGCACTAAGCTCCTGAGTTTTGTTCACCTTTTACTACAGAACACAACATTGCTAAAAACAGTAAGAAGCAACAGTTTGATGTCTGATAAAATACACGCAAGACACATAAAAATTTGAAATCCCAATGTTACCTGTGAAGTCAGAGAACGAACTACAGAAGCTTTGGGTATGTTATTTTTTAAAAACATTGACTGTATCACAGGAGGTACTTATCAATATTTACATTAAAGTTATCAACTGAAACTGAAATTTTTTTTTTTTTCCCTTCAAAGTACGAATGGAACCCTATTATCTCATGAACATACAAGGACAACCATGAACCATATCCAAATGTCTGGTATTTTAGCTAACGCATGATATCATTCTGAAACAGCTCATTTAAATTGATTTTTTGGGACAAAATGGAATGGTCCTTGCCCGACTTGAAATATACTCTAAGACACCACCCAGGAATGAGATCCAGACAAAGGCCAGGACACTGGATAATCAGAATGTAAACAGGCTGTTAATATATTTGTCTAGCCTTCAACTACTGTTCTTTAAAACCATAATTCACATCCCCTAGTTAATGGTCCTTCAGGATTTTTTTTGCTCTTAAATTTATCTAATGACTTAGGATTTCTTTTTAAATGTATATAAACTTTAAGTATGTGCATAATTTGACAAGAAAATTCAGAATGTAACTATTTCTTATGCAAAATGTAGTTGTGTGCACATGAACTAAGTTCTTGGCACTTAGTCACACCATTCTGAACATGCAACTGGGCCAAATAACAGATAGTTGAGATAATTTAGGTTAATTTTATTCCGGAGAAAATATTACTCTAAACTATCAATGCCAAACTACTGAAAGACTGTAGTTAACACCTGCACCTGAATTGTATTGTAACAGTAAATATTCTTTTCAAAACTTAGACTTAGGAGGATCCTGTGTTAGAAATTATGGTTAATGTATGTGAAAGAAAAATCACAATATTTATCCTACATCAAAATAAATCTAGGAGAAACAGCATACAGTAATGATAATTGACATGCTGGCAGATCTGGCACTTATATGTTAGAAATAGCCACAGATCTACAAAGCAAATGTCTTGTGAATTACAGCTACACACTCTCAGGTGCTGTGCTGTAATGAGGACAGACTTCAATATTCATTACCCTTCTTCTTGTTTGCTCAGTAGAGAAGGTATTTGAACTCTAAAGTGTTCAAATGGACTTCACAGACTGATTTCCCTCAGGTAGTCTTTTCATTGAAATTCCTATAAATTGATAACTAATCAAGGGAATAAAAGGGGATGGGAAGAAATAAGCAGTTGCAAAGCTTGCTAGGCTTCATGAACAGAATATTTTCTGAGACCACTGAAATTTCAGGTTAACAGGGTTTAATAATTTAAACCAATCATTCACCTACATGATAGTACATTTGCCTTTCACAAATCTGCACTGAGTCCTGCATACAATGCTCTGATAGATGTCTTTTTACTTATCGATATCTCTACTGCTCATTCTGGTTTCACGCTAGCACTTCCCAAAACTGCTGAAATGACTGAGCCATTAGAGTCTCATGTTCCAGGGAGACTTCAAAAGAAATTCTCAAAACATCAGAGCAGAATTTTGTTATTAGACCATTATTAAATTTACATCTGAGCTGACTATTGGCCATCCACCAAGCTGATGTAAAGTCCTTTGTCTTGGACATTTACAAATGTACATGTCCATCTGCCCTACACGCATAGTTATGGATTAGAAAGCCGTGACATGCAGTCAGTGCTTCACAGTGCAATAACACTATTAAGCCCCTGCTCAGAAGAGCAGCTTAGCTACACCTTTTCCATGTAGCACAGTTTCCACCGCCTGAGATATCTCAGAGAGCAGCCAACTGTAGCAGGCAACCAAGCCCAGAAAGTGCCCACCTGAGGAATGGCAGGGCCGAGAGTCTCCACAATCCCCATGTTTCAAGCAGGGGTTATTTGGAGTTGTGCTGGGTCTGTGGATTTCATGCCCTGCAGTGAACAGGGTGCATCTGCCAGTTGAAACTCACTGCAGAAAATCTTTTTAAGTTGCTTCAAATTTGCTTCTCTAGAAGAGTTTGATGGTGTTGATCAAAAGATGGGATGCAAAAGCTAAATCCTTAAAACTCAAGAAGGCCCAGCTCCCACTCTGCTCCACTGCTCAATGTAATCACCCCAATGCTCTTTTTTGTAAAAAAAAAAAACCTCCAAACTTCAGTTTTCCATACTCTGCAGTAGATTTACATTTCACTGTCATCTTGAAAGACAACCAGGTACTCAAATCACTGCATCTACACAAGCTGTAGTTGATGTGGTAAGGACCCTCTCAAAATCAGGGTGGATCATTAAAAGTAATCTACATTAAAATACTGAAACTCACACACAACTAATTATTTAAAGCTGGCAGGACTATTAAACCATGCAAAATTAATCACTTCCTTGTCTTTACGACCAAGGGAAAGGGTTAGACTTTACTGAAAAGTTTTAATATTTGACCCAAGTTCATCCTAATGGTCATGAATCCACAAACATCTCAACAGGATGAAGTCCTCTGGTGAGAAAAGTTGTGCTGTCATAAAGCAATCATGAGACAGTGCTGTGGGAACTCTGACCCATAAATTAGATGTCACTGACATTATCCAGCAGAAATCCTTCAACGTAGGAGTGTATCACTGCTGGAGCAATTACGGTTCAGTTGTTTGTTGGGGATTTTTGGTTCTTTTAAATCATTTTCTAACCCAGCAGGGTCATATTAACTCTGAGTGTTGCTTCTGCTGGAGCTTGTCCAACTGTAAACTGAAATTCCCTGACCTTTGAGGCTCAGTGAAGACCTGATAACATAACCTACACTGATCACTTTTCCTAATTTAGCCTGTTTGGGTTTTTTTTTTCTCCCCCTACATTTTCTGAAAAACGACCACAGCGTGTGTTACAGACAATTTCAGACTCTAAAATTAACCTGGCTTGACCTCCAAAAGAGAAAAATGTTTTAAAAGGAGAAGGAGTAATTATTAAGCTTTTTGTCTATGCTACTTGTCAATTTGCATAGCATTATCTGTAATGTTTTGCAAAGCTTTTTTTGGAGGTCATCTAATCTTGTTAAATCTGTCACAGGGCTACTGCTGTATCAGACGTAGATGACACATTTGCACAACACAACAAGTCCCCAGCAATGATGACAAATGTGTTTGTTTCTGGCAGTCCGACCACGCAGATGCTTATTATGTATGTATGCAGACATTTGCATTATTTAATCAGCTTCAGGAAGGAGAAAGAGGTCTCAGACACCCAAGATATGGCTTGCTTTTGTATGTACTTACTGCCTGCTCATGATAGTTTTAAGCAAGCATTATTTGCTAGCTGATCCAGAAAGATCATGAACTTCTTTAGGCATCCCACACTGTTAGCATTGTTTCTGTTTGTTTGCAGAGACCTATCCATGCAGATGGATAATAACCAATCGTATCTTTACCCTGTCTAAAACACTCCAGCTGGAGCCTAAACCATAATAAGTGACATCAAGTTCAGGAGAAGACAAATGTGGATAGCTACACTGTTTGTAGCAAGAAATTTCCTCTGGCTAACAAAATACATGAAACTACTAAGTGGACTGTGCACAACTCAGCTGCTTTTATAAAGCATGAAAAATTGAATTCATTTCCACTTTAGGAATCTGGTCCACTGGCATGCCAGGGCCACAAGGAGCTGAGGGGAAAGTCAATCCTATAAACTCATATAGACTTTAAAAAAAAATGTTCCAAGCACATCTAGGATTAAACAAGGTAATTAACAAGACAAACAAATGCATCTAACCAAGCCAAACAAAACAAGCAAACAAAAAAAACCCCAAAACCAAACAGACATTCTACAGAATTCGGCAATTAAAAGGAAAATTGCAAGCAAGCCATTTGCTCTCTTTAATATGCAAAAAAAGAAGTACATTTGTGTCTCAGCAGTTCATAAACCTGAAAGCTAATATAAAGCAAGTTTTTGCAAGAACAGCTTCAGTCCTTAAAATGTAAAAATTGAGACATTAAATCTCAATTTAAACACCATACTGAAGTAGTATTTCTTACTGCTAAATTTTAATTGCTTGACCATCTATTGAAGATGGTCACTTTCATTTGTTTAATCATACAAAACCAGAAAAGGAACAGACATGTAGAGAATTACGCTCCAAATTCCCATGCCATATGCATTTACAGGTAAATAAGATCTCAAAACTTCTAAGTGTTTAGAGATAAAACTCAGTATTTCCAGTATCTTCCATTTCAGCCCAAAATTATAAAATGGGTAGAAAAATGCAACAATAGCTAAACTGTTGAATTAATTACCAAAAATATTATCTTAGCATAGCCTGTGGTTTAAATGGACTCTGCAATTTGAAAGACAATTTATTCTTATTGATTTAATGACAGCACATGGAGACCTAAAAAAGACAAACTTAGGTAGTCTTAACACTGACTGTTGTGCTTGATGGAGATCAAATGTCATCACCCTCTGTACAAAGATCTGTTTGTTTGTTGTTATATCCATGTTTAATTTGATGTTAGGTTGTCATTTTCTTTGATGGTTTGACTTGAGACAGCTGCCAGCTGCCCACCCAGCCACTGCCTCACTCCCACTCCTCAAAAAATCAGGGTAAGAAAAACAGACAAAAACAAGATCATGAGGTGATAAAAGCCATGAAGATCACTTACCACTTATGATCATAGCCAAACCATAAGGAACATAAAGAAAAATAACTTAATGTATTGCCAGTTAAAATAGTTTAGAATGATGAAACAAAAAACCCAAAACAAAGCTAAATCACCTTCCCCCACTTCCATGTTTTTCCCTTGTTCAATTTGATTCCAACATCCCCAGATTCTCATCACAATCTCAGCTATTTTAAGCAGATGCTAGACATGCTTAGATAAACAGCGACATTGTATTTTGTAGAAGAACACTGATATTTTAATGCTGCTTTAGCCTAGATGATTTCCATACTCATATCAAAAGATACCTCTAAATCACACGCTTCATCTTGAAGACTGACTTGGCTCTGAAGGCAGTAATATGTTACCAAAGTCTGCAGATTATTTTTAATAATTTTCCTTTCCAAATCAAGATCCTCTGTTAACTAAGAACTTAGGAAAATTTAGAGGAAAGCAAAATTAAGAACTCAGGCTTCCATACTACCACATTAGAAATCCTGTTAATAAAGTGTACGACAATGATAAACACTAGATGCAAATATTTTCCATTACAATAATAATTTCCTTTATAAGTAGCAAATTACTGTTAAAAGCAACATGAATATTTATATAATTATACTTAATTGGTCTAAATCTACTAATTTCAGCAGATTTGCACATATTTTACAGCAGAACACATCTAGCCATTGATTCAAACCCATTTTTCAATCTGCATAATAGGTTTTGAAAGAATAAAAAGAAAAATGAATTGTTAATTTTTATGAAACAAAATTACTTTTAGTCTATTTCTAACATGAAGTTATCTTAGTTAATGTAGTAATATAAAGAGAACACAAACCCCAAGAATATTTATTTTTAATCCAAAAGTGAAGCTCTAGTTTCCCATAACCATTTTACAAGAATCTTGCAAACATAACAGATTTTTAAAAAGCAAGTTCCTCAAATAGTTTCATGCAATGTCACACACATTTCCAGAGCTCTTGGTGAGTTCATCTGCCAAAGTTTGCAATGGAAGTTGATTCCCAACTCTGATTATTCAAATAAAACATTAGTTTATGTTGCAAGCTGAGAATATTTCAGAAAAATATATTCTGGTTATCTTCATAAAGGTAACGTACTACAGTAAGTACAGACTGGAATCAATCACTTTTTTCACTTATACATGCTCATGTGAGTATTTCTACTTGTACAGCATGAGGAGATGGATTTTCAAAAGAGAACTGGGAGTACCAGACCATCAACAAATTCTTCTAAATGTTCAGATGTGACATTCCCCTCAGCACTTTGAAAATTGCTCACATCAAGTGTTTCTACTTCTAAAATGAGAAGTTAAAATTACAGTGTTTCCAGTAGGGCAATCAATCTTTCTCCTTTGGTTACAACTACATATGTCTAAAGTTTCTTGATGCATTTTCATAAGTGAGAAAACAAATGTTCATTTGTCTGAATACACTGGTAAAGGGAAACAGAGTACCTACCATTTGTCAAGAAAAATATTTTTATACATACAAGATAATTTATTAAAAATCATATATATAAATATATATATAATTGTTGGACTATGCAGCTTATTGTTCATATTATTTCTGTTTCTGTTAAGAAATATTCTAGCATATTCAGTACTAAGTCATAAATTCCAGGCCTTCCTTGACAACCTTACAGATGGTTATTATGCTAATATTGACTCAGATTATCTCTTAACAGGCTTTTCAATCTTGGCAATATTTTAGAAATCAGACATCACAAGAGAGAACAAACTCTTGCTCAAGAGTCTCTATCTTTTTCCTCATTAAAGTCTCAAGTGGCAGAGGAAAGAAATGGGTAAAGTTGCCAAAGTCTGAGCATTGTTTAGGAGAGAACAACTTCTGTTTGCCATGAGTCAGCTTTTGTATCCAGTTTCATTACAAAAATACTGGCACATCTCCAGAGAAAGGAAGCAATGAAATCTTACCAGTAATGATAACGTAGGGATGCTAAGCAGACAGGATACTTTAAAGATAAATCCCAGCTAGGAAAAAAAAATTACTACTTATCCAATTAATAAATTCCCTTGTAAATAACTATTCAAGCAAAATTAGTGGGTTTTTTTACAGTTACATGGAAGCAATCCTGTAATTTTGCATGAGTATGATAACAAATTGGAGTACTGTCATAGCTCCAGAAAGACTGCTGTTTGTCTGACGGAGAGTTTCCTCTCTTGCACAGTGTCAGCAAATTAATTAACCCTCCAGGGAAGAAGTTCACCTCAAAGGACAGAATGAAGGGGTGGGAGCAGGGAAGACAGTACACATGATGGCAGGGGCATGAAATTATTTGAAACATAACTGTGCCTTGAAAAAAACCTTGATCCAAACAAAAAGACAAAAGACTTGATCCAAAACTTTGATCACATAATAAAGTTTTGGGGTTTTTTCATCTGATTTGCTCACAAGACTTTTTGATAACCTTTGACTTTTACTTTGGACCAATTTAGAACAATGATTAAACAGAGGAAAAATTGTTCATTGTTAAGCCTCATGTATGGAAAATACAACCCAGCCATTCAGCTAAGACTTTAATTTGGCTGTGCACTAAAGGAGCTGGGAGAAAGATACAACTTTGGATGCAGAGTATTTTTTTCCCCCACAAAGTTGTTGGGTGAGGTTGGGAAATGCATAATAGAAATGAAAATCTAGGAGAGACAAAGCTGACTTTTTCTGGTAACATTTTCATTCTCTCACATTCTTAGTTATTCCTAAATTTCTGCTTATATCTGAATCAACCTACCCCCAGTAAATAAGCTTGATAATAATTCTATAATAATAATAATAAAAACATCTTAAAAGGTGGAAAAACATCCCCTAACTCTTGCATTTATTCAACTATCACAGAACTGAGTAGAATTATGAGCCATGAGCAGAGTAGGGACATACTCTATTTTTTCTTTAATTCTGTTTATGTTGTGGGTTAAAATATACAGCATCTCAATTTCAAGGTCTCCAAGGAGACAAGGAAAAAAATATGTTCCTCTTTCAATCACTCAGATAAAAATGTTGGAAAACATAAACTTGAAAAAAAATTGAGGAGGTAATCTTTGGGAGATGATTTGGAAATCATTTTGACAGAGATCTCAATTTTCTAATCTGCTATGCTGGGAGTGACATAAATTGACAAATTATGTTATTTTGTGATTTTGACAACATTGCTGCTTTGTAAAGAAGTACTAGAGAAATTACAGACTCTGTTATTGATCAGCTTGGTGAAGATGCCACCAAAATGAAACAGGAGCAGTGAAAGATTTATGCATCATTTCCAATAGCTATTTGTCTGCTACAGAGTAGCTTTATGGGATTCAGCCTACGCTGACTCAGGTAGACAAAGCTACTTAGTCATTCCAAAAATATAACACAGTCCATACATAAATCTGTAAGAGGATCAAATAAAATAAGCAAATAATTGAATGAAGGATCATGTTTTTACCAGATGACTTCACAATGGTAAAACTAGAAACTGGAAGAAAGAAGCAAGAACCTGTGCATATGCTTAAATACTACAAGAATAAACCCAAACCTTACTTCAAATTACTCAGATTAAAGAAGAAGTCTAATTAACTTAGCAAATATTTGTGCTGACTCAGGCTAGCTGTGATCCTGGAGGGGAGGTAAGGCTGATGAATATTACCAACCTCCAGGCTCATGTGTGCTTGGTGAGCAGGGAAAGATTATGTTTTCAAAAGGGCACAGCCCTGGCAGGGAGAAGGGAAACTCTTAGCAAAGACACGTGCTGAGAGTGGGATAAATGTGACACACCATGGGTGTCAGAGGTGGAAAAGGCCCAGACTGAACTCCATGGAGCTGGACACCGTCTCTATTTCTCTGTTCTATATATTGAGCATATATCTAAGTTTGGACTGGATGATATTAAAGGTCTTTTGCTACCTAAATGATTTTGCATTTCTCTACATACTGTTCAGCATAAAGTATGTATATCTCACTACGCGCAGTTGCTCCTGAACACAAGCCACTTTTGACTGTTTGTGACAACTCACCTCTGAGTGCTAGGAAAAGCCCTGATGCTGCAGGCACACATATAACAGCATTTGTTTACATGCACCATGTGCACATTCTTTCTTACTAGGCATGTAAGTTTTATTACCCTAAGAGAATACATAATTCTGGTCCTCCTTTGCATATTCTGTTTCCATCTGAAGCTCAAATGTGGGGGTGGGGATAGACTGCAGGGGAGTGCAGCACAGAGGGAAATCTAGTCTCAGTTATTTCCATCACTGGAAAAAAGAAACAGCAGCAGGATACTTTGCAAGACAAGCTGTCCCTGAGAAATTCCTGCCTACTGCAGATTCAGCTGGCAGCCTAGGCTTTGAAATAAGCTTCTCAATTTCTAACATGGTTCTTTGGAAAGCTGCTGCACATCAGAGTTTCCAAACCTGTGTGAGACATACAAACTGTGGTTCTTTGTTTTTCATGTCAACATTATTGAATTATTCAAGTTTGAAAATACACACCAGAAAGACACTTGCCTCTTCACTGTGCTGTTTAATCATTTACCAAAGTCATTTGATACTGGATGTTAATTACACTGCAACTAGATGGCCACACAACTTGTGCTTTTATGTCTTAATTCCATCATCTCGGAATACTCTAAGAGCTCAACTGCCTGGATCCTTCCTGGAGACCTTTGAAACCCTGTCCCAGTGCTATGGAAGACTAAGATTTCCACACTAGAATGGCAAACACGGGGTGAGAGGTCCTGGTCATTCTTTAAGATGACTCCAATAACTCATCAACCAACTTGTGAAACACAGACCAGGAGAAAAAAAGTGTCCCAGGGCTTCTTCTGCCATATTCTCAACTTTCCTAAGTATCAGACTCCCTTTACTATTGTTATCTGGGGCTCTGGGACACTCAAAATCATTATTTTATCATAGCATTCTTACTACTTTTCTTTCTGTATAATGATATATAATTTAAATTTATATTTAAATATGCAAAGTTGAAAGCCAGTAATGATAACTAGAAGTATCAGTGGTTTCCACTTGTTAAATTTTGTTCCGTGTCCAGAACAAATTGCATAGATGGTGGAACTTGCTATTTCCCTGAATGAATGGCAGATCTCAAGGATAACCCCCAGTTCATTTTAGGCTAACTGCATCTTTACTTACCTTCACACGTAAAGATAACTATAATTCATTGAACAGGTCTTCCAGTACACAAAAGCACAGATGCCTGACATTAGTTTGGAAAGGGATAAAATTATCACCAAGGGGAAACATTTCCACAGCACAGCACGTTCAAGGATCTTTAGCATCTAAGTAAAACTGACATTTGTTTCAGCCAAGTGCTCAGATTCAGGAGAGCACTTGTCTTTGGCAGACCTCCATGACAAAACACAGCTCCACAGGATCACACTTGGAGATTATTGGTGTGTAAGAGCACCCACTGGACAAGTCTCATCAAGATTTTTGTCTGCTGTCTATCAGTAGCTGCTAAATGACATTTTCTATACCATATGTGCAATATAGAGGTGCAGTTTGCAGAACCCTTGGAGATAGCCAACGTTTAGCTTGCAGCAAGTGCTGCCTGTCAATAATCCATGTTACTCTGAGTGGAGCATCAACAGCTTAAAACATTCCCCCATCAGGCCACACACCACAATAGACTATAACAGCTGTGAAGGAGCCATTGTGTCACCATTAAGTGTTTTGTCATGGTCTGTCAGAAAATACTAAGGAAAATTCAAGTCTGTAGATTGCTGCTGAGATAAAATGAAACAGCTCATTCAAATACATATAAAATCTTCTTGTGAAAGATTTACATGCAAAATTCCTCTTAGTGTTATGGGAATTAGCTCTGTCAATCCCCCACAGACGGCAGCAGGATAGACCCTTGTGCCAGTGTGGCAACAAGAGATTTGGAAATCTGTTATTGAATGAGCATTGAGCGTTTACTGGTAGGTAGGCTTGTTGTCTTTCATTGGTTCATTTCCTTGACTGAAATAGCAAGCTGTTTTAAATCCTTTCATGCTCACACCCAAAGGCACTGGTATTTATCTTGCAACACTTGAACCAAGTAATTTCTCACTCCCCGCCCTCCAAAACCTCCTTTGAAAAGCATCCATACTCCTAAACCTCTTACGCTCCTTCATTCTGAGTATAAAAGGAAACATTACTAAATGGGTGTATACAAATTTAATTGTACTGAGTTAATTCTCAGGTCTTCCAGCAGCGAGAGGATTTCCTGACACTCAACAAAAACCAGGCATGCTGGAGTGACCCTACCCCAAGAAAGCACATCCATCATACCAGGGCAAGCAGCTCTGCCAGCATCAGGTCTATAGAAAGTACAGTTTGTGCAGGTTGTTATGAGCATTTAACTGGTCCTACAGAAGGAAGCTTTTGAGAGCTAAAAGCCATGACAAAGCAGAGAACCCAGTCATTCCTGCAATGCCGGTGAATCCTGTAAGGATACCACTTCAACAACACTTGTTGTCAAAGGCAAATATCATATTCCAGGGAAGAATTCAGCAATATTAAAAGATTTACCTCCTGGTCTTGTCTCAGCTGTTTCAGAAACAAGGAAACCCTTTATGTAAATAAGTCTTTTACATGACAAAATTCTTGAGGACCTTGTTCATACTCCTTCCCTTCCAATTTATTACTTTAGATACTAATCTATTACATGGTTTCAGATCAGAAGCCTCCAATAAAGTCTTGACGATAAAATGATAGGACACCTCTACTGTAATTTTATTTCTTCTTTAGACAGGTGGTCACACATTGCAGCCTACTCTGTTTAGATTCACAGAAAAACTAAACAAATCTCGTGCATTATGCTCACTTTGAACAGCATCCAGTCTTAAGAGAAACTGAACTAAGGTAAGATATCTTGAGGGTGTTGTTCTATACCAGAATCAATATGCCAGGGCATTTTACCAAGTATGGAACTCACACTGGGTTAGAAGTAACACTGGGTGGTTTGGTTTGGGCATCCATTACTATAGATTTGTGTTTCCTTTCAACAAAGTTTGTGCTAAGTCTTTCCATTCAATTTTATGCAAACCAAACACAAATATGTCACCTCATTTTAACTTGCACATTTTTGATTCATGAAAACAATGGAAACAAGAAAGTTAGTTGCCAAGAGCAGTCTAACAACGTCGGACTGTCAGAAAACACATTAAATTAGAAGTCTGTATCATTTCTGGCCTCACATAACAAAACAGAGAACAGCTTTGGCTGCAGGGCCACTCTAATACAGAAAGATGTGTTTTAATAATGGATGCAAAGTATTTTATCAGCACAGCAAGGAGAGATGAGGGTGGGAAGATGATGAATGACTTAAAATTCTGCAGGGGGTTTCTACTGATGCAGTTGTTTAGAAAGATGCCGTGCTCTGTCACAGTGCTTTCCCTTCTCCGGGCTATAATGAATTGAGTGCAGCTAGGGAATCATAACCTCATGCAAGAGCACAGCATGGCCTTATCTATCTTTAAGATCTAGTGCTCTGCTATCTCCAGTCATGTGGCATCAGCTCAGAAGATGAATTTTTTCACAAGAACCAAGTCAGAGTCTAGACCCTTTGCCTGCAAGGATTGCTGTTTGGACTAGTAATCAGAACATGACCTTTCCACTGCTCTCAGACACAGTCTGTGAGCACACACCCAATTTGCTTCAGACTCTTTATCTGCCTTTGCAAAACAACAGGACCTTTTTGTTAACTACCTCAAAGCCAAATATTGAAGGGACAAATTATCTATAATTAGTGTTCAGGAATGGTATCAGCTACACTACATGTTTTTGCTCAAACACTTATTTTCATGGAACAACTAACATCCATTGTCTCTTGTGCAATTTATTTCATGGCAGTGTTCTACCTAGTGCCTAACAGAGATAGTGACCCTTAATATCAGCATTAAAAGCAGTTGAACTTATATGTATGTGCATCTTCTGTTTAAGACCAATTCACATCACTGCCACAGTGATTCCACAAATACCCATTTACATTTTGCTTTCTCTGGTACCCAACTAAAACAAAGTAAAAGCCAAAACTTCAAAAAGAAATTCTAACTATTTTTTAGTAAGACTCTTCCAGAGGCGTTCCAAGGAAATAGCTGAAAAGACACAGGAAAATTAACTTTGGAATGCATAATCAAAGAAGAAATTTGACATACAGTACCATGGAGCATGGCTCTATCAAACGACACACACAACACTCCTCACAAACAACAAGCTGGAAATGCTGTGGTTAAAGCATACAGGAATTAAATAAAATATTAAACCAGAGGTAAAAAAGTGGTACTTGGTCTTTAACATCAGCAAACCACAGGAACACCAAGTCTTGCCCACAACATGTATCAGGTGTCAGGGACTTCACAGAGCACATACTGAATGCAAATTCTGGGGTCATTATTATAGTGTCTTGTTCAGCTGCAAACTGGAGCAAACCAGCAGATCCTGAGTCACAAAACACAACCCCAGGAGCAAATGAGACAGGAAATATCAAGGAGGTCAAAATCACAGACGACAGTTAAACAATATTGGAGATGGAATGATGTAAAATTAAGGTGGATTTTCATTGCAAGACCTGGAAACTACAGTAAAAACTGCATTACAAACACGTTAGAGATGGAGAGAAAGTGTACCAGAGAGAGCCTGAGCTGGCGCTGCTGCTTCTGCAAATAAGTATATACTTCTCAGTCTTTCATCCCAGCAGGGAATCTGATTCCTGGCCTTCCTGAAAGCAGGCTATCCAGCCCATTCTCTCCTTTGTACATTTGTCTTGCAGAAAGTGCATGAGCAACACAGAATCTCTAGTAACTGGTTGTGCTTTTGAGGGTCTAAACAGCTACAAAGCTGGCAATTCTCTGACTACACTGTGTTTAATGGCTTTGAATACAGCAGCATTTCATCTATTGAACTGTTAAAGGCCATTTATTACTTTTTTTTGGAAAGTACGTGCTTATATTAGATTCCAGGGAGTAAAAGGATGTGTTGAAAAAGGGCACATTTATTAGAGGAGACTTAATTGCATACTTAACCTTAGGTACATGCTGTTCTAATGGCAAATAAAAATATGCCAAGCATTTTGTATTTTTCATAACAAGGGCCAAAGGCAACAGAAGAATCAAACTCTCAATACAGAGAAATCTTTTTTTTTTCCTTCATTTCATCCAGCTAAAGCAACCTCTAGATGCCCTCAGATTAGAATATCTGCATAATAATAAGCAAGATGTTTTACAGAAGGGAAGCTTTGTTCTCCAAAGTCCCAGTTTTCCCACCCACCCATCTGCATATAAACTGCATTCTTATGCATCTCAATGGTAAAAAAAGTGTCCTTACAACTAATGGGCAATACTTGGTAAAAATTATGTTATAGTTAGCCTGTTTGCACCTTATTATCTCTATTTTGTTGCACTTCCTACCAAACTGTCTTTCCTACAAGTGTATGGCAAAGCAGCTTGTCACACCAAGGGAAATCCACTCCAATCATGTCCTATTAACCAATATGCTCTCAGTAATTGCTAAAATCACAGAGGCTACAGGGACCTAAATTGTCTTCCAAGGTTTTAGAGGGAGATAATGCACAATTATGTATTGAAAACATCCTTTTTGAGGGTAAAAAGAAACAAAACAAACCAACATCTACATTCACTCAAGAGGAGAAAATCAAATTGGGAGAAAAAATCACAATATTGATCTTTCCTCTGATTGAATATAATCCCCACAATCATGTTCTAGAAATTCAACTGCCCAAACCTACTCACTGGTCTTCAAAGTCTCTTATGAACCAGTCCCTAGGGAAATGAAGGGGACAAAAACTCGTGTCCATCACCATGAACTGGGAAGAGACAAGGGTGGTTATTTAAGAGGAAATCCATCCCATGTCAGGTACCGGAATTTTCCTCCCAGTGTGAGAAGGGAGGATGCGAACTGCTTATTTACAGATTAACCATTCTGTATTCCTTGTTCTGAGAGAAAAGATCATGTCAGTGACCAAACAGAAGTGAAAACAAAAATTATGTGGGCAAGCAGTTGCAATTCAAAGACAAAACAGGCAACTTGTTTTCCTGGTTTGACAAAGCACTTTGTTGGGGAGAAGAAGTAACAGTTCCTTGTTATGCTGACCCACAGCTCCTGATAACCCAAGTGAAAGAAGCCTGAATATAATTCAAAACACACTATCACCAAAGATGGGCAACTGGCACATGCATATTTGGCTATTCACCCTGTACATCAGTCATTTGAATTGTTCCAATCTTCTCACCACATGCTTAAGACTTACACCAAACCTAGGGCTTAGTCTCAGAAGATGTTTGACTTTCTGAAAAACTCAGAAGAATGAGAAAAGCCACCGAAACAATAACCACATTTTTTTGTTGTAGTCCGTCTGCCTTCATTCTCTGCCTGTGCATGGGCTGTACAAGCTCTGTATGAATGTGTGACTGCAAACCCTCCTGAGACTGGCAGCCACAGAGCAGGTGTGTGATGTTTATGCCTCCTCCTCTGGTAATACTCTCCTCTGGGCACAGCAGCGCATTTGCCACGGTCAAACATTACAGTGATACAACAAACAGGTATTTGAATCCTAGCAAAATAACTTAAGATCACAACTATTTACCTGAGTGAATATTAATGATGCTTCTTCCTGTGACAATGCCACCCTGTAGTAAAAAAATAATGTATTCTCACCTCTTGCAATGCTGTGAGCAGATACAGACTGAGATTCCAGTGTGTGTGACAGAAGTTAAATTTTTGTATTCTCATATTCTCAGAGGTACCAAAGTATGGCAAACAGTAAGAATAACAAGGTATTATAAAGTAGCAATAATATTGAACCTAAAATATGCTTTTGTAGAGTAAAAATAATGCATAAATTCTATTTAATTCTATGCACATTTTGATAAGCAAACATATATTTTTCTTTACAATTTATGATGGGAGAGAGGAAGAGAATCACGCTCT